>NC_140769.1:37091041-38408184 GCF_044657685.1 Stegodyphus dumicola
GCTTGTTCGTCGGGATTCGAGACCTGATTCAGTTCAGCGACTTTACCGCTCGGCCAAGTAACACATATGTATATGTCAAAGCTGTTCAGAAGGTGAACACTTACATTAAAAACAATCGGTCGGCCAATGTTTAGACCCCTCTCTCTCTTTCTCTCTCTCACTCATATCTGAATGCGTCACTTTTTCGCTTTGTTTCGCTCCATGAAATTTCCTGCTGCTTGCCATCTTCAAAAAATATATTTCACTAATCAGTCAAATACAGTCTAACTAATCTTCACTAACATATTAAATATATCGTTGTGAATATTCTTTTAAAACAGCGCGCTCTAAGGCCTGTATAACTTGTTCTGGCTTAATGAAAACTGTGTGTCAACCTCGAATACAAAGAAATAAATTAATTCAGCCCCGTCTGCAAGTCTGCTTCTTTATGTATCTATTTACGCAATAAATCATCTCGAAGATAATATATTACATGTATAAAAGATATATAAAAGAATATATAAAATATATACATATATAAAAGAAATATGGGATTGTATTTAAAATCAGCAAAATACATATTTAATCATATATTCGAGGGATATCAGATATAAACAGGAATTTGTCAGCTAAACTTTATTTATTGAATGCAGTGGAACGACTTACATAATACGTTTTTTACGTGATCACCTGCCTCTGCAATCCATTTATCCAGTTTCCATGAAGTTTCTTAATTAAAAAAGAGTTAAGTCTTTTAACTGCATGTTGACCCATTCTTGGCAACGTCCATACTTTTCTCATTAGACCCGAATTTCTTCCTTTCAAAATTTCTTAATTTATGATTATCTTTATCTTATGCTTTCATATTACTAACACTTATTTAAACTGACTTGAATTATTTCTCCTATAGTGGTTAGCGCATCAACGCCAGTCAGCTTATCTTCATTTGGTTGAGGTTCTTTGGTCAGCGAGAATATAGTACAGTCAAACCCCGTCATAAGGAACTTCAGGAAACCAGATGTTTGGTTGCTATATCTAATCCGATGAGAAAAATGGATTATCTCCTCCAAATTTTTAAAATTGGAGTGATGGATAAAGAAAAAACTGATTAATATTATTGCATCTATCAAAAGAAGAGACTAATAAGTCTAATGAAAAAATATTCAGATTTGATTGTGATTACTAATGCGCGCAGCTATTAAATTCTTTGTTCTTCACCCTTTTCCAGTCTTTCGAAAGTGTCCGCCAAATTCATTAGACTTTATCTGAAGCATTTGTAGAGATATTTGTGAGATTATGTCTTCTTTGAATGGCGAAACGCTTCAACTATGCTTCTTCAACACCTCTATACTCCATCTGTCTCAATGTTTCATCGAATTTCATGAGTAGAATCGTTTTTTTTTTCCTATTTTATCATAATCGATTTTTTTTCGTATGATACCATCTGTGGTTTTGGATGAATTATATTTCTGTCAGATATTAATTTCGCTGCATCTATTCTGTATTCCCGAGTATTCTCCCTGTCTTCAAATCAGAAGCTTTAGATTTACGACTCTACAGATGAATTTTGAGTCTTTCATTAGAGATGGAATATATGGGAAAGGGATTCTTATATCCTAAAGGTGGAAGATTTTTAACGGTTAAACAATTCGTTCATTAAAACTTGCAGAAATTCTGTAATAAATATGAAATTTTTTTTAAAATGTCTCAATCTAAGTTATTCATATAGTTTGTTATATTACCGTTTATATATTTTATAGTTTGTTATATCGTTCTTGCAGTTTGTTAAATGATACAAGCTTGAGTCCTACTCTCTTCTAGATTGAGGCAGATACAAATCAGGAAACTGATTTTTAAATCTGGAATAAGGCTGAATGTTGTTACCTTCGTTAGTCAAAAATGTAATCGTAGTTCGCTGCATAGCTGTGTTATAAACCTCCTGCTCCGACATATTGATTATAACCAACAGCGGTGATTGAAAGAGAAACTAGCACAAGCTGAAAGATATATGTAGCTTGCCCACTGGGGCATGATTACATTGAATCCTTTATAAGAATGGAATTACCTGTTTATATTTGAATGAATCTTATTCTTCAGGAAAATACTAAATAAATGGGTAATAGCATGATGAGTCGTCCGATTCTAGTGGATAATTTATATGGCAAAGCGCTCCAAGACTGACTGCCTTAGGAAGGTTATTTTCTGAAAAACTTAAAGTGGTTTGTATTCATGTTGCATGCAGGAAATATATTTCTAATTATTGCAGAAATTGTAAATTTTCGTGTAACTAGGTAGAAATTTAACATTACTTAATCAATTAAGTATTTAATTTAAAAATATTTTTCATCACTTTTTCGTTGTTAATTTTTTTTAAGATATTAAGCAAATTTCTCTTCTGGTTTACATATTTCGGTTCTCTTTTAAATCCTTTTTCTAACTGTTAGCATTAATATATATATTATTACTGCTATTAAAGGACTATAATAATACATACCTTATAAACTTGTTCAAACAATATTGAAACTTTGACTACATCAAAGTAATAACAAACACAAAATCAAAAATTCGTAAAAACAAATGAAGTCCACACCCTACACATCAACTCACATTAATGACGATCGCACTATTAGTTGTGCCACCACACTGAAACTTTCAAAACTATATACGTAAACAGTATGTATCTAATTAGATACACTATGCCAGTAAGCTAAAATTTATGATTTGATTTATATGATTAAATATGCGTATGTTGCCAAATGGCAGCTACATGCATTTAAGGCCTAAGCTTCTAGGGCAATAGCTTTCAGATGTGAAATCACGCACACCTGCGTTATTTTCGTGGCATCATGATGTCACTTGAAATGTCTTCAGGTGGTGTGCTATAAATATAAAAAGAGGGGGGGGGGGAAGCAGCGAATATGTATTAAAAAAAAAGAGATGCGCTTTTATATTTCTTTATGAAAGGGTGGGCGGGGATGAAAATAGCGCAGTGAAATATGGAAAGGTGGAATTGCTAGAATTTCTAATTCGTTTATTCTCTGTTCTGCAGGATGTGTTTGCTAATTATCCGATATGAAAGGAAGAATTGATGTCATTCTGACTGATGAGATATATCAGTCAATAAAAAGTGAGTTTTTCGCTCAAGCGTCGATACGAATAAAAACTTAACGTCTGGTATAATGAAAAACACAAGAATAAATTTAAAAAATAAATCTTTTGAGAACTATAAAAAGAGCAACTTTTCAGTTTTATTCAAATTTACATACTATATATGAAAGACCTTTGCGGAAGTTGGCGTCAATTGTTAAGGGACAAAACCCTCAGATTACGTTCTTCAGATTTCTTACGGTTTTTTAAAGAAAAGCAAGTCACAGCTTGTCATATTCTCATCCTTTGAAATCGAATATTTGTGACCTGATTTAATCATGGTTGAATCAGACGCAGACGTAGTGATTAATGATGGCTTATCCGCAATTAAGAACTCGAGAGTTTGGTTTGGTTTATGTGATTATGGCAAAGCATTGGAAGGCCATCTCCGTAGAAAAATTTCTAAGGGAAAAGGCGGATTATACGTTAAATATGGGAGAAAACAATAAAAACTCCCTTACAACCCAATTATCAATAAATCGCAGTCACTAGCGATTGCGATTTTACCGCTCAGCCGGTTCACAGAATTAAATATAGTAGTGATAATAAAGTGCATTACATAAAATAAGATATTAGTTAAATATAGTAGTAAATATAGTAGTAGTACAAACAGTGGTGCAATATAGTGTCTCATCCATCTGTGCTTGTAATATTAGTTGTGGAAAGAGGGTTTTGGGTGCGGTTGGGCTTCAATTTGACATCATATTGCTACTCGTTCTCTCTTAGCTCACGTTTTAGTTTATTTTTGTCTTTAATTTGAAAAGCTTTCATTACGTTGTAATAAATTGAGGTACCTTCTTCGGTGGTTTCTGAATCAAGAGTGAGACTTCAGGACATTCTTATTGTAAATAAAACATTTTAAGTTTTGTGTAATTCTGTATCTTAGAGCGACCTGTTCATTTCATGTTTTAAAATCAGATTTTCAAAGAAGATTGTCAAGATTATTTTCTTAGGCAAGAATTCCATTTTGGAATGTTTCGAAAATAAGGAGCTTCAGCAATGACTGAGTAGTTGCGACCGCTAAATACTGAGAATTCCGTTCCGGGTTCAATTCCAGGGAAAAGGGCTGGTTAATTGTTTGGTTTTCGTAGTTAACCTCATGTATAACGTGAATACGAGCCAATTACAAAAAGTTTTCCGTAAAAGCGTCCCTACCATTAGACTAGATAACCCTGGTGTGCTTTGACATATTCAAATAACCTAACCTCCTAAAATAACGAGCCAACCAGCGACCGAGCAGTAAAGTCGCTGAACACTGGTAGTTTGGTCCGAGATTTGAATCTAGCAAACCGGGTTGGCTGTATGGGTTTTCGTGGTTTTTCCCCTGTGTAACAAGAATACGAAGCAGTTTTCCTTAGAAAGTCCCCCGTTAAGGCATCCCTCCCCTTAGGCAGATAATCTTCGAATGCTTTGCCTTAACCAAGTAAATCAAAACCAAAAACTAAAATAACGCTGAAGTGCTTCTGTTTAGAGATGTAAAAGTTTCGGTGCAGACAAAAAATTCCGTCCTGATCTCGGAAGGGGCGCGGAAGGGAGGAACAGTAAATTTCGTTGTAGTATTTTTCGAAAGAGCATATTTCTCAGCAATATTATATTTCAACCGTCGGTATAATAAAAATAGTGAACATTGTGTAACAGGTCCTTTTAAATCTACGATAAATTTCGTTTTTTAAACAACAAAGAGATTGAAATTTTAGCCTTTGAATTGTATGAAACAGTATATATTTTAAATATTACGGTCTATGCTCCAAAACTGATGGCGTACCTTTGATAATCGTACAAAATGAGTTTTTTTAAGTAGCATTTACCAATTTGTTTTTCTCGAGTTTCTTTGCGTCATTTTGTGATGTAACACACTTACCCTGAGTCGTCAGTATCATCCAAATGATTTTATCTTAGGAGCATCTTTGAATGTCCCAAATTCTATTTGAACATACTTGAAGCCTGACATTTCCGTAAAAGCATTCTGTTTTTATATTTTATCTGAATCGTAGTATTTTGATATCATATCATATAAGCTAGGCGTTGATATATTCAAGGTTGAAAGATGGCATTCTTGGATGTTTTTATCTTGGCGGGAATTAAACTTCGATGTTTTTTTTTATTTGTATACGTTCTTTATCGGCGATTTTTGGATTGTCATTGAATGGCTTAACGTGCAGAATGTCCTTTTTTTTTAATGAAAATATGTGATAGCTGATGTTTTTATCGTTAGTTCTTAGAAACGTGGAATAATTTCGAATGCAGTTGTACAAAATATGAAATCAAAAATAGCACTGGCAAATATTAAATGTATTATTATTATGTAAGATCATATTCTGACGTTGAAGAAAGACGCGATAGCGTGTGACGTCACTGTATGTATTTTTTTTTAATGTCAGCATTTTAAATAAGCATTTGCTGGTGACAGCTTTTTTGTTTCAGGTTACGAGTCGGATAATTGACATGATATGTTATTGCCACCTTAATTCTTTTTTTGGCTTTGAGAAAAAATTGTTATATTACATTAAATTTAAATCATAACATCTTACGGATATCTGAAGTGTCCAAAGTTTTTGTTTCGTGGTTTGGCAACAAGAAAATTATTTGCGAATTGGTTGTTGCCTGGAAAGAATGAATCGATTTCATTAATATTCAAATGTTTTTATTCATTTTCTTTTCAGGTGTACATAGAACTTGTAAATGTTGCTTTGGCCGCAGCCCGCTAGTTTTTCTTTTTACTTCCTTGTACGAAGTAAAAAGGATTGTAATCGCGAAAAGTTTCAGGCAGCATATTTCAACGAAAATATCCATTTTGACCGCTATCGAATGAAATTTAACTATGCTTTTGCGTGATATCTGTACGTAAGGACAGAATAAAGACTCTTTTCCTCCAAAAAAATTATAAAACTGCTTTAAAGTGAATTCTGAAGAGAATTTTTCGTGGCGTCTGTACGAACGTATATACGTACGTACGTATCTCGCATAACTCAAAAACGAGTAGCCTCAGAACGTAGAAATTTTGTATATAATACTGCTAATACATGTAAGATGTGCACCTCGTATTTTGGTTGCAATAAGCCCCACCAAACGTATATAAATATATTTATATATATATCCACTCTGTTACCCGGCTCAGTGATCTCAGTTTCTTTACTCTTATATGTTTGTAAATTGTACATTTTTTGCTTTAAAAATGGTTGAATTATGTTGTTCTTATCTTCCGGTTAAGGTTTTTATGCCTTTAGTAAATCTGTATGCAATATTTTTAGAATTATCAACAATTTTAAAATTGTTTAAGTGCCGCTAAGCCTAATAATGTTTTTGATGGCGGCCATTGATTGTTTACATTCGAAAAAACAGAATAGTGGATTTGTTGCCATCTTCGCAACGGTAGGGTACGAACTGCGCCAAATTTCATCGAAGATCCCCGTCCCCCTCTTTTCTAATCCACGAACTGCGCGACGTTTCCTGTCCATTATTTCTTTCCCGAGAAGATTGGGTGCTACAAAAAGTCATTTCTCGCCATTAATGAGACATTCTATTGAGACTGCGAGCCTTTATTTTCGTTTATCAATATTGTAAAAATTGTGCATACAAAACAAATACTAATTTAAAATCTGGCGTGTGCTTAAGTAAAAATGAATTTCTTTTACACTCATTCTAAAGTTTTATGATGCTTAAAAGAATGATGAGCCAGATCTTTTTTGTTCTCTATAAGAATAAAAAACTTTCCAGGTTGTAGATTTTTGTCGCTGATATATACATATATATAAGTTTTGAATAATAAAATTGTTAGATTAATGACATACACAAAGCTGATACACAATCAACCTATTAAATATCGAATTTGTAGCGCACTTTAATAAGTTTCTTGTCTAGATAAATATTAACAAATCTTCTTAGATAGCAGAATGCTTTTAACTTTCAAATTTACCATTTTAGGTAAACAGTTCTAATTTAATTTTAAAAATTCTCTTTATTAAATCTAAAAATTGGACTTCTTAAGTCGTTCTAAATTCACACTAATATTATTGCAATATATTCCCGTATTAAGCTTTCCATTTTTAATCATTGAAGTTATTTTAAGGTTATTTAACTTTGTTACAAATTCCATATTTTAATACTAGAAACGTTTAAATATTTATTCTGTTTTCCACTTTGGCATACATTTAATTTCTAATAAACATTTAATTAATAAATTAATAATTATGAGCGTCAGCAGAATTTTCATAATTAACCAAAAAAAAAAATCAAACTCCCTTATATTCATATCCTGGGATTTTCACTTCCTTTTTAATCCATTCCTTTTTCACATATTGTTGCACTATACTCAAGTTTTCATGTATGTAGAATTTATATACTTTGTATTGTATTTATGCCAATTTATATTTAAAGGATGATTTTTACAAATTCTTGCATCACAATAGAAGATATTTCTAACTGGCAAAGATTAATCTTCAGCATGTAGCTTATATTCCAACCTAGTTTCAGGCTGAATTATTTGTAAAATTAATTACTTGAAATTATTTGTTAACAAAGATGGTCGCTAAATCACGCTAATAATATTTCTAACTGTTGTAATTTATAATGCAATAGTTCATGTGATTTATAATATAATTCATTTATAATTTTTTCAGCAGTATTGAAATTAATAGCACATACTGATAATGATATACATTTAGATTACAATGATTTAGATTGCCATTGCCCTCTTCACTCATGCTTTTATGCTACATTCCTAATAATGGCATACAGGTAAGTTTAACTCATTCACCAAACATTTAGATCTCTAATTCAGCCCACTCTTATTCTTATGTGTGCTGTATCTTCTATTTTCTTGAATATATTGTTTAGCCTAATTTCAAAACGTCTTGCGGAAATGTCGCTAAACATTGGTAGTTCGACCCGAGTTTCTAGTCCCAGTGATCCCCCAGCTCTTTCTTTCTTTTTTTCTTTTTTTTTTTTTTTAATCCCGAAGGACTATTAGTTTCGTTTTGGCATTTTGCGTCGGACTCATAAATGTCGGTTCACTTTTCAAACTGTTGCCACAAAATGTTCCTAATATGAGTCCTGCATTATATTTGAAGAAATTAAATAATGAAAAATCTGCATAAATGTATGTATATTTCTCGTATTGTGATAAAACAACGGTACATAGAGTCATTTGAATAACGTAATCCTCCAACGAATATGAGCATGTGGAAGACCAAATTTGAAATTTGAAATTTGTTTTATGATCGATTTCCTATTTTTTAAAACTTTGACGAATTTTTGATTAACAAACTCAAGGATTTCAAAGCGAGCAATGGCAACGTTGTGCAGAAAAAACATTTTTATCTCCAGCGCGTGAGTCTCTGTATCGGAAATTCTAAAGATATGCTCGTTTTAAAACTATTTTGCGATATTGCTGTTGCACTGGATCTTATGGTTTAAGTGCGAGGAACATGATATTTAATAAAGAAAGGTAACACACAAAATGTTAAAAAACGCCCCTTTGGACGTAATTTAAAATCTGAAACATTTCAGATTTTTTTTTTTTTTTTTTTTTTTTTTTTTTTTTTTTTTTATTATTATTTTGTATTTATTTACTGTGTAAAAATGTAGCCTAAAAATTTCAGTTCATGAAGTAAAAATACTTTTTAAATTTATTCTTTAAAAGTATTGCAAAAATTTTCATCTTTGCATGTCTTTTTACAAATCCCTCTAATAAGAAAAAATAAGGGAAGAAATTAACTCGGTATCGGTGATTGATGCCTCGGTGCAAATTATATGTAACATTTTTCCAAAAGCATAGAGTTTATATGGATATCAATAAATTAGGGATTATTTCTCCATCTAATTTTTTTAACATGTTTATTCCAAAATTTCCTTTTCACACTGTAGCGCTTAACTTTATTTGTTTTCTATAATCATTCAATTTCTCTAGCCATGGCAATTTTGCATACCTTCTGACAAGTAGTTATATTTTTAATCACTGTATTTTAATTCCTGTTGGCTATCAGTACATTATTCACTTGTTTCACAAGTGCAACCTTTATTTTATACGCAAATCTACGTAAAATAGCATTAAAACTTCAGGTATGCGGAGCTCCTGATCGATTGCTTGTTTTAGATTGAATGAAATTAAGCTTAATGTTACTGTTAATTAGCTTGTTATTAATTTAATTATACATTTCTAATTAATTATATGTTCAGATATTTCCAAGTATATTACTCAAACTTTTGCATCCAATTTTTAATTTTTGGTTAAAAAATAAACTTTTATTTATTGAGAGGCCTGATTGTTTATATTAATTTGCAGTATTGTTTATCTAATTCCTTTCTTCTAGTTAAATTTTAGAAAAAACTTCTTAGCATAATAATTTAAATTTATTTACAGTTTATACGTCAGTGTTCCAAATGCATAGTAATGTTGTTATAATAGATTTTATCCTAAGCTTTTTTTAAATTTAACTAAATTTAATTTCTGCAAGCATTTACATGATTACTTTAATTAACAAAAAATATTTTTAGCAAACTTTAACACACTTGGATATGGAATAATTTTTTGCACTCTATTAAATTTTCTGGTCTAGTTCAGACATCTTGACTATTATTGATGTAATTTATTAAAATATAATTTGTATGCGTTATAATTATTTAATTTATGATATTATTATAATAAATGAAAGATGTTTGTAATGCTAATATGTATGTTTACCAATACCTTTTATTTTCTTTGTTAGCTCTTGCATTTATCACTGTTATTCAAGTAATTAGCCTTCTTGTTAGATATTTTTTAATTGTTCTTGTGATATGTAATTCTATTTATTTATTTTCATTTTCCTCTTGGCTACAATTGGCTTCGAAAAGTTAAATTGTAAACTTGTAGGCAGTAGGGGGAAGAAATTTTGATTGGCGCAGTTGGACTATAGCTCGACCCTGGGGGGGGGATTTTCATTAGCGCAGTTGGAGTGCAGCCTTCGCAACAACAAAGATAACGCCTTCATTTATTATTGCAAATTAAATCATGCTTAATCTTTTCTGGAATTTTTTCGAGGAAATAAGTGTTTAAGATTTACTTCGTAAATTTTAATACAGATATTTTGAATTTTTATGTATTTTTGCCTTGTCGCGAAGTGAGAACTGAATTAATTGAATGAGAAATACTCAGTCATCTGTGGAAAACTATTTCTTTTTTGTTTTGTTTGCTTAATTTCTTTTATGCATCGTTCTAGCTTTATTACAGTATTTGAATAGAACATGTGGCAAGGATTAGATAACTCTTTAAATGATATAAATTTTGTGCATTCTGAGTTATAATATGAACGAAATATAATACTGTTAAGTGAACCTAGCGCCGGAGTGTCGCTATGGTAAACAAATAAAGTGAATTTTAAAGAATGCATTTTTTCTATTGTGGTTTATGCGCTGTTCGGCAAAGTAGATTTAATTCAATCCAGTAAGTGCAAATGAAATGGAAGAAAAAATGCGTATAATTTAATTTTCCGTACAAGGAAGTCATGTGGTGTACACATCAGATTTTTTTAATATGTTTCTGATACTTTAAATGCGCTTTTATTAGTTTTGAAATCTTAACCTAATTTTATTACGTTTTTATCCTCCGGATAATGTGGTTTCATTATTCATAACACAAGATCGAGATATGGAAGTTACCTGTAATTTAAACTAAGAGAAGGAAGAGCTGTAGAGAGATAGAAGGTTAATAATGAAAGGATAGCTGTTGTTGAAAAGAATATAATAAAACCTCGTTTAATCGAATTTTGATGAAAAGAAATCTAGTTTAATCAAAATAGTGGACGGAAATTGCTTTGGGTAATTGAACAATGGTCAATCATGTAACTATGATTGTGCTGAAAAATAATTATTAAATAACCACCATTTAATAAAATACAAAAAAATCTGAACATTTTCAGATTTTATATTACGATAAATAAATTTCGTTCTCCCCGTACATTGTTGCCATAGCTCGCTTTGAAATTGTTGAGTTTGTTAATAAAAAATTCGTTAACGTTTTCCAAATATGAAGTAGATAATAAAACAGATTCCAAATTCGGGCTTTCAGGTGCTCATATTCTGGTGCAGGAATACGTTATTCATAGTTTGATGGCTGTAGGTACCGTTGTTTTATCACTGTGCGAGAAACATACATATATTTATGCAGATTCTTCACTATTTAATTTCTTTAAATATAACACAGAGCGATAATATTTGGTGGCAACAATTTGAAAAGTGAAACTCCACAAAATGCCAAAACGAAATTAATAGCCCTTCTGGGCTAACGCCCTTTGGGCTAATAACTGTTTTTGTAATTGCAGATCCGCATAACTTCTTTTTATGTGACTTAAATGAAAATAAAAGTTTAGAAGTGAAATTTTTATGTTTCAAATATTTTACGACAGTGTTATTTCAAAACACTGATTTTGCCGAAAATAAGGTATACAGAAACCAAACTTTTTCTTTAAATGGAAAATAAAATCGTAGTGATGATAAGAAAGAACGATTTTAGAAAAGGAACAACCAGTGATTCTAGGTGTCATATTGGTAATTCATAATATGGAATCTCAGTTATGTTGATTACCTTCTCCTTCTTTTTTTTTTGGACTGGAAATAATTTTGGGAGGGGTTTGCAGGAAACATTTTCCTGCTAACGCTTTTCGAAATTATTTTTGGCTGTGCGAAGAGTTAAAAGGAAGCAAATAAACTTTTAAGAGGTAAACAACTTGACTGTAACAACACATTTTAAACTGGTAGCTGTTTTTTACAAAGTATGTACTTAAGCTGTTGCTTTTAGATTGTTCATTAACTCTTTACAAAATAACACGATTTGCTTTCTAGACTGAATAATTTTCTGATATAATTTTTTTTTTAGAATTTATGTTATTTTATGTTATTATATCCTCTTAAGTACTACTTGAAATTCCCTTGTTGCGTAAATTTTAGTTTTCTATCCAAATTTGAAGTTCGGAAATTTTTATAATACTTCTCTGCTGTTAAATATAGACGTAAACCACTAAGAAGAAAGTTTTGGGGATCTTTTTCCTGCCCTCTCTTGAAGCTGTTCATAGAATTTTCATTTCTGGTTGTTCGAACTGTAGAGGGAAAACCATAGAAAATAAAAGTTGTGAAGCTTTTAAAATATGAAAACATTGAATCCATCAAAATGCGGCAGACTTCACTACTTTTCGAAACTTTTATCTTCGCCATCATCGTCGATTATTGCTACCAGCCCTATATTTCTTGCATCCTTTTATTTTCAACGAGAAGTGTTTTGGAAAAGATATTATTCAAGTATTTTCTGCATGGACGATAAAACTAATTCAACAGAATGTTCTAAAAATTTAGATACTGGGGAGGGGATGTACGACTGACATAAAATTAATAAACTGACGTATCAGATAGCGATTTGCACACTGTTACGTCAGGTTATCATCGAGGTGAATTTTTCTTTTGAATCAAGAATAAATTTTAGTTCATATTTTATTTTCACCGATAGATGGTGCTGTTAGTATCATACTATAAAGAATAGGTGAGAAAAATTAAGATTATGAAGCATTTGCGTGCATATTACGGTATTATTTATGTACATTCCTAAATCTTCAGTTCCGCATCTTTTATAGCATTTAAATTGAGGCATTTTTGTGATAGTAATAACAGTGCAGCACCATCTGTCGCTAAAACGTTTAACTAAAAAAAGTGTTTTATGTCCCCCCCCCCGAAAAAAAAGTGTGTCCGAAACTAGAAACTTTAGTTTTACATTCACTTAGTATCCCAGTTAATAAACTTCCCAAAGGTCGAATTCAAAAGTTTTATGGAAAGGTAATAAAATTTATGCCACGCAAAAGTAAAAGGGAGCAATTGAGTTTGAAAAAGATGTTTAAGGTTGATCATGTAGGCGTAGAAATTAATTTTATCTGCAGTAACTGGAAAGTGTTTGAAGAAAATCGGAATTTCTAACTTGATTCATGATTTTCTGATTTTATCATTCTGGGAAGATTCTGAAAATGACGATATGAACATACAGCTTATGAAAGGAAACTGATGCATTAAAGCAAAAATTAAAAAATATATTGATATTTTAATTTAGTACTTGCGTATTATCGCAACAACTTTAGCAGAAGCCGCCAAATTACCAGAATGCGCCAAACTCTGGCAACCATGCTTGTAAATATTTTTCAAGCACGCGTAAGTTGTAACAATCTTGCAGTCGAACAACGTCACCATTTCCATTAAGCATTCTTTTTGTTGTTCTTTTTTGTTCCAAGTTCCAACGATTTTCGTATACAAATTCGCGATACTCTTTCTTTTTTCCACCTTTCTTGTAACTGAGACTCAATTAAAAAATATTCGGTCATGGAATTTGCCAGCAACGGAAGAAACTGCAATAAAATTTCTGCAGGAATACACTACTTTTATCGCAAAAAAGCTAAAGAGACATTATATTTAACATTAAATTTAATTTAATGTTGCTGTTTAATCGGTGGTCTTCGATACTTGTTGGCAGGCACCAATAAATAGCCTATTGGTGATTTAATTAAAATTATGTTTTCAATTTTTATTAAATTCAGGTTATCACCTTTGAGCTGAAGGTTGGATTCATTGAATGTATTTAACTAATCTGTTAGACAAGCTATATCTCCCTTTTTTTTCCCCCCCAAGTCAGCTTTTAAATTAGCATTTTTGCATTCCAAAAACTGTAGCACTGAGTTAAAGAGCTTTGAAAAACAGCTCAAATAAGTTCTTTTTCATAGCCAACAAACTTCTGCATAAAGAAGCAGTTCACTGAAAACTTTTCGCTTTCAATACAGTTATCCAAATAATCTCTCATTCAAAATACTTACCTTTGATTTTATTATCTACTCTGATGATGAGAGTAACTCTGTGAACTATGTAAAGCATTTACTCAGATTTTTCCTGCTGGAAGCTGCCAATGAATAACACAGGATATGGTTAATGTATGTGTTACTTCTGCTTCCAAATGTATTTTAAAACCATTGTCGCGTCCAGCAGCGTGAATAGCAACTAACAGTATTTTATTCATGAAAATTTCTTTGTGATTAAAATAAAATATTTCCTATTGTGAAATAATAATAGTTCTTTGGTATTTCGTTTGTAAAGTTCGAACAAATAATAGAAGGTTTCTTATTCCTAATAAAGTCACACAAAAGCTAGAAGTAAAGCTTCATTCCCTGACAAAGTTGACGCATCCAGTTGTATTGAAAAATGAGATGGCTGTAAAAAATTGTATCGAGATTTTTTTAATGTTTTCAGTCATATCATCGATTCTTCTTTGAACTCAAACGGACTTTTTTTTTATGATCTTGATTGCTGTCTTGTGTAGCGTAGTCCGTGATGCTTCTTTTAAAGCTGGTACAACCAGTTCTCCTTTAATAGTATGCGCGGCTTCATTGATCTTAGTAAAGAAGTATTATAAGAAGCAGGCAACTCGTTGGCATTTTGTTTGGGTGCTGTTGACTAGAGATTTCTCAGTGTGGGCTGTTTTATAGACTTCTATTTGAATCTTTGAAAATAGTGTTAATCTTTCTGCTTTTTATTTAGACGGATTTTGACAGATACTTTTGGAGTCTGGAAAGCTTCCTAGCTTCATCTGAGAAAACGTTATGACGTATTAGGCTCAGGAACATATTATTTGGAAGAAGAACGGAGGAAACTATATTTCAAAATAATTTTCACTATTTTGTTTGCATTTTTTCTTATAGTCAGACATGGTAATTATTGAAACAAAATGGAAAGACAGTTGCATTAAAGGGAGGTAGTGGAAGTTGTTTTTCAATTTGAGAATAGTCACACTAATTTTTTTTTCATAAAAGAAATCCTTTACCTAGTTTTATTTTTAAACGCTTATGAAATATTTTCCTCAAAAAACTTCAACTGAAATTCTACGGCTCTTTAAAACGCCAAAAAAGTCAGTTTGTGTCAAACTATAAAAATAATTAATAGCATTATTTTTTAGTCCAAAGAGGCAATTTGCCCAAAATGTCTGTTAATTTCGTTTTGCCATTTTGCATTGATTCACTATAAGCGCTGTTTCACTTTTCAAATTGTTGCCACCAAATATTGTCGCTCTGTATTATGTTTAAAGAAATTAAGTAATGAAGAATCTGCATAAGTGTATGTATGTTTCTCGCATTGTGATAAAACAACGGGACTTAGAGCCAAACTTTGAATAACACAATCCTCCTGCGAATATGGGCATCTGGAAGCCGAAATTTGGAACTTGTTATCAAGTTAATATTTTGTAAAACTTGAACGAATTTTTGATAAACAAACTCAAGGATTTCAAAGCGAGCAATGACAACGTTGTACAGGGGGGGGGAACACATCTCCAGCGCGCGAGACTGTGTATCGAAAATTCTAAAGATATGCTCAAATTATTTTGCGATATTGCTCTTGAACTGAATTTTATAATTTAAGTGCGAAGAACATGATATTTAATAAATAAAGGTAACACACAAATTGTTTAAAAAAAAAAAAAAAAAAAAAAAAAAACCGCCCCTTTGAACGTAATTTAAAATCTGAAAGCTTTCAGATTTTTTTTTGTTTACATTTTTCAATTTTTTAATTATTATTTTTTATAAATAAGTTTATTTTTCTCTTAAAATAAGTAGTAGTTTTTTTTTTATCTATTTATGTAACCAAATGCATACTCATTTTTAACAAATTTTATAAAAAGTTTTTCAAAATTTATTTAACCCTTTATACTTCTTTAAAAATGTTATATATAATATTATTTAAAATAAGTCTTTTGTAACATTTTAACGACACCTTTTTTTCCCCCGTTAGTGTAACTGTGCAGTAAAAAAAGTGTGAAAAAATTGTGAGTCAAAAATTGCTGTGAGTCAAAAAATTGTGAAAAATAAATGACATTTCTTTTAATGATCTTTTAATTTTCTATCAGAAATTCACAAAAATGTACAGATTTAAAAGTACACCCAAATATTATAATTTAGTCTTTAAATAACCAAATCTCTATTCAATTTATACTAGCTCACTAGCGGGCCTAGCACTAAAGTAGTTGAACACTGCTAGTTTGACTTGGGTTCGATTCCAGGTGAACGAGTTAGCTGCGTGGACGTTTTCATGGTTTTCCTTATGCGTAACGCGGATCGAAGTCAATTTCTCTTAGAAAGCCCTCCATGAAGGCATCCCTCTTCATAGCCCTCGCGTGCTTTGCCATAATCAAATAAATCAACCAAATCGATTCATACTGGGTATGTTTTGTATAATAACTTGATAAAAATAGGTATAAAGACAGCTAAGACTTAAGTATTATTTTTTTATTATCCTTAAAAACAGTGAAGTTCTGATATTCCATTTTCACTGCTAACAGATTCATCTCATATGAATAAAGTATTACCTTAATCGCATGTCAATTATTTCGTGTTTTCAGGTTGTTTATAAACAGGTTGCGGATATAAAATGTGCAGTGATTTTTAAACGCTCTTTCAAATTTGTTTTCATGTCTTCTAATCTTTTGAAGACAGATTTTAATACTACTAACTTTCATAAAGCCTTTAAACTTTAAATATATATAACATATGATGGCAATATACATCATATGTATGATAATGTAATAATTAAATGTACTGCTTGTCTTCTTTGATGTTAGGGAGTGAGTTCAAACTAGACGCAAAAATGGTGCTTTTCAATTTAAACTGTCTTTGGCTCGGCGTTCATTGACCAACTCCTAAGAAAATCAGGCTGTAAATTAGGCAACCAACAGATCATGTTACCGCTGCAGATGTAGCGTTATAAATACGTTGCGAAACGAAAGTTCTAGAACAAGAGGTAAACAAATTGTCCTCCACTCGCCAAATTCAGATACCAGGATGCCTAAACATAAACAACGGCATGTCTCTCGATAAAGGAAAAGAGAGATTTTCCTTTATGAAGGACTAGTATTCCTTCTAATAATAATAGCACAAAATGTTTTGGAAGCAGGCAAGATGAAAAATCAGCAATGCCTTCGCCGGTAATCGAACCGTGGACCTCTGAATTACGTGCTGAGTGTGCTGACTACAACACCACGAAGGCTCGCTAAGAAGGCGGGAGAAATACCTTATAAAATTACTTAATTCATTATTCAGTGTAAGCAAGCAGATAAACGATATTTTACTGAAAATATAGGCGGCAAGAAGACTTGAAAGCTACTATATAAACAATATTTTTTCACCCCTAACGATTATTATGGCATATTTCAACATTGCCTGTAGCTTTAGTCTTCTCCTTAGAACACTCCAACGTCTGCTTTGAGAATTCCTGGTTCATTGAGGCTTACAGAATTAATAGAAAATCAATTGTGTAGTTCAGAATTCTGCATTCAGTTGAAATTATCAATTTGCGTTGAAATTGTTTCAGAAAACGTATTATTATTTGTTGGAATTTAATCTGTGCATAGTAGTTGATAAATATTTCCTTACATGAAGACCGCTTGAATTTTGAATAGTTTAACTTAGTTCTTTAAACGGGTTCGTCTTTAATACTTTCGCCTCAGATGTCATATGTTATTCGACTCACAATGAAAATCTGTGTTTGGAGTATAGAAGAATGAATTACACTTTTCATAACTCTCTTACTAAGCAATCATATCGCTGTAAAAATGTGTTTATTATTAGATACAAGCGAGTAAAGTCTCAGAGAATTTTAAAACTGCATGAGAAGTACAAATTGACTCAAAAAATGTAAATCCGAACTGAATGATACGTCAAGGGTTTAAGACTAGAATAAACAAGTCTAGATGATTGTTTTGAAACAACAAACACTATTTCAGTTTCTCACATTTGCTGTTCTAAAAAATTCTAAATGATTCTGCAGTAGCGCCTGAACTAAAATGTGGAGAACAATAATTTGTCACATCCAGGATTTGGTAATCTGCTTCTCGCCTTCCCAATCGTCCTTTTGAAAAGAAGAGAATGTTCTCCCTCCTTCGTGGTGTAATAAGAAGCATGTCTGACTAGCATTCGGGAGGTTATGAGTTCGAATTCTCTTGAGTACCTTGCATATTTTTCATTGTTTGCTGATTCTACAAACTTAATGACTCTAAAATTTTTTAGTCGAATTTTGAAAAGCACGCGAGTGATATTTGCCTAAGGGAAGGGAAGCCTTCGTGTGGAACGTTTTGAGAAAAATGGTTTATATTCACAGTATACATCGATTATACATGAAGAAAACTCCGAAATGTCTATGCAGCCAGTTTCGTCGAGATTCTAGCTATATTACTATCGTTCTTACATCTGATAGGCGACTAACGCTAATTTGCACATTTTGATGAATGATTTGATTGTATTGTATGTATAGCTCGAATCTGGAAGTATTGGTAACAGACTACTCCCTCTTCAGTCACCTGCGTGCGTCTTTAAAAGGTGCTTGCTACGTTGATGAATGGCATTTTCATGCTTTGCGTGCTTTGCTTGATGGTATTTGTAGAGCCAATCTTAAGTCTATGTAACATACTAATCGTGCAACATACATTGACCTATGCTACTATGCAACTCTTCTCACAGCTGAAGATCTACTCTTCAAGTTGTGCATTACTTCTGTCCTAAGTAACTTAGTTCTTTAAATGGGTACTTTTATGCGAAATATTATTTATTCTCAGCATTGCAGCAGATTACTTCTTTTCTCCTATTACTATGTAAGTCGATGTCTTATTTTTCATTTAACGGGAGGAATAAAATAAGTTGCAAGTATTTTCTTCCGTTCATTTTTTAATTACGCATTTCATCATTTACTCCACCCTTCGTCGATGTTTTGTCGATGATCTTAAAAGCATTTCCTGTATTTTTTTCAGCTTCTATTTATTGCAACTTCGAAAGATATTCGGTTTAGCCTTTCGCCAGCTCGCCACTCATGAAACGGTTTGAAAAAAAGGTTTTCGTTTGAATGTTGCAGGCCTAAAAATAGCTGTTCTTTTCAGCTTCTCTTATACGCCTACAAAAGATCGAGCGGAAGATAGTATTTTCTTGTGTGGGACAATTTAGCAAAATGAATGAATCGTTAATTTTTTTATCTGTGTAAGTAAGACTGAATTGCACTTATGGGAAATAAGAGCCGTATTGGCTAAAATTAGATTCGCTGAATGAGTAATTTTATTGCAAAATGCAGTTTTGCAACTCATTTCTCCCTAATGTGCTATTTTAGGCGAAATATTAAGCCGAGACTTTACGATCTGGATTGCGACGCTAATCTTATTTTAGGCGAAATATTAGGCCGAGATTTTTTAAGAGTAAATAGTAATAGTAATTATATAAAAGAATTATATATATATACAGTGGATGGACAAAAATATGGAAACACCTTGTGAAATGCATGTTTGAAAAGAAAGATTGATTTTAATGAAATATGTAGGTGGCGCTGGCGTTTTTGACTACTGACGCCATCTATACAACTTCGTAAATGTGCTAAACAGTTCAGTTGTTGTCGGAGTACTGTTATGTGAGGTTGTTATTGCATTATGTCAGAGTTAACAGACTTCGAACGTGGGCAAATTGTTGGAGCACGTATGGTAGGTGCTTCCTTAAGCAGGGTAGCCGAGGTGTTTAGTGTTTCAAGAGGTACTGTATCGAAGATTTATTCCGCATATTTGAAAAGCGGAAAAACATCATCTGCTAAATCACAGCGCGGACGAAAGTGTGTCCTGAGTGATCGTGACAGACGATCATTAAGGGCAATTGTGACGAAAAATAAGAAGACCACAGCTGCAAAAGTTACTGCTGAAATGAATGTTGTGTTACTGAACCCTGTGAGTACCAAAACAATTAGAAGGGAGCTTCATAAACAGGGAATTGCTGGCCGTGCTGCAATTGAGAAGCCACTCATCAGTGATGCTAATGCCCGTAACAGGAAAAGGTGGTGTTTAAGTCATAAAGCCTGGACTATAGAGCAGTGGAATCGAGTAATATGGTCTGACGAGTCTTCTTTCACATTGTTTCCCACTTCTGGCCGAGTTTACGTCTGGAGAACGCCATGTCAAGCCTATAATACAGACTGCTTGTTGCCAAGAGTGAAACATGGCGGGGGTTCTGTTATGGTTTGGGCAGCCATATCGTGGTTCTCTGCTAGCCCCATGATAATTGTGTCAGGGCACATGACTGCCAAGACTTATGTGAACATTTTGGCCGATCAAGTTCATACCATGTTACAAACTTTGTTCCCCGATGGTGATGGTGTCTTCCAAGACGACAAAGCCCCTGTTCACACAGCTCACATTCTCCAGGACTGGTTTTCTGAGCACGAGGATGAGTTGTCCCATCTCCCCTGGCCACCACAGTCACCAGACCTGAATATTATCGAACCTTTGTGGTCTACATTGGAACGGAAAGTGCGTTCTCGTTATCCACCGCCAACATCGTTATCTGAACTTGCCATCGTTTTGCAGGAAGAATGGTATAATATTCCCTTGGCAAACATACAGGAACTGTATTTATCCATTCCGAGAAGACTGCAAGCTGTTTTGGATGCCAACGGGTTTCCTACACCATATTAAGCAAAGAAACATGTTTTTTTTAAAGGTGTTTCCATATTTTTGTCCAACCCCTGTATGTAATAATAAAATTCCACAGTCAAGAACACGCTTAAAATTCTAACTGTATGTTCTTTTCATTTTTAATGGCGACGGTCTTTTACTTGAAAGTACGTGGAATTAAATGCACAGCCCCGTAGTCAAGTTGTTTTTCCCGCCTTTTCTTCACATACAGTTATAGAATAGAATTAGAATTAGTTATAGAATGTTATGGAGATTTTTAAAGCGAACTGGAATGGCTGACGAGGCTGACGTCATTTCTTGGAAGCTCTGCCTTTCCAGAGGCTATAAAAGGACTCGCAAAGGAATATCGGGGTCTTTTCTTTAATGTAACGATGCAGTAAACTTCATACAAAAAGTTATTAGTAATTCTTTTTTATTTACTCCGGAAATGTAATTTTTGTAACTGCTATTTCGCCTGACCAATAATAAATAGATTCTGTTTTTTAAACTTATCGCCTGATAATTTAAGCTACGACTACATCTATATGATTCTTCACCAATATATTTATTCTGGACAAAAGCTGGTACATCACATATATATAGTGATTTTTAACGAGTTCAGCTAGTGTCATTTATTTAATAGAAATATTTAATATTTCTAATTAGACATTTAATGAATTAAATGCATTTTTATTTAAATTACTGAGATTTGAAACTAGAAAAAATATTTAGAACTGCCTTTATTGTTTTTAAATAGCGTAGTTTATTACTTAATAAGAGGCAGATTAAATTTGAAAGTTAAATATCTTACGCTTGAATGAAAGGCAAAACGCTGTCACGAGGAAATTAAAAGTATTTTATTTCAGGCAGTGGCAACACATTGCTTTTAAATGCAGTAGAATTTCAATTATCCGAATCAGTTGGAACCGGACAACATTCGGATAATCAGAAATTCGGATAACTTTTTCCGAAGAAAGGAGTCTACGTACTCTTTAATTAATTACTGTATGTTGAAAATGGGGGAAAAAACTATTTTTAAAGAAAAAGATGTTTAAATTAATTAAAATGTTCGGGTGAAAGACTCCGGGCTTACGTACTTGTTACACACACTTTTACGTACATGTTATATAGCGTACTGTGCTGTGCTTACGAGGCTGAACGTCACTGCTTGCTGAACATGTCGGTCAAAGTAAGTTATTCGACTGTCTTATCCGTTTTCGGGCAGCCAAGTCGCGTATCCGGTTGACAATGAGAAGTTGCATGTGGTCACATTCGGGCTGACGCTATTTCCACTTCAACGCAGTTCGCACCTGTCCCGTGTCTGTTTCAACTTGTCGACTAATGTAACAAATGTAAACCAACCAACATGTGTTTTGTCGACACATGTTGGTTGTAACTAATGTAAAACAACCAACATGTGTCGACAAAACACATGTTGGTTGGTTTACATTAGTTACATTGTTGAAATGACATAAACATAAAACTTACATGATATTTTATGTGTCAAATATCATATATCATGTAAGTTTTATGTTTATGTCATATCAACAATGTAACTAATGTAAACCAACCAACATGTAAACCAATATCACTCTGAAAAAAATAGCCCCTGTACTGCCATGTACACCTTTTGTGAAGTATCAATAAACTCCCGTTGCGCCCTTATGGGGCCCCAGGGAGTTGTAGCGTCTAGATAGGGGAGGGCGTGGGACATATGCCTGTTTACCTCTGTTAGACGCCAGGCGTCCCCGTCCTCCGTCACCTGTCAACTTCGACATTAAGGTCATCTTCTTCCTCAACACTTTCTTCTCTCACGCTTGCAATAAGTTCGTCATCATTTAGAATTTGAAACCCCATGGTCTGCTGAATCACACATCATCTGTTCTGCTGTATCCTTAACCACTAACTTCTGAACATCCAAGAATTTTCAAAAGAATGTTTCTTAATTCATTCCTCAAGTGACACGTCATCCTCATCTTCTCCTGTCTCTTCCCTTTCCTTTCCTTGAGCTTCTTTTTCTCCTTTTCCTTCTCTTCAACTGATATCGCAATCCCAGTAGGTTTCTGTCTTAATTTTTTTTTTTTTTTTTTTTTTTTTTTTTTTTTTTTTTAATTCTGAAAGCGATTTGGATAGTCGGAGTTTGGATAATTGGGGTTGTACTGTAGCTGAGTTCGTTGATTAAAACTGAAAGATAAATATCTTACATTTTGCCAAATAACAACAGTCTGGTGTGCTTGAGATAAAAATGTTTTTCGAACTGTATTGCCACGGCTTGTTTTTAAATTAAAAAGCTTGTTGATCAAAAGTATATTATATTCGTACAAAGTATGAAAGAAATAAAAAAAAAAAAAAAAAAAAGAAAAGAAAAGAAAAGAATTGGAAATTCAGGCTTCGAGGTGGAGATGTTCGGATGAAAGATTAACGTATGTTCAAAATGTAGTGGCTCAAGATGCCACCGTTTTTGATTCAATGAGAGAAACATACATACATACATACATACATATAAATACATACAAATTCTTCATACCTCTGTGGTAGAGATTATTTGAATGGAATTGGTTTCTTAAATAATTTGTTTCAATTAAAAAAAATTCTGTTATTGTACGTATCTTAGGAATAGCCATTTTTAGATATTTCCTCCCCTACCCAGTTTTTTTTGACATGAAAAACCTCTAAAATTAAAAACATTTAAATTAAAAAATAATAATTTCAGTTCGAAGATCCATTTTATATGATGCACGCTTTACCGGACTTCTAATCATTAATCATCACAGATACTTTTACTATAATTTTCAGTAAAAAAACAAAATAACAAGTAAAATTTAAATTTACAAAAACCCCTGACGGATCTCTGACTATTAATTCTCGAAATCCCAGGAGTTCGAAGCCCACATTTTATACATATCAATGCTTTGTAGAATTCTATAGTCTGTTTCTTTAAAATACGTAGTTCAACGTCGTAGTGACCCTTCCCTCATCTCTACGATCGTAACTTATGCTGACGTCATCACACAGAGGGAATTGAAAGATTTCAGCAAATTAGTGGATTCGACCTTTCTTCCGTAGCAGTCGTTACTATGGTTATGAGTCTTGGCTTGAGGGGAAGAAATGGTCTTGAAGTACTTATTATAAAGCTGGAATTCCCTACCTTTTTCTTGCATCGATTCCTTTTAAAGGAATAGTTTTCTTCATTGACCCCCTTGCCATTTTCTCTGTAATATATAGCATACAACAATTTTTATTTCATTTTTTCATATATTTTTCATTTATTTTTATTTTTAACTATTGTTCTGTGTGAATACTATAATAATCATTATTTATTTTTGAAAGCAATTGTTATTAATTGTCTATCATCGTGTCGGGGAATTATTTCCATTTGTGAATTTCTTTAAGATTTAAATTCAGATTTTATAAACATTGATGAGAAAACTTAAAATTGGAATGGGGATTTTGTTCAGAAATGCGAAATGACGAAACACGATACTCATGAATTGATGGTGATTGTATGGAGAGACCCTTTTTAAACAATTAAAACAAGAGAATCAACAAAGATTCTCTTGTTTTCATTGTTTAAATTTACTTTTTATTAATTAAGCATTTTAGTTACCAATTCTAGTGCATGGGCGCAAAAGCCTGGTGACGAACGAATAAAAAAATCGAATTATACTGTCAAATGTATAAGGCAGATTTATCGAGGGCGTCTCACTCTTCTTTTACTCATGACATGAAATTATAGATAAATTTTTTAAAGAGAATTATTTAGTCTCTTGTTTCTGTTAGATTATATCATAAATTATTTTTCTCTTTTTAGTTTTTTGATTATTTTATGGGTTTTGAATAAAAGCTTTTTTTACGAAAACTTTTATTTATTATTTCAAATTAAAAGAAATATGGAAATCTTTGCTCACTATTTATCTGACCGCATTATTATAGTCATTACAGTTAAACAATTTACTGTGATATGTGTAAACAAATATGGTGTATGTGTGTAAACAAATAAACAAATATGACTGCTATGGTAAAAAAATTAGGCATAGCCGCACTTGAACAACTTTTAAATTGTTGATATTTCTACAACTATTGCATGCAGATTAACTAAAGGCACAAAAACCTTAACCGGAAGATAAAAACAACATATTTCAATCACTTTTAAAGCAAAAAATGCACAATTTACAAAAATAAAAGAAAAAAAACTCAGCTCATTGAGCCGAGAAAGAGGAAAAGCAAAGCATCCCTAAAGGGGAAAATAACTAGATTCGAAACTTTTGTGCAAACTGCAAATAATGATGTGGACTTAGTTGAACTTAAAGTTAAACTAAAGAACATTCAAGCTCTTCAAAAGAAAGTTGATGAACTACGAAGTGCGTGCTACGCACAAAGTGAAATGAAAGATGATGATCTGACCAAAATTGATGACGACTTAAACCAATGTGATGATCGTCTGGAAAAATTGGAGGTAAGAATTGAAATTCTCATTAATTCTTACAATAACTTAAATTCTGCAAAAGCAGTAAATGTTACTGAAAGTAATGTAGATGAAAATTTTCAAATCAAAACTAAAATCCCAGCGTTAGTTTTGCCTGAATTTTCAGGAAAATATGAAGAATTTAGTTCATTTAAAACTCAATTTGATGATTTAATTAAAAATAATGTTCAGCTGAGTCATTCACAGAAATTATATTATCTAAGATCTTGTCTTACTAATGATGCTAAGCATTTAGGTAGTAACTTTGATAATTTTGAATCTTTGTACAATGCTTTAGAATCTCGCTATGATAATGAACGTCTGATTGTTGACATTCATGTGCAGAATATTTTAAATTTTGAAAAGATTCAATCCGAAAATGCGAAAGATATCAGAAGTATGATTGATTGTATACAAAAGAATTTACGCGCTTTGAAAGTATTAAAATATGAACAGAACAAGTTATGTGATGTTTTTCTAATAAATATTCTTCTTCAAAAACTAGATAAAGAATCTAGAAAAAATTTTGAATTATCTCACAAATCGAAAGTAGTTCCAACATTTGACGAGTTTATTAGATTTTTGGAACAGCGTGAATCAGTTTTGTTATCTATAAATAGAAATATTACACCCGGAAGTAAGGTTAATATAAACAAGAATTCCACTCCTTCCCATAAATCGAAGGTTCTTTTGACAAATGAAAATAAAAATAAAAACTGTGTAGTGTGTAGGAGCTTTCATCCTATTTTCCTTTGCGATACATTCTTAAAGTTAAGTGTTCATGAAAGATTAAAATTAATTCGTTCACATAAACTCTGCGAATTATGTCTAAGGCAAAATCATAAGAAAAGTCAGTGTCTCTCGAAATTTAAATGCGCTTGCGGGGAAAAACACAATAAATTAATGGTGGCGTGGCAAATGCGGTCAAGAGCAGGAGACTGACGTTAATTACGGAAGGGGAAAGTAAACGGCTGTGTCAGGGATCATAAGGGGAGATATATTTTTTTTTAAAAAGTGTTTTTTGGCTAGTTTATACATTCAAAGGAAAATACAAGTTACTCACTGAACTTCGCACATTAGTCTGAATAACCTTTAAACCCGATGAACAGTACATTTGTGTGACAAGGCGAGCTTTCTGACTGTACAATCTGTTTTACATTTAACGAGCTTGTGCCGAATAAGTTTATTCGCTATTTTATGTAATTTCTGCAATATTTTGTAATTCTTTTATTTTTTCATTTAAATTTTATATTTTTAAAGATAATTTCTTTTTATTCACAAATATTTATATTTTATTTTTCTAATAAGTGAAACATTTAATTAAATTCTGATATTTTGTTTTCATAAGATAAAGTACGAAGCCTTTGTTAAAATTTTCATAGCTCACTGTAGTTCAGTGACCGTATTTTAATGTGCCATTTTATTCGCGAGTCCATTCATCCGATTTGAAACTTGGGAATGAATTAACAAATCGATCTTTCCATTCAATTGGTCCTATCGACTTGAATACAGTGAGCCTGAGTAAACGGGAAGTATCTTTCGTAAATATAAAAACCATTATAAGCGCATTTCTAAATAATAATTTTAAAATATAATTTTCACAGCTGTTTGACGCTGCTTTCATTTCTTAATTATAAATATAAATATATGTACTGAAAATTACGAAGAGAATAACACATACGTATCTGTTATTACGAGAATAAGTATTGCTAATGTATGCGATAGGGCTTGAAAACTAATTTTGATTCACCTTTCTTTTCTTTATGAATGACGAATATCTGTTTGCCATACACGTGATCAAATAGGGAATAAGTGTTTAATCCGTAAGATTATAAGTGTTGATTAACATTTCATATAACTACTTTTAATTGAGGCTTTCTAAGAGCAACCCCCTTAATTTTGACTCGCAGCTTTTAATTTTAGACTAGGATATGAGCATAGAATCTACCTTTAAACAATGGGATTTTTTTTTTAAAACACTGTGGCATGACAGTGCCTAGTAATAATAGTTTTAGCGTCACTAAGAATCATTTTCTGGATTCTCATATTGATTTTTTTTCCAAAAGATATTAAAAGCTGCAATTGACGAGTATGAGCAATGCATAATACATACATATATAACGTAAGCATACCATAAAGAAAAATGAACCCCAACAAAAGCTGATCGACTGCTATTAAACTCTGAAGAGGGGTTTATCAGAGGGAAAATGACAATTAAAATCAATTAAAATTCCATTTAATTGATTTTAATTATTTATTTACTGTATCGATTTATTATTAATTCTAATGGATTGGAATATTTGAATATGAATTAGCTGAATATTTAAGAAAAATATTATGACTGCGAGAATAGGGAAAAAAAAAAACATTTTTTGAATATTTACTTTCTTATAGAATGCAGATAAATTCATTTTTACTCAATGAAAATCAAAATTTAGTAGCTAATTAATCTGTCCTGTATCGAGCACTTTAGTTCAGTGATCCGTATTAATGTGCGCTTTTTTTTAAAAAAAATTAAATGTTTCAAGAATAATTAGAAAAGGGCATAACTCTCTTCTTACCCTTAAATTCTTCAATAAAAAAAACTGCATTTTTCTAAATATAATTCAAAGCATGAAAAATAAGGTACATAAACAGTTTGGAAATGGAACTAGCATTGAGATTCTCTTTAAGAAATATGGTGAAGCTTAGCAGAAAGTCTACGAAGTGAAGTAATTCCGTAGAATATTTTCTCTTTATGATTAAATTGCACTCAATTATACTTTATAAACGACATGTAAATACTATTTAATGTATATGTGTGGATGTGTGTGTGTGTAGCTCACTAGCGGCTGAGCTGTAAAACCTGGCAGGTCGATCCGGGGTTCGAATCCGGATAGATGGGGATGGCTGTATTGGCGTTTTCGAGGTTTTCCCCACGTGTAACGTGCATAAGAGTCAGTTTTGTTTAGAAAGTTCTCCACGAGGCACCCTTACCCTTAGGCAAATAACAGTCGAATGCTTTGCTATAATCAAAGAAACCAGACCAAACAATAGATATAAGTAGCTTAAAAACTGCTATATTTTACGTATACTTATCAAGTAATATTTCAATATATATAATGATTAAAAGAAAGGAAAAGTAGGATCCTAACTGATTGTATATAATGTAATTCCTATGAAGGCCCTAACAATTCTTTCTCACTTAAAGTCGTAACCCAAAAAGAGAACAAATTAAACTTCAGATACGTATACAATACTGAATCTAATACAAAAAATACAAAATATAAAAATAAATTATATATGTACGAAACCTAACTAACCATTTATATTGATATTACGTAAATATACGTATGGTAATGAACATTGTATAATAACGATATTTTATACCTTGTTCTATATTTGGTTCCATTTATATATATTTATATATATTTATACATAGATATATATAATTTAAGGATTCCATTTAAGGATTATAGTAGTAGTTAATACTACTACATATAAAACACAAAAGTGCATCAATAATGTATCTTTCAGTATTATTTAACTTCCTTCTTAAGAATTTTCTGCATTATAGTTTGCGTTATTTTATTCTAAGTCTCAAATAAAAACAACTATTATTTATATGTCATTAGAAAATTAACCAAAAAGCAGCGACCACAATATAATTGAGAAACAGTCCTTAGCCGTGAAAAGGTTGAAAGCCATTCTATTATGACTATTATCTCACATACTCAGCTACTTCGCATACATGGAACATAGCATTCGAAATGAAAAACTCAATATTTACTACAAATTCATTCGTGTAACAAATATATGTCTTTCTACACCTATGGCTTTGAAAAAAGATGTTATTTATCTTACAGTTTATCATTAAGTAATACATTTTCATTGTACAAAATTGCATTCATTCGAAGAATTCAATTTGTATTTTCCTCTGTATAAAACTGAATGTAGAGAAGTTAGATGTTTAAACGACCCCCAAGACCCCGAGCAAGATTACTCCCTACTTTTCAGCCCCCCTGTGAAAAAAGGGGTTCTAAATTTACGACCTGACCGCATATAAGGGTATTTCAAATTAATATGCATGGATAATGAAGGTCATTCGAAGACTCCTTGTTGCTCGGTGACGCCACTTTAGACAAAACAGAAGTGAGCTCGATGCCGCCGCTGGAAAAGGTGACTCAGAATTGAAAGCGTTGAGTGTTTTAAGTAACAAGAATAAACAAAAAAGAAAAAGTGTACTTTTTTCTACTGCAGAGATTTATGTCCGTGACGCCAATAATCGAAGAATAAAAATCTGTGCGATTTTAGACAGCGCATCTAATATATGTGTTCTTACAGATAAAATAAGTGAATGCTTAGGAATAAAAAGGGAGAAAATTAAAATGCCTGTTACAAGTCTTAATGGATCAATTCAAAATATTAAATGGAAGGTGAATACATTTATTTCAAATGAAGAATGTACCTTTAATGAACCAGTTGAATTCTTGATTGTAAATAAGATAACAGGACTAACTCCGTGTACTACGTTAGATATTTCGAAGGTAGAAATTCCACAGTTTTTAAATTTAGCTGATAAATCATTTTATGAAGCTTCAGAGGTACATGCCCTTATAAGTGCTGATTTATTTTTTAAGGTTTTGAAAAATAATACGTATAAAATAAATGATGATTTATTGTTTAAAGAGTCTGAATTCGGATGGATCGCATGCGGGAAGCTTAACGAAATGCAATCTTCTTATCAGGGACATTGTTTTCTTGTGCAAAATGACTCTCTTCAAAATACTTTAAAACTTTTCTTTGATTTAGAGGGACTTGGTATTCGTGATGATCCAGTTTTGCATGAAAAGGATCAGGCAATGGAAATTTTTAATGACACCGTTGAATTTAAAAATGGACGTTATGTAGTACAACTACCTTTTAGGAAACATTATGAAGAATTATCTGATAATTATTCCTTGGCGCGGCAGCGTTTTCAGAATTTGTGGAGAAGATTTAGTCATGATCCTGAGTTACATCAACAATACCGTGAAATTATTTGTGATTATTTAAAAAAAGGCATAATTAGCATCGTAAATCCTGATACAAAAGAAAATGCTTTAAACAAGCCTATATATTATTTGCCTCATCAGGCTGTGCGGAAAGAAAGTAGTTTAACGTCGAAAACTAGGATCGTCTTTGATGCGGGTAGTCATCAAAATAATGAACTTTCTTTAAATGACTGCTTGTGGCCAGGGGTTAACTTAAATCCAAATCTTTTGGATTTACTAATTAATTTCAGATTGAACAAAATTGCATTTTGTTCAGATGTTAAACAAGCTTTTCTGCAGATATGCCTCTCTGATGAACATAAGGATGCAGTTCGTTTTCTTTGGAGTAGTGATGATCCAAGTGTTGATAAAAGGCCCAATTTACAGATTTACCGTTTCAATCGAGTAAATTTCGGGGTCAGTTCGAGCCCATTCCTGTTAGCAGCTACTATTAGACATCATATTAAAAAATACAAGGAAGATTTTCCCGAAACAGTTGAAATTTTAAACCAGTGTTTTTATGTAGATGATCTCATTTCTGGAAGCGAGGATTTTGAAGAAGCACTTGAAGTATCTAAAAATGCCAAGAAAATTATGGAAGAGGCTGGAATGGTTCTCAGGAAGTGGATTAGCAATAATGCTGAATTAATGGAGCAATGGAAGAATGAAGAATTCGATACCTATCCTGCAGACGCTACTGTCAGCTTGGGCGCACACCAAACTAAAATCTTGGGACTTTCTTGGAAGACGCACGAAGATTATTTAACTATGGATACTAAAAATCTTTTGGAATTTCTTTCTATGGACAAAAATACGAAACGCTTCTTACTTCAAGCAATAGGGAAGATATTTGATCCTTTAGGATTAATTTCGCCTTTCACCATTCGAGTTAAATGCCTCATCCAAGATCTCTGGAATGAAAAATGTAGTGGGATGAACCTTTACCAAAAGAAATTGAAAAGGAATGGAAGAAGTGGTGTGCTGAACTTCATCACTTAGAAAATTTGAAAATACCTAGGTTGGTTAATGATTCTGCATCAAAGGAAGATACTGTTGAAATACACAGTTTTTGCGACGCAAGTAAAAAGGCATATGGCGCTGCCATATATTTGAAGGTGAAGACACTCAGTGGAATATCGGTGAAACTCCTAACTTCAAAAAGTCGTGTGGCTCCATTAAACGGTGTAACCTTACCAAGATTAGAACTATTGGGTGCTCTAGTTGCAGCTCGTCTTAGTTCTAAGGTAAAGAGAATCGTGAATCTGAAAAGATCTTCTGTTGAATACCATTGGACAGATTCCAAGATTGCACTTTTTTGGATAAAGGGTGCAAAAACCCGATGGAAGCAATTTGTGTCAAACCGAGTGAACGAAATCACCAGCTTGACAGATCCCAACTCTTGGCATCACTGTGCAGGTAAAGAAAATCCTGCCGATCTTCTCTCACGTGGAATGTATGCTGATTCCTTGGTGACAGATTCTAGATGGTGGACAGGTCCAGAATTCTTGATGCAGCCTGTCAGTTTCAAGAACTTGCAACCATTTATTCCTGAGATTGAAACCATCGAACAAGTCGAAAAAGAAACTTTGCGGCGAGAAAGGAAAATTCCTTTTGAAGATGAGACTTGTAAAGAGACAGCCCTGCTAAATGACAGCTCTCAACATTTTATTGTGGACGACCTCTTAGAACTTTCAAACAATTATTATAAAATTAACCATGTTTTGTCTTATATTTTCAGGTTTATTTTCAATTGCAGGAATAAGGTAAAAAACACAGGACCACTGTCAGTGGAGGAGGTAAGAGAAGCCGAAGAAGTGTTGATTAAGCATGAACAACGAGTTCTCCTTGAAGGAAAGAAACTGCCAAGTAATATTTCGAATTTATTTCCGTTTTTTGATGACAAAGGAATAGTACGTGTAGGAGGAAGGCTGAAGAATGCTTCAGTGCCATATTCTCAAAGACATCCTCCTATTTTACCTAAGGGTTCAAGATTAAGTAAAATTTATTTTGAAAGTTTACACAGGAAATTATTTCATGTTGGACCACAAGGTCTGCTAAATGCAGTGCGCTTGAAATTTTGGCCTTTAGGTGGCCGTAGTCTCGCACGTAAAACAGTACATCAATGTGTAACGTGCTTTAAATGTAAGCCCACTCTTTCTTCACAAATTATGGGTAATTTGCCTAGTGAAAGAGTTAATGTTTCAGCTCCATTTTCTATTACAGGTATTGATTTATGTGGCCCTTATTTAGTGAAATTTAAAAATCAACGTAAAGGTATTCTGAATAAATTGTATATTTGTATTTTTATATGTTTCGCAACAAAAGCCATCCATCTTGAGACATTAACAGATTTGACTTCTGATGCTTTAATTGCAACACTTAAACGTTTTACAAGTAGACGTGGCAAATGTTTCAAAATTTATACTGACAATGCTACTAACTTTGTTGGAGCGAATTCAAAATTGAAAAAATTTTATAAACTCATTAATTTCCCAGACAAAGAATTAGCTAATCATTTTTCGCAAGAAAATATAGATTGGAATTTTATTCCACCCAAATCGCCTCACTTCGGTGGACTTTGGGAAGCTGGGATAAAATCGGTGAAGTACCATCTTAAACGTACGATTGGCAATTTTCATTTCACTTACGAAGAATTCGAAACGATTGTCATTCAGATAGAAGGAATATTAAATTCGCGACCGCTTACTCCTCTTTCTAGTGATTCAGAAAGTTTCGAAGTTCTGACGCCAGGTCATTTCTTGATAGGGCGACCTATAACAGCAATTTCTGAGCCGTTTTTAACGGATTTAAAGGAAAACCGCTTAAGTCGTTGGCAAAAAACTACAAAAACTATACAACTTATTTGGAAAAGATGGAAGTCTGATTACTTGAATACTTTACAATCTAGATCAAAATGGATGGTTGAAAAAAATGATCTGATGATCGGCCAAATGGTTTTGATTAAAGAAGATTTTCTGCCAATTAACAATTGGCTTTTAGGGCGAATAACATCATTGTACCACGGTTCTGATGGAAAAGTCCGTGTTGTAAAAGTTCGTACCAAAACAGGGGACTTTAAAAGGACAATTAATAAAATAGCTGTATTGCCTATTGAAGTTTAGCAAGTTGTGAATTATGTTACTCAGTTGTTAGTAATTATACTGAAAATTATTTTTCTCAATAATTTTGTATTCATGTTTTGTTCACTTATTTTATATTTTTCTATACATATTTTATTGTTTACATGAATAACTGAAACTTTAATACTGGTATTTCATAATTAAATGTTAAGTTCTTGCATGTGAACATAGCAAGGCCGGGCGGGATGTTGGCGCATTTTACGCCAACGAATCTCGCCAAATTATCGCCTCTTACGATTGAGGCAACAGACTTGAAGAAGAAATCTAACCGGTCTGACGTGAGCAATTACTTGTAACCGAAGCTCACAATTAAATTGTATTTTGCTTCACTGTAAATATTTGTATATGATGTTTTTCTAAATAAAATAATTAAAAACGAAGCAGTGAAGCTGGTCCGTCGATAAAAAATAACCTTTAAGAAAAATAAGTTTATTCAGTATGTATATATATATATATATATACTTTTGGTGTGGCCGACGGCAACTAAAAAGGGAGGTGCACAACTACATGATACAGCAGTTCTGTATACAAAATTTCAGCGTTCTTAGGCACCTCGTTTTTGAGTTCAGATTCATACATACTTGCGTAAGTACAGACGCCACGAAAAAAAAAACCTATTCTGAATCCATTTTAAATCAGTTTTATAATTCGTTTGGGAGAAAACAGTCCTTTATTCTGTTCTAACGTATACATATCACACTAAAACATCGTTAAATTGCATTCGATAGCGGTCAAAATAAATATTTTCGGCTTCAAAATGTATTATTCCTGTTTTCAAGAAAGCCTTTATTGTCAGGCTGTGGGGAAATTTTAGAGTAATTCAAAATGCACATTAACTTTTTAGTGTTTCAATTAATTAAGTAGCTCCAGTTCTGAACTGTAATTAAGGATCTGTGGATAGTTGCTGTATAACTGAATGCTTGTAAAAGGTTAAACAACAGATTTGCACAAATCCTGAACAAGATATCTTTTATGTTCGTTGTTCATATTTATTTTTAATGAAATTTTAATGTTCTGTAAATAGAGAATGCGCTGAAAATTTCTCTGTAAGATCTTAGATGCCAAAACTTGCTTGTGGAGTCTCATTATTAGCTGAAAAAGACAGAACATTTCTCAGTCATTATTAGCTGAGAAAGAACATTTACTTAGTGCAAATTTCTATTAATTTTTCGTTTATCTTAAAAATGCTTAAGAGGATAGGAAAATAAATGTTTTTCTTTTTTTTTTCTCTCTCAGGTGCCTTGCTGCGACGTCATTCTATTGATCCCGACCGTCGACGATCATCCGGAAATCATAATTCCGGGAAATCCGTAGACGAACCTCATACTGCTCTCATACACAGGGGGGTGAGTAGAACTTTTATCTTTCTTTCTTTCTTTCTTTCCTAGAATCAGCATGATTTTGATGGAGATCGTTTCGATTTCTCAATGTAATGAATGTCACAAAAGTGTAGGGATAAAGGAAATATAGGTTAAAAAAATAAACTGCGTATTCCCCCTCTCATATAGAAGATAAAAGTGTTGTTATTTTGTTGGAAATTTGATAGAAAGCACTTAAAACTTTGAATGTTTATTGCTTATCTTCTTCTTAATTCAAGTAATCAGAATTTTTGTGCTAATTTCTTTTGGGGGAGGAGAGATTTTTACATTTTAACGCAGATTTATTACAATAAACTTTTTACAGTAGATTTCGCTTTTATAGACAAAATTAATATTCGAATATAAATGAAATTTTTAGCTATTGAGGAAGTTTCGGGGATTCATTGCCTGATTGTTGATATTTTCGTAACGGCCGCCCTAAAGTAAACTGCCATATATTTATTTTAAAAGTTGGGAAAACCAGGAAAACTCTGTATTGACCAGACCGTTTAGTTGCTAGAGTAGAAATCAGGGCTGAATTGTCCCTTCATTGGCAACTTTGCCATCTTTTGGACTGAAACAACTTCAAAACGAAATATTTTCTGCATTGCTGCTATTGGAAACTTTTCAGATATTTCGTTATCAGCTCATGATCAAATATTGAAAATATACAATAGAGAGAAAATAATTGTCGTCTCAATAATTGGAGCCAATAAATCTTGGTTGTACACGCTACTCTTATTGCCTCTTTGGAGGAGGTGAAAAAGAGATTATTCTCCTCCGCCTTTACATCAACTACTGAATTTATTTAATTTCAAAGCCAATGTAATGCCGAAACAGATTAGATTTCCAGTAACAGGAACCTTTCTTAATTGCTTTGGTGCTCAGTTCTAATTTGAAACAATATGGATTTCCTAATAACTTGAGTCAGTTATCTCCTCGGTGCTTTCTAAAGATAAACATGCGATGCGAGTTATCAAATTACGAGGGTATCTGTGTATTACTAAGAGAAATTTATTGATGTCTTGGACGGAGAAATGCAAATATCAAATAATATGTCAAAAGCGATTCGCTCGTCGAAAAATGCGTAAATTAATAATAAAATGAAAAAAAGACTTTTGCGCTAAAGTGTTTCAGTGATAATGAAAATTTTTCAGTATGTTTTAGCGTTGATTTTGCATTATATTAGATTTATTCTGATGCAGAGTGAAACATAGATTTTGTATCGTAACAAAGCTAATCTTAAGATTCTGAACGCTTAAATTATACTGTACAAGACCTGAAGCAAGACGGCATATTGATGAAACCACCAGTTTCTTTTTTCTGGATCATTATGTCATTTTTCTCTTTGATGGAAACAATTCCAGACAACTGGCACAGTTATTCGGAGACCCGCTCCAAGTCATCTTGGGAGTGCAGGCATTCTTTAGTGACTTCCAGCAAATCACCGCATCTATGGACGAATGTAATCTTTGAATGACCATTCTGTAAGCAGTGGCTACCATAGCAATGGGAAGGTCGATGTTTGCCGTTGTTAATAGCCATGGCTCAAATATCAAAGTACTGTATGCCTGGGCGCCATGACTCTTTATTCTTTTGAGCTCTGTGACCGGAAGTACACGATTAACTCTTCTGGTCGCAGAGCAGATTACGTGGTGTCATAAGAATGTAAATTAGAAGCGCTATATTCTAATGTGCTGATTTTAATCGATGGCCCAAAGTATGTCGTAGTATCAGATAATAAACTGTAAGAGGCTGATGGGAACGAGAAATATAACAATTTATCTAATAACATTATTAAGTACCGTGCGTTTATTCTGGCATTGAATTGGATTTTCTTCGGAATATGGAACTAGCTTGCATGTCTTACGAAGCGTACTAATAAGATGGAAAATTCGTACGAGACTTCCTAGATCTAATGGACGAGTTCTTTGAGAACAAAGTGTGACTGATAGGTATAATGGCTAGCGTATGTTATGTTACGGACTGCGACCTCACTGAAAGTATTTGGGATACCTTTGGAAGGTCACAATGTTTCAATACCCTTGGTCTTTGCCTTTCAACTTCTCTCTTCAGAAGCTTCAACCTACGTTTCTGCAAAAATGCTAGTTATTGTCATTTGCTGTCATGGATCACGTGATTGACGGGATGAAGCGTCGATGCCAAGCTTGTGTCAAAAGCAGAAGAGATCACATCCTGTGCTGATGCTTATCTTAGATTGCTTATAACTTTACTCCTGATAGTCTAAGGAGGTATTAAACCCTTAAAATATTAGAAAAACATTATATACAGATTTCCTTTAATATTACTTTACTCATGAATAAATAATTCAATTGATTAACTTCGTGTTAAATTCAGAGTCAGCTAAGTATGCATTTTCGCGATATGTTGATATTTAACTTTTGGTAAAGATTTGTTTATTATCTTCTTATTTAATTTTAATGCCTATTATCGTAACTTCCCTTGTGTACTTATTAGAACACAACTTGGAAGAACATATCATTTGATATCAGAGATCATGAAAGTTAGCAACTACAGCATTAAATCATGTTTATTATTAATGATTTATATAAAATCGTGTAATAATTAGATTGTGCTTCATAGATAATAGCATTTTCAGGCGTCTTAACGTTATCTAACAACTTAATCACAGTTTAAATTGTAAAGTTTCATCCTTTTGGATGCGCTTTCTAAAGCATGTGCAAAAGGAGCCTGCTCAAAAGCGCAATAATGTTTACTCATGGAAATCCTCGTCTAGAGATTTTTAGAAATTATATAGTTTTACCATTTCATTCCTTCAGCAACAAAATAATTATATATATGCATATAGTTTTATAGTAATTCTGTATTAATGAGGGCAGTATACTGGTATGGAAGTTACTACGTTTAGCAGAGCAATCATGTGTTTTCTTTATATTTACGAACTCGTGTTGGATTTCGATGTGTTTGTTCGTTTAGTCTCGCGTTATTAATTAAGAGAAATCATGCTATCCTTTGGCTGTTGACAAACTCAGGTGAAACGTTTTACTTCTTTGTTTGAAATGACATAAGATATATATGATCGCAGTTACATTATTATTCAAGAGCCGTGTATTACTGACTTGTATTACTTGAGAAAGTGATGCCATAGAAGCGCGGAGAAGTTTTTGAGTGAGTAGAGCCATTTTCATTCAAATTGCAATATATCTGCATGTGATATTATCCAGTTGCGTGTTCGCATAGAGCAAAGCCATCGTATTTTTTTATATTTTACATGCATAATAAAAGCTTTTTTTTTTTTTCCTCCTTCGGAAATATAGCTTTAAAAAATAAATAAAACAAATGAATGCTCAGAATAAAATAAAATAAATGCAATTGCAAAGAACGTAGTGGCTTGTAGCTGAAAATTGCTAATTTCGAAACGTGTATTACAGCCATCCTTTGTACTTCCGAGTTTTTATTTATTTATTTATTTATTGTTATTAATTCTAGAGCGATGCGCTCTATCCTTCAGAGATCAGAATCTCCCGAGATGGTGTAATGAGGCATGAAGAAACTGTTGGCTCGATGCCAAGTTTAGTATTTAGGTGACGAAACCTCGTTTCCTTCCTGTCTGCCACTGATGGAGTGCTGTTCTCTACTCGCTCTTCTTCCTCTTTTTCGGGTCTTCCCAGCATCCCGCGGAAGTGAAAATTTCCGCTGCGAGGAGATTTCACTCTCTATCGTAATCGGAAGAGCTTGAGAAACTGATGCCATAGAAGGGTGTTTTGTATTAAGTTGGCTGTTGAGAAATTAATTTCGTTTCCCTTAAATTTCCCCTAAATTATATATCGACCATTTGTTCAATACTTTTTGCCATCTTTCTGGTAGTTGCCTCATTCCACGCCCATAAAAAGTTCTGATCAAGAAACTGATCCAAGTGATTTTTGTGATCACTTAAATCAAATGCTTCAGTGTTGTTTAAAAAATTTTGTAAAGATAGCAACAAGTATAATAATGCAGAACTGCCGAATATGGTGGGTGTGGTAGCACATTCTATTCAAGATGTAGTAACTTCCGATAGCTACCAGATTTGTGTTCGATTTGGCATTACCTTAATGAAGCACTACACCTTTTTTTATTGATGGTATCACTCAGTTTGTCCAGCTGATGACAGTACACTTTCGAATCAGTTGTAGAATTGTCTAGTCGAACTTTCGCCCCCTTAAGATTCCCGCCATATAGAGAGCACTTTTTAAAATGAATATCGGCTTTCGGAATGCTTTGAACGGACTATCTCTTTTACTCCATGATCGCTTGCATTCCATATTATTGTAAATAATGCATTGTTCCTCGTTAGTTGTGATTCGCTTCAAAAACGGATAATTTTCTTAACGTTTCAGAAGCAAATCACATACGCAACACGTCAGAGCAAATCTTTCTTTAAGAGCGTATGAAACTCAATATAGCAAGCTCTGAAACGAAACTTAAGTCGTTTCATGGGATTATAAATAGTTGAATTCTACAAATTTAACCTTTCAGCGATTTTTCGTGCTTTTATTTAGCGGTTTATTTCAATGAGTATCTTTATTTTGCCCTCATCAGCTTCAATTATCTTCTACATCGTAATGTACCTTCAATATCAAAAATTTTGCGAACCAGTTTGAAAACTGATGTTCTATCGACACATTTTCTGCAAATATATCACACAAAAGAACTCTACGGTTTCATGATAAATTTGTTGAGGGATAACTAGTACATATTCCTTACTCGTAAATATCAGTCGTTAATTTTATGAACTAGATATGCATATGAAAGAGGAATTCGATAAGTAGTACAGAAAAATGAAATCTTGCAGAAATCTTACTCTGCTGGAATAATTATCCTTTATTTGTGGCAAAAATTTCTTCATTATACAATACATTTGTTTTGAATATACTTATGACAGCTATGTGATGTTTATGTGTTCGAGTATTGCGTCAAAGCGTTTTTAAGTATCTGATCCACAGTAAAATCTGACTAACCTTGCTAAGCAAGTGTGACAGTTTACCTAAAAAAATAGTTTAAGTATATCGCTTTTCATACAAGTAACTTTTAAGTCAATATTTAATAATTAATTAATTTTATAGTTAATTTCATACAAGTATCTTTTTAACTTTATACTTTTAAGAAGATCTTTTAATGAGGTAGTTTCTCCCTCCTTTCTGCATGACTTCGTGGTGTAACGGTAGCGCGGTATTTGAGAGTTCCAGGTTAAGAGTCCCGGTCACATTTTTCACATGTGCTTCGAAATAATCTAATGACTCTACACTTTCATGTAATACTTGTTGTTCTTGTGACTAATCTCATTTGTTTGACCTAGTCAGAATAAGGCTATGGAGTTGATTGTGGTAAGGAGTACAACATTATGTCTGTCGCTGGCAAGAGCCTTGGGCACCATATAGGTAAAAGTACGATTTTACCCATTTCCCTCTCAATTTTCAGGGTATTGGTGCGGTTCGAAGGTCTCCCACCCTTCCTCTATTGCAAAACTACACGAGAGAATATTTCGGCTCTTTATATATTTAGCGTGGCCCTATGCCCCAAAGACACTATGCATTTACAACAGCCATGTCGTCTCCGAGATTCGAACCCAGGCCCTTCGGTATACGTGAGCACCACCCACCTACCATAGCAGTTAATTGGTATAGCCCGCGTCCCCCTTGTCTAGAGCACCCCAAGGTGGTATGGGGAAGGGTGAGGCGCCATACGAACCCCTCACACCAGTCACCGATTTAAAATACAGTGCCATACATGAGCCTTGACAGATAGTACATTGCCATACTATAATACTTCGGTTCATACAGCATGTTACAATTGAGGTACTCTGCGCAGAAAAAACAGAAATGGGACAGTTCTATATCTCCCGTTCTACTGGGCCGATTGACAAAATTCAAATTCCGTTTTTCATGCCTCAAAAGCGCGACTAAACAGTAAATATATTAGACATATATTAGATTTATATATAGCATTGTTCTAACATAGGTATTTTGACACAAAATCGAACTTTTTCTGAAATAGCATACCAATTTTTTTCCGTATTTCTCCGCCTTAAATTATGCCTAGATATTAAATTTTGTAAAATTTGGTGCTAAATTTACGGAGAAATTGAAACATTTATCTTGGCACAATTTTTTTCAATTTTCGCCAAGAACTTGGCGAACTTCTTAATATGTAGCAACCAATTTTCCTTTCTCTTCTATTATGCTGAAGCGGGAAAAAAGGCACCTCATTGCCACTATTGTTTTAACCAGTTTCAAATGGACTTGCCAAATAATTACTAATGGCTATGATTATTAACTTCTGTCCTTAGCTTCTCTCTCTTCTTCTTCTTTCAATTTACGTGGTAGACGGGTATTCAAAATTTTTTAACGAATCATTATTCAAGAAGAAAATTCATGCTTTATAGACAAGCCAGATGCAATAATTATCTGGTCTGGTAATAGAGAATTTGCCGTGGCGAGAAAAATAACGCATGGCAGAAGCTTCGCGTAAAAATCATCTTGGTGAATTTTTTTGATTGACCAAGAATTAAATTCACAAGGAATTTTTTGCTTGTAAGACGAGGTAGTAGATTTTATGTTCTAGCAAAGTAAATAGATTCAAATTCTAAAAAGAATTCATTAAGTTGGGCTAAAAGAAGTTTCATTGGGGAATGAATAGTTATTGCCCTTTTGTACAATGCAGTTATTAAGTTTCTGACTGCGTAGAAAAGTGTTATTTTTATAAATTATTGCATTATTTGTTAGATTGGGAGTTTTTAATTTACTTTCTCTCCTTGAAAGTGTTATGTAGTTAAAGAGTTAAATGTAAATAATTAAATCATTAGAAAGACGAATGAAAGAACGGAGGATCATTCTAACAGCTGAATTCTTTATGAAAACTTCCAGAAATTCTGTGAATGTGCTAAGAAATATATTGCCTTAGAAGAGGAGAATACACGTAAGAAAGCTAAATAAATAAAATAAAGTTGTTTTATTTAGTTAACTCATTTTTAATTAATTATTTAGATAATTTAATCTTGAAATTTCGTAAATTTACTGTTTAGAAGAAATTTGCACAATGCAGAAACTCACTTGGTCACTTGCTCTGTATGTAATATGGTTCATCGTAAAGGTTTAGCTTGTTAATATCCAGCAGTTTTTCTATGCGTTGTAAGTAATAACACCTATGCAATTTCTCAGAACCAGACAAATGAAATGCGCATGCGAATAGCTTAGAAGCATCCAGACACAAAAAACAATCCCATACCAATAAGTAGTTGTAACGCATTTCCAGCATTAAAACAAAACAAAGCAAGCACACACACCGCGAGGTGTGTTTGCTCTTCCATGAACTTTGCCCATGAACGACGAGCTACTTACTCTACTGATATGCGACTTGCGTGTTATAGCTTCGTCTTAATAATCTATACTATGAAGGTGAGTGCAGATAATTACGATAGTAAATCGTCTGTTAAGTTAGCAACGATGGAAATGAGACAAGAAAAACGGGATTTCTTTCTTCCTTTTTTTTAATAGCATCTGTTCTTTAGCTATGTTCGGTAAAATTGTGTGGCCTTCGCAATTTTTTCCCCTCCTCTTTCCCTTTGTGACAACTTATGTCTAGCTGAAATTACAGTGAGAAGCGTTCACGTCCACACACCATGTCACCGCATACGTTTTCATCAGGATATTAATTTTATAGTGGGGGGATGCTAAATTTCATGGAATAGTTACGAGATAAATCATGAGATTTTGTGAAATTTCGGTGGCCTGGACTTCGTACTAATTATTTCGCTTACATCCCCCACCCACATAAATAAAACACAACAAAATATTACGTACATAGGAATTATAGAAGTAATAACGTAAATAAGTATTATGCAGTGCTTACTACCGAATAAAACGTATTTAAGACAACCACTCACGGTTCCATATGATTTCGGCCTTCTGTGGAGATGGTCGTCTCAAATAACTGATGTCCAATACCTATATTTCTCTATTTTATCCGAAATACTTTTGTCTCTCGAAGTGGTTGTTTTGGGTGTTGAAGTGGTCACCACAAGAGTATTCATAGTGTTATAAGGTATTTCTCCCTCCTTTTTAGCGTGACTTCTTGTTGTAGTGGTCAGCACACTCGGCGCATATTCGAGAGGTCCGTGGTTCGAGTCCCGGTGACGGCATTGCTCATTTTTCATGTCTTCTGGTTCGAAATAACTGAATGTCTCTACAAATCAGTCAAATTCTAATCGTACAATTTATACCGTTATAAAATCATGATTTCCATTTAAGTTGACGACGATTGGATGTACTATAATGTATACTATAACCAAGGGTGGCCATGGCATGGTTCGCGTGTCACGTGCGTCTCTTATGCAAATAAAATATGTCCATAAAATGTGGTAAACTAAAACTACCCAGTGTCCAAAGGAAAATAGTTAATTTATTTCATTTCTTTTTACAAAGTTATAAGGAAACGTATCAATGTTCAAATGTAATTATTTTATTTAATTTTTTGTTAGCTAAAAAACTTAATAATGTTATTAAAAATCATAAATAATAAGTAAAAATAAATTACCCTACTGATTCTATCTAAGCCAAAGATTTCATGTACTGCTAGTTATGTAGCGATGTCCAGTTGACTGCTAGTTATGTAGCGATGCTTGTAACTTTTTTTTTGACAGTAACGTGCTGCAAGATTTCCCCGAGATCATGAGATTTTCTTTAAAAATATGTGCTGATAATTCAGTCATACGGGAATATCCCAGACTCAGAGTACATAAGACAGGTGGTTTAAAGTCTTCACTTCATGTTTCATCTATAATATATGTTCTAAGTCTGTTGGAGGTTCACTGTCATCATTTTCATTGGCTGTAGAAGTAGGCATGATGACAGTATAAAAATTCGATAAAAAAAAAAAATCTGAATATTTTGGTCAGTTAAACGTGTCGATAGTATGGAAACACTGTAAAGGAATAAAACCCGTTGATTCTTTAAAGTAAAATGATATTGTCAATAGAGTTTACCAGAGTGACCAACTACCATGACTACTGGTGCTTTATGTCTGTAGAAAAGAAAAAAATCTCATTCGTTTCTTTTGTCACAAATGCGAAAAATTATAGCTGAAAGATGATCAAAATGGAGAGCATATACGACATAAATAATGAATTAAAAAATGAAATTTAGGCGGACGATTTGTAATGGCTATGATCGCTTCCGTAAACGAACTAAACATACGTCTAAAATGGCAACTGATAAATGGAGTTTCAAAGAAGGATACTGAAACTGCAGCGATCCCATATTCACAGTAAGAAATGAATTCATTCTTCAACACTTTTTGTTTTGGACAAAGCAATGTAAAGAATGAAAACTGCGCAACATTGATTGCCATTTTACTAGATGGTTTTGAAACGATTTCTGCATTTCAGAAATCACCGACGGCATTTCCCAATATAGGCTAGAAGTTTTCAAATGTTGAGCATTGTTGAGAAATTTTACTTAAGCCGTACAACTGACATGTCTGTGAGAGTTAAGAAAGTTTAAAACAGTTGTCAAATGTTTGCCATTTTTGCCGTTCTTCCCTCCTATAAATTGATGATTAAGTAGTGTAATTAGCTTAATTCAGTCCTAAATAAAATATTACGTGAGATCAGTATGTCGCAAGTTGTGTTATTTAACACATATCACTTTTGTGTTTGATTTCGCTCAAATTTCATGGGATTTTATTTAATGCCCGAAGTATAATTTCTACGAATGATTACGGTGGGTACGGTAATGATTTAGAAGCAGGAAGCTAGGACATCAAAATGTACTTATGATTCTAAATTATCTATGATAATTCTGTGCATGTAATTTTAAAACATTGGATTTGTTATCAGAAACCCTGGACGTAGGGGAAATGACAACTTCTTCAGAAGACGGAGTAATTCGTCCCGTGTTTTATTCCGGGATGTTGAATGGAAGGCGACACGAAGTTTTCAAAACCCTTACGCGTAATGTAAATACGTGCCGATTTTCTGTAGATAATCTTTCATTACCTTTCCTTTAGGTAACTTTATTGTATTTTGCCTTAATCAAGTAATCTGCTCAGTGTATCCTTTGGGAAATGTTTATCTGTAATAACAGGATACAGCAAACAACCGACTAACTTGCAGCTACTTTTGTAAGTTACAACTCTTTGGGGCCTTTGTATTAAAACAAGCTACAGAAAAGAGTACATCTAAATCAGAGAGAATATTTTAGATTGGAGTCAACAACAAGCGGTTTGTGTCATGTTTAGAAGGAACTGAGATTTTAGTTTAAAGAATGGCCTGAGCGTTTAACACGGTTAAATGCTTGTAGTTCGTCCCGGTTTTGATTTCCAACAAATGGACTTGTTGTTTTTCGTTGTTTTTTCTATCAGCAACGAAAACACGAATCATTTTCATGCAGGCATCTCTCTTACAGTAGCTTTCGAGAGCTTTGCCATAATCAAGTAACCAGTTTAAAGAGAGATTTTTGGCGTGTTTACATATGGAGAAAAATAGGAAATCAAATACCTTCCTTTGACTACAGATAATATTATTATTACAATCATAACATATAATGTGGTATAGGAGAGCACTCTGCTAAATAAAATTCATCGTATCAATAAGAACTTGACACGTATTCGGTAAAAGCCTTTCGCCTGTTCACTTTGTGACCTTAAAGGAGTAAGTAGTCTTAAATACCCGCATAAGGCATATTAGGGATGCATCTGACTCTGATTTTATTTTCATATATGATTAAATTCTTTTACGCAGATGTTATAATGACTTTTCTGAGTTTAAAAAGTGATCAGGTGTATTATTAAATTCAAAAATTTTAATTTGCTTTCATGTCATTTAATTTTTGAAAAATATGGTCTGTTTTCTCATTTCTCCGAGATTTAACAATAAATATAGCATTTAAACTTCAAACGAATTATTTTCAACTCATCATTCGTTACGAAGTTATATATTGATGTGTTATTTACTAACTAATGTTCGATGGGAAGACGAAAAATTCCATTCGGTTTCACCAAACAGTTTCAGAAGTTATTTTTTCTTAGATGTGAAGTTAATTTTTGGCACCAGTGTATTTTTAATCCTGTTATGCTTTCACTTGCTTTAGGTGAATTCATACAAATTTCTCTAATATTCTCAAAAACGACTTGTATTGTTTTAAAATTTTAAACTACGTTTTACTTTGTCTTGTAATCCACCAGGTGGCAGTACCACTTCTGTCGTCTGGTGTTCTACTGCTGCATGGACCGCAGATCTCTGAAAAGGATGCGGCGAATCTCGTTTTCTACGGATTTCTGCGAATGGATCGTTAACGGATCCCTAGAAAACAGAGACCGCTTTTGACAATGTTAAATCCCACTAACAGTGGCGTGATTTTTTGCGTTGCTCTTTGACACTTCGGAATGTTTTCGGGACGTTGGATTCGAAATGAATAAGCTGCGAAAAAAGCCTGCTTCTGGCTACTGGTTGGTGAAGAAACGGTCTGAAAGCGTAAGTTAATCCTCCCATTCTTTATTTTTGCGGTAAACCAAAATCTCGGCACTGATGCTTTATGCCATATAATTTATGGTTCCAAATTTCATTTTTGAAGGAAGTTTCAGAGTCCACTTTCTTAATCGATGATATCCGTGATATTTTTAGAATTTATTCAGGCAGTACTATTAATTACAAATCTACGTATCATACCAAAAAGTATTTAAAAAAAAATGTGCAACTGACTGTTACCGGAATCGTATCGATAAATGCAAAAGTTCTGTGCTAACATGTAAGTAAAATATGGTTTAATTGAATAATTCTATTTTTCCATTCCAAAAATTATTTTAGGTTTTGAAATGCACTTGGTATAGAACGCATTTTAATATTAAAAATAATTTTATTCAACTAATAGTTGCAAGTAACGTAGGTCCGAGAGTATTAACAGTTGCATTAAAACAATTTGTTAAATGTCCTATTTTCTGTCAATATTTTTAGAATAGTAGCAATAACTAGTAATATGTCAACGTAAAAACCACTTCAATTCTAATTGCATAGATTTTTCATTCAACCAAAATTAACAATCGAAATAATATTAACTTTAATAATATAATAAAACGTAAATGCTGCAAATTGAGCTCTATCAGGTATGATGGAAAGGTCAGACTGTTTTTATTCTGTCAAAAAATGAATGGAATTTCACTTTTGTATTAATTAATATATTCCAACGGCTTGTATTATATATATCGTGAAATGAAGACTAGTGTATAAATAACTTTGCATTTTGTATATTTGATTTTCTCCGTTGTAATAACCATAGTTCAATTAAAATAGCATTAAACGTATGTTGATGCAAAATAAATATGGCGATAATATTTTCAGAATAGGGTAACATACTTGTATAATTAACAAGCATCTATACCTGCGGTTATATAAAATAGGTGTCTAGAGATAGCTTTTTTAAATGTCTGCGAAGTTTCTTTATCAAAGGATTCAAAATATACAACTCCGCAGAGCTACATAAAAAATGCTTCAATTGGGAAAGAACATAAAACGCATATAATGAGTTTTAATTTCAACAATTGCAAGTACCCATGGGCTGAAAATACAAGGAAATTAGTAAGCCGTACGGCCATCATTCTCGTTGACACAATTACATGAGTGTGTAGTAATTCAATCAGTGTTCGAATTTTACTTTGCGGTGTTGTTTCTTGCATGATATTCACCAAAATTTGCAGATCATCCTCATGGTTGAAGAGCACTTATTCCATGGCCAGCCATTGTTGAACAAATTCCCGATTGAGAGATAGGTGAGACATTGCATGAATACACTGCAAAGAATGCCGCTTCTGTAAATGCGACCATGCCTTAATGGTACTGACAAATGTTATTTTGCACATTCTTAAGATACAGTAATATAACGTACTGCAGAACCTCGTTAACATACCCTTTATACATATTAGAGATGAGCAGTTGGTGACGAGCTGTTTGATCTCAACAAAGGTAGAAGGATCAGTTGATTGCAAGTCGTTTTCAGATGTTAACTCAGTGATCATAAATGCTGAGAAAGAATTAGATGGAAACAAAAACACTATTTCTTATTTCAGATATCCAAGCGTTTACGACGATGGCTTAGAGTTAGTGGAAGTTTTCGTATTGGGCGCAAACCTTTCATTATTAATGGCCAAGAAATTGTTTTCATGAATGTTTGAGCATTGAAATCGCTCAATACGTCCTGCAGATTGTTGCATATTTTACTGATGTCAAATGCGTTGATCTGCACTTTCGTCTTGAAGCGCCCGTAACGGACACGATACATTATTTTGTTCAGACACATAACGTTATTTTGTTCTGTTTCTACAAATTCGACCTACTCTTACTGCTACAATACAAAAGAAAATCGACTACCTAGCTATTTATCTTATTTCCAAGGAAACTCTAACACATTATGAAAAGCGTTTCAAATCCATTTTCATCCCTTTCTCTTTATTCTTATATAGAACAGCCTAAAATATCAAGTTCAGTGTTCTTGAGAATGTCTCATAAGTTAGAATAGAGTCAGAGTTTTTCCTTTTGGATTAGGCTTTCAAAGTATATTATATAACTGAAAGCTTCAGAAGTTTCTGTAACTTACTTGTTTAAACATATCCTGAAATTTGCATAGTGTTGAGATAAAATTATTACGATGCTTTATTTTATTAGTCCAAAGGGATTTGAATCCCGAAGGACTATTAGTTTCGTTTTGGCATTTTGCGTCGGACGGATAAATGTCGGTTCACTTTTCAAACTGTTGCCATAAAATGTTAGAGTCCTGCATTATATTTGAAGAAATTAAATAATGAAAATCTGCGTAAATGTATGTATATTTCTCACATTGTCATAAAATAACGGTACATAGAGTCATCGAATTTTGAATAACGTAATCCTCCAACGAATATGAACATGTGGAAGACCAAATTTGAAATTTGTTTCATGATCGATTTCCTATTTTTTAAAACTTTGACGAATTTTTGATTAACAAACTCAAGGATTTCAAAGCGAGCAATGGCAACGTTGTGCAGAAAAAACATTTTTATCTCCAGCGCGTGAGTCTCTGTATCGGAAATTCTAAAGATATGCTCGTTTTAAAACTATTTTGCGATATTGCTGTTGCACTGGATCTTATGGTTTAAGTGCGAGGAACATGATATTTAATAAAGAAAGGTAACACACAAAATGTTAAAAAACGCCCCTTTGGACGTAATTTAAAATCTGAAACATTTCAGATTTTTTTTTTTATTTATTTATTTTATTTTTATTTATTTATTTATTTATTTTTTTCTGTAAATCTGATTTTATTTATTTCGGAGTAATGTAGAATGTTTTTTCTAAAACTTTCTTTCTCGAGACATTTGTGTTGAGGCCGTAATATAATAAAGCAATTTTACATTACACATACTTTACGAAATTTTGATCTTCTTTAAATGTTTAGCTTATATATATGTATAGAGAAGAGGGACGAACTTTACCGGGAGATCAAGTTCCAGTTCATGCATGTGTTCGTTTTCTGCCGTAATTAATAAATAGACAATAGCAAAATAAATTAACTGAGAAATACGCTGAAGCTACAAGTTGCACGATATATTTCACCAGCAGGAGTAAAGAAAATTATCGTTTGGCTGCTACCCAAAATTCTAACAAAAGTATTCGTGTCTCTTACCCCTACAATTCCTCTTTTGCCTGTCCTCCTCTTTTCAGGTGCTTCAAGAGTGCCTGAGAATTAATAAGGAGTTTTCCCTTAATGGCTTAATGTGGCATCCATTATGAAATTTTTACCTCCTTATTTTATCAAATTTGGAATTCTTTATTGCTATTTTCCAGAAGTTCGAGGATCTTCTTTTAAGCAATAAAAAACCCATTTATTCACTGTCGTCTTTTTTTTTATTCTGTCTGAAATGTGTGTTATAGTGAGTAAAATTATCCTTTCCTCATTCTTTTCAACCTCTTTGCTTCTGTTAAGTAAACATAAGCAGTTCTGTATATGACCTAGAAGAATGTAGATTAATTAGGTAGGTAATAATATAACGTTAAAGTTATGTGCTTTTTAAATCCCATTTCTGGGCTAAAAGCAAGGCTGGACAATAGCATTTAGTTTGCAGAAATTAGATTGTAGATTGCACAAATTATTCGTAAAAATCATTTTAATTTTTAATTCAATTATAGTTTACTTTAAAACGAAATTGATAAATATAGATTTACTTATTTTTTAATAGGACATGCCCAATTAATTTAAATATTTTAACGATTATTTATCAACTTCGAGAAAGTGAATTTTAAAATAGCAGATACATTAGAACTCACCGATATCAAAGAAGCTGTGAATTATCTATCAAAGTTTCATGTAATTTATGGATTAAAACTGAAATATATAAATAATATATTTTACTTATCCATGAATTTCTAAACTATTTACAATGTATTTTACTGATCCATTAATTTCTAAACTATTTACAATGTATTTTACTTATCCATTAATTTCTAAACTATTTACAAAGTATTTTACTTATCCATTAATTTCTAAACTATTTATATTGCAGTAAGTATATATAAATGAATTCATATGCTTTAAATAAGGTAAGCGTAACAGAGATTGGGAAGGTTTAGTGCAGGGGTTGGCAACGCAGTGCCCCTGAAGCGATTTTAAATTGCCCGCGGTTCAAATATCTAAATTCTATATATTTGGCTAACAAACACTCGTAATGAATAATTTTAGAACAAAAACAAACAAAAAAAAATTGTTTGCTTTATCTTCCCCATCTTAATATTTGTACGGATTGTGGTTGATGACAAAAGGTGGTAGATGATGATTCTTCACCACCAGGATTTGGAAATTGGGACGCCTAATCCCCAGTCGCTCTTTAACAGCGGCGGTATATATAAGGTACTTTCTCTGTCCTTTCTGCATGCCTTTGTTATGTAACGGTTAGCACACTCGGCGCGTATTCAAGAGATCCAGGTTCGAGTCCCGGCGAGGGCATTGCTCATTTTTCGTGTCTCCTACTTCAAAATAACCTAATGACTTTACAGTGGCGCCTGAACTAAAAGGTGATGGATGATAATTCTTCACCACCAGGATTTGGCGATTGGGTTCTCTAAACCCCAGTCGCCCTTTAAAACAGAGCGTATATAAGGTATTTTTCCCTCTGCGTTCTGCTTACCTTCGTGTGTAACGGTTAACATTCTCGGAGTGTATTCGAGAGGTCAAGGTTCGAGTCAAGGCTCGCTAGGGCATTGCTCATTTTTCTTCTTTCATACTCTACAGAATAAAGGGCTCAGTTTTTAAAAACTTGTCAATCCTAAATATAATATGTGAGCCAAAGTAACTTGGCATCAACGATACCATTAATAAGAGTGTGAAGTTGCTGTGAAAGGAGGATGTATTTTTAGTTTTGAAGGTTTTGACCTTGATATATCTCCTCTTGTAAAGATCACAGCAAAAGGTTTTTTAACGTTTCTTTAAATTTTCCAATTAAAGAACTAGACCTTAGCGAATGCATGCGCTTTTATAATAATGTAGGAGCTGCACTGAAGTCTGATTTACAGACGTAGAACATATAGGCATGTGACTTTGTTGTGCGTGCATGTGATGAATAAAAGTAAGCAGTAATGCTGAGCTCTTTAACACAGCGACTAAAATAGCACAAAGCGTGGAGAAGGTGTTACTGACGTGAACAATGGTCTGTCTGTCAGATAGTAAATTACGTTCGTGCTGTCCTCTGGGAATTTCAAGGTAATGAATATATGTAACAGCGCAGATAATGAGACAGGGTGTAAACCTTTCGCTTGCATGTGAGTACTTTCAGTCATCTCTGTTAAGAGACCGACTAGTGTAATTTCTTCTGAACTTGGTAGAACTGATGTTTTGTTTATAGATGTTAATTTCAAAAAGTTTTAATGAAGCATCTCAGAAAATACTCAAGATTAAAAATTTTAATGTTTACTAATTTATAAATACTAAAAAAGTGTAACAGTTTGAAATTTTAGTCCATTGCAGCTTGTAAAGATATATTTCCCACAGCGTAAGTCGCAAAATGTAAGAAAATTATTTTTTTAATTATAATAGTTATTTAAAATCAAAATTAATTTGTAATATTAATCAATTAATAATATATATATATATAATGTTGTATGATCTTAAATTCATTTAGTGCGAAAACAAGTTACTACTACTTGCACAATTGCTGCAAAGTAAGTTAATCATAATTTATTTACTAAATAATATTGATGAATTGATCATATTATCTTATATATATATATATATATAGCTTATTAAAATATTTTTATTACACTAGAAATCTAAACTACTTATACTTAAAGCACTAAATCAGATTTATTCCGATAATTCATAACATTAAGAGATATAAAAAAAGTTTCTACTAATAAATTATATATATATATATATGTGTGTGTGTGTGTAAGATAAAAAATATGTAAATCAGGTTTATAATTTAATTTACTAATAGCCTTTTAATTCCAATTTTTAATATGGTTATTTCTTCATTATTCTAAACTGATTAATAACATTTCTGGACTACGTTATTTCTAGATCAATCTATGTCGCATAGCTTGCGTAACGCTGATGATGTAACTTATTCGAAATTTGAACTCAAAATTTTGAGTACTGATACCTTTCCAAACCAAACCAAAACCCTTCCTTTTGGCGATTTTCCATATTGGATAAATGCGCACTTTAGCTTCTCCCTCTGTGCTGCTTGTACACAATTTTGCTGTGCTCTCTTCCCATCGCAACAGTGTCAAAAATAATACTGTTCTGGAAATAGGCATAATTAGAGGGCTAAGTGAGTTGTGGCGACAGATGTCAATTTAAATAAAAAGGGAATTTAATCCGCCTCGACTGCCAACTTTCATATTTACCAAGAATTCAACATTTTACAGAATATCTTTATCCTCTTTCAGTATGCTATCTACGTACTACGTCATCAACATTTGCTACGTCTTTTACTTCTCTTTCATTATACACAGACATGTATGTGTATTGAAAACAAATTTGGAGAAATGCTGAAGTAGGAACACTGCGTAGAAACTTAGTAAATTTGTTAGGCATAGAACGTAGATCCTGAAAAGGAAGAAGTCGAGCCGGAGTGAATTTCATTTTTATTTACATTTGTGGCCACAGTTAATTTGGCACTCTATTCGTGCCCATTCAAGAATATTTACGTTTTGAATACGTAAGGAAGAGAGCACAACGGCGTCCAAGCAGGACAGAGGGTGAAGCTAAAAGCATGCAATTATCCAGTATGGCAATCTGTTAAGAGAAAGGTTTGGGTTTAAGTTAGAAAAGTTTCAGTTCTCAGAGCTTAGGTTCCCAGTTAGCTACGTCATTACCGTCACGCAAGTTTTGTGACATAGATTAATCTAGAATTGGCGCAGTTCAGAAATGGTATTATTTTTAAAATACAGCCTAATTACAAAATACACAAATTAAAAATGAGAAATTAGAAATACCCAAATTAAAAAATGAGAAGTTAAGAAACTACTAATAATTAAAATTATAAAGCTAGCTGATTTATGTATTTTTATCTTACACACGCACACGCACACACACACACACACACGCATATATATATATATAGGTAGGTAGATATTTCTTAATTTAAGATAGTTTTTTCTCTCTCTATGTATAATGCTGCGCTATCGCTGCTGAGATTAAAAATTTAATTTAAAAGAGACTTTACAAATGATTAGATGATCTCCTAGGAAATGTGACGGAAAGTTTAGATAGTATAAGTTTACTAATGTGTAAATCAAAATTTATAATTGGTAATTAATAAAAGCTAAATAAAGAAAAAGTAAATTTGAACAATTAAAATTGTTGTTAATTCCACAGAAAGATCCTGATATTTCAAGGAAGTTAGGGTGACATTAAAATAGTTACCTTAAGACATAATTTAATAACAGTATGACAAAATTATTTATTAAATTTCCTTATGTTTTCGAGTCAATGTTCCAAATGCAATTGCGATTTACTTTGTACGAAAGATATTTAATACATTCCTTGAAAGCTAGCTAATTTTGAGAAATTTGTCTTTTAGAATTTAAACAAAAGCATAGACTCAGGATGGAAAGATTAGCTATGTTATCTGTCATGTTAAAAGTTTTTAAGAATATGTAATTATATAATTTCGTTACATAATGTAAATATTTTGTGCCTTAATATTAATAATTTATCGGGTATGATTTGGTTGTCGTGATTATAATGTGATGGTAATTAAATATATTGATGATATTATCACGTAATACAAGTCCCATAAGTTTCGGAAAAATTCTTTAAAGTACATCTCAAATTAGTCTCTTTCCACATGTTTTGATTTTTGCGATTAGTTATTGTCGGAAAACAACTGAGTTCCGAATAGTCACGTAGTGTTAATTTTTTTGACATAGAAATGCCTGTGTTGAAGTAACACTTAACAGACTTATTAAGAGCAGAAACATGCCGGAAATGTGTCTCGCCGCAAGCACAGAGTGAAGTATAAAAATCGTTAAAAGCAGGGGCATCAGACTTTTTGCAGCCGTACTAACTTAGTGATATGAAGTGTAATTAATATGCGTGTGTGCAACTGGAATGATAGTGCATTTTCGAGCGACGAAGCAGGTAAGTTGTGATTTGATATGCGATAAAAGTACTACTCATTCTACTAGATCGAGTGAAACTCATTTTCGCAGTTTTATATGCAGGAAAAGTTAATTTAATATGCAGTATGCTATAGTGGTAGAATTGCGTATAATAGGCAGAATCGGTTAAAAATCAACGGCCACGTTATTTTAATTATAGTTTTTGACAGAGGTAAAAAATATATGTATCTTTTTCTTATTTTAATGGCAAAAACACTACGATCAGTAGATGGAAATTGATGCTGAAATATCATTAAAAGTTATGAGGCTATACCAGATGCAGTTTTCTCAAATTCATTTGATTATATGATATTTTTTTACTTATTTTATGTTGTGTGCGATTGTGTTTGTATGCTTTTGTTATTTTACAAGCTTATTATATGATTCATATAATTCTAAGACTAATACAAGTATAAGACTTGTGTTTTCCAAAATGGTGTCTCAAGAATGGCCTAGCAATAAAACCTCTGAATACTTGTAGTTCTCTGGGGTTGAAATCTTGCTGAACGGGCTGGTTGCATGGGAGTCTTCGTGGTTTTCCCATTTTTAAAGTGAATACAAGCCACTGTCTCTTACAAAAGCCCCTACCAACAGCCAAGCGGTAAAATCGCCGAACACTGGTAGTTCGACTAGGGTTCAAATCTTGGCGAACGCGCTGTCTTCGTGGGAGTTTTCGTAGCTTTCCTAATGTATAAAGTGGATAAGACCTAGTTTCACCTAAAAAGTTCCCAACGAAGTATCATCAGAGTCGAACTAGTATAAGCATACAGCAATTTTATTCATTAGTCGTTCGTGTTATGTTGTTATTTCAATTGGCCGGATATTCTGCAGCTTAATACATTCATTTTGGAATCACCAATACCCATCTGTCGTGTAGCCATCTCACCACCCAGTTCACCAAAGAGAACAGTTGATTTTACACCCAAGAGAAACGGGAATTTCCGTCCCAATGTAGATGGAGAACAGCCTACGGAATGTATCCTTGAGTCTTCTTCTCCATGTTTCCTTACCACCAAACCTCTCGAAAACAAATTCGGAACACATTGCAGCCACAAGAAGGAGAATTTCGGTCTCAGTTTAGATGCAGAGCGCCCTATAGGACTTTTCCGAGGGTCTGCTACACCTATCCCCTTACCACCAAATCTGTCGAGAACACATTTGGCTCGCCAGTATTTTAAGTTTGTGAAGCACAGATACTGTGCCCTTAATCCAAACTGTTCCTGGGATTCGATCCATGTCCCAAAACTATGGTGGCCAGCAGCGTTAATCGTTATACCGATCAGGGCGGCAGTCGTCCCTTTGTTTTTGAAGAAACACGACACTGCGTATTATATACAGATGTACTAACAGACTGAAGAAAAAAAGGGGGGATTACTTCTATTTAAAATTTTAATTTTGAATTACATTATTCAGTGGTACAAACCCGAAATTAGCATTGTTCACGTGTTTAAGCAAAATACATTTAAATAGTGTGTTTCTTCAAAATATGTTAGCTAATAAATTATCTAAATTGCAAACATTTTGCTATACTTTGTCAAAGCATGTATAATTTGAAATTTTATTCTTTCTGTTCATTTTCACCCTGCTGAAGTTAAACACAGGCTAACAACATCAATGACATTGGTTTAGACGACAAGAAATAGAATTATCAGTTTCAGTATGGATTACGGTTATAACTGAACTGTAGATCATTTGGACGAAAAGGCAGAAAGAAAAGGTCGATTTTCTTTTTCGTAAAATATAACATTTTCCAAAAACTGCCACTTTTATTGTAAATTATATGTTGTCAAGAATGGCAATGGAATACTAAACAGATTTAAAATTCAGTGAATTGTAGCTTTGGTTTCTTTTACCATAATTAATTAAAAAACCACTAACAACTTTTTAAAGTCTGTAAAATTTTGTAGGTAAATTACGCACGGAAACTTAAACAAACATCTCTTTTGTAAAAATTGTAAAACATATGGGAAGAGGAAATTTAAATAGACTATACATATAAAGTTTATTCTTTTTAGCTATCATGTATTGTAACCAAACTTTAGATAGACTGACAGCGCATTCTCTCTAAGTCTAAAAATTAACGACAGAGATTTGAAGAGGTTTAAACAAACCTTTTTATTAAATCAGAAATTGAACATAAATGCACAACTGGTGCTTATAATTCAACCAACCACTTGTAGCAATGTAACGTGAAGTTCAAATTTAAAATAAGCTAGTAGTCAAAGACTCCACAATTCAATTTAATGGGAAGTTGGCTCACAAACATAACCGGCATAGCTATTCGGTTGTTATAATGTGAGAACAAAGACTACAGATCTTATACGAGTTAGCCGCAACTTAGTAAAGTGGCTCTGAGAGGCAGAACATGCTCTGCCTTACAATCTAAAACCCGAGTTTAAATACACGTGAACTAATTTACATTTCGGCATGGAAACGGAAAGAAGTGAGAGTACAGGTCTAAATCATGATAACTGGCTAATTAAAATAATAAAAACTCTACATACATACTTAGCTATAAAAGAAGTTCCTGTGTCATTTTTAGCGCAAAGGGCCAATGTCAAAAGGAGTGGCAATTTGTGGCGTTTCACTTTTCAAATAGTTGCCACCAAATATTTTCGCCCTGTATTATATTTAAAGAAATTAAATAATGAAGAATGTGCATAAATGTATGTATATTTCTCGCGTTGTAATAAAACAACGGTATCTAAAGCCATCAGATTTTGAATAACGTAATCTTCCACCCAAATATGGGCATCTGGAAGCCCAATTTTGGAATTTGCTTTATTAACTTTAACGAATTTTTGATTAAAAAAACTCAACAATTTGAAAAAAGCAATACCAGTCCCTTTCTTTTTGAAAACCCATCCCTCAGTGGCGATACTGATGTGCACTTCTGAAACATGCTCCCCGGATATGCACTGCATCTTCACACTTTTCAACAATCTCTTTTTTTCACCTCCATAATGATTCTAACAATTTTCCTTGTTGCTTGACTCTTCTTATTAACTCTGTTAAAACTCATTGTTAATGAATTTACAAAAGTTTATGCGAAAAAGTACAAAATCACTTGAAAATTTATAGCGTCGGTTGCTTGCTGAATAGTAGCAACAGGTGTAATGACGCTTATGAGCACTCGTAGCATTGTCTCGAAAGATGTAAATAAATGTATTTCAAGCCGTCGTGACTCATCGAACTTGAGTCATATTCAAAACAAATGTCGCATACCAAATAAAACTTTTCGCGGCGAAACAGGATGTATATCAAATTAGATACATTTCAAAGCGGGTGTATACCGAGGCTCCACTGTACTTTACAAATCATATATGGTTCGACCATTTGATCAAGTTTGGCCGCTTACGTATCCTGCTCCCAAGCTCAGCTTTACTGAACACGAAGCTCTTAAAATTTTCAAAAAGTATGTATTTAAGTAAAATTTAATAGGTAAAAGTTAGGAATTACTGAGACAGTTTACATAAAACAGGAATATGCAACAGTTACTTTGAATCATGCATGTGCTTAGAATCACTATCTTTATGATTCTTTTCTTAGTACTTGTCTGAGAAGTGACATTTCATGCCTAACAATAATCGCTTTGCGTATGTTCTTGGAACTCGGGAAGAGCCTTGTGCTCAGCCGAGTGAAAAAGAGATTTTTGCTTTATGTTCAGGAAATATTCTCGCTACGAACAATTTGTTTTGTTTGTTTAACAGAAGTTATTTATTTCATGTCATATTTTATTGATTTATCGTTTTAGAATCAGTGCGGGAGTATTTATAGAATATTTAACATGGTACCCAAGTCAAAAATATCTGTTTTGTACAGTAGATTTTTGATGAAAGTAATTTTTATATACTTGAAAAAGCAGTGAGTTAATTTTCCGTTTGAGAAAAGGCAAAAGTTTTTTCGACATCGTTTTATGAGTTATTTCTGTAAGCAAGAGATACTATATTGTGTTTTCTTACATTCTTTGTAAAAATGTGCGTTAAAATATTTTTTTCGACGAATAGGAAAATTTGATTACGATCTGCATTAATACTTTCAATGCAAATTACAGTTCAAATATGTAATTTTATGCCATATATATTCTAAGACCATCCCCCAAAGAAAAGAAGGAACAAGAAAGAGTTATTCGTTTTGTAAAGAAATTTTGTAAGCGAATACCTTTCGATCCAACATGTGGATGATTAAATTTGACGATTAATGCATGAGTAGCTGCAGCTATAGAGCATCGCAATCGAACTTCCGGATGGTGTAAATAAAAGAGAAGAAATTCCATCTTTAGGGCATAAATTCCATTTAATTCCGTCTACTGAGCTTCGACTGTGTTGCAAGCAAGTTCGCTCACAGTATGAGCATATGTCACCAGTTCAGAGAGGATGTACAATGAGTCTAAAAGAAAATCTGTATGATCAAACCAGAGGATTGCCTCACATTTGGGTGGAAGACCCTCAGTGTCCCACTCTCGCTCGAAATTAGGGCGGAAATGCATAGTTAGTGCGGTAGGATATACCTGTATAACCAGTAGTGAAATTCTGGTGTCCTGCCATTTCTACTTGTACTTGACATTTAGACAAAGAGATGTAGTCGTTTGATGACGTTGGCAGAAATGGTTGAACTGTGGCAAAGCACAGTGTTAAGAAGGTAAATATCGATCTTAGAGGATGACTAATCATGAGACTGAGCGAATGGAGAGTAGCTTTCGTAACTCTTGATTCGTTATCATCAATGATTGACCATGTAACTGAGACACCAGTGACATAAGAATCATTGATAGGTAACTCAGATAACGAGGAGTACGCTCGAGATGCCCTTTGTGCTGATTATCCATCACCTGTGCACCCGCGAAGTGCCTATGCAGTGTTGCCGGATTCTTCCGACCTGGAATCTCGCTGGCTAAAGCAAAATTGTTTGCGTGATTGAATTCTGCTTCGAATTGAACTGCAATGACCAGCGAAGAGATTTCTAGAGACGGCCAGGACAGTGGAGTACTGGCCTGACTGAAGGTGTCTAGAGATGACCAAGACATCAGTGGAGTACTGACCTAACTGTTGGCTATCGCATAGCCTGACAGGAAGGAGTTTTAGATCTTGGGTGCAGTTTCATTTGATAGTCGGAGTTCTTTGGTTGCCATCAGTGAATGATGGTTCGTTGACGATATTATGACGTTGTTAGTATTCTACGCCCCATCGCGTTGCTCTTATTTTGCAAGAATCTAGGCATGCATTTCAACAGGATAAAGTTCAGCCATATACTGCAGCCATTTCTACTGATTTTCTTCATGCTTGGTCAATACCTTCTTGGCCGCTAGGTCCTTAGATCTCATCCATTTCGGGTCTGATGAACAGTCGCCTCCGACCGTCCCAGAATGTTGCCGATCTAACCAGACAGTTGGGATAAATTTGGGAAGAAATCCCGCAAAGCGTAATCCGTTAGTCTGTGAGACAGTACTAATCCGAGTAACATCTTGCATGACGACTAGAGGGTGGGCCAATACATTATTAATTTATTTGCTATATGTAGCTGTATCTGCTGAATAAAACGTTCAGGTCCTCTGAAATTTTGAAAGTTTCTCTTGCTATTCTTATAACATCTACTGAGTTTTTATGTTTCGAATTGGAATGCCTCCTCCTTGATGCTTATTTTTATTAATTTATTTCTGTTATTGTTTACCCCATAAATATGCATTTATATGTATAAAAATGCATTCCTTTGGTTTTTTTAGATAAATCAATATGACAATCATAAATAGATTGATCTCCGATATCATCTTTTTTCATATATAAAAGGTAACAGCTGTTTTTATTTCAGCTTTGAGTCAATGCTAAAGCCGGGCCGAAATTGTAATCGAAATCACCCGAGTGTGATTTATTACGTTGCAGTGGTGTTATGTCTTTTCGTGTTAGTATAATATTGATGTCCGTGATAGTAATGTCTGAATTCAGTAAACATAATTTATTTTATCTGATTACACTTGAATGTTGTTGTTATTTTTAGATATGTCCGATTTCCAAAGATTTCCACATCGACTTCCAAAGGACAAGTACGACTAAAGTATTTTGGGAGTTCTAAGCATTTTAAAGGAAATGAGAACTTTTGAGAATTGGACAAGTACAAAGAATTCATTGTAAAAAATTAAGCCTCCATGACTCATGAAAATCTCAAGTAATGCTGCAATCATAGTTTAAAAAACTATTTAGCATACTTATTTTTTAAAAATATGCATTCATCGTGGAGGAGAATATTCAGCCATGCTTATATAGAAATGAAATTCTTAACACTATTTCTATGGTATTCACATAGAAAATATGTCCTCCTTTTCCAGTTGAAATCAGTGTTCTTTCTCCATCTTGAAAAGCTCTCCTTTTTTATGTTTTCTAAATTTTATGTAGAATTTATTTCGGTTATTTAAGGTACATGGATTTTGTTTTTTAATTCCTGTTTTTAAAGCGTATAGTGAGAAGATTTTCACACTAATGAAAATTTGATGGCCAAGAAGCAGAAAGGATTTAATAGAGTCAGTGAAATCAGTCTGGTGCACACACAACAGTTTTAAGCCATGATGTTCTTTCCGTAATAATTTCTTACATAATATCAAAGAAAGGCTGGAGTGACACAATTTTTAATGTTATCACCCGCAACACTCGCAGAAAGAGAAAGCTTGAAGTGATCGGAATTGTGGTTACCTCAATCTTCAGGAAGCCTAAAGTGGGAAAAGTTGAAATGAGACATCACGACCAATGTTTTCTGTAATGTGCAAAAATTATTTCATTATTTTTCTGCTCTTAAAGTGGGTTTTATGGAACACAGTTATACTGCGGGAGTTTATAAAATGTTCGTCTAATTACATGGGAATTTTTTTTCGGATATTAATTAGATTACGATTGCGATGTAATTTTCTGGTATATACATGGGAAATTTTTTGCGGATATTAATTAGATTACGATTGCGATGCATTTGTATGTTATATTAGATATAATTGTATATTATATTAAGTCGAAATATGTTAGACATGCTTTCGCAGAGTAAAAGCGTTTGTTTTCTGTGGTTTCTACCGAGTATGCATAGAGTATGCATTCTTAATGGAGCATTTTGTTTTGGATTCTCTTTTGTGGCTATGTTTAAGCGCAACCGCTTTCTGAGCACTGGTGCTTATTTCAAGAGGCACCACACCCTTCATTATTGATTCATTGCTCATTTGACAAATGTCCTGAGTGCAAGAACAACTTTACCATTTGTTCTCTGTTCCCAGTAAAGTGGTATTTGATGGAAAAGTATCTGCCTTGCATTGCATTGAATCTAACGTATCATTATTTTGAGAAATGAATTCCAACTACAAATATATGAATGCTAATTTTTGTGCAAAAATATAATACTCCGATGTACCTGCAAATAAGTAGCTGTATTAATAGTGCTGTAGCTATTTTTGGCTGACAGTTTTTACGACAATAACGCGCTTCTGTGGATCGGAAATTCAGAAAAGAACGGTATCAGAAATGGTTACTACAATATCATCGAACAAATTCCATATTCATTTATCGATTAACAAGCGAAAGCAAGTATTATGCATAATCTTGAAAAATAAACAGTGCAACTAATGTAGGTATTTCATAATGATTTAAATAAATTAATAAAAATGACATTTGTTGTTCTTGACTATAAACTTCAAAAGGCCTGTGATTTAAGAGTATTTAATCAGAACAGCACTCAGCAAGAAGAAAATCCAAGAAATACTTGGATTTTCTTCTTGCTGAGTGCTATTCTGATTAAATATGGCACCAATACCTCTGCAGTTTCGATTAGTTATCTATCACGATCTCTTTAGTCACGAAATCCTAGACAGAAGCAATCGTAGAAAATACCGATTAATGCAGCCTGAAAATTAGGGGGAAAAATAATTTTTATCCTATTTTTAATAATTGTTTTTGTGCCGTTTAGAAGGGAAAGTGGTTTGTGACTCTGATTGCCGTACCGAAGGGCCCGGGTTCGAATCCCAGATAAGGCATGGATGTAAATCTCCTTGCATAGAAGGCAACGGTGGCTCACCCAATAGGTGCCTTTATAATAAAGTGACTGCCACTTTCGGCCTTAGTAGTGGCCAACGCCTATAATGGCTAGTGCTTGAGATTTGGGGAAAATTATTAGCCCACAGGGCGTTAACCCAGAAGGGCTATTAATTTCGTTTTGGCATTTTGCGTCGAAAACTTTAAACCTCCGTTTCACTTTCCAGATTGTCGCCACCAAATATTATCGCCCTGTGTTATATTTAAAGAAATTAAATGATGAAGAATTAAATGTATATATTTCTCGCATTGTGATAAAACGACGGTACCTAGAACTATAAAATTTTGAATAATGTAATCCACTACCGAATAGGTGCATCTGGAAGCCCTAATTTCGAATTTATTTTATTATCTATTTCATATTTTGATTCAAGAACAGAAGGGGAATTTCGAATTTTTGATTAACAAACTCAACTATTTCAAAGAGAGCAATGGCAACACTGTACCAGAAGGAAAGTGCAACTACTGAAAATACACCTGTTTAAATAAGTGGAAAGGTTCAATGAAGTCGACTTAATAGATTCTAGTCCTCAAAGAAACTGACTTCAAAACATTAACATTTAACGAACTTAATTCAAAGTTATTTCCCCCTCCCCAAGATCTTTAACTAAAATGTAGTAAACACTGTATGATGCAAAATTAGTAGAACTGTAAAGATGTTCATAATCATATTGAAATCGGCGATGAACATGCAACACGTTTTTCATGTATCAGCTTGTTATCTTCATTTACTACCTCATTATCGGGGCTCATTAAGAAACACAGTACTCATTATCAGAATGCCTCGAAACATATTTTAACCTTTGTGTAGCTGGTATGATTGGGATATGAAAGTAATTATGATCTAATTTCTTTTTTAATTGCAAAATATTCCATGATCGTTTCATATTCATTTCGTAAAAATTAATTCGTATATCGTATTTCTTTTGGGCTATGATCTCTATTTTTAATTCTGCATATTTCATTTGGGTCAATTTAAAGTTATTAACCAATTTTAATTGTACTATACGTTACGCTATTTGTTTCTTTAATCTTTAACTGAAATTACGATTGGCTGAAGTTTGGATTAACTGAAATTACGATTTTGTATGTGAACTTATAAGTATTAAGAGCATGGGCTCTTTTTATTATTAACTGAAATTTGAATATATTTGAATTATTAACTGAAATTAAGATTTTAATTCAGTATTTAGATTAATTCAGTAACGATATGTATTAGAGCATTGGCGTTCGGATGGTAAAAAAAGCGCCAAATCGTTTCTAGGGTTAAGTAAGAGTTTAAAGCTAATTTTGGTAGTAAAAGAATTTGATAATACATTGTTTTGTAAAGTGGTCAATATATATATATATATATTATTCAGTGTGTTTGACTCTAAATAAATTATAAATTTACTTGCATTTTTGATAAATGTAGTACTATCTGTTCAAATTAATACAGTTTTATCTGTTCAAATGATCATAAAAGTGCTAGATTTGCCATCTTATCAAACAGCCGAAATCATCTCCTCCTTCTGTCGTTTGCTTGCTAAAAAATTTCGAAGTCTTTTGCAAAACTTATGTTAGTAACATCTGTTAGTCTTAAGATACGTTTGTATTGAATTTTCATATGCTTGTATTTAGCTCATTCAACGGGGCCCATTAGCAGGCGAGTGGTCTGCTGGCGGGATGGCTGCATGAGCATTACCGTGGCTTTCCTCGTGTGTAACGTGTATACGAGCCAGTTTCTCACAGGAAAGTCCTCCACGAAGGCATCTCTCCTCTTAGGCATATAGTCCTCGTGTGCTTTGCCAAAATCAAATAAACCTAAACATTTGTCAAAAGTTTGTCATCGTTTTTTAAACTACTTCATGATAAGCTAGCGAGTTTAAATTTTGTACGCATATTGTCTGTGAATGACAATATAATGCAGTGAAGCGATTTTTTTTTAAATCGATTTATTTACATTCTTTTAAATTTAATGTTGGAAAATGGTTTTCTGCACATATCTCCGTTTAATGATCAGACTAAAAGTCTCAAAATTTTATTATTTACATCATCAGGTAGAGAAGGGGAAAATACTTTTAAGCTTTTTTGAAATTGTTAACATAATTTTTGCTTTTGGAAGGAAGTTTCGGAAATTGGTCGATGTTTTCTACCGTTTGATGTCCATGATTTGAAAATTTCAACATCGAAGTCGATTACAAAAGTTTTGGAATTTTTACAGATTGTGGAACAAACTCTTCGCCTTCCTTTAAAACAAAAATGAGAGGAATTAATTGCATAATTGAGCGATTTTTCTACATTTTTTTAAAAATATGCTACACTATAAAACAGAAGGGGAAGTATCAGTTCATCCTTGGACATTGCGTGGAAATATAGTTCCATAGTTAAGAAGTCATTACGCCATTACGTCATTTATTTCCCGAAAAATGGTTTATTTATTTTATTTATCTTACGTCCTTTGTTGCAAAGTATAACTTTAAAAAAAATTAAGTTGTAGTTAGTGCAGAAGTCTTCTGCCGTTTTACGTATAAATGCTGTGTCTGCCCCCTTTTTTATAAATGGATTTTGCATTTAAATTTACTTCACGATAAAAAAATGTTATTAAAAAATGTTACAATTGATTAACTTTTAAAATTTATTGTAATGAAACCTACCGCGTCATTTTTAATTTTTTGCATAATTTTCTCTGCATTTCTTTTGAAAAGTTCATTTTCATAATTTTATTGTCGTGCATAATTTTATATTCTTTTACGGGACTTTAAATTCTAACGTCCAAAAATGTATCTGTAATTCTAACGTCAAAAAAAATCTTATCTGTAAAAAATCTTGAAATTTTCAAAGGCTATGAAACAAATCTTCCATCCTCTTTAAAAATAACAGTTATAAGGTATTTCTCCCGCCTTCTTTGCATGCCTTCGTGGTGTAATGGTCACATGCTCGGCGCGTATTCGAGAGGTCCGAGGTTCGAATCTCAGAGAGGGCACTGCTCATTTTTCATGTCTCCAGCTTCAAAAAAATTTTAATGTTCTCTACAGTGGCGCCCGAACTAAAAGGGTTGTGGATGATGATTCTTCACACCCAGGATTTAGTGATTGGGTTCCCTAATCCCCAGTCGCCCTTTAAAAAGGGGAGTATATAAAGTATTTCTCCTGCCTTCTTAGCATGCCTTCGTGGTGTAGTGGTCAGCACACTTGGCGCATATTCGAGAGGTCGGAGGTTCGAGTCCCGGCGGGGGCATTGCTCATTTTTCATATCTCCCGCTTCCAAAATAACTTAACCGTTTGACTGCTACGCGGTGCAAAAGCGCTGCGTTCATTTGTCTCGAAAACAGCGACGCAGTTAGTTATTTTAGAATGCACTCGTGTTACAAAGTACGCGTGAGGTCAGTTAGTTATTTTAGAATGCACTCGTGTTACAAAGTACGCGTGAGGTCAGACTACGTACGTTCACACCCACGGAGCTACAAAGACACAGTTGTGTCTTTCACAGTTGTGTCTTCAGTGTTGCTCGAAGTTCAGTGCGCTGCGAGTTTCAGCGCTGCTCGAAAACCGCGACGCGGGAGACAAATGAACGCAGCACTTTTGCGCCGCGTAGCAGTCAAACGGTTAATGTCTCTACACAGTGATTAAAAAAAAAGTGTGATGCTGACACCACATGACTTCCTTGTACGGCCTCTCAAATTATACTCATTTTTTGTTGCATTTCAATTAAACTTATTTCCTCGAATTTCATTAGAGATATATTTCTCATTTAATTAATTCAGTTCTCACTTCACGGCAAGGCAAAGATGCATAAAACCTCAAAGTATCTTCATTAAAAATGGAAAAATGGAAAACACTAAGTACAGTTAAAACAATTAAAGAACACAATTTTTACAGTTAAATTTCGAGCTTCTACGCAAAAACAAACAGTTCGGCCAGCGGGTAAAAAAGCAGATTTTTCGGTGCACAAAACTGGAAGTTTACTTTTGGTCCCAGTCGGCAGAAAGATACTGAAGGTGCAGAAACTCACTTATTCACTGTTATGCTAAGTTTCAAATGTAAACAAATGTGACCGCTCTTTCAGGCTTAGTCGCACTTAAACAACTTTTAAATTCTTGAGAATTCTACTGTCATTGCACATAGATTAACTTAAAAGCATGGCAACCTTAACCGAAACTTAAGAACAACATAATTCAAACATTTTAAAAGCAAAAAATGCAAATTGAATTAGATAGCGGTCAAAATGGATATTTTCACTGAAATATGATACCCGGAGGTTTTTTCAATTACAGTATTTTCTTTACTTCGTATAAGGAAGTAAATATTAATTAGGCAACTTTCTAGAAATTTCTTAAAACTAGCAGCGTTTGTATAAGCTTTTATTTAACTCGCTTGTGCTATTTGTCACTGTACATGGCTGTACATGGGCGCAAAAGCCTGGTGACGAACGAATAACGAAATCGAATAATCGAATTATACAGTCAAATGTATAAAGCAGATTTAACAAGGGTATCCCACTCTTTTATCACTCGTGATATGAAATTATAGATGAACTTCTAAAGAGAATTATTAATCTCTTGTTCCTGTTAAACTATATAAATTATTTTTCTCCTTTTAGTTCATTGATTATGAGTTTTAAATAAAATCTTATTTTATGAAAACTTTTATTTTTTAATTTTTTTATATTTCAAATTAAAAGAAACATGGAAATCTTCACTCCCTATTTATCTGATCGCATTATTACAGTCATTACTGTTAAACAATTAACTGTGATACCTGCATTATTACAGTTGACTGTTTCTCTATTTTGCTTTTAATGTATTATGCATACATGTGACACCTTGGTAGCATGTGCAATGTTGCATGTAACCCATTGGTAGAGAAAAACAACAATTTTCCTCCTCAAACTTTTTTTAAAACCCTTTGCATTCTTTCACTTTTCATTCGAGTCTGTTGCCATTTGGAAAAATGTAAGATAATTAATCTGTCTGTTATTAATCAACAAAAACAGTGTATGCATACCTTAAAAATATTATTTTTTTAGTTTTTAATCTGACTGATTTAGGTAATAAAAATGCATTTAATTCATGATATGTCTAATTAAAAACATTAAATATTTTTATAAGATTACATTACATAATTTTTCACTTTTTTAAATATGCAGAAGATATATTACTTTCCCAAGTCAGAAAGTTCTCCCCGATAATCTATACAGATAAACTATATTAAATTTAAAAAGAGCTCTTTTGGGCGTTCGTTAAAATCTAAACCCTTTCATTTTTTTTTTCAAACTATTGTTAGATGAAACAGTCTTATTTCTACAAATTAATTCTTTTGGTCTCATTCTTTATGATAATCTTGGTTATTTATTTAAGACGCGGAATGCTGCGAGTTCGAACGTAGGTAAACGTGATGGCTGGTTATTGATTGTGAAACGTGATTACGTGTCATTTTCTCTTCGAAAGTCCTCCACGAAGGCATCCCTTTCCTTTTATCTGATAGCCCTCTGTGCTTTGCCATATTCAAACAATTAGACCAGTCTGGCAACTAGAAATTATTGCTAGTTCACTTGTGAGAAATATCTGCATTTCTGTGTTGAATAATTTTTTTTTTAAATTTATGATTTTTATGTTCTGGAGCTTGAATATCATTGGGTTGATTTGAAGTCTTGATTTAATTGTTTAGCTTAAAACTCTTTCAGATATTAAACTAAAATCAGATTATAATAAAAAGCTTTTGATTTTTAATATTTCTAAGTATATATTTTTATTTAAAAAATTAAACTGTTCTTGATATGTTAGACTGTAATCAGAAATTGTTAGGCTGCAATTTGTCACCTTTCCTTTATTTACACAGTTCCTACAGATGTGTCAAGATAATTAGACTGTAGAAAAATTAAATTAGAGTTTTCTGTAGGTAATTTAAATTATTATTATTATTTTACCTTTTATCCGTTAGTTCTGTGTCCTTTAACGGGTTATCCCGGCATAACATTGACGGTAACGAATAGTTCCTGTCGGTCAGTACATCTACACAATTAGTATTTCCTTTCTTTTTTTAGACTACATTTTTATAGTTGCGTATTGCGTTGACTTTAACTCCATACTTTTAAAAAAGTAAATTAATTACTTTATTTTCCGGCGTATAAGACGCACCCCGTATTTTGTACACATTTTTGAAGGATAAAACTTTATCACTGCTCATTATAATGAATTTACAGTATTTTAAGTATCAAATAATACAAATATAAAGTAATACTTTCTGCAAATACCCAGTCTATCTGAGAAAGAACACCTTTTAATCTCCTTTGTGAAAAACCCAAGCACTCATCTCCAGAGCTAAGTGAAGAGTCTCTTGAAACTTCTTCTAAATCAGCATCTGAATCCTCATTCAACAAATTGTCCTCTGTACCATCCAGTGCATTACTAATGCCACACTTTTTAAAATGATTTAACCACTGTCTCTGTTTTCACAGCATCTCATGAAGCTTTGACCCAGTCACAAACGACGTATTGCATAAGACGCAGCATCGGCGTATAAGACACACTCTGTTTTTCAGACCTAATTTCAAAGGGAAAAAAAAAAAAAAAAGAGTCTTTATACGCCTGCAAATACGGTAAATGCAGTGAACTTAATTGCTGAGAATATAGTCAAAAGTCGTTAATTCGGAAACCCATAATCCGGAATGATCTAGAACCCGGACCTCAAAGCTACAAACTTTCTGCGCATGCGCGGCTTTGGCGCATGCACGTAAGAACTTAATGGCTGCTAATATGAGTGTGCGCAAAATACGTTTACGAATGCGCGTTTGATGTATAACGGACGGTACAAGCTAAGCTAAAATTATCTAATTCAGTTAATGTTTCGAATTGCGTTGTTCCTTAATCTTCGAATTGGATTCGGCTTATTATTTTTTGCAGACTGTTAAAGCAATTTTATAAAAGTAAGCTTGAACTTTCGATTATGTCAAATAGAATTTCTGATATATATTTACTAATATGTAAAGGATCTACAAAGCGAAAGTATGTTTCAAAGTCCATTAAACAAAAAGTGGAATTGCTGCAAAAAAATGGATAAAGACATATCCTTTGTTTATCTAAAATTTAACGTTTGTTTATCTTTAACGCCGCGGCGCGCAATGAATTGGAAGTTGAACGTCCTTATCTTCAGGGCAGATGTTTTTATTTTATTTGGTTTATAATTCCTTACTAATGTAGTATTTCATCTCGATGTACTCCATCTTTGATATGATTTAGATCAAATTCCTCGTCATTATAATTCGCTTCCGATAGCGAAGAAAGTGACAAAGGTTATTGAAAACTAAAAAATTTCGATTGACAAATTAGTCGGTATTCTCGGCACAGGAATAGGGCTTGAACAGCGGAACTTTGTAACTGAACAAGAAATTATGTCTGTTTATAGAATTAAAGAGAATGTATTATCACATAAAAAATGAAGCAACTTAAACAACTTACCTTGAAAGAAATGTTTAATAAAGTAAGCAAATAAATATTAAGCTTTTTTTTTTTTTTTTTTTTTGTAAATTTTGATACCCTTTAAATCATAATTGTTCTTTATTTCATAAATTACTGTTTAATATTTTTAATTTTATAATTTCTGCATGCTATCTTACCAGATTTAAACTGATGATCTATAATCCGGAATCGCCGAAGTCCCGACGAGTCCGGATTAACGACTTTTGACTGTAAAAAGTCTTTATTTATTTGATTTTTACAATCCCTTCTGGTGGCATCATCTAATCAAAGGGAAGTTGAAATATTGTATTTAGCGGTGTATATTCGATTATGATTAGAATTTAAAGACGTGAGATATCAAATGACCTACAATGGTCTCAGAATTAATATTTTTAATAAAAGATTCCGCCTTAGAACTACGGAAAACAAGCAATGTTGAAATACTGTGTTAAAGCTTGCGGAAAAATGAGGGAAATTTTTTTTCCCACTCTAGAGAAGTTAAGACGACTTTTCGTGAATACAAGCAACGGCTAGCAGATGCAATTCTGTTAGGGCATTTTTTCGCCTAGCACCATTAGTCTGTTCTGTGATACAACGGACTTTGCTATAGGAAGTGCTGTAAATCAATTTAATAAGAATAGAGCTGTTTTGATTTTTCTCTCGCAGGTTATTTCATACTGATAAATTCTGTAACAGACATGATGTAACTTGCCACATTCACTTCTATAAGAGATTTTAGGTCTGTGTTTTAAGATCTTCTATTTTATATCTTGACTGATCACAAACCTTTTTTTTATACTCGCTTTTTAGTCTGAGAAAATATTTTCGCACCAAAATATTCACCGGATTTAGTTTCGCAATATGCATCTGATACACGGTATGGTACATTAACAGTACCGGTATTGTAATAACATAATAACATACACCGTCTTTCGAATAACCTCAACAAACCCTTTCATAATTGTAAAGCGACCCCCTAACGAATTTGATGGATTGATATTTCGTATGTTGATATTATCAGTTTTCTCAGATTTTCATTAGTACATCAAACTATCTTTTTCTTTGATATGCTATATTTATGTATAACTCGTTTTCATCACAGTTTTCCGAATCAGTAGAATTTTGTTACGTTCTTTACGATGATTGACCAATTTACTCGCACATCAGAAACTATTCCCATCGTGGGAACTAAAAGGAAAACAGCGGATTGAGCCGTGTCTGGCTCAGTTTCCAAATTTGGCGATGTACCTCATCAACTAATTATTGATAGAGGTCAGCGTCATTGAGGTGTAATTAAGAAACTGTCCAATCTTCTGTATAGCAAAATTAACAACAACTGCTTTCAATACAAAAGACAACGGAATGATGCAAAGACCAAATGAGTGAAAGTGCAATTAACATCCTTCAACTAACCTGTTAGGACTGTGTTCTTAAGAACGATTTGAAAGCCATTATTCCCAAAAGTTTTATACAGTATCCTTACTGTTGCCAGGCGATTTCTTGGAGCTCACAACTAAGACTTAAAAGACGTGAAGAAGCTGCCACCTTTCCTATTACTTCACCCACACGCAACCAAAGATATCTGTCATTCCACAGTTGCCAGAGTGCTTTTATGTGTTTATGTAGAAGCTGGAAACATTGCAACCACTATACGAAGATCCTAACTCATTCTTCGCAAAATGATTCTGGCCACATAATCTAGTTTTCCAAAAGAATTTCATATATTGTTACTCTGTGCTGTTACTTTCATATGCTGTGAATTAGAAGCGTGTTAATCTAATTGAAGGGATTTATTTTTGGAAATTTCAATAAATGTAATAATAATTCAGTTTATTCTTTAATTTTAAAGAACATAAGATGCGTTGTCAATTTATGAAACATCAAAGACGAGTCACAATATGAGTATTATTCTGCCGATTGGTATGAGTAAGGGTTTTAAAATTTGATTGCGTGTTTTAGTTTAATTTTCAGAGTAATGTTTTTTATTGTCTTTGCTGCTTTCCAGGATGAAATGGAATAACATAATTTCTTAGTTATTATTAAAGTGAGAAAAAAATGAATCTAGGATATATTTAGCGTATTTTTAACTCACTGATACGAAATTAGTAATAGATACAATTATTGTAAGAAAAAAATCGTCTGCATGGATGTCCCTCAGAAGATAAGGTTGAGGAAGACAGGGGAGAAATAAATAATTGTTGAATTAAACACTGAAAAAGAGACAAATAAATAAAAAAGAGAGTGTGAAAAGTGAAAGTTTTGAACTTTAATCTTCACCACAAAATAACGAAAATGTCATTGTTCCACGTGCGGCCGTATGGAGAGGATAATGTGAGTCCATGATAAATTCAATCATGTGGTACTCGAAAGACAATAGAGTGAATATAAATAGATGACGAAAGCATGATTATTGTGTTAGAAGAAATTGAAGCAGCTTTATAAAGCAGACCGCTTCTGGAAGACGGAAAGGATATTAATAAAACTTTGACTTCTATCAGACTTTCCAATTGGATGAGAGCTTGTAGCATTGTCATCGGGAATTGAATATATACAGATCTACAACTCAAATGTACTTATGACAAAATCTTATGTATATGTTTTGCAAAGAAGCGACCAAGAGACTATTTGCTACAGCTAAGAACACGTCATTAAGACTAATAATATTTGTATCAACGTTTTCGAAGAAAATATAAGACACCATGTATTTGTGGATTTCTGAACTGAGGTTCAAGTAGAACACGTCATTTTTAAAGAATTTTCATATAACACGAGAGCTTGCATTCAATATATTGAAAGAAGCACTTAACGATACAGCTGATTGTTTTCTCTGTCCGTTGAGCAAATTGACAAGGACGTTGAGCAAGAAGAAATAAGAAGTCCTCTTCTATAAAATGAACGAATCTTTTTCGTAAATGAATATGTATAGTAGAGTAAGCATATTTCTGTTTTGATTGTTAAAAATGAACGAAGCAAAGGAAGTATTGTAATGACGAAAAATTCCCGGTATCATATTTCAACGAAAATATCCATATTGACGGCTGCAATTTAACGATGTTTTTGCGTGGCATCTGTACGTTAGGGCAGAATAAAAGCATAAAAGCCTTTTTTTCCCAAAAAGAATTATAAAACTTATTTAAAATGAATTGAGATTTTTTTAGAAGAAATTGTTTTTTCAATTGTTTTAACTGTATTTGGTGTTTTTAGATAGTTAATGATATTTTTAGTTACCTCCAGTATGCTGATGTCGCGGAAAAGTTATGCAAAGGCCTGCATACAGTTCAGAAGTTAATGGAGTTTACTCGAAGTGTTAATAAACCAGAGGCGTAGCTAGGGTTTCAGCGCCCGGGGACAACTGAAGATCTTGCGCCCCTTTCTGTATGCCAAGAATGAAAAATGTTTCATTCTAAAATTTCGTAACATCAGTTTGGCGCCCCTGTTTGGTTCCCGCGCCGGGAACAGATGCCCCACCTTAACTACGCCACTGTAATGAACTCTGAACTTTCAATGTAAATTACATTCTTTGCCAGTTCGATGGCTCCTGAGCCTGCACTTACTAAGTATTTTTCACGTATTTTTACTATTTTATTACAAATTAAAGTCTTTTTTTTTTACTCTTAATGTTTACATTTAATTAATTTTCTTTTTTGCATATGTTCAAAATTTTCGTCAGGTAACTTTTTGTCATAATTCGAAACTTCAAATTTTTCTACAAGGGGTAGTGCCTCGTAGCATAGGTAGTTAGGTACCCTAGTGTCTCAAACACCGTTACATCGAGAGGGGAATGCGAACAAATGTGATAGCGAAGTGTTGTGCTTGAATTTTCGTTTCAGAGCATATAGATAGATCACGCAGTATAAGGAAATAGGGAAAAAAATTGGTATGTTATTTCAGAAAAGTCCGATTTTGTGTCAAAATACCTATATTAGAACAATGCTATATATGAATCTAATACATATCATAAGTCGCGCTTTCGAGACATGAAAAGCGCAAGTTTAATTTCATCAATCGGCCCAGTAGAACGCGAGATTTAGAACTGTCCTCCCCTTTTTTTTCACAGTGTGCATAATTAATTCTTTTAGTATATCCAAAAGTAGTAATACCTTGTGACATTTTGATGAGTTAGACCAAAGAGAACTCATCACCTCTAACAACTTTATTATTATTTAATGGTGCATTTATACTTTTTTTTAGAAACATGTCCATGTTGTGTATTGTCAAGGCCTGATTAAGATAGCTTGAGGCAAAGTGCTTTGATACAGGGTTAATTTTCAATTGGAGATTTGAGGTTGGTGATTTTTGGCAACTATTACAAAAACGGCTTTGAGAAATAAAATATTGTGGTTTACTTCACTATTGGAAAGAGCAAGCTTGTAACTAATAATGCTCAAATGCTGCCAAAGTCGTTAAGCAATCTCGTTACCTCGATGAAGATTAATCTAAAATAGTATTATAAAGAACTGTAGGAGGATTTTGAATTGAGATCCTCTGAAATTTATCACATTAAGCTTGTGCCTCTTTAAGTCTAAGCTGTAATCAGACCCTTGATTATGAGTATTCTGTTAATGATAATTTCGATTTTTATTAGTGTTCCTTTAGCAAGTCCTTTTTAACAAAGCTTTTTCATTTACAGCTTCCCCCACATGCTGATCCACTTTGTGATAAAATAGACATAGAAGATTTAGGTAAATACATCTTTATATGTCTGTTGCACTGTTGCAAATTGCCTACTGTAAATTAATATGAATTTTATTTATGCCATATATATACTAGGAAATAATTATAAACATTTTAACAGGGTAAAAAATGTTTTTTTATTTCTTAAAATAGCATTTTGTAAAACATTATTTTTGTTCTGAAGCACTGGAATGTCAAGCAGAAATATTATTTTAGAATAATAATTGTTTATTTGTCTGTGTTTATTTGTCATTATTTTTTAATTAAACTCTTCCCTTAATTTATTTGTCAAGAAGCATTATATAACAAATAGTATAATAAAATATTACCTAACTAACTATTAATAACTATTAATTTCTAACGAACTATTAATAACTATTAATTATCACTTTATTTTTTACTTTGCTGTAATATTGTAATATTTTACTGTGTTATTATCTGTGTATATACTATGCTGTTTTAAAATCAATTTGAAGTTTAAAAAATAATCAATTTGATTAGTGGTGTCTAATTATCTATGCATGTCTATACATAATTTAAAATTTCTCATCGAGTTTAAAAATTGAAATGTTTCCATATTTATTTATTACTGTAGTTATTATTATCATTATTTCTTGCAAATCTTTATATATTTCCTAACTTTATCATATTAGGCTAGCTGTGAATACAATTACACAAAATGTAACTATTTAGTTTTTTAGTAGCTGAATTTAAATTTCAAATTATTTTTCTCATTTTGTATTTTTTTCCTTTTTTGTAAATTTAGAGAAAAGATAATCAGTTCCTTTAAGAAATTCCTTCCCTGCACCTTGCAACAATTAGTGCATCTTATCACACCATAGTAATTTCAAATACTATGTCATTTTGTAGATCAGATTACTGTATTATTTTATATGGCATATTTGTGTATCTGTTATGTAAATGAAATATATATATGTATTTGTATGTATATATGTATTTGCAAAAATATTCATTAAGTGGAATTAAAGAAGGTGTTTTTTTTTTTAAAGTTTATGCAACTTAAAATTTTGCTGAAAGAAAATAAGTATGAAAAATTGCAGCATCATTGGTGTATTAAGTGTAATGTATTAAAAAAAATTAGTGTAATGTGTAAATGTTAATAAATGTTATTAATAAGTAATGTGTAAATGTTAACAATCTGAAAAATTCAGTTGCTGAGCCAGAATTTTTACACAGAAATTTGAAAAATTAATAAATGGTTTTAACTATACATCTATACATTGCCCATAAAATCATGTCATGGAGGTAAGAATGAAAGGAGGGACCAACTCTGTACTATGACTTAAGCAGGGTGCCCTGGCTTTGGTCTCCAGATGGGGTGTTTTTTGCTTACATCCAAAGCTTTCTTGACAGTGCTTTGATAGTATTTGCTCACATGACAGTTCCACACAAATCGAAAAGGCAGACACTTCCACATGAAAGAAACGTTCATTGTCGGATGGATAATAACAATTTGTATAGTTTAATAACATTTACCCAAAAATCACATCTTGGTTATTTTTCAGTAACTCAAACAGCGATTTTGATTATGAATTTGTTTTATAAAATTCTAAGCTGTTGGACTACAAAAATATAAATTTTAGCAAAAATATTTTGCATAAAGAATGAAAAATACCTTACAGTACATTTAAAATTGTATACGCCTTTCGATACCCTTGATAAAGTATTCGCTACTTTTATTTTCTGTTCCAAACACCAAAATGTTTTAAATAAAATACATTTTTTTAAAAATATAGTGAATTCGCAGAAATTAAAGATTTGCATACACCAAAAATGAAAAACATGATATATATATGGGTATTTATGCATATGCTTGCAAAAAGCATTTTTCTGCCTTTAACAAAATGCGTAAATATCTTTTAAATTATTTATAAATGTATTTGGAAATAAAGGATTTATTCATTCATAAACTCCTGTAAAAGTTACTGTGAAGAAATCTAGTTATTAAATATATCTAAATTTATAATGACTATAAATAATATCTAAATATATAATAACTTTAACATGTAATTGTAAACATAAATTGAAATTCTGTTGAAATATGTTTATAAAGCTATTTTAGCAAGAATTGTTTGTACTGGAAAGCAATCTGTTAAAAGGTATTGTAAAGCAAATTCTATGAGGTGTGTATTTAAGTAATGAAGAAGAGTCTTTAGAATATATATTGTTGAAATTGAGGGTAAAAAAAAAAAAAAATATGATAAGTATTAAAAGACTAATTTCCTTGCATTTTATAATAACTCAGTTACAATTTTAAATAATATTTTAAAAAAATGCTTATTGTATTCCCTTTCAGAAATATTCATAGAAAGTTAAGTACATGGAATTCAGCCCCAATATTTAACATATTTCACTATTAAAATAAAAGGTACTGTAATTTGAAATGAACCGAATAGAGCATTAATTATAATTTAACTCAGATTTTAGATTTAACCCTTTGAAGGGCACAGGTATATAATATATACCAGTTGTTTGTCAATTTTTTAACCTCCGAAAAAATGCTAATTTTTCTACACCAAAAGCTATAATCGTAAGTTTCTAGTGTTTCCTTTCAATTCTAAATGGTAGCATCACCCTATGAATGCTCAATATTTTGCAGTTATGAAATTAATATACCTCTTTGCAAGGTATCATGTTGGTGGATTGATAAATTCTATTGGAGGGAAAGAAAAGATTCAAAACCTGCAAATATATGACGTACACATGCTGAATCTTATATATTTACTTCATTTTTGTCAGAAATGATAATTAACAGAAGTTTATTTATACGATTTTAAAACCGGTATATAATATATACCGGCGCCCACACTGAGGGTACCAAGCCAATAGATGGCAGCACCAGTCTTCTCCTTTTATACTCTGTGACATGACAGAATTTCTTTATTGTTATAACAGTTTATGATGTAATAATTTTTCATGATTAATTTATAAGTCGTTTAGGATTCAGTATTATGTTCATGGAGGAATGGGGAGTTTATTGACTCTGCGCTAGGACTGAATACAAGTAGTTTCATTTATTCTTTGTGTACTCAGCTCGAGTTTCATTCGTCTGTGTTTAGCTAAAATTTTTATTTCAGCACTTATCTCTTTCCCAAGAGAAAGACTCATCAATTTCAAAATTGCCATCTGGGGTCAAAACTTTACACAATTGTGGGGGTTAAATGTGGAATGTTAGCCCCCAAAAGACACCCGTTGCTTCGTGTTTTCCAAAATCCTAGAATGGAAGGAAAATGAAAGAGGTGATTGACAACTAATTTGTCATTCGGGGGTCACGCCTTCTTCCTTTTGTGAGATGTGATAAGATCACACAAAGGGAAAGCTCACTTAAAATGGAAATGTACTTAAGGTCCATCTCACCCGAAGTTGCGAGCTCTCCGTCGCTCTTCCTTCACAAAAACTGCTGGTTTGAAAGCATGCTTTTATTCTTTAGGGAAATTCTTTGTTAATTTCAGATGAAAGTAGCACAAGAGAAATCTGCGCTCTCGTTGATACAAATAGGTTGTTTCCGAAATAAATTCTCACAGTTGGTGAAAGGAGGAAAAATATTTCTAAGGCCCGTTTTAAATGCAAACTAAAATTTATCCAAAAGTTGAAAATGAGCCCCTATGCAGCCAAAGGGGTTGAAAATCAGAATAAGAGCTTTGAGGTGTATCAAATAATAAAATTGTTGAATGGCGTTTCTTTCTGAACAAAAAGATACATTACAACCTATATTTACAAAAAATAAAAAAGGGACCCTTACGGTCCTTGATGATCTAAAGTGTGTGTGCGTGGAGAGGGGGGCGGGGGCGATTCTTCCTATCATAGTATGAAGCATGGTTGTTTTTTCACATATTATATAAAGTATAAAATACAACTTCAAAAATGCAACATACTTTCTCAGCTGAGTCGGTCATAGTGCTTCATTTTTCAATTTTTTTTAATTTTCGGCTGAGTTACATCTGCTTGTAATATTATACTAGTTCAGTTACAGCATGATACGATTTACACATGCAGTGTTATATTTGCTAAATTTTTTTATAAATCAATATTGAATTTAAATCAAGTTGAAAAGCTTTTTACCCATATTTTACATAAGTATGGTCAGCTGGGTTGCGTCATCAAAGTGCATAAAAAAACATAAATTTTATTTTTAAAATTTTAAATTTCTGCCAAAATTTAAAAAAAAATTGTCTTTAGACTTACATAACTGTATTCAAGCACTCATCACTACAGATGCACATCAAAAGTACCCAAAATTAATTTTAAAAACAAAGATTAACAGTTGGCAGCTACCTGGAAAAAAATGTCCTAGAGGGGCGCCGGTATAAAATATATACCGGCTCTCAAAATTCAGGATTTCGCTCTAGATTTTTTTTAAAGTCTCAATTTTCTATCCTTAGGGTCCATAAGTTATCGTTCATGCAAAATTTTACCACAGTTTAAATTATTTTATATACCGCCCCTCAAAGGGTTAAAAGATGCCTCAGAAGCTAAAAAAATCGTGTCATATTTGAGAAAGTATTTTAGAAAGAAGTTCTGTAAATAGGAAAGAAATAATGCATAATTTTAATATTAATAATACAATAAGCTTTGATCTTAATTTTTGTAATCCTTAACCGAATAAAATTGAATTACCTTAATTTTTTTTTAAATATAATTAACGAAAATTTGTAAAAATACTTCATTCAAATTAAACTGTTCTGGGAAGAAGGTATAGCATTTAATTTTGTTCAGAATGAAATGTTGTTTAAAAATGTATTCTTTTCACATACATAGTTTGAATGTTTTGGTCTCCACATGGGGCTCACCACTGCTTCAAAGCAGTGCATGACGAAAAACAGTTGGGATCCTTCTCTTACTTCCTACCTCCATGAATCGTGCATATTAAGTTTTTTTAATTTTGACTAAGTTTATATTTGTGTAATTGCTTGAATTATAATATTTTCAAACTGATATAATTTAACTGCATGTAAAAGTATAACATATCAGAGCATAATACTATTTTTGTCATTCATGTACTTCATTTACTTTTAATTTCTGTTTTCCCTAAATTTTTTTCCATAGGTGAAGATGAAAATCTAGTTTTTGTCAAATTTTTTAAATGTTATCGATGTTATGATGTTATTCCAATTAGTGCCAAACTTGTAGTATTTGATACACAATTGCTGGTAAGTTGAATTTAATTATGGTTTTGGTTAATAATTAGATTTTAAACTGTGCTGATGGAAACAAAATATATATATACATATAAAATACATAATAATATTTTATTATAATAATAATAAGTTTTTAATATTGCATAATATATTGTTCAAGTGTTTGTTGTTTAATTCTTAACTTTTCCTAGTATTTGGCAAAACCATATTTTATTTTTAAGCTAATTTCTTATCCATATATGTATATATATATGTGTGTGTGTATATACATATTGTTGTTAGTATATACTAGGGCTGACCAAACTTTAAAACGATGGGAGCCGCATGATAGATTGTATGAATGCTCGAGAGCTGGAAGTCCAAATTTATGTCGTTTTAAAAATAATGAGATTGTTTTTTGAATATGAAGAAACTTTTTAAATAAATTAATGAATATGTCATTAACATGATTACATATAAATATGAATCTTATATCTACTGTTTTGTGTTCAGAAAAGTTAAAGCCACTGCTTCTTTGTGGGTGCATCGATCTACACGTTTTGAAGTAACTCTGGCTGTACCAGCATCCCTCAAACTTGCCAGATTTCCTTGTTCCAACCAGCATCATCATAGCTGAAGCACTGTGGACACGTTCAGGTGTGTGTCAGCTGAGATTTGCCATATGGGCCAATCTGCCCTTCTCATTCGGATCACCATGCCCCTAGTAAAATCGTCAGTCCGCTGGAACTGCCTCCATTGTTAGTCTCTGCTATTACACGCATCCTTTGAGAGAAGAATACATTTTTTATGAGGATTTCTTTGGCAGGGCACAGAAATGGGACATTCTGTAGGTTCCTTCTCTTATATCTTCTTCAACGTGCTCTGAAGAACTGCGCATTTCACATCATTCACATAACTCGGTGACGTGCGTCTATCCTGAAATTTGCATAATTTTCTTGTCACTTCTTCTGGGTGTTGCATTTTCAATGTGGTGTTGCATTTTCAATGTTGAGTAGTGTATTTGAGAAAATTAGAAATCATTACTTAAAAGAAAATAGATTTTTTTTTTTTTTTTTTTTAAATTCATGAGCAGCCTTGAGTAAATGAGTAAAATATAAATTAAATGATACATGTCAATGCGTACTGCAGAGAAACTCTTATTCGAGAAAAAATATTTATTTAAAAATAAGCTATTAACTTGTTTAGGCTTTTGCTTAGAAAGTAAATTTGTTTATACACACAATTAACATAAAGACCAACATACTGATATCATTGGAATCTTTGAATAATAACTAAAAAAATCATTAAACACCTTTTCCCAAAACTTTGAAATAACTACTTTTGCTGATGGCCAAATTACCCCTGCCCCCCCCCCAAAAAAAAAGATCGTAATTTCAGTGGCATTTGAATAATCAGTACCTCTCATAACGGCCCTGGCTGATGCAGTATTTCAGCCTGGAGTCCAACGGAATCTGTCAGAATATTTTAGTAATCAGTGCACTGTGCATCATTGAAAATTCTGGAAACTATCCATCGAACCATCCCAATAATTTAGGATATCGACCAGTGATTTTCAACCATTTTTTGTCTCAGCACACTTTTAACGATTTCAAAATTTGGCATCACGCAAAGAAAAAGATAAGTGTAAAAGTTGTTTACTTACCTAATAATACACTGTGTAAAATAGTTTGATATTAATTTTGAATGTAAAATAATATGTACTACAAAAACAGCAGTATGTTTATTAAGGGATTAATTACAAGTTAATAATAAAAATACCTTCAATGAGAAATTTGAGCTTGATGTTTTTTATAATTTCATTTATATTTGGTCATAAAAATAATAAGACTACTTTCATATTGTCTTCTACATTTAACAGTCTCGCTCTTTTTTTCGTTTTTATGTTAGTTAATACTGAAATCCAAATTCACACAAATAAGATGTAGAAAACTGTAATAATATTTTTAAAGCATTTTTGGCCATCATGGGATAATTGCATCTAATTTTTATTCAAAATAAATTAATTCATTCTTCCGAATATTTTAAAATTAAATCTCGATTGTTAGAAAGCAAAATTAGTTCTTCCTATTCGTTCAAATTTAATGCAAATGCAGAAGCATTCGGCACCAAATACCAAAACTGAGTACCAAAATTGGCGCGCTTCTTGATGTCTTAAAAACCGAATTTCTCCAATTCTAATGTGTACCATATACTAGGATTAAACCCATTATAATTTTTACTCTGTACATTTCTAAAATTTGGTGGCACACACATGGGCCATAATGAAGTTCAGGTGCATCATTCAAAATTCTCAAAACTATCTCTCTAATCATCTTGATAATTTTGGGCATAGATAAGTTCATTAGCATCATTGAAAATTCTCAAAACCACTTCTTGAATTGTTACGATAACTCTGGGCATACATAACCTATTGCTAATAAATCTAGTAGTTCATGGAGGGCTATATAAACACTTCGTCAAGCACGTTCATGGAGGGCTATATAAACACTTCGTCAAGCACATATTCCATTTTTTTACCAGCTGAACTCTTCAACCTAGCAGTTTAATTTCGAGCTGTTTTTGATATACATGGCAAATTAAAAATAATATTATAGAAAGAAAACATACCTGTCACTACTATATTGAATTTATTTCACAAATGTAGATATAACATGAACATGTAACTTTTCATATTTCTATGGACATGCACACATGTGTGATGTGGAGGCCTTTTGTTACAGGGCAGACATCTGTACAATAGTTTAGTTCCTAAGGCTTTTGCCAAATAGGTGTATGGATCCACCATATTCTAAGTATTGGATCTATAAAGGTGGTCAAATGACTTACTGTCTCATCTTGATTTTCTAATTAAAATAACTTGGAAGAAAGTTTTAAATAGATTATTGTCACCTAACGGTTACATAGTATAACTTTCTAAACTAGTCTAGTAACTTTCCTAGTTTAGCACTAGTATAGTAACTATGTAGCCATAATTCAACATTTGGTTACCTAACCTGTGTACAGAAAATAAATTTTAAATGAAGCTTGAATTGCAGTCTGTAGGCAGAGGATACTTTAGAAAAAAAAAAAAAAAAAAAAAAGACCAGACTTTAAAAATAAATGTTTACAGGAGCAAAATTTCACATTATTGACAGAAATTTGTAGTGATCAAACAGTGGATCATTTTACAAATTTTTGTATGGCTACTATGCTTTTAGTAAAGATGTATCAGACATACATGATGATTGATAATTAGTAAGACAAAAAAGTTTCCACAGAATTAAAAGAAGTTTAATGCTGGCATCAGAGATGGGGCAACCGGTGCAGCTGCAGAGTGGCAGTACTAAGGGGTGAAAAATTTTAGATATGCCGGGTAGAAAAATGCCTCTAACATAGTGCATTATTTACTGGCGGCTCTAACCTAATGCAGCAAAATGCTCAAACCTAGTGTGAAGTAGAAAGAAAGAAGGTCATCAAGCAAGAAATTGTAAAACACTAGGAAATATCACAAGCTGAAGAGATTTCGCCAATATCAATATGTCGACTTTGACAGAAACTTTGGAGAAGAGAGACGTTTGTGCTCTGTTGATCCCTCATTGCTTGATGCAATGTTATTGATATGAAGATTTGATTATTAAGGTGAAAGATCCCCTATCTTGAATAACAGTGTTTGATAAAATGGGAATTAAACATTTTGACTAAAATTTAAATCATTGTTGATTCAGTGATTCTTCCCACTACTCCAAATATTTCAGCATACAACAACCATAGGTGAAATAAATTATGATCTCTGCTTCGGATTACTAAGGAATTATTATGAAAGATAAGAGTTTCATGTGGGAAAAGTGTTCTTTAAGCATATTATTGTGAAATCAATGAAGCAGAGTCATAAAAATGCCTGACTTGCTTAGGGATAGGAAATTAATTTTGAAGGAGTTCCGCAGAAGATGGAGACAAGTCTCCTAACCAAGTAAAAAGCTGAATGTTTACTCCATCAGAAATAAAACCCCCATAAAATTCTTACATAGATTAAAAGAGCTCTATGTGGATTGCAAGAAGAAACAGATTTCTTCCAGCAGTTACTCACACCATTCGAGGACTGACTAAAGTAGTATTCTGCAATGAATAACAAATCTTCCAGGTGGATCACAACTGTTGTGAACAATGGGACCACTCAGGAATGTCAGCAGATACTGCATGAAGTAAAATTAACTTGAGACAGAAATATTAGGGAGAATAAATAAATAAAAATAAATGAAGTAAAATTAACTTGAGACAAAAATATTAGGGATAATAAATAAATAAAAATATTAGCATTGACTTTTAGATTAACTTCATAATAGTGTATTCCGATGACCATTACCTGTTCAAAAAGTAACATAATCAGAATGGTAATTACTAGAAATGGAATTATTTGTAATTTCACATATTTGTTGCTCTGATAAAAAGCCAGCAGTGGACAGATTGAAATCTATCAAATATTTACATACATAATATCAGAAATTAAATTAGTGATTAATAAAGAAATGTGGTACTGCATGATTTCTATTTCAAATTCCATTTGTATTAAGAAATTAAACGATGTTTATTCAGAACAAGTCACACTTCAGATGGCAAAGGATCGCAAGTAGTTCGCGAGCAGTTAAGGTGTCGGAAAGCGCAGTTTGACTATGTCTGGTATATACTACTTTACTGTGAGACCAAAGTTCTATACTATATAACTTTGGAGAAGAGAGACATTTGTGTTCTGTTGATCCCTCATTGCTTGATGCAACATTATTGATATGAAGATTTGATGATTAAAATGAAAGATCTCTGTCTGGAATAACAATATTTGATAAAATGGGAATTAAACATTTTGACTAAAATTTAAATCGTGTCTGGTATATACTAACAACTGTAGGATATAGTATATATATTGTTGCTGAACTCAAGAACTTCAAGTAGAAGTTCAACATGGAAAAAAAATTTGAAAGGTATACTATTAAGTATTTTTGCAGAAATATGATACATTTTGTTGATCATTTCTGTAAATAGGAAGAATTCATCGGAATTATCACAGTATGTTATCATTGTGCATCTACAATGGGTTCTTAGATAAAGAGTCAATCAAATATGCAGAAACAGAACCAGCACATTTCATGCAATTTTATCAAGACTTCAATATCAAGTATTGTCTCATTCTACAAGAAAAAGTCTGCTTTGAATAATACATAGCCACTTTAATTTATAATTTTAAGACATAGAACAATATGAAAAGTAACAGATGAAATGATAGCGTCACCTGCAAAGCAAGGAAAATGAACATTTATATTATAAAAAGAATGCATCAAAACGCTTTCGTTTTTTTCTTTGTTTGTATTGCCTTATCTTTATCTATTTTCAGATACATTGTGTAAAAATATTTGGTGATTGTAAAATTATTATAATAAGTTAAAGAAATATCAAAACTGCTAAAATTTTTGGCGACCCACAGTTTAAGAAACCCTGCTGTAGTGAATATATGCTAATTTCTTTCATTCAGTAACCCCCCCCCCCCAAAAAAAATTGAAAAATTGCTTGTTCCCTCTCTTTATACGTGCTTTTATTTCGATGACTACCAAATGCACATTAATGCCATATTTGCCATAGGATGGTAAGGATGTATATTGGGTAATGATTTAGTATGCAATCTATGACTTTTAATTAGCTATTTATTTCTTAGATGGCATCACTAAAATGCTACTGTTAAATATTAAAGCAGATATAAATAATTAAGAATATATAAATGAAAATCATTACACTAATTATTTCAAATTAAATGGAATAAAAATTTCATTAAATTATTAAAATCCCATTTAAGTTTTACAAAACTGGCAGGATTTATGCAAGGTTCTTCCAAATTTACAAAACAAAAAGTAGTGGCATTTTCAAAGGCCATTTTAATGAGTCATTCAGCCATATACATTATGAGATATGAAAATAAATATAAATAATTGAGAATATTTGAATGAAAGTGATTCCATTAATTTAATAATCCATTAAATTTTAATTTCAGTAACTTTCACGTTTAAATGTATGATAAAGTGATTGGAAAAAAAAATGGTTAAAACAATAATCAATGTTATTGGCAGTGTGTAAAAAATAAATAAATAAAAGCAGTAGATCACATACTATATCATTATTTTACATTAATACTTTATTAAAGCAGTGGTCTCAAATTCATAGGTACATATTATGTATTTGTTCCAAACATGGTGCTAATATTTATTAATATAAGCACCTATTAATATATATTTTTGCTTATATTAATATATAATTTTAAAACCAAGACTATTATATATATTTTTATAAATATTCAATAACTGAAATTTAAAATTTCTTCTGTTATTAGAACAAAGTGCATTAGCCCAGAAGGGCTGTTAATTTCATTTTGGCATTTTGCCTGGATTCATTTTCTGCTTTAATTAACTTTTCAAACTGTTGCCACCAAATATTCCAGCCCTGTATTATATTTAAAGAAATTAAATAATGAAGAATCTTCATAAATGTGTGTTTCTCACATTGTGATAAAACAATGGTACCTAGAGCCATCAAATTTTTAACATAATCCTCCACTGAATATGCGCATCTGGAAGCCCAAATTTTATTAACTTATTTATTATTATTGGTATTATTGGTTTTATTAACAAATTTTTGATTAAAAACTCAACAATTTCAAAGCAAGCAATATCAGCACTGTATGGGGGGGGGGACATTTCTATCTCCAGCGGGCGAGACTGTGTATCGGAAATTCTAAAGACATTCCCTTTTTAAATTATTATGTGGTATTGCTGTTGAATTGAATTTTATGGTTTAAGTGTGAAGAGCGTGATATTTAATAAATAAAGGTAGCACACAAAACGTTAAAAAAAACACCCCTTTGGGTGTAAAGTATTCAAAATTTTTTTTATTTATTTTTATTTTCTTGTAAATGTTTATACATTTTTTAAAAGTACTTTGGCCTGTCATCTGCTTTCATATCAGCCGAACTTGCAGTTTGAGTTTGGGATCACTGCAGTCCTAACTGTTTAAATTTAATTAAAATGTTCTTCAGATTCTATTAGATTGACAAGTGAGTTATTGCTTAATCTAATGAAGCTATGAATGTTATTGCCTCATCTAATACAGCAGAAGTCCTGTTAAGTTTTAAATAACCTTTTTATTTAACATGAGTTTAAACCGAAGGCACCACTTATGCATACAAACAAAACTTCAAAATATATAGCTGCAGATTATTTTTATAGCATCTATCTGTTATTTTAAAGCTAGCAGTAAATATGAACTTGTTATATGATTTTTGTATTAGAATATACTAGTTAAAAAAGACATTTTTGTACACTACAGATGTTTTTAAAAATGCTTTGAAAATTATTTATTAAATAAAAGTTTGTGTTCTAACAGATTCTAGTGCCATATAGCTATACATTTTTGTCATATTAATAAAAAAATCTGCCTTTTCAGGTAAAGAAAGCTTTCTTTGCTCTAGTTCATAATGGTAAGCATATGTTGTTTCAGTTAATAAGCAATGAGCACATTCTGTTAAACTGTGTTAAGTTATTAGGCTGGAATTGTTGAATTTTCCCTTTCCTTGCCCAGTGCCTCTAATCATCTTTATTTTTTTGCAAAATTTGAATGTGAATTTCATTTTTATAAGCACTAGCAAATATGGAGTTTCATAAAATCTTTTATTATTAATATTGAATAATTTTAATTTTTAGAAATTTTGTAAGTATATTTTTTTAATTATTTGCTTTCTTTATTAGGCGTTCGAGCTGCTCCATTATGGGACTCGGCAACACAGTCTTTCGTAGGTAAGGATATCAAAATAGTTAAATCTGTCACTGGGTGTATGGAAAATAATGCTGCCTTCTTCATTCATGCAAAACAATATTCCCTATGTCATGCTCTTTTTGCATAAATATAGTAGTGAAACATTATTATCTAATGAAACTGTGTATATAAAACAATTATTTACAATGATATGTATATGTATAAATCTGGAACATCATTTTTTCTGTTTTTAAAATTTTTTATGTATAATAAAGAATAAAAATTTGAAAACCAAGAAAAAATTCAAAATAATTAGTCAAATATTTTGAAAAGAAATACTTGTATATATTTAATTATGTGGTTATTTTCTTCCCCATACATCTAACAAATTCTTAATTTTAATATTCATTTCAAAAGTGAATGTTATGTGTAAGTTTTTGGGTTTTTATTTTAATCTTATATCCATTTCACCCTATTTCCAAAAGAGACCTTAATATTTTATACTTTACAGCAGTGGTGCCCAACCTTTGGCAAGCACATTTCCAAAACATCAACATTTTTGTTAAACATATTTCCAATCTTATGTGATACATCTGAAATATTAATTTCGGCAAATGGGTTTGAGATGAATAATAATATTGGTTGAACTTTATGGAAATCAGAGAAGCAGAGTTCAAAATTATTTTTCAGTGCATTTAGGTTTTCTGAGTATTTCTTTGTTTCAATTGCCTTGTGGTTTAATGTGGCTTAATAAATTCTGAAAATAGGTGAATTTTTTTTCTTTCATGTGATTTATCCACAAATTTAACTTTATCTGGAAAGCAGTTACAGTCCCAGTCAATTGAAAAAGGTTTTTTTTTTTTTTTTTTTTTTTCTTTTCCCTGGATATCTTCGTTCAGTTTAGCTGTTATATCCCTGAGAAAATACAAATCAGATAACCAGTTATTATCGTACAATTCTTTATAACTTTTGTTTCTGGATTCCAAAAACTGCTTTATTGGCGAAAGAAGTTCTACAAATCGGTGAAGTATTTTTCCCATTCTGAGCCATCTAACATCGGAATGAAGCAGTAAGATTCCATGTTCGCTATCAAGTTCATCAGTCAGCAATCAATTATTTTATAACATCTTGCAAGATATCTCTTATGACTATAAATGCTTACCATGTTTTAACAATTAAGAAATATAAATTAATGGTTATTTTTAAAATATTTTTTGTTTATAATACCTAATCGGGCTAGCGAGCAGGCACAAAACGATCGGCGAGCACAAGGTTGGGCACCGCTGCTTTAAGGTATGGTATATTCATACCTGCAGAAAAGTTATAGTAGTGTAATCATGAGTTACAATGAACCATGTAAAAAACAGTGAATGTTATGTGTAAAATAATATTCCATAACACAAAAATATATAAAATTAAGCAAAAAAGCAACTTTAGATTGGAATAGATTCTTGACTGAGGATACTTTTATTTTTCACAGTTTGCAAATTTTAGTGAGTTTTGTTTAAAATTTCTGCCAATCTAAGGTTGCTTTAATTATTATTATTTTGTTTGGATGGGAGTTAGTTTTAAATTTTGCACTGATATGTTTCTCTTTCGATCAGATACAAAAGTGTGGTCAAGTTTAATTAATGAATACTCATATTACGAAATTTTCAATATTAAATGAATAAAAAGTGTACTGTAGGCTTAACATTTTATCATAAAATTACACCATATTTCCTAGTTTTTGTCTCGCATATGTAAAATTTAAAGATTCTAATGTTTTTTGTAATCATCCAGATATAACACACGAGTAAGAGAATACTGTGCTCTATTATTTTTTCCTTAAAATGTATCTTACTATTTTTGTGAAAGCGTATATTTGTGTATGGTATTCATGTGCAGATATTTAAAATAACTGAAAAACTGAAAGTAAATTGCCGCAAAAATATATCTTAAACAATAAATAGTAACAGAAATGTAGAATGTGCATAAGAAGTATTTATCCTTACTGGAATTTATATAATGTATAGAAATATTTGTTTTTTAACTCTGCCCATTTTTAAAATTAAAATATGTAATATTTCAAGAAAAAAATTTTGTACCAAACATTAATATTCTAAATTTGTGCTCTAATAATTATTGAAAATAAAATCTTGATTTCATTTCTTATTATTTTAATCAATTTATTTCAATAGATATTTTTCTAAGCATTGTTTCTTTTGAATTTAGGAATGCTTACAATAACAGATTTCATCAATATACTAAGAACATATTATAAATCTCCTTTTGTAAGTATTATGTAAAGTAATTGTTTTATTATATGAATTAAAAATATTAAAATTTCAAGGATCATTGTTTACTTATTATCTTTTTCATTTATATTCAACATTTAAAAAGGACCATTTAATTTTTGTATAGGTTCAAATGGAAGAACTTGAAGAACACAAATTAGAAACATGGCGAAGTAAATTTTCAAATTTTTTTTTTCTTTCCACGTTTATTATTATTATTATTATTATTATTATTATTATTGAAAATTTTTAGTAACATTTTAAAGAAAATTCTAATTGGATATGCTTTTTTTTATTTGGCAGATGTTTTAAAAGAAAAAACAAAGCCTTTGGTAAGCATAGGACCAGATGCCAGGTACATTTAACAAATTCTATTACATATATACTAAAAATTTTTCAATTCAGAATTGTTCAATAAATTTAGGAATGCAAAAATCTGAAGTGTAAAAAATGTTACATGTTATGTTAAATGTTAAATTGTATTAACTGAGTTAGTCTTAACCTTATTCACCTTATAATGCTTTCAAGTATTAAATAATGCTTTTAAGTAATCCAGTGCATTCAGGGTAGTAGGATAATAAATATATTTAAGTAATAAAATTAATTAGCTAGTAAGAGTGTGTTACTTTATAAACTATTTAAAATTCTTGATTTATCACATTATGCAGATTATGAAAGTTACTTCTTGAAGTTAATGGAAAGTTAAACCCAAGTCTCAGTCCACTATAAATCCCTGCTTTCTATAGATGTCACAAGGTGACATTAACACTTCAGGATTACGAAAGCAGATACATACAAGGAGGAATATGGATTGAACCATCACTGAAAATGTTTGTATGTTAGTTGAAGCAGCATTTCTACTTCAAAATAACAATGATCTGTTCTAAAGAAAGCTAGGGAATGTTACATAGATTTTGTGGAAGCTTTAAATGAATAAGCTGTGCTATGCAGAACTGTATTAAAGTTGATACATAAGTTGTAGATAGAAGTGGAAGGGACACTAGAATTTCACCACTGGTCATATAAGTATAATCTCTTTGCACTAGCTGTGCAGTTATGCCCCAATTTTGACAGAGAACTCCCTGGTGAAAGGGGCAGTTCAAGGATTCCCCACCCCTCTTCTCCTACCATTAACCACTTAAAACGACTTTTGGTTCGTCATGTATTTTAAATGTGCTCTTGTCGCACAGACATCTAATGCTTACAAAAAAATACCTGTGTTTTCTGTGTGATTCGAATCTTGGCCCATTGGTACAGCAATCAGTGTCACTAACCGCTATATTGGCATTCCAGCATAGGACATTAGTTGGCGCTGACATGCCTGGTGTAGGACATCTTGCGACTGTTCAGAATGATGCTATTCATACTATGTGATTCATCTCAAACTTATAGGAGAGTAGCCAAGGCTGGCTGTGCTGCTGAGTTAAGAGGCTCACATAATAAATCCAAGCCATTGAGTATGATGGCATTCATTATTTGGAGTGTTATTTTTGTTACGTAATAAGTGAATAATTTTACAATTTAAAGGTAGACCTAAATTGCAGAACACTGGAAAAAATATCACAGATTATTAAAAACCCACTGGGAATGTGCTTATTTATTTGTTATAAAAATATTTATATGTACTGTGTATATGAGTTGTTGTGACTCATCTCGCATGTTTGATAGTAACATCAGAACATCCCATAAAATTCATTGTGGCAAGGAGTGCAAGATTGTGTCTGCTGTTGGCCTTCAGCACCATATAGGTGACAGTACGATTTTGTTCAGTTATGCCTCCAATTTTGATGGAGTATATAATAAATATAATCACAATAATTTCTTTCAGAATTGGTATATAGACTGAAAGTCTTTTCTTTCAGTTCAGATGAATCTTTCTAGTCTTTTATTGAAAGTAAAAGACTTTGCTGTCCTGACTTTCTTGCATATCTGCCTTTGACTGTTTCGAGAAATTCTCTGAAGTTGGTCCTGATAGTAGTGCACTAAACTGTCAGTAAACTGATATGCCACTCTGTTTACCTCGATTTATTTTTGAGGTACAAGTGAAATTGTTCTCAGAACAAACATTTAAACAAAGGTGTGTTAAACTTTGAATTCGTGTGTTTAATTGATATGGGGCATCATTTGCAATTATCACCTAGACCCTCAAAGTGGAGCCAGGCCCGGACAAAAAGATTCCACTCTCCATTCTCTAAAAACTGTTTATGAGCTAAGTATTTTGGTTGGACTTTTTCAAATCAAGGTAGTCTGCAAAACAGGCTACCTTGATTTGAAAACATTTTGGTTAAAATTTATGACTCTCTTAAGAGTGATAAAGTTAAGAGTTATGACACTCTTTGGAGTGATAAAGTAGTAGGGATACAACATCAGTTCTTCATTTGCATTAGCTAAGGCTTGTATATACGAGGCTGAATCACCAACTTTTCCATCTTGGCGAGAAAGGGAAAGTGCTGCAAGTTTTGGCATGCCTATCGCAGACACTGGCTTGAATGTCTACTTTTTTTTTTTTTTTTAAGAATGACTTTATAGACGCGGGAGATTCCACACATATAAACTTTTTGAATAATTTATTAGTTTTTGAATAGTATAAAGACCTTTTCATTTCAATAAAAATTTCACGTATATTTTGCAAAACATATTCAAAATAACTTATGCTTTAGGTCAAGGTTTCTTAAACTTTTTGGTGTAGGGACCCATAATATTTACGAAAATTTTGGGGGACCCTCCATAAGCATTGCACAGATCTGACACACGTGAGTGAAACTATCAGTTTCTTCACTTGTGATGTAATATACTGTTGAAGTTTTAGGTCACTAACTTTAATTTTGAAAGTCAAAAGTCATTAATCCGGACTCGTCGGGACTTCGATTTCGGATTATCAATTTTTCCGGATTATAAATCATCAGTTTAAATCTGGTAAGATGGCATGCAGAAATTATAAAATTAAAAATATGAAACCGTAATTTATGAAATAAAGACCAATTATGATCTAAAGGGTATCAGAATTTACAAAAAAAAAAAAAAAAAAAGCTTAATATGTATTTGTTTACTTTATTAAACATTTCTTTCAATGCAAGTTGTTTATAAGTTGCTTCGTTTTTTATGTGATAATACTTTCTCTTTAATTCTATAAACAGACATAATTTCTTGTTCAGTTACAAAGTTCCGCTTTTCAAGTCCTATAATTGCTGTGTCAAGAATACCGATTAATTTGTCAATCGAAATTTTTTCGTTTTCAGTAACATTTGTGTCACTTTCTTCGCTATCGGAAGCGAATTATAATGACGAGGAATTTGATTTAAATCATATCAAAGACGGAGTACATCGAGATGAAATACTACATTTAGTAAGGAATTATAAGCCAAATAAAATAAAAACATCTGCTGACAGGATAGTGCTGACAGATCAACTTCCAATTCATCGTGTGCCAAGGCGTTTTATGATATTAAATTCTTTTGAAGTATTGAATTCATGAAATGATTTTGACTTGGCCTTTGAAATTCATCACTACAGGCAAATTTATTTTATTGTTTTGCATGCATTAAAAACACCTCAATTATTTTATGAAAAACACACATGCAGAGTTTAACAGATTTAATGTGCTTATCTGAATTTTCTGCATTCATTTGTAAATTTTTACTCTGTTGCCAAATTGAATAATACCATAATTACAAATATATAGTACTTACACAATCCTTGCAAATATTGAAAGCAAATTACATGTATTTTGTCCCACAGTATTCAATTTATTATATTGACTTTAGACCACAATGTCAAAATTCTTGAAATTATTTTAACCAAGAAATGATTGTGGGAATCATGCGTAAACAACTCATCTAACTTTTCAACAATAGTGTTTATAAAATAAGCAAAAAAATTAGAAGTAATGTCAACGATATTCAAACTCATTATGTTACATATATCTTTGGCAAACATTAAGATTTTACCCTGCGTTTTGAAATATTTAAACCATGCTTTGTGGCAGTGAAATTTACTGTTGGATTCTAAATTAATTACAGGATATAGTTCTGTAAAAGTTGTGAAAAATACAGGACTAGGAGATAATTTTATAATTTTAGGTTTCAGGTGGTAACTCTGTTATTAGATTACATATATTTCACCTGTCTTACAAAAAAAAAAACACATAGCATAAGGCAAAGTATGTAATAATAAAATACTTTTATTAATTAAATATATGATGAGTTTTCAAAGCTTACCAACTGACTACCTTACCTAAGTCAGTTATTAATAATGTAACTTAAGATTAAATGCTATATAATTAATAAATTTTGTTAACTATTGTGATATTGTATTTCATAAAGTTTTCTGTCATAAGTTACTTGAGTTTGTCGTAAATATTTTCATAAAAAGTAAAATTAAAAATTTTACGGTGATTTTAAAATGTTTTATGGATTTTACACAAAATAAATACGAGTCTTATCAGGGCCAGCTCCAAGCATAGGTGACATAGGGAGCTGCTTATTGCACAGATTTTTGGAGAACACTGGGTAACTTATTTTTGCTTTTGATACAGGGTTCGTATGGTCTTTAAGAGTCCTTAAAGTTCTTAGGTTTTTTTAGAATCGTTTTTTGGTCCTTTAAAATCCTTAATTTCAGTCAAAATGGTCAGCAAGTCCTTAATTTTAATTATCTGAAATTTCTATCTGTTTCTTCGGCTGCCATTTTGAGTGTGAATTAGTATTCTGAAGGAATATTTTTGGCGATTCATTGATTATCTTTTGGCCCACCAGCGGCCGAGCGGTAAAGTCTCTGAACACTGGTAGTTCGGTCCGAGGTTTGAATCCTGTGAACGGGCTGGCTGCATGGGTGTTTTCATGGTTTTCCCTATGTGTAACGTGTATACGAGCCAGTTTCCCTTAGAAAATCCTCCACGAAGACATCCCTCCCCTTAGGCAGATAGCCCTAGTGTGCTTTGGCGTAATTAAATACACACACACATTGATTATCTTTTTAATGAGCTCATGGGTTATAATTTGTTCGTATTTCTAATATAAGTGGGATGCTCGAGTTTCTGGGCACGAAGTGAAGAAGCATTTCGAAGTTATTTCATTTTTTTAGTGAAGAATTCTTAAACAACTTTTTGCTTTTGGGGATGTGAATTGTTTTATTAAACGGTTCTAAATTTGGCGACTTATCAACATTTTGGAGATTTTTAAAATCAATTTTTGTAGAAAATTTTTAATTCAGAGATCTGGAAATTTGTCTACAACTTTTTTTAAAAAATATTATAACATTGATAAATTTCATTAAAATAATGGTAATATATTGAAATTATAAATAAGAAATAACATTAAAATAAAACATTTTTAGTTTTCATTATTATATTATTAAATTACTTTCCATTTTGGCAACATATTATACAGTATTTTGAATAAACTGAAAAAATAAGGTAATAAATACTATAAAGCACAATTTAGAAAACAATTCTTATCAAAAGCAAAATAGCTATGTAATTAATTAAAAATATCTTCTTTTTAATTTTTTTATGGTAAGGGTTTTTCCTGTGATTATTCAGAATTCTTAGAATATGCATCAGTTTCCTCCATAAAATTAATTTTACACCTTTTTCCCCTGATTTTTTTTTTCCCCAAAATATTTCTGGCTTTTTGCTATTACAGAATTGATAGAGGTAATTTTTCTTTAGCATTTTAGAATTCCAAACTTGGAAAGTTTAGAAAGATTCTAAAAGATTTCAGAAAAGTGTGACAAAAGGAAAAATATCTTCATGATATTAACACGTAATGGATGTATTTTATAAAAAAGTTTGTGGTTAATTTCTTACTTTTAGGATAATTTTTGCAAGAACAACAAATATTTGAATGTTTTACTTCTGCTACTAGAAGTTTTTTCTTAACATGCTTATCTTCCCTTTATTTTTTCTCCTTTACACTAGCATGGAAAATATTAAAAATGCTTCTAATCTTATCACATGGACAGGCATTTATAGAAAGCAATTTTTCTATTAATAAAAAAATTGAAAACTGACAGTTTAAAGGATTCATCTTTTATGTCTCACTGTATCATACAAGGGCTGGCGCTAGGTATTTTCCTATCTGAAGCAATGTCTGTGGATCCTAAATTCTGCTGCCTAGAGCCTTCCTAAATTCTGCTTCCAGTGCCTGTTCTTAATTCTAAAAATTTTACCGTTTCTAGATTTTGTTGCTCTATGTGTCACCACATTGGCTCTATAGCCAGCCCTTACCATATATTATTTCATATTTATTCTGAATGTCCATATTACAAAAGAAATAAAATTAGCAGCTTTTTCTGAATGCGTTTAGTTTTTTATAATAACAGAAATCTTTAATTAAATCCAAAAATTCTAAAATGAAGAGGAAACATATTGAAGAAAGGAACTGAATACATAAAAAGAAAGAAAATTATTCTTCAAAGATATGTACAGTTGTTATTATGTAAATTAACCAGTTGTTTATAATTTCAGACTTTACTATAACTTCCCTTTTCATTTTCTCACCAGAATGCAAATCAGTTAGATAGTTTTTAAAATGAGGTTTGGGGATTGTAAGACAGAGTATGCTTCTAGCCTCCACTTGCACACTAGCCTGCACTGCATTAGTTTCTGCCAGCACTGATAATTTGTAATTATTCATTTTTGCATTATTGCAGCCAACATTTGAATTTGTTATGAAGATGGAGTTGCTGTGCAAGCTTAGATTAAAATTAAATTTTGTAGTCCTTGACTACTAGTTCACATTTTTAGTTTGAATTTGACTGTTCCTGTTTAATTACATCACCACTAGCTGTAGTTGATTTTGTTAGCATAAGAACATGCCTTTATGTTCTGTATTCTTTTTGATAAGAGGTTTATTTAAGCCTTTATCTGATGTGTAACGTGTATATGAGCCAGTCTTCCTTAAAAAGTCTTCCACGAAGGCATCCATCCCTTTAGGCAGATAGCCCTTGAGGCTTAGCTGTAATCACATAAACCAAACCAAACTAAACCTTTTTCTGACTTTGTAGTTACTTTCAGACACAGTGATAGTTTGTTTATGTTTCTAGGAGTTTTGGACTTTTTACCTTTTACCAGATCAAGTAAAACCTCACTGTTACATTGTTGAAAGACTGTCAAGCTAGGAGAGGAAGCACACATAAATTGATGAGAACATTGGTTTGTGTATTGAAACAAATTTCTAATTGTTAGAAAAGAGGCTTAAAAGGAGGAGATTGGTATAAATTCAGTGGCGTAGCTAGGGTGGGGCAAGGAGGGACATCTGTCCCCAGGCGCAGCATTCAGGGGGCGCCAAATTGATGTTATGAAATTTTAGAATGAAATGTTTTCCGTTCTCGGCACAGAGAAAGGGGCACAAAATCTTCAGTTGTCCCCGGGCGCTGAAAACCCTAGCTACGCTTCTGTATAAATTATACAAAATGTCTGGGAAGGCTTCAAATTAAAAAGAAGCATAAAATATTTGTTGTATGTTGTTGCTACAAAACATTCCAAGTATAGTTTAAGAATCATTGTCATAAATTATATGTATTTAAAACTGTGAAATGTTATTAGATTATTTTATAGTGCTTTTTTTAACAAATATTTTTTAAAAACAAGTTTTAATTTAGTAGTGGCCATGTAAATCTATAATGACTAACTGTATCAAACTACCTAATTTAATTATTTGTAACTAACTGCTCACCTTTAAAAACTATCTCTGCATATTAAAGTGGGTTATTGCATTTCATTAAGAAGATTTCATTACTCTGGTCACAAGATATAGCACAAAAATGTAAAATTAATGTAAAACTTTGCATCTAGTGAGATTTAAGATAATACAAAGCAACTTATCACTTCTGGGGCTTTAGTGGCTTATTAACTGGATTCTTAGAGTATATTAACTGGGCTAGTATAAACTCTACACGAAGCTATGACGCGAACTACATGAGACAGACAGAGCACAACTAACTTTCAGAACTTGCCAACTGTGCCTACATCATGCTTTCAGGTTTGTTCTGATCAGCAAGATCCTCTCTCTATATAAGCAGCAGTGGTAGCAACAATCAGTCTTTTGTTATGAATCATGCTGGTTATGATTTTACTTCGCATTTTAACCTATGCTATTTACTAAATCTCTAGATTGAGAAAGTACATGACAAATTGAGACATGAAAGAAAAAATCAGCATAAAGCTATGTTAGTAAACCATAAATAAAATGTCACTAATATTCTTCCAAATATGTCCAGTTATTATAAGTGTAAAATATTTACTTGATAAATTTTTTAAAGTTGATTTTATTCTCAAATTTGTTTTATAATTATGTTTATTAAATTATAATAATGCATCCTACTTAGGCTCTATTTCATTCTTAAGATGGTATTACAAAAGTGAAGTTCAGTCATACATAATATTTTTAATTGAATTTATTCAGTTCCCATTTGCTGATAGGTCTTTAATTTTTTTCATTAATCGTCCTGAAAAGTACTTAATTTCCATGTGCAGAAATGTGTACGAGCTCTGTAATGATTTCTAAATAAAGGTCAATTTTGATTTTAATTATTAATATACGAGTAGTTTATTATATAAGGTGTCAATTTGATCATTTAAGTCACCAAAAAATGCTGGAGCTGGGTCTAATTGTAATTACACTGCAAAACTTTCTTTAAAAATATGCAGATATCTGTTATTTATTTTATCGTTTTTCTTTAGCTTATTAGATGCCATTAAAACTTTAATACAAAATAAAGTGCATCGATTACCTGTGATAGATCCTTGTACTGGAAATGTCCTGTATGTGATCACTCATAAACGAATCCTGAAGTTCCTTTTCCTCTATGTAAGTAGTGTTAATTACATCCTTTTCTCAATCAGTCTTGAAAAGAATAAGAAAATACAACCATGTATAGTTTGCATATTGTGTTAAATATTTAGTAATATGTTGCATTTGTTAAGTAAATGTGTTTACTGCTTAAACCTCTTTAAGTTATCAACTACACCTTAACAGACAAACCTAAAAATAGTAATAGGTTGGTATTAAAAATATGTCTTCAAAGCTTTTGTGTTGAGCTGTACAAGCAAAGAATCAGGCCTACCAACATCAGAGCAGTAAAATTGCTGAATACTGATAGTTTCAACGTGGGTTTGAATCCAGGCGAATGGGCTGGCTGCATGGATAATTTTGTGATTTTCACCATGTGCAACATGTATATGAGTCAGTTTTTTTAAGAATGTTTTCCACAAAGGCATTCTTTCCCTTAGGTAGGCAGGTAGCCTTAGTTTGCTTTGCCATAATGAACTAAACCAAACCAAACAAGCAATGAATCATTGGAATGCTGTACTTGTAAAATTTTCATATATAATTTGTGCAGAGTATGTCCAACCTTGGCAGTCAATTATGCTTCATATTACTTTAGTATCAATTGAAATTTTATTCAGGCTGAAAAGTTTAAACAACTTTTAGTTACCAACATATTTTTCTGTATTTTCCCTGAGTGTGCTGAGAGCCAGTTTTTGCATTTTATGATGTGTGTCACATACATGCTTTTGAATGCCTTTCTTAGTTTTGTGTAGGAATATGATAAGCTTAGCTTGTTACATATGAAATGCATAAAATTTTTAAGATCATGTTTTATTTTACATCCACAGGAAATAATATTGTTTGCTTTGGCAGTGAATAACCTTAAAACAATCTCTTTCATGAAAATTCTACATATTTTTTGTATTATTGGAAATAATTTTCTGTTAATTTTTATACAGCTTTTGTCCATCAATCATGAGATTTATTAATAGCTTTCAGTGTAAAGAAAAATGTCATCATAATTGAAATTCCATGCTGTCAAACTGAGCAAAGAATAGAAATACAGTTTTGCTGTAAAGCAGGAATTGTTCCTGATTTTTAAAAAACAAATTGGGACTGAAAAGAAAACTTGGTGATTTTCTTATGATCTGAGACAAAATGGCAGTCATCTGCTTGGGCTGGATAAGGTTCACCATGGCCACAGAAATTTCAGTTTTCGAAATCTTGATTAAAGACCATATTGGTGAGCTTATTTATTGAAAATGGCAAATGTACGAAAAATTTATGTCTGATAAACAAACAAGGAACTTCATATTTCATAAAGAAGGCTTTTCTGTTTTGACAACTCTTTCTATTTTGAGAGGATGCAATTTTCTTTGCCTAGTGAACTCATTATTTTAAATAATGTAAATATAATACATATTTCTATATATTAGTATTATACATTTTTATTTTTAACTGTTAAAAGTGACTTTCATAGATTATCTAAAAGTGTGCTGTTTAAAATAAATATATCATTTTAGAATGAACAAACAAGTTTTCTTATATTAGTAATTTAAACAATATACAAAAATTTGAAAACAAATTGTTTTAAATTTTTACATTACATTATCGATTTCTTTTCTCATGCAGTCAGAATGTGGACAAGAGGCACTGAGAAGGTTGTTGCATTTTAGAATTAAATCTTTTGTTGTGAGGAATTCGCAAAGTGATGAAGTATTTCTGAGAACATAATTTAATTGTATTGAATGTTGCCAGTAGACATGTTTAACACTATTGCCTCCATAGATCAAAATCATCTGGAAACAGTCTTCTTATAGATTCTCCACAATATTTAAGTCACAAATGCTCTTTTTGTATCTAAATGCTGTTTTAACTGTTTTGAAATATGAAGATGATTCTTTTTCTATATATGCATTTTCAGTAGGAATGAAGAGTTAGTTATTTAGTAGAAATGGAGAGTTAGTGTATTTATTAAGCATATTAGTAATGCCCATTTATGGCAAATAATCATTGTTGATTCTGTAGAGTCGTAATGTTTTGTAAAACATTAAAGAAATTTTGGTTGTTATGCTTTTGATAGCTGTTATCTTTACTTATATTTTGCTACTGATGTGATAAAATTCATATACGTGGGTTATTTCTCAGTCCTGTGGCTTATGTAAATTCACAGTGTACTGAATTTCTCAAGCACCAAGCTAAAAGGGGGGATATATATATATATAAAACACACCATCTCAGTTTTAGGCTTTTTCATTCTTAATAAGGACACAAAAGTATTAGAAACAAGACAAGTGTAATACACTCTAAATTGTAATTATGCTTTGAAATGTTTGTTCGATTGCACTTTTCTGTTAACCCTAATATTAAAACATTTAATTTGAATATACATGTTATAATTTATTATTATTTAAAGGTGATGATTTATTTTTAATCTGTATATATGTACAAAAAGTGTTAATTTTATGTATTTCCCCCCCCAGTACCATGAATTGCCTCATCCAAGTTATATGAATAAAAAATTAGGTGATCTGAAAATTGGTACCTATGATCAAATAGCTACAGTAAGTAAAATGATGATAATTTTTTAATTAATAGGAAAATATAAATAAATGCAATAGATAAAATCATAGTAAATCAAGGAGCAACAAATTAAGTTCTAATTTATTTTTTAAATTAATGTGTTCATGCATTAAGTAAGTTATGACTAATTACATAACACAATATATGTGTAAAATATTCATATATTTATTTTATTAGTTTATATATTATTGGGTTGACAAGAAAGTAATTTTGTTTTGCACAGATAGATAGTGTCACTTATCACAAAATGATAAGTGTCCTGTCGGCTAAGTGTCCGTGTCGCCTAAGTGTCCTGTCGGCTAACTGTCCTTGTCAGCTAAGTGTCATGTCGGCTAAGTGTCCCTGTTGGCTAAATGTCTTGTTGGCTAAGTGTCTGCAACCGGGATTAATCATTTACCAGCATTCATCATTTTATCTTCCACTCCCTTGAAGAATGATAGATCAAGGTTCCACTTTATACCAATTAATAGAGAATCCTGCATTACATGATTAAAATTTTAAAAACAATGCAGAATTTTGCATTGCATTATTGAAAATTATTTTTCTCATACATCATTAAAAGCCTAATGTTAATGTAATAGTTCAGAATCAGAAGTCTTATAGATCTTGTATTAGAAGAGAAAAAGGTTAACCATCTATCTCCATCAATTATTTTTAGCATAGTTCAAATAAATTCTTCTAATTCATTTTATGTTTGCTTGAGGTAGCAGTTAATGTTAATTGGTCATGGTACAGTTTTTTCAGTTACATATTTATACCACAATTCCTCCTTTTTTACAAGCTCCCTGTGCATCACAAATGTACAAATTGGCAGGGGCTTGAAAAAAGTAAGTTAATTAAAGCATTAAATATTACACGCATAAACAAAATGAATTAAAACAGAGAACAGCAGTCTGAACTTCACAAAAATAAGTAAGTTGATTAGCCAAGTCATGCCAAGTTTTTTCCAAGTCCTTCTGCAAGCATAATCTAAGGCCATCAAAGGCAGGACAGAAAAATATTAAACGTTCCACATCTTGAAGTACATTTTTTGACACTCGCATAAATTATCTTGGATTGAAATAAAACAGGTAACTTGCAAATTTATTGTGACCAGATAAAAAATGAGCTATTTTAAAATTAATGAAGAAGAAAGACTCGGAATGAGTTTTATGGTAAGTAGAAGGAAAGGAATTTTTTGTGCCCTGAGAATTATAAGATGAAATATATTCATTCCATTTAGATTAAAACTTGTCATAATAAAAGAACTTCCAAATAACTCTTTGGAATGCTAATATTGATATCAATGGGTAGATTTAAAGCATCTTTAGCTAAGAAATAACTTTTTCATTTTCATAGAATCTACGATGACCGTGCACATAAACAAAATGGATATCAATTCCCATTTCTGTTTGAACTAACAGCTAACAGAGTTTTTATTACTAGTTTGTTGCTGCTAGTTAAACTGTTTCAAAGGTGAAGATATAAAAGAGAATTGGAACATATGAGCTACTTTGAGGATGCTGTCCCATTATACTTGATCCACTTGATGACAAGATAATTGCAGAGAAGTTCTGCTTGAGAAACTGTGCATTCATTTTGAATACAGTTTTAGACAAATACGAAATTAGCAAACCTCAGATTGGTCTTCAAAAAGAACAGATGCTAGACTAACCTTACTGTTTATTTTATTGCCATCTGTAAAGGAAACTATATGAAAATACTTTTCAGTAGTCTCTTTATAGTGCAGATATTTATCTGGATAAAAAATATCGGGGAAGAGCACATTTCCATTAATGAAGTCTTCTAAAGTATCAATTGCCAATGCCTCAAAAATATTATTCTTCAATTCAGTTTCGAAATCAATAGGAAGAACACTTGCAAGAACAAAAGTAGCGTCATAACTTAGTGTTCTGTAACTGCGAATAATATTGGGTCATATAAAAAGTCTGTGTTTTTTTGCCACTAGATGGTATTGATGTCTATACATATGGCAGCACTCACCTGATTGTCTCAAACGATCATGTGCTTAAAAAGTGACATTCAGCTTTCATTGTTTGTGAAGATAGTTTTCTAATTTGTTGGTTGTGTCAAAAGTTATATTGATTTGAAAATGAGGGAAATATCTAAAGAAATACAATATGTGATGCTTTTTTTTCTATAAAAAAGGTAAAAACGCTTCAAAAACAAGCCGAAAATTTTGTAAAGTGTACAGTGAGAATGCTCTGATTGAATGAAGGACCCAGCAGTGGTTTGCTTGATTCCATTCCTGAAATTTCGATGTTGAGATTGGAAGGGAATTGTCCATAATGACCCGATGCAACCTGGCAAAATGATCAATTCGGCCCTGTACTGCACTCAAGTTGACTGTTTGAATGAAGCAGTCCAGAAAGGGTAACCAGACTTGTCCAACAGTAAAGGGGTTGTGTTTCATGAAGACAATGTGTGGCTATATACATTTTTGATGACTCGGAGCAAACTGATGAAACTTGGTTGGGAAGTTTTGATTGGGAAGCCCGGACTTTGCACCATCTGACTGTCATTTGTTTCAGTCTCTGCAAAACTCTCTTGATGGCAAAAAATTGGCTGACTGAAGTGCTGCTGAAAATTCCTTGGCCACGTTTTTCTATGATAAACCACAGACGTTCTACAACGATGGGATTATGAAGCTACCCGAAAAATGGGCAAAGGTCATAGATAATAATGGTCAATATGTAGTTGATTAAAACTGATTTTCAATAAAGAAAATTTTTGTTAAAAAATGTACCAAAATGTGCGGAGACTTTTTATGTGACCCAATACGAAGAATTCTCAGTTGAATGTTACTCAGATTTCTTTTGTTAATAATCTTTGCAAGAATATGTTCCCAGGCATGACAGCCATAGGAAATTAATGCATAATACACTGCTTATGCATCAGTTTCTTGCCTTTGTAGCTTAATTTTTTTCACATTTAGTAGAAAGGAATTTGATGTCTTTTCTAACATAATTGTTTATTTCATTTATGTTATTTTACACATAGCCTCTACCAAAGTTTAAACTCTGAAGTGGTAGTACTTTTTATATTGCTAAGGCATGAAATCTGTTGTCTGAAAAAATGAAGTTTATTTTAAAAATAACAGAAAATGTGTTAAAAATATCATAACCTCTGAAAAATATTATGTACGTGAAGTGGTTATAATCTGAGAGGCACAGGTAATGACTGCTAATTAAGATGTCATCTCTATCACTTTCAAAACTATGATTAGAAGCATTCTTTTTTAAATTTGCTTTCTACGCTAAATGGTATGTTGTCTCAAATACAATGTGGACTATACTTTTCTTAAACTTTTCAACAGAAATCTCATTTAGAAATAGCTTGATGAAAATATGGCTGCTAGTATATATTTCTGTGTATAAGCGGAGAATGTTAAGAACTTTTCCTAAAGCTAAATTATGGGGGTCAACTTATGTAGGAATCCATTTATGTATGGCTTATATACAGATTATATATGAATACTGAAAAAATACAGATACATATCTGTTAGCCAGGCACAAGTGATAAATCGACAAATATGGCATTTTTAAATTCTTTAGATTTATGAAAAAAATGTATTTTAAATGAAATTGTGTTATTTGGTTTATGAAGAGTTGTTTTATTTTCAGAACTAGGTAATTTGATGGTTTGTTGCATTGTCGACAAAATGAAAAATCTGAAGTTACGGAAATTTGCTCTCAGCTCATCAAAAAAGGAACTTGAAGTCATTTTCTCTTCATGCTCCTTTTTTGATTTTGGTATCTTGTCTAATTCAAAGTATTTTTTCCTTTCCTCTCAAACTTGTTTTCTACTAATAGAGAAATTCTGAGCAGCCATACTGCTGTTAGAATTTTCAGCAAATGCAATTACCTGAGTTTAATATTTGTCATATAAGAATTTCTTTTCCTGCTCATCTTTCAGACAAAAAATTAAATGGCACAGAAAATAAGACTAGCACAGATACCACAGATCATATACAAGACAACAAATGAATGGGAAAAGTGTGCTAGCTTTAGATAGGTAACCTACCCAAGTTAAAACTACCCGAGTTGGCACCTGGCGTTTTACTTTACAGCAATTTGGTTGGAAAATATTTCATCGCTTAGCAATATTTTCCCCCTCATGACAACAGGTTTGAATATGACAATATTTTTTGTTTTTCCCTTATATAAAGGTTTTGAATTTTGGGTAAATGTTTGAAGAATAAATGCACGCTCAGCTTATTGTCGAAAATATATGGTAGTTAAAGCATATGATGGTTATCACAAATATGGATAAAATATTCTACTCTACATTGCGATTTCATTGATTTTCATTTGTGAATTACTGTAAGTTATGAATTCATGTCATAATCATTCACTTTATAATTCTTTTGTTATTTTTGAATGTATTTTAGGGGCATTTTTAATTTTTTTCATATCATATTTTAATTTTTTTTAGGCTAAAACTAGCACTCCTGTCATTACAGCACTGAATGAGTTTGTGGACAGACGTGTTTCTGCTTTACCTGTGGTTGATGATCAGGGGAAAGTTGTAGATATATATGCAAAATTTGATGTGATTGTAAGTATTTTCAGGAGTTTAACTGTGCATAAAATTATTTTCAGCAGTATGAAAACTCTCATGTAAATTGAAGACAAATGTTATTGATATACAAAGAAGTCAATTGCTCTTACCATCGGAGAAACATAGTGCATAGTTGTAGGACTAGGCTTTCTGCTGCCGGTGCTGTCCCTGTGGCTCCTATAATCTACCAGCCTTTAAAAATTTTTTGCTGCTCCTAAATGCAACCACTTTGGTTACACCGGCTTACATCCATACTCCATGTAGTTGTTAGGTACATTTTTCTGAAATAACTGCACTTGCCTTTTGATACAATAAAGGATTTTGCTCTTCAATAGCATGTCCCATATATAACAAAGGTAAATTTTACTTTTATTACCTTTTGATGAAAATAATAAAAGAAAATTTAAATTGGACTAATCATTGAAAATGAATTTTAAAAAATAAAAGATTATTATAGTGACAACTAGGATTTCTTCCAGGAAACTTGTATGTATATTTTGATATGCTAGAGTTACTTAAGATGGACTAAATTTTCATCTTGCTTTTTTAAATCCAAATTATTTTCTTGATTGGCTATTTATTTATTTTTATAGTTCTTCTTATATTTTTTAATCACAAAATACATAAACTAATGATAATAGGATGATATTGATATCATGAAATATTTCCATGCAGATGATAATGAATGTAATTAACTCATGCTATTGTTTTTGTGTAAGTACATCCATTCAACTTTATTTAAATGAGCTTTAAAATTTTATTATGTGTTGTTATATTATGTTATAAAAGTGTTTTTAGTTATCATAATGTGAATTCTTTTTCCCTGAGTGTATGATGAAACTTATTTCAGGACTAAGTTATGCAAAATACAATTTTCTTTGCAATTCCTTTTCAACACATGACATAGTGAAACATAAATTGTCTAGTTTTTAAATACGGGAAATGCTTGGTTACAAACTTAATTCATTCCTAAAGATAGCTTGTCGTTCAAAATATTTGTAAACTGAAACAATTTTTTATAGGAATTAATGTAAAATGAATTAATTTGTTTTTGGATCCTAAGAGATTGCTTAGAAAAAAGTACTTTGTATGCAAATTCTTAGTTCAAAATCAATATAATTTATTAAATCTAATATATAAACAATATTAACATAGTATTTAACACAATACTAAATATATTAAAAATGGAAAAACTTAAAGTAAATTGAATTAAATTTACCGTATCTCTGGAGGAAAGTTGATAGTGTAACTAGAAAACACTGAACAAGACAAAGAGGCAAAATATTATTGTTTGAAAGTAGAACACTATTCCTTTAAAATATCAGGTAGCTACTATCTTTCAGGTCCCTCCCCCTTAACACCGCTCACCTCTACTTAAGAACTAATTAAATTAAAAATTTGTACAGTTTTTTTTTTTTTTTTCCTCTCTATGTTTAAAAATGTTCCCAAAGCAAGACATAGCATTGTCATTGAAAATATTTATCACTGCATACTTTGTCAGGGCAATGATATTCTATGATCCTTTGCACTTTACCCCATTTTGCTGAAATTTCACAGATCAGATAACCAGGAACATTTTCCTTTCTGTTATCTTAAGATATCTCTTCTACTGCATTAACTGCATTTTTGGAGTGTAATTTGTTGCTGGCTTACTTGTTCATATCTTAAGACACATCATCCAAGACATTTTTTTTTTTTTTTTTTTTTTTGAAAAATTTGTTTGGGAGCCTATTTATTCATGATCCAAGGCAATTTGTGAACCAAAGTTCTACTGTATTATTTCAGGTTTTTGTGTATTCATGCAAATTTAGGTGAGGAAAAGTTAAGTGATGTATTTTCAATATTGATCTTTAATAAGACATACTTGTTTTAATTAAAATATTAATATACCAAATAAACTATTTACTTGCTTAATTGTAAAAAGCATATTTAAAATTATTATGTTAAGTTTCAGTCTTTTGTGTTATTATTTTTATTTATTTTTCAAGTTATGGTTTCAATGGAAGACAATGTTTATATTTACTATATATTATATTTACATAAACATTAAGAAGTTGTGTAACAGTTGGTAATGATGATAGTTGATAAAAAAATTTCTGTAGATGCAAAATCAAAGTGAAAATGACTGGATCAATTTTCAACCAAAAAGTAAAGTCGATAAATATTTGTGTAATGAAAATTTTTATATTTGTAAATTTGTGATTTACATCATCATTTTAAAATTAAATTATTTTATTGCAATGAAGAAGTCTCATACCAATATTTAGATTGATGAAGTCTTCTTTGATTTAATTTTGAAACAGTCATAGTTAAAAAAAAAAAAAATCCCTATAATAGGTTTAGGGTCAAATTCAGCTTTTTCAAGAACCCTTAACTCTGAAGAAATTCTAGAAATGTTCCACAGTGAAACTTATCAGCCTTACTTCTTTATCAGAGTTTGATGTCAAAAGTATAATTTCTTCTTATGTGTTCACACGAAAGAAAAAGAAATATTTCTTTTAAATGTGGCCTCTCCCCCCTCCAAAAAAAACCTTTTTCATATAGTTTGATCAGATTATCTGAGCTTTTTCTATATATAGGTATACATACAAGATATCTTATAATTCTGAAATTTTTTTAAAAAGTGATATGAAATCGAAAAGAGTAATTTTCACACAAAGATTTAGAATAGAGGCAGATTTTATTGGCATAAAAATAGAATGAGAAAATTTAAGGTTATGCAACATTTTTACGTTTACGTACGTAAGCGTATTAGAATACTTCTGATTAATTATGAGCTTTCATCTGCAGTGATAGTGCAGCCATCTAGTAATGAAAATTTGAATAAAATGTGTAAATTGCTAGAGATCACACAAAATTAAGAAAGTCGTGTGTGTTTTCCTCACAAGTTGCAATCTAAATGTATCACTAGAAAAGTGAAACCATTAACCTTTTAACTGTCATGCCCGAGATTCTCGCGGGCACAGCACTGGTGTTCGAAAATGTCACGCCCGAGTATTTCTCGGGGTAATTTTTCTTTTTGAGTGCATCGTATTGTCATACCCGAATATATATCGGGAGATGTTTATTTCGGCTACATTTGGTTTTTCCAATAAAAAAATTTGACAATTTGTGTACCAAAATCATCAAAATAACTTGACAGTTAAAGGGTTAAGGAGTGTGAGATGACATGATAGAAGTGATAACTAGTTTAATAATGTCGCTACTTGATATTACATAAGTTATAATTTCACAAATAGTGTTGGAGAGTTTAAGCAATTTGCACGGTGTCTGTCATCAAAGTTTAACTGGTGAACAGTTCTGCAGCTTCTCTGATATACTCTTTAACCGTAACAAATCAGAGGACATAAAATAAAACAGAAAAAACAAAGAAGGATGATTAATTCAATCTGAAAAATGTACCAAACAGAGTAAGTAAAACATAATGCTCTGAACTCTCAAACAGAAAAATTTTTGCTGCCAGCAAAACTTTTGCACAATGTGAAAACAAATACTTACTTTCAGAAGCTATCTAATCACTGCTTCTGTGCATTTAAAATATTAATTACTAATTTTTTGTTGATGTTGTTAGGAGTATTATGATATGAAGCTCATTGAGATTTATAATAAAATGTGTTTGAATTTAATGTTGCAGCTGTACATGCAACCCAAACAACTCGCAACAAAACCGCCAGTTACCCCGCTGTGACAAGATATCTTAGAATTCTGAAATGTTTTTAAAAAGTGATATGAAATCGAAAAGAGTAATTTTCATACAAAGACTTGGAATAGAGGTACATTTGATTGGCGTAAAAATAGAATGAGAAAATTTTAGCTTTAAACCACATTCTGATAAGCAAATTGTATTGATTCCTTAAAACGGGTTCGTAGATTTAAGGATACCGTATATAATCACACAGAACCAAAATAAGGTTAGGTAGATAAATTGCATTTTTATTTTAACCTGCTGCCATATACTGTAATCAAAAACTAAACACTAGATTTCTGGAGGCTGAAAAAAATATATTTGGCTTTTCGGGGTTTTATATACAAGGCGTATTCGGAAACTAAGTACTGTTTTGAAAAAAAAAAAAAAAAAAAAAAGTAAAACAATTTTTTCGGATCCAATTTTATTTTTACATGAAAATACATGTCTTAAACTATTTTTCAACATAGTTTCTCCCAATGATCAAACGCTTGTCATAGTGGGTGACCAGTATACCATTTTGTATACCATTGTCAAAGAAACTTCCCGCCAGTTTCGATAACCACGACTCCACAGCATTTTTCGTGTCATTGTCAGATCCAAAGCGTTTGCCACCAAGCTCGCACTTCATGTGCAGGAACAAGTGATACTCGGACGGCGCCAAGTCCGGGCTGACGGCGGGTGATCGAACTGCTCCCAATGAAACTGTCGAATTAACGATTGAGTGACACCAGCAGTATGGGGCCGAGCATTGTCATGGAGCAACGCAATTCCTTTACTGAGCATTCCTCTTCGTTTGTTTTGAATGGCATGCCTTAGTTTTGTGAAAGTCTCACAATATCGTGCCGCATTAATGGTTTCACCTCTGGGAAGAAATTCAGTAAGCAAAACGCCTTTCCTATACCAGAAGATAGTGCACATGATTTTTTGTGATGACATTGTCACTTTGAGCTTTTGTTTTTTCGGAGAATGAGTGTGTCTCCACTCCATTGATTGTTGTTTCGATTCTATTGTGAATTGACACACCCAAGTTTCATCACCTGTCACAATTTGGTTTAAAAAGTTTTCTCCCTCATCACTGTACCTCGTGAGAAATGCCAGGCCACTACCAAGTCGCTTTGTTTTGTGAACATCAGTGAGCATTTTTGGAATCCATCGGGAACACAATTTGTGATAATTCAAGCAGTCAGACACAATTTCAATCAAAACAGTACATGAAATTTGTGGAAATGCCTCTGAAAGAGTTGTCATTGTGAAGCGTCTGTTCTCATGAATTTGTTTCATCAACTTTCCTTACCAAATCATCGGTGACAACAGAAGGCCGACCACTCCGAGCCTCGGCGTGGACATTTGTTCGACCTGCATTAAACATTCTTACCCACTTTCTCACCATTCCATCACTTATCGCGTATTCACCGTAAACTTCTGTCACTTGACGATAAATTTCGGCCGGTTTAACATTCCTCGCATTCAAAAATTTAATCATGGCATGAATCTCGCAATCAGCGGGAAAACTTATTGTCTTAAACTTATTGTCTTATTTTAAATGTGCACAGCAAACTGAAAACACAACATAGAGCAACCAAAATGGCGACAATTGAAAGTCAGTGAACAAGAAAAACTATTGCGCATGCGCGGGACGCCTACCACAGCGCTGCGACGGCGCTAGAATAAAACAGTACTTAGTTTCCAAATACGCTACGTATATATATATGAGATTTTAATTTTTTTTAAAACCTATCCCATATCTGGCTTCTTGTTTCTCAATTCAAAACATGCCACAGCCTGATTTTGAAGAAGTCTGTAATTTTCTTATTCTTTCAGTCTTACTCTATTCTACATTTGTTCGTTCTCCACTTTTTTTTTTTTTTTTTTTTTTTTAAATTGAAGCTCTATCAGTTAAATGCTAATATTTCTTGCTATGTGTTTTTTCCTGCATTTTCCAATGTTTTGTAAAACAATGAATTTTAAACATTCAACTATTTGCCTAAATATGTATGTTATATTTAATTAACTAGATTAAAAGATGCTTGCATGCTTACTGTAATTAAAAATGTAAAATTTATGTATTTCTCAATACTTTTTTTATTCCTTTAAATAGAATTTAGCTGCAGAAAAAACATATAATAACCTTGACATTACAGTGAAGAAAGCTCTTGAGCACAGAGACCAGGTAAATCATTTTCATCATAAACATTTTCAGGCAAGTCATGTTTACTATTTATTTTGGTAGAAGAAACAAAACAAAATGGAAATGTAAAAATTATTTTTATATGCTTATGCACTTACTTTCTTTTTATATAAAATTACAGTATGTTTCTTTATAAAAAAAATCAGAAGGAAAATATTGATATGTGCTTTTTGAAATTTATTTTCATTAATTTTTCCCTTAAGAAAATCGAAATCTAATATTTTTTATTTAATATCTGAAACTCGCAAAATCCCTAAATTATACCATATTTGCTGCATTTTTACTGTTGTTTTAGAAAATGAAATCTCTTATTTAATATCTATTCAATCTAATATTTATTCATAGGCCATATTTAGCCAATAAATAATATTGCATACATGCAGTTTACCAATATTAATTTGGATTTGAAGTAGGAAACAGAATCTGTAATTTATACCATTAGCTGGGAAAATTTTAATTCTAGTGACGTATATATCTCACGCTTACTGCTGCATTGATTTTGATAAGTGTACTTTTTATCTGCATGTCAGCAAATGCAAAATTCCAGTATTCATTGGCTAAATGATGGATGTATAGTTTCAAGAAAAGAGTAAAAGAGATATATCATCTTTCACCAAAATTTTAATTTTGGTAAGAAGATAACAGTAATAAAAATGGATGGAACAAAGTTGGAATTCGTCAGAATCTGATGTTGTCTCTGGGCTTCACATATTGTGTATAGAGCTAGACAAATTTACTCCCTTTCAACTAACATCAAAGTGCCAAAAATGCAGTTTGCTATTAATTTAAAATTGGTGTGTTTATTTACATTGGTGGGTTCCCACCTCCAATTAGATATATACATAAGTGTTTATTTATTTAAAATTTTCTGCATTCAAAATATTATAGAGTAATAGAAGTACAAGAGCAGAATAATATGAATTTGCAATTAATGTTATTTTCATTACTTTCCACAGTACTTTGAAGGTGTACTCAAGTGCACATTAAATGATACATTTTCTGCTGTTTTAGAAAGGATAGTAAAAGCAGAGGTATGCAGTTTTTTTTTTTTTTTTTAAAGTTTTTCTTAATATAATATGTTGAAAAACAATACTGTTAATACTTGACCATTTCTTTTAGGTACATCGCCTTGTTGTTGTGGACAATGAAGATAATGTGATAGGGATGATCTCACTCTCTGATATTTTATCATATCTTGTTCTACGTCATACAGGTATGTTGTTATCTAACATTAGTAGATTATTATCCAAGTTAATAATTTTATTTATTCTGCAAAGTTTGTAAATTGTAAAGTATGGAAAGATTATAAAGTTTTAATTTTTTGTAATTATTTACATAATGCAAGCAACGTGGTTTTAGATTTTCAAAATACAGATTATTCTAAAAATCTGGCCACTTTATAAAAATCATATAAAATCAACACATTAGCACAGGTACAGGTAGAATCTAATCCGGCACCTCTATAATATCATGTGATTGAGGTATTGTTGAATCTAGCTAGCTGTTAAGCTTTCGTCACAATTTTGATGGAGAACAAACACCCTGGGGACTGTCCAAGGGTCACCTGCCCTTCTTTCTTTACTACCAATCTCAAGAGGATTTTAGATGTAAGTTTGGCTTGCCCTGTATTTTGAGTACTTTAGATGTAAGTTTGGCTTGCCATGTACTTTGAGTACCCTTATGCTGCACAAGCACTATAAGCTTACAAAAATTCATGCCTGTAGGATTAGAACCCGAGCCATGAGTATGGCAGTGAGCTAGCTGGGCAGCGACACATTAGGACATCAAAGTGCAGTCTGCACACAAAGTTCAATCACAGAAGAATACTTTCTGGGCTAATTTTAGTTTAGATTTTCATTAATAGATGGCACTGTTGATGTCATGCTATGGAAAAAGAAAATTAAGAAGATGTGTCATCAGGTGTTTGTTTGCATTTGTGAGCATATTAGACTATCACTAATAATGTAGCAATCCATCCTAAGCTGTCACTTGCATATTTTCACAAAACTGAAGGTGCCTTTTTGTCAATGAAAGTTTGAAATAGGTCAAAAGTATCTACAAAATTTACATATCAGACTGCAATTTAAGTGCAAATTGTAGTCTGATGTGTAAATGTGTGGATTTTACAATAATTTTTAAAATGTGATCAGATTTATGGAATATTTTGCAAGTGAATGCTTTTGCACATATTTAGGATTTTCCTCCTCTGTATAATTTGAAAGAAAACAAGACTAATACTTTGAAATTTTACCTTTTTGTGATTTTAATAACACTTTTCTCCCCTTGCAGAAGAAAAAAATTATGATTCTTCAGAAAAAGAAAGTTCAGATGCTCAAGCAAATGAAAATGGTGCTGCAGCAGATGAATAAATGGATGTTACAAGTCTTGCTATTAAACTAAATTTCAAACTGCAGCTTGGAGAGAAGTACTTCATTTTTAGTTGCAAGATGAGTCTGTGAGGATGACAAAATCACAAATTCTTTTAGTAGCTCATTATCTACATTGAGCGTGGCTCAAAAACAGCAAATGTACTTCTTTGAATTTTATGGTGGATCATATTTTGAAATTACAGAAAAGTAAAATATTTGAAATTTTACTTTTGTATGTTGGGATAAAAAAGACAGCACAATATTTTGTGCATATTCAGTTTGAAAATTATCCAGAATTGTAGTTTTTTAATGAAATTAACGTTTGTAAAGTAGTTAGGTATATCAGTGTAAGAGCTACTAATGTTGTTGCTCTTTTTCTTCTTAAAAACAGCATACATGTATATAACATTGGAGGCATTTTATGAGGCATTCCCTAATATTCTGCATTTCAATTCAAATTCTTCTATCGAATAAATTTTAATGTTTGGAAAACATGAGCACAGAAAGCTCTTATATATATTGCAATGAATTAAATGTTGTACAGTTTGTAAAATATTTAAAAGCTGATTTTTCGTCTGCTCCACAGTATTAATTTACAAAATAAAATTGTGAGCAATTTATATAATTTTTGACTCGCATTCAGTGCCATGTTGTATGTAATATATTGCCATTTTTTAAAATACGAGTCTATCGCTTCTTTTAAAATAACATTTTTTAAAGAAAATATTCATTTCATGCAAAATATATAATGTATTATTTTATACTCTTAACTTTTTATTTTTCTTAGGCTTGCTTGACCTATGCAATTATATTGTTGCAAATGCTTAAGATAGGTAATGTTTGGTGAACATATGAAATGGGAATGATAAAAAACATGTTGAATATAATAAATACAATAAAAGATATGCTGAATAATAGTAAAATAATTTTGTGGAATTTCTAATGTCAAAAACTTGATGTAATTTCTTGAAAAAAATAAGGAAAACTAAGCCTGAAAGGAATATTTTCCCTATCTGACATAATGCTTATATATATATATATTTAAGAAAAAATACAGTTGATATCAAGAGACTGATAATGCATTACTGTTTTAAAAGAACAGTTTACAAGTTATTCAAAAACAGTTTTAAAACTTGTACATTCCAGACATAAAACTTGTACGAGTTAAGAGTATAAAATCAATATTTTGATGATTTATGAATCTGCACTCATTTTTTAAAATTATATCACTGTAATCTTGATTTTTTTTCTAATAAATATTATGATTATAGAAGTAATCATTTTTAGTCTTTTTTTTTTTTTTTTTTTTTTTTTGTGTGTGTGTGTGTGTGTGTGTGTGTGTGTGTGTAATGCAAGCAGTATTGAATGTTTTTGTTTCTAGTGTTGATCAGTTAATTGGTTTTAAAAATTATATATATGACAGCTGTGAAAATTTTTTTAAATTGTATAAGTCAATTTAAGATATGGTCTGGAGTTCACTGTTACCTGTAATTTAATAGCTGCATTTGATTTCTTCAAAAAGTTTTTTATTTAATTTTCTTTATTCACATGGAAAATTATTTTATACCAATTTGTATTTACACCTGCGCAAATTATTTTATCTAATTTTGTTTCCACAGCTTTGTACATTGCAAAAATAAATTAATTTATGTATCAAAACAGAATATTTTAAGAAAATGTGCTAGTTTTTTTCCCCCCTTATTTACAGATGCACGAAAATGAATATGATTAAACAAAATAGAAATGAATAAAAGGAAGTATACTGGAATATAAATAAAATGTTTTTTCAAAGGGAAGACTTAATATACATTATTATTGAAAATGCTAAATTAGCAACACTAGAATAATAACCATATGTAAAAAGCATTGCTTATTAATATCTGATATACATATTTAAATTTCATATTACATTTTGAGACCACATTTGAAGGACTTGCTCTTTATGATCGTTAAAATAGCTTTGTAAAGTAGCATCATGTTAATAAGTATAAAATACAAACAGCAATTATCAGATAAATTTATTCATTCTGTTATCTGAAACTGAATAAAAATATAAGTTTAGGGAAAGTTTATTTCCTGTTCCCATTTTGAATATCATTAAATTTGTAATTATATGTGTACCATCATCCACCAAAAAAATTCAAACTGTTAGAAAAAAATGGAGAATTAAAAATTTTTTTAGTCTAGAGGAACTACACACTTCTGAAGCTCTAAATCAAATTAATGGTTCACTGAAAAAAATTAACATCTCATATTGTAAAATATGACTGTTCTGCCAATTAAGAGATAAGTCTTCCATCTGTTAGAAATTCATTCTTCTCTTTAGAAATGTTACTACTATATTATAGTATTCTTCTTTTTAGAAATGTAACTCCTTTTAGTTAGTAGTTTAATTAGTTGAAAATAGTTTAATAAAAGTTGTAGTTTTAATTAAAGAGTTTAATTTGAAATACCATAGAAATAATATTTATTATAAATTTCTTTTGCGAAATGAACAGTTTTTCCAGAATTTGAAATTCCATTTAAAAAAATCCTACCTTCTTATTTGAATGCTTAAGATTGGAGTCGGTAACCTATTTTTTACTATGGAAAATAAAAATTTTAAAAATCATTAAGAGTGCACAGCTTAATCTTTGAATAAAAAAAAGTCTAATAACTTATTTAATTCTTATGTTTTAGATTATGCATATTTATATAAAAATCATACATACATTTAATAACTAAGAAATCAAAATTTAAAGTAGGTGTATGAAATAACACAAAATAAAATAAAATTACAAGTTATGATTGTTAAATTTAATATGAAAAAGTTTAATATGAAATTTGACCATGTAATTCTGCAAGGATACACCTGGAATTAGCTGCTCTCTGCTAAATGTGCTTCTGTAATTTTGTTTCAATATTTTGATTTCAAATATTATATATTTGGAAAGTCACAATTGTAAGAATTTGCCTAAATGAATATCGGCATACATTTTCTTGAAATAGGGAAGATATTTTTATTGGTTAAATTCTAGACATAATTGGTAAAAGACATGATATCATTATACTGTGCTTCCGAAATAAGATTATTCTGCTAGTTCATTATTTATAATTCTAGACATTCAGTATTACAGAGTTCGTACACATTTCTGCACACGGAAATTAAGTACTTTTAAGGACCATTAATGAAAAAAATTAAGGACCTATGAGCAAATAAGAACTGAATAAATTTAATTAAAAATGTTATCTATGCCTGAATTTTACTTTTGAAATACCATTCTAAAAATAAAATAGATCCATAAGTAGGACACATTATTATTAAACATAAATTAATTAACATTATTATTAATAAGTTTGAGAATAAAATAAACTTTATGCAGTTTATCAAGTAGCATTAAATATTTTGCACTTATAATAGTTGGACATATTTGAAAGAAGATAAGTGACATTTACGTTTTACTAACAGTTAGCTTTATGTTGATTTTTTTATGTCTCATTTTGTGACATACTTTAAGGTCTAGAGGTTTACTAAATAGCAGCTACATTTTACGTTAAGCGTCACAGGTTAAAATGAGAAGTAAGGTCATAATCATCATGATTTATAACAAAAGACTGAATGTTGTCACCACTGCTGCTTGTCTAGAGAGAGACCTGCTGATTAGAACAAACGTGAAAGGCCTGATGTAGGCACAGTTGGCAAGTTTTGAAAGTTAGTTGGGCTTTGTTTGATGCAGTTAGTGTCGTAGCTTCATGTAGAGTTCCAGGTTCCAGGGGTTGTAACCCAGTTAATATACTTTAAGGTTTCAATAAGCCACTAAAGCACCAGAGGTGATAGGTTGTTTTGTATTATTTTAAGTCTTACTAGATGCAAAGAATAAATTTTACTTGAATTTTTTGTGTTTTATCTTGTGACCATGGTGAGGATTAATGAAAGGCAATAACTCGCTTTAATATGCAGAGATAATTTTTTAAGGGTAAGCAGTTGGTTATAAATAATTAAATTAGGTAGTTAGATAACCTTCATAATGGATTTACATGATCACTATTAAATTTTATTTCTTTTTTAACAATATTTGTTAAAAAAGTCATATTAAAATCAAAATCTAATAAAATTGTGCTGTTTAAAATATATGTAAATTATGACATCAATTCGTAAGCAATATTAGGATAACTACACATTAAAATCAGGGTTCGTATGTTCATTAAGAGTCCTTAAAAGTCCTTAGATTTTTTGGAATCGATTTTTGGTCATTAAAAGTCTGTAAAGAATGCTCCTCCTGAACTCTCTACTAGAAAGATCTATGATGCTCTCGATTAGAGATCACACTACGAGGACTATAATTCATTTTTAATTCATATTTTAAAGAACTGTGAATGGCAACAACTTAACGAAGTAATACGCATGCGTAAAGAGAAGAGAATTCTGGTCAGACACCAGTGAGAGAGAGTGCTGGGAAACTCCGCTAGCGAGCTGAGGTATGGGGACTAAATTTGACCAGTGATGATGAGTGCTCTTCTTCGTTAACGTCTCTGATTGTGTCACCAACTCGGATATGTACTCAAGTTTTCTAAATGTATTAATTAAATGTTGTATCTGTGGTATGTGCTGTAATTAAAGTGATGCATCACCAATACCAGTGTTGATTCCGTTCCCACTGAAGCATCCACGACATCACAAGTCCTTAATTTTGGCCAAATTCGGCAGAAGGTCCTTAATTTTAATCATCTGAAATTTCTGTCTGTTTTTACGACTGTCATTTTGAGTGTGAATTAGCATTTTAAGAAATATTTTTGGTGATTCACTGCCGTATATATGGTTATCTTTCGAATGGGTTGTTTCTGTTTCTAATATAAATAAATGATGGGATATTAGAGTTTCTAAGCAAGAAGTGAAACATAAGCTTTTCAAAATTCATTTTTTTTTTAGTAAAGAGCTATTAAACAACTTTTCATTTTTGAGTATGTGAATTCTTTTATTAAGCAGGTTCTAAATTTGTCGACTTTTCAACATTTTGACGATTTTAAGATGTTTCTATAGAAACATTTTAATTCCGAGATCTGAAAATTTTTTGACGATTTTTTAAAACATCATAACATTGATAAATTTCATTAAAATAATGGTAATATATTGAAATTATATTTAAAAAATAACATTAAAATAAACATTTTAATTTTTCGCTGTCATATTATAAAGTTTCATTTTGGCAACTTATTATACAATATTTTGAATCTGAAAAATAAACAAGGTATTATGCTAGAAAGCACAATTTATGAAACAGCTCTTAGCAAAAGCAAAATTAGCTATGTAATTAATTAAAAATGTCTTGTTTTTAAATTTTTTCATAGCAAGAGATTTTCCCATGTAATTGTCTCAGAATATTCAAAATTCTCAGAATGTGCATCAGTTTTCTCTATAAAATTAATTTTATACTTTTTTCCTCCTTTTTTTTCCAAAATATTTCTGGCTTTTTGCTGTTACAGAAATGGTAAGGATAATTTTTCTTTAGGATTTTAGACATTGCAGCTTGGAAAGTTTAGAAGGATTTGAAGGCAAGAGGCATATTTAAACCTTTTTCTGATATTGTAGTTAATTTCAGACATAGCGATAATATACTTCACGTCTGTTGAGGGTTTTGGACTATTTAACTTTTACCAGATCAATTAAACCCTCATAAGTACATTGTGGAGAGGTTGACAAGTTAGGAGATAAAGCACACAGAAACTAGTGAGAGCATTGGTTTGCGTATTGAGACAAATCTCTAATTGTTAGAAAAGATGCTTAAAAGAGAAGAAAATCGATATAAACTAGCCAAAATGTCTGAGAAGGCTTCATATTAAAATGACGGATAAATATTTTGTTGACAGTTATTGTTACAAAACATAAATGTTTTGTAGCTTTTAATGTGTAATTATCTTAATATCATTTAAGAATCTGTGCCATAAATTATATGTATTTTAAACTGTGAAATTTTATGAGATTTTGATTTTAATAGGGCTTTTTTAACAAATATTGTTAAAAAATAAGATTTAATAGTGGTCATGTAAATCCGTAATGACTAAAGTTATGAAACTACCTAATTTAATTATTTATAACTAACTGCTTACCCTTAAAAATTATCTCTGCATATTAAAGCGAGTTATTGCCTTTCATTAATACTCACTGTGGTCACAAGACAAAATATAAAAATGTAAAAATTCAAGTAAACATATTCTATGCATCTGCTGAGACTTAAAATAATACAAAACAACTTATCACCTGTGGTGCTTTAATGGCTTATTGGAACCTTAAAACCTTAAAGTATATTAACTGGGTTATACAACCCCTGGAACTGTATACCTGTTTGACATAAAATCTACCTGCTTATTTAATGAACCTCTAGACTGACCAAGTATGTGACAAAATGAGACATATTTAAAAAAAAAAAAAAAAAAAATCAACATAAAGCTAATTGTTAGCAAAACGTAAATGTCACTTATCTTCTTTCAAATAGGACCAACTATTTATTATAAGTGTAAAATATTTAATGCTACTTGATAAATTGCATAAAGTTTATTTTATTCTCAAACTTATTAACAATTATGTTAATTAATTCATGTTTTGTAATAATGCGTACTACATAGGGATCTATTTTATTTGCAGGATGGTATTACAAAAGTTAACTTCTGGCATAGATAATATTTTCAATTGAATTTATTCAGTTCCCATTTGCTCATAGGTCCTTAATTTTTTTCATTAGTGATCCTTAAAAGTACTTAATTTCCGTGTGCAGAAATGTGTACGAACCCTGTTAGAAGCTACAAAACATTTATGTCTTGCAACAACAACACTCAACAAAATATTTATGCGTCATTTTAATTTGAAGCCTTCTCAGACATATTGGCTAATTTTTATCGATTTCCTTCTCTTTAAGCATGTTTGCTAACAATTAGAATTTTGTCTTAATATGCAAACCAATATTCTGACTAGTTTCTGCATGCTTTATCTGCTAACTTGTCAACCTCTCCACAATATATCTGTGAGGGTTTACTTGATCTGGTAAAAGTTAATTACAGTACAAAGTCCGAAATTCGGACGTCTAATATTCGGAATGATCTAAAATCCGGACCTCAAAACCACCACCAACGTTTTTCTCGTAGGCTTTACACATGCGCATTTGATTCCCCTCTCTGTTCACAATAAAACATCTGGAGAGTCGCGGTTCCTAATTTCACTTCAACACCAAATAAAATACCTTTTTATTAAAGAAACAATCATTTTAGCATAAATGTATACGATCTGTAATTTGGCTCCGTTGCTCCATGTCTGCTTGGAACACATCTCAAACCGAAACATTCCACATAGATACATCGGTGATCTCACGCCAACCTGGAAAATCATTATTTATTATACAGTCAAAACTCTTTAATCCGGACTCGTTGGGACTTCGGCGATTCCGGATTATAGATCATCAGTTTAAATCTGGTAAGATGGTATGCAGAAATTATAAAATTAAAAATATGAAACCGTAATTTATGTAATAAAGAGCAATTATGATCTAAAGGGTATCAAAATTTACAAAAAAAAAAAAAAGGAGCTTAATATTTATTTGTTTACTTTATTAAACATTTCTTTCAATGCGCACATGCGTAGAGAATACCTTACGCATAGCCGAAATTAGAAAATTGCAACCAGAAAACTATTTGATGTGTATTCGTGATATTTATAATGACGAGGAATTTGATTTAAATCATATCAAAGACGGAGTACATCGAGATGAAATACTACATTTAGTAAGGAATTATAAGCCAAATAAAATACAAACATCTGCCCTGAAGATAAGGATAGTGCTGACAGATGAACTTCCAGTTCATTGTGTGCCGCATCGCCCCCCCCCCGCAGAGCAGCGTGAAATTTATAAATATATTTCGGAATGATTAGAGAATCAAAGAATACGCCTGTATTCATTTTTTGCAGCAATTCCACTTTTTGTTTGATGGACATCGAAACATGCTTTCGCTTTGTAGATCCTTTGGCAGCTCCAGAATCGGAAATTCTTTTTGACATAATCGAAAATTCAAGCTTACTTTTATAAAATTGTTCTAACAGTTTGCAAAAAATAAGCCGAATTCAATTAGAAAATTAAGTAACAACGCTATCTGCAACATTAACTTAAATAGATAGTTAGATAATTTTAGCTTAGCTTCTACCGTCCGCTATACATTAAACGCGCATGCGTAAACGTATTATGCGCATGCGTTAACGCATTATGCATTGACGCATGCGCAGAAAGTTTGTAGGTCCGGATTAAAGACTTTTAACTGTACTTTCCTTTCGGCATGTTTATCAAAACATGACAAGTTGAGTAACGACTCATGTAGAGATGCCTAAACAATTTTTTTTTTTTTTTTTTTTTTTTTTTTTTTTTTTTTTTTTTAATGTTAGTAATTCAATAATAAAGGAGTATGGAAACCTTTTATGTTGACATTACGCTTGGCGATGATTACAGATTTAAGTTAAATGCGCTAAAAAATATTGACGAGGAAAAATTTATCAAAAATTTCTTTCCATATGCTAAAAATAGATTTTGTTGGTGATACTCATGCATAGACCAAAGATTACATTTAGGGCTATTTGAATTAAGAATAACTGATTTTTTATTCACCAGCGCCAGGGTTCGTATGGCGGCAACGAGTCTCAGAATTTAGAACCCACAGAGACTGCATCAGGCGGTAAGATATCTAGCGCCGGCCCACAATAAGGCTTAAGTATATGTGAGAATTTATTCAGAACTCTGATTTATGTAGTATATGTGGGAATTTATTTATTCAGAACTTTGATTTATGTAGTATATGTGGGAATTTATTCATTCAGAACTCTGAATCTTAAGCATGTGCAAGAAATAGACATAAGTATAATAAATAACTATTACAATTCAGGCTTAATTGTCTCAGCGCGCGATAGAAGCAAGATAAAATTTAACGGAACAATTTATCGTTAATCGCCAAGCTCATAATGCATAGCCAAATATGTATAGTGAAGGATAGCCAAATTTGATGATGGTAGCCGCTAATTTTAAATGTTTTTGGATATTGCAAAACAAAGGTGAAATTTTCCAATTAACGGATTTTTGTAAAGAAATGTGGAGAAGTAATAAATGAAGATGATATAAAAAGATTTGGTACTTTTCCGTTTCGCTGGCGCAAATCTCGCCAAGCCAACTTTATTGGCGAAAACATACAGTAAACACATAAAAAATGTTAACAAATATTGGTTCTACGATTTTGTTATTTTGAAGGCATAAACATTTTAATTTAGCTTAAAATTTTGTAAAAATCCAATAAATAAAGACAATAAATTTGTAAAAAGATATTAATTTAAGAATTTACTATACTTACAGGGTTCAACATCCTGATTCGCCGGTTTATATCATGTGATCTGATGTCACGTAAATTACGCTACAAAAATCCAATTCTCTCGGTAATTATCTACATTAATTTCTCAGTAATTATCTAAATTTTTTAACATTACTTTTTACTAGTTGTTTTGGAATGCAAGTGTAAATGCAAAAATTATTTCAATTCGTACGAATAGCTTACTCAGAAATTATGTAAAACCGCAGCGCTTTACTTCGCTGGTGCATTCTCATTAGAATTGATAAATTTAACCCTTTACTTTGCCTTTTCTATATTTTCGCCTTCGGCGTAAAAGGCTACCAGCGAGGATATTCCGTTTGGAATCAGTTGTACTATTATTGGCGACTTTATCGCAAAACGGAAAAGTACCAAAGTTTTTCATTGTGATAACAATGCTTCTCAGTCATCAATCAATTAATGAATGGTGAAATCTGTAGTATGGTTCTAGGTTTAGAAAATACCGCTACCGATAGTAAAGAAAGTGTCAGAGAAGTTACTGAAACGAGAAAATTTCGGTTAACAAGTTAGTCGGAATTCTGGAAACGGCAGTTAAAGGACTTCAATGTAACTAAATTAGAGATTAGGTAAATCTACAGAATTAAAGAGAATGTATTAGCATAAAAAACGAAGCAACTTAAGGGGTCATACCTTCCTTACTAAACAACTTAAATGTTTAATAAGGTAAACAAATAAATATTAAGCTCCCCCCCTTTTTTTTTTTTTTGTAAATTTTGATACCCTTTAGATCACAAATACTTCATTATTTCATATATCATGATTTCATATTTTTAATTTTATAATTTCTACATGCCATCTTATTAGGTTTAAACTGATGATCTAATATCCGGAATCGCCGAAGTCCCAACGAGTCCGGATTTCGGACTTTGTACTGTAGTTCCAAACAAGGAGGTTAGAATAAACTTATTCTAACCTTGGTTCCCATCTCCCCGACAGAAGTGAAGCAAATTATCGCTATGTCTGAAAGTAACTATAATATCAGAAGTTCTGTTTTAATAAGCCTCTTATTTAAACAGAACTTAGAACATAAAGGCATGTTCTGATGCTAACAAAATCAATTACAGCTCATGGTGACATTATTAAACAAGAACAGTCAAGTTCAAACTAAAACTGTAGACTAGTCAAAGTTTATACAATTTAATTTTAATTTAAGCTGGCTCAGTAACTCATGATAAGAGTTATAGAAACGTGAAATTACGGTAACGGTTGAAATCATAAACAACTGGGTAATTTACATAATAACTGTGCAGCATATCTTTGAAGAATAATTTTCTTCATGTATTCACTTTCTTTCTTCTACAGGTTTCCTTTTCATTTTATAATTTTTGGATTTAATTAACGATTTCTGTTATTCTAAAATAAAATTTAAAAGAAAAAAAAAAAAGTGCATTTAGAATGTATAGAAAAGCGGCTAATTTTCTTTCTTTAGTAATATGAATATTCAGAAGAAATTGAAATATATTTGGAAAGGTCCAGTTACAGAGCTGGTGTGGCAGAATATTTAAAATTTAGCGACACACCGAGCAACAAAATCTAGAAATGGCAAAACTTTTAGAATTTAGAGCAGACATTGAAGTAGAATTTAGAAAGGCACTAGGCAGCAGAAAGGATGCACAAAGATTGCATCAGAAGGGAAAATGCCTAGTGCCAGCTCGGTGTATGATGCATTTAGACATATTAGATGAATCTTTTAAATTGTAAGTTTTCAATTTTTTTTTTTTTTTTATTAATAAAAGAATTCCTTTCTATAACACCTGCAAATGTGATAAGATTATAAGCATTTTTGATCTTTTCCGTAGTTGTGTCTAGTGAAAAGTAGAGGAAATAAAGGGAAGATAAACATGTTAAGAAAAAGATTCTAGTATCAGAAGTAAAACATATAAATATTATGTTTTCATTGTTTTTCCAGACGTTCTGCAAAAAGTAAGAAATTAATCACAAACTTTCTGTAAAACACATCCATTACGTGTTAATACCATGGAGACATTTTTTATTTTGTCACGTATGTCTGGAATCTTCTAGAATCGTAGGTCTATAAATCGTTTGTTTTCAAATTCTTTTAAACTTTCTTAGCTGCAATGTCTAAAATTCTAAAGAAAAATTATCCCTACGAATTCTGTAACAGCAAAAAGCCAGAAATATTTGGGAAATAAAAGAAAGGAGAAAGTGTAAAAATAATTTTATAGAGAAAACTGACGCATATTTTGAGAATTCTGAATATTCTGATACGAATGCATGGGAAAAAATCTTCTATGGAAAAAAAAAATTAAAAAGAAGACATTTTTAATTAATTACATAGCTAATTTTGATTTTGCTAAGAACTGTTTTGTAAACTGTGCTTTATACATACATTTTTCTATACATTATACCTGGTTTATTTTTCAGACTCAAAATATTGTATAATAAGCTGCCAAAATGAAACATTATTATATAACAGCGAAAAATAAAAATGTTTTATTTTAATGTTATTTTTTATATATATAATTTCAATATATTACCATTATTTTAATGAAATTTATCAACGTTACAATGTTTTAAAATCAATTGTCGAAAAATTCCCAGATCTCAGAATTAAAAACTTTGTATAGAAACTGATCTTAAAATCGCCCAAATCTTGATAAGTCGCCAAATTCAGAACCGTTTAATAAAAGCGAAATGTTGTTTAAGAGCTCTTCATTAGAAAAAATTAATTCCGAAATGCTTATGTTTCACTTCTTACTTAGAAACTCCAGTACCCCACCATTTATATTAGAAATAGGAACAAATTATAACTCATGAACACATTCAAAAGACAACCATATATATACCAGTGAATCGCCAAATATATTCCTCCAAAATGATAATTCACACTTAAAATGGCAGTCGTAAAAACAGACATTTCTGATGAATAAAATTAAGGACCTTCTGTCGATTTTGGCCAAAATTAAGGGCCAAAAGTCGATTCCTAAAATTTTAAGGACCGTACGAACCCTGTATTATTAAACTGAAAATACACTAGTGCGCAAAACTTAAACAGTAAAATCATTTTTCAATGTATACAGAATTGTTGAAAAGGGCCTTTTGCGATCAGTACAATGAAAATCCAGCTCAGTAGAAAGGTGATGCATATGCAAATATCAGCACTCTCTGATGGCAGAAGGTACGTCAGGACACGCAATATGCAAGGAATCAGCGCGCACAGTGCAAGGTAACTTGAAAAGAAGGTAAGGTGCTTTTCCAAATGAGAGTAAGATTGTATGTGCAGTTATGGTGTTAAGAAAACATCCGGATGCCTTCACACATGAACCTGGTACAATGATTAGCAGGCCTTGAGGATGGGTGTAGTTTGACACCTGTTACCCAAAAGTTTGGAACTGATAAAAGTGTTATTCCATGAGCTTGAAAAGCCTTCCAAACAATAGGTATAGATGTAGAAAGGTTGGTGGTTGTCGGCTAAGAAAACAACGGTGACTCATGACCAATATATCATTCTGCAGGCAAAAAGAGATTAAAACCAGAAAGTGACCAGCATTGCTCAGCAGTTGCGCATGGCAGACATGGTGTCTCAATCTATTGTAGCCAGATGACTTCATAAAGGTGGCGTATTTGCCTGCCATCCTGAATGCTGCATACCATTGACAGCAGCCCATCGTTGGCACAATTAACAGTTGCACAGAGAATACAAATGCTGGACACCTTATCAATGGAGTCATGTTCTCTTTACCGATGAGACTCATTTCAATCTGACAAATGATTCTTGGGATTAGTTCATATGGAGAGAGTTAGAGATACTTTTCCACTCTACTAAAATCAGGGAGAAAGACCGTTGTGACGATCCTGGTGTGCTTGTATGGGGAGGCATTTTGATAAATGGATGAAGGAATTTCCACACTTTCTACAGAAGTTCACTTACTGGAGATCATTACTATGATGAAATTATCCTTCGCTGTGTGTACCTTTTTCTGGGATGCCATTGGTCTCGACTTACGTTTTTATGGATGACAATGCATGGCCACACAGGACTCATGCTGTTGAGGATATGCTGGAAAGACAAGATATTCACAGAATGGATTGACAGCATGCTTTCCTGATTAAAATATCATTGAGGATGTATAGGATACTTTTGGGAGATGACTAGCAGCATAATTTTACCCTTTGGAGAACATCAGACAAGTGATACAGATGTACAGACAGAAAGTGCAATGCAACCATTGTAGTTTAGGGAGGTTGTTTGATTTTTCTCCTCCCTCTTGGCCAGACAACTTTTTTTATGAATGCCATTTTGTCAATAAAGTGTTTTCTATTTGCTGCATATTCTACACACCCTCCTTATTTATTTGCTACTATACTTTCCTCGTCCTTCAAGGACTACATTATGCCTCTGTGTTATTAATCTCATGTCTTACTGTTATTTTTTTGCTGAATTACGGCCAAAATCAGAAAAGTTGCTTAAGTTTTGCACACTTGTATATTTAAAAATTATAGCAGACACATTACCTTTAGCTGACCATACATACCGCTGAATGCGATAGTACCGTTTTTTTAAATTTCCCATCCTCCGATTATTTAGACAAAATGCCATGTTTTTAATGAAAGCTACAAATACACCGGGTGGCCATAATTAAACTGACAGTGCTCACAGTGTTCTGTAGCGCGATCTATTTGCGAGAATGACGTCACATTTTGTAGGAAGATTAAACAAGACGGAGGACGAAGGATTCCGCGAAAAAACAAATTAGTTCCAAAAGTCATCGCTAGGGGAATATTTGGCGCTGTGTAATAGAAAATAGAGTGTTAACAAATGCAAATTAATACGGAATAAAACTACCTTTTATTATGCACATTTTCTGATTTAGTTCAAGTACAATATGGCAACACTTTTAAAAAAGCGTAAAATCTACATAAACACCGATAAAGTCTCGTGATCTGCAATATCACGTACGCTGAGCAGAAGAAGAACTTTTTTATTCAAATTTCACCTTACATCCATTCGTACAGTGCCAGCTGCTTGGGTTTTAAAAGGCAATGTGTTACGTTATGAATCAATCGGATTGAAAGTTTTTGTGCAATGTCTCCTTCTTTAGTCAAGCGTGCGTTACTGGACAAATTCTTTTACCTCAACTACTGCAACGCGTCAACCGCTCTTCGTGCTTTTAGAACGCACAAAAAAATGCGTAAAGGTGACGGTCCTGTGTCAGTTAATGGGCTAAAAGCAATGGTTGCGACGTTTGAAAAAACAGGTTCTCTGAAGGTTCAGTCAGGCAGAGGACGAAAACCTGTACCATAGGATACAATCGAAGCAGTTGCCACGGCGATTGTCGACAGAGCACCAGACAATATTGCTGCCGCCTCTAGCGCTCGTGGAGTAGCTCGGAATATGGATATGCCTTACAGTACGGTATGGAAAATCTTACGAAAGATTATCAACTTCTATCCGTACAAGATCAGCCGTGTACAGGAGTTATTGTGCCCCGATCATGATAAGCGATTCACTTTTGCTCTCACCTTTCTTGCCAAAATGGAGATGGATGATGTTTGGCCATGGAAAATCTTATGGGAAGACGAGGCCCACTTTTACCTGAATGGAACTGTGAATACCCAGAACTGCCGAATTTGGGATGACAAATCACCACATGCAGTCACAGCAATTCCCTTACATTCACCAAAGGCAACTGTTTGGTGTGGGTTCACAGCGGAATTTATCCTAGGTCCATTCTTCTATGAGAACATTACCCCATGCGACTTCTGGCTATGGGGTTACCTTAAGTCCAAGGTCTATCAAGGAGTGGACCAGGACCTGGCTACGTTGAAGGATAACATATCACGGACTGTACGGGAGATTCCTGCAGACATGTTACTTTCTGCTGTTGTGCATACTGTGCACAGAATGCAATATGTGGTCCACAACAACGGCAGCCACATTGAACCTCATTTGAATGCAAAATAAAAGGTAATTTTTGTATTGATTTGCATTTGTTAACACTCTATTTTCTATTACACAGCGCCAAATATTCCCCTAGCGGTGACTTTTGGAACTAATTTGTTTTTTCGTGGAATCCTTCGTCCCCCGTCTTGTTTAATCTTCCTACAAAATGTGGCGTCATTCTCGCAAATAGATCGCGCTACAGAACACTGGGAGCACTGTCAGTTTAATTATGGTCAACCGGTATTTTTACTAAACAATTAAAAATTATTGTAAGCTGTAAGATTAACATAATTATCTATAAAATTACAATCTCTTTTATCATTTGCACTTCTGCAGCTGAAGATTTTATATTTAAACCTTAAAAAATAGTCCCGGAAATTTATGAATGTTATATCAATTCTTGTTGCTTTTAACTCCCCCGCCCACCAGCGGCCAAGCGGTAACATCGCTGAACACTGGTAGTTTGGTTCGAGGTTCGAATCCCGCGAACGGGCTGGCTGCATGGGTGTTTTCGTGGTTTTCCCCATGTGTAACGTGTATACGAGCCTATTACCCTTAAAAAGTCCTCCACGAAGGCATCCCTTCCTTAAGGCAGATAGCCCTCGAGTGCTTTGCCGTAATCTAATAAACCAAACCAAACTTTTAACTCCTGCAATAATTTTATGTTTTTTAACTCGAAAACAGATCTTTCGAAATACCAGGTGGTTATAATTAGACTTTCCCTACAAACGGCATCCTACGGAGCAAACGAGTGAACGGAATGCATCGAAATTTTGAAATTTTGTATATAGGCTATACACAAGATGTGGTCACAAAATTTCAAAAAATAAATTTTAGATTCAAAATGTCTGTGCTAGAGGGTGCCTTTTTGGGAAAAACATAAACTTTAACAAAATAAACGACCAAAACGGAATACAGAAACAATATTAACAATTGAGAACAAGAATGATGAGTAATAAAATGCAAAACCGTGAAAAGATGTCAGTTGTAAGAGAAAAATGTCGAGTTTTGTACGCTTGGGAAGAAGAGAAAGCCGATGTTTTCGGTCTCTTAAGTTGAATGTGCGTTATTGGTGAGGTTGTTTTACGAAAACAAGGGGAATGCTTCTGCTGCAGTTGGTGAATTTCGTCGTAGAAAAAACCTACGGCGTTTACCAATGTCTACTAAAGGTATCCGGGCTATGATTAAGAGATTTGAAGAGACAGGGAAATTAGGAGTTCAACCTGGAAGAGGCCGTAAATGTGTCACACTCGTAATTGTTGATGCCATCAAGACAGCTGTTGACGCACAGTCACAGACATCAGAGCTTGGAGGCAGTAGCGCGTGTGCATTCTCGATAGACAGGCTATTCTTACAGCACCCAGTGCTTAAATTGCGCCGGAGCACGGTTCTGGTACTTCTCAATTTTTAAGATAAATTACAATTCTAACCCTAAAAATAAGATGAGCTCTGGTACTTCTTTTTATAAAACTGAGTCACAATTTCAAGGAAAAAAATTTAGAATTCCTAACGTTTTAGTTCAACAATAAGCAGACCTTGCAATACTCTATTTCCCTACAAATACGAACTTATGAGAACATGAGACGTTTAACTAAAGTGCCCTCACTCACATGCAGAAACCTTTATCTTTACATTGTTATCGATGGTTACAGTTAGTTATCTTCGCAGGAAGGAAAATTTGTGTTCTTAAACATACGTTAAGTGACAGCGAGTACAATAAGAGTGAAATACTGAGTTAAACTGCTCAAGAACGTCCTATACATCACCTACTACAATCAGAGCTAAAATTGGGCCGGGTCCGAGGCTTCTTAGTTTTTGTAATAAATCATAATTCTAGTCGGAATGCACTGGAGCCCTAAATAAGAAGGCTGCAGCACTTCTTTGTTTAATTGAATAACGATTTCAGTAAAAATTTTATTTTTAGCAATAAAATTATATTAAAAATGGCTTAGTAAATTTAATTTATATCTTTACATTTAATTACTTTAATCTTTAATTATTTCAATAAATTATAATTAATTAGCTAATAATTATCAATTAAATTATATAATAATTATTGATTAAATAACAATTTATAAACATTAATTAAATAGCTATTAATTAATTTGATAACAATTAACCATTTAATTTTAAAATTATTGAGGAGTTTAATAGTCCTTTTATTTATTTACTTTTGCTCCTCTTTGCTGACGGTCTTTCATAGGGCTCCGGCACTTTTGATTTTAGAAATTAAGCTCTGACGGCACCGTCCGAAAAGTATTCAGAAACATAATGCACTACTACCCATGCAAGATCTGCCATACCCAGGAGCTGCTTGATAGGAAAAAGCCACAACGTTTCTCATTCGCAGTCAGTTTTGTTGATCTGTCATGGCCTTGGAAGATTCTGTGGAGCGATGAGGCTCATTTCTATCTCAATGGGACAGTCAACACACAGATTTGCCGCATTTGAGCTATGGAACATCCGCGGATCCACACTGAAATTCCTTTAGTCTCCAAAGGTCTTTTGGGTGGATTCACAGTGACAATCATCCTTGAGCCATTCTTCTTTAAGGATAACAGTGAACGTGGGCCTGTCACATGTTCCATTAAGGGCCGTCAGTACCATGACATGATGCAGACGATTGTTGTGCAGCAACTACAGCAAAGCCAGGCCCTTACATCACCAATTTTGTGTTCTTAAACATACGTTAAGTGACAGCGAGTACAATAAGAGTGAAATACCGAGTTAAACTGCTCAAGAATGTCCTATACATCACCGACTACAATCAGAGCTAAAATTGGGCTGGGTCCGAGTCTTCTTAGTTTTTGTAATGAATCATAATTCTAGTCGGAACGCACTGGAGCCCTAAATAAGAAGGCTGCAGCACTTCTTTGTTTAATTGAATAACGATTTCAGTAAAAATTTTATTTTTAGCAATAAAATTATATTAAAAATGGCTTAGTAAATTTAATTTATATCTTTACATTTAATTACTTTAATTATTTCAATAAATAATAATTAATTAGCTAATAATTATCAATTAAATTATATAATAATTATTGATTAAATAACAATTATAAACATTAATTAAATAGCTATTAATTAATTTGATAACAATTAGCCATTTAACTTTAAAATTATTAATGAGTTTAATAGTCCTTTTATTTATTTACTTTTGCTCCTCTTTGCTGACGGTCTTTCATAGGGCTCCGGCACTTTTGATTTTAGAAATTAAGCCCTGACGGCACCGTCCGAAAAGTATTCAGAAACATAATGCACTACTTCCTATGCAAGATCTGCTTGATAGGAAAAAGCCACAACGTTTCTCATTCGCAGTCAGTTTTGTTGATCTGTCATGGCCTTGGAAGATTCTGTGGAGCGATGAGGCTCATTTCTATTTCAATGGGACAGTCAACACACAGATTTGCCGCATTTGAGCCATGGAACATCCGTGGATCCACACTGAAATTCCCCTAGTCTCCAAAGGTCTTTTGGGTGGATTCACAGTGACAATCATCCTTGAGCCATTCTTCTTTAAGGATAACAGTGAATGTGGGCCTGTCACTTGTTCCATTAAAGGCCGTCGGTACCATGACATGATGCAGACGATTGTTGTGCAGCAACTACAGCAAAGCCAGGTCCTTACATCACCCATTTTCATGCAGGATGGTACACCCCCACATATCCATGAGTCCATGAAGGCGCTATTGCTCCAACACTTCAGAGAGAGAACGTGTTATTAGTTGCTTCTTTCCTAATCCATGGCCACCACGTTTGGCGGATCTAACTCCATGCGAGATGTTGAATGATTTAAAGAACTCTATAACGCTTCATGTGCGAAGCCTCACAACTGAAATTTTGCAGGTGGTCATGCGGAGCATCTTTCCGTACATCGTGCTGGACACGATTAACAACTGCTCCTCTTGTGCAATTTCATCCTAATCTGTACTTATTTCTGCAAACTGAACTATTTTGTATCCCCCTTACCTTTACTTAATGTGGATGTGGCTCGATGACAAGGTGATCAGAAACTAGTCAATAAATGTAATATTGTTTCTATATTCTGTTTTGGTAGTTTGTGATAAAATTCCTGTTTTTCCCGAAAAGACAACCTCTGGTGGATATTTTGGAACTAAAAAGTTTTTCGAAATTCTGTGAACGCATCTCGTGTACAGCCTATATGCAAAATTTTGTTGCATTCCGTTCACCCGTTTGCGCTCTAGAATGCCGTTTATAGAGGAAGTTTAATTATAACCATCGGGTATATTTCCGATTTTCAAAATTTTGATAAGGTAAAAATTAAACAATGCGAGTAATTCAGACTACGAACCTTCAGAATTTAAAACTTTCTTTTTAAATCACCGAATTCAAATTTTCCAATTAGCCATAATTTATGAGTAAGTTTCTAATTTTGTTTCAAAATAATGTTATTTTACATATGTAAGCTACTTGAATTAATTACCTTGATTTTCTTCAAAATTTCTCAGAGTCTAACAGAAGCAAATTAACATTTGCTAGTTAATTTTTCTTTATATGTTTTCATTATATATATATCTTACAGTAGCATTTTACATGCTCTTAATTTATAGCTCATTTCCTAGCCAAAAGTTATGGTTAAGTTACATCTCAATGTTTTTAAACTTTCTAAGTTCACTAATTGGTTTTTCCGAAATAACTTCCCTTTATGTTTAAAGAATTTTCAAGCACTAGGTTGTTTATGTGTTTTCCAAATTCAAATTATGAAGTGTTAGTCTATAATTTGAGATTTACAAAAGATGCTTTTCTTAATTTGACAACCTTGTTTTCAAGAAGATAGAAAAATCTTATAATTTTTATCTGCTGCCTATACATAAGTAGGGGTAAGTAAATTTTGCTATCCAAAATTCTGTGAGCTTTCAGTGAATAATCATGAAATTAGGGTCCCTACAACATTTTTACAATAATGTTTCTATGTGTGCGATGATTTTTTAATCATATCTCATAAAATAAAATCCAGAAATTTTTATTACAGATCTTACTATTTATTGAAACAACAAATTAGATTTTATTTACAAATGATCAGTTGGAAGTAATACTTTCGTTTCAAAACATGGAAATTGCAGCAGATCATGTGCTGGCCATATTAGATTTTTTTATTACACAGGTTATCATAAATTAAGGCAAAATCACAAAAATCACGATTACTGAAAAAGTTACATGTAGAATTTTATGAAACTTACCCACAATATACAGCACATAGTAAGGTATCAAATAACATAAAAAGAAATTATCAGACAATTATGGTAGTATAGAAATTAGCACATGTATAAAATGAACAAATCAAAGGTGTCAGTTTGCTATAAGAAAAGTACCTTCAATATGGAATATGGTCGCTTCTAAAAGCAACACAGCTCATACAGCGATGTGTGATACTTCCATTTATACGCTCTATCAGTTCCATAGGAAGCGAGAGCCATTGCTCTTGCAAAGCAGTTGCAAGCGCGGCAAGGGTCTGAGGAGACGGATTGAGAGCAGCTAGACGCATCCCAAACGTGATCGATAGGATTCAAGTCCGGGGATCGAGCTGGCCACTCCATGCGCATAATTGTTTCCTGTTGAAGATAATCATCTATGATGCGAGCCCTGTGTGGTCTTGCGTTGTCGTCCTGTAACAGGAAAGCATCACCTATTGCCCTGGCATATGGACGCACATAAGCATGAAGGATGTCATCTCTATAAACCGGAGCATTCACGGTTTCCCTTGGAAAAACATGGAAATTTGTGCGTCCACCCAAAGAGATGCCACCCCACACAGACACTTCCTCTTCCATTTGTATCTCTTTCACGGATGTTTGACAGATGATAACGGGTTCCAGGTTCTCTCGACTAAACCTGGACTTATCCGTAAAAAGAATAGCTCTCCATTGATCAGGCGTCCAGTAGACATGTTGTCGTGCCTACTGCAAACGGTCCCTCCTATGGCATGATGTGAGCGGCACCAAACGGCTGGTCGTCTTGCATATAGACTACCTTCGTGAAGCCTTCTACGCACAGTTGACGTTGACACTAACCTTCCAGTGGCTGCAGCAAGGGAGGATCTAAGAAGAGTCAGAGTAGTGGTTCCATTCCTGCGTGCACATAATGTCAAATATGGGCCATCGGCGCTCGTCGTAGCAGTTGGCTGAACCTCCTAGATGCCGAATCTGTGGTTTGAAATTGCCCCCAAAGTCTATGAACCACAGAAGGACTCACATTTACCATCTGGCCACTTCTGTTTGACTTTGTCCTGCCTCTATTGTCCTAATGGCTCTCCATCGTAGTTTTGCAGGCAAATGATACCTGGAGGTCATTCTTACGAATTGGCTATCTCAGATTTCTGATGTCACTATGACAGTGAAATATGTGGGCTTATTCTCAAACATGGACTTTTATGCTCCTCGTAGATGACGTATTCCGACTGCAGCGCCACTAATTTGCATATTGCAGTTTATTCAGCTACTCTTACTTGCCTACATATTCAAATTTTACACGATTTGTCTTATTTTTGAGGAGTTATCGCTATTTTTCCGTAATTTATGATAACCAGTGTAGTTGTCTTCATGAAGACTAATGTGAAAAGATGGTAAGTATCTTAAGGACATAGTGAAGAACTAAATTTTTATTCCTTAGTCTCTTTTATTAGCCAAAGTTCCTCTTTGTTCCTAATACTCCACTGAAGGAACAAAAGCACAATTTTGTGTACTGAAATTTTAGTCTTAGGAGTCAGAACCATTCTTATCAGACCTACATAAATACATTAGTATTTTTGGAACTTATGCACAAGTTTTATATTTTCAGGCAGTTCACTCATACCTACAGCATAAGGAAAAATAGATTAATATATAGTCATTTCTAGTCTAGAAGGACTGCTTTTAAGGCTTTTTTTTTAGATCTCAGCAATATATTGTTACATATGGCTTTATTAGAAAAATCAATCCAAGCGTATAAAACAGCTCAAGTATCACACACGAACAACGATAAATAATAAAAATGAGCAAACATTTATAAAGTAAGAATCAGAATAAATGAACATGGGATGGGAACAAAATAAAAATTTAAACAACAAGGAACGGAACACAAGAGGTGTAGTCTTTACAAAGAGTGCATGAATGCTCTGGCATTCCAATATAGTTTACTTATCTCACCACGTTTTTGAGACTTTATCTAGTTCTGGGCACGTTAGGAAGATGCTCTGCATTCATGATGCCAGAATTGCAAATTTAGCATATACTAGATGGAAGGATGCCAATTTTATTAAGATGATGTGCCATGCAATTGTGACCTATTTGCAGTCTATTCCCACAGCCTCTTTATGGGGTTTTTGACAAAACTTTTTCAATTTTTCTTGAATGTTAGCCTAGGATTTGCCTGTTGATTTTGCTGCTTGGTCAGATTTAAGAATATCCATTAATTTCTCAAAAATATGCTTTTTAAGTAACTCTGGAGGAAGTGGTTTGTTGTCTTGTAGCGCAAGTGTTCCTATCTTGGCAAATGAGTCTGCTTTTTCGTTACCATCGATACACACATGTGAAGGGATCAATTGAAAAACGACTGTTTTGTTCTGTTTATAAAGTTCAAAGTTTGTCTTATTTCTGAGATAATGTGGGTATCTGTGTCATGATAGCCTGGATGACTGCTTTGGAATCGAATAAAATAACTGATTTAGAGAAACAATCGATCTTTATCCTGAGGTTTTTCCAGAGCCAGTGAGATTGCAAGGACCTCTGCATCGCTGGTGGTAAAAATGTAATGTAACAACATATAATAGAATTCTTATACTAACTCCAGCTGTATATAATTCCATTTTGCATCTTTTCATCCTTTAAGCTTTGATGCCAATATCTCAGCTTGAGTAGAGAGCCATGGTTAAGAAGACAGCCACACTGAATTCTGGTATAAAGCAATATAATGTATCAGAAAAATTCATACCACAAAATAATTAAGTCACTTATATTTCTGTAATAAAGCCACTGTTGATCAGTTTAATTTGTATTCCTTCTTAATTAAAAAAACCCATAGGTTTACCTGTTTGCATATGACAAAGGATGTTCTAATGCAGATTTAAAATGGCTTGTATTTTAACACAAGTAAATGATTACTGTGCAAAAAGTTTCATACTGTTTTAAGGAAAAAAAATCGCACAAACCTTCTTAACTTCCTGTTATTCTAGTGACTACTAATGTACTCTGGACTAATACACCTTTTGAAACATTATGCAATGCTTACAACCACAAAAATTATAATGTAAATATTCCATATAAATTTAATCAGACTATAACTAAGATTTCAGTTTTATAATTGAGCAAATCTTTTATTTACAATGCAATCATCATATAGTGTACATAAATGACATATACAATGGAAGTAAATTTTAGTACAAAAATATACTTTCAATAAATAGTACAATAAAAATGCATGTAAAAGGGATTAAATGGAACAAGTACATAACCAGCAGTAACTTGAAGCACATGCAAAAAATTTCACTGATGATACTGCTAATTTTTGTACCTTATCCTGAGGTGGGGGAAAAACAGGAACTTCTTTGGTAATGAGTACATATGCAAATTAATACAGAATACTGAAATGGGAGAATTCATACATACATAGTATTATTTAATTAGATGCCTACATATTTATTTAACTGAACATAAAATATTACCCTCCTCAATAAGAAGGAGGCAATTAATCTGAGCATTGATTCAAAAAAAGCTTTATTCAAAAAAACTATTAGAAGCAAAATATTAAAAAAAAAAAAATCTTTTGAATACACAAAAGAAATGCTAAACTATCAATTTAATTCTAATATACATGTAATGCATTATTTCTAAAATATAATCTTTTTTTTCCGATACTCAGAACTCTGGTATCCGTTTTGATTTTGCGATCCACATATTTAACAAAGCAAGAAACTAAGACTACTAATATCAGAAAAAATGCAATGGCTACATTGTGTGGTAATAAATTGCTTAAAAGTTTAGTTCTTATGAATTTTAGATGAGCAGAAAAATTTTGAATAAAGCTTTTCCAAGATATGTCAGGTTGCAATAAAAATGAATAAAAAATAAATAGCTGCTTCAGAAAAAGACCAGTATTTTTACAAAATTTAATAATTAAATATTTCATTAAAGATAATACACGTCATTATATACAACCATAAGAACACCCAATTTTTAAACCAGGGATGCACATAGTCAGTAAAGACAGAACAAGACTATTAATTTTTAAAGAAGGGGGGGGGACTGGTATGGTAATTAGGAGACCATTATTTTACCGTTAATGGTATATTTAATTTGATGTAATTCTGAATTAAAACCCCAGTACTTTGCTTCATTAATTTCATCCATCTTTTACCAGGTATGTTTAAGTAATATTTATATGTAAACTACTTATAAAAATATACAGTGGACTTGTGGGAATAGACCTTTCATTCTTTAAGAAATTGCCACAAGACTTCATGATGAGGTATTTAATCATCCCTGCTTTAAAAACAAAATCACACTTTTACATTTACTTATTGTCAAATACAAAAATGAATAAAGTTCATTAAAATTGCCATACAAAAATTGACAGAAAAAGGTATGAAAATATGAACACTGGAAAAATTTGTAGATGCAAATACATATATATAAAATGAGTGTTTTACAGATATTGAGCAATATTATTGCTGAAAATGACTCAGCTTTCCATTAAATTACTAAATAGGAGACAATTAAAAAATTTATAAAATATCACTGAAAACATGCAGTAATAAAAGTTGCTGTAGCAAATGATGCAATGAATGCATGATAAAAATCAACTGGCTTCTGTGAAAAATTAACAAATAAATAACAAAATAATGACAGTTAATTTACTGCTCCACAGTTTAGGATACAATGGAAATTTCTTATTTGTAAGCAGAACCAAGAAAGAAACCAATTTCATGCTATGCATAAATTCTGAAATAGATTGTTATCAGTGGTACTTAATACTTTTACTCTTGTAACCATATTAACACAAAAAGCAGAAAAACTTAAGTCTAAAGACAGCAGAATCTTATAATGAAAATATTCATTTACACAACAATGACTGTTTTAAAACAATCTATGTGCAGAGGTTTCAAAATTAGGTATTACATTATCAACTACATATTATATGGCACAGTGGATATTCAATAATAGAAATATGGCACACCCATACCAGAATAGCAGTACTGAAACTCAGCGCTTAAGCTTCAAAATGATTACCAAATAACTCCGGCTGCCAGATAGAGCCCCCCCCTCAAACTACAGTCTAGGAATGAAGACTATAACACTCAACAAAAAGTAGGTACGCTATAAATATGATTTTCTCCCCAAAAACTGAGATTCTTGCACATCACCCGCTGGCTAGGTAATCACATGTTGACGACGTTATATTCATGTCGTCCACGATCACACATTCGGCCTTTGAGTGTTTGTGGGGGATCAGCATTCTATCTAACCTAAACAATAAATGAAGCCTCATTAACCCTCTAAGTTGCAAGGCCGTATGTATACGGCCTAGAATATTTTTTGTGATATCTGTAAGAATGTAGATATACATGCATATTAAAATATGTCAAAGAAATTAAGGCAATATATCAAAAGAAAACAAATCCAGGTATGAAATACCAGGAGAATTTTTACTTTAATATTAAAAAAAATTGTTCTCATAGTAGTAGCGAAAACCCTGGCCGCTCAGAGGGTTAATGGCATATCTTCTTAGTAGATTTAAACTGAGGATAAAAAATCCATAATTGCCAAAGCCCCACTGATTCCCGATCTCAGACTTTGTACTTTATGATTCCATTAATATTCAAAAATAGAGACAGATTTGGATGCATGACACTTTGACAAAGGTTACTGATCAATAAAAGATTCAGATACTTTCACGTAATGCAGAACTACTACAATCTTATAACATAATATGAAAATAATTTGGCATACATTATTAATTAGGATTTAAAATTACTGAACTTCTGAAAAGTGTAATTGTCAAAATTTCAAACATGCTGAAAAGTAAAAGGAATGTTTTCTAATCACAGTGCTATAAATGAAGTTCCCAGGTTACAGATAACCCAACTTATTTAAAGCTCCGCATTTAGGAATAGGCTACCAAAGTTTGCTGAAAGTATAATTTTCATTTAAATAACTGAAATTAATAAGAACTGGTGTCTTTGATGCACATAAATAAACCCATGTGATGCGAATGGTTTACCGGTACACCTTTACATGCTAGCATCTAGTCTCAATGTTTACTTTCATTTATGTAAAGCGTAACTTTAATATGAAATATCTGATTTCATGAATCATCTTATTCTTATGACCATATCTCCAAATCAAAACAAATTCTGACTTTCTAAAATCATTTTTAGGTTTATGTTAACTAGCTTTTTGCCTAAACTGACTGCTTTCTGTAAGATATTTCAATGACTTACCTTCTGGAAGTATAAAAAGTCTATTAAATGCTATAAAATTAATTTTAATACTAAGCTTCAGCAATACTAGGTTAAGTTTATTGAAAATATCCTTAAAAAGCTTCTTTCTTTTATCACCTATCTAAATGTTATATGTGAAATTGTTTTAAAGTTCTTTTTGGATTAAAGAGCAAAATAATTTCTTCAAAATTATTTAAGTACAGGGCTAACATGCCTGTAATTACAATATTACACTGCATTATTTTTATTGAATACAAATTACTATATGATTAATCTATATCAGTGGTTCTCAATGTTTTCTGCCCCATGCCCTCATTCACTATTGCTAGAAGATCATTCCTACCCCTTCCTTTCCAAACTTGAAAATTACATATCAACATTTATTTAGATTGTTTTCTGACATGTTTTATAAGTTAAACAACAAAATGCATAAAAAATATTGATAAATACCAAAATTTGAATAATATTTTTTTTTTTTGGATATTTATAAATAAACTAAATACACAACAGCTAAATAAAAGGTTGATAACATCCCCTGTAAAACTAAGAAATCCCCCTCCGAGTTGAGAACCCCTGTTACATATGCTGTTCACCAAGGATTCTATTCTTAATACCTGCTCAAGAACTTATTTTACTTGTAACCCAGGGGCAACATAAACATATCAAGGAAGAAAAAATTAAACATTTTTCACCAATTTGTTAAAAAAAATTAAGAGTCTATAAAATATAAAATACCCTTAAATTTTCCAGTCCAGCTGGACATTTAAGGAGACCAGACAAGTAGGAAATTCATAACAGAAATATGAATTAAAAAGTAGCAACTAATTGGAAATACAGTGAACTCTCTCATGATAAGTATCTTTGAATGTGACTTGTATTTCTGAGAATACAAACAAACAATTTTACTAATAGTTACACTATTTTCTAACAAGACTACTAGATGATCTTCAAATAAATATGTAATAAGACAATCATAAAAATTTCTTCTTCACTATTATACTAAAACATTTTTACACGCTAAATAAAGAGTTAAGTTTCCAATTTTTAATAAAACATCAATTAATCATTAAGTTTTTCCTTCTTCCGTGTTATTCTATTTATGATACAAGGTTCATTCAGATGTCACGATACAGCATTTTTAAATGATTTAATCTAATTCTGAATTATTTACACTATTTTCTCCCATTTCCAGACTTCAAGATAATGACTTTATAATACATCAGTGATTAAATTATGCCACTGCAGTTCCTTTTTGCTTAAGTAGCAATCTGCAAATATGCAAGAGATTTTCCAATTTAAACTTTTAATCTTAGACAAACTGATTACGATATCTGGGGGGAAGTAAAAATATCATATATATGATTAAAAGGTATTGAACATGCTATCACATTATTTTTAAAAGCTAAAACAGTTTAAAAAACATAATTCAATCACTGTTAAAGCATAAAATGCACAATTTACCAACATAAAAGAATAAAAAAAACTGAATGAGCGGGGTAAGAGAGAGAGAGTGTGTACATATGTATAAAGTTTGAGTACATTTGGAAAAAGGATTTCTGATTATCCTATCTAAGGAAAGGGTGTAGTAAAGAAATTAATGGTGTAAAAATAAGTAAGCCTTTTGTATGGTAATCCTAAACAAATAAGAAAAATCGAGATTTTAAAAATTAAAGTCAACAAAAACCATAAAAGCAGCAGTGAAAAATGAACACATGAATCTCTGTAGACATAAAGGCAAAACATACGCAAAACAAAATATTAATCTCCCTTATTTATCACTTCAAACAGAACTTGTCAAGGGGGTAAGTGTTTGAAGCACTACAGTCGGTCAATTAACAAGTTCACTATGTATTTATTATACACATTTGGTGCGGCTGATTGCAACCAAAAATGGAGGTGCACAGCTACAGGATATAGCAGGCACTAGTTTTTTAGTTTTGCAATATATATGTATATATATGTACATAAATCATAAAAAAATCTCTTCTGAATCCATCTTACAATCCGTTTTGGAAAAAGAAGACCTTTATTTTGTCCGTATGTACAGATATTACACAAAAACATCATTCAAAATAGATATTTCTGTTGAAATATGACACACCCAATTTTTTTATTACATCACTTTATTAACTTCATACAAGGGAGTGAGTGATTAATTCAAAGAGAAACTCAAACTGATAAATTTCATTGAATGAATAGATTAATAAGCAGTGAGTATGACAGATATTACTGCAAACAATTAATGTTTTGTACAGTCAAAAGTCGTTAATTCGGACACCCATAATCCGGACCTCAAAGCTAAAAACTTTCTGCGCATGTGGCGCGTTGACACATGCGCATAGGCGTTTACGCGTGCGAGTAAGAGCTCTTACAAACTGCGCATTTGCGTGTGCGCAAGCGCAGAATACGTTTTCGCATGCGCGTTTTATGTATAAGGAACGGTATAAGCTAAAATTATTTATTTCAGTTAATGTTGATGATTGCGTTGTTCCTTAATTTTTGAATTGGATGCGGCTTATTATTTCTTGCAGACTGTAAGAGCAATACTATAAAAGTAAACTTGAACTTTCAATTATGTCAAATAGAATTTCCGAATCTGGAGCTCCCAAAGGATCATACAAAACGAAAGTATGTTTCGAGGTCCATCAAACAAAAAATGGATAAAGACATGAAGAATGTGACAGAGAGGTTAGTGAAAACGAAAAAATTTCGATTGACGAGTTAGTCGGTATTCTCGGCACAGCAATTAACGGGACTTGAACAGCGGAACTTTGTAACTGAACAAAAAATTATGTCTGTTTATAGAATTAAAGAGAAAGTATTATCACATAAAACGAAGCAACTAAAACAACTTACATTGAAAGAAATGTTTAATAAAGTAAACAAATAAATATTAAGCTTTTTTTTTGTAAATTTTGATACCCTTTAGATCATAATTGTTCTTTATTTCATAAATTATGGTTTCATATTTTTAATTTTAGAATTTCTGCATGCCATGTTACGCGATTTAAACTGATGATGTATAATCCGGAATCGCCGAAGTCCCGTCGAGTCCGGATTAACGACTTTTGACTGTACCTTTCTTTGCTTTACACGATATACTTCCTGCATTAAAAAATATTATTCACATATAGCATTTAAAAATATTAATAAGATATATTTTCTGCAATATTATTTGCTAATTATCATCAATTAAATGATAATTTTTATTAACAGAATTTAAAATCTTATTTAAATTCTGATTACCTGATTATTCTTATTTACCCTACTTCAGGTTAAAAAGCCATAAACTTGGTAAATCTATTATGTAACAGTCAATATTTACAAGAATATGATCCCAGCAGAAACCAAAATCTGTGGAACTATCATCAAACTTTTCAAAGAGAGTTCACTGTACTTACTTTTAATTTCTCTTAATAGTAGTTCTAACTTAAATTTGTAGTATTTCATCTTAAAAATACATTTATTTGAGTTACAATAAATTTCAATAGCATTAATTTAAGCTTAAAGGAAAACATGACAATATGTCAGTGACTTAGAATACTACCATCTTTGTACATCAAAATATACACATGTAGGAATGACCAAAAAATATTTTGTTATGCAGCAACAAATTTACAAACTTTATAACTTATATTGATTAGAAATAACCTGATAGCATCAAAAATCTTAATCTGAACTTTTGACACTTGTTTCCCCTAGAACACAATACTTGATAAATTTTTCTTGGTAAATTTTATTTAATAAAGGGGAAACATCCAAATTAACAGACATTGACAATATAGAAATGGCAATCATAGAATGAAAACTTAGTGTATTTCATTACCCCCTAAATGGTAATTTAGTTAAGTACAAAAATAAGTACAACTGCACATGGCCTATTTTCAAATTTTGTTTATGTGTGCTGTTCCAGAAAAAAAGAAAGAAAATTCAAGATAAAATTAATGTTTAATTTGAGCAATACATTGCATAAAGATGACTATAAATATATTTCTACAATTAAAAATATAAATAAAGAAAAAATTGGAATTTTTTAGATACAAATTTAGCAAATCAATAAAAATATTTTGCCTTTCACTTCATGTCAAGTCCATTTACCTCAAGATTATTTTACCCACAATTAGTTTACAAATCTGCCTAAAGGGGCAGTACATATTCAAAATAGTCAAGCTTAGCTTGATTAGTTTATTTGTGTCATTGAATATTTACTGCCCCTTCTAGGCAGATTTACAAACTAATTGTGGGTAAAATAATCTTGAGGTAACGGACTTGACATGAAGTGGGAGGCAAATTAAAATTCGTTAAATTTATATCTAAAAAATTTCAAAGGACCTTTTTTTTATTTTAAATTGTAGAAATATAATTATAGTCATCTTTATGCAATGCACTGCTCAAATATATTAATTTATCTTGAATTTCCTTTCTTTTCTTCTGGGGCAGCATATGTAAGGAAAATTGGAAAATGGACCATATAATTAGTGGTTATAACAATAGCTTATAGGAAAATTCTTATCACAGAAGAGGCAAAAAAAAAAAGTCTACACTTTTAAATTTTACAACAAATAATGAGCAAGCACATTTCAAGATAAACTGTATGTTTCCTACCACAAAATTAAACGGGGAAAAATCAAATCTCAATTTAGCCACTTATTGATTTAATATGACTGAAAAATTATTCAAATATGAAAGAACACAAGAGATAATGCTAGTTTCAAAATGATTATACTTTTAATCATTTCATAATTAATGAACTTAATAATTAGGTTATATTCTTCAGCAATACTTTTTTCTCGCTAGCAGCACTGCTGATGTGACATTGCAAGCAACCTGAGATCAAGTGACAAACACTGGTTTTTAGTAATAACCCAACATTCATGCAGTTATGGAGATTCTTATCACACTTGAACCTACAGAATCACTAAAAACTGATTTCAAATGCAACAGAAAAATTACAACAACATGAGTCTTAGGATGGCAGATGTTCAAAATGGCAAAACTGTTCCACTTATTAAACTAGGGTATTCTGACCCAAAGAATAACTAAACAATTCATTCCATTAAAGAGGAAGGGAGGAAATATATAGTATAAACTTGTACGAAACATATATGAAAATACATCATAAAGTTAATACTTCTCCCAAAGGACAAAGCTGTTTCAGCCAAATGTTCAAGTAAGCATTCAAAATTATACAGTCAAAAGTCGTTAATTTGGACACCCACAATCCGGAATGATCTATAACCCGGACCTCAAAGCTACAAACTTTCTGCACATGCACGTAAGATCTTTACAGCTGCGCATATGCGTGTGCACGTGCGCATAATACGTTTAATGTATAACGGACAGTATAAGCTAAAATTGTCTAATTATCTATTGCAGTTAATGTAGCAGATTGCTATGTTCCTTTATCTTCGAATTGGATCCGGCTTATTATTTTTTGCAGACTGTTAGAGCAATTTTATAAAAGTAAGTTGGAACTTTCAATTATATCAAATAGAATTTCTGATGCTGGATCTACAAAGGAAAAGCATCTTTCGATGTCCATCAAACAAAAAGTGGAATTGCTGCAAAAAACGGATAAAGGCTCCTTTGTTTCTCTAACCATTCCGAAATCTGTTTATCAATTTCACGTTACTCTGCGGCGAGGGGGGGGGGGAAACGCCGCGGCGCGCAATAAATTGGAAGTTGATCTGTCAGCACTATCCTTATCTTCAGGGGAGATGTTTTTATTTTATTTGGCATATAATTCCTTACTAAATGTAGTATTTCATCTCGATGTACTCTGTCTTTGATATGATTTAAATCAAATTCCTCGTCATTATAATTCGCTTCCGATAGTGAAGAAAGTGACACGTAGGCTATTGAAAACGAAAAAATTTCGATTGACAAATTAGTCGGGATTCTCGACACAGCAATTATAGGACTTGAACAGCGGCACTTTGTAACTGAACAAGAAATTATGACTGTTTATAGAATTAAAGAGAAAGTATTATCACATAAAACGAAGCAACTTACATTGAAAGAAATGTTTAATAAAGTAAACAAGTAAATATTTTGTAAATTTTGATACCCTTTAGATCATAATTGTTCTTTATTTCATAAATTACGGTTTCATATTTTTAATTTTATAATTTCTGCATGCCATCTTACCAGATTTAAACTGAAGACCTATAATCCGGAATCACCGAAGTCCCAACGAGTCCGGATTAACGACTTTTGACTGTATTATTAAGCCATTAAAGCAGAGGGTAAGTGGAATGTTACACACCAATTAATACAGTAAGACCTGTTAAGAAGTTCAGAGGGTTAAGAACTGCATTGAGCAGGAAGATTTATTACAAGCTAACTAAAGCAATAAGATATTTTTGAATAATTTAACCACCAACAGTTAAACTCAATTTACAAATTCTTACAATCATTTATAATAAATTTATTATGAAAGACATGCTATAGTTTTGGTAAAACTAACTTGCTTTAGAAGAAGTCTTCTTAACTCAATAGGCTACTGCAGTTAATTTTCTGTGGCATAGGATTGGTCAGTCAGTAGACTAAAATACACATTAATACCCGTGTTAACGATTTTACTGATTAAATCACTGACATAACATGTTCAAAACAGTTCAACCGGAAAACAAAAATGGTTGAAACTTCTGACCTAAGGAGACATTCCATTACGTATCATAGTAATTGAATGGTAAGACATCGGTCATTTGATTAATACTTGACAGATTATATATCTTTAAAAGAAATAAATTTTTGAAAATAAAAGTTTTATGCATATCTTTTTAAAATGTACTCACCAGAAAAATTTCACACATTTACATACTTTTGGTGTCAGGGACTTAACACATAGGAATTTCATACTTGTTATAAAAGTAAATTTGTACCTCAGGAAACCATTAAAAAAAAGAGGATTATACTTCAATATTCATTTGCAAATACACCTAATATTACATGATTAATGAAATCCCCAGAACATTCATTTTTAATAGGAAAACAATTTTAATAAATTTTTGAACTTTATAATATTTAGTCCCATTTTAAAGAACAAGTAGGAAACCTAAATGGAAATTTACACATGAAAAAAGGTGGCAGATTTTCAGAATGGGTCAAGAGAACTTCTGTGTTACCATTTTATTTCGCAACTGGATGACACCATTAGCATTTGCACCATTAATACTGTTTACATTGAACAAAGAATGTCTGCCAACATACTTTGAAGATTTCCGCCTTGTACGAGCATTACCATAGATGTGCTGAACAATGTTCATATCAAATTTGACTTTTTTTTTGCTATGAAAACCATTTACAGAAGTTAAATTTTTCGATGGTATTTTGTGTTGATGAGATGACTGAGATAAATTTTCAGCTGGCAGCTGATTCTTTTCTGAAAATGAATCTAAACTGTTTATCACTGGTAAATTTCTGGTGGAATTCAGCAAAGCAGCAGTTTTTTTCATAACACTTTTAGACTTAGAATCAGAAACCTTTATATTATATAGTTTAACACTACAGTTATTTTGCAATGCAGCACAATTTGGCTTGTTCAATTTAATATCATTTGGTTCTTCAGCCATCTGTGGAGATGGAGGAGGAGAAAGAGATGAATGAGCTGCTGCGATAGATGGGGTAGGAGAAACTACAGTCACATTTGCTTTAATTGAAGCAATAGCTGATGGATCTATTTTTGGCTTTGGAGAAACAACTTCAGTCTTTCTAGACTCTTCACTGTCAGCTTTCAATGGTTCTTTATCTGACAATTGGTATATTTTATAAAATAACCTGAGAGGGCCATTCTAAAATGAGAAAACTGGCATTAAAGAAATATTTGCATTACAAAATACAAAGTAATCATAAAATTTTAAGTAAAAATTTTCACTGATATACCATATAGCAATTAGTAAAATTTATGTATTAAAAAAGAGACTAAAATAATTAAATGGCTTTGTACATTTTTAATATCTATTCAGGTGACAAAAAAAATTTGCTAAAAGTAAAAAAATTAAACTATTAACTCAATTTGTTTCATACTGAATAGTCCCATATAAAGCTTTCTCTCCCTCAATAAATACTGTTATTTTCAGTTTTGCTTTATTAATAAATGTTAAATTAATAACATTAAACACACATTTAAATTGTGGTTCATATCTCCCAATAGGCAGTTCAACTTGCCACTCAGTCAATAACAAAAAAGGTAGAAAGAGAATGTGTATTGAAATGATAAAGCTTTTCTAAAACTATCATACTCTCTTGCTTTTTGCGACATCTGTCACTAATTCCAAAAATATTACTCTATAACAAAAATGAATTTTCCATACATAAATTAAAGATCTTCGAATGGCAGTAGTTACCGGTGACCAAACAAAAGCCCATTGGATGAAAGCGCACGCGACTAAAGCCCACACTGGGATAATTGCCCATGCGACTAATACCCACATCGATGAAAGCGCATGCTGATAAAAGCCCACACTGATATATATGCTACGTTAAAAATAATATTTTTCCCCTTTTTTCTTCAGCTTCACAAAGCAGATTCATGAATAAAGATAAAAATTAAATTAATAACAAATAACTGAACAATAAATTTAAGTAGCAGAACACATTTCATTTTGGGCTCCAATAAATTAAAATCCTATATGCATATAGAACAGAGAGTCAATCAAAATAATATAATTAAAAACATATATATGTATGTATAACTTCATTTTTATATTTACGCGACAAATGGAAGTGCCCTCGTATAAGTCCGACAAAGGGAGGTGAAAGGGAATACTGGCCACACTTCTGCTTTTAATTCTACAAAATTATAAGGGGTATAAAATGGATGTAAATTTTCGTCATATATAGAGAATAATTTAACACTGCAGAAAATTTTGCATATAATGAATTTAATATGGAGAATTAAAGCCAAACTTTCATTTTAACGAAAAAAAAAAGTACCGTACTCTATTATGATTAAGAAAACATTTGTGTGTGCTATCACAAACACTGTTTTAATGGTGAATTAACAGCACGATTTCAAATAATCTAATTAAACTTTGACAACTTGGATTTTACATAAATTAATTTCATTCCCACTTGAAATTTCATTTTTAATCATAATACTTATTACTCGTAAAATTAAAAAAGTCATAGATATTTTGGATTTCCTGAAAATGTGTGTTGTTTTTAAGTGGGCATTCATATTGTGGGCTATTGTCATGCAGTTTTCCAACTGGCCGCTGGCTATTCCAGGCGGGAAATTATTGTGTTCCTTTTCTTTTGCCCCCAACTGTGTAAAAAAGCAGTTAACCCATTAACAAGCCCGCCCCTTAGAATGAAATGCATTGAAAATGGCCGTGTTGTCAGTCAACAAACCCCTCCCCCCCAAAAAAAAAACGCTTTCGTTTTCTGAAATCTCTCTAAGATGGCCCAGCCTAGGGCATATGTTTGCTTCCCCTTAGTGTGATGGATAAGCCATAAAATTGCCTCCTCACTATTGAATGGCAAGAAGTACTTGTTGCATTTAGTTTCATCTTTCCTCTTTCTTTGTACTTGTAGCTTGTGTAGACTTGTTTCTTTCAATATGTGACGTCGGACTTTTCCGAAATCTTTTTAGAATTTTAGCTTCCAAGCTTGTAAATTTTCACTTATTCGACATGTTTTATTGGGCAGCATTTTAAGAAAGATCATTATTTATTTTGTTACACATTTTTTTATTATTTACTTATCTATTTTATTTAGTTTTAGTAGGCCAATTTATTTTGGGAAATTAAATTTTAATCCATTCTTTTACGACTCAGTTTTCATCACATTACAAGTCCATATATATTTACAATGAGAGTACAATATTTATATTTTAGCTCTGAATTTTTTCCACAAGTTGTTTGTTAACAGTTGAGCTCATCCTCATAAACACTTGATCTTTTCAGCATGGAATTGGCAAGCAATAATCTTCCTAATGTTTTTCGGGATTTTATAGCATTTTCTAGAATTTTGGTAGTTTTCTACAAATATTTTGGTAAGTTTAGCTATTATACAGTTACTAATGTGGAATTTAAAACCAAAAATGTATTCCTTCGTCGATTTGAGAGATTGCATTTCGAATTTAAAAGGAAGTTTAAATGAATTTGATACAATCTTGCCACAAACTAAAAAGAATTATTTCTCTGTGTTGAATGAATTTTCTCACTTTTCAGCATTTTATACATTAAATGCATAAAGCAGACACGCACAAAAATCCTTTTGATTCTTATGGTTTCAGTTAAATGAATTGTAAAATATATATATATATATATTTTAACTTTCGAAATGTATTTGCTCGTTTATGCATAAATTTCAGATCGTGGGACTTACAAATTATATGACTAAATTGCAGTATTTATGCTAATAACTGAAATTATAGTACTGAAATGACATAGAATATAAGAATAATTACAGTCAATTTAAATAAATATCTATCCTATTGTAATCTATTTAAATAAATTTCTATTTTCATTTAAAATTTGCCATTATTAGCACCTTCCGCAGTTTTATGCAATCATAGGATTTTCCGAATTCTGTTAGGTCCTTAACATAATTTCAAGGCCTAATAGAAAAGTGATAATATGGAAAGACTATGTCTTAAGTACCAATAGTTATGTATTTGTAATTAAATAATTAAATAAAAATAAATATTGAATACCAGCCGCTTTTTTATTTATTTTTAGTCGTATAACAAAAGTTAAACAAGAATACTATTACATCTAAGAATTATTTAGTAAATTATTTTGCTAATTTTATATGAATGAGGAAACAGGGTAAAAATGTTTTAATGATTGAATTCACCGTTAAAAATTAAACAAACCCTAAAATTCCTTTTTCCCAAAACTGCATAAAATGTTTTGATTAAATATGATTTGAATGAGTTTGCCAATTCTGTTTTTAGTGATATAAATTAGAATATAAATTATTATTAGTAATAATTTTTATATTATAATTTAGCAGAATATTGTTTACCGTTAAAAATTATATCTAAAAGAATTAAATTTTGTAAAAGAATAAAAAATATAATTAACTGTTTCATTTTGTCCTTTATGCATCTATTTATATAAAAATGGAATCTGGCTAGGGAATTTACGACTTGTATATGAACTAAAAATTGGTATCTTGACAAAACTTGTCAGAGCATATAAAGCGTATATTCTGTGATTTTAGTGTATTAATCATACTTCTGTATATGTAAATGCAGTTTATAATTACCAGCATAAGTATCATAATGGATTTTATTAAAACAATGAAAAGTGAATGCATTATCATAACATTATCAAACTACGGCTCTTTATCCCGTTAAGCATTGCTTGGGTCGTAAGCAACACAAGTTTTATTTTTGAACTATTATTCCAAATAAAACAGGAAGTGTTAAACAATATGAATTTTAAACAGTTTTACTTTTTTATATGCATAGCAACATTAAGTAGCTTTAAATTGTACTTCATTTCTGAAACTTCTGCGGTACTATTTTTAGAACAGATCAAGGACTTTAAAACTATTTGCTTGTACAAAAACTGTACTTAAAGCCTACAGCTTATTTTAAATAAATTTCGTATACTGAATACGGCTCCCCTGAAAAGCGCTGTTTTCGATCTTATTTGTTTTAGATTTCAGATTAAAAGAAAATAATCAGTTCTGTTTCTCAGAGACGGGATTCCTGCCTGTTTGTTTTTCGTGGTTTTCTACACGTGTAACCCAGTTTCCCACTGAAAGGGCTCCACGAAGGCCCATAGCTCTCGTAAACTTTGTTATATTTAAATAACCTTAACCCTCATACTACGACAAGACAACTATCACACTAAATTAGGGTAGAAGATTTCGAAACGAGATTTTAAATAAGACTCCGGATCTCCACTGGCAGAGCATCTAAAATCGCTAAGCACAGCTAGCTCAACACGGGTTCAAATCCTGGTCAACGAGCTGGCTGCATGGAAGTTTTCTTGGCTTTTTTTAGAAGTAGAACGAGAATATAAGTCAGATCTTCTTAGAAAGTTTCCTTCCTCTTGGGCAGATAAACAATTGCATGCTTCGTCGTAATCCAAATACATTAAACCTGCCTGTATTGATAGCTATCATTCTATCTTTGTAAAGAAATATTAAGGTAAAAACAGGTAAATATCAAATTTGCTTTAGACTGCAAATATTTTTAAGCAATGGACATTTTAAGCAGCAGAGCTTTTTACTGGACTCATGAACAACTGAAAATTGCTGCCCAGCTGGTTTAAGTGTGGGAGAGGCAAAAAAAAAAAAAAAAAAAAAAAAAAAAAAAAAAAGTTTTAAATGAAATAATTGCTGCAAAATGCATGAAGTATAAGTAGTTATATAAATAATTAAAAATATGCAAAATTTCTTCTGATGACCTCTTTCAAACAGCATAATATTTCTGCAAAGGAGTAGCACACATTTAGTTCACTCATGGTATTTGGAGCTATGAACAGAAGGTCAATTTGGGGCTATGAACAGAAGATTTTTATACTACTTCCTGATAAGCTATCGAGTTCAAATTTTGTAAACATATTAACTTCAGATGATAATACAATATGGTAAAACAAATTTTATAAAATTCCATTAAATTCTTTAAAAATTTAATGTTGACACGATTTTTGCACATACTTTCATTTGCAAGACAATCTACAAATGTCAAAACTTTAACATTTGCACTGACGTAAAACATTCTTTTAATTGAAATTTGTATGATATTTTTAACATAACTTCTGATTTCTGAGTGAAAAGTCAGAAAATGTTTTCAATTATTTGAGGCATTTATTGGGAGTAAAAAATTTTTTATTCATTTTTGAAAAATGATTTTTCAATTGAAAATTTTCATTGAAAATAAGTATTAAGAATAAGAAGAGAAAATTTAAAAAGTTTTATAACATAAGCTTTTATTCAAAACTTATAAAATTCTTAATAAGCCAAAGGCAAAAAATAATTTATGGCATATTTTAATGGGAACAAGAGATTAATTAAACTTCTTTACGATATTCAATTAATACCAAGAATTATAAAAGTGCAGACACTTAAATAACGAAATCAAAATCAAACAGTCGATTTCCAATGTCAAAAATATATATAGGGCGCGACTTTTTTTATTATTCATGATATAAATTTTTAAATGAATTTTGTAAAGAATATTATTTAATCTCTTATTCCTATTAATCTATATAATAAATTACGGTACTCTTCTGTTATCGGGATCGGATTAAAAAATGTATGTATGTATGCATGTATATAAGGATGTATGTGTTCATGTATGCGTCTATATATACATACGAGCGTATATATGTGTTTACACACATATTAATACACAGACACATGCACATGACGTGCATACATACATTCCTGAATCCCTTCCGATAGCAGAACAATACCTAAATCACTTTTCTTTTTAAAATTTATTAATCATTTGAGTTATAAATAAAAGCTTATTCTATAAAAATCTCCTTTTAGTATTTTTTTTTTTTTTTTTAATTTCTTAAACAGCGTCTAAAACAGAAATTCTTATTACTTCAGAACCAGTGTAAGGTCGCCATTATCGTAAAACATCAAGAAGAGTTCTTGATCGTAAAACTTCCCGTGCTATTGAGGGTCATTCATTAACTATTGTCATCAGGGTTGGAGGGACTCTAGACGGGTCAATCCATTTTCAAGGAGATATTTAAAATGACAATATTACGGGAGAAACCATTACGGAGCTTGCATAAAAGAATGAGAAAAATCCGGGTCAAACCGTTAAAGAGAGGAGAGCCTTGCTTAATTGCTTTATCCCCTATCGAACTTGGGTTGCCAAAGAACGGCCTCAGAAGAGAAGGGGTGGCAGGAGAGCAATCAATGGTTGGTCAGGAATAAATTAAAGTGGATTTTAAATGTTTTTTGTTAGTTACTAGAAAATAACAATATTTGAAATTCCGCTTGTAACTAAGTTAACCCCTTTCTTGCATTTCTTTAGTCTAATTCTTGAATAACTTTTTATCTAAGGATTTAGTTAGAATTTCAATTATTTTAAAAATTTCACTAACTTGAAAACAAAAGGAATTACTTATTTCTTAACGACTTTTAAAGGGATAATTTACTGTTTTTGCAGTAAAACTGAAGAGTGGAAAAATATGCTAGTTCCTGATTCGATAGTGTCTCTAACAACTTTTTGATGAGCTAATTAAACATGTCTGTTATATCGAAGCAAAGCCATTGTTTAAAAGTAAAACTACTGAACTATTTCTAAAAAAATTAAACTATTACATATATTAAAATTTACGTAAAAGTAATATTTTTCATTTTATCTTTCAGACGGTTGCGTTTTCAGCCATACGAAAGTTAAAATGAAAAATATGAAACCATATAAAAGTTAAACTATTTGAATAATTTTAATAACGAAGTTTTCTGAACTCAAGAACAAGAGGATTTAAGAACCATTAGCCCAGCGTTGTAAGAAAAGTAATCTTGCACATTAAAAATAATTTTTATTTCAATAAAAAATATTATGTTACTCGATTAACTGTAAACGCTTAAAAAACAGTCCATTTTACTTTACCATAATTTTTTATATACAGAAACGTTATTTTAACGTATATTATATACGTTTACGCATACGCGTTTAATGTATAACGGACGGTATAAGCTAAGCTAAAATTATCTAATTCAGTTAATGTTGCAGATTGCGTTGTTCTTAATCTTCGAATTGGATCCGGCTTATTATTTTTTGCAGACTGTTAGAGCAATTTTATAAAACTAAGCTTGAACTTTCGATTATGTCAAATAGAATTTCCGATATATATTTACAAATATGTAAAGGATCTACAAAGCGAAAGTATGTTCGAAGTCCATTAAACAGAAAGTGGAATTGCTGCAAGAAATGGATAAAGGCCTATCCTTTGATTATGGAATCATTCCGAAATATGTTTATCAATTTCACGCTGCTCTGCGGGGGAGGGAATTGATGCGGCGCGCAATGAATTGGAAGTTGATCTGTCAGCACTATCCTTATCTTTGGGGCAGATGTTTTTATTTTATTTGGCTTATAATTCCTTACTAAATGTAGTATTTCATCTTGATGTACTCCGTCTTTGATATGATTTAAATCAAGTTCCTCGTCATTATAATTCGCTTCCGATAGTGAAGAAAGTGACACAGAGCTTATTGAAAACGAAAAAATTTCGAATGACAAATTAGTCGGTATTCTCAACACAGCAATTATAAGACAGCAGAACTTTGTAACTGAACAAGAAATTATGTCTGTTTAATAGAATTAAAGAGAAAGTATTATCACATGAAACAAAGCAACTTAAACAACTTACATTGAAAGAAATGTTTAATAAAGTAAACAAATAAATGCGCTTTTTCTTTTTGTAAATTTTGATACCCTTTAGATCATAATTGTTCTTTATTTCATAAATTACGGTTTCATATTTTTAATTTTATAATTTCTGCATGCCATCTTACCAGATTTAAACTGATGATCTATAATCCGGAATCGCCGAAGTCCCGACGAGTCCGGATTAACAACTTTTGACTGTATAACAGAAGCGTGACAAATTATCTGTATATTCAGTCACTATTAAAAACTAATTCTGTCTAGACTATGGGTCCTCAATCAGAAGGAATAGCCCTAAGGGGAATTTCAGTTTCAGAGAGTTATTTAGTCAACCTTTTCTTTACGTATTAAGTATTTAGATTTAGTTTATGAAAAAAGCACTTTTACAGAAATTTTGGTATTTACTAACATGTTTTATACTTGTTTAATTTACATTAAAAAATAATCCATATTTAAACGAATGCATATGTACTTTTCAAGTTTTGGGAAGGAGAGGTTAATTTTATTAACAGTTAAAATTTTGAGTTAAAGTTCCTTTCCTATCGATTCTTAACTTCCACTTACTACTTCCGGTCAGAACGCAGTTTTAGAATCATGTCTGAATACATAATGAGGAAGAGCGGTATTTAACTGCGAAGTTCTTCGGTCTTAGTGAGAGAGATACCAGGTATTCTGGCTGCACACGTCCGCCCTTTTAGGCTACTCCCTCGTAAGCTATTATCACGCTTGGCCGTACTTTAGGCCCTTGATAGCTTTGCAGTTTATTAACGTTAAGGGGCCAACTCTGTTAGAATTTTGATAGCTTTGGCTATACCTCTTTAGTTTAGATTAGTTTAGTATTATTCTTAGTCTCTTAAGTTCAAAGCCCAAGTGTCGGCTTTACTGTACACTCCAAGACAGAGTTTTGTTAAATTTTAGTTGGAATAATAAAGGGTTAGTTTATCCTTTTATCTTGTTGTTTCCTGTCACACGAACTCAAGCGATTATTCGCTTATCAGTTCTTAAGATTCTTCACTTCCAACAGTAACTTAGAACTACACAGTGAGAAACTCTACACCTCTATTTAATTTATTACCTTGAAATGTTAAGTTTATTAGTTGTGCTGATACTTTAGCAACTCAATATTTTGTCGATTGAGTTGTTAAAGTATCAACACAGCAATTTAAGTATGGTTGTACTGATATTTTAGCAACTCATTCGTCAATACTGAGAAGCTAAAGTATCAGCACATCTATACAATAATATTTAAATGTAAGCAGTAAACATAAATATGCAGAATGAAGTAAGCTTTGTAAACAATTTCATAGTGCTAACTTAATTTTGATAGTTAACACTGATGTAAACAGATCATGTTTGCAAACACGCTCTAAAAGAACATCATCTACATCACGCCTTAATCTACTGCAATATGTAATGTCCTGAAACATGATGCCTGTACCCATTACAATAAATAATGCCATAAAACATGTACCTGTACAACTATGTATTGATATATATATATCATGTAATGTAAATGCATTTTACTTGATCTAATTTAACGCTCGGAGGTGGCAGAACTTGCAGTGTTGGCTGGAGTCACAATTTCATCATGACTTGAAAATGCCGGAAAGTTGTTATTTTTCTAGTCAGTGTGTAGAGCTAATGTCTACTTACTTCAGGTAAATATTTGGTGGCCCTTTCACCCATTAACGTAATATAACACCGCGAGTAGTGTTATGTTAAGCACAAGGTGTACTCTTATAAATAGTTGGATAAAAGGTTTCAACCTTTATCCTTAATTTGTTGTTACTGAACATTATATGTGAGCACGGCAAAGCCTCGAGGGCTATCTGCCTGAGGAGAGGGATGCCTTAATGAAAGACTTTCTAAGAGAAACTGGCTTGTATACAAATTACACATGGGGAAAACTACGAAAATGCCCATGCAGCCAGCCCGTCCACGGGATTCGAAACTCGGACTGAACTACCAGTGTTCCGTGACTTTACCGCTCGGCGGACTCTGTTGACTAGTGAGAAGTCACTAGCAATCTTACAGAAGGTCATTGACAATTTGTATGTTCCCGTGAACGATGAGACCTTATAACTTGTTTGTTAGCTCTATTCTTGAAGCTAACGTTAAAACATAAAATTAAATAAAATTCTACATTTTACTGGGGTTAGTTTCATAAAAAAATTTCTATTGATTTCAAAAGAGAAAACAATTTTGAGCATTTGTTGAGATAGCAGTATGCATAACAACTCACATATATTACATTCTAAACGTGAAAACATTTTTTTGATTGGTAGAAAGTATCTCATATTATTTTATTCTGAGCAGAATAATGAATTTTAGACATGTTCAAGTGGTGTGTTTTTACAAAGATGTACACTGCTCAAAAAAAAAAAAAAAAAAAAAAAAAAAAAAAAAAAAAGGGACAGTGCTATATCTCCCGTTCTACTGGGCCGATTGACAAAATTCAAACTGCGTTTTTCATGTCTCGAAAGCGCGACTTGGGATATATATTAGATTTATATATAGCACTATTCTAACATAGGTATTTTGACACAAAATCGGACTTTTTCTGAAATAACATACCAATTTTTTTCCATATTTCGATTCTACGACTCAAATTATGCCAGAATACCAAGTTTTGTAAAAATCGCACGACTAGTTTTTAAAATATTAGCTCCTCAATGTTAATTGAATTTGGCAAATATTTATTAATATCTCTTTTTTTATTAAACTTTTTTGATTTTTTCTCTCACATTTCGAAATTTAGGTTCATTCCAAATAAAATTTACCCATTTTTTGTGTTTTATTTTTTAAATTTCTATTTTTAAATAATTTTTATAAATTTTTCGAAAAAAATTTTGAATTATAACCTATAAAATTTTTACCATCATCATAAAGTAGGTGTATTTTTAAGCATATCTGCAAAAAATTAGACTTTTTTATTCAAAATTTTCTAAGATATACACGAATTTACATATTTTCGCGTTTTGAAATTTGGCATGTTTTTTTTGAGCGATAATAGCGCCAAATGTGGTCTATGGATTTTTGTTACACTGAATTGCCACAGCTATTTTTAACCTTTAATTTCAAGTAAAATTTTACGGAGAATTAATTATATGATTTTTTCCTCTCAATAAGGCGTAATAAATATTTATTAATACTATATGAAAATCTATTTTTTAAATTATAGATGATATTATTCAAATTTTTAACAATTTTTTAAAATTTCTCTCTTTCTTCCTTTTTTTAAAAAAATAAGAGTACATTTTTCTAAGAGTAAATTTTTACCTTCGGCGTTTTATCGTCTGCTACTTTACTTCGTTTAAATCCAATTGTCTAAAACTGAGAATTTTCGTTTAATGTTTATTTGAATTTTATGACATTAACTGCATAATTTATTTCTAAACAAACTGTTGCTTTTGAAGTGGCTGAAAGAGCGGCAGATACTACCATCCATATTTTTAAAGCACAGTATATTTTTATAGAAACATAAGATTTAGAATAATCATTTATATAAGTCAAATTATGATATAAACATACAACCCTCTAGAGACTGAATTAGTGGAAGTTCAATGGTTATGTAGAAATGATCTGCAGCTACTTAATGGCTGGATAAGTCAGCAGCTTCTGTGGACAAGTAAGAACAATTATATAAATGACACACAACATTCTGGATTCAATTAACAACGAGGATACGATGTTTATTAAATGAATTTAAGAAGTTTTAACACATAAAAAAACCAACTCATTTTTTATCCTAAAATGTATTTTTGTTCGCAGTGTATTTTCATTATATCCTTAAAATTCAAATTTGGAATGTAATTGTCAAGAACTGAATCCTAATCATCAGTAATATAATAAGTAATCATTACGGTTATTAATAATCCTTCTTATAAAGTAATTGCAAATATTTCAAAAAACTTTGTCTGGATGCAAATATTTTTCTATGCAAAATTTTTAATTTTATATTAATCAAGATTGCACACGATATTATTTATTTGCACTTCAATTTTTACCGTCAGCTCTAGTAGAAGTTACAAATCAATTATATTTAATTAAGGATTGGATTAGATTATTTAATTATGGCAAAGCACACGAGGGCTATAAGCCTAAATGGAGGGAAGACTTCGTGGAAGACTTTCTAAGGTAAACTGGCTCGTAGACACGTTACACATGGGGAAAACCACGAAAACGCCCAAGCAGCCGGCCCGTTCGCGGGATTCGAACTTCAGACCGAACTACCAGTGCTCAGCGTCTTAACCGCTCGGCCGCTGGTGGGCTATTTAATTAAGGAATGACCATCTAAATTTAGAAACAGCGTACCGTAACAGCAATTCAATTATTGGCGCCGTATCTTTCATGTTACTCCCGATTGCCAAGCTACATGATTTTTAATGTAGTGGTGTGTATTTAATTATGGCAAAGCAAACTAGGGCTATCTGCCTAAGGAGAGGGATGCCTTTCGTGGAGGACTTTCTAAGAGAAACTGGCTCGTATACACGTTACAGATGGGGAAAACCACGAAAACACCCATGCAGCCAGCCCGTTCGCGGGATTCGAACCTCGGACCGAACTACCAGTGTTCAGCGACTTTACCGCTCGGCCGCTGGTGGGCCCCATGTTTTTTAATGAGTATTCGGGTTTTGCTAGTAACTTCATTTGGAAATCGCGCTTAAACTAGGTTAGTTGGTTATTTGAACATAGAAAGAACATGGGAGCTATTTGGTTAAGATGCTTTCATAGAGAACCTAGAAAACTACGAAAACCAACCATGCAGCCTGGGTTAGACTTCGCAACAAACAATTAGTATTTAACAATCTTCAAATGCTAGGCAACTGGTGAGGCTCCAATTAAATCTCCAATTTAATATTTTATTTGTAAATATTTAAAATATTGTTATATACTTAGACACAAAAAACAGAATTTAAGTTTTGTTAACTCGTTAATAAACTACCAAGCTGTAGTGCAAATGAATATTCAATTTCTTTTGCAATAATTGTATTCACTTAATATTCTTGGAATATGAGCTAAAGAAGGAACGTTCTCAGAAGATTAAAGAAGTGTTTAAATCTAGTGATATAAGGTTTGTTTTAGAAGCTCAGGATCAAAACGATTCTGCAATTGCCCCAATAGTTGACTTGTAAATGGCTGTGAATTAAGCAGATGACTTTTAATCTTACGTTTTCAGTCAGACAACGTATTCCAAATGTTTTGTATTGCATGATAATGCATCTTTTCATTATTCAATAACCAGTCGGAGAACCACCTGTGTTCCGAAAATAAGTATGTGTACTCAATCTTCCTGCATGTTTTTCAAATTTGTCTTCTTGTGATTTTTTTCTTTCCCCCAAACTAAAGTTGCCTCTCAAAGGACAGTTTTTTGATATTGAAGAGACAAAAGGAGTATGACATCTACTTTTAGAGGCATGTCAAAAACAAATCTCTATCTATTTTTATTACACTCTGATTACTTTACTAACATACAGTGAATATATACTAAATCTTTTACTTCAGCTTAAGTAATTCGGAATTTTTGTCGGAATTCTTGTCGGAACTAGGACTTAGAAGATAAGTCAAATTAAATATTTCGATAACCCAATAAATTCAAGGTCGAATTTCAAAATTTTATTTTCGAAGGAAGGGGAAATTTTTTCAGTTTTGGTCCATTATCCTAAGTATATTTGCTTCGATTCTTTATTTTTCCATAAAAGGGAAAAATTTACGTATGGTATACATATAACGCATAGCTTCAAATAAAAATTTAATAATATACGGAGTGGTTATAATTAAAGTTCCACATTGAAACGGTCATAAAACGAAAACTACTGGATCAAATGTTATCAAGCTTGGTAGTCGTGTAAAGGAGGTCATAAGAATTTATTTTCCGGGAAAAAAAGGAAGTTCGAAACCTCACCACCAGGGAAGAAATGGCGCTGTATACAATATTGTTAAACGAAATATGGGTCGGAATCTAACTTAACCTTTTGTTACACGGGTTTAATATGTTGTATATATACCCTTAAGAAACTTTGAAGTAAGCAAATTACCATTTAAAGGCGTTAAATTTGATAAACGTTGAGTGCGCCATCCGTGTAAGTGAGAAATTCGTCCGTGAAAACCACGAATTAGCGATTAGAAAATGTGAGATCGCAAATCACTTGCACAAGTCCGTACAATCTGGAAATCATTTTCTTACAGATCGCTAATTTGTAATTTTTGAAGCCTGAATTCGGCCCTAAAACATAAAGATACTGATTCAAAACGCTTTTAATCGATTTGGGCCGAAGAAATCCCTCATGTTATCTAATTAGCTCCATTGCATTCTCCTACTGCATTCGATTGCATAACAGTCATTCCACACCGTTTAGTGTTGAATGACAGCTACTTTTATAACTGAACCATTTTTCTCTGAAGAGCAGTCGACAGCTGGAGCACTGTGTTTGCAGCCCACTTAGAGTCAATGTTAAAATGTTTCGTGATACATGAACTGCAGTAACATGGCATTTTAGATACTACGATTTTTATGCAGGGCTGGGTCCCACCTGACGTGTGTCGCACAGTTACTTAGGCAACATTTCACGAATGAACGTCTTATAGGCCAATACTTCCCCTCTTCCCACCAGTCCTCAACCTCTGTGACTTTTAGCTATGGGGTTTTCTCAAAAGCACTGTTTATGGTGATAATCTAAACAATTTGGCAGAAATGAAAAATGTGATACACTGACATGTCCGTAACATTCCTCCTGATATGCTAATGCTGCTGTTGAGAATGCAGTAACGGGATTTAAATTGCTTTCGGAAAATGCTGGACGCTACATTGAACATGCTTTGTAACACGTTTCGGAAAATATTAAACATATTTTAAACAGATGTTTTCGTGTCTTATTTCATTTATCAATCTTGTATACAGCGCCATTTTCCCCCTGATGGTGAGTTTTTGAACTCTTTTTTTATTTTCCGCGGAAAATAAATTCCCGTAACCTCCTTTACACGATTCCCAAGTTTGATAATATTTGGTACGGTAATTTTCCTTTTATGACCATTTCAAATTTGAACTTTACTTATAACCACCATGTAAATTAAACTTTAAAAATTTGACAGTTTGGTTCAGGTCCCAGCTTTAAATATTATATATATATAAATATAAACTTTTATATTAATTCTCTTAAAAAGAATGTTTTAAGAAGCTAATTTTTCTCTCGCGTTATAGATTGTATAAAAAAACGTGTTCTTTAATATGATTTAGATTGTTTCAGCCGATATAAGAATCGGGTCACTCGGTGGTACAGAATAAACCCTGCTGGACTGTTATATTTCTTTGTCATTTAGCAAAAATCTTTTAATTAAAATATTTATCCTTTGGACTTCGCTTTAAACTTTATTTATAGTTAAAATGACTAGAAAATGAAAAGCTGTCTTCAGCTGAAACGCAATTCATGTAATTGATATTTTTAAAAATTGACAAGAATGCAAAATTTATGGAAGTCTAGCAATCGAAAAATCTTAATTTTCTTGTGTGTGCACTGAAAATAACTGTAGAAGGAAAGAAGAAAATTAGGGAGAAAAGTAAGCAAAAATTTGCAGGGAAATTTGGCTGTCAGACGTACCAAGATGTTTCAAAAAGTTGGACGCTTTTGAATATACTTTCAGGATATTTCAAAGAATTTAGGTGTTTAAAGAAAAAACACTTGGACGTGTACACCAGCAAATACCATCAATTGAGCTTGTGGTTAACAGAAAAGACAAAAACGATATCATTGCAGATTAAAGTGAAGAGCGACTGGTTTTAGACTATATGGTTGTATAAATTTAAATTACGTTATAGAACATCATATCGTATCATAAATTGAGAATTCTATGATTTTCTCATTCGAATTATTTGAATATTCAGGAGTTTATCCAGTGATGTATGTGGATGTCACCTAAAGACGTTTTTTTTTTTTTTTTTCTCCTGATGAAACAGCGGCCGAGCGGTAAAGTCGCTGAACGCTGGTAGTTCTGTCCGAGGTCCGAATCCCGCGAACGGGCTGGCTGCATGGGCATTTTCGTGGTTTTCCCCATGTGTAACGTGTATGCGAGCCAGTTTCCCTTAGAAAGTCCTCCACGAAGGCATCCCTCCCCTTAGGCAGATAGCCCTAGTGTGCTTTGTCATAATTAAATAAACCAAAACCTCTTTATGAAACCAGTCTTTCCTTTCATCTCATACCTTCAAAATGTTTAGCCTCTAAAGACTGATAAAGGCTCTGACCAAATATTGATGAAATGGATTGAATTGGATTATTAAGTTACGTCAAAGCAGGGCTATCTGCCTAAAAGGAAGGATGCCTTTGTGAAGAACTTTCTAAGGGAAACCAGCTGGCATACACGGTACACATGAGAAAATACACGAAAACGCCCATGCAACCAGCCCGTTTACCGGGATTCGAACCCCGGAGTGAACTACCAGTGTTCAGCGACTTTACCGCTCGGCCATTTGTGGGCCTTTATGAAATGGAAGGCGATAACTTTATTTAAAATGATTGTCAAAAATATCAAGATATTTCGAAAATTTGGATGCTTTTTAATATAGTTGCGAAATGCCTAAAGAAAAAGAGCAAGAATAAAGTAGAATGCCTGAACAAAAAGAGAAGAAAAAATAAATTTTTGGGTAAAATTTAGTATTTGTATTTTTTTTTTAAATTTAAAACTTTTTAATCTTATGATAGTTGATTCTTACGATTTCAAAAATAAAATATTTGACTAAAATATGAATAATATTTAAGAAGCCAAATGTAGGATAAAATTGTGTAAAGCAATGGGCACAATGATAAAACTGTTTAAAGCAGTGTATGCAATTCATCCTAAGTTAAAATGTCGGTTATACATCTCTCTTATTTATATATATCTTTTCTGAACGGAACATTGAAAGGCGTGTTAATTGTGCTTTACTGTATTTTCTCTTTTAATATATGCAGTTTTCAAACGCATCGTAGTCCGGGTTACAAAGTATTCCTCCGAAAGAAACGCAATTCAAATAAATAAAATCAAATTCTGGAAAATTTATAATAATAAATATATTAAAAATGCTCAATTCGAAGGAATTAATAGAAAATTTTAAAGCAATTATCTGAAGAGACAATGCAACACAAACAATTAAAAGTATAAAAATTTAAAAATTACCTAAAATAATAACTATGACAAAAAATATATATAAAGAAAACTATTTGAAAAAAATAAACGCTGAACCTTTATTTACGCAGTTCGAATAGGTAAATAGAAAATTTTAAAACAGTTATTCGAAAAAAACCATGCAACTTAAACAATTAAAATGGAATTCGAAAAAGAAAAAATTAACTTAAAATAATAAGTTATAATTAAAAATATAATATAAAGAATATTATTTGGAAAAAAGGAACGATGGTGACTTTTTTTCCTCTCACGGAAGGAAACTAGGTTGCCATATGATAATAAGAAGTTCGCCAAGTGAACTATTCTTGGCGCAAACTGACAAAAAAGTGCCAACATAAATTTGTGAATTTCTCCGTAAATTTCGCTCCAAAATTTACAAAATTTCATATTTAGGCGTAATTTGAGTCGTAGAATCCAAATATGTAAAAAAATTGGTATGTTATTTCAGAAAAAGTCCGATTTTGTGTCAAAATACCTATGTTAGAATAGTGCTATATATAAATCTAATATATATCCTAAGTCGCACTTTCGAGACATGAAGAATGCAATTTGAATTTTGTCAATCGGCCCAGTAGATCGGGAGATATAGGACTGTCCCATTTTTTTTTTTGAGCAGTGTACATGTTTTATTAAAAATACAGTGAGCCCTCTACACTGTTCACGGCTTTAAAGGATTTTGGTTGTAGATATGGTGGTCTTAGAAATGTGATACTCGCTGGCAATGTTTATGTTCACAAAAAATACAGGTCTTTTTCACGCCAATAGATATAATTCACTATAATTATTTTTTAATAGATAGTAGGGAAGCACTTCCGCAAAGGATCCGTTAAATGTAAACGTCACCAAAAATGGCGATAAACATTCAAAGCTGGTAACCTGGCTAATTGGCAACCTGGTTCGCTTTTAGAAACAGAATATTTGCCATGTGTTCGGGGCTTCGTTTTGCCGCTTGCTAGAGGTGCGTCAGTACCGGGTTAGGTGGTGAAAATCGCCGGAGGTGGGGGTGTGTGTGTGAATATAATATGGCTTTTTAGAATACTATGGCTGTGTTCTTACGTAATTTTTAAAAGACTATATAAACACGCATAACCACAGGGCTCCTGAAATATTATGATTAACGTGGTTAAGTTTAAATTAAGTTTTTATTTTTGTTCCTGTTATTTTTACCTAAAGTAATAAGAATTAAATCAATTTTCATGCTTAAAAATTTGATATATTTTTAATGCATTTTTAAAAATTAATTTTCAGAGGATGCTAGGTGTTTATATACAATAGATGATTAGAATGAAAAAAAAAAAAATATTGGTTCTCTGAGATGACAAAATACTTTTATGTATTCCCAGGGTCATCAAAGTTAGTAAAGTACTGCTTTGAGTAATTAATCAAAGTTTGAATGAATCTTGAAAGATAACAAGATGTATAATGTTTATTCTAGTTTTATTTACAATGCTACTTTAAAGGATTTGAATATTATTGAAGATACTTGGCATTGTCAAATTTATTATGAAAAAGACAGTTGTTTCAAAATAAAATATTTTAAGCTATCAGCAAGTAAATTCAAAAAACAACTTTGAAAAATTGCTTGTGTAAAACGAATGTTTTAAATGTATTATTTAGTAATGAATCCATTAATCTATTAAATGTACAGTAGCACTAATTATTAAACATAATTTTGAGAATATCGACAAGCAAAGCACTTAATGAAAAAGACCCTTTTTACTAAAAACATTAGTATTCTGTATGAATGACAGAGAATATATATAATGAATACCATGGCCAAATACCTATATAAAGAAAAAGAAACAAACAAACAAACAAACAAAAAAAAAAAAAAAAAAAAAGAGTAGTATTCTCTACTTTGAAACTTGCAAAAGTAATCCTGCTATGCAACACATAGTTAATTTCTGATTACATGATATTGCAAGCATTTTCTTCAGATTTTTCCTAAAATTGATATTGAATACTGGTAGTTTGATCTGGTTTCATATCATGGTTAAAAGGGCTGGCTGCATGGTTGATTTTTCTAGTTTACCTCATATGTAATGCAAATACAAGCCAGTTTCCCTTAGAAAGTTGTTCAAAACGGCATCTTTCTTCAGGTCCATAGCCGGTATTCATTGCCATATTCGAATAACCTAAACTTTCCTTCATATTCTACATTGACATGATGTATCTGTTGTAAGCAGGACAATGATCATTCCACCTCTATCAGTGTAGCAGGAGTGTATTTAAAAAATGTCAGAATCATGGGATTCATAACAAAATCGACCATGTTTTAATCTTGAAAACTTCATAAATTTTCCAGATTTTCTTACGTCATGGGCTTCACTAACAAGATATTCATACTTTTGTTCAAGTTCATAAGCAGTTGAGCATTACAATTCTGAATACTGGTAGTTTGACCAAAGTTTGAATCTTCAGTATTCAGTATCTTGGGCCATTACACTGTCATGCCCCCTAAAGTTATTACTGCTTGGCATAATAACAATCTCACTTGACCATGTTACCCACTTTGTCAAAATTAACATATCAGCTGCAGTCTCTCCAAAGACTCTCATTATAAACAGGGTTCATAGCCACATTTTAGTTAAAAAAATAAGCACCTATAAGCACTTTTCAAGCACATTTTAAGAAAAAAATAAGCATCTGCCTAATTACATCATACACAACTGCATAACCTTAAAAATTAGACTTGTAATTTAAAATATGAGAAATGAAGTACTTATTAAGAGAGAATAAGCATTACCTCAACCATGGAAAATAATTACTTTTTTTGTTTTGTTTTTAATTTTAAATAATAGTTCAATTTACAGAACTAGTTTACAATAAGAGGAAAAAAAAAAAAAAAAAAAAAAAAAAAAAAAAAAAACTATGAAGAACTAAACTATATTACAAGATTTAATGATGAAATTTCAGTTCAAAATAGAGAAAATAAATAATAATAAGGCATATTTATTGTATTCGCTTGGAACCTAATAATAAATACAATTTATTTTTCCACTCATATTGATATTTAAATAATTTAAATCTAAATTCTGAACATTTTCTAAATTTTCATTGTATAACAGTTTTTTCTTAACAGATATTGCAAGTAAAGTAATTTAAGTAAAAAAGAGGAACATTTCTGAAATCAGAAGACAGAAATTTGCTTCATGCAGTCATCTTTATCAGTAAAAGCTTAACTAACCAGCATACTTGGAAATTGGCGAATATTCGGACAGTCGAGCGTAACTTGAAGGACCGGAGGGGGGTAGACTGTGGCCGCTTTTTAGATTTCTCCGCTAAATAAATGCTTTTGACATTTCAATATGTGCATCAAATAAAAATAAACCAACCGAACTAAAAAATATTCCGCTTAGCAAGCACAGTAAAACTCTTTTAAGTGCTCATAAACAAATCTCGGACTGAACATCAAAATTAATTATCTCTGCAAAATATCGCAAACGTTATTGCGCAATACGTGTGCCGTAATTCTTCCCTACGTGATATTATGCAATTGGAATCAACAACTGTTGGTATTGGGAGAAAAAAGAATTAAATAACTGGAGTGTTTTTCATTCTAATTTTCAACAGATGGCGTTAAATTTCCAGAATAGAATCATTCTTCGCTTGGGTTGGTAGACCGCAGAGCTTTTAGTCCTATTCAATCCAGATTGGAAAGTGACCCCCCGCCCCAAAAAAAGGTCCGTTGCTTGTTTTGCAGCGAACTGTAACAGTTTCAATATTCAAGATTTTGCGGAGAATGAGGAGACCTCCCAACCTTCGTACTGTATAATGTATTGGCCAAAAAAATGAAACTATTTTGACTATTCGATTACTTTCCCTTTATTTAAGCCATTCTGAATATTATTCCTTAGAAAGCTAATATGTGTTAAAACACAACCATTTTTGGAAGTTTACTATACTTCAGCAGTTACTGCAACTATGTTATTATAAACATTCATACATATGCTCATAATGTAAGCATAATGATCATAATAAACACGATTATGAACTGACCAAGCAGAACGAGAATGCAAATCTTTTTAAGATCTTGATAGAAATTCAAACATGTGTAGTATTTGGGTGGGAGGAAAAGAATGCCGAATGTAGCGGAATTTTCTACTGCTTTCGCAATTCTTTGACCAAAGAACGATGGGCACTTGTCTGTACTCTTTGTGCACACCAAAGGTTATGTTAATGCAGAGAAAGGGGGAAAAGCTATTTCCGGGAGTATGACTCACCATCTGACATTCCATATTAGGAAGAAAAGTTGTTTATTTAGTTTCGGCTTTGGCACTACAGGGAAAAATAGCGCGTTCATTTAAAAAAAAAAAAAAAAAAAAGGCTTTAAAGAAAAAGTAAGCACCTATAAGGGCCTTTATATTTTATTTTCAAATATAAGGACTTATAAGCACTTATAAGGACCGCTACGAACCCTGATAAAAGAGATTTAAAAAGATCTTAGAATACAAATATATAACTGATATCCATATGTCTTGAACAAATATACAGCAAATGCCAGACAAATTATTAAAAAAATTACAATTTGAAACATTAATACTAATTTTCTATTACTATACATAATACTATTAAAGAATGATGAATTTATATAATATGTATACTTAGAATTTATATAATATGAACTTTGAATCTGATGACTCTATAAATATATATTTATGTAGTTACAATATTTTATTAGATGTTATTATATTCTTTGTAATCTTACAATCTCTAATAAAATTCTACATATTTATTACTATAGTTTGAGGTGATTGTACTTGAATTTGTAGATATGTTGACGTCTAAGAGTTGTTCTATCCCCCCCAAATAAATAAATAAAATGAAAATTAAAAAGACTATTCCAATTTGCTGTAGTTGAAAGATTAAAAGGTTACATTTGGAATTCATTTTCCGACAGGGTCTCAGCTGACAGTTTTAATTTATTCAGAAATCTAAAAGAAAATATCTCTAGAAAAATCGCCAAATTATAATTGTTACATTTCAAAACAGCCTTCAATGAGAAATATGTTTAAACTGATAAGCTCAGCCTAAAGTAAAGAATAAAATATCTCATAGCCAAGTTTTCTTTGTGCTCAAGTGTTTTACTATTGTTCTAAACTAAAAAGGAACTAAAGGAAAAACCAAAAAGAAATAAAATAAAGTTCAAGTGTTTTTAATTAAAAAGTTAATAGTTTTACAAATGAGACATAATTATATTTAATCTCAACCATTTAAAAATAGCATGTGAGAAACTCCACAATGATAATTTTCATTTTCACATACACATACCAAAGTTAAATAGATAAATAATAAAATGCAATTTCAGATTTAGCATCGAAACGTTATAGCTAATCACTTAATCAGAGAGTAGAAAATTTGCTTTCAACCTAATAAATTAAATAAAGTAGTGATAAAATATACTAACAGACATATTTGAGACATTAAAATTCAAAACTCCATTTATAATAATTAAAATTATAAATACACGGTTTAGTAACAAAAAGGCAAAAGTCCCTTTTGATTACGTGCGCTTTTATCAGTGTGGGCTTTCATCAATGTGTGCTTTCATTGCTGCAGGTATTTGTCGCGTGGGCAATTATCATAGTGGGCTTTTGTCACGTGCGCTTTCGTCCAGTGGGCTTTTGTCTGGGAACTGTAGTTGCCATATAGCAATGATGAAAACAGTAACCACCAAAAACTGAACTTTCATCACAGGCATTTCTAATAATAAGTACATCTGTAAACCTTGCAAAATTATCTTCTGTGACACCCAATTTCTTTACATTTGCATACCTTGGGATTCACTGTAAAGCAAGAAATATTCATTCAAATATTGGGTAACCCAAAAGCTGGTTAACATTAAAAAATTCACGGAATAATGTAAGTAGTATGCACTGATAGACTTGTGATACTACAACGACCAACTGCCACTCTGCACACAGGCAGGGTTTATATAGCTTTTCTGGCTTGTGTTTGAGAACATTCTGGGCTAAATCAGTAAGAATTAGTTCTAGAAGTTTCTCCAACTGTCCATGGCATATTGCCAATTTTGTCATCAAAAGGGCGATTTCTTGCCAGATGTGGCAACCCTACACCGGCTTTGCGGGGAAGCCATTTCCCTGTGCCTGGACATTTCGTAACATTGCCCCCTCCCAAGGACTGCACGTCCCCAGCAGTACAATCCTTGGTCAGAAGCCAAATTTAATACACACAAAACATAATAAAACAAATATTCATACTATGTATACTGCGCAAAAAAAAAAAGGGGAGTGGCAGTTCTTTCTCTCCTGTTCTACTGGGTCGATTCACGAAATTCAAATTGCGCTTTTCATGTCTTGAAACAGCAACTTTCTTATATATATTAGATCAGTGCTCCGCAACCTTTTCTCACATGCGACGCACAAAAAATCTTTCTGGAATTTCGTGGCACACCAAAGAGTTCCGAGTTATCAAGGAAGTGCCGAAAAAATTCAAATGCTGACACACTTACAATCACACACACAACCACACAACAGTGAAATATATAAAAACATTTAAAATAGACATTATTAAGGGAAAAAAAAAATGTCATTGTGTATTGAATACATGATAAAAAATTGCAAAATGTCAAATACATGTATTTGATTGCGGCACACCTATATCCCACTCATGGCACACCAGTTGCGAAGCACTGTATTAGATAATATATATTAGATTTATAGATAGCACTATTCTAACATAGGTATTTTGACACAAAATCGGACTTTTTCTGAAATGACATGCCAATTTTTTTCCATATTCCTATGACTCAAATTATGCCTAGATATTAAATTGTGGAAAACTATCGACATAAACTTGAATATTTTCAAAATAGCAGAATTCAACTATCAAAAATGGCCGAAGTCTTGTTAAAATTATTAAAGATTATCTTTCATGCCTTATGAAGAAAATGGCATATTATCACATGGAAGCTGTTTTAAATTAAAAATATAACTTTTTACCTAAAGTCAAAATTCAATTTTAATTTAGAAACTGTTTCAGAAAAAGAACACAATTTTTTATTGTGCAAAATACAAGAAGAGAGAAAGTTTACCAAATTAATCAAACACCATACTGATAATTATATAAGAAGTATCCACAAAAAATTAGAATTCTCTTTGAAGGAGAAGAAATAAAAAGGATAATAAAAATAATATTTATAATTCCTTATATCAGGATCTGAAGCAAAATAAAAGACATAATTTACACACAAACAGAGAAACAAATCAGGGAACATACCCTTTTCCAGGAATAAATGTATGCTAAATCTATCAGTGTATATTCATCCTTTAAAAAATCGTGCATGTATAATATTTCAACCTGAAATTAATATTTTTATATAAAATTATTTTAATTTCATGAAATAAAATAAGTTTTGTAACAAATTCTTAAGTATACAATACACAAAATATCTAAAAATTGAGGCACATTATTTATTTAAGATATGAAAAGAAGACCAATTCTGAAATTGACAATTTTATTCACATTTAAATATGAATAGGAAGAATTATCTAAATAATGAAAGCAGATTATTTTGTTAAAAATATTTTACATGACATTAAGAGAGAAAATACCCTGTAAATATTCAGGTAATATTTACAACTAATTTTTATGAATTTACATGGCCTGAATAAAAAGCAATACATCAAAGAGAAGACTTTATTACCACAGAACCAACCATGTGTGATCCCTTGATATAATCACCTGCTATGTCTATCACCATCTGCCAAGTTACTGGATGATGCTGTATGCCATCAGCACCTGCATTTCTGATGACGCACTGTTTTTGCATTTTTACCAAGAAATAATATTCACAGAGACTCACATGGGTATGATGAAAATCCTGGTAACTTCCACTGACACTTTTGCAATGAAATCTGTGATAGCATTTGCATTATGACAACAAACATTTTCATGGAAAGGATGCTATTCATCACCTATGCCATTACTTCCTCTTGAGTGCTGGATGAAGACAATGTCTCAGGTAAGGAATCCCATCCTCCTGTATAACTAAGTGTATGTCACAATGCAAGCACAATCAGATCTTTCAACAGTAATGAAGGGAAGTACTGGAATTTCCACCACATTTACCTGGTATGAGCCTGAGTAATTAGGATCAGTTTGCTCAAATGAAAGAACTATTTGACTACTTTTTATCCAATCCATGCATAAATTATTAGTTCTCCCTAAATTATTATCCTAAATGGCATTAGCCCAGATGGGCTATCAATTTCACTTTAATATTTTGCGTCGAAATTTTTAATTTCTTTTTCACTTTTTTAGTTGTTGCCACCAAATACTATCACCCTGTGTTATATTTAAAGAAATTAAATAATGAAGAATCTGCTTAAACGTATGCATGTTTCCCACATTGTAATAAAACAATGGTAGCTAAAAGCCATCAAATTTTGAATAACATAATCTTCCACCGAATATGAGCATCTGAAAGTCTAATTTGGAATTTGAAATTTGTTTTATTATCGGTTTCATATTTTGTAACATTTCAACAAATTCAAAGTGAACAATGGCAAAACTGTATGGGGGGGGGAAATTATCTCCAGCATGTGAGACTGCGTACCAGAAATTCTAGATAGGATCATTTAAAAATTATTTTGCGATACTGCCGTTGAATTGAATTTTATAGTTTAAATGCAAAGAACATGATATTTAATAAATAAAAGTAACACACAAAATGTTAAAAAAAAGCCCCTTTGGGCTTAATGTAAAATCTCAAAGCTTTCAGACTTTTCTTTGCATTTTTTTTAATCTTTTCCTCTATACCATAAATATTATGCAAAACAAATAATAAAAGTTATTATGAGTAATGCATTAAAAGTATCAATTTTAATAAATAAAACTATAATAATGCAACATTACAGAAACAGAAATAAGTCATTATGATTTTATAAAAAAAAATATGCTTAATACAGAATTTTTTTATTGTACATACATACAGATATACACTCTTCTTCACAATTTTATTGTTTAGTGAATTTCTTTCAGAACAAATATATGTGTGTAGAGAGACAGACAAAATTGAAGAACATTTAATTAAATACCATTGATGGCATGCAAAATGTTGCAAAAATTAGTTAGTTTATTTATAAAAGAATGATATAATTACAATGCATAGAATGTACACTGCAAGGGGGAAAAGAGAGAGAAAGAAAGAAAAGGGGGGACAGTTCTATATCTCCCGTTCTACTGAGCCGACTGATGAGATTCAGCTTGCGCTTTTCATGTCTTGAAAGTGAGACTTAGGATATGTATTTGATTTATACAGGGTTCATAGCCACATTTTAGTTAAAACAATAAGCACATGTCTAATTACATTATACACTACTGCATAACCTTAAAAGAAAAATTAGACTTGCAATTTAAAATATGAGAAATTCAGTATTTATTAAGAGAGAATGAACATTACTCATCCATGGAAAACAATTACATTCTTTTTTTTAAAATTTTAAATAAGTTGTGAGGTTGCGTTACACTTATTGCATTATTGAACTCAAAATACATTTATTACAATTACGAGAAGCTCTTTACAAATATATATAATTCTTGAATAGTATAGAACAGTTATTAAATTTAATTATAGTCCTCGTGACGTAAGGAGCCAGCCAGTGAGGGTCTTTGGTCTTCAAGAGTATTCTAGGTCTGTCTAGCCGAGAGTTCAGGAGCTTTCTTGCATGCTGTTCTGATGGAAAAAAACTGCAGACAGAATTACCCAATCCTCAATTTTTCAGTAGTATTTTACATCCTCTGATTCTGATCTGGAATGATATCAGTGGAAAAGCAAGATCATCAGTTCATCACCCGTTCTGAAATCAAGAAGCTTTACCTACAGACACAGTGCAGAACACTAAAATCTCTTGACACTAGTTGTGAAGTTATGTCTCTTGCACTGTCAACCAGAATGAATTATTGCAACTGCAACGCCAGACTATGTTGTCTAGCACATTATAAAAGGCTTGGAAACAGTCACTTTCGGGGACTGTGCACACGATTTTCTCATCTCTATGTGGTTTGCCGCAATACCAAACAGATAAAATTTATGAAAGTGCAACATTAACTAATCAATTTTAAAAGTTAAAATACCTAACAAAAGCAGTAGGAATATTTGGACTATCTCTGTTTCTGAAACACATCGCAAAAGAAAATTTTGTTATAAACAAAAGGTAAACAATAAACTTTAGAACCGAAATTGGTAGATACATTAAAATGGCAACCTAGGAGTATCAAAAACATACGTTAATATCTCTTTTGTTCAAAGCTTCAAAAAGAACTTGTCAAGGGAAAAGTGTTCTGAAGCTTCAAACCTAGTTGATTAACTAGACAGGCTAAAACAAGTTTCGTTCAAACTTTGAACGGCAAATCGAATTTAAATTCTTTAAGGCTAATCAATCAAGTTATAAGGTACTTTACTTTTTTTTTAACTCTACCTGTACTTCATATATATATATATCTCTGTGTGTGTGTAAAATATGAAACAAAATTATTAAACTTAATTGGAACCAAATGGCAACATACCTTTGAATTCACAAACTTTAATAAAACACATCCTGGCTTCAAAGATATGCGATGCGGGTCAAACAGCGGGCGAGTGGTTAAAAAAAAAAAAAAAAAAAAAAAGAGAAAGCTGAACACTTGTACTTCAAATCCTGAAAACGGGCTGGCTGAATGAGCGTTTTCATGGTTTTCCCCATGTATATACATGCCAGTTTCCCTTAGAAAGTCCTCCAGGAAGGAATTCCCGTCTTAGGCAGACAGTCTTCAAGACTTTGCCATAATTAAACAAAACAAACCAAAACAATCAAAGACATGCGTTGCACCTGTTAAACTTAGAATACACAGTCACCTATTATACAGAGAGAAAAATGTCTACTTGGCCATCTGGATTCGGCTAAGCAATATGCCAGAGCATGCTATAGTACTGAATGCAGCACTATTAATAAAGTTGTAGCTTTTTTTTTAATACAGTCCACTCATTAGATTCGAATTGCAAAAACATAGTACATTGGCCCTCAAATCAAAGTAAATAAAATGCTGGCAATGGATAGAAATAAAACAGCGTTAAAAGTGAAACAAACTAGGTTAGAAGAGCTAGTTAAGGAATATAATGGTAGTATGAATAAAAACGATATTCAAATAAAGCATAGGACACTTCAAAGTATCCAAATGGACATTAGAAATTAAAAATTAGATATTTCGAAAGGTTTGATGAAAGAGAAGATGTCACACCCATTGATGAAGAAATTGCTGAAATGGGAAGAAAAAATGGAAGTACTGAAGGTTCTTCCATGCAAATTCTATAATCTATTGTACAACCTGAACATGAAAGTGATTGTAGTACATATGATTCTAAAGTCTAAATATGTTTGCTAGAATTACCAATTTCTAAATGTTCTGGTAAATATACCACATGGAAAATTTTAACTTGCAATTCAAAAACATTCTTACAAATAAAACTCAACAGAAGTTCAAGAAATCTACAACTTAAAGGCTTCATTAAGTGGTGCAGAAAAAAAAAAAAAAAAAAAATCTTGATATTGTTGATGACACTTTCAGTTCTGTATTCAATGCTCTTCAAGATAGATATGAAAATAGAGGAATCTAAATTGAGATGAATCATAAAGTTAATAATGCATTTACATAGTTTAATTTTTTAAAAATATTATAAGAGGACACGATACGTAACAGATAATGTTATTAAAAATGTTAGGGCTTTAATTTTTTTAAAGTTTGAGAGAAATAATTTATCGGACATTCTGTTATTAATATTGTATGTCAGAAATTAAGATTATGAAATGCACAAAGTTGAACTAAGCGTAAATGCTGCAGACGTTCCTATGTTTGATTAATTATTTTTTTCTTAGTGAAAAGATGTCACTTATTAGATCAGACTAACCGTAATACTAGTGAAATATCCATAAGAAAAAATTTCAAAATCAAAGGCTCTGATGGTTAAAACTGATAGTACTCAGAGCTGTGTGATATACTATAAAAATCACAATTATCCACTACATAAATGGTGATTCATTTTTTAATTATATCCAAATCAAAGATATGAAATGGATTAAAAAAAATGTGTTTGAACCATCTTGGACAGGAACATTTAATCCCAAAATGTAATTTTAAATTCAGACTGCCATAAAAACCTCATTCATTAATTCATAGGCTACTCAGGAAATATGGCATCCACAAACAGTAAGACAAAACAAAAAACAAACATGCGATGAGAAATGAGATTATAAACAAGAATGCATATGATTCTCATTAAAAATCAATTAAGCTGTCTTTTTGACACCCAGAAAAAAATGTGTTTTGGGACTGCAATCCTATATGTTTGTTATTCAGGAAGAAAAAGTAGAGTTCAGGCTACCCTTGATAACAGCAGCATGAGCTGCTTTCTAACAGAAAGTGTTGCCAATTCGTTAAATATAAAGAAAGAATTTATGCATCTGTATCCTAAATATTTATTATGAACTGGATGTATAGATTTTAAATAAGGATTTAACATATATAAGATCAATTAACTGTTTGGTATTTCTAAAATTACAATGTAACCCAATCAAGGAGATTAGATGTGCATTCATTAAATATTCCCACTAACATCCAATTAGCTCATTCTCACTCCCTAGCAAAATAGATGTGTTACTAAGGGTTGAACTGTTCTTTAAGATTTTAAAACTAGGAAAATTTCAATTAGAAAATCAACCATTGATATTCAAGAAACAGATTTTGGATATATCAGGGCTGGTTCATGCAAAAGTAACTCAGATTATTGTGGCTTAGTTCTGAATAGCAAAGAAGAGCCTGACAAAATTTTGCAAAGATTTTGAAAAGTTGAATCCACTGAAAATAGCAAGGATGTTTTGAATGATGAAAATTTCAAGCACACTCACTATAGACAAAACGATGAAGATATGTAGTTCAATTACCCATTAGAAAAAATGTGGAATTAGGAGAATCGAAAATGCTTGCTGAGAAAAGACTGCATCAAGTGTGGAACTGACTAGAAAGCAATTTGAATATAAAGACCTTATACAAGAATTTTATGAATGAGTATAAGGATTTAAAATGTATGGAAGAAGTTCAAAAATTGAAACATTAACCTTCAATTATCTCAATCATCACAGAATTTATCACTCAGAGAAAACATCTTCCAAGCTTACAATTATGTTTAATGCATCAGTGGCTACTAATAGAAAATCATTTCGTTCAATATTAATGAAATGACTCGCACCACAAGAAGATTCATTTTCTATTATTATTAGATTTCAAAAGTATAACTATGTACTAGGAGCTGATGTTCAGAAGATGTATATATAAACACTTATTGAACCATCTCAAAGAAACCTGCAGTAGATCTTATGAAAAGAAAGAATTGGTATTCCTGTGCAGACCGTCTGATGACTGTAACACAGATGCACTATTTCTTGCAACAAGGATCCTGAAGTAGTTAGCAATGAGTGAAGTGAATGAATGCCTCAAGAGCTATACTGAAAGACTGTTATGTAGATCAGGGGTTCTCAACCAGTGGCATGCACAGAAGCAAAATATTTTTAACTATTAAATTCAAAAATCAAAACCCCAACATCCTGACTGAGTTTTTTCTCTAACACTCGTAAATTTGTGCGATCTGAGCTTTGTTCAAGAGTGGCGGTGGTAACAGTACTTTGTAGTGGTGGTAGGTTTTTAATTTTTGTTTAGATGGTACACGTTAGTCAAAAGGTTAAGAACCGCTATGTAGATTATATTATCACTGGAGCTAATATGCTGCAAGAAGCCAAGGAGTTGCAATTACACAAATGGTGCTTATATAACGAACTATTGACGAATAGAAAAAGTGCAACTCAGGATTATTCTCTCCAAGCTACTAATAGATAACCGACATTGAAGAATCAGTAACGAAAAGAGATGTCTTATTATATTAGCAATAGGTTGCGTCTTTCATACATTAGGTTTAACAGGACCTGTTATGGCAAAAGCTACAATATTTTTACAAAAACTTCTAAAAATAAATTGGAATACACCGGAACCTGTTTTTCTGTGGTCTTTTTTTTTTTTTTTTTTTTTGTGATTATGTGGTTTCTATTAACTGCATAAAAAACTTTTTAGTCGTGTTGAGAAAACTATTTTTTATAACTACACTCAAACCTGTTTTTAAGCGGTGAATAAGGACCACATAATCACACACACACACACACACACACACACACAAAAAAAAAAAGACCACACACAAACAGGTTTGAGCACACACCTTCGGCTCTTAAAAACAAACTGGAATATACCTCTTCCTAAACAGGACTTTAAAGAATAGAAGGCATTTCTGCATAGTTTTAAAACAGTCAATGAATCACATCCCTACATTTGTTCTAACCAATGGAAGTAGAAATAACAGGATTTTGCAATGCTAGTTAGAAAGCCTATGATGCTGCAGTTTATGTGAAATGTATGTCATCGAATAACTGTTCATGCAGATTTCTGTGCAGCAAGCCTCATGTTTCACCTTTGAACAGGCATGAAAGTGCAAGTTGGCAAAAAAAGCTGAACAACGCGCGGACACAAAATTACACAAAAACTAATTGCGCACGCGTGACCTCAAAACACACACACACACACACACACACACACACACACACACACACACACACACACACACACACACACACACACACACACACAAAAAAAAAAAAAAAAAAAATTAATAAAATATCAACCTTTTAATATAAAAAGTATTAAACATATACATATAATTAAACTAAAATAATACTTGTACTTACTATTTTGCTATTAATTTTATCTTCCACTTGTTAAAAAAAACAATAAATAACAATAAAAAACAAAAAAACAATAAATCACCAAGAGATTGTAATGAAATAACCTTCTTTAAGATTCTCTTTATGTAACTTAATTTAACAAATGATACATGAATACTGTACACAACATTACAGAACACTAATATACATATTTATGTTATATATTACTGCCCATTTTCATACAATGACAAGTTTTAAAGATAAAATATATATATATATATAAATGTAGTACTACTTTCGTAGGCAGTTGCATGGATTTTTGGCGGTATACGTTGGCGCGATTTTTACAATCGTCAGCCATCTTGAAAAACACTGTTTTTACATAGTAAAGTATTCAAAACTTGAAAACAAAAAACAAAAAAAAAAAAAAAAAAAAAAAAATCGTTAAAAGTAATGGATTAATTTTTTGTTGAAAATGTCGTTTTTTAAGATATGATATTATATATACAGTTTCGGAGACTAATCTGTATGCAAAACAAACAAATAATCATTCCTTTAATGTCACAGAAAGTAAAAAATCTCGAGATGATGCCAGTTAAAGACATACAACAGAAAACCTACAACCATTTGAAAATTATGCAATACAGTCAAAAATCGTTAATCCGGACTCGTCGATTCCGGATTATAAATCATCAGTTTAAATCTCATAAGATGGCACGCAGAAATTCTAAAATTAAAAATATGAAACCGTAATTTATGAAATAAAGAACAATTATGATCTAAAGGGTATCAAAATGTAGAGAAAAAAAGCTTAATAATTATTTGTTTACTTTATTAAACATTTCTTTCAATGTAAGTTGTTTAAGTTGCTTCGTTTTATGAGATAATACTTTCTCTTTAATTCTATAAACAGACATAATTTCTTGTTCAGTTACAAAGTTCAGCTGTTCAAGTCCCGTAATTGCTGTGCCGAGAATACCGACTAACTTGTCAATCGAAATTTTTTCATTTTCACTAACCTCTCTGTCACCTTCTTCATGTCTTTATCCATTTTTTGCAGCAATTCCACTTTTTGTTTGATGGACATCGGAACATACTTTCGTTTTCTAGATCCTTTGGGAGCTCCAGTATCGGAAATTCTATTTGACATAATCGAAAGTTCAAGTTTACTTTTATAAAATTGCTCTTACAGTCCGTGAAAAATAATAAGCCAGAAATAATTCGAAGATTAAGGAACAATGCAATCATCAACATTAACTGAAATAGATAATTTTAGCTTATACCGTCCGTTATACATAAAACGTGCACGCAAAAACGTATTCTGTGCTTGCGCACACACATATGCGCAGCCATAAAGGTCTTACGCGCACGCGTAAGCGCCTATGTGCATGTGTCAATGCGGCGCATGCGCAGAAAGTTTTTAGCTTTGAGGTCCGGATTATAGATCATTCCGGATTATGGGTGTCCGAATTAACGACTTTTGACTGTATTATATTTTGTCTTGACGGCTTTCCCAATTTTGATTGCTAATTGCCTATTGAGTAAGTAAGCAAAATTTTTGTAAAATTTAGAAGTGTATTGGACCGTGTTCCTTTTACAGTCAAAAGTCTTTAATCCGGACTCATCAAGACTTCGGCGATTCCGGATTATAGATCATCAGTTTAAATCTGGTAAAATGGCATGCAGAAATTATAAAATTAAAAATATGAAACCGTAATTTATAAAATAATGAGCAATTATGATCTAAAGGGTATCAAAATTTACAAAAAAAAAAAAAGCTTAATATTTATTTGTTTACTTTATTAAACATTTCTTTCAATGCGCACATGCGTAGAGAATACCTTACGCATAGCCGAAATTAGAAAATTGCAACCAGAAAACTATTTGATTTGTATTCGTGATATTTATAATGACGAGGAATGTGATTTAAATCATATCAAAGACGGAGTACATCGAGATTAAATACTACATTTAGTAAGAAATTATAAGCCGAGAATAAAATAAAAACATCTGCCCTGAAGATAACGATAGTGTCGACAGATCAACTTCCAGTTCATTGTGAGCCGTGACGTCCCCCCCCGCGCAGAGCAGCGTGAAATTGATAAATAGATTTCGGAACGGTTATATAAACAAAGGATATACCTTTATCCATTTTTTGTAGCAATTCGTTTTTTTGTTTGATGGACATTGAAACATACTTTCGTTTTCTAGATCCTTTGGGAGCTCCAGCATCGGAAATTCTATTTGACATAATCGAAAGTTTACTTTTATAAAATTGCTCTTACAGTCTGCAAAAAATAGTAAGCCAGATCCAATTCGAAGATTAAGGAACAACGTAATCATCAACATTAACAGAAATAGATAATTAGATAATTTTAGCTTATACCGTCCGTTATACGTTAATCGCGAACGCGAAAACATATTCTGCGCTTGCGCAGTCGTAAATGTCTTGTGCGCACGCGTAAAACGCCTATGAGCATGCGTCAACGCGGCGCATGCGCAGAAAGATTTTAGCTTTGAGGTCCGGATTATGGGTGTCTGTATTAACGACTTTTGACTGTACTAGGATAGCCTGTAAATAAAATCCAAACAATATCTGAAAATTTTTATTTTACTCGTGATCATATTAATGATATCTCTTAAGTGTTACATTTTTCCGGCGGACATTTTTGAGAGTGGTCCAATATGGGTTAAACAAAAGCTTTTGTTTAATCCATAGCAATAGTTATAATAATTTAATTTTGTTATTCTAATCAGATAAAATAAGATGCTTAAGTTGTTATGTTACAACATTTGTTATACGATACTTTTATATTTTCTAAGAATACTCCTTTCTGTTAATAATGTGAGGTTAAGTTGCTTATATAATGCAGATAAACATTCAAAAGTTAAAGTAAGATTTTCTGAAAGAAAATGGCTCCCATATCGACATTTAAAAAAACGAAAAAGAAGAAAGAAATATATCATGGCAGTTATGAATTTCAGTCGCTAGGACCTAAATTCAGCAGAATTACACATACCTGGTAAACTTCACCAACAGTGGATACCTAAAGCTTAGAAACAGGTTGTTTTCTTAATGTCAGGCGAAAAATAAATAATTTAAATATGGCCCACGGTCACTTTCTGATAAGCACACAATTTATTTTAGTAAATTAATCTTGTTTTTAACGGTAATACTTTCGTAGACAGTTGCATGGATTTTTGGCGATTTACGTTGGCGTGATTTTTACAATCGTCAGCCATCTTGAAAAACACTGTTTTTACACATAGTAAAGTATTCGAAACTTGGAAAAAAAAAAAAAAAAAAAAAAAAAAAAAAAAATCGTTAAAAGTAATGGATTAATTTTTTGTTGAAAATGTCGTTTTTTAAGATGACAGGCAAGTGTAAATATTTATTCGCTCCCGATTTTGTGCTATTGGAACTCTTCTTTTACTATACCTGATTAGAGTGCATGCTGTTGTAACAGCAGGCCGGCATTGCTGTTGCCTGTTGCTGCATTCTCTGCCATCCGCTCCACCATGGATCGAATGATTGATTTTATTGCCGCTGAGATTACCAACTTAGAATGCGTCGAAGAAGCTGATGGATCTCTCTCATCTAAAGATGCACGAGACCTTAAATTCCTTCGTTGTCTCAAACTTTTCATCCACAGAGAATTGAACGTTGATCGTTTTTCTACTTCTCTTCCCAAACCAAACATCCCTGCTCCTAAGGTTAATGACAATGATTCTTCAATAACTGGAATCAACAAAACTAATGCCAGACGAGCCAGCAGCCCAGCACGCTCAGATGAAGAGCAGTTGAAAAAATATAAAGCATCGGATGAAGACAGCTCCGACACGGACTCAGATCCTAAAGGAGATATCACTAGAAGACCAAGAAAACCCTCTTGAAAGCCTACCCTGACGGATTCCTCTGATTCGACCACGGAAACAACTTCTGATAATATGGATATGGCCCCAGACGTACAGGTCACAGATCTAGCTACCAAAACACCAAAAAATAACGTCATGGACACATCTCCCAGTCCGCAACCAATGCTGACGCTACCATCGGCCAATCCTGGCACGAGCTCAAGAAAACCACCGCCTATCATTGGTTAAAGATGAAAGATTCAAATTTTCAGAAGTTAAAGCACTCCTCATCGGTTACAATCTGCAGGCTGAAAAGGATTACTTTGGTAAATTAATTCAGAGTGGATTTAAAATCCAATCCAAATCCCCTACACTTTATAAACAAATCATACAGGTCTTCAAAGACAAAGGCATTCTGTACCACTGCTTCGAATTGCCTGAAAACAAATATGTTAAGGCTGTTATTAGACATCTCCCTAATGACATGGACAGAAGTGAAACTGCTGAGTGTTTAACTCAAAAAGGTTATAGCATCATCAGAGTGAATCAGCTTAAAGGAAGACGAGACGGAGAAGTCATAAATATGCCTCTCTTCTTGATCACCCTGGATCGTAAAGAAAAAAGTAAAAATATCTTCAATGAAGAATTCATCCTAGGAATGAGGATTAAAGTGGAAAGATACCGAGCTGGACCCCTGCAGTGTTTCCGCTGCCAGGGGTTTCACCATGCTCAGACACATCATAATGAACCTTGGCGTGTTAAGTGTGGAGACGCTCATCAATCGTTTTTATGTAAAAAAGACAAGAATACTCCCCCTACGTGTGCGAATTGTAAGATGACTGGACACACTGCAAACTTTCGGTTGTGAAAAGTTTCCAAAGCCTAAAGCTCACGTTCAGCCATCATTTTATGCAGATTGAGTAATTAGTAACAAATCCTACTCGCAAACCTTAGCCAGCGGACTTGCCCCTGAAGCGGTTAGTGAAGCTAAAACCATTCTACACGAACTTAAAAACTTTGTCGCTATTATTCAAAATTCTGGACTTTCCTGCTCTTCAAGCAACTAACCCAAGAAAAGAACGCTCTACCTCAAGAAAATGTGATCTCAGATAATGGGTCAACACACTAATAATGCAAATTTAATCCACTTCATGGTGTGGAATTCAAATAGTCTCCACAATAAAATCTCAGAACTCCAAGAATTTCTGTATGAGCACGATATTGACTTCGCGCTCATTACTGAGACACAATTGAGGCGGAGGTGTCGTCATCTATGTGAAGAGAAATCTACCATCTTGCCTTGTTAAAGAGTGTAAAGACTTTGGTTGCGGACTGATTACAGTGTGCATTACCCTTCCGGTGGAGAAAAATATTTCTTTCAGTGCTTTTTATAATCCACCGCATAATGTGTTAACTACTAGGCTTAGTCCTTCCTCCTGATACTCCTACAATCCTGGCAGGAGACCTAAATGCTAAGAGCATCGCATGGAATTGTCGTAAAGGAAATACAAACAGTAAAACTCTACAAAATTACATCTTAAGCCATCCTGTTGTTATTTACACACCGGACGAATACACTTATCGCCCGGAAAGAATAGAGTATTCCGACATTCTGGATATTGTCTTGTCCACCACAACTATCCCTATCACGCTTGAAGTATTGCACGAACTATCCTCAGATCACTTACTGATCATTGCTACTTGAGTGAACAAAAATAATACTGCTTCCACTAGGAAAATTACTGACTGGCAGCGCTATGAACTCTTCATGAAAGACAGTGTTCTTGATATCAGAAATTTGAACTGTGTTGATAACATCGACTCTGCAGTATTCTCATTTACCTCTAAAATTCAAAGTGCTATTGAAAATGCTAGTGATACAGTTGTAAATACAAACACGCTCTTCCGATTGCCGCCTAAAATACGTCAAATGATGAGGCATAGAAATTGCCTCAGAAAAATTTACAACCTTACCTGGGATCTTGTCGCCAAAAGGGCAATAAATCGCCTAAACCGGGACATCAAAACTGCTGTGAAGCAACACAAGGACGAACTTTGGAGTGAAAAAATGTGCAACTTAGATTTCTGTGACGGATCTCTTTGGACTTTAATAAAAAACCTCAAAGCAAATTTTGTTACCAATTATCCCATCTTCCAAAACGGAGTTGTTGCCCTTTCAAACAAAGATAAAGAAAATATTTTCGCCTCGCATTTGGGACTACAATTTACGCCAAATGATTGGCCTGTGAACAAAAACTTTTGAACTTTGCACCCTTACTTATGTGAAAGATTGTCTAAATGCCCAAAATAAATGTGTAGAGGACACGAAATATTCCCAAATTTGCTACCCCTGTAGAAGTGTCTCATATTATTAAAAAACTCAAATCACGCAAAGTTCCCGGAAATGATGGCATTTCTAATACTGCAGTTAAAATGTTACCTCCCTGTGCAGTAGCGAATTTCACTAGCATTTTAAATGCGTGTTTATTTACCTCCTACTTTCCACAGCAGTGGAAAAGTGCAAAAATTATTTTAATTCCTAAACCTGGAAAGGACCACACCAAACCAGATGGCTATTGACCTATTAGTCTCCTGCCTGTGCTCGGAAAAATTTATGAGCGCATTATTCTCTCATGTATGCAATCCTATCTAAACATGTTGCCTCCACAACAATTCGTTTTCTGCCAGCACCTTTCTATTACGAAGCAATTGTTACGCATTACTGACTTTTGTGGCTCTGCTTTGCATAACAAAGTGTTGCTCTCATGTTGGACGTGGCGAAAGCCTTCAAACCGCATCTGGCATGAGGGGCTCATATCTAAATTAATTACTGCTAACGTTGACCGAGAAATGATCCTGACAATTCACTCTTTCATTACAAATCGGACTTTTAGTGTTTGTGTGAACGATGCTGTCTCCTCGTCAAGAAATATCCACAGCGGTATTCCGCAAGGGTCAATTCTAGGACCATATATGTATCTGTTTTATGCTGCTGACTTTCCTCAAGCATCTCAGAATAACGCTATTTTGGCCTGTTATGCAGATGATAGTGCCCTGGCAGTAAAGTCTGTTAATATGAATCACACCATCAAAAAACTAGAAGATGTCATTCCTAGCATTGAAAGATGGTGCGCGCAATGGAAAGTCCAAATAACGCAGCCAAATCTCCAATTCTCCTTATACGCAGAAGAAAAAGGAACACACCTGTCAAAAGAGAACTTTATCTATTTAACGAAATTGTTCCTATTGTTCTCCATGCCAAGTACCTCGGAATGATTATAAATGATCGCTTAACGTGGACTAACCATATAAATTACGTCAGGGATAAGGCTTTAAAAATTATCAAATGTCTCTTCCCAATTGTTAGTAAATACTCCACTCTCAACTTAAGAAAAAAGCGGCTCATCTACATGTCTACGATCAGACCAATCATGACTTACGCCTCCCCCCGCCTGGGCTACCCTCACCAAAACTGACCTCAACAAATTACGTGTTGTGCAGAACCACTATCTCAGGATTATCACAAATGCTCATTATTTCGTGACAATTAAGTGCCTACAAGAGGATCTCAAGATCGACCCCTTAGATAAGTTCATTGCAAAGCAAAATCAGGATTTTTTCAGAGAAGCCCAGGACTGCAATCATATGCGTCAATTTAACCTCTTTGAATATGAAATATTGCACGAAGACAGGCACCTTAGACCATTTACTGCATTTATCCTTAATGAAAATCGGAACTTTCCAACCTAAGTTTTTACCCTGTGTTTACTTGTAATACTGAAACGCTTAAAATTAAGCAGCCACTATCGGGGTCAAGGTACGGGAGGGTGACCTCCCACGTGATTACGAACTCAAGTCTTCTACTGCTTATTGTAGATCTCTCACTGCTCCTATTGGTTTCAAATTTATTTTATTTTATTTATTTCAACTTCTAGTTTACTGGAAAAATATGTTTTTTATGTCGCTGCAATTGAATATTTTGTAAATAGCAAATTTTTCATGATTTTCGTACACACGTCTCAACAGCCAATCAGAAGACCTCTACTAAGAGATATCTTTGACTGCTTCTGCTGGACTCCCCGCGTAATTTTACTTTGTAAATACGTATTTTATTTTTCTATATAGTCTATCTAATTGTGAGAAAAATGCACTTTGATGTGTCTATGCACTGAATACTTGTAAAAATGCACACTGTTCCTGAAACTTGGACCAGCATCTAACAGACGCCGCTGTAGTCACGCACACTTTCACTTTGTATCCTGTCCTCTGGACACACTCATGCATTCACCATACCTGCAGTGTACTTATTAATTCATGACAGCCGGTATACAGCTTGCTATCTGCAAGCTTCACACGGCAATAGTGGGAAAAGGAAAGGAAATAGTAATCTTAATTACAATGAAAAATTTCCTTATGAATGCCAAAAGATCATGTAGTTACTAGATCAATTTTTTAGCATTACCACATTAAATATTTGCATTTCAATGCACAAGCTTTATAGCATCAGGTTCACAGTAAATTTTGGGTAATTAATAATCAAGATATAGCTAAAAGGTCACACACGAATGTGTAACATATTTTAAAATTTACTTGGTGAAAGAGTAAATTCAGGCTTTATATTTAATACTTGTGGAGTTGAATTTTCTGGTTCATTTCTCATCAAATACAAAAATCAGAGAAAAGGTAATTAAACAAAAGTGTGCATTGTTATATTCATACCTTTAGCTATTAAAGCAGTGCATTTAGAGGTAATTGATTTAACCCTTTGACGTGCAGTGGTGGCACCCTGAAACCACCAATTTTTGAATTTTTTTCTCCACTTCTTTCTGAAATTTTTGAGTGAAAATCGATTGATTACTGATCTTTTACCTCTAAATAATACAAAATGACTGCAGAATCATATATGTTTTAGGTCTTAGTACTTCAAATCGGATGCCTTCTAAAATTCATTTTTAATGAGACAAAATAAGTTCCTTTTATTAATATAAAAAATTTTAAATCTCAAAAGTTATTCATTGCGCATCATGATTTCTATCATAAACAATAAAAAATAGCGATAATCAAACTGCATATATAGAAAAAATCCTCTATATGTATGGCAATTGCTTTGTAGTTTCAGGGCGCGACCACTGCCCCGCTTTGTGGTTTCAGAGCACTGCTGCTCTTCACAATGGCGTTTGCTTGCTTCTCAAACAGGAATGTTTATTTTTACCCGACATTAGATAAGGGGTTTTGAAACCACAGAGTTACTTTATTAAGCAATACATGCACCTGCCCAGAAAAAGGTCTTTCTTTTCTAGACTTTTCTCTGACCTCAACACACTTGCTCCTTAAGCTAGCATTGTGATTTCATAAATTATTTAATGTGGCTTAAATTTAATGCAAATATACTTTGCTATAATTAAAAATAGAGATTGCTTAAAGTTTTGTTTAAATTAAAAATATTTTCTGAATATTTTGGGACGAAATATGAATAAAATAAGTATGAATGGGAAACGAATGATCCGTAACAAAGCCAAAAAGACCAACCCCCCATTAATATAAAAAACCACAAATTTCATGTGCCAGATGAAAAGAAACTAAATAACGCTGGACATATACCAGTGAAATTTAGATATAGGCAGACATTTTGTAGCAGAAGGAAGAAATCTCATAGAAGATACATGTGCAAAATGTGCAATGTGGGTCTATGCATGTACCAAGAAGACAAAACATGCTTCGAATAATGTCACAAAAAAATTTTTGCCTTTGGAAAAAAAAAAAAAAAAAACCCACCCACTGAGGTTTTTTTTTTAAATTCTTATTTTACCGAGACTTTTTATCCATTTAGCCAAACGTCCTTATTATGTAGGTACTTATATTTTCACTGCTACAGAAAAATTACATAAATGTTTATTTTTAAATTTTTTTTGATGATTTACTTTGTAAAATAATGTAAAAAAATTATATATAATGCAATTCTTAGATAATTTTTTTTCTAAATTCGTAAATTTCGTCATTTATTGGAAATGTGCACAGAGAAAGGTAAGTTTTCCCCCCCTACTACCTTAAGTAAGTTTCAAAGTCCTAGACGCGCGGTGGTTTCACAGTGCGACCACCAGGGTACATTTTTTTAAATTCATATATTCTTTGTCTCTATGATCATAATATTCAATTTCTACAGTTTTTAGTTAAAAAAATTATAAAAATAATATCGCACGTGTCAAAGGGTTAACCACAGATGCATTACTTGCTACTAATAAAAGATTTATTGCTAGACATAGAAAATGAAATATCATAATGTCAGATAATGGTACTAATATGGTTGGTGCAATATTGGAACTGAAAAAAATTGCATAGCTTAGTCCTTAAATTTAATTCTGATAAAGCAGATTTCTTAACATCTGAGGGTATAAATTGGAAACTGATTCCACTTAGGGCAACAAATTTTGGTAGTGTATGGGAAGCAGGTATTAAGTCATTTAAATAACATCTTCAGCGTAGAATTTGGCAGTTATAAATTGACTTTAGAAGAAATTTGGACTTTTGTAATACAGATTGAAGGTATTCCAAATTCTTATCCAATTTTACCTTTATCAACAGATGCAAATGATCTTGAGGACTTAATACAGTAAGTCACTTTTCAGTGGATACTCCATTACTTTTCCCGAATCTGATTTGTCTCATCTTAGAGATAACAGACTTTCTAAATGGCAGATTATTACAAAATTCATTCATATTACATTAGCAAACTGATTATTTAAATCATCTCCAATAATGCACCAAATGGTTTATTAATAAGGAAAATTTAAAGGATATAATCTTTTCCCATTTAAATGGTCTTTAGCTAGAATTGTAGAAATTTATCTGGTAAAACTAATAAAAGCTGGTGTTGTTAAAGTGAAAACATCAAATGGTGTGTATATATTTGTGTATTAGTAAAATTTGTTTACTCTCTATCCAGGATAACAACAATGCTAGTTTTACATTATTGTGTTCTTATTGAAAACTGTGCGTTATATTGAAATGGAACTGTTTTAGAGAGCAAGTAAGATTTTAACATAATGAATATAGTGAATTTATGTTATTTTAGCAAGGTGAATTTATGTTCTTACAATGTTTATATCACTTTATACTGTATTTCAAAATTATATGTTTATATATTTTAAATTACCTACCAGCTAACATATTTGGACTGAAGAATTAGTTGTTCTTGAAATTGTTAAATGATTTATAATTTACATACTGAACTTTGGAATTTCAACAAGCAGTGCCATATTAATACAGTGCCACCTATTGTAGAGAGAGGGAAAAATTCTTACTTGGCCATCTGGATTCGGCTAAGAAACATGCTAGAGTGTACTAGTAGGGTATGCAGTAATTACTGTTAATAAAGTTGTTAGTTTTCTTTTTATACAGTCCACTCAGTTTAGAACTATAGAAACATAGTACAGTACCATTTTTTGTCACTGTAGCATATTGCATCACTCTTTACAAGGCCCTACTGGGTTAGTGATTAGAGATGCCGATTGCCATACCGAAAGGCCCCAGTTTGAATCCCGGAGAAGGCATGGGGTACTCAAAATACGCGGTGAGCCGAAAGTCCTCTTGAGAGGTTGATGGTAGGGGAAGAGCGGTGGGAGACCCTCGGACTTATCGTCTCCGAGGTGCTTTCCATCAAAATTGGGGGCGGAACTAAGCAAAGTTGTATGGTCACCTGTATGCTACTCACGCTCTTCCCAACAACAGGTGTAATCTTGTACTACTAGCCATCAGGGCTGTGGAGTTGGTAGGGAAAATGACTGACTCCTGGAATTTTAATGACTCCGACTCCCTCATATACATATATGTAAACATACACACACGTGTTACAGCTTATTTTTTAATATAAAAAAAGTAACGGATGGCTACAGGGAAAAAAAAAATTATAGCACAGCAAATTATTTATATTAATTAGCATTAATTATGAAATGGAAAAACTCGCATTAGTTATTTCTACGAAACAGTATAGCTTTGGCAAGATCTTGTTTGTTGGAGGACCATTGATTTGATTTGATTTGATAAAGCTGAGAACTTTCCACACTGACTGGAGTAGGAGGAAGAGCTGCTATTGTAAGGGTTGCTTCTTTTAACTTTTCAGGATAGATTTTTTTACAAGTTCTAAAAGAGGCGTCTTGCAAGAGCAATCATATTTCTCTATTTCTTCAAAGGCCACATAGAAATCTTGTTTGTATTTTTTCATCTAAAAGCTCTTGGTTCTTTATTTTCATTCGCTTTGCTTTAGCCTTTTTAATGTTATCCAAAAATATTTCTCAAAATTTAATTCATCACTGAAAGAGGATAATAGACTCGCAGTGTCTGTAGTTTGACTGTTCTGATTTGAATCCTCCAATTTTTCTGAAAATAAGTTCATTCTTATTGAAAGTTCATAGATGGTTTTCTTTGCCTTCTTAATTTGTTCGTCATCGAACAAAATTCGGTGTTCTGGATCTACATATATTGAGCCCAGCAAGGTCTCATTGTCTAGCAAACTAATTTCTCTTTTTTTCATTGAAGAAATGATTTCTTCTGCAATAAACCTTCCATTTCACAAAGAACAAACATCACATTCTTCCATTCTCACTCTCTATTAATTCTTCAGTTTGTAGCTTTTTTGTGGCTATATACAGTGTAGAAAGAAGAGTTTTCAATAGTTTTTCTGGTTAGTGAAACATTAGAGTTATCTACATCTTCTAAAAAAGTTCTTAATTCCAACAACCTCTATTTGCTCTTTTTCCTGCTTGCTTCCTAAGAATTGCATCAATTTTGGGAGTTCTTGTTGCTATTTCTGCTTACCTACATTCACCAGTGAGATTTGAAACTGAATGAAGTAACTAAATGAATCAGTTTAATCATTAATGGCAAATATCACATCCATCCTCCCACCTTATATTTATTTATTAATATGTCAATAAAATAGAAAATAACTATTTATTTGTGAAAAATAATAACTCAGCTTGTCATTATTATTTTTTTAATTCACTTTAATTTCATTTCAAATTCAAACTGTCCAACAAAAATTGGAGTTGGGAGTCAACCTGTTTTTAGTAACTCGAGCTCCGACTCCTTTTACCCCCAAATCTGCCCAACTTCGATTTCGATTCCACGGCCCTGCACGCCCCGACAAATTTTGTGGGCTTGTTCTCATGTTACTATCAGACAAGTGAGATAAGCCACAACACATAGATGGAATTCTGGATTTGTGACATCAACATTTAATAAATCATTATAAGATGTGCACTCTACATTTTCTGGCTTCATAAAAAAAGAGAAAAATTTTGCCATCAATTTTTTAAATACTGGAATGTATTAAATGAAGCATTGGTTTTTTTGTTTCAAATAATTTAATATATGTGTTGAACTCTGGTAATACTGCTGAATATAATGCCATATGCAATAAAGTTTTGTTTTGCGTAACAAATAACCCATTTAGCATTCTTTTTTTCCGAGCTAAAGCATCCTTTGTGAGTTGTTGGGAATGCAAGCAAGAATACACCCCTTCAACAATTTTTTTCTGAGCTGCAGAAATATTTCTTTTATTGTATACAGTTTCAACATAAGAAAAATAATCCCCTTTATCAGTTTTATCCAATTAGTGAAAATAAAATGCAATAAGAGCATCCCACAGATCTTTGATTTTTTCTGAAACACATAAAATGTACACCCACCTATGGTCTGGTCTCTTCAAGGGCTTAAGTTTTTTAATGGCAAGGGATTCACAGATTTTGAAAAAAAATTTCTCTTTTACTGCAGCTTTTCATATCAAAATAGATGTCATCAAACAAATCTTCTAAGTATCTATCAAAACACGAAGCAAATTTTTTTTGTACAGTTATTAGCTGTGTGACATGTGTCACCATCAATATCTAATAAGTGAGGTGCTTTGTTTGATCGTAGTCTGGTTTCAACACCCTTTTTTTTTCCATGCATGGTGTTACATGAGTCCATTAATACACTAATTAAGTTTGCCCATGGAATATTATTATCTTCAATAGTATTAACAACTGCTTTAAAAACAGCTTCTGAATTGCAAGATTCCATCTTTAGAGATGCAAAATGATGAACTACAACTTCATTTTGATTGTTGTCATAAAACATAACTACAACTTCCTTTCTCACCAATTTCCCGAAAACGAACTACAACTTCATTTCTCACCAATATTGCCAGTATACTTTCTTGAGCATTGCTAGTACTTTCATCCAAATTTAGAGAAAATGGAGTCTCCTTTAAAGTTTTAATGATATTTTCCTTAATAGTTTTTGCGAGCCCATATTTCATTTTATAACATGCAGTAGTCCTGGACATTTCCAACGAGTTTAGTGCCGTCTGATCGCGGCTCAACTGTTTGCAGCAGAGTTCAATTAAATTGGGAGCTACATTGAAAGAAAGAGAATTCTCGGCGATAAACGAAGTTATTAATACCTCTTGGCGTGCTTTTTTTGTCACTATATCCAATGGCCGAGCATTAATCTCCAGTAAGTCATCAGTATTTTTTGAATTAGCATAATTACTTACAGTCATTGAATGTCTAATGCACTTTGAATATTTTATGTGCGTCACAGTTTTAGAATGATTTGTGAAAGCCTTGAATCCTTCCCCACCATACTTCAGCAGTGAGTTACAAAAAACACAATATGCTTGTCCAGCAACATTTATTTTCTTGCACCATGTGCCGATGGTATCCCTATTACCATCTCTCCGTTCAATCCAATTCCACCTAAATGCATTCCGGACACCTTCTTCTAATTGTATAATATCACTATTTATTTATATTGAGAAATTTCATAGTGAAATTCTCTTGCGTACATAAATAAAAAAAATATTTCAATAAACGAAACGAAAAATTTACACGTGCATCAATAAATGAAACGAAAATTTTACACAGCGGAGAAAAAAAAGTTGAGAAGCGATCAATGACAAATAGCTAATAGGGCGAAAAATCCCCTTTCTCTACTTATTGGCGCCACGCCAGGAGAGGTAAGACCTTTGAACCAAGAGTCACATGATCGCACATCTGGTCGAACGAAGTCTCTCCCTTTTTTTTTCTGCTGCGCCTACTTGCCGAAAAGAATCCAGAAGAGAATGTCCGAGAACCGGGGGAATGAGTCATAACTCGCAATAAGGAAAGAACAAAAAAGAAGTTTTTTCCCTATTTTCACGCATTATCACTGCCTTTGGAGAAAGAAAGGAAAAGTTTTCACCACACACACTGACCTTGCGTTTTCTGCTTTCAAAGCAAACAAAATTACCCAGATCAAAATAAATAATTCATTATTATTCCTACTTCCTTATTCCGGGGATCGAAGTTCAAAATCCCCGGAATTCCGGGGTTTCTCCGGAGCACAAACACCCCTGCTATATAGATATATTTCAGAATAAAGAGGAAATAACCAAATTTTGATTTGATGTTTTAAACTGTATTTTTGTTTTAATGTGTTCTATATGCAGCGTTAACCATGAGGCCGATTATTATCGGCCAAGAGGGTTGTAGCACATTCATACATTGCATTACATACATACACATTTTGATATTCACAAGCTCTATTTCTTATACCTGACAATCAAGCAGAGACTACAAAAACAGCAGTTAATAAACATTTATACAAATGAAAAGAATAAATAATGCAATATTTGTTTGAAGAAGTTCATTTTACTTTAGAAATCACAGTTTATTTTCCCTCCTATAATCCAAAGGGAGTAATTAGTTTATGCAGATTAATAATGAGAATAAACAATTATCATGCAGATATTCCTGCACTATAGTGGTATTTACAGTATATATTATTCTAATATACCACACCAATAACATATAACAATATATATATTAAAGTTGAGAAGTTAATGTCTTATTTACGTAATAATAATTTTATTAAAATTAGATAATGAAAATCAAATATATGGAAAAAAAAAAAAAAAAAAAAAAAAAAAAAAAAAAAAAAAAAAGAAGAAGAAGAAACTTATAAATACAGAACAAAGTCGAGATCCGAACTCGTCGGAACTTGTGCGATTCTGGATTTTTTAGATCATCAGTTTAAATCTAATAAGATGGCATGTAGAAATAATAAAATTAAAAATATGAAATTATAATTTTTGAAATAATGAAGCATTTATGTTCTAAAGGGTATCAAAATTTAGGAAAAAAAAGCTTAATATTTATTTATCTACTTTATCAAACATTTCTTTCAAGTTGTTTAAATTGCTTCATTTTTTTTTTTTTTTGTGCTAATACTTTCTCTTTAATTCTATAGACAGACATAATTTCTTGTTCAGTTACATAGCTCCATTGTTGAAGTCCTGTATTACTGTGTCTAGGATTCTGACTAACTCGACAATCAAAATTTTTTTATTTTCATTAACCTCTCTGTCACTTTTTTCACCATTGGTAGTGGTATTTTCTGGATCTAGAACCATCCAATTACAGATTTCACCATCCGTTAATTGATTGATAAATGAGGAGCATTGTCATCACAATGAAAAACTCTTTTTATATCATCTTAATTTATTACTGCTTCTCCACATTTCTTTACAAAATTTCTCCTTTGGTTTACAATAACCGAAAACCTTCAGATTTGCGACTATCATCATCATAACAGCTATCGTTCACTATACATATTTGGCTATGTATCATGAGATTGGCGACTAAAGACAAGCTGTCCTGCAAACTTTTATCTTGTTTCTATTGCGCACTGAGACAATTAAGCCTGAATTGTATTTAGTTATTTATTATACTTATGCCTATTCCTTTGCACATGCTTAAAACTTATCTGAGTCCCGAATAAATAAATTCCCACATATACTTATCGAGGGCAGGCACCAGAAATCTTACTGCCTGATGCAGTCTCTGCGGATCCTAAATTCTGCCGCTTGATGCCCCATACGAGCTCTGGCGCTAGGTATATGTGAATAATAAATTAGTTAATGTTAATTCAAATGGCAGTAAATGTATTCTTCTTCTATAAGTATCATTAACAAAATCAATTAATCCCATACAGAAAGATATTTTTGTTAAATTTTATTGTAACATTTCTTAGTGCATTTAACTTAAATCTGTAATCATCACCAATCATAATGTCAACATAAAAGGTTACCATACTCTTTTATTCAATTACTAACATAAAAAATTGTTTAGGTATTGTTACATGAGTCATTACTCAAGTTGTCATGTGTTGATGAAAGCAAAATATAATAAATAATGATTTGCCAGGTTGGGTCAGGAATATAAAATATTAGTAGGCGTAAAATCAAGGGTGTTTATAAGGTATTTCTCCCGCCTTCCTAGCGTGCCTTCGTGATGTAGTGGTTCTGAATGTTGGGCCAGTATTCCAGAGGTCCGTGGTTTGATTTACCGGCGAAGGCGTTTGCTTATTTTTCATCTCTCCAGCTTTTCCAATTAACCTAATGACTCTACAGTGGCACCTGATCTAAAAGGGTGTTGGATGATGATTTTCCTCATGCAGGATTTGGTGATTGGGTTCCCTAAAAACCCAGTCGCCCTTTAAAAGGGGGAGTAAATAAGGTATTTCTTCCGCCTTCCTAGTGTGCCTTCGTGGTGTAGTGGTTCTGCATGCTGGGTTGGCATTCCAGAGGTCTGTGGTGAGATTCCTGGCGAAGGCGATTGCTCATCTTTCATTTTGCCTGCTTCAAAAAATATCTAATGTTTCTACAGTTTTTCTACGTAGAATGCTTTAGTTTGAGATATAGTATGCCAAACAGATATACAGCTATGGAGCCAAATTATTGATCATACAAATTTATGTTAAAATGATTGTTTCTTCAATAACGAGATATTTTATTTAGTGCCGAAGTGAAATTAAGAATTGGGACTTTCCATGTTTTATTATTGGGGGGGGGGGATCAAATGCACATCGTAGCACTAACACACACACAAAAAAGTTGGTGGTGGCTTTGAGGTCCGGATGTTAAACCATTCCGGATACTGGACATCCGGATCTCGGACTTTGTACTGTATTAAATAAGCACAAATACTAATGGTGATTTGAAAATAATTTCACAATGAAAAATTATCAAATGGATTCAAAAGCATGAAATGTTTAATTTTAAAAGTTGCTTAAATTAACTAACGTTTATCAGAATAGTGATTATGAGGTAAAAAGAAAGAGAATCTGAAATACTTCATTTAAGAAGAAGACTATGTTTTCACATTTCTAATAAATACTCGTTGCCAGGTCAAAATATATGCTTACTTTTTCATTTTGATTTAAACCATATTTTGCACGAAGTAGCTTTTTTAGATGATATACAGTTATAGCACCAGGACAACGGAGATATCGGCGATGCGTCTGAGGGAGAAATAAATATACAAATAAAACAACACAGCTAAATCTTGAATTATATTTCTATATAGATGAACATAATATATACTTAGAATAACTCTTTGAATATTTAAAGTAAATTTTACTGTACTTAAGCTTTTCAAATGTTAAATTCTGAAAGAAATACAAGTTATATTATGTTAATTTACAACTTCTAGTAGTTCCCATTAAAAAAAATTGTAAATGGATTAAGCACACAACACACAGGGAAAGAAGAGGAGAAACATTATATTCTACAAAATTTCCACTTATTACAGTACAAACATTCTGTCCCTTATTATACACATCCAGGGTTCGTACACATTTCTGCACACGGAAATTAAGTACTTTTAAGGACCATTAATGAAAAAAATTAAGGACCTATGAGCAAATGGAAACTGAATAAATTCAATTAAAAATATTATTCTATGCCTGAATTTCCCTTTTGTAATACCATCCTAAAAATAAAATAGATCCCCAAGTAGTATGCATTATTACTAAACATGAATTAACTAACATAATTATTAATAAAGTTTATCAAGTAGCATTAAATATTTTACACTTATAATAGTAGGACACATTTAAAAGAAGATAAGTGACATTTACGTTTTACTAATAGTTAGCTTTATGCTTTTTTTTTTTTTAAATGTCTAATTTTGTCACATACTTAGTCAGTCTAGAGATTTAGCAAATAGTAGGGAGATTTTATGTCAAACGACATATGTTAAAATGAGAAGTGAGATGATAATCAGCATGATTCATAACAAAAGACTGAATGTTGTCCCTCTGCTGCTTGTCTATAGAGAGACCTGCTGATTGGAACACACCTGAAATGCCTGATGTAGGCACAGTTAGCAAGTGTTGAAGTTAGCCAAGCTCTGCTTAATGCAGTTAATGTCATAGCTTTGTGTAGAGTTCCAGGGGTTGTAACCCAGTTAATATACTTTTAGGTTCCAATAAGCCATTAAAGCGCCAGAGGTGATAAGTTGTTTTATATAAGTCTCAGTAGATGCAAAGAATAAGTTTTACTTGATGGTGTTGATGGTTATTTGATGGGTGATGGTTACTTAATGGGTTCTCCACACAAAGGATTTCGCGTTTGGATTCCCTAAAAACCCCAGTCGCCATTTAAAAGGGGGAGTATATTTCTCCCACCTTCTTGGCGACCCTTCGTGGTGTAATGGTTTGCACACTGGTAGCGGTATTCCAGAGGTCCGTGGTTCGATTCCTGGCGAAGGCGTTGTTAATTTTTTATCTTTCCTGCTTTCAAAAATACCTCATGTCTCTACAAGCCCCAAACATTTTAGCTAGTTTATATCGATTTTCTTCTCTTTAATTATCGATCTTTTCTGACAATAATTAGAAATTCGTCTCTATATGCAAACCAATGTTCTTGCTAGTTTCTGTGTGCTTTATCTCCTAACTTGTCAACCTCTCCACAATGTATCTATGAGGATTTACTTGATTTGGTAAAAGTTAAATAGTCCCTCTTCCCCAATAGACATGAAGCAAATTATCACTGTATATGAAAGTAACTACAATATCAGACAAAAAACTTAAAATATAAAGGCATGTTCTGATGCTAACAAAGTCAACTACAGCTCACGGTGACGTAATTAAACAAGAACAGTCAAATTCAAACTAAAAATGTGGACTAGTGGTCAAAGATAATACAATTTAATTTAAATTTAATATGGCTCAGTAACTCTATCATATGAGGAAACAGAAATGGGAAATTATAGTAAAGGCTGAAATGATAATTAATTGGGTAATTTACATAATAATAACTGCACATATCTTTAAAGAATAATTTTCTTTATGTATTCGGTTTCTTACTTCAACGTGTTTCCTTTTAATTTTAGAATTTTTGGATTTAATTAAGGATTTCTGTTATTCTAAAAAACACTGAATGCATTTAGAATGTACAGAAAAAGCAGCTAATTTAATTTTTTAGTAATATGAACAGAGTAGGTGTGGCAGAATTTTTAGAATTTAGTGACACAGAGAACAACAAAATCTAGAAATGGCAAAACTTTTAGAATTTAGAGCAGGCATTAGAAGCAGAATTTAGGATACACAGAGATTGCATCAGGTGGGAAAATGCATAGCACCAGCTCTGTGTGCGATGCATTTAGACACATTAGATGAATATTTTAAATTGTAAGTTTTAAATTTCTTTATTAATAAAAAAATCTCTTTCTATAAGGCCTGCCCAAGTGATAAGATTAGAAGCATTTTTGATATTTTCCATGCTTTTGTCTACTGAAAAGATAAGCATATTAAGAAAAAAGATTTTAGTATCAGGAGTAAAACATTCAAATGTTATGTTTCCATTGTTCTTGCAGACGTTCTCCAAAAAGTAAGAAATTAATCACAAACTTTCTGTAAAACACATCCATTACGTGTTAATACCATGGAGACATTTTTCATTTTGTCACATATTTATCAAATCTCTAGAATCGTGGGCGTATAAATCTAGTTTTTAAAACCTTCTAAACTTTGAATGCAGCAATGTCAAAAATACTAAAGAAAAATTATCCCGACCAATTCTGTAACAGCAAAAAGCTAGAAACATTTTGAAAAAACAAAAGGAAGGAAAAAGTGTAAAATTAATTTTATAGAGAAACTGATGCATATTCTTTTTAAATATAATTCTAATATATTCCCATTATTTTAATGAAATTTATCAATGTTATGATGTTTTAAAAAAAAATCGCCGAAAAATTCTCAGATCTCGGAATTAAAAATTTTCTATAGAAACTGATCTTAAAATCGCCAAAATGTTGACAAGTTGTCAAATTTAGAGCCATTTAATAAAAGAATTCACAACCCCAAAAGTGAAAAGTTGTTTAAGAGCACTTTATTAGAAGGAATGAATTTCGAAATGCTTATGTTTCACTTCTTGCTTAGAAAATCGAGTATCCCATTATTTATGTTAGAAATAAAAACAAATTATAACCCATGAACCTATTCAAAAGATAACCATATATGTCAGTGAATTGCCAAAAATATTTCACCAAAATGCTAATTCACACTCAAAATGGCAGTCGTTAAAACAGACATTTCTGATGAATAAAATTAAGGACCAAAAGTCGATTCCTAAAATTTTAAGGACCGTACGAACCCTGTATTATTAAACTGTAAATACACTAGTGCACAAAACTTAAACAGTAAAATCATTTTTCAATGTATACAGAATTGTTGAAAAGGGCCTTTTGCGATCGGTACAATGAAAATCCAGCTCAGTAGAAAGAATCGATTTCAAAAAATTTAAGGACTTTTAAGAACCGTACGAACCCCAACATCACTAAAATTGTTCACACTGAATTTTTTAATACAAAATTATTGTAACTTGACAAATTTAGACAAAATTAGTGTAACTTGGGTATTACATAAAAAAAAAAAAAAAATCACCAATAATCAGTTTGATTTAAAAAATAAAACATAAAATCTACATTAGTTTTTCTCAAATATTCACTACAGGATGCAAACTGTTTTCGTTGAAATATTCATTCACTACTGATGTTTATGTATCGTTTGCTTCATTTTATTGTTGCAAACAGCGTACATTTCTTTTGTTTTTCTTCCTTTAGTTTTGAACTTTATGTGTGGCAACAAGATAATTGATTGATAGAATTGTGTTTGTGACAGCCATGTAGAATGGTTCGCTTTTTTTGTATCAATTATTTTGCATTGCTGACATCTTATTTATAATTAGTGTAATGAAATAAAAGTGAAGGAATACAGTCCATATGTTAAGTGATTATTGTTTGTGAAACATATTAAGTAAAGATAATTTATAATTGGTCAAAAGTCTAACCAGAGTGGTAGTGAAGATAGTGACTGTCCTAAGCGCATTGTAACAACGCAAATATGCACATGGTTGGTGAAAAATTACTCCACTTTGTGAGGTAAGAGGATTTTGAACATTTATATTCTACTAAAAATTCGTTTATAACTGATTTTAAGAACAATGTTGTAATACAGCATAGAAGTGTTTCGATTTCGTTTTAATAATAGTGTTAAGTGATTTAAGAACAATTTCTGTTTTTGAATTGATCAATTATGAGTGAACTTACTATTATTTTACTTTTAAAACAAAAAGAGCTGTTTTACTAATTATGCAGAGAAAATTAATTTATAGAACTAGAGGAATGTGTCAAATTATTGAAACAAAAAGAAAGAGTTAAGGAAGCTTGATTCTGAAATCGAAAGTTTAATTACAGATACTAAAGAATTAGAAAATGAAATAGATAATGTTTAGGAGTACACAGATAAAATTTATTTGTGGAAATTTAAAGGTGAAAAAATATTAAAAAATCAAAATAGCAAAAATAATTCTAATAGTGTAATTTCAGAACAGGTTCTTGACAATATTAAATTACCCAAGTTAACATTACCGACTTTTGGTGGTAATATTACAGAATGGATAGCTTTTAAAGATCTTTTCAGTGCTTGTGTAAGAAATAATACAAATTTATCTAATGCTAAAAAATTGCAGTATTTGGAGGCTTCGTTGAAAGGTGAAGCATATCGCATTATTTAAACCACTTAAATTTCAGACTGTAATTTTCAAATAGCATGGAATCTGTTAGACGAAAGATATTCAAATAAGAGAGAACAAATTTTTGCATATATTAAACGTTTTCTAAGCTTACCAACTATTCAAAATGAATCAGCATTTGCTACTTTAAATTTAGTTGACAATATTAATGAAGTAATTCATTCTTTAGAAGTATTGAATCAAACCATTGATAATTTTGGTGACACTTTAATGACTTATTTAATTTTGCAAAAATTAGACCCTTCTACAAAATTATGGTGGGAACGTCAGTTAAAATGTAATGACATACTTGCCAACCTATGACACTCAAAAATCAGGAGATTTTTTTAAGAAATCAGGAGATTTTTCACAATGTTTAAAAAGACTTTTTAAATGATAAAAATACAGTTTTTAATAATGAATTAACTTTAAATAGTAACTAATTCTTAAATGCAAGCAACAAAAAAATACCTTACACATAAAAAACATTTTTATTACTTGCATCGTTTAAGGAAAAAAAAAAAAAAAAAAAAAAAAAAAGACACTTTAGTTTTCGTACAAATGTGGCAAATTTTGCTTTCTTTAAGAAAGAAACTTCATAATTTTGTAAACAGCAATTGCCACGTAGGCCTGTTTTCGCTAATAAAAGTTTTTCGAATGTGTCATCACTAATATTAGATCTAAATTTAGTCCTCGTTTTCGCAACACTGAGAATCCTCTCACACTCTGCATTACTATAGGGAACTGTCAAGATGGTAACACAATTCTAGACAGTTCACTATATTTTACAGTTCCATCAGCACCTTTCACTTTTCCAATTAAACTCCACTGGGTGTCAATCCTAGCTTATTTTATAACTTCATCCAAGTTTTCTAATTGTAAACTGCTGTTATGCAGCTGTTACAATTCGAAAACTTGAATGAAGACTTGGATGGATTGTTTCAATTTTTCCTTCCTTTTAGAACTCCTTTCAAGATAATAATAAATATCAACAATGTGTTCATCCACATTTATGGGTAAAGAAGCTGCCCCTTTTTCAGCTGCTAAATTTAAGAGGTGACAGGTGCACCTCATAATCTGAATTTTCCTTTTCTTAAGATGCCTGCAACACCAGTCTTCCAAGCCTACCAATACTGGTGCATTATCGGCACCAAGTGCTAAGCAATTATCCAGAGGGCCTGCATTTTCTTTTAAAGTTTTAATAATTAGCTGTGCTATATTAAAGCCTGTCAAATGTCCTTCTAAAGTAGGAACATAAAGTAAACTGCACTCAATTTCTGAAGACTCTGGATCAAAAAAAGAAACAATTGGATACAGTTTTGAATCGGTATTATTACTTCCATCCGTAGAGAGGGAGAAAGGAGCTGTTTTAATGCTATCAATAACTGAAGATTTATTTTTCAATCCCATTTCTTTAACAATTGATCCTGTTTTGATTCTTGGACCTTGAGTATTTTTTAGCGATTTCACTATCGGGAAACATTTTTCTAAATAAAGCTGCAGCGTGATCCGATGCATTCAGTGGCAGGATGTGCTCCAGTAAAAAGGCAGAGAACAGACATTCTGCATTAATAACTTTTTGGTCCTTTGTTTCCGAAGAAAAATTTAATTTTCCGTTTTTTTAAAAACAACTCATGTTATCCTTGTGTACGTACATGTTTGAGAACATCCGCCTTTCCACCATGCGAAATCGAAAAATCACAACGACGGGTGGTACACATCGCAAATTTATTACATTTCTTTGAGGAAATAATGGAATGAAAGTCAACTGTGTACGATTTTTGAAACGTACACGAGTATTTCACTTTCTCGCAGATGTAGCAAAAGATGATAATTTCTAAAACTATTTCCCTAAGGCACGTGTACTCACACAACTCTGGACAAAATGAAAGAAATAACTAAAGCACGTCCAAATAACAACTTACTTTGTCCTCATTGGCTAATATATGCCAGCTGACACGCAGTGGAGCTCGAAGCCCATTGGAGAACTGGAGAACGACGTTTCTGGATACGTATAATGCTGTCACTCACAAAGCAGAAGCTATCTGATTAGCAAGGTTTTGTTTTAGATATAATGTAGAATAATTCAATTGCTTTCAGACATCCAAAAGCACTTTGTTTTTATTCATATAACAAAGTATTAAGCCAAGTTTCATAAAAGTCGTGAGAAATTTTAAGAATAAGAAAAAGACGGGAGAAATATATCGTAAATCGGGTTGGCGGGAGAGCGGTCGAAAAGCGGGAGTCTCCCGCTTAAATCGGGAGAGTTGGCAACTCTGTAATGAGATTCCAAAACTTATGACTTTAATTGAAACCCTAAAAAACTATGCAAGAACACTTCAAAATAGCAAATCAAAAAGTAATAAGGTACCTAAATCTGTGTTTCAAAATAAGAATAATGTTCTGGTTGCTACTTTGGGTTGTGGTTATTGTAAAGATCATAGTTTAGCCAAATGTTCGAAATTTCTAAATTTATCGGTTCAGCAAAGAATAGAATTTGTAAAATCTAATCGTTACTGTTTTAATTATCTAATATGCACTTTCTCAAAAAATGCTAGAGTTTAAATACATGTCAACATTGCTTTAACAAGCATCACAGTAGTTTGCACATTGTAAATAATTCAAAAAATAAAACTCAGTGAAACAGTATATCTCCGCCTACACAATCTATCCCTAAAAGAGATGAATTAACGAGTCCTAAGGATGTTTCAGCCACAGTTAGTGCCTCTCATTATGATTCAAATGCAAAAAGTAATCACACCAGTCACATTTTATTGTGTACTGCTTAATAAAAGTTCAAAATTCTGAGCAACAATTTGTGTACATGTTTATGTGACACTGGATCTCAGAGATAATTTATTTCAAGGGATTGTGTGAAGAAATTAGGATTACGAGTGAAAGAATAATTTCATTTCTGTATCATGTCCAGGAGAATTTAATACTATAAGTAATGGGGAAGTTGATTTAGTATTCACTTCTCATTTTAAAAGTGATATTCGTGTAGCAACATCAGCATTTGTACTGGACAAGGTGACAGATAACATTCCCTATGTATCTTTGCCATCAATCATCTTCGATAACTTCAGTGATTTACAATTAGCTGGTCCATTATTTTACAAGTCACAACCACTTGACATTTTATTTGGAGTAAATGTATTTCTGCATTTAATGACGGGAGAAATTGTCAAACGTGGTCCTGATCTACCATTTGCTCTAAATTCGAGGTTGAGATGGATAATTTTGGGTACTACAAATTTTGAATCTACAAATTTTGAGCCAGTATATGTAAATCATTTGAATACAAACACAGATGAGTTAGTAAATTCTTTCTGGGAGTTAGAAAAGTTTCCAAATGTACAACCTTTAACAAATGAAGAAAAACTTTGTGAAGAACGTTTTAAAAACTCGCATTTTAGAGACACATCAGGTCGTTATTCAATTGCATTACCATTCAAACATAATAGAGATATTCTAGGTGACTCCCGTGAAATGGCACACAGAAGATTTCAATACTTGGAGAAGAGGCTGTTATCTACGTAAGATATTTACAACCAGTATATTCAGTTTATGAAAGAGTACTTTTCACTAGAACACGTAGAATTAGTGCCAGACTTAGATTATGAATTAGAGAATAAACACTATTATATCCCACATCACTTCGTGTTGAAGGACTCTAGCTTAACAACAAAATTGAGAGTTGTTTTCGATGCGAGTGCTAAAACAACCACAGATGTTTCTTTAAATGATATGCTAATGATAGGCCCAAAAATACAAGATGACTTAATTTGTATTTTACTAAGATTTAGACTTCATAAGAATGCAATAACTGCTGATATTATAATGATGTACAGACAGATAAAGGTTCATGAAAAAGATAGAGATTTTCACACAATATTATGGAGATAGCCCATATAAATAAATACAAGTTTGTCATTTGAAAACAGTTACATATGGAACTGCAGCTGCTCTATATCTTGCGACCAAAGTTTTGAGTCAGTTAGCGATTGATGAAGGATTGAGCTTTCCAAAGGCAAAAAATATAGTTTTAAAAGAGATTTTTATGTTGATGATATGTTAACTAGTGTAAAAGATAGCTCGGAAGGTATTGCATTGATAGATGAATTGCAACAACTGCTAAAAAGGGGTGGCTTTGAGCTTCATAAATGGTTGACAAGTGAACCGTCATTGTTAAAAACCTCTGGCTTAACAAACACAGATAGTGACAATATTCATCCTGTAATAGAAGACAAAACATTGAAAGTTCTGGGACTGGAATGGCATCCGGACAATGATGAATTCAAATGTAATGTCGGTGTAATAAGAGTATCAAAGTTTTCCGACTAAAAGGATTATTTTGTCATTCGTAGCAAAGCTATTTGATCCATTGGGGTGGATAGCTCCGTCTGTAATTCTCACTAAACTGAACCTTCAGCCATTGTGGAAATTACAATTATCATGGGATGATCTTGTAACAGAAAAAATTGATCGAAATTGGAGAAATCTATGTAGAGAAGTTAAACTTTTGAATTCTATAAATGTACCTAGGAAAATTCTGCTACCTGATTATTTTCGATGTGAACTTCACGGATTTATTTATTTATATCAAAACTTGCAATAACTCTGACATTAATGTTAAACTTGTAACAGCTAAAACTCGTGTAGCACCATTAAAATCTATTACGATTCCAAGACTGGAATTATGTGCAGCAGTGTTATTGGAATGATTGATTCAGTCTATAAAAGCTTTATTAGTTATAAATTTTGATTTAGTGCAAGCTTGGAGTGATTCACAAATTGTGTTGTCATGGCTAAGGTCAGATCCTAAAAAATGGCAAGTATTCGTATCCAATAGAGTTTCTGAAATACAATCCATCTTAACACCTGAAAACTGGAGTTATGTTGACGGAAAAGAAAATCCAGCTGATTGTGCTTCACGTGGGTTATTTCCTGCAGAACTATTATCTCATCAATTGTGGTAGAATGGTCCTTCTTGGTTAAAGTGCAGTGAGATTGCCTTGTCTAAAAATATTCTTATAGATGAAGAGGCATTACCAGGTGCATGTAAAACAGTCTCATTTGTCGTTTCTGAACCTGTACAGGAACTTGCTATTATATCAAATATATCTTCATTTTCAAAGTTCTGGGATTCAATCTTAATATCCAAGTAAATATGTAACGCATATTTGCTTGGATATTAAGATTCATATCGAATTCTAAAGTAGCATATCTAGAAAGAAATGAGTCTTTTTTATCTAGTAATGAAATTCAAGCTGCAACTTTCTGTATTGTCCGAATAATACAGCGATTTCACTTTTTTAAAGAAATTCAATGTTTGAAGTTGGGAAAGGACTAACCTACAAACAGCAACCTCCTTAGCTTGTGTCTAATTTTAGATGACAACAAAGTGTTACGTGTAGGATGAAGACTGAAAAATGCGCAAATATCAAAAAATGAAAAACATCCAATCTTATTACCTTCAAAATACAATCTGATAGAAATCATAATTAACAATATCATGTCAAATATCTGCAATTAGCACCACAACTTCTTCTATCTTTAATTAGACAGCAATTTTGGATCACAGCTGCTACATCTGCTATCCAAAAAGTAGTAAGATCTTGTATCACGTGTGGCAAACTTAAGAGCTAAAACAGCAAGTCAAATAATGGCTGATCTACCGGAATCTAGAGTAACACAATCGCGACCATTTCATCGAACTGGAATAGATTTTTCTGGACCGTTCATGATTAAACACCGTGTAGGACGTGGACCAAAATCATTTAAATGTTACGTATGCTTATTTGTATGTTTTGTAATCAAGGCAGTAGAAGTGGTAGAAGATTTGTCAATAAAGGCATTTTTAAGTGCATTGAAACGATTTATTGCAACAAGAGGGCTCAGATCATAGAGTCAGAGTTGTTAGTATTAATACTGGTCATGGTGTCATAAAACGACCAGTCGTGAAATTGTATCCTCTTCCTATTCAGACTAAAAACTATGAACCACTTTGCATATAATATTTTGTATTATTTTTCTTATGCTTATCTTTTATTACAGACAAAGAAGTTTCAAAATGCTCCAACTGTTGAAATCCCACAACGAGAGCCAGGATGTTTATGTGAGTATCGTTTCCTTCATTTTATTGTTGCAAACAGCGTAAATTTCTTTTGTTTTTCTTCCTTTAGTTTTGAACTTTATGTGTGGCAACAAGATAATTGATTGATAGAATTGTGTTAGTGACAGCCATGTAGAATGGCTCACCTTTTTTGTATCAATTATTTTGCACTACTGACATCTTATTTAAAATTAGTGTAATGAAATAAAAGTGAAGGAATACAGTCCATGTGTTAAATGATTATTGTTTGTGAAACATATTAAGTAAGATCAACTGATGTAAAACTAACTGTTTTCGTTCAGTGAAATTACTACGTTGGCAAGTTTTAATCTGTATTTTAAATCTATATTTCCAGGATCAGAAACTATGTTTGACAATTTATCATTTTCTCTTTAAGTATCATTTATCCCATTGCAGAAGAGCTATATAGAAGTATGAATTTGTAGAAATTTTAATTCTCTTCACTTTTTGTCTTAGTTTTAATAATATTATTCTTTAATATTAATTTATTCAGAAAAATTTTGGAATGTTTTATGGTGTTTAGAATTCAGAGAATTTTCACATTTGATTGATTATATCCAGAACTAATGAATAGATTTTAATGAAATCTGGTATAAATATAGATTGTTATAACACACACACACACACACACACACACACACAAAAAAAAAAAAAAAAAAAAAAAAAAAAAAAAAAAAAAACGCATAAAAGGTGCAAGCTTAATCATGTATAAAGCTCATCAGTGCAGGAAGGTATAAAACAGAGTTTACAGGATAATGCAAAAATGGAGCCTAATAGGTAGTACCACCCATCCAACAATCATATAGCTCTAATAATGTGACTTCATACGGGAAATGAAGCAGTTTATGAGTCAGTATGGCATAAAATCTCACTCTTGCAGCGACACTGTTTTGCAGACCTGGAAAGGGAAAGGTTGTCAGGACAATTGTTCCTTCTAACTGCCTTGGAAAACATCCAGAAATTCCACGTGGGAACAGGGAGCTTATTCAAGCTATATTTGTATGTGCATGGAATAGCCAATCAAGTCAAGAAGGGTTAACTTTACCCTTTATTTCTTACAGCGTACAGGTGTTCCTGCACTTCAGGATGCAGAGACCAACACTTTTGGTCTAAAATGTAAAAAATAAGAAATATTCACTTAATAACTAACTTAAGTAAATAAGAATTAAACTTAATGGCATTACAGAGACTATTAACATGAAGACTGGCCTTTTGAACCTGCGTAAGTAGTGAGCTAGATGCAAATATTACAATACGCCTATTATATCAGCAGGAACTAAGTTCTGGCCTAAAAGCAGACACAAACTGATTGAAAGGCATGTGCACAGCAGGGAAGCAGGAAGGCTCTCTCTCACTTGGCTAGAAGCCACTTCTTAAATACCATTTATAGTTGCAAACTCATTAGCATAAAAATCCTACTTGCACTTATTCTGGCTGGAAACAGACAATAACAGAAGATAGCCAAAAATAAAATAAACATTAGTAAAACTTAAAATCCTTATAAGGTGAGATGCAGCTGCACTCTTATGCTCTACAGCAGCAGTTCTAAACCTATTTCATCCGATGTACTCTTTTCACTACTGCTAGATCATTCCCTCCTTCCTTTTCAAAACTCATAATATACATATACACATTTGTTTTACATTATTTTTTAAGTGATTTATAAAGTTAACAGCAAAATGGATAGAAAATGTTGATAAATACCAAATTTGAATGAAAGTAGTTTCTTATATCCATAAGCTAAAACTAAATATTTCACCATTTACGGAAGGGTATTCCATGTGCGCATTCCCTAGGAACATCTTTAAGAGTCAGATGTCCCACCTACGCATCACTGGAGAACGCACTTAAGGAATTGGTGATGCCTATACGCATGTTATGCTGAAACACTTATCAAAAACCACTAGATGGTGTTCTGTGTCTAAATTTTTTTGAACTTAATATAGTTTTAGGATCTTGATCTTCAGTTAGATACCATTCTGCCTAACATTGGTGTCAGCTGTTGGGAAAGCATAATGTAAAGAAACACAGTTTCAGGTCTTTAACTCGCCATTTGCATTTCTGATATCCCTTCGAATCCTTTTTTTTTTTTTTTGTTTTGTTTTTTGTAGGGGGAGCTACTATGAAGGGTCTTTTAGTGTTATTATGTGGGGTTCTATTATGCTTTGAATTGCTTTCATTGCTTATATTTTGCATACTTCCTTTTTTTTATTTTGGAAAGTTTTTTATTTCAAATTATTACGGTGAGCAACCATTATTTATCATAGGAAAGATACACTTGCACGATAAATGAGCCAATTAGTGGCATAGATGAGAGTGATATTTCTAGTGATTCTTGTACGGACATTTTGTCAGAGACTTAACTCACTGAGTGTCTGCCTTCTACTTACCATTAAAGATTTTGTTACTTCTTCTTGCAAACAGTCTTGAATTTTTTAAAATTAATTTTAAAGTTTATTAATGTATTCTGTAAATTAAAATTTTGGAATAATTTGAATAGTGTTTCCAAAAATTATATCTCAAAGTAAGCAATTTTTTAATATATTTTTATGTAAAGGAAAAAGACAATTAAATGCTAAATGTAACACATATGATAGCTTAAGTAATAATCTAAAATAGCACCATAAATTACAACTTAAACTTTTTTGTGTGCGATTCCCCCCCCTAAATTTAGGCTTAGCGATGCAAAACCCCCTCCTGTGGGATAATTCCTTTTGATTCCCATCTGTCCCAAGGGAACACCTTAAACAAAGGTGCACCATTTCAAAAGCGTTAGATGTAAAATAAAAGACCTACTGCATTCCTTGCTTGAGACTATGGATTCCCCTCCTGCCCTGGTTAAGAACTGTTCTACAGGGTTTAGGTGTGGAGCTCTGGTTGGTCAACCCATTCAGTTACTATCCTCACGTTCCAGAAAATCATCCACCGCATTAGCTTAGTGCGGATAAGCATTTCATCCGTAAAAATGAACTGATGGCAACTGCATCCCTGAAAAGCAGAACAGAGGACTCTTAAGATCTGGGCCTCTAGTTCTCTCCAGAAGTTAGGCTGAACTGGAACCAATCTCTGAAGAGATAAGCCTCCAGTGATGCTTGATCCAAAGACAGTGGTCAGTGCATCATGTTAAACAAGCTCTCTTATGTACAGATAGGAGTGGAATGCAGACAGCAGATTTATTTGCGAGCAGATGAAATCTCAGGGTTCTATGTTTTTTTTTTTTTTTTCCCCCTTCAGAGGCTTAGCAGGATTAGTTAATTTTTAAAAATAAAAAACATGCATTCACATAAGGAGAATCAGGTGAACAATATTTTTTTGTAAAGTGAATATATTAACTAAGTAGACTGGTTAGTTAGATCTTAACACTCTATAGAACATTCTTTGGAGAGTAGTTGCAACTTGCCCTTCCTTTCCCAAATCTCTCTAAGATTTGAAAACACTGCTGTTGCTGCAGTGGGACTGACTGTTCAAGCATGAAGTCACACTGGAAAAGATACATGACTATTAGATGAGATCCTACCCCTGTTTAGTCTCTCAATTTTTTCTCTTTTGCAATCTCAGCTTTAGCTTTCCCTGCATTAAAGAGCCTTATGCAAGTGCACCAAGATTGCTGGATGGTATATATTTTTGTATTATATTAAATTACTGCCATACCAAATTTCATCAAAAACTATTCATCAGCTCTCCCCAAGTGAGAAATGACCATCAATCAACCAAATGTGAAAATTCAGTTAATTTTTAAACACCAGTGCATAATATCAGTTCTAACTGCCCCCTAAAAAACTGAAATTCTACAGGACCTAAGAATTTAAATTTGAGGCGGGCAGCAGCACATGAGCATAAGAACGCAACAAAGAACCGTACAAAAAGTTCACTGCATATTACTAAAATGGGGGTTTAAAATCAAAAACTTTAAAGCTCGAAGATATAACAAACTGAAACACTACAAGCAACCGATATGAGTATCACATGTGCTGCTATAAATTAATCATTTCTTTGAAATTTGCTCTTTTCATATACACTGCTGGCCACCCAAATTGCAACACGAATAAAGACAAGAGATATCACAACAAAATTTATTTAGTAGATAACATGTTGACCAAGTATCAAATGATTAAATTTATAGACTTCTGTAAAGTGTGGTTCCTTCCCGAATCAGTAGCCAGAGTAGCCACCATTGTTGGAGATCACTGCTGCAACACGCCTCAGCATTGATTCAAAGTGACTTTGGATGTGTTCTTGGGGTACAGCAGACCAAGCAGCTTCCACATGTTGCCAAAGTTGATCTCGTGTGGCAGTTTGGGATGTAATCTGGGTCAATTATTCAGCAACCACAGGCCACATTTTCTATCGGCGAAAGATCCAGAGAGTGAGCCAGCCAGGAAAGCAGTTCAATCTGCCGATTGACGAAGAACCCTAAGACAATGTGTGCCACGTGTGGTCTCGCATTATCCTGTTGAAATATGGCTGTGGGCAAGCCCTGAAGGTAAGGAAGGACAACTGGCTCCAACACCTCGGAGATGTAGTGCTGGCCTGTTTAAAGTACCGACAATGTGTATTAGATGAGTACAAGAGCGATATTCAATACCACTCATACCATAATACTCGGTGCAGGACCAGTGTGGCGGTGCATAACGCAGCTGTTCAGCATCATCTCTCCACGGTGTCTCCAGACTCGAGTTCGAGCATCGTGGTGTTGCAGACAGAAGCATGACTCGTCAATAAAGACAATTTCATTCTATTCTGCCGTCCATGTCCTTCTTTCATCGCACCATTGGCGGCTGAGATGTCTGTGATTCTGCATCAAGGGTAGACGAAGCAATAGACGTTTTGCGGATAGACCACTCTGCTGTAAACGGCGTCGAATGGTACACGCAGACACTGGATGATGCGTTACAGACTGAATGTGCTGTGCTATGTTTACTACGACTACTGATTTCCCTGAAAGATAATCCACACTCTCGGTAAGCCACTGTCCTTCTTCTGTCGAACTCGGATACTTGATCAAACGATGATCGCTGTTTTTACGAGGCATAACTGATCTTTTTTTTTTTTTTTTTTTAAACAAGAAAAACACGACTGCCGAACATGAAACCATCCAAAACTCCAAGCTTTAAACAGCACTTTGAAGTGGCGCCAAAGGCGTGCGTGATGTGCTGAAATTCTAATCATTTGCATATCTCACCTCCGCTAATGCACGTTGTAAATTTCATGTTATTTGCATGCTCCCTTCAGTGTGTTGCATTTACGGTGGCCAGCAGTGTACTCCCCCCCATCTTTGAATTTTAAGGATCACTAAACTAAAACAAATCTCATTTAGTATCTATGGAGTTTAAGAACAGGCCAGGTAAACACAAGATAAAATTATTGTGCCTCCACTAATAAATGAAAAACATCCTGGATGTTATAATTCTTGAGATTTACACATCCTCTCTTAGAAAAAAGAAATATTTATGAAAAATGTGTTTACTTACTTTGTCATCAGTTTCATTATTAGGATGTAAACCCTATAAAAATGTATAAAATTTCAGTTAAAGAGTGCTCATCACATGAAATATAAAATTTCAATGATTAAATAACATAATTTAATCAGTTAAAAATAATAATTCTCATACTTTTAGATTTACAGATAAATTACAAATATAATGTACCAATGTTTGGCCTTTAGAAGTTGTTATGCATATGAACAGGTCAAAAAATTCAATTCAATAACTTTTGAGTCATTCTATATATGTTTATATATTCCTACACTCTTCGACACCCTTTAACTCTTTCGCATCGAAATCGCCCGTAGCGCCCGTTCATTCAGGCAACGGCAAACTGCCCCAACGCCTCGTTTATTTTCTACCTAGTTCTTTATCCTCCACGTTAGTGTATGGCTCATTGGTTTCGCGAGTTGTTAAAAGACATGTCAATCATTCTTTTGAAGCAAATAAAGGAGAAATACGGAAAGCTATTGACATTCGCAGGTGCAATACGGCCCTAAGGTGAAACTGCACACAATGGATGAATGGATGAAACCGCAGAAGGGGGAAAGGAAAACTATTCCAAGACTCGTAAACACGGGCGTTTTCGATGTTTGTTGAAAACAGATTTGGTCGTCTCTCGATGCGAAAGAGTTAAATAGTATTAAGAGAAAAAACATGTCAGATTAAATAGAAAATCTGAATTATTTCACCATGAAGCAGTAACAGATTTTATAAATGAAAGGAGAAAAAGTGACAAAAATATTGCTAACAAAACAAAAGGCTAATGCTGAAATTCTGAAACATGATGTATAATCAGAAATTAAAAACTGCTCATGTGCAGTAAATTCAATAACATACCAATCTAAGCAATGGCTAACTCTCAACTAACTATGGCTCCTCGTAGCCTCTACAGCCAATAGCAGGAGAAAATTAACAGTAGAACTTTCAAGAAAAACCAATCTTGAGGTTTTCTAATAATTTTCAGATTGTCACCAAGTTCTAAGAGATGCTTTCAGTCTGTATTTCCAATGCTCTATTCATATAACTATTTTCACAATTCCAATGTTAAATCACTTAGAATTAAAAATTTTATGAACAAAAATACTTAAACACATACAAATAAAATAAGTACTCATAAATTAAAAATTACTCAAAATAAAGGACAATAAAAATTTAATAAAAGTGTTATGTAATTATTCAAGTATTGTTGTAAACTGGAGGTTGTTGAAATGCTAATTACATGAAAGCAAAATATGCATAAATATAAAAAAGAAATATTTGAAGATACGAATGATGCAACCATCAGAAGAAATCAAGAAATACAACACCCAACAAACATATAAAATTATATATGGGGAGATACAAATATTGACGAATTGCATAGTTTATGTGTTATTGGCAATGTATGAAAAACAGATATTCTATATATAGCCTAGCGTTTTTTTGCCAAACATCAAATATTCAATTTATTACTATATGTACATTCTTTATGTGCTTTTTTTGTGTACATTTCGTAGAATTATAAATGCTATTTACCCAAAGTATTTAAGAGTCATGAAAAGGTTTGGACTAAGAAGACAAAGAAAAACAAGACAGTATTAACACCTTATTTAACAGGAGAAATCAGTTCATTTTGGTCTTCCACTAGCATCACATCCATAACAATTTAACAAGCAATGGTCCTGGGTTTCCTTCTCAGTAGTCATCTTGCCTTTTCCCTCACTCAGAAAAAAACACTGAAACAAAGGCTGAAATGCAAATTGCAAATTTTCTGCCTAAGGCTAGCTTTAAAGTCACATGCCTCGTCAACTTTAGAAGCATCATTAGCAGTATTTTACACTTTCCCTGTTTCTCATTTGGCATCACACAGAATGCCTGGGAAGTGTATAAAATATTATTAATTTTTGCAATCTAATGGCAAGCACTTGCCTATTTAGCACTGACCACTTCTAATGCCAGAAGTGGTGGTCATTTTACTGTGGAAGCAACCTAACTTCCCATGAGGGGACAGACAGTTACAACCATGCCTTCTCTGGGATTCGAGCCTGGGCTCTTATATACAGCAGTAAGCGCCCCTAACCACTATACGGTCTAGGCAATACATAAAATATTACCTTGGATGTCCAATCTTTGGCACTTTAAACAAAGCCTGCTTTTTATACATTGCTGGTAGCATACACCAGGGAAACTGAAATTAACTATGCAATTAAGATACCAATGAGAGTTTTTATTACAAATCTCTAATCACGCTACAATATTCAGAATATTAGAACAATAAAATTTTATTACTTTTTGTTACTATAGCATAATTCAACACAAACACAGCTATTAATATGGAATACAGATTTATAATTCTATTACAAATATAAATTTGGCAATTTTGATGCCACAAAGTAATGTCATTTCTGTTTCAAAATCTAAAATAAATCAGATGCTAAAAATGAATTTTGCAATTAATTTGACAAGAATAGAAATTATGATTTTAAGATCTGAAGACTTTGCAAAGATGAAATATAGTGCTTCAGATTAACTTTATAGAAGTCCAATTGTTAAAATAAAATATAAATAAATAAGATAAAACTTACTTCAGAATATATATTTGGATGCAATGTTAAGGGCATTGGTAAATTTCTACAAAAAAGAAATAAAACTATGAGCTGATTTTCACTTTATTAAACAATATTTGAAAAATAAATATAATAATGTATTTGCATCTGTGCTTGTTTACTTCCGATATCCGATTCCTTCCGATATAGAACAAAATTTAGAAACAAGAATGATACAATACTTTGGTATTGTCGTAACCACGTAGGTGCAATTTTTTTTAGGATTAAAATAATTGGTTATTTCAAATAAAAAAAGTTATTTATGTCATATCATCAAGCATGTCACTAGGTACATATTTTAGTCTATTTTATCCCAGAAAACAATTTATGAAACTACATAGAAATGTTATCTCCCGCATGTAATTATTACAGCGTACCAGTGTCTTACCGGCCATTTTTACCTCTTATGAGCAAAATTCAATGCTTGTTGATTCTTTACTACAGTACATAAATCTGACTGCTGTAATAAACGGAAGATGATTATTCTTAAATCAATTACCACTTTGAATGCCAATGTTTTCGTTACACTTCTTCACGCTGCATTTCAAAAATACAATATCATTAAATGTCAATCTAAACATTCCCACTTTTGTAGTGAAATATTATATTCCCACAAAAATTTCACAAACTTTTTTTCACTTGCAAGCAAATTTCACAAGCACGTATTTCCAAATTCAGCTGAAAAATATCGCTATTTGTCTTGATAGCTTCTAATACAAGTAAAACAGCATGTATGAAAATGGTGATGTTGCTTATTCAAACTTACAGTTACTGATATGGTTACTTGAAGAATTATTACATGCATAATTGCCACAGTTTGGCCACTTCTACCAGGATGGTTACAATAGCACCAAAGTAATATAGAAATTACTTTTCATGATATAATGTATATTAAAGGGAAAATATGCATAAAACTGAAATATATTATAATAAAATTTTTTAAATATTAATCATAATACAGTCATCAAATATTAATCTGGAAGTTATGGAAAATTTTACTTAAAATTTCATCAAACTTCAGCAATAATTATAGATTTTTATTTTTTACATTTATTTATTTATTTTTGATAGGAGAACCAGTAAGAAACAGAGTGCTTGTAATTTTTTTTTTTTTATTTAATGCTATTTCTTACATAAATATTATTCAATTAATAAATTTCTGCAATATTCCATTAGAAATTAAAGATAATAATCCACTAAAAAGGCAAAATATAAAGAAAGAATTCTAGTTTAGTTGATATAACTGCCAATACATAGCTGTGTAATCTTTTTTTATTATTATAATGAAAAATATAAAAAAACAGAAAATATAAATAAATGAGAGATCAGAATGGGACAAAAGACTCTTTTAACATGACTACAACTTACAAAGGGCAATATTCAATTGAAACACTAATGATATCTTCTGGGGAAAAAATCATACGATCACAGCCCCAAACATCACCCCTCTTTTCACTTGAAGTTGGAATGGATCCTTGAACTAGAAAAGATTGTGGGAAAAAGTTATAATTTCATAACATAGGCAATTAAAGTGAAAGTAATTTTATAATAAACCATAGATTATATATTGTAAATATTCTATTAAAATAACTATTATGAAAAAATTATTCAGTACATCTTCAAAAACTTATACATATTGTTGCTTGCGTACGGGTTCGTAATGGATTGAATGCAGAAGTCCAAAAGAAAGTTTATAAAATTTACTCTTATCATAAGAAATATTACAGGACACTGGAACTTTCCCCAGATATATTCAAATAAGTGTATCACACAATATAATCAGTAGTTACACTTCAAACTACTAACAACGTTAAAATACAGTGCAATGCAAAAAGAAAGAGAAAGCCAATTCAGATATCTCTGTTTTCGTGGAACTAAACAACTAAGATGTCTCTCTCCAGCTTTCTATAGCTTTCAATTGGTCGTGAAAAATTTCTAGCAATTTCTGCATCTCGAGATTTATAGAAAGCAATAAGAGACTATAAGTACGGTTACAGCTAACATAGTGTTCAATTACATTTATTAAATTTAAATATACGTTACCGAGATAACCTTTTATTCAATGTTAAATGCACATGCTTCTGTGTTTTTACTTTCCCCGGCAGAGCTTTCTCTTAAAATTTGTCTCGCACTGCACTGGGAAAAACAACAGTTTTAATTATAATTCCACTAAAAATATCTAATTAAATACAAAATTTGTAACAATATAAACAATGTTGATAAAATATAATAAAATTTATTTAGCTGCTTAATTTTTCATTATTCACAACTGCAACAATTATAAATTAAACTGGTACAGCCTCTATGGTTAATTTAAAAAAGAAAACATGACATTTTCCCTTAAAATGGTATTTAAGGCTTTGCTGGGGGGATTTCATATGCTGCAATTAATTCAAAGGAAAAGTTGCCAGAAATCATTTTCAAGATTTTGCTTTAAACAACTTTAAAATATGCAAGTAATTTTAATGTCAAATTATAGCAGTAACTTGTTTAGAAAAGTAAGCTTTCCTGTAACAGCTTTAAAAAAAAAATGCTTGTTCTTATTCCAATACCATCCATAGGTTACTTTACTTAATCACTTATGATTTTTTTAGTGGTTCTATGGCCTCTATTACACAGAAATGGAAACTATTTGCTTTTTCAGGGTCTTGGACAATCGCTAAACAGTGGTTCTCAAACTCTTCTGAATCGCAGAGCCTTTTGTCAATTAAAATTTTTTCCATGACACCCTACCCTAAGTAAAAGTGAGACTAATCGTAAGAGACAAAAATAAAAAAAAACTTGGTCATTTTTACTATTTTTGTTTTACTTTATTAATATTAAGTTAATAATTAATGTGACAGACAAGCCTGCAAATCACTGCACATTTTCTTAAATCATGAAATTAAACTGGACATGGCCACCCTCCTTTTGTTGTCCATGTTGGTTTTTACTCTATACTTGCTTTTTATTACAGAAACTGCCGAAACCCCAGCTTTGCCCAAATATGGAATTAAAATCCATCGAGTCTTGTCAATAGAAGGAGATATTCATCTTTTATTGAAATCCAAAATTCTGTCATTTCCATGCTGGCAAATTTTGCTTTCAAACTGTTGTCGCAACATAACTTGATAAGATTATCTTTTTCAACGGAAGTAAATTCAGATGGAGCAATAGTGTTAAATGGATCTTGAATTCATTCAAAACTATCGAAATTTTTATTTTGAAAATATTTCTTAAACACGATAATTAGCTGAGATAAGTGCCCCTCTAATATGGTTTATATATCTTGAGTAAGATCAATTCATTTGATGCCAAAAATTGCTGCAATAATAAAAAAACAATCTTTGCCTCAATTTTCTTCTCCACAGTGTGAGTTTATTATTATTATTATAAAAGCTGATATTTTATTCATTGACTTCAAAAGGTGTATGTTTTTTCTATACAGAGAAATTAAGGGAATCAAGCTTTTCAAAAATGTCCCATAAATTTGCCAGTTTCATTAAAAAATCAGCATCAGCAAAATCTTCTGCATCTTGGAATTCTTCCTCTTTAAAGAAAACAAAAATTTCCTTCAGGTATTAATATTAATACCTTGGCAAACTCTACAGAAATGGCTCATTGGTGTCAAAGATTCCAAAGTGAGACTAACAATTTTAACGTGAGCAAATGCTGCAGGAATACACAAGTGTAAACTTTTCGTAATCAGAAAAAATACACGATCTCGAGCATTTAAAGGAGTAAAGATTTACACCGTTATATAGCATGCAAATAAAATAGCATGGATGACATAAGCCTCAATGAATTATTGGTTTCAAAATCATTTTGAGGCTTGGACACATTTGAATTTGGTTGGTTTACCTGATGACATGAAAATTGTCCTGATTGTAGGCAACTGTTCGGCTTGCACTTCACTTAAAAGTTTTAGTGAAAGATAACGTACCCGTATTATTGTATGTCCTCCAAATTGTATGTCTATCATTCAGCCTATGGATATCGGAATAGTGCGTGCACTGAAATGCAAATATGAAGTAGAATTTTTAAAATGCATGTTAAATTTCTTGAATAATGACAAGACTATTCAAGAATTTCTGAAATACTTTAGCATAAAATCTCTTGTGTGGAGCATCGCAAAATCGTGGGAGGATGTGTGTCCAGATAATTTTAAAAATGCTTGCCATATTTCATGGTGAGGATGATGAAGATTATAGGCGCTAATTTGAAAGCTTTTGAATATCAGAAAAGAAAAGTGAAATTTACCAGTTAGTGAACTTTGTAAAGAAATGTGGAGAAGCAGTAATAAATGAAGATGATAATAACAGAAGTTTTTCCTTCCGATGACAATGCCCCAATCGTCAATCAATCAATGGATGACGAAATCTGTAATAAGTTCTAGATCAAGAAAATACTGTTACCGATAGTGAAGAAAGTAAGAGAGAAGTTATTGAAAATGAAAAAATTTTGATTGACAAGTTAGTTGGAATTCTCGACATAGCAAGTACAGGACTTCAAAAATGGAACTTTGTAACTGAACAAGAAATTATGTCTGTCTACAGAATTAAAAAGAAAGTATTAACACAAAAAATGAAGCAATTTACACAACTTGAAATGTTTAATAAAATAGACAAATAAATATTAATCTTTTTTTTCTAAATTTTGATGACGTGATTTGATTTGAAATTTTGATTTTTGAAATAATGAAGGTCATAAATGCTTCATTATTTCAAAAAATACAGTTTCATATTTTTAAACTTGTAAATTCTACATGCCATCTTACTAGATTTAAAATGATGATCTAATAGCAAAAACCTCAAATCCAGAATCGCCGTAGTCTCGAAGAGTCCAGATCTCAGACTTTGTACTGTATAGGCCTATGTGTGTTATCAATGTCCAAATCAAATTTCCTCAAAATCTGTCTATAATTTTCAGAAGATAATCAACCAAATGTTAAAATTTATCTTAATATTAAACTCTAGGGTACATCTAAACAGGACATTTGGTAAAGAAAACTTAAAAGTACCATGTAAAATACATTATGATATTAAGATCACACAGTTACAATGAACAGAATATGATGAAAAAATACATATTCCTCTTACTAAATAATTAAGAATCTGTATGTATGTTCCTCATACTGTGGAAAAATGGCAGCCATAGAGCCACCAACTTTTGAACATGCACTATTTCCTCCATCTAAACATGGGCACTTCAAAAACTGAATTTGAATTCAAAGAAAAAAAAAAAAAAATCTCATGTTTTGTGCAAATTTAATGAAATTTTGTTTAACAATCTCTGTGATTTACAAGACATGTTAGCATCAGAGTGAAACACAAACTTTCATATAGAATCTACAAATCTATCACAGTTTTTTTACAGTTTTATTTATCTCTGAACACACCTTAGAGTACTCCACAGAGACATTATATACTTATTTTTTTCCAATATCTGTAAATCAAACTCTTTAGCAATATATAATTCAAATTTCAGTGATATTAAGGTAAAGAATTAAATTTACACAATGATTCAGGTTTTCCTGTCTAGTAATTAAAAATCACTGACCATGATGATATCATTAAATGTATATAGGATATTTTTCATTCAATACTTCATTACTCAGAAAATTAAGTTTATAGTACCAGATTAGAAAAGCCCTCTGCAGTCTACATTTCTGATACAAAAATAATCCAAGACGATGCCAATATATGTAAACTAACTTTTCATTATCAAGAAACAACTTTTGCATGCAACATGCAAAAGTTGCTATACATATTTGAACTTACCAAAGGCATTCTGCTGTGAATAAAAATCTCGCCGTCTTTTCATTTCATCTGAAAAGTTAAATAACAGCAAATAATTCAGCTAAACAAAGTTACTAATTTTTACACTCATTTTCAGTTAACAGCATAACAGGCCAATTTTAAAAGTGACAAATACTTGATACTGATAGCAACTCTGAGAAATTATATATTTATTAGATTTAAAAAAAATAATAGTTAGAAATATATATTAAGTACCTTAATTACATCCGAATGTTATGATATGTCTTTTGTATACTGCAATATGCTTGTAATAGCTGAGAAATGGATATACACTCAAACCTCATTACAAGATCACCCTGCTTATAAGTATCATAATTTAAAAGTCCTAACTGAATAAATACAACTTTAATGCATACAATATCAGATAGTACTCGATTAACAAGCAGAAGGCATGCCCATTAAAGAGTTCCATTACTTCTCAGAAAATTTTCCTGATATAAAAAAAAAAAAAAAAAAAAAAAAAAAAAAAAAAAAAAACATAGTTATTTGTTACTTTTATTTATTTATATATTACTATTAATTTTTTAAGTAATTCTCTCTGGACTCCCACTTAACCTCTGTTGAAAAAACAAGTGGAATGGAATCTACTTCACTCTGTTCTATCAATGTGCGATTTTGAAATATTCTTAGAATCTAAATACTGTCCTAATTGAAAACAAACCATGTAACTTACACTGAATAATATGGATTTTGTTTTCAGTTTTCATCAGCTTCAAATAAGAAAAACTAACAAAGGACAGCTATTGAATACATATTTGCACATAAAAAACTTGACATAACATTTATAATGGTTTACAGATTTCCTTGCATAAAATTCTAATGGCATATACAAAGTGTAATTGCTATCAGTAACAAAAGGAAAACACAAAACGCTTTTTCTTTTATTTTTATGAATGCACAGGAAAAACTTCAGCTATGGATAAAATATGTAACAGTTGAAAATGCTCCAATACAGTCTCATTCAATGGCAGAAAAATCATTGCCAAATAGAAAGCTATTCAAAGAAATTTTGAACTTTATTTTATGAGCATAAATACGAATAAAATTTATGAAACTTGCAATGATGACTTTAACATGAATTAAAAAAAAAAAAAAAAAAAAAAAAAAAAAAAAAAGAAAATAGAAAATACAACCAATTCCTTCATGAAAATAGCTTTTTGTTTGTTACACTGGATGATTTTGTTAATAACTATGTAAATATTGTAATCTCCCTCCTTCCTGTTTTGAAATTCAGATACAGTCAAAAGTCTTTAATCAGGATGTCCATAATCTGGAATGATTTATATCCGGACCTCAAAGCTACAAACTTTCTGCGCATGCGTTTTACGCATACGCATTTAATGTATAACGGACGGTATAAGGTAAGCTAAAATTATCTATTTCAGTTAATGTTGCAGATTGCGTTGTTCCTTAATCTTCTAATTGGATTCGGCTTATTATTTTTTGCAGACTGTTAGAGCAATTTTATAAAAGTAAGCATGAACTTTCGATTATGTCAAAAAGAATTTTCGATTCTGGAGCTGCCAAAGGATCTACAAAGCGAAAGTATGTTTCGATGTCCATCAAACAACAAGTGGAATTGCGGCAAAAAATGGATAAAGCCATATCCTTTGTTCCTCTAAACATTCCGAAATCTGTTTATCAATTTCATGCTGCCGTGCGGGGGAAGGGGGGAACATTGTGGCACGGCGCGCAATGAACTGGAAGTTGATTTGTCAGCACTATCCTTATCTTCACAGCAGATGTTTTTATTTTATTTGGCTTATAATTCCTTACTAAATGTAGTATTTCATCGGGATGTACTCCGTCTTTGATATGATTTAAATCAAATTCCTCAATTTAAATATCATCAATACACATCAAATAGTTTTTTGGTTGCAATTTTCTAATTTCGACTATGCGTAATGTATGCTTTACGCATGCGCACGTTGAAAGAAATGTTTAATAAAGTAAACAAATAAATATTAGGTTTTTTTTGTAAATTTTGATACCCTTTAGATCATAATTGCTCTTTATTTCATAAATTACGGTTTCATATTTTTAATTTTATAATTTCTGCATACCATCTTACCAGATTTAAACTGATGATCTATAATCCGGAATTGCCGAAGTCCCAACGAGTCTGGATTATAGACTTTTGACTGTATTATATTATGCTTACTATATTACTTATAATGAGACACACAAAATGATTAGACATAAACTATTAGCTGTAATTTGTTTTTCTTTGATCAAAAGTAAACAAAGTTGCACCCTAAGTGAAAGATTTTCAGGAACAGTTTTAAAGCGAGGCAACCTAAGGATATTTCAGTAAGTATTTATAAGCTAAAAGAAAAAATTCTAAAGGAATGTGAAAGTAATTTCACTATTAATCAACATACACAACTGCATTTTGTGCAGTTGTGTATGTTGATTAATAGTGAAATTGCATTTGATACACACTTACTTTTAAACAATCCTGGAACTAATTTATAAACTATATCTTGTAGAGTCTGGTCTGACCTTAAAAAGAAAAATATATGAAATTAGTATGCACAGTTTTAAAAAAGAATATAAACAAATAAAAACACATATAATAATATTTATGTCAACATTTTACCATAATATCCAATAATTGTAAAAACAGTATGTTTCTTGATATTTCTTTTTCACAGATTTGAGCAAGCATAATCTTCTTTGTTAAAAAATGGGGTACACATCTTTTCCAAATGATCATTTATTGTACTTTATGGAATATTTACTCTGCCTGATAGTTCCTGAACTGTATAACATGGATTATCACTGAAAGCCTCTTTTAATGGGTCCTTGTTTACGAAGGACTGCATTCCACAGCAGGCATTATTTTCAAGGCTGTAATTTAAATACTTCAGCTTCTCAAACTACCTTTCAACTGTGACACCATACACAGCATACATTTTAAGAGCTCTCTGACTAGCAATTTTCCCTTTCTTAAAATAAAATAATAAATTTTTAATAAAATTAAATTTAAATTAATAATATTTTCTTTTATTCATAGTGCTACAATAAAAAAAGTATGTCGCAACACATGCTAGAATTATATAATGTGAGCAAGAAAAGGCTATATTTAAATTTCCACTCTGATCGAAATCTCAAATAACAAAATAATTAAAAGAAAACCAACTTTAATTTGAAAAATCGCTGAACTTTCCAAATGATCCAGTACAGTCAGAGATTTAGAATCACTGGGACTTCTCAGTTTAAATACAGATAGTACAATGACAAAAAAAGTGTAAAATTAGAAAATACAGTAGTATCTCTCAATAAGGCTGTGTTCAGATGGGGGCATAAGTGGTTAAAGCGGAGCTGCGTTGCCAAGGCAACCAGTCTGTGCTACGTCACATAATTTCGTTTAAGGCTCATGGCACAAGGTTCCAAGTTTTCAACTTTATGCCGAGTTTGGAATAAGCATTGATCAACAGAGCCAAGCTAAAACGAAGCGGCTTTCTTTAGACGATTTGGCTATCACATCGAAGGAGACATTTTTTTTAATATGGAGCACATGGTATCAGAACGAAATAACGAGTTGATCTCGCAAGAAATCTACGTTTTTGATATGCATTTTTTAATGACTTTTCACAAATTGAAAAATATGGATGAAATTCGTAAAGCGAAAGTTACGCTAAAGATCGCACACGCTATGTATGATCCTGTAGATGATTAGACCCCATCCATTATTTTTCATTTTATTCTGAAAATTTTTAAAAAAATGCATGCTTGCAAAAATTTTATTTTTTTGTGTAAATTATTACTATTACTTTCTTTCTGTTTATTATTTTTTTATAAATTATTACTATCATTTTCTTCTTGCTTAATTATTTTTGTATTTAAGAATAAATTTATTGACAAAGCTGGAAATATTGCTTCAAATGATGATTTTCTTTGCAAACAAACTTCATGAATTAATTTTACTAAAACATCAAATCAATATCAAGAATCTGCTGTTTTTTTTTTTAACAGTAAAAATATTACTTTAAAAAAAAAAAGAAAAAACTATTTTCACTTATTTAAGAATAGTAACAATAATCAATTCAATGGTGTAAACTTATTATAAGTAATAAAAAATTAATCTTTTGAAAAAATGCTCTTATGAATTCCAAGAAGGAAAAAATGTAGTGAAATATCCTTAAAACAACAGTCAAGACAGTTTTGTCTCCTGTTGATGTTCTGTTCTGTTTTTTAATTACGTTCTCCATGAAAGGGATTTACTTTTAATGAAATTGAATAGCACACATAATTCATAACATGGACTATAATTTAATGAATACAGTACACTCGGACCTCAAAGCTACAAACTTTCTGTGCATGCATAAACACATGATGCGCTTATGCATGTGCGTTTAATGTATAACGGACAGTATAAGCTGGGCTAAAATTATCTAATTATCTATTTCAGTTAACATTGCAGATTGCGTTGTTCCTTAATCCTAATTGGATCCGGTTTATTATTTTTTGCACACTGTTAGAGCAATTTTATAAAAGTACGCTTGAACTTTCGATTATGTCAAAAAAAATTTCCGATTCTAGAGCTGCCAAAGGACCTACAAAGCGAAAGCATGTTTCAATGTACATCAAACAAAAAGTGGAATTGCTGCAAAAAAATGGATAAAGGCATATCCTTTGGTTCTCTAACCATTCCGAAATCTGTTTATCAATTTCATGCTGCTCTGCGGAGGATTGAGGGGAGGGCGTCGCGGCGCCCAATGAACTGGAAGTTGATCTGTCAGCACTATCCTCATCTTCAGGGCAGATGTTTTTATTTTATTCGGCTTATAATTCCTGACTAAATATAGTATTTCATTGGGATGTACTCCGTCTTTGATATGATTTAAATCAAATTCCTCGTCATTATAAATATCACAAATACACATCAAATAGTTTTCTGGTTGCAATTTTCTAATTTCGACTATGTGTAATGTATGCTTTACACATGCACGCTTTGAAAAAAAAAAATGTTTAATAAAGTAAACAAATAAATATTAAGCTTTTTTTTTGTAAATTTTGATACCCTTTAGATCATAATTGATCTTTATTTTATAAATTATGGTTTTATATTTTTAATTTATAATTTCTGCATGCCATCTTACTAGATTTAAATTGATGATCTATAATCTGTAAAACCCCCTGATCCAGAATCGCTAGTCAGGAATAATTATAAGCCGAATAAAGTCCCGATTAAAGACTTTGTACTGTAGTATTTGTTATTATTATCTGCTCTTTATTACTATCATTTGAATGTAATTTGAATCAATAAATTCATGCTCTTTCTCTGGTACCTAAAATTTATCAATGTGAAATTACTTTTGAGATATTGGTCATAAATAGAAATGACAGCATATGTTGAAATTAAACTCTTTTGGGTGCTTTAATATGCATGTCTGCCAGAAAGTTAAGAATTGCCATAATTTGTCAGCAAATGAAAAATCATTAAAAGTAATTACTTCTGACAACAGACGTGGATGAAACTTACATCTATGATATCTCACAGCAGAGCAGAGTTTAATTTGAATTACTCAAGTGATATAAACATACCAGTTTGCAGAATTACACAAAAAAATTCCTGAAAGTTAGTGCTTACTTTGTACTGTAGTCTCGAGTGTAACCCCCTTTTTTTCAGAAAAAGCATATGAAATTCAGGGGTGCGGCTTATACATGCAAATTATTAGAAATAGATGTATACAAACAGCAAAATGTATTTAACCTTTTAACTGTCATGCCCGAGATTGCAATGGTGTTCGAAAATGTCACGCCCGAGTATTTCTCGGGGTAAATTTTTTTTTAGTGCATCGTATTGTCATACCCGAATATATATCGGGAGATGTTTATTTCGGCTACATTTGGTTTTTCCAATAAAAAATTGACAATTTGTGTACCCAAAACATCAAAATAACTTGACAGTTAAAGGGTTAATGATTGAGTATAAAATACATTGTTCGGTGGTGAACGTTTCACAGTATTGTACTAGTTGTAGTTGCTGGTCATGGTGTGGGATACTAGTACTAGTGATAATTGATACAGGTAGTGCAGCCAACTACTGTAGTGATCGACAGTGAATAAGAAGTGCTAAGCACAGAAAACATGTTCCTTTTCATTGAAAATAAAATAAAAAATAATAATAATAAAAAAAATGTATGACAAGTACTGTTTTCTGCTTAACTGCTTTCACACCTGCAAAATGGAAAAATATTAGATATAGACTATCTGTCACTTATAGTCAAGATTTTTTTTTAATTAGGCATATTTAGAATATCGTATTTCTCCTAAGAGAAATTGAAGAAGGTTTTATGTGTACAAATATGCATGTGCATGTTTATAGTATAGACAGTACTACACTACAAGGCAGAAATATTCCATACTGCTTTGCACAGAAATATGTGCCAACCAAGTATTGGTCTTTCAAAAAAAAAAAAAAAAAAAAAAAAAAAAAAAACTAGACCATTTTGTTCTTTTTTTACGTTTTTCTGTTGGCTTTTGGCTTATAAAAAGGGCAGATAAAAGAGCATTCTGTTGAACCAGTAAAACCATGACACAAAATAATGAAAACAAGCAGAGCGAGCGCGGGAAATAAATTGAGCTGGAAAACAATGAGCAACTCTCATTGGCCACAGCTTAGACCCCTGTCTAGCAGCTGTGAACTGAACTCCCGTATTTTATGCCCTTATGACTGCCTCTATGCCACTGTCTGAACACAGCTTAAGAAACACTCTGGACGAGAAAATTTATCCCTAAAATAGAGACATCCCTTCTTCAGAGGGTACATACTAAAAAAAAAAAAAAAAAAAAAAAAAAAAAAAATAAAAATCCAAGCTGTATCAAGAAATGAATAAATTATACATAAATAAGTAATTTAGTCACAAGCATTCATTTGAATTTGAAATTTATGAAAAATGAAAATTTTCAATTAAAAAAGTTTGCAAAAATGTATGAAACGAAATGAAAGTGAAATTTATTGAAAATAATCTGTTATACAAGGTTTGTTTGAAAGTCTCTGCAAGCAATTTTCTCACGTGGATATTAAAAAACCACTAATGATCTTCCTGTCACCAACTAAAGTCCTTCACTGTCACCAACAGTTATCACGATTTTTTTTTTTAATTGGAAGGCGTATTTTAAGGCATCTGTACAGTTTTTTATGTCACTCTCTTTACCTGGCTCTTCATCTTCCTTACTATTTTCAAGCCACTGTTGTTAAAGCTAACAGTCAAAATTAATGATTTTTGTGTTATCATTAGTGTCCTTAATACACACGTTTTCATAAATTTCCAAATATTCTTACATTTGAGCACTGCCACCAATTTTGACAAGTTCAAATGATTCATTTGCTTTATTACAATTTTCCCTGAGGGCATTTGAAACTAGAATTTCAAAACCTGCTTTCTTAAAACAGTGCATAACACAACTTTATGATATGGATTTAACAGCTTTTGTTATCCACTGAAAGGCACTCAAAACATTGACACATTTTGCAATCTGATTGCTGTTTCCACAAGCAGCTTGATAAAGCAGTAAAAACATTTTTCTGTAATGAGCCTTAAAGCTTCTAATAATACCTTGGTCCAAGTGCTGTGATACTGATGTTGCATTAGGTGACATAAACTCTAACTTCACTGATCTCAGTTTTTGATTTAGTGGGTGGGCTGGCAAATTGTCAAGAAATAGCAGAATTCTATTTTTTTTTTTCCTGAGACATAGTTTCATCAAGGGCAATCAACCATTCCGACATTATACTTTGTGTCATTCATGACATTTTATTGTGAAGCCAGAAGACCGACAGAGTTTTTAGATTGATGTGTTTGAGGCAGCTTGATTTGTTGGCCTTTCCAAGTACAACTGATTGCTCAAACAATCCTTTCATGCTACAACAAAACAGCATAGTGAGATGTTTCCTTGGAGCTTTCACAACCAAAACACTATTATCCTTTAAAGCAGTTTTATTAGATAAAATTTAATACAATTTTCCAGTTTCATCTGCATAATACATGTTTTTGCCTTATATCCCTCACAAATTTCATTTGGCTTTTTTATCCAGGCTGTTACATGTTGTATACCTACAGATTTTTATTCATCAAAAATAGTCTTCAAAGTATCATTATGTCTGTGCTTGAATTTGCCTAACCAACCATTTGATGCTTTGAATTTCTATAGTACCAGACTTTCTGAAACTTATTTTGCCTTTTCATTCAATAACATGCCACTTACAGGAATATCATTTGCTCTTCCAAAATAAAACCAATTGAACACTACCATATCAATTTCACATGTTTCACTTTTTTTAAAATTTGTCTTGGAATGTTCATTTGGATATACACCTAACTTACTTGTAGAGATACATTTCACATAACTTACTTGGTTTTTAATTATTCCATTTCCCCCCCCCCCCTAAATCTCTTAAACTAAGCTTTTCAGTTTCTACTACATAAATTACATCAAATTTTTGTTTTAATGTTAATTACTTCCTCTTTGAAGTTATGTTAGATAAGCCAAGTAAAAATAACTCTCAAGTACAAAACTACACCTCTTTTGCTTTCCAACCCTAGCAAGAACTTAGAATGATAGAGGTTTTCATCCTATCCTATTGATAGACAGATCCTTTTGCTTGGCAAGTGGTCCAGTCATCTCACCACCTTTTCTTTCCCACTGGTTCCTATCCCCTGGTCTTCCCTTACAACTAACTAACCCTGTTTTTTTCCTCCCTGCTAAGAGCTGTAGCAAGAATAACTGATTTTGAATTCTATTTATAGGAAACATCCTTTTAATTGCACCACAACTAGCTTTTTCCTAAGGTATTGCTTCCCTTTTCCCAACTGAAAAAATGTTTTCAAAATAGAGGGATTAATTTCTCATTTTATTGTTCCTTAGTCACAAGACTAAGTTAGTAAAAGTCACAAAACTTTTACTGAGCACAAACTTGCTTTTGAAACCTAAAAAGATTACTAACAAAGAGCACTTCTATTTTCATTTATTTCTCTACCTCTGTTTTATTTTTGAAACCTTTTCAATGACCCTTAATAAAAGATAAATACACTGAGGTCCCTATTCAAAGGGACCGAGACCAACAGAATTACTCTTTAAATAGAAGTGCTCCTTACAGGAGGTGCTACCGTAGTTACTTATGAAATAATGAAGCATTTATGACTTTAAGATAATTGAAATCTTTAGTAAAGCTCAATATTTATTAGTTTGTTATAATAAACATTTTCTTTCAATATAAGTTGTTTAAGCTTTCCATTTTTTTTGTGCTAATACTTTCTCATTAATTTTATACACTTTTTTCTATTTACAGAGTTCCAATGTTCAAGCCCTGTAACTGCCATTGTCATGAATTCTCATTGAACTGTCAATTGAAAACTATTCATTCTCAGAAATCTCTTTGTCACTTCCTTCATCATTGGATCATATACTAGATTTTACCATCCATTAATTGATTGGGGCATAGTCTTTGCAATGGAAAATTTCTGTTTGTGGAGAAGTTATAATAAATGAAGATGCTGTATATTCATTTATTATCACTTCTACACAAATTCCATTAATTGGAAAACTTTGCCTTCTACAGTATTCCAGATCTCTTCCTAAATGATGTTGTTATACCTACTTTTGAAATCTTTTTTTATGCCCAAATTGCACCTATACCATTTCTCTTACTAGATTTGCTATAAAAAGCAAATACCAAATATGTTTTCACATTGTAGATGCTGCTACAGCTCCAGAATTAGAAACTCTTTTCTATACGATCGAAGAATGACTTTGAGATAGTTAAAATAATAAAAAGCAGAACAAACCATAAAGGATGAGCTCAATTTGCAATGCTAACTTAGGTTCTTCGGAATGTAATCCTTTCTCGCTTCCCTGCTACTATGACAACAAAAGAAAGCCAGTATAAGGAACATCCCACTTCAAAGAAATATATCTTGTTAGACCAGATAGAAAAATTTTACCCTTCCTCCACAATCACTCAAGGGCTGTAAGCATTGTCATGGCCCCTATGTCAATCAATCTATTGTCATTGGCCACGATGTGATTCTCTAGCTATTTGAAATAGATTTATCTCACTTAGTTGGAAGAATTGCTTCTATGGCATAACTTTTTGGAAGGAGGGATATTAAATTTGCCATTTCTAGATTAAAAAAGGAGGGGAGAAGAAATGAAAAGAAAAATTTCTGGTGATACAAATATTAGATCATTCTAGATATTTGACATCCTGATTTTGGACGGAATAGGAAATTTGATTTGAATTAGGAATAGGAAATTGAATTTTGATTTGGACATCGGAATAGGAAAAGTTTAAAAAATTTGAATAGGATAAGAACATACTTCTGCCAATGCAGAATATAATAGCAATATGGATTATTTATTTACGCTTATATAAATGGCAACAGTAATTAAAAACAGTGAAATTTTGTTAGTTTACTTAAAATGATCAACTACTAATTACAGCTTTTGAATACTTCAGAATTCTTTACAATGTTCTCACTCACAAAGCACCCTGCTATATACACAAATAATTAAACATCATAATTACATTACAATCATCTATACAATTTTTCATTTAGAAATAATGTGCAATTCCATCCCATTTTTCCATACCTTTAGTGGCATATTTTTATCATATTACAAATTAAAAGCAATATTTACCTAATATTAACTAAAGGGCGAGTCTTATGCACCTGGACTTCACACGTAGGACAAAATTTGTTAGTCTGTAAATACCGTACAATACAGGTCCGACAAACTGGAAAAAAGTAAGTTTTTAAAAATACAAACAGAGAAACTTTTTAATAGCATCTCAGATAAACAATTTTTGAAATGAACTCGTAATAACAGCATATTAATTCCGATCATTAAAATTTAAATATTTTTATTTTCAGATTACTTATTTCATAGAACATACAATATTAAGTTCCAACAAATTACAGTATTTCATTAACATAGCATTAATGTCAGTAACATTATGAATGTATTCTTTCGAACTATTTCTTAAATTTCATTCTTTACATAGCATTCAACTTCATACAGACTATGGGGTTTTTCCCTTTACCCCACATTTGTTCAATGCTTTGATTTCTCCTCCTAGTGCATGAGCAATAACATCTCATCTCTGTGCAACTTCAAAAAAGAATTCTTCCCTTCTGTTTTTACAAGTCTGTGTACACTGTTTAGTCATCGTTGAGATTAATGTTATTCTAACGCTATGTACATATTTTGATTTATTAAAAGAATTATTTTTTTATAAATGGGTGTTAAGCAGTTACATAGATTTATTTTTTTGAATATGCATGTAAACAATTCACTACTTGCAACAAGTAAGATAACAATAATTCATTACATAATAAAAACACAGCTTTATGATATCATCAGCATTCATGGCAAATTTCATCCCATACAGGATGATTCAGAATTAATGGAACAAACTTTACGGAGATGGTAAAGCAAGCTTTAACAAAACACTTTTGTACACGAACGTATGGATGCAGGTGATGTCTTGGGGCACGAGGTCAGGAAATACGACATGGAAGGAGACATAAATTGTTTAATTTGTAAATTACCGACTAGTTCCTCTTTAGGTACCTTCATATCAACACAACCACTCTTGCACAATTTGGCGACTTTTTGCAAATAGAAAGGTAAAAGTTACTTCTCGGGAACAAGTTGGTGGTTTTCCTGACTTTTAAAAATTTCCAAGCTATCGATATTTATCATAAATCGACAAACATTATGAACATATATATATTTAAAAAAACTTGAACAATTTAAAATACAAATTTAAATTATGAAATAAGGATTATAAGATTAAAAAAACATTTCTTTGCAAAATTGCTTTGTAATTTTATGCTCTGACCTGCCTGTGCAACACTGTTTCAGTAAAAAAAAAAAAAAAAAAAAAAAAAAACCTAAAACTAAAAACCTGGCACCGTGCACAATTTCATCACTATTAATAGTCTATTTGTCAAACATATCTCATTATTCCTCCCTTTAGTGATTTGCAATAAAAATATATTATATTCCTGCAGAAATTTTACTGCAATTTCTTCCACTGCTGGCAAATTCCACAAATGAATATTTAAAAAAAAAGGGGGGGGGGAGGAAGGATATGATTTGTCTTTAAAAACCATAGGAACCTGGAACAAAAAGAATGCGAAAATGGCAATGTCATTTGACTGAAAGACTGTTACTAATTTACATACATTTTCTTCTCTAAATTCATTTACTTCATAATAAAGAAGTTAACATTTCTGCTAGTCTTTATTTCATCTGCTAAACTGTTATTATTTTCAATAATATTCCTTAAAACAATTTTTCTTTTGATTTATATAATGACTTTTTTTAAAAATAATTTTATCTTTGAATTTTCTGATTTAGTTGGAAGATTTTTATTGTTCTAAAAATCTGCAGAAAGAGTTCCTAATCTTATTTCTTCTTATATCAGTATTGGGAATAACTCCAAAAATGTTCTGAAGTGATATATGGCACATTGATATAAAACAAAATTTTAAATTATCTGTTATTAATATCTTTATAAACAAAGCAGTCCATTTCTTTCCATAGAAGCTTCCAAGTGCAACATATTTGAAATCATTTTTGCTATTACCCCTGATTGTTCATATAATATATAATAATAATACAAGGAAGAGAGGAGAGAAAAAGAAAGAGAAGAAATGTGTCAAGAAAATCTTCTGGGATTAAAATAGTAGAGGAAAAAATTCAAAAATAACTTTGGTTCCATAGCTTTTTCCAAAAATCATCTAAACAGTAGAAGAAATTTATCACAATCTTCTGTAAAACACTTGGGTACTTTTCCGTTTTGCCGGCGCAAATGATAAAGTCGCCAACAATGGTACAACTGATGCCAAACAGAATATATTCGCTGGTAACCTTTTACGCCTCATTTCCAAAACAAGTCGTAGCCCCATTTCTTATCAGATTGATTGTTTCTTTCAATACTGGCATACAATTACATAGAATTTTTACAAGATAGTTAAATTTTATACCCTAAGACCATTCGCGGTAATTAAGCCAATTAGAGTGCAATCACACCGCTCACCCGAAAATAAAGAAAAGGCAAAATCAAGAGTTAAATTCATCAATTCTAATGAGAATGTACTAGCGAAGTAAAGCACTGCGATTTTACATAATTTCTGTGTAAGCTATTCGTACGAATTGAAATAATTCTTGCATTTAAACTTGTATCCCAAATTAAGATTTAACTTGAAATTGATGTAGATAATTACTGAATTAGATTTTTATAGCGTAGTTTATGTGATATGAGATCACTTGGAGTCACGTGATACGAATCGGCGAATCAGGATGTTGAACCATGAAAGCATAGTAAATTCTTAAATTAATGCCTTTTGACAAAATTTTAAACCATATTAAAATGTTTATGCCTTCAAAATAAAAAATTCTTAGAACTAATGTTTGTTAACATTTTTTATGTGTATACTGTATGTTGTCGCCAACAAAGTCTGCTTGGCCAGATTTGCGCCGGCAAAACGGAAAAGTACCAATACTTGTATTGTGTCATTATGAACACAATTTTTATTTTGTCACGGGCTTTTTCTGGATTGGTATGCAAAAATTGTGATCTAGTGTTTTTATATTAATAAACATATTTATATGCATTATTAAATCTTGGTAAAACCTTTCCAGATATGTGGCATCTACAGAAAAACTGCCTCAACAGCCAACTCATCTTTCATACTTGCCAACATATTACCAGAAAATTTTTGAGAAAAATTATTTAGAAAGAAAAAGGGTAAAGTTAATTTTAACAGAGAAAGCTGACACATTATCTGAATATTATGAAGCAGTTACCTGTGAAAAAGCTCTTATAGGGGAAAAAAAAAAAAAAAAAAAAAAAAAAAAAAAAAAAGATAAATGATACATATTTTAAAATATCTACAGCAGCATTTTTGTAAAATCTAAAAATGTAATTTCAAAATTATTCTGTCATATTTATTATCACATTTCATTTCGTGACCTATAAATAACTTCTTCTAAAATTATGTGTGCACCACATGACTTCTTTGTATGGCCTATTAAATTATACAAATTTTTTTGCTTGATTTAAATTTATTTCCTTGAATTTTAAAGATAGATTTTTCATTCAATTAATTCAGTTCTCACTTCGCGGGAAAGCAAAGATACATAAAACCTTAAAATATCTTTAATGAAAAACCTCAAAATACAGAAGAATATAAAGCACCAAATACAGTTAAAAACAGTTCAAAAAATTTTAACTTCAAATTAGACTTTGTATGCAAAAACAAGCAATTCGGCCAGCAGGCAGGAAGACAGATTTTTTGGTGCACAAAAAATGAAAGTTTACGTCTGATCCTACTCATAAAAAAGACATTGAAGTTGGTGCACAAACTGACTTTATTTACTGTTCTACTAAGAGTTTCAAATGTAAACAAATGACACCCTTGTTAGACTTAGTACCACTTAAACATTTAAATTGTTTTACAACTTGCACCGCCAAAAATCGCCAAGGGCCACCCATAAATATAATTTTGAGATATACTATTCTTAAAAAAAAAAAAAAAAAAAAAAAAAAAAGCTATCACTGATATTTACACAAAGCAGTAAAGTATTCCTCCATTTATGCTGAAAAAAAGCATTGAATTGCATGCATAAATTCGGTATCACGTGCAAATCATACCTTTACCACTGTTACATCTAAACTCCGGACTATTAGTACCATTACATCAAAACTCGAGAATAATCCTACGGAAGAACGCAGTTAGAACTCTGAACCTGAATTCAAATGACTATTAGATGGAGAGCAAGTAATTTTTATGTAACCTAATAATTGTATATAAAATGTATAAATGTATCTAAATATGATCTGTTTGTATCATACAGAAGTGCCAGTCTTTATGCAAAAGCTTCAAATTTAGATATTTAATCGAATAAGAATTTGGAATGGAACAAGCTCGGCTCCCGGGTGAAAGAAAAGGTAAGCGATTTCTTTTTACCTTTCAGAATTCTATTGAGAGATACAACATTTTTTGGCATCCCTGCCGGGACGCCAGAGCTAAGAATAAGAATTTAAATTAAGACAATATAGATTTAGAATGCTATTATTGATTACTTTTTTGAATTTTTGAACTGTTAAGAACATGTCTGATGAGATTTTAAATAAGTTAAAAAAGAAGCGCGCAGCTCTCCGAACATTAGTAACCAACTCGCTTAAAGATTTGGAATCGCAGCTTTCGGAAATTGATCTGAAAATTCATGATTTGGAAATTAAAGAATAATTTCGAATCACTTAAAAGTGTCAATACAGAATTAGCACCTCTTTTTAAAGTCGAAGAATTTGACGCTGAATTCCAAAAATCAGAAGAATATCGTCAAAAGGTCGTTAAATGCAGTTTCCATACCTCCAAAAGAATCGACGAATTAAAATGCAAATCTACTGAAACGGTAGTAAATAACCAGTTCAGTACCGACAGTCAAAACGAAACAAAACATAACGAGTCTGTCCGAATTTAATTACTTAAGTTAACTTTAACAAAATTCTACGGAGACAGGCTAACCTTTTGGAAATAGTTTCGAGTCTGCCATTCATTAAAATGATTCATTAGATAAAATAGACAAATTCAATTATTTGAAAGCTCATTTAGGTGGTTCTGCTTTAAATACAGTCGAAGGATCACCGATTACTGCTGCTAATTATGATTCCGCAATTGATATTCTAAAAGAAAGATTTGCGAAAACAGATGTGCTCATTTAAACTCATATAAATAACATTTTGAACACTAAACCGTTGAAAATCTCAAATGATGTTCGCGCCTTTAGAAAATTTTATGACAACATTTCTATCAAATTACGATTTTTAGAAAATTTGGGTCAGTCTCTCGAGAATTTATTAAGTGTGTTATGTCCAATAATTCTGAAATCACTTCCCCAAGATATTTTGCTCGAGATTAACAGAATGAATAATGCAAGTGCGTATTGTAATATTAAAAGCCTGTAATTGATTATAGCTCAATGTTTAGATTCACGCGAAAGGGTGGAAGTCATAAATAAGAATTCAGAGCATTCTACAGCAAATAGTAGGCGCTGCCAGTCTGCGTATGCAGTCCAGAAAATAAATACTCGTCATTTCAGCGATGGAAAGAGCAATAAATTGGAAACAAAAGCTTCTTCTGCTTCTGATTTAGTGTCTACGGGTATTAAAGAAAATTGATTAAGGCATGCATTTTTTTGCGGAGATTTTTCCCATTCAAGCCATACATGTCCTATTGCCCAGAAAGTAACAAATGACGAAAAGGTTGAAATACTACGCAAAAATGGCACTTGTTTTAGGTTTACAAAATAAGGGTCACAACAGCAAATCTTGTGATTCTAACATTTCTAACATTCTAACATTGTCACTCTAACCATTCTACGATTATGTGTAAAAGAATTAATTCCGAGAGTAAAAAAAGGAACGATCAAAAACTGTCCAGGAAGTTGAAAATAAAGTACTTTTCGAATCAAAGCAACTGTTCTGAAGTTTATTTACAAACTTTGGTCATAGGGGTAGCTAGGAAAACCTTAAAGGGTTATTTAAGACTGCTAATAGATATCGGAAGTCAGAGCACGTACATAAGTCAATATGCTGGTAAAACGCTGAAATTAGAAAAGATAGGAACTGACGGAATTAAACATGGGTTATTTGGAGGTTGGAAGTTTTGGAAGATCATAATCGTTATCAAATAGATTTAACTAGTTTAGATGGAAAGTAAAGGTGTAAAATCAAAGCACTAGACCAGAGGAAAATTTGTTTGTCACTACCTAAGATCAAAGACGAAAAGTTGATTAAAGTAATGGAAAAAAGGGGAATCCTTATCAACGAAAATGATGAGAATGGAAATCTCTGTCTGTTTCAAGAAAATCCGGAGGAGATTCATATGCTGTTAGGAGCGGACACAGCGGCACAATAGTTCACTGAAAGAATTGAATATTTTGCGGGGGATTACGTAGCTTTTGAGACCAAGTTAGGCTGGACTTTAATGGGCAAGATTAAAGAAAATGCGAATACGTCGAGTTCCTTGTCCGTTCTTTCTTTATCTTTACATGTTTCAGATACAAATTCGTCCAATCTTTGGCATTTAGACACCTTGGAGATTTCAAGTGGGGAAAACAAAATGAAAAGTGTCTTGGAAGAAGAAACCCGAAAACACTTCTTAAAAAGTGTAAAACAAGATAGCTCAGGGAGTACCCTTACCCTTTATTTTAGATAAATCCGTCTTATCCAGTAACTGCGCTATGGCAGAAAGACACCTCTTCAAAACCGAAAGTAAATTAATTAACACACGCAGAAGAAAAGATTACACAGAAATATTTGATGAGTGGGAAGTGAAGGACATTATTGAGGTAGTAACTGAGGAAGGAATGCACTACTTGTCACACAGACCTGTAATAAAGAAGTCTAGTGAAACTACAAAAATACGGCCTGTTTTCAATGCATCTGCACGTTCTAAGAATTCACCTTCTCTCAATGATTGTTTGAGTAAAGGACCAAATTTAATAGAAATTATTCCACATATATTGAATCGTTTTCGAAAATATCACATAGGAGTGTCATCTGACATCGAAAAGGCCTTTTGTCAAATCAAAATAGCAGAAATGGATAGAGATTTTTTAAGGTTTCTATGGTTCAATAGTCAACATAAGTTTGAAATTTACAGACATAACCTAGTTGTTTTTGGAATTACATCAAGTCCGGTTCTGCTAGCCACTACATTTAGTTACTTTTTGACTAAAATTTGTCCCAGAATAGTTTGTAGAAACTTCTAATATTTTGAAGGATTCATTTTACCTCGATAATTCGTTTATTAGCTTAAATCTCGTAGATGAAGCCGAAAATTTCATTCAAGAAGCAAGATTGATTTTGGCTTCAGGGCATTTCAATTTGAGATGCTGGTGATCAAATTTTCGCATTGACATGATCGATGAGATAGAGAACAAGACAAAAGTTGTCCCAGTATTAGGATGAGATTTAGAAAAAGATAGTTTGAGTTGCAAGATCGAAGAAACATTTAACTTGAGGGAACCTATTACGAAAAGAAAAGTTTTGTCAATTACCCAGAAAATTTTTGATCCCCTTGGACTGCATCAATAACTGTAATTCCGAAACTAATTTTGCAAAAAACTTGGAACCAGAAGATTAAGTGGGATGAAGATCTTCCTCTTCCCCCTAAGTGAGCAGTTTGGGAGTTGGTTGAACCAATTGCCTCTGTTATCTCAGACTGAAATTCCTCGTTGGTTAAATATTGATTATGAAAACGAAGATACCGTAATGCTCCACGTTTATTCGGATGCTAGTAAAAGAGCCTATGCCACATGGGCATTTTTAAGAGCTGAAACCATTGAAGGTGTAAAGGTTCAGTTAGTAAGCACGAGAAGTCGAATAGCCCCAATTAAAGAACTTAAGATTCCACGTCTTGAACTTCTCTCCTGTCTGATAGGTGCCAGGCTTGCCAAAACAGTTCTATCAGATTTGAAGCTTAACAATTGTAGAACAGTGTTCTAGAGTGATTCTTCTACAGCTTTGGGGTGGATATGAAGAGATCAAGCATGGGGTACATTTGTTCACAATCGAGTACACAAAATAAGATCGCTTACCGGAATATCTGACTGGAGGCATGTACCTGGAAGTTTAAATTCAGCGGATCTCTCATCGAGGGGATGCAATATTGAGTAATTGCAGAAATCGGCATGGTGTGAGGGTCCATCGTGGCTTTACCTACTAGAAGACGAGCGGCCCCAGGTAGAAGAAAAGCCTGATGAAGAACTTATAAACAAAGAAAAAAGGAAAATGATTCTGACTCTTCTAGATCATGAAGACAATTTGGACTGGTAATACAAATACTTCTCTTCATATCGAAAAACCGTGAGGATGATCACTTGGATTTTCAGGTTTTATCACAATTTAAAGAACAAAGATAAAAACCTAACTCCTGATGTCTCAGTTGATGAATTGGAGAATGCTGAAAAGGCATTTTGTAGATTGGTACAGAAAGAATCATTTACAGGCATAAAAGATCCTGCTATTCATGCGCTGAGACCAATCGTAGAACAAAATGGAATTTTAAGAGCCAAAACGAACGTCCTACAGCGTCAAGATGATGAAAATTTCCGATATCCTATCATTTTACCTTCAAAACACCTTCTTGTTGAGAGACTAACTTACGAGAAACATCTAGAACTCCAGCATGCTGGTGTCAGCACTTTAATGACAAATCTTAAGAGAAAACTTTTGGATATTAAAATCCAGGAAAAGTATTCGAAATATTATCAGAAAATGTGCAAGATGTAAAAGATTTGTTACACAAAGAATGGAAGTCAAGCCAGGATTTCCACCTGAAGATCGAGTCAGAGAAGGGGCGACTTTTGAAGTCGTCAGTGTAGACCTAGCAGGTCCTCTCTATCTCTTAGAGGGGACTAAAGCATGGACAGTCTTGCATACATAAGCCAATCACCTCAAACTAGTTACTTCTCTATCTACAGAAACTTTCATCCAATCTTTACATAGATTCATTGCCAGAAGAGGTAGACCTTATGTGATATATTCCGACAACGGAACTAATTCTGTAGGGAGTAACAGTGTTCTTAAGAAAGTTAATTGGAACGCCATATGTTCAACTGCTTCTATCCAAAGCATACGATAGAAGCTCAACCCTCCGACAGCCGCCTGGTGGAGAGGTTGGTGGGAGAGGCTTGTGCGAATGGTGAAAGAAAATTTAAGAAGAGCATTAGGTCGAACATCCTTAAATTATAAAGAATTATATACAGTCAAAAGTCATTAATTCGGACATCCATAATCCGGACCTCAAAGCTACAATGAGCGTAAGACCTTTACGGCTGCGAATATGCGTGTGCGCATGCCCAAAATATGTTTACGCATGCACGTTTAATGTGTAACGGATGGTATAAGCTAAGCTAAAATTATCTAATTCAGTTAATGTTGCAGATTGCGTTGTTTCTTAATCTTCGAATTGGATCCGGCTTATTATTTTTTGCAATCTGTTAGAGCAATTTTATAAAAGTAAGCTTGAACTTTCGATTATGTCAAATAGAATTTCCGATATATATTTACAAATATGTAAAGGATCTACAAAGCGGAAGTATGTTTCCAAGTCCATTAAACAAAAAGTGGAATTGCTGCGAAAAATGGATAAAGGCATATCCTTTTTTTATCTAACCATTCTGAAATCTGTTTATCAATTTCACGCGGGGGGGGGGGGGGGGGGGGGGAGCCGCAGCGCACAATGAATTGGAAGTTGATCTGTCAGCACTATCCTTATCTTCAGGGCAGATGTTTTTATTTTATTTGGCTTATAATTACTTACTAAACGTAGTATTTCATCTCAATGTACTCCGTCTTTGATATGATTTAAATCAAATTCCTCATCATTATAATTCGCTTCCGATAGCGAAGAAAGTAAACAAATAAATATTAAGCTTTTTTTTTTTGTAAATGTTGATACCCTTTAGATCATAATTGTTCTTTATTTCATAAATTACGGTTTCATATTTTTAATTTTATAATTTCTGCAAGCCATCTTACCAGATTTAAACTGATGGTCTATAATCCGGAATCGCCAATGTCCCGACGAGTACGGATTAACGACTTTTGACTCTACTATATTCTGTGACTGTGAACAAGTGATTAATTCGCGACTTATCACATACGCATCAGAGGATAATCTAGATCCATCACCACTGACACCTATGATGTTCCTCCAAGAATTGCCGTCATCAGGAATTCCTGATATGGACTACGTAGATTCCAAAGAACTAAACTGCCGAGCCAAATAACGACAGAGAATAAGACATGATCTACGAAACAGATTTCGTAATGAATATCTTTGTCAGTTGAGACAAAAGGCAATAAAGAAGAGGAAATTTCAACAGTTGCAAGTAGGCGATGTCGTTCTGTTGGAAGACAGCCAGAGACGATGCATACATTGGCCTTTAGCCAAGATATGGAACTCTGCTTCGTCCAGTGGCCCGGCTTTTCCTGTTAGATTTCTACTTCCGAATCCATTCCCTGACAGAGCATCTCGAGATAGAAACGACCATGCAACTGGTCAGACTGCTAGTATTCCAGAACCTACCTCAAGTCCTTGAGTGATGACCAGAGCTGGACGAGTTGTTTGGCCTCCTCATCGACTGGACCTGTGTGTATTGAGTTCCTCCGCATCGTCAGATCTCAATGGTGGGAGGTGATATTACATCTAAACTATGGACTATCAGCGCCACCACATCTAAACTCCGGACTATCAGCACCATTACATCAAAACTCGACAATAATCATACGAAAGAACACAGTTAGAACTCTGAACCCGAACGACTGTTAGATGGAGAGCGTGTAATTTTTATGTAACCTAATAATTGTATATAAAATGTATAAATGTATCTAAATATAATCTGTTTATATCATACAGAAATGTCAGTTGTTATGCAAAAGCTTCGAATTTAGATATTTCATCGAAGAATTTGGAATGGAACAAGCTCGGCTCTGGGGTGAAAGAAAAAGTAAGAAATTTCTCTTTACCTCTTAGAATTCTATTGAGAGACACAACAGGCATCATCAAGCAGATCAAGGACATGGAAGTCAAACACGACGGTAAAAGTTTACAACTGGGTGTCCCTTGTTTATAGGCGATTCTTTTTTTGACACCAAGATCGGCGCCAAGAAGGCACAATTTCAAGATGGACGCTACACAAAACCAAAATAAGAAGTCAAAGAATTGCACAAACTCTGTCTCCATGTACACATTGATCTTTTTTCACTTAAAAAAAAATCCCAGAATTGCACAAACTAGGCATTCCGTACCACCTTAAATTTGTCCATGTACACATCAATCTATTTTCATTAAAAAAAAAATCAGGAAGTTAAAACAAAGTTAAAACTATCGTGGTAACCAGAAATGAGGTTTCATTGCCAAAATTTAAAAAAAAAAAAAATTGTCGCTAATCAAAGGGACACCCAATTCTACACTAGAGCCAACACGACTTCTATTTTCATCACTTACAAATAACGTTTAAAAAAAATCATTTTACATTACACCCAAAAGGGAATTTTTTTAACCTTTTGTGTGTTACCTTTATTTATTAAACATTTTTTGAACCTAAACTATAAAATTCAATTCAACAGCAATATCACAAAATAATTTTAAAATGAACATATTTTTAGAATTTTCAATACAATCTTGCGCGTGGAAGATAAAAGTGTCTCCCCCCCCCCGTACAGCTTTGCCATTGCTTGTTTTGAAATCATTGAGTTTGTTAACCAAAAATTCCTTGAAGTATTACAAAATATGAAATCAATAATAAAACAAATTTCAAATTCCAAATTAAGGCTTCCAGATATCAATACTTGGTGGGAGATTACATTATTCAAAATTTAATAGCTCTAGGTACCATTGCTTTGGGCAGAAATATACATACATTTATGCAGAAAAATACATACATTTATAGAAAAATGCACACATTTATAGATTCTTCATTATTCAGTTTCTTTAAATATAACACAGGGCTCTAATATTTGGTGGAAACAATTTGAAAAGAGAACAAACATTTAAAGTTTTTAACGCAAAATGCCAAAACAAAATTAATAGCCCTTGTGGGGTAAAAAATATATATATATATAAGATAATACTTGACCGACAGAAAACATCTCAAAAACCTATTAACACCAGTTATTAAAAAAATACACTGGTTATCATAAATTAAGGAAAAATCACAATTACTGAAAGAAAAATCACAATTACTGAAAAAGTTACATGTAGAATTTATTGAAACTTACCCACAATATACAACACATAGTAAGGTATCAAATAATATAAAAAGAAATTACCAGACAAATATGGCAGTATAGAAATTAGCACATGTATAAAATGAACAAATCGAAGGTGTCAGCTTGCTATAGGAAAAGTACCTTCAATATGGAATATGATGGCCTCTAGAAGCAATATAGCACATACAGCAATGTGTGATGCTTTCAATTATGTGGTCTATCAGTTCCATAGGAAGCGAGAGCCATTGCTGTTGCAAAGCAAATGCAAGTGCGACAAGGGTTTGAAGGGGCGGATTGAGAGCAGTTAGACATCTCCCTAAAGCATCCCAAACATGTTCGGGGATCGAGCTAGCCACTCCATGCGCATAATTTTTTCCTGTTGAAGATAATCATCTATGATGCAAGCCCTGTGTGGTCTTGCGTTGTCGTCCTGTAACAGGAAAGCATCACCTATTGCCCCGGCATATGGGCGCACATAAACACCAAGGATGGTGTCTCTATAAATCTGAGCATTCACGGTTCCGCTTGGAAAGACATGGAGGTCTATGCATCCACTCAAAGAGATGCCACCCCAAACACAGACACTGCCCCTTCCATATGCATCTCTTTCACGGATGATAACGGGTTCTAGGTTCTCTCCATATCAAATAACGCCTACTTTCGCTTTCTAGACTAGACTCATCTGTAAAGAGAACTGCCCTCCATTGATCAGGTGTCCAGTGGACATGTTGTCGTGCCCACTGAAAACGGTCCCTCCTATGGCGTGACATGAGCGGCACACAAATGGCTGGTCGTCTCGCATACAGACCACCTTTGTGAAGCTTTCTATGCTCAGTTGACGTTGACACGAACCTTCCGGTGGCTGCAGCAAGGGAAGATCTAAGAAGAGTAGTGGTTCCATTGCTGCGTGCACATAATGTCAAATATGGGCCATCGGCACTTGTCGTAGCAGTTGGCCATCCTTGGCTGAACCTCCTAGATGCCGGATCTGTGGTTTGAAATTGCCCCCAAAGTCTATGAACCACAGAAGGACTCACATTTACCATCTGGCCACTTCTGTTTGACTTTGTCCTGCCTCTATTGTCCTAATGGCTCTCCATCGTAGTTCTGCAGGCAAATGATACCTGGAGGTCATAGTTACGAATTGGCTATCTTAGATTTCTGATGTCCCTTTAAATTTAAATGAAAAATCATTTGGTTGCCCCAGTAAGCAATGCAGAATTCTACAAAAAATGTATTCACCTCGCAACCCATGGACGGTTGCACTACCATCTATATCAGTGGTGGTAGTAATGCATGCGGTTCTAAAATTCAAGGGTCACGTTTACGGTTTCTGTTTGTTGTGATTAATATGTGGAGTTTGCCTGTTAACGAAAGAGAAAGTGTTGCATTTTTTCAGAAATATGGTGTTTTGCCTACTAGTACAGGAAATAGAAAAGCACATTCCATGCAATTCTCTGATGTTTGTTTAAGTTTGTACATAGGTCGATGTGTACATACGAGAGCAGTGGTAGTTTGCTCTGCAATACTGAGAATTCAGAAATTCTTCAATTTTTTTTAAAATTTAAAACAGATTGCTGTACACATGGACAGAAGAATGAGAAAAAGTGTTTTATTATGGAGATTAATAACATTTTTATTTTACTGAATTTGCTGCTGTTTTATGTAGGTTTCTGCATTTTCCCTTTAATTTACTGTCATTTTATGAAATTTTCAGCAAACCATTTTTTAAAATGGCTAATTCTTAATGTGTTAGGGGTGCTACTTTGGTAGACGGTTGCACGGATTTTGGTGAGCGATACGATTTATGGTAAACCCATTGCTAGACAAGTTATTTATGGTAACCAATCGTCATTTTATTATGCATAAATTCCGTGTTTCAAACATTATTTATGGCTTCTAAATATTAAAAATCAGTTTAATTTTGCATTTTTATTTGAAATAAAAATTTTATTGTTTATAATATTTTATGTTGTGGATAATGTAATAAACGACGTCACATTATTTTAAAATTGGTTTTAATATCTATAAATTTAATCTAATGTTTTAAATTTTATTTATGGCTGTTAAATATTAAAATACAATTTAATTTTGCATTTTTTTAAAAGTATTTTATTATGTATGAATATTTAAATAATTTTAATTCTATTTGTGATGTAATCAGCTCCCTGATTGGTTACAAAATATTTGTGCATTAACGAGCTGTAATCAGCTCCCTGATTGGTTACTGAATATTTGTGCATTACTGCGCCATTTTAAAATTTTATTATTCATCTCTTCGAATTCCTTAGATTACATTTTTCAAATTAAAAAGTTTTTTTTCTTGGTGGTACTTATCAATATATATACGACAGGTTAAATACTCAAAAAATGTAATTACATATTTTTCTTTTAATAGATTGTATACTTCAATTTTTATTAAAAAATTAATACACTGTTTTAAAAAATTGCCAAGATATTTATTGCCACATGTTTTAATGTTAAATAATTATGTCCTATAAAACTTATTTTGAAGGATTTGAATTCAAGTAATATTTTAATTCTTTTAAACATTGGTATGATGTTTTTAATTCAATATTCAAGTCAAGTAATATTTTAATTCTTTTTAAAAGTTTTTTTAAAAGTTGGTATGCTGCTTTTAATTCGATATTAATTTAAGTAATATTTTAACCCAATTAAAACATTGGCGCAATGTTTTTATTCTATTTCTTCGCTATATGAAAGTAATAATAAACTTACTTTAGTATTTTATACTCAAAGTAAATGTATTTGGTTGATCTTTACAATATGGTAACTGGTAGTTTGGCGACATTTTGGAGGCGATAAAGGTTACTACCTGGGACTTTGGTAATAATGTGAGCAGTACTCAGTTCCGATTACGCATTATTTTGTGTGAGGGAAATGAGAGATCATGGGATATGTCATGTGATATTAATGGACGAATTACGGTTCTTTAATCGGAAAAGGGGAGAAATCGGGAAAAAAATCTGGAAATTTTGTATTTGGCTTTATTCTGTGTTGTGTGAAACAGTGTTGGTTAATTTTTGGATTCCATGGCCGTAACTAAAGTGAATTCGAAATGGGTATTTAGTGGTATTGAAAAGAGAAGTAATAAATGTTTGTTTAAGGTTGTGCGAGATAGAAATAAAGATGTTTTATTAAGTTATTTATTTTACCTGGTACCTTGCTGTGAAATATAAGTATTATTTTAAAGATCCTGAAACAGAAAGAAGAAAAGTTTATCGGACAAGTAATCAAGATTCTGAAGAAGATTAGGTAAGTTAGTATTTTTAATTACTTGAGGATATTATTTTTATGCATTGTTCTAAATGTAAGGTGGAAAGGAATTTGGTATTATTGGGAAAATTGTTATTAGCAATGATTTAGTTTAAAGTAATTAGGATTGTAAGGTAATTTTTATTAATTTAATGTATGTGCTCATTTATATTTTAAGTACTGTTTTTGAATTTAATTATATTTTAATGAAATGATAGTTATTTTGTGAATTTTATGTTTGTAGGAATTTGGTATACGTTTTAGTTGAAGTAAACGTGCATGGAAATAATTTAAATATTTGACACTAAGTATTTGTAATGCTTGCGGTATGAATTCGTTGGTGACATTTATAATATAATAGATGATTTAGAGGTAAAAGTTTTTGGATATTTTATTTATTTTATATGTGGAAATGTTCATATTTGGAAGGGGTAAATACTTTTTCGCGATCAGGTAATTTCATATATGTTCTTTTTACCGGCTTTAAAGATTGAGAAAATTGTCATGTATTTTCGTGAAATTTTTCTAATTTATGAGAAAAAAAGCAGTGTACATGGATATAGTGAAGAGTGTGCACAATGCCATTTTTGTGCAATTCTGGGATGTTTTTTTAAGTAAAAATAAGTCGACGTGTACATGGTTTAGTGATATTTTAATTAAATGATAGTTATTTTGTGAATTTTATGTTTGTAGGAATTTGGTATACGTTTAAGTTGAAGTAAACGTGCATGGAAATAATTTAAATATTTGACACTAAGTATTTGTAAAGTTTGCAGTATGAATTCGTTGGTGACGTGTATAATGTAATAGATGATTTAGAGGTAAAAGTTTTTGGATATTTTATTTATTTTATATGTGGAAATGTTCATATTTGGAAAGGGTAAATACTTTTTCGCGATCAGGTAATTTCATATATGTTCTTTTTACCGGGTTTAAAGATTCAGAAAATTATCATGTATTTTCGTGAAATTTTTCTAATTTATGAGAAAAAAGCAGTATACATGGATATAGTGAAGAGTGTGCGCAGTGCCATTTTTGTGCAATTCTGGGATGTTTTTTTAAGTAAAAATAAGTCGGCGTGTACATGGTTTATGTGTATGTGTTATTTTGAAAAACGCGTAAGGAGTATGGTATTGTGCACTTATTCCCAATTTTGCAGTGAATATTTGTCATGATTAAGCAGTTTTGTTTGATAAAATTTCTAGCATAAGTGTAATTCGGCTACTAGATTGTTGGAAGAAGTGTTCAGTAGATAAAAAGAAAAGAAACATGTCTTTACGGCGGCGGGGAAAAAAAATAGAGAGTTGGTTGCCAAATTTTCGCCAAGTTACCTTTATTTACATTTGCCAGCCATCTTAAAAAACGACATTTTCAACAAAAAATTAATGCATTAATTTTAACAGTATTTATTTTTTTAAAGTTTCGAATACTTTACTATGTGTAAAACATGTAAAAACAGCGTTTTTCAAGATGGTTGACAATTGTAAAATCCACGCCATCAATTGCGCCAACGTAAATCACCAAAAATCCGTGCAAACGTCTATCAAAGTAGCACCATGTTAGGTTGTGAAAATTAGTTGCCAATGAGTGAATTCTATGGGAAAGGAAGGGCGGATAATGTGAGATTACACATTTTTGTTTAACTCAATGAAAAGTAATTATATGGTCATCAAGTTTTACCAGTTTTTCCTATGGAAAATGCATCAAATTTTAACGAAACAATGGAACATATGGATCATATAAAACAAAGTAACAGTGAATGTTTTATTTTGAAAGCATAAAAGATTATATAGTTAGAATAATGTTGAATACAACTTACATGAATGAAGGCATTCAATAATAGTTGTGGCATCAATGTAATATCCTTTACATAAAACACATGTCAAAAGCTTATTAAGATCTGCTACTTTAATTTTTCCAGAGCTTTGCATAGCGACTTCCTGGTAGGTGCATACTAAAAATACAAAGGAATGCTTACAAATATGTACAGCAATGAGAAAATTTTAAAATAAATTAAAATTTTATGTATACACTTACAAGTTGCATTTGTTAACCTGCCACTTCAATTATCATGACAACTGATAAGCTCAAAGAAACAGACTAACCACTTTAAGGCAGTTTATATTGACATCATGATTCATACCTAAAAAAAAAATCACATGGAATAACATAAATTTATCATCTTAAAAAAGGCCTAGATGTAATAAAAGTAAAAATTAAAATTTCAGAGACAATGTTTATGCATGACAAAATTCGGGCATGATATGATAGCGTTTACAGTCATTGAGGTTCAGTCAAAATTCATTCTTTTTCTAAATATTTACGATTCAAACCACATATAATTATAACTACATTCATAAAAAAATTTGCAATACAATAAATGTAGAACATATATAAACCTATAAGTGCAATCACGGCATACACACAACCCCCCCAAAAAGGGGGGGGATGAAAACGTATTGCTGCATACAACGCTTGATATTTGTACAGCAGTTAGTTTTCAACAAAAGAAGTCTTACTGAATACAATTAATCCCCTTTTCACTTTCATTTAGATAAATATTTTCTCATATTCTTGGTATTTCAAAGTGACACATAAATTTTATTTGGGCTTTCAATATTTGGCTACATGTTAAGTACAATTAAAAAATTCAGAGCTGTGAAGATAGTTACTTCGCATGAAATCGATGCCAAAATATATGTAAAGTTTAAAATAGAATTCAATAACAATTTCTAACTCTCTTTAATCAAGCCTTAAAAATACAAATCTTTAAGGCTATTCTTTATACAGAAATATTAAACACCAAACTAAGGTACTCTTTTGCCAACTTTTAAAGTCATCTTTCATTTACACACCACTGCACATGAACAAACTGTAGTGTTAATTTTTGAAATTGATTCAGATATTTAGAAATTATTTACCTGTTGTATACATTTATTTACACTGTGATAAGCCTGCAAAGAGTTAATAACATATCACAGTAATATTAGATTGGTATGTAATAATAACCCTTATACTGGAAATTTAATTGCCTTCTTTTCTCTTTAAATACTTAAAAAAAGAATTAAAGGAGAAGCATCTGATTATTTAATACAAATTTGAATATTAAATATAGGGAAAATCTGAAGATTAATTTCTAATGAGATAAAAACAAACGAATTTATGCAAAGTTTTCTGCACATTTTGCACCGCGAATTTGATTAAAAATGCTTTAATGAGATATTTTAAATAAAGTTTATTAAGAAATATATATATATATATATATTGCACAAAACATGGAGCATAATTAATGACGATTTCTAAAAGAGCTCCAGAAAATATCTAATGTTTTCACAAGAAATGACATTTCAACACCATGCCTCAAGTATAGAAAATTCTATTGTTGTTAACATTTCAAGTTGCTGGTACAAGTTAACCGGTTCATAAAACTTGCAAAATTATAAATAAATAAGAGCTATACTGTTCTTACACAATCAGTATTTATGCATTTCAAACGTAAAATCACACAATACAGAATTCATGGATTTTGCATATGTAATTGTCATTTAAATCAGCTTACACTACACGATACATAATTAGAGTAAAACAAAGAACCTACTGTCAAACCTTTAATCTTAACCGACGCCATAAAATCATAACCGCTATCACCATTCAAATATCACGTGATAACAAAATCGACGATTACGATGTCAAACACTGATTGCTTTTAAAATAGTTTTTGGCCTTTTTAATAATATTTTTTTGTGTGTTTATTTATAAATAGTTCATTCAATTACAAATAATTTTCATCATTTCTAAAAATTTACAGCCGCGGAAATATGTTATATTTTCTCATCACGGTATAATAAATTACTGAGGATGACTACAAATTAGTAATACAAACTAGAAGCTAGTCAAATGACTGTGAAAAACACAGAAATATAAACTTCCGTAATAGCCGTAATTAAATAGTAGAGAAGGAAATGTAATCTGTCATTCAAATTAATGAAGAATATATAAACTATGGTTAAAATATTTTATTATTAATAAAATCTTTTGTAGTTTTATAACGTTCGTCCTTACACTTGTTTTTGAAACATCTGGGAGACACTGTTTATAGTAAATGAACACAGCCTCCTCCCCTTTTGACTACACGCATGGACTCAATCATATTTTTAGGAAATTTATACTTTTCCTCTTCTTTCTATGGGTCCTTTTTTATTTTTTTTCCTACGTTACTTTTTAATTTTATTTTATCCCATTTTTTCTTCCTGGGCTTTTGAACTCGTATAAAGAGTACGAAAGACTTAGCGACTGCAAAACAAGACTTGTGTCTACCTTATCTGTCCGTTTGTTGGTCGTGTGTTTTTTTAAACTTGTCGTTAGTATGTAAAATTGAATGTTTTTTTTTTTTTATTTTGTTGCGCAGTTTGATATATGAACATGATCTTATTATTTTGATGTGCAAAACTGTAGCTGAAAGAACATCCGAAATTTATTTTTGATATTGGAAATTTATATATTGAACTCGTAATTGTAAAAGTGCTGCTGATCTTCAACATTGCAGTTGTAAGTGCATAAGATTCACTTATTAATTTTTATATAATATTGGATTATGATTTCTATTTGTTTATTAATGTGTATATTTGCGAGTCTGAGTCTGAAGAGTATAGAACAATTATTGATCACTAAATATTAGAATCAACGCTCAGGAATAGAGATATTAAGCTCTTTTAAGAGACATTATATACTGATACAATACACTTGGAATCTTCTATACTGATTTCATTAGTCAGCAATGTTTTGTAAAGATCCTTTGGATTTCTATTTATGCCTATTATTAGTTTAAATTTGAAACTTCCGTAAATTTTTTGGACCGAGAATGTTGTAATATATCCCCCCTCGTGTTTGTGTAATAATTTTATAAGCAATAAAAATGAATTACTACATTTTATTAGTGATATATATTAGTGTATTAGGAGATTCAAATTTATGTTCCATAAATTTCTGGGAGAACTATAGTATTATTGAAAAAAGAAAATTTTATGCCATCATTTGCAGTACCTTTTGACTGATTTTCACTGTATATCATATTTACTTGAAAATAAAACCTCCTAGATTTGCTCTGTTTTTTTTGGTTTTCTTATGCAGCGGATCCATTGGCGGCGATGCGTATTTATTCGCCAAGCTCACCTACGGCTAATCAGCCATGATTTTAGCGGTGCATGGTTAAGTTCCAAGATATTTATTGTATAAAATAGCTTAAAAATAATGTTAATTTTAAAATTAATAACAAATAAATCAAAAGTACTTAAGTTTTCTTCAGATGACTAGGAATCATTGATTTGTATGAGAAATTTGTGTTTTTTATTTTTGAATGCAATTATAATCCAAATTATGCAGAATTATTACATGGACAATGAGTTGGGTAGAGTAGCCTTTAAGGTACCCCTTGTATTATGGCGAAGTTGTTGTTTGATTTATCGCCAAGTTGTTGTTTCATGTATGGTAGCCTGAGTAGTTGAATGTTATGGAAACCCTATTGTGATGTATTCAGGTGCATGATTCTGGGAAATTTTGAATCATGAGATGTTTTCTAAGCGTTTTTGTGGTGTGTGTTGGTTTGATTCTTTAGACGGTAGAATGGCCGAATGTAATAAGATTAATTTGAAGTTTCTGTACGATTTGGAGCGAAAGGGAAAAAGAGCGTTAATTGACTGGTGTGTAAATGAAGGTTTACTTAGTAGCCATTATAAGTGTCCTGTACGTAGAAAGGATATGCATTTAGTTGAACGTAAAAACCTTTTAGATGCATTTGAATAGGTTTGTAGGAAGAAAGGTTCAGACTGTCACTATGTGAAGTGTTCGATCAGAAAGAGTACCGGGTTTGAAAAAAGTAATTTGAGTATGATTAATACTTTGATTTTTACGTGGCTCTGGGTGTGCGAAGTGAACTCGAAAATCATGGTAAGTGAATACAGTCACAAGTCGTTAATCCAGACTCGTCGGGACTTTGGCGATTCCGGATAATCGATTTTTCCGGATTATAGATCATCAGTTTAAATCTCGTAAGATGGCATGCAGAAATTCTAAAATTAAAAATATGAAACCGTAATTTATGAAATAAAGAACAATTATGATCTAAAGGGTATCAAAATTTACAAAAAAAAAAAAAAAAAAAAAAAAAACTTAATACAGTCAAAAGTCGTTAATTCGGACACCCATAATTCGGAATGATCTATAATCCGGACCTCAAAACTAAAAACTTTCTGCGCATGCGCCTCGTTGACACATGCGCATGGGCATTTATGCGTGCGCGTAAGACCTTTTATGACTGCGCATATGAGTGTGCACAAGTGCAGAATACGTTTTCGCGTGCGTGTTTTATGTATAATGGACGTATAAGCTAAAATTATCTAATTATCTATTTCAGTTAATGTTAATGATTTCGTTGTTCCTTAATTTTCGAATTGGATCCGGCTTATTATTTTTTGCAGACTGTAAGAGCAATTTTATAAAAGTAAGCTTAAACTTTCGATTATATCAAGTAGAATTTCCGATATATATTTGTTAATATGTAAAGGATCTAAAGTGAAAGTATGTTTTGAAATCCGAAATCTGTTTATCAATTTCACGCTGCTCGGCGAGGGAACGCCGCGGCGAGTGCATAATGAATTGGAAGTTGATCTGTCAGCACTATCCTTATCTTCAGCACAGATGTTTTTATTTTATTTGGCTTATAATTCCTTACCAAATGTAGTATTTCATCTCGATATGCTCCATCTTTGATATGATTTAAAACAAGTTCCTTGTCATTATAATTCGCTTCCGATAGCGAAGAAATGTGACAGAGGTTATTGAAAACGAAAAAATTTCAATTGACAAATTAGTCAGTGTTCTTGACACAGCAATTATAGGACTTGAACAGCGGAACTTTGTAACTGAACAAGAAATTATGTCTGTTTAATAGAATTAAAGAGAAAGTATTATCACATGAAACGAAGCAAAACTTAAACAACTTACATTGAAAGAAATGTTTAATAAAGTAAACAAATAAATATTAAGCTTTTTCTTTTTGCAAATTTTGATACCCTTTAGATCATAATTGTTCTTTATTTCATAAATTACGGTTTCATATTTTTAATTTTAGAATTTCTGCATGCCATCTAACGAGATTTAAACTGATGATCTATAATCCGGAAAAATCGATAATCCGGAATCGCCGAAGTCCCGGCGAGTCCGGATTAACGACTTTTGACTGTATTTATTTGTTTACTTTATTAAACTTTCAATGTAAGTTGTTTAAAATGCTTCGTTTTATGTGATAATACTTTCTGTTTAATTCTATAAACAGACATAATTTCTTGTTCAGTTACAAAGTTCCACTGTTCAAGTCCTGTAATTGCTGTGCCGAGAACACCGACTAACTTGTCAATCGAAATTTTTTCGTTTTCACTAACCTCTCTGTCACCTTCTTCATGTCTTTATCCATTTTTTGCAGCAATTCCACATTTTATTTATTGGACATCGAAACATACTTTCGTTTTGTAGATCCTTTGGGAGCACCAGCATCGGAAATACTATTTGACAAAATCGAAAGTTCAAGTTTACTTTTATAAAATTGCTCTTACAGTCTGCAAAAAATAATAAGCCTGATCTACTTCGAAGATTAAGGAACAACGCTATCAACATTAACTGAAATAGATAATTACATAATTTTAGCTTATACCATCCGTTATACATTAAACGCGCACGCGAAAATGTATTCTGCGTTTGCGCACACGCATATGCGCAGTCGTAAAGGTCTTACACGCACGCGTAAACGCCTATGCGCATGTGTAAACACGGCGCATGCGCAGAAAGTTTTTAGCTTTGAGGTCGGGATTATGGGTGTCCGAATTAACGACTTTTGACTGTATTTACTTTTGGTAGTGCTTAAATGTATAACATGTTTTTCCTTCTTTATGTTATTTTATTGTTTGGTTTAAAATGTATTTTATTGAGATTATGTATTTTTTGTTTGCCTATATTGTAGAATTTGGTGCTCCTTTGACTTTTTAAGTGAAAATATATCGATGTGTACATGGACAAAGTAAAGGGAGTACGCAATGCAAGTTTGTGCGATTCGGGGATTTTTTTAAAAGTGAAAATAGGTTGACATGTACATAGATAAAGTCAAAGGAGTGCGCAATGCCATTTTTGTGCAATTCGGGTATTTTTTTTAAGTGAAAATAAATCAATGTGTACATGGATACTGAGTTTGTGCAATTGTTTGTCTTGTTATTTTGGCTTAACGAGTCAAAGAATTGCATGAAATTGGTATCCATGTACCGCCAAAAATTGCCAAGTTTCGCCGAGGTATACCCTAAACTATACTTTTACCCAATGAGTTATATAATTAATTTTCAAATCAATTCGGCTCAAAGAGAATTAGATAATTTATAGTTTATACATGAAGGTTCTATTTCGCAGTGTTCTTGACATATATGTTTTTTTACACATACATTTTTTGATTTTCTGTCTTTTTTCTCTTGAGCACATGTAACATCTCCGGTAACATAGCTTTCTTTTCTTTGTTTGCAAATCTTCAAGAGAATCTTCATTGTATTCCTTGTGTTTCTGTTGTGATTTCAAATGAGGATCTAAAAGTGCAAAGGCCAAATCTGAAGTGCCTCCTATTCCTGAACTTCTTTGGTGGACTTTTAGTAGATAAAAGCAAGATCCTTGAATTTATGCCGGCAATATTTAATAACAAAAAAATATGCCCATCAGTTTGATATTCTGGACACAGAATAAGTGCCACCCATTTCGTCGACAATATCAACTGCTCCTTTTGTCATGTTATAAAACGTAATTACTTCAGATTTCTTCAAATCTCCCGTTCTTTCATCAATATGGTCATCATTGTGCATAGTTGACAAAAGGTTAACACATTTGTTCTTCTCAGCCATATAAGAAAGTAGCATTATATCCTTTTGAAACCACAAGAGAGTTGAGTGCTGTTCTCTATTCTTATTCAACACAAATTCAGGTGGGATAATCTTCTTATTCTTGCATATTGTTCCAACAATAGAAATTTTATTTTTCTGTAAGAAATTGGCCAATTCATAACTGGTATACCAACTGTCTGTGGTAATGTTTCTTCCAGAATTGTATAATAGAGCTAGGATGCGTTTTCCTTTTTCACAAGAACTATTGACTTTCTTGTATGGCCCATCTGGCTGCTGACCTGAGTAATTTCCATGTTGAAAGTATAGAAGGTTCTAAAATCAACCACAGTAAATATCTTTATACCATATCACAGATTTCTTAGGCATATACTGCCAGAAGGAGCATCGTCCTCAAAAAGGTTCTAGCTTTTCGTCCAAAGTCATGTATTCCCCTACATGAATATAATTTCTGACAATTCTGAACAAAATTTTCAAACAAATCTCTTATTGGAGCTAATTTATCACTCTTTCTTCCGAAATCATCGAATTGTAAGACACGAAGAATGAAAAGAAAACGATTATAGTTTATTTGTTTTACGAAAAATATCCAATCCTGTTCCATCAGTCACCCATAATTCTCTAGCATTTACACAGGAGGATTTGTGCAATCCAGCTAGATATAAGAGTCTTAAAAAAGCAAGAAACACTTCTATCTCCATAGGTTTTGCGTCTCTTTTACGTTCTTTCCCGAAATATTTTTTACATAAATATATTAGAGCATCTCACAATCATTTCAATCATTGTGATATCAAATACAGTACAAAGTCCGTAATCCGGACGTCCATTATTCGGAATGATCTATAATCCGAACCTCAAAGGCCACAAACTTTTTTTTTGTATGCTTTATGCATGCGCATAAAGAATGTGTGAGCATACATTACGCATGTGCGTAATGTATGCGCATACTGTGGTTGATTTTTTTTTTCCAACAATCTGCTAGCCGAATTACGCTTATGCTGGAACTTTTATGGAACAAAAGTGGTTAATCATGACGAAGATTAGGTGGGAAATTGGGAGAAAGTGCAGAATCGCAAATTGCTTGCCGCAAATTTTTAAGAATTCCACATACACGGTATCCATGTACAGGTCGACCTATTTTCACTTAAAAAAAATCCAAGAATTGCACAAAAATGGCATTGCGCACACTCTTGATTTTATCCATGTATACTGCTTAAGTCCTAGCTAGTAACCTTTATCGCCTTATCAAAATGTCGCCAAACTACCTGTTACCATATTCCAAAGATTAGCCTCATTTTCTTCTGAATGATGCAGCCATACGCATGAAAAAGGCAGATGGAACACTTCTCAAAATGTTGTATCTGAAATGAGTTGTAAATGCTTTGCGTGAAAAGTTCATGAATTGTTGCCAGACGTTGACAAACCTATTTGTATTCTAAGAAAGATCTTTTTAAAAGTCTTTAATCCGGACCTCAAACTTACAAACTTTCTGTGCATTCATCAATGCATAATGCGTTAACGCATGCGCATATGCATTTACTCATGCACGTAATACGTTTACGCAGGCGAGTTTAATGTATAACGGACGGTATAAGCTAAGCTAAAATAATCTCATTATCTATTTCAATTAATGTTGCAGATTGCATTGTTCCTTAATCTGCTGATTGGATCCGGCTTATTATTTTTTGCAGACTGTTAGAGCAATTTTATAAAACTAAGCTTGAACTTTCGATTATGTAAAAAATAATTTCCGATTCTGGAGCTACCAAAGGATCTACAAAGCGAAAGCATGTTTCAATGTCCATCAAACAAAAAGTGGAATTGCTGCAAAAAATGGATAAAGGCATATCCTTTGATTCTCTAACCGTTCCAAAATATGTTTATCAAATTCACCCTGCTCCGTGATGGGGGGTGGGAGGGGGACATGGCACGCAATGAACTGGAAGTTGATCTGTCAGCACTATCCTTATCTTCAGGACAGATGTTTTTATTTTATTCGGCTTATAATTTCCTTACTAAATGTAGTATTTCATCTCGATGTACTCCATCTTTGATATGGTTTAAATCAAATTCCTTGTCATTATAAATAACACAAATACACATCAAATAGTTTTCTGGTTGCAATTTTCTTATTTCAACTATGTGTAATGTATGCTTTACGCATGTGTGCATTCTGAGAAATGTTTAATAAAGTAAACAAATGAATACAGTCAAAAGTCGTTAATTCGGACACCCATAATTCGGAATGATCTATAATCCGGACATCAAAACTATCTGCGCATGCACCACGTTGACACATGCGCAGAGGCGTTCACGCATGCGCGTAAGACCTTTGACGACTGCGCATATGAGTGTGCGCATGTGCAGAATACATTTTCGCGTGCGCATTTTATGTATAATGGATGTATAAGCTAAAATTATCTAATTATCTATTTCAGTTAATGTTGATGATTGCGTTGTTCCTTAATTTTTGAATTGCATCCGGCTTATTATTTTTTGCAGACTGTAAGAGCAATTTTATAAAAGTAAGCTTAAACTTTCGATTATATCAAATAGAATTTCCGATATATATTTGTTAATATGTAAAGGATCTAAAGCGAAAGTATGTTTTGAAATCCGAAATCTGTTTATCAATTTCACGCTGCTCCGCGGCGGGCGCCTAATGAATTGGAAGTTGATTTGTCAGCACTATCCTTATCTTCAGCGCAGATGTTTTTATTTTATTTGGCTTATAATTCCTTACCAAATGTAGTATTTCATCTCGATATGCTCCGTCTTTGATATGATTTAAAACAAGTTCCTCGTCATTATAATTCGCTTCCGATAGCGAAGAAAAGTGACAGAGGTTATTGAAAACAAAAAAAATTTCGATTGACAAATTAGTCGGTGTTCTTGACACAGCAATTATAGGGCTTGAACAGCGGAACTTTGTAACTGAACAAGAAATTATGTCTGTTTAATAGAGTTAAAGAGAAAGTATTATCACATGAAACGAAGCAAAACTTAAACAACTTACATTGAAAGAAATGTTTAATAAAGTAAACAAATAAATATTAAGCTTTTTCTTTTTGCAAATTTTGATACCCTTTAGATCATAATTGTTCTTTATTTCATAAATTACGGTTTCATATTTTTTATTTTAGAATTTCTGCATGCCATCTTACAAGATTTAAACTGATGATCTGTAATCCGGAAAAACCAATAATCCGGAATCGCCGAAGTCCCGACGAGTCCGGATTAACGACTTTTGACTGTATTAAGCTTTTTTTTTGTAAATTTTGATACCCTTTAGATCATAATTGATCTTTATTTTATAAATTATGGTTTCATATTTTTAATTTTATAATTTCTGCATGCCATCTTACCAGATTTAAACTGATGATCTGTAATCCGGAAAAACCAATAATCTGGAATCGCCGAAGTCCCGTCGAGTTCGGATTAAAGACTTTTGACTGTATTAGTTTTGACAAAGTGGATAACATGATCAAGTGAGATTGTTATTATACCAAGCAGTAATAACTTTAGGGGGAATGACAGTATGATGGCCCAAGATACTGAATACTGAAAATTCAAACTTGAGCCAAATTACCAGTATTCAACAATTGTATTGCTCAACTGCTTGTGAACTTGAACAAAAGTATGAATATCTTGTTAGTGAAACCCATGACTGAAGAAAATCAGGAAAATTTATGAAGTTTTCAAGATTAAAACATGGTCGATTTTGTTATGAATCCCATGATTCTGACATTTTTTAAATACACTCCTGCTACACTGATAGAGGTGGAATGATCATTGTCCTGCTTACAACAGATACATCATGTCAATGTAGAATATGAAGGAAAGTTTAGGTTATTCGAATATGGCAATGAATACCGGCTATGGACCTGAAGAAAGATGCCGTTTTGCAGCCAGCCCTTTAACCATGATATGAAACTAGATCAAACTACCAGTAGTCAATGGTCTTAACCAGTTGTAGGAAAAATCTGAAGAAAATGCTTGCAATATCATGTAATCAGAAATTAACTATGTGTTGCATAGCAGGATTACTTTTTCAAGTGTCGAGGTAGAGAATACTTTTTTTTTTTTTTTTTTTGTTTCTTTTTCTTTATATAGGTATTTGTCCATGGTATTCATTACATATATTCTCTGTCATTCACACAGAATACAGTCAAAAGTCTATAATCCGGACTCGTTGGAACTTCGGAGATTGCGGATTATCGGTTTTTCTGGATTATAGATCATCAGTTTAAATCTGGTAAGATGGCATGCAGAAATTATAAAATTAAAAATATGAAACTGTAATTTATGAAATAAAGAGCAATTATGAACTAAAGGGTGTCAAAATTTACAAAAAAAAAAAAAAAAAAAAAAAAAAAAAAAGGCTTAATATTTATTTGTTTACTTTATTAAACATTTCTTTCAACACGCGCATGTGTAAAGCATACATTACGCATAGTCGAAATTAGAAAATTGCAACCAGAAAACTATTTGATGTGTATTCATGATATTTATAATGACGAGGAATTTGATTTAAATCATATCAAAGACGGAGTACATCGTGATGAAATACTACATTTAGTTAGGAATTATAAGCCAAATAAAATAAAAACATCTGCCCTGGAGATAAGGATAGTGCTGACAGATCAACTTCCAGTTCATTCCCCCCCCCCGCATTGTTCCCCCTTCCCCGCACAGGAGCACGAAATTAATAAACAGATTTTGGAATGGTTAGAGAAACAAAGGATATGCCTTCATCCATTTTTTGCAGCAATTCCACTTTTTGTTTGATGGACACCGAAACATGCTTTCGCTTTGTAGATCCTTTGGCAGCTCCAGAATCGGAAATTATTTTTTACATAATCGAAAGTTCAAGCTTACTTTTATAAAATTGCTCTAACAGTCTGCAAAAAATAATAAGCCCGATCCAATCAGCATATTAAGGAACAATGCAATCTGCAACATTAAGTGAAATAGATAATTAGATAATTTTAGCTTAGCTTATACCATCCGTTATACATTAAACTTGCATGCGTAAACGTATTATGCGCATGCGTAAATGCATATGCGCATGTGTAAATGCGTTATGTGTTTATGCATGCGCAGAAAGTTTGTGTCTTTGAGACCCGAATTATAGATCATTCTGGGTTATGGACGTCCGGACTAAAGACTTTTGACTGTACTAAGATTTTTAGTAAAAAGCGTCTTTTTCATTAAGTGCTTTGCATGTCGATATTCTCAAAATTATGTTTAATAATTAGTGCTACTGTACATATAATAGATTAATGGATTCATTACTATATAACACATTTAAAACATTCATTTTACACAAGCAATTTTTCAAAGTTGTTTTTTAAAATTTACTTGCTGATAGCTTAAAATATTTTATTTTGTAACAACTGCCTTTTTTATAATAAATTTGACAATGCCAAGAATTTTCAATAATATTCAAATCCTTTAAAGTAGCATTGTAAATAAAACTAGAATAAACATTATACATCTTTTATCTTTCAAGAATCATTCAAACTTTGATTAATTACTCAAAGTGGTGGTTTATTAACTTTGATGACCCTGGAAATACATAAAAGTATTTTGTTATCTCAGAAACCAATAATAATTTTTATTTCATTCTAGTCATCTATTGTATATAAACACCTAACATCCTCTGAAATGTAATTGTTAAAATGCTTTAAAAATATATCAAATTTTTAAGCACGAAAACTGATTAAATTCTTATTATTTTAGGTAAAAATAACAGTAATAAAAATAAAAACTTTTTTTAACGTATATTATAGTGGCCCACGTTAATCATAATATTTTAGGAGCCCTATGGTTCTGTGTGTTTAAAGTCTTTTAAAAATTACGTAAGAACAGAGCCATACTATTCTAAACAGCTGTGTTATATTCACCCCCCCATCCAATTTTCACCACCTCATCGGGTAGTGACGCACTGGTAGCCAGCGGCAAAATGGAGTCTCGAGCAGACGAGAAATATTGTCTAAAAGCAAACCAGGTTTCTACCTCTCGCTGGGTTACCAGCTTTGAACTTTATCGCCATTTTTGGCAATGTTTACATTTAACGGATCCTTTGCGGAAGTGCTTCCTTTTTTTGTTCTAAAATTTGATATGTGTTTTTCTCATGAATATGTATGTCCAGAGAATATCAGCGACTTGTGGATATCGGCTGTGCAAGAAAATTTGGTGAAAGTGCAGAATCGCCCACTGCAATCAAAGAATTGCACAAACTTTGTGTCCATGTGCACATCAATCTGTTTTTACTTAAAAAAAATCCTAGAATTGCACAACTAGGCATAGCGCACTGCCTTAAATTTGTCCATGTACACAACAATCTATTTTCATTTAAATAAAATCTGGAAGCTACAACAAAGTTAAAACTATCATGATAACCAGAAGTGAGGTTTCATCACCAAAATTAAAAAAAAAAAAAAAAAAAAAAAAAAAAAAAATTGTCGCTAGTCGAAGGGGCACCCAATTCTACACTAGAGCTGCCAAATGAAATATTGCACCAAGGTGGTTGCATTAATACATAACTATCAATATAATTTTATCAATCCTGTTATTGGTTGGCTTAGCACATTGTTGAATGATTATGGGGCAGTGTGAAATGACAAAATAAACATTAATATGGCACTGACCATAACGAATTAAATTCTTATTTAATTGAGTTTATTCGGTGGCACCAGTGTCCTAAAATGCATATATTTTCAGATATTTTTAATTATACGCAGTTTCATGCCTCTGAGTGAAATTCAGTAACGGATTTTTTTTTCCTTCATGATTTCTTTGGCAAGTTGTTTATTTTATATTGAAAATTTCTGATTTTAAGAATATCTGTTATGTTATTTCCCTTGGATGTTTTTTGAACACAACCATACTGTAAAATATTATGGCAATTATTTTTATTTTTCGAATTTTTTGTCAGATTGTCCGCTTTTGGCGGCAGCTGAATTCAGTTCTGATAACTGAGCAGTAGTGGAATTTTATAAAAAAATTAAAAGATTAATAAAATTTCAAATGCAAGAAATAGCAGCTAAGAATCAGGCATTAGTTTGCTTCCTGGTCTGCAGGCCATAGTTCATAAAAATTTTAATGGACTTTGAAAATACAGGATAAAGAGAATGTCAGTTTGCGTTGGCTTTTCTGTGATTGTATTAGACTGTCATAAAATTCAGCAGTTAGAAGGAAAAAGTTCAGTCTGACCTTGGCCGATAGTTAAGAAGAGTTTATTCTTGTTAGCAAGATGAAAACAATCATGATGTACATAAATCCATTTTAATATTTAGGAGACTTTGTTCTCCGAATGCATTAATGAAAAGAAAAATTGGGGATTATTTTTTAATTTTCAGAATTTGGCACTAAAAGGCGAGGAAGTATTATATTTCATTCAGGGTTGACAAGCTGCTTGGAAAACTGTAAAAGGTCGGGGAATTTGAAAATTGACCCCAAAAAAGTCAAGGAATTCAAATATTTTAGTTTAAATCTGGAAAAGTTAGGAAATTTCATACTGCAATCCCAACATTGGATGTTCGTGCCAATGTAGTGTTTCTTGGCGAATTGTGCATCGCATGAGCATCATTCGGAAAGTTGGTGTAGAGTCAATTTTCGCAGCACCAATCAAAATTATTAGAGTCTTCTAGCAAACATTATTACTGAAGAATATATAAATTGTGATGCCAGTTTAATGGCAACTTGTGGGCTTCCTGAATACCTAAAATATATAGAAAGCATCAATGTGTACAAATCAAGGGAGTGCGCAATACCTAGTTTGTGCAATTCTCTGATGTTTTTTTAAGTGAAAATAGGTTGATGTGTACATGGATAAAGTCAAGGGAGTGCACAGTGCTGTTTTTGTGCAATTCTAGAAATTTTTTTAAGTGAAAATAGGTCGATGTGTACATAGATACTGAGTTTGTGCAATTCTTTGTCTTTTTATTTTAGCTTTTACACAAGCCAAAATTACAAGTCAAAAAATTGCGCAAACTTGGTATCCATGTACCGCCAAAGATCACCAAGGGGTACCCGTAAATATTCTTTTAACAACAAATCCTGAAATGGGAACATTTTATTTAAATGTGGAAATGTTCAGTATAACATGTGGTCATTTTAGTTTATATGTTTCTGGAAAATCATCATTCAATTGATATCCAGTGTTTTGGTTACTTACAGTATGCTATAGTTTTATTTCAGCTGTTATTTCCTTGACTTTTGGCTTCTTAATGTGTTAAATGTATTAAAAATAAGCACTAACGTTAAGCACCAATTCATAAATTCAGCAGAAGAAAGTACAACTTTGCCTAATGATCTACAAAATAATGTGATTGTTGGTTATTTCAAATTTTATCCATGATAATTAAAAAAAAATGTTTGATTAATTTCAAAACAAAAACCTTTTTTTAGTAATTAAAAAAATTAATATACTCATTTTTAATAAAAAGTGTTAGCACTTAATTTGTTCTTTATTGAATAAAATTTGTATAATATTTTACTTGATTTAATAAGTTTTTTAAAAGTAATTTTAATTGAATTATTGAATAATATAAATTAAATTATTGAATTTAAAATTTAACTCTTTCTTTATAGTTGCTGGTTAAGGATTAGGTATGTCTTTGTATGATGGCTTGGGACTGGACTCAAAAGAGAAAGTACAGAGGGATCCTAAACCCGACCTTGGTAAATATATTCTAGTTCCAAGTTAAGGCTGTGATAAAAAAATTGAAGATAAGCCTAATCTGTTTCATGATTTAATAAATCAGTTCATGTAAATAGTAATTTTCTTTAGTTGTTGCTGTTAGTGTAGTGGGAAAATTAATAACAATATGAAATTTATATGTAAGAATTTTTATATTGTTTAGCAGAACTTTTAACTATATTTTTGATTTTTTAAATAACATTTGTGTATTTTTTTTTTTTTTTTTTTGACAATTGTGCTTGCATGCCAAATTTTATATTCAGTTTTCTTATAACATACTGTATAACTTTTAAACTTTTAACATGAATTCTTAAATAGTGCACTAGCGTCACTTCTTATCTTTCTAATAATGTTTATTCTGTTTTTGTGCTTTAAAATGTTTAAATGATTTTATTCTTGTGATTTTTAACGTGTATTTTATACTTAATTCCGCTTTCAGTGGGTTGGTCCTCTGGAATTAAGCTTCTTCAGTCACAGTTGCAGCTGAAAAAAGCTGCTTTGACACAAGCTAAGGTATACAATGTAAATAATGATTTTACTCTTGAAATTTTTCCTTTCTTTGAAATACTTTTCATACATTTAATATTCCTCATCTTTTTGTTGTATAAAGTAATGGAATTAAAGAAGTTTTAGAACTCTTTAATATCAAGATAATTAGATTGATTATGCACAATAACCAAAGTTTTTTTATCTTATCTTATTTTTATAGTATAAGAGAACCAGTTTTATCCCCCAATAAACTTTAAATCGGATTTTAAAAAAGTAATCTGTTTTAATTTAAACCATTTCTTTCAAATTTAAATTGAGATGAAATGTTGGTAACTGTCAGAAGAAAAGAAAATTCCACTGAGGGAATTTTAATGACAATTTACTTAAAAAGAGAAGGGAAAAAAGGGAAGGCAACAACATTATATTCAGATGAAACTTATATTGTGTAAATTCTCTTTTTCCCACCCCAAGTCATTTTCACAAAAATTTTTCTGATTAATATTCATTTGATCTGAACTATTTTAATATTTTAAAGAGGCATGTACAGCATTTAATGAAGCCTTAACTAATGGTTAATACACTGACGGCAAAATTAAAGGAAAAATGATAAAAAGGTGCTTTATGTTAACTCTATTAAGTTAATCAACAAAAGGTAGCAAGCTGGTAGCTCAAAGTCAGTGTTATCATGTTGTTCAATGAGACTTACCTGCAGTATATCTAAGTATGCAAATTTTTGTGACTGTTGTTTTGGAAATGACCAAATGAACAGATTGCTTCAAATTCTTATTTCAAGGAGAATGCAAGTAGTTGGATAAAGTTTTTGTGTGGAGAAAGTGAGACGTGCACTTGATAAAACATCTGATGGATTGTAAAAATTGTGTGCATTTAGGAGAAGGGAAGCAGGATATATCCTGATGCAGGTCTGTAAATACCCAAAAGTCAAAAGCACCACGCCAAGAATCTGAAATGGATTTTAAAGACTATGGGGATATATGCAGACAACTAGGTCAAGTTCGAAAACACATCACAAAAGACCCTTGGGATGGTATTTGACAGGAAATGCACTAGAGTACAAGGAAATAAATAACTGACATAAGTTCAGCTTGTTGTTCACTGCAGCTACAGGAACTCAACTTCCAGATATATTATGAATGATAAGCTAAATAAAACAGGGCTGTATGCAAGAAAATGCATGATTTGTGTTCCACTAATTTGGGCTGCAAAATGTGCCCATTTGTAATTGAGCAGAGATCATCTTGAGTACTATGGACTGGTACCAAGTTTTCTTTACTGATGAGTCTTGTTTTTGTCTGGAGTGGTTCCAGACATGCTACTGTTCAAATGCACTAGGATGATGATTTGCATCATTGTGATACTTATGTAGCACTCTTTAGGAGCTTCAAGGGGCTGTTAATTTTGCATGTACTGTGTATTCCGGCATATAACGAGCACATATAATTTCAAACTACAATTTTTAATTTTTAGGTATATTCATCATATAACATCATGCACCATTTTCTTTACGAAGAAACCTCAATGATACTTGTGCACTTTCGAAGTCACTCATTCAAAGATTTTTCTCAGGCATTCAAATAATGATATATTGAATCGACAAGCGAGAAGGGGAAATGCTTGAGGGAGTAAATAATTCTGTGAAGAAAGTAAGTTGTATTCAATGCAAATGTACACAAAAATGTTATTCTGGGGTTTCAAGAAAAGCGCAGGACATAATTTTGAGAAGAACAGCCCTATTGACCCGAATAAATTCTCATAATTAGGAGTCAGATGTTTTCTCTTTCTGTAGTCATTTGAAGCCAGAATTTTGAAGTGAACATCGAAGGCTTTAGTACACATTTGCATTAGCTGAAATACAGTTGTTTAAGTGTTCCTTTTAGTATGGTAAATATGGCTCCTTGCAAACAAAATAGCACAGTGCTGGTTTTAAATATGAAGTCATTCAGTTTATGGAAGAAAATGGAAAGCAAGAACGTTTAATGTTGGTGAAAGAGGGAGCGGATGATGATTATTTATATATGGATCAGAGTGACAATGACAGTGAAGGTGAAACAAAATTTGATAATGTAGAGAAAATAATGAATATGTTAAAAATAAACCTTAACTAAGCAAGAAAGTTTAATAGTGCTTAAAATGAAAACCTTATGACCAAGTAAAGTCCTGGCTTTGAAATTTGGTTTAAAAAAGCAGTAGAAAATGAAGGATTTATAAGTAATTTTCATCTTCTAATTGGCAGCATGTCTAGCTGGCAATCTAGAGTTCAAATTCTAGGAAGAGTGCATTTTACTTCCTACGGTGTCTTGGCATCCAAAAGTGTTATGTAGTCTCACTGGCACCTGAAAATAAATGTGATGGATGATAATTATAATTTTGCCATCACCATGATCTGACTGACTTTATTTCACTTCCCAGGCTCTAGTCATGCTTTAAATTGGGATAAATGTAAGCAATTTTTACCTTCCTCACCATATGTTCTCATGGTTAAGTGGTACCATGTTTGGCTAGCAGTCGGAAGATTTTTAAGTTTGAATCCCAGCAAGTGCATAGCTCTGAAAAAACTTAGTAACCCTAGAAACCTAACAAATTGAGGTGGAGGATGATTCATTGTCAGGGATTTGGCGAGCTGTGTCTCATCCCTTTCCTAAGTTTTTTCTTAAGTGGGGGGAAAATATAAGAAATTACCATCTTCTCCTGTGCATGCTCTTGTAATGTAACTGATAGCATATTCAGCTAGCAGTTGGAAGATAAAGTTTGAAGTCTGATGAGGGCATAGATAATTTTGCTCATCTCTTATTCTGAATAACCCAGTAGCTCTACACAATAGTTAAATTGAACAAGAAAGTATATTTCTGTAGGGTTAAGATGCAGATTATTAAAAATTTATAGAAGTGAGAAAAAATTTCAAGGAAAGAGAACATTTTAAAAATAAATTGCAACATGAAACTTGATTTAGTTCTAAAGTTAATAAAATATATTTTGTATTTCTCTATTTCTGAAGTGCACATTTCCTCCATATGAATGTCTCTCAAAACAGTATTTATCTTAGAATCGACATAGAATTAAAGCTTTTTTTTTAAATTTTCACATGCCTTATGCAACATGTAAAGCCTTTGTTTTATTCTTATGCACTTAAATTTATCGTCATTGCTTCCTTTGGATATAAAGGTGTTATGGGATAGCTAAAATAAAAATGGCTCGCACACGAAAGGAGAAAATTCTGAATACCAATAAACTCTAAGACTGAAGAAGTAATGAATAGCATATTGATTAGGTAATAGTTAATTAAACTATTATACTAGTGTTATTGCACCAGAAATTCTTATAAATATAATTTTGAGTATTGTTACGTACATGTGGCTTCATAATGGATTGAATGCACACAGAACCGATGGTAGTTTGATGGAATTTACTTTCCCCAAACAAACACTTTTTACAGTTCTGGAACTTTTCACAGAAATACTTGTACATATCTTCTCAGTATGACAACACAAACAGTAGTTACTACTTCAAACTACAAAGAACATTAAACACAAGACAATATAAAAGGCCTGAAATGTGTTAAGTTCACATAGTTATCTATCAATACTGAGTTAGATTCTGGCGAGATGGCCATGTGCCTCAGTGTACCTGCCTGTGTAACGTTATTTTTCTGGTGAAGCTTCATATTCTTGAGATTTTTCATGTTATATTTATACAAGAGATACTAAAAATTTACACTTAATTTCACTAAAATGATTTACATATATAAAAAATTCATAGCAGTATATTTTAGCATTTTATTGCATTTATATTATTTTTTTAATATCCTTTTCTTCTGTGGAACTGTACTGAAATTAAGGAGTGGATTTTAATGGATAGCATCTTAGAATTGTTTAAGTCAGGATTATGAGAGTTCAAAGTTGCATAAAGTGTGTATATGTAGAAGGGGGGGAGAATATGATGATTTTGCATATTTAATAATCTTGGTTTTAAGTAAATAAACAAATGTGTTAACAAAGTTAGTTTTTAAAGTGACACATGTAAGTTTACAAGTTCAGTCATTATTTTGAATTTCATTCTGTTATAATTTTATGTTTATCTTATAAAGGTATTTTTCTAGAAATTATAGCCTCTTAATTGTTTCATAAAACAATTCTTGCTTACATTCTTAACTGCATCCTTTAGGAATGTACGAGTACTTCAGTTTATTTATAACTGTTTTCATTTGGATAAATACACTAACTGCCTGAGAAAATGATACATCAGGAAAAAGTAAATACATTGTTTTGCATATTTTTGTGAAAGTGCACATGATAAACTTGCAGTTTATGAGCATATAAACAGCATCCAAAGGCATCATTTTTGATAGTATCATGGCTCTCATATGTGATTTTTTTTCTGCTGTTTCTGCTCGTGAACAAATAAAGTAATGCCTTTAAGGTGTAATCACAGTGTCAACAAATGAATAAATTCACAAAGAGCTCTATAATGCTGAATGGTCCTTCTGCTGTATTGTGGAATAACAGGTTGATGCTGTGGGCTGCATTTGGTGGCAATTGAAACTAGAAAGAAATATGTAGGGCTGTATGTAAGCTGCCCAGAGCAATGAAACAAGCGTCATAACATATGACATCACTTGTACATGACACATGGTTCACGACTGGAAATACTTTGTTAAGTGTGCAGAATGTTTCCACCACACAAATATCAACACTTACAATTTCACTATGATTAGCTGAAGCAAATTTAGTGTCCTGCAAATCATTGTGATTTAATTTCATTGTTAGCAAGCCATCATTTTGCATGTTTGCAGTGGTGTCACAGCAGAATGAAGCCTTTACCATTTTCAAATGATACATATCCCATCATTGTGGAATAATGGTGTGGGCTGCCATTAGTGTTGATGAGTATTTATTTCGAATGCACATTACAGGCATATTAATAAGATAACAGACAATGCTCATAGGTGCTCTCTTGGCCAACACAATCACCGGTCTCTCATCAGCTGGGCACTTGTGGAATATGGTTACACATCGATAGAATATTTTCCTTCTTCTGCAGAACAAAATGAGCCATGGGATTATATCACTAAACTATGATGCCACAGGACATGATTTAGATGCTCATTGCTTTAATGCAGTGATGTATTCAGGAAAATACTGGAGCTGTAGCATCTTTTCTTTTTGATTCCCTATATATCTAAGTGTTTTATTAACCCAAAGGAGCATTAGCTCAGAAGGGCTATTAGTCTCGAAATGGAATTTCACTGTAAAAGGCTGAATTAGTTTTCAAATTGTTGCCACCAAATTTTATTGCCCTGTAATTTTAAAAGAAATTAAATAAAGGAGAATGTGCATGAATGTAGGTATATTTCTCACATTGTGAAAAAAGAATGGTATATAAAGCCATAAGATTTGAATAATGTAATCTTCCACCCGAACATAGGCACCTGGAATCCCGAATTTTGGATTTCGAGTTTGTTTATTAGCAATTTCACATTTTGTAAAACTTTAAAGAATTTTTGATTAACAAACTCAACAATTTCAAAGCGAACAGTGGCTACACTGTATGGGGTGGGGAAATCTCCAGTGAGTGAGACGTCTATCAGAAATTCTAATGATATGTTGTTTTTAAATATTTTGTCATATTGCTGTTGAATTGAATTTTATGTGGTTCAAGTGTAAAGAAGATGATATTTAATAAATAAAAGTAACACATAAAACATTACAAAAAAGCCCCTTTGTGTGTAAGATAAAATCTAAAGGCTTTCAGATTTTTTTATCTTTTTTTATTAAAAGTGTGTGAAAATTAAATCATTTGTCCTTAATTATATATATATATGTGTGTATGTATATATTAATCGTTAATTATATATATATATATATATATATGTAAAGCTAACTCTGTTTCCAGTCATTCTGTACCACTGTACTTGAATTATGCAGTTGTTATTGTATATCTGAAATTTAGTTAACTAGTTTCTGAAAATAATCATAAAGACCTAATTCTATTTTTTATACTAATATATACACATATATGAAATGACTAAATAATTTTTGAAAAGTCTAGATTACTTCTTTCAGAGGGAATATAAAAATTTATTATTTATATGATTAAAAATTATCAAGTCATTATTATCAAAATCCCATGCATCAAGTAACTTTATACTTCTTTTCTTTCTAAAAAGAGAGAGCAGATGAAAAAAGGTGGTGCTGTTTTACCACCTGTTGTTGATCTGAAATCTAGAAAAGATGATGTAGATGAAATGCAGACTCCTATTCTTGGTCTGGGACCAAAGGTAATGTAACATGTTTATGTAAATGAATGATATATTAAATAAATTTAATACAAAGCATAGCTTTTAAAATTACCTAAAATTTATATCTTATAAAAAATTCAAATAAACTTATATGTTTTAAGAAACTAGGTTACTGATTTGTATTGTCATTTTAAGATGTATATTTCTAGCATATACATAAATTATTTGAAAATCAGTATTTTTGAACTAATATTATCATCATTTATTATGTGAATTATGCTGTGTAAGATAGTATTATAATATGATAAAAATGTGGCAATAGATTCTGTTTTTCAGGAAATTCATATAACTAGCTCCATATATTAACGTGCATTCCGTATAATGAAGTCATTATCAATTTATTCTATATTGATGCATTAGTTTCTTGAATTGAAGTAAAAATAATCAGTAGCTGATTACCTTATGTTAACTATCCTATTAAGAGACTATACAAAAATTCTTTTGGAAAAAGGGCTATTCTTACTATTAATTGTAGCGAAAAGTTCAAGTCTGTAATTATAATTTTATGATTTCTCGAACAGACCTCAGAGCAGCTTCTTTTTTCTCCTCTGATAAGTGATTGTTCTTTATATATATTACAGGAAAGCAAAGGGAATACTACATTGTTAGGTGGTGATTGGGATATTCGTCAAGAGTACGAACCTTTATGGCCAAATGATTATGAAAAAATTATGAGAGACAGAGCTGATAGAGAAAAAAGAATTAGAGATCGTGAAAGGGATCGAGAAAGGGACAGAGATAGAGATAGAGATAGAGACAGAGACTATGACAGAGATTATAATGATGAAAAACCAAGCAGACGAAATGACAGGTAAGTTGGCACCTTTCGGATAAGAAAATTTTTTAATGGAACATAAGAGTAAAATATTTTATTTATGTTAATTTCATTAAAAATATTTCTAAATTTATGTAAAATTTCAATTGTATAATTTCAGTCTTTTGAAATTGTGGCATTATTTATTAATAACAACATTTAAGTTATTAATAACAACCAATGTAAAATTATTGAATAAAGTTTAGCACTGTATTCATAATTTTGTTATAATTTTTTAAATGTAATGTATTATTTCATGTTATTGCTTACAGTGTAATTATAACTTAAAATAATTAGTATGTAATTCTTTGACCACATTTCATAATCAAATACTTTGATAGAGTCATTTTACTTATTCTCATTACTTATTCTTATTCTCATTATAGTCATTTTACTTATTCTCTCCTTTCCCCTCCTCAACAAAGTTCTTTACGTACGAATTTTCTGATCTAAATTGTTCCTTCTTTAAAATAGTCGTTATGTTTTGTTTATCTGCTCCCCCACTGAAATGTTGTAGACTCTTAGGCAACTAATTTTTCAGCAAGCTAATGCACAAAAAGCTACAGCCATTTCGAAATTGGTACTGCACTAAGAATTTCATATGAGAGCAGTTAATCAATCAAATTAAAGAAAGCAAGAAATATCAGTACTAATACACCTACCTTTTTTAAGAAATATTTCCTTTTTGTGTTTTTTTTTTTTCCCCCACATAGCCAGTGATCTGTTTTCACATTAAAAAGAAAATCGGAGAATTGCAAAAACTTTTGCCTTGCGCATCGGCCAAAAGAGAAGACATGCACGTGCAGTGCTTAAATTGCGCCGTAGCCCACTGGAACTCGGCTCCGGTGCTTCTCAATTTTTAAGATAAATTACAATTTTAGCCGGTACTTCTTTTTATAAAACTGAATCACAATTTAAAGGGAACAAAATTTAGAATTCCTAACGTTTTAGTTTAACAATAAGCAGACTTTGCAATACTCTATTTCCCTAGAAATACGAACTCATGAGAACATGAGACGTTCAAGTAAAGTCCCCTCACTCGCATGCGGAAACCTTTCCCTTTAAAAAAAGCAATAAATTTAGGGGAGTTTGTTTAGGAACGCCTAAATTTCTTGCCATGCCATTGTATCTAGCGTATTGTTTATCGATGCTTACAGTTAGTTATCCTCGCAGACAGTGACAGCGAGTAGAATAAGGGGGAAATACTGAGATAAACTGCTCAAGCACGTTCTATACATCGCCTTCCCACAGTATCCACTAATGAGGGGTAAGGGTAACCAGCAACTTTACATTTAGGAGTCCGATTCAAGACTCATTTACCCCTGACACCCATCTGCTTGATGGCTATAATTATATTAACAGAGAGCCGCGGTCAAAGAGAACATTCTCTCTCACCAAGATTCCCCTCATTTTTTATTTCCACCCACTCATACCCTCATTCTGTTTCGCTTTGGAATTTTCATTAGCTATACTTTAAGTATATTTAATTTTTGTGATGATAAAAGAACTTCCCCCTCCCCTACGATCAGAACTGAAATTGGTCCGGAACCCACCGGATTTCGGTTCCGATGCTTCTTAGTTTTGTAATAAATTATAATTCTTGCCGGAACGCACCGGAGCCCTGAATAAGAAGGCTGCCGCACTTCTTTTATGTAGTTAAATAACAATTTCAGTAGAAATTTTATCTTGAAAATTTTATTTTAACAATAAAATTATATTAAAAATCGCGTATTAAATATCAATTAATCTCTTTACATTTTATTTAATTTTAATTAGTTAATTACTTCAATCTTTAATTATTTCAATAAATAATAATTAATTATCTAATAATCAATTAAATCATAATTAATTAATTATCTAATAATTATCAATTAAATTATAATTAATCAATTATATAATACTTATTGATTAAATAACAATTTATAAACATTAATTAAATAGCTATTAATTAATTTGATAATAATTAACACTTAATTTTAAAATTATTAAAGAGTTTAACAGTAATTTTATTTATATATTTACTCTTGTTCCTCTCTGCTGACGGTCTTCCATAGGGCTACGGCACTTCTAATCTTAGAAATTAAGCCCTGGCTACATGCATATCTGGGTTGCCACATAAATACTTTTTGATGAGATAATGGGTTGCCATGTAACTATTTTGGCGACACAGTGCTTTGTCTCAAAGCGTTTTTGCGACTTTTCGGCAGAGGGTCTGTAGGTAATCAGAAAGTACCATATTTTTGTGCCATTTTATATAACTGAAATTATGATTAATTTTTTTAACTAATCATATTTATAATTTTTTAATTAATCCTTAAAGTCCTATTTTTGTTCATCACAGTTTATTATAATTTATAAAAACCAATATGTTATAAAAGCAAAGATGTAATATTTTTTGAAGAATGGGTATACAAGTTGATCTAGAAGTTCCTGTTCACTAGCTCTATGGTTATGTGTAGTATGCAGTATCAAGAGTATACAGATATTAAAGACCATGACTAAGCTGTATGATTAGTTAGATAGTTCAAAATTCTGTGTAGAATGTGTGGAACATCAGTACCGGTAATTCTGAAAACAATGACACAATTTTGTTATGACATTTTTCATATTTGTTCTAGTGACATATTTATTCTGACTGCCAAAGGAAAGAATTATTGTATTATGTATACAGTCAAAAGTCGTTAATCCGGACTCGTCGGGACTTCGGCGATTCCGGATAATCGATTTTTCCGGATTATAGATCATCAGTTTAAATCTCGTAAGATGGCATGCAGAAATTCTAAAATTAAAAGTATGAAACCGTAATTTATGAAATAAAGAACAATTATGATCTAAAGCATATCAAAATTTACAAAAAAAAAAAAAAAAAAAAAAAAAAAAAAGAGCTTAATATTTATTTGTTTACTTTATTAAACATTTCTTTCAATGTAAGTTGTTTAAGTTGCTTTGTTTTATGTGATAACACTTTCTCTTTAATTCTATAAACAGACATAATTTTGTGTTCAGTTACAAAGTTCCGCTGTTCAAGTCCCGTAATTGCTGTGCCGAGAATACCGACTAACTTGTCAATCGAAATTTTTTCGTTTTCACTAACCTCTCTGTCACCTTCTTCATGTCTTTATCCATTTTTTGCAGCAATTCCACATTTTATTTATTGGACATCGGAACATACTTTCGTTTTGTAGATCCTTTGGGAGCACCAGCATCGGAAATTCTATTTGACAAAATCGAAAGTTCAAGTTTACTTTTATAAAATTGCTCTAACAGTCTGCAAAAAATAATAAGCCTGATCTACTTCGAAGATTAAGGAACAACGCAATCAACATTAACTGAAATAGATAATTACATAATTTTAGCTTATACCATCCGTTATACATTAAACACGCACGCGAAAACGTATTCTGCGCTTGCGCACACGCATATGTGCAGTCGTAAAGGTCTAAATGTTGGCTTTAGTTTTCCACATGCAAATTTTGATCGAAGGTCGATCGGTGGTAAGCTAACGTGGTTGCCGCTGATTGGCCGATGACATCAAGATTGGCAGGTTGGCCGAGTATAATATATATGTACGCCGGTATCGGCGAATCGTGTTTTTTTTTTTTTTTTTTTTTTTTTTTTTTGCTCTCTTGTGTGATTATCAGTTAGCATTTTGCTAGTTTGCTTTCAATCAAATGATTTTAAAATGTAAAGTAATGTTTAAAATGTATTACCTCTTTTATTTTATTTATGGAATAAAGCAAGAATTTTATTTAGTTTAGTCTTAGCTTTATTTAAGGGAAGCAAAACATGCTTTGCCTTTATCACCACTGACAACAGGGTTATGGGCCCAGTGCCAACAGCTAATCAGTCATCCAGTTCAACTCAGCATTGAAGGAATGTAGGTGAAGAGGGCCATTATCCACGAAAAGAAGCTGACCTGTCTTAGAAGTTTGTTCAAGTCGTTGTGCTCACACTTAATTGAAGATGTCATTACTACCTGAAGGTTTTGAGTTGTTAAACATGACAACTGGGATCGATGGAAAGTCGACATGAAAATGCTGTTACTGGATAGAAATTGTTGGAGCTTCATAGAGGACAAAGAAGAAGAATTAGATAAAAGTGCAACAAGGCGTGAAAAGCAGGAGTTCACACTGAGGGAGAACAGAGCCTTCACTACATTATATTACGGAATTAAAACTGAGTTCAGGCCGCTGATACAAGAATGTTCAAGTGGTAAAGAAGCGTGGGAAGTTCTACAGAAGCAATTCGAACCCAAAACAAGAGCAAGGATAATTCAGTTACTGGATGAATTTTTTAGTATTAGATATACGCCAAATGAAGAAATAGGATTATTTATTCATCGCAAGAATAAGAATGACTACAAAGAAGTTGGCTGAAGCTGGTCACAACTTGGCAGATCTTTTTAAAGGATTCCAGGCAATAAGGAGATTACCCCAGGAATACTCCGGCATTGTACAGTTGATCTATAGGTGGAAGGACGAAGATTTTATGCTGGAAAGAATTGCTGAAGAGCTGGTAAGGGAAGAAAGCCGACTTCGCCAGGTAATTGCCGATTTAGAAGACAGCAAGGTAAGCGTGTTTAATACTATTAGTTTAAACGCAGGGAAAGATAAAGTTGAAAATAAAATTAAATCTAAGAAAAAAATGGGGAATATGAGAATAGGTCCATGTTTCAGATGTCATAAACTTGGGCACTTAATTGCTCAATGTAAAGAAAATGTAAGTAAAAATCAGAAGTTTAAAATAGACGATAAAAATGGACAGTTTAAAGATAAAGAATTAATGTTAGTAGAAAATTATGTAACAACTACAGATAAAGGAGGTAACGCAGATAAATTTAATTGGGTCGTAGATACTGCAGCTACAACTCATTTCTGTAATAATAGAAATTTAATGACAAATTTCGAAGAAATAAACGATATACGTATGTCTTTAGCTGTAGGAAATTGTGAAAGTAAAGTACTATTAAAGGGTACTGTCAAATTTGCAGTAAAAGTAGGCAATCGAATAAATTGGATTGAGTTAGATAATGTGTTATATAATCCAAATCTAAGAAGAAATTTATTATCGGGAGCAAGGTTAGAAAAGGCTGGTGCTCATTTTGTGATTTCAAAAGGGAAGATGTGGATATACTTTAATAATTGGGATAGATTATGCTACGCTAAACGATATGACGGACTTTATCACGTAAAACCATTTAGATATGCAACAGGTAAAAGGGAAGCTGGTTACGGTATAGAAATTGAAAAGTTAAATAAAATAGACGATGCAATGCTATGGCATCAGAAATTTAGCCACTTAAATTGATTGATTATATTAAGAAAGCTAGTAAGAATCAAAGCGTGAAAGGGTTACCAGAAATTGAAAAACCAACAGAGAGGTGTAAATGGTGTATTATTGCTAAATCTAGTAAAATAACTTTTAAATCTGTTCCGAAGAGATCAGATAAACCATTGCAGTTGGTTTATTTAGACGTTTGTGGCCCACTACCAGTTCCATCTAAGGGTGGGAGTAAATATTTTCTTGCTATTGTAGATGACTATAGTGGATTAGTAACAGTGTATTGTATGAAAAATAAAAACGAATCGTTCTACAACTTTAAGAATTATCATAGGCAAATGGAAAGACTGGCGAATAGAAAATTAATAAGTATACGCACCGATAATGGTGGGGAATTCTGTAACAGGCAATTCGAAGGTTACTTAGCCAAAAATGGAATTAGTGTTAAACGCACGAACGCGTACACCCCAGAAGAGAACGGTGTGTGTGAACGTTTTAACCGAATGGCATTAGACACAGTTAAAGCTATGCTTAATGACAGTAAAATGGGAAAAGAATGGTGGGCAGAAGCTCTTGGTTGTTTCGTACATACGTGGAACAGAGTATGTCATAAAAGCAACCGAACCCCTTATGAAATGTTCCTAAATAGAAAACCCAGTGTTGTTTATTTTAAAGTATTTGGTTGTAAAGCCTATGTTGGCGTGCCAAAACAGATTAGGAATAAATTAAAAATGAGGTGTAAAGAAGGAATCATGGTAGGATATGCGAAGGAAACTAGGGGTTATAGGATATGGCTGCCAGAAGAACGCAAATTAATAGAAACCTGTAATGTGAAGTTTGATGAAAAACTGTATGCAGCAAATGGCATCCTGGAACAGAAATCAAAACCTAAATTTAAAAGACTAGAGGAATCTGAGCAATTAGCAGAATCAGATGAAGAACAGGAAATTTCTAGAGAAGAAATAAAGTTGTCAGATGACAAATCTACTCCGAAAGAAGTATCAGACTTAAACTGGCAAAGAAAAGCAGTTAAAAGGCCAGATGGAACATGTACAGACATATATTATTATGTAGAGGGAACAGACACCCGTTTTAGATCCTATAATGATATTGAAAAGTAATGTGAGGCAAGAAATATTAAATATGAAAAAGATAAGTACAGACATATATTATTATGTAGAGGGAACAGACACCCGTTTTAGATCCTATAATGATATTGAAAAGTATTGTGAGGCAAGAAATATTAAATATGAAAAAGATAAGTTTGATTTTAGTGGAAAAAACGAATACTCGGGGAAAGTTAATTTCGTAGAACAGGAGACTAGCTCTGTGTCTGAAGAGGCAAATTCCGTAGAAATAGTTATCCCTTGAAAATTTTAAAGAAGCACGAAAATCAGTAAATGCCGAAGAATGGGATAAGGCAATGAAAGAAGAAATCGACACAATAAAGAAAAGAAAGGTTTGGGAATTAGTGGAAAAGCCAGAAAATAAAACTATAATAGGAAACAAATGGGTCTATACACTAAAAAGAAATGAAAAGAATCAAGTGGTTAGATACAAAGCACGCTTAGTAGCACAGGGATTCAGGCAGAAAAGAGGTGAAGATTTTGATGACGTTTACAGTCCTGTAGTAAATTTTTCAATCATAAGAATATTTTTCACTATACTAGTATGTTTATGTGGATAGACTAATTGTCAGTTAGATGTAAAGAATGCATATTTATATGCAAACCTAAATGAGAAAATATATATGACCCAACCAGAGGGATTTATCGAAGAGGAAAATAAAGTGTGTTTATTACACAAGGCCATTTACGGTCTACATCAAAGCGGCCGTGAATGGTTTTGTGAATTTGAAAGTACTTTAGAAAATCTACATTTTAAGAAAATACAATGGTGTAATTGTGTTTATAAGGGTTCAAATGTAATTCTCTTGTTATATGTAGATGATATTGTGATTTTTAGTAAAGATCAATATAGTATACCCCCATAGCACAAAACATCCTCAGGATGTCCTATTTAAGTCGCAATATCCCGGGACATACTTAGGATGTCCTAAGGAGGTTGATTCTCAGATGTCCTGAGGAGATCGTAATTTAACATCCTGAGGATGTCTTATTTAAGTCGCTATGTCCCGGGATATGACAGGATGTCCTGAAGATGTTGATTCTCAGATGTCCTGAGGAGTTCACCAATTTCACATCCTGAGGACATTCATTCTGCATTGTCCGGAGGACTTTCGTTGTCAAACATTTTGAGGATATTTGTTCTCAAATTTACCAGTTTTAATTTTTTGACATTGCACATCTGAAACTTGCACATTATTTTATTTTTCATATGTATTTTACTAAGTTGTTTCTAAATGCTGTACATTAAAAATATTGATATGATTGCTGATTTATTCTTGTTATTTTGTTATTAATTTTAACTGCTATTTTTTCTGACGTTTTTAAAAATTTATTTAGTTATGGAAAAGATTTTTTTCAATGGATTAGCATTTTCTAGAATATTTGCAAAATTCTAAATAACATATTTTTTTAATAAAAAATGTATAAATTACATGTATAATTACTTACAGATTACAAACCCTACTACAAATATAGGTAAAATTAGATATATATATATTTAATTACGGAAACGAATTTTTTTTTAAATTTGGGTATAGAGACATTAGGTATTTTTTTGGAAGCAGGAAACATGAAAAATTAGCAACTGCCTTCGCAGGGAATAGAAGGATGGACCTCTGGAATACCGGCCCAGTGTGCAGAACCACTACACCACGAAGACACGCTAGGTGTGGTGGTGGTGTATTTAATTATGGCAAAGCACACTAGGGCTATCTGCCTAAGGGGAGGGATGTCTTCGTGGAAGACTTTCTAAGGGAAAGTGGCTCATATACACGTTACACGTGGGGAAAACCACGAAAACACCCATGCAGCCAGCCTGTTCGCGGGATTCGAACCTCGGATTGCACTACCAGGGTTCAGCGACTTTACCGCTCGGCCGCTGGTGGGCCGAAGACACGCTAGGAAAGTGGGAGAAATACCTTATATTACTTCTCTTTTTAAAGGCCGACTTTTTTTTAAAGGGGATCCAATCACTAAATCCTGGGTGTGGATATACCTCATCCAACACCTTTTTAGTTCGGGCGCCACTGTAGAGACATTAAGATTTTTTGGGGAAGCCGTGGAGATGAAAAATTAGCAACCGCCTTCGCCGTGAATCGAACCACGGACCTCTGAAATACCGGCCCAGCGTGCAGAACTATTACACCACGAAGGCACGCTAGGAAAGCGGGAGAAATACCTCATAAGGAAAATTTTTTTCCTCTAATTACAGGACAGAAAATGTTTTTCAATCGCGCGATCTGTTATTGATATTGAATTACAGTCGTGCGATAATTTCGCAGTAAAGATACATCTCTGATGACTATCCAAGATTCTAGAAACTTTGGTCTTATATAGAGATGGTTGTCTTATAAAAATAATGCTTAATATCAATATTTATTTATAATCTCAGAACTATTGGTCACTTTCAGAAGTGGTCGTTTGAGAGGCGATATTCTATATATTTATTTACTGATACTCTCAGATTCCAAAATTTGTTTATATTCTCAGAAATATTGGATGGAAGGTGGTCGTCCCATGCATGCAAAATTTTACATTTCATTAAAAATGAATTCGGCGTTATTTAACTATTTCCCTATTAATTAATTAATTAGATAAAGAAAAAATTAGGAAATAGTACTGTTTATTACGGAATAATGTAGGAAGTTCTACAGAACTATATTCTTTCGCTTCATTGCACATTGTATCCGGCAAACTACTAGTTCCTCGTATTCTTCCGCAAATCCGTAAACATCTGTCTGATTTGAAACGAAATCCAAAATGGTTGCGCCATGAGGTTAACTTGTATGGATATTTTTTGTTGCATGAAAGGTAAGTTCAGTTGCAATACTTGTATGTTTACTTTTTTTGCTTTTCGAATTTATGTTATTTATGTCATTTTGACAGTTAAATGTTTCACAGCTTTATGAATTGTTACTATTCTGTCGTGAATTACGTGTATCTCAATGGCTGGCTGTCTTTTCAAATATCTAATTTGCCCTGCTATCCAAATGTTTATGACTGAATTTTTTTTAGTCTAGTTTATGCATTCAGTTTCAAAATAATATGTGTGATCAGATTGCTTATTATTTTATTGCAGCAATAAATTTATGTTAAATAGTTTGAACAATTGTATAAAAATAAGAGTTTGCATTGTTTTGTCCAAAATATGTATGGTTGAAACATTATCTTAATCTAGTTTGTAATTCAAGTTTTTTTGGGGGTACTGTTCTGTACCAGAATCGGAAATGTATGAACCTGTGTTCGTAAGTATGTGCATAGATATGTATATGTAGACACACAAACATACAAATATACAAGCATACATAAATACATTTCTGAACCCGGTCCTGATAACAGAACAGTACCTTTTTTTAATCTTTTTTGAATATTTTATAAAAGGATTAAGCATTTTTCAAACTGCATATCATTTTAAGATTCGACTTGCAGGAAGACAAAATATGGTCATTCAATCAAATGCTTATGAATGCTTTTATCATTTTCTCATAAATATTGTTTGCATTTTTATTGTATTTTAGATACTTTAGTTATGTAAAGTGAACATGAGAATATTAGGAAAGCTGAAGAATATGAATAGCTACCATAATACATGTATTTTTTCATTGAGCCCATTGTTTTAGGAACCAATGCACCATTATTATATGCTGGCTTATTTTATAGTTATATGCAGTTTAATTTTATGTTCATGTTACTGTAGTATTGTCATTATAGTAAAAGTATTGATAATTTTTGTTGAATCTTGCAAGTTGCCTAACATTCAGAATTATTACTACCGAATTTTACTGATAGGTTTTTTCGAGTTGACATAATCTGTCTGATAAATAAAATAAACTGGTGTTTAAATTATATGCATTTCTCTTAATGTTTCATTGAAAGTGAGATGGAAATATAAATGCTATCCAGAAAAGTGAATTCTTTTTGCCTGAAATAACAAATTGTGCTAAATGATTAATGTTTATATCATTTTAGAAATGTCAATATTAAAGTTTCTCCTCCTTCTCTTCTTTGATTTTGAAATAATTTATAATAAAATAATATATGCATAAGTGTAATTAATGTAAAGTGTCATTCAATAATATAATTTATTTTTACTGATATTTTTATATTTCTTATCTGGGTTTTCTTTTGGTGTTAGAAGGAGGAAAAGACTGTAATGTTTTAATTAAGGAAATAATTAAAACATTACAGTTTTTTAAATAACACAGTTACAGTAATGTTTATTGAAGCAATCAGTACTGTGTGATTGCCAGTGATTGAATAATGTTAAAATGCATTGTTCATAAGGAAATCTTTTGTGTTATAGATTTTATTTTGACACAAGCTGAAATTTGAATTATTGGAAGCACTTCGAAAACCCGAATTATTTCCTGAATCATTAATCAGGCCAATATATAACATACAAATTTTCATACAAAATTATTTCTTTGAGCATATAGAGCTCATTTAATTTTATTATTTGTACAAATTTTAGACAAAAGTAGCATGTAACAGTTAAAGATTTATTGAAGCCTACTTGTTACTTGTGGTAACAAAGAAGTGTGAAAGATATTGCCACATTAGCGAACATGACGATCATTGATGCTTAGTTTAGAAATTTAATAATATATTGAGAAATGCTGGGAACTTTCAGAAGTAGACATTTCGGAAATGATGGGCTTGATAAGAAATTTACATGGTTTTATTATTTATTCTTTAGTTAAGAATGGATTTTAGATGTTCATGTGAAAGAATTCTCTTTAGTTATATGTGAAAGAATTGTTAAAGTTTGGCATTTAAAAAAATGAATTAATAATATGCAATTATCTTTTTATTATACATATATTACTATATATTTCTAATGTGCTATGTAAATGTCAGTGCTAAACAATTGAGATACTATTTTCAGGGCAATGTTTTCTTATACATGAAAAATTCTGATACTTTCTTATCATCTGCCCTCACAGCTTCAACTTATGCTAAAACAGCAAGAGTATGCACACAATAATAGCAAACTATGAATATGCATACCACACACATGTATTTACATGCTTTATATTTAATCTTTATTTCTGAATAGTATTCCATTGGATGAAAAATATGTGAATATTGACCCAATATATATATTTTTGTGTGTGTGCATCCTAAAATTTCTTGTTTCTTATAAAGTGCTTATTTGAATTACTACTTGTGAACAGAGCAGTAGATATGAACCGTAAACTAACCATTTTGCCAATTTTCACAGCTTTGCAGATAGTCAGAAAGCACCAAAATTTGTAATAATGTTAAGTTTAAATGATGTTCTATACTTTTGTGTTAATTTTTCTAGTCTATTAATTCTATTACTGTGTTATCAAACTTTCTGCAGGAATTTCAACTGGTTAAGATGTTATTACCATGTGGAGAAGAATTTGGTTTTCAAGCTAGAAAAAATTGCAGCTGAAGGATTTTGTAGAAGGTCAGTCAAACTGGTTTTAGTTAATTATAATTTAATTTTGGGTGAAGAATTCTCAAATTTATTTATCATAAGTGTCTAAAGGTCTTCTAAATTAAATTCTGCTTGTTTTTGAAATTTTTTATGACATTCATTCTTTGATTATTATTATTATTTTTTTTTTAATTTACTAACTTATGTCCAGGCACATAATGTTGCATTTAATGTCATACCTTAAATACTGTAAAATGTTAAAATAATACATTTCACTTAAAAATGTGGTTGTGACAGTAAATTTTCTGTTACATTTAATCATATGTATAAACATTGGTATACATCATTTTTCAATAATCTGTATATTATTTTGTGCATTTCATTTACATGCAAGATCTGGCATATGACTTGCTTTTCAAACTGATAACATGGTGTAATAATGTAATCTAATGGTTAAAGTTTACTATGGAACAGGCCAAATTTAATAAATTATTCTTTGATAGAAATTTATTCATGTGTTCAGTGTGTCCCATCTCTTTAAATTGCTAAAGTAAATTTTATGTACTTGCATTTAGGAATTTTGACTGTATCAGAGTAATTTTGTTTCAGTTATTATAACATGCAAGGGAAAAAATTCATTCATAGCTCCGTATTTAAAATTAGTTAATTAAAGTCCTTAATAAAGAGGGACGTTTTGTTGTTTTTAATGTCGATAGAGTTTAATTCAAAAATATGCCACATTAAGGGTTACTTTTTAACCTAATTTAAAATTTTCATTACTTTAACATGTCCAATAATTGTTATTTTAACTCCGATATTGTAATAATATCAAAATTCCTTACTTTTTGATAGGTAATCCAAATGTAAAACAAGAAAAGAAAAAATTAAAATCTAGAAGTATATTTATTTCATACCTCTAACAAATAAAAACAACGCAAGCACTTTTTACTGTCTATCTGCATAGTGTGGCATGTCCCGTAAGACTGAGATTTGTATGGTCAAATCCATGTTTCAGTTAAAGGAAAATGCATGCACAGTCTTCTGATTTTCCCATCGATTAAGGATTCTGTATATACTAGCATAAGAAATATATTAGTTAATGCAGTGTTATACATCAATATTTATAGACAATTATTGTGGCTATGTTTATTATAATTTTGTTCACTGTAATGGCTGGAGTGCCTAAACCATCATGCTGTGTAAACAAAACTCAAATCTTCATCTCTGCATACTGCTCCACTAGTGTTTAAACCACTGAAATGGTGATTATGGTAAAACATCTTTGGTAAAAATTTACTCTACTGTAACCCTTGGCGAATCGTTTCTTTTTTTTATATCAAGATCGTCACCTGAGAGGATCGGCACCAATTTCAAGGTGGCCGCTACACAAAACCAAAATAAGAAGTCAAAGACATACACAAACTCTGTCCATGTACACATCGACCTATTAAAACAGAGAACTGCACAAACTGGGCATTATGCACTGCCTTAACTTTGTCCATGTACACATTGATCTATTTTCACTTTAAGAAAATCAGAAAGTTAAAAATATCATAGTTACCAGAAAATATTCACCACTGTCTTAACACACAGACAACCAAAAATACACAAACAGAGAGGAATAAGTTACCAAAAATACATATTTCCTAACATAAAAACATTAAACAACAAATCTTCTAACAAAAATTAACACACAGAGACAAAAAAATAAATGAAACGTCATTTTTTTCACGTACCTTTTTTTTCACATGCATATGTTTAGGCTTCCCACCACCATCCTCCAGGTAAGCAATTCAATTCAATTTTTCGTCTCTTAGTCACCTCAGACATACTCAAACGATGGTACCCACACCAAAATAATAAATAGCATGTTCAAAATACAAGACCATACCACTTCCGTGCAACCAAACACAGCAATTGAAAAGAATGGTAAGAACCAAAAACCTGGGACCGTACAAAAGGTTTACTATTAAAAAAAGTAGCTCAAAACTAAATTTATCACAACAAGTTGGCAATATTTGAAATAACTCCTTTTTATTGACAAAAAAAAAAGTTTTTTTTTTTTTCTAAAGGCTACTTTCGCCAACATTATCAACATTAGGGTTACCGAAAAACTTATTTGACGCAATGGGCTTCCACATTTCACAAACAACCACTTTGCGATTTTTTTTCAGACAGAAACCAAGGTGTACCATACAGTAAAGATTAGCCACATCTTCATTTACTACTGTTACAAGTACTTCTTTGGTAAATTTCTGTGGTTAAATTCAAAAGTTTAAAATTGCATTAACATGATCAGATTCAGAGTCATAGTTAGGGTTTTCAGCGTTCAGGGACAACTGAAGATTTCGCGCCCCCTACTGCTTGCCAAGGATGGAAAACATTTAATTCTAAAATGTTCTAACATCAGTTTGGCGCCCCTTGGATTCTGCGCCCGGGGACAGATGCCCCTCCTTCCCCCCCTCTAGCTACGCCCCTGATCAGATTTTATTTTCTGCACGTAGCTAACAATTACTTATGTGTTGTCAGATAAATGTTACCAGATGCAGTTAATTATTTTTTACTTGCCAATCTCATGAGACAAGTTTTTTTTGCTCCTGCAAGACTTTACTTTGTGTTGCAAAATAAATTCATTCTCATTCTGTTTGGACTTGCCTACACATTAAATTTAAAATAGTTTTATGAATAGGTAAGATGTGATTATCATAATTTTGTTTCTCTCTTTATCTTGGCAATTTTATATGTTGATTCAGTATCCAGGTTACCTACCAGTGGCTGATTGATAAAACTGCTCATATGTTCAGCTGGTGGTTTGAGTTTATTTTCTGACATAAAAAATTTTAAAAGGCATCCCCCATGTTTATTTTACTATAATCGAAAAATCAAATAATTGCTACTCTGTTTATAGGTATTAAATGTTAAAATATTTTAAATGCTTCCTTTAATTTGCATTCTAATAGTCATTTGTTTAAATTTAATTATGAATTATATTCACATATAGTAATTGTAAGTGTTTTTTTTTATTTTAGGTGCTGTGAAAGGCAATGACAGAGATCCAATTTATCAAGAGTTCTTATATACATAAGAATACATGGATATAAGATTGTTTTTCATGAATTCAAATAAAATGTGATAAATTGGATTAATAAAAACTATTTTGAATTTTGAAAAGTGTTTTTCCTCTGTTAATCATAATATAATGCCATAAATTTCTGAATGTGTTTATTTTTCATCCAAATAAATAGCTTTACAAAAATTTGTCATATTAATAGATATTGCATAATTTAGCATTATTATAAATATTTATTATAGCAGATTTAGCTGAACTACTTTTTAGTCTCTCTGCAGATGAAGTCACAAAGGTAAGTGGTTAGATATTTTTCTGTATTCCCTATTAAGTAATTTTATCTGGTAAATTACCATTACTTATATACTAAAGGTGAAAGAATAAGCTTTCCTTGAAGATACAAAAATTTGCAGATATTTCAAAAAATTGGTATACGTAAAAAAGTTCTTAAATTGCCACATATGCGAAACTGAAAATGTTATATATGAAATAGTTCAGAAATATAAATATTTTCACTATTTTTTAACTATAATTCACTGCATTTGTTATATATAATCACAATTTAAGGTAGCAGTGCTTTTCTCACTGTGATTTCTCATGTATTTTGATTCATAAATACACATACATAAATCCACGTATTTTGATTTCTCTTTTGAGACCGAATAAAAAATGAACTAAACATTCTCATTGACATTGAGAGTTGAATAAAAGCTCACCTCAAAATAAAATGAATTAATAAATTTATGGAAAATTTTACATAGCATATATTGAGCAGAAAGAGTAAACTGAATATACTTAATGGAATTAATAATTGGTAGAGTTGATTGCAGAATAAAATGCCTTAATTGCATGGTAAACAGTAGATCTTTTGAAGTTTTTCTATGTTGCGTAAAATGCAGATTTAAATTTTTGATATTGATTGTCATATAAATGGCAATTACTGTTTTATTTTGCTCTGAAATGAATGGTTAGTAATAAAATTCTGGATGAGACAACCTTTAACATGCGCTAGAATTTACAAAGTTTAATTTGGTGCTGATTTCAACGGGTAAATTTCATTTTACTGAATTTTGCATAAAATAATACCAATGAACCATTGCAAATTATTTTCAGAACTTTTTTTTTTAATCTAAAAGGGCTATTAGTTTTGAAATGTGACTTCATATCGTCAGTCGTAAACTTGTTTCGCTTTTCATTCAAGTCTTGCCATTTGGCAAAATTTAACATATTTACCTTTAAAACCTAATATATTATTGACTAACAAGCCAAGCTATTTAAAAGCATTACACACAGTTCTTAACAATGCTTTTTTAAATTTTTAATCTGATTGATTTAAAATGCATTTAATTCATGATATATCTAATTGAAAACATTTTAATATTTCTACATAATTACATGATACATTTCTTCATTTTTCAAATATATAAAAGATATATAACTTTCTGGTGTCAGTATCTTATAAAATGTTTTGCTATTTCCACTGCCCCATCTGTATTGATAATCTATGCATTCATAAACTTTTAGCCTCTTTAAGTGACTGCTAAAATCTGAGGCCTTTCAGATTTTTTTTTTTTAATTGTATGAGCAGAAAGATAGAATTTTAGAAGAGCTTCTTGAGTTACCTTTTGAATGATATAAAGAATTGTTAACATAATGTCAAATTTTTACAACTAAATATTAAATATATAAAAAAGCCTGCAGCATTCTCATGTTACGAAAACATATTTATTTATTCTGAGGCTAGGAATTGATTTAGTTTTAAAAATACAATTTATTCCTTTTAACAATTTCCCAACAATGTCATCAAAACACTATAAATTCCTTACATGTTTTAAAGAAAGATGATTCATTTATGTAAAGATTATTAAATGGCAAATTTTATTATTCAATTTTTAATACAAATTAACTGAAATTAGAAACTGATTTTGTAAAACAATTTAATTATGAATAATTCAATTTGGGGGCTATTGGATGTTTAAAAATGATCAAAAGATTTTTAATATCTTAAAAATAAAAGCAAAATTTTCAGTTTTAATATTTTGTATTAATAATTCATTTTAATTTCCTTGCTCAGTTTTAATACATTCACAAATTCAGATTTAAAAACAAAATAAGTTGTATAAATATTTTCAACATTTCTGATTTTTCCATAGTAACCATAGGAGAAGGATTTAAGACTATCTGTGTAAAAAAAGTAGGTTTTAGATCATCACACCTTCACATACTTTCACTGGAATTTTCCTCTGTATATATACTGGGATGTGACACTAAGCAGTTGAGAGTATGTATTTAAGAGGTTAAAGGGATATTGTAACTAGTGTTTCAAATCCTGATAACATCCCATACGCTGTCGGTGGGACGTAGATAGGATGTCCTAAGGATATACTGGGATGTGACATTAAGCGCTCAGGAGGATGAGTTTAGGAGGAAATTGGGATATTACGGGATGTCCTGAGGATGTAGTAAGTAGGACTTTAAATCCTAATAACATCCCATATGTTGTCGATGGGACATAGATAGGATGTTTTTAGGATATAATGGGATGTGCTTAGGAGGTTTGTGGGATATCCCGGGATGTCCTGAGGATGTAGTAAGTAGGAGTTCATATCCTAATAACATCCCGCACGCTGTCGATGGGACTTGGTTAGGATGTCCTGAGGATATCCCGGGATGTGACATTAAGCACTCGGGAGGAGGTGTTTAGGAGGTTCGCGGGATGTCCTGAGGATGTGCGCATATCCCGCGAGCAACATCCTTGGGATATCCCAAGGATGTTTTTGTGCTATGTGATAGATAAAATAATTTCACAGCTGAGTAAGTTTTTTGATCTTAAAGTATTAGGCAAAACTAAAACATTACTTGGAATTGAATTCTTAGAGAATGAAAATGGGTTTTTTGTACATCAGCAAAAATATATCGAAGAAATTTTTGAAAAATTTAAACATTTCCAGATACCAATAACTTCACTTCCCATAGCTAAGGGCACTATTCTTACAAAATTAGATTGTCCATCTACAAGTGCAGAAGTTGCGGAAATGCATACATTACACTTTAGAAATCTGTTAGGATGTTTAGTTTTTGTAGCTAACAGGACAAGGCCTGATATTTCATATGCAGTGAATAAATATCTTATCACAATTTCAGGAGAATCCTGGAATTAGGCATTGGGAAGCATTGTTAAAATTGCTTGGTTATCTCAATAGTACTAAATTATATAAGTTAAACTTATTGAAGATTAAACATCTAAATTTATATTGTTATTCAGATGCTGATTATGCAAGTAATAGAGATGACCGCGTGTCCATGGGAGGATTTATATTATATTTAGATGAAGTACCGGTAATCTCGAAATCTGTTAAACAAAAATGTGTAAGTTTATCAACCATGGAAGAGGAGTATATCGCCTTATCTGAAGCAGTGAAGGAATTAATGTGGACGAAAAATGTCTTACAAGATGAAATTTTAAAGTTTAATTTAAGAGTGTGTAAACTATTTTGTGATAACAAGTCTGCCATTGATTTTTCTAGATCGCCAATAGAAAATCGCCGAACTAAGCACATAGACGTAAAATATCACTTTGTTAGAAGACTAGTAAATGATGTTAGTGTTTGACCTTGAATTTATCACCAGTAAATTAAATACTGCCGACTTATTTACAAAAGCAGTGACTGCTGTTAATTTAAGAAAATTTTGTTTAGATGTTTTCAGTGTTTAAAGAAAATAAGTGTTTTCGTATAATAGAATTGAACTATGAACTTCCGTGAAAGTTTTGTTTTTGTCTTTGCATGGGGAAAAGAGGGCCGTTTGTTGGCTTTAGTTTTCCACATGCAAATTTTGATCGGAGGTCGATTGGCGCTGAGCTAACGTGGTTGCCACTGATTGGCCGATGACGTCAAGATCGGCGGGTTGGCCGAGTATAATATATATGTACGCTGGTATCGGCGAATCTTGTTTTTTTTTGTTCTCTTGTGTGATTATCAGTTAGCATTATGCTAGTTTGCTTTCAATCAAATGATTTTAAAATGTAAAGGCTACAGTGTTAGCTCTTTTATTTTATTTACGGAATAAAGCAAGAATTTTATTTAGTTTAGTCGTAGCTTTATTTAAGGGAAACAAAACATGCTTTGCCTTTATCACCACTGACAACAACGCGCACGCGTAAACGCCTATGCGCATGTGTCAACGCGGCGCATGCGCAGAAAGTTTTTAGCTTTGAGGTCCGGATTATGGGTGTCCAAATTAACGACTTTTGACTGTATTATATATATATATATATATAACTTTAATAAAGAGGTTCTGCATACCTTCTTGTTATTACAGTCATAAACCAGAAGTTAAGTGCTTCTAAATGTGTGACCCTAGTCCTGTAGTCCAGACTGCAATTTTCATCTTTCAGCCTCTTTAAATGTACCTGAAGGGACCTTGGTTCTAGTTTGATATAAAGAAGACTGCTTCTTTATATATGTAATAATAAGAGGAGATTCAGATACATGTAATCACAGCTGATAAAATATTGTTTTCTTTATTCTTAAGAAGTACATTCTTAACATACATCGTAATGGGCACAATCTGCTTGCCCATTCTTCACCACACTTGTATCTTTTTACATTGTTATAATTATATGATTCATAAAAAAGATGTTAGTGGCTACATGTGAGAAGACAGCAAGCAAAAGCTGGAATGTATGTATAAATATAATTCATAATAATTTATAATAATAAAACATTTCACATACCATCTCCAAGGGACACAGTTTTCTTATTATGAATTATTGGTTTATTACTTTGCAGCTTTAGTGCAAGTCATAGGCTTTTTAATTTTTAGATACTTTTATTTTGAATATACTATATATATGTATATATATATTTTCCCCTTGACAAGTCGATTAATCTGCAATCAATGACAATGGCTACTTTTTCAATACTTAAAATTTTTACTTTGGATTTTGATATTTTTGCGATTGAGGATTTTTCTTTACAGATTTTAAAGCAATGTTTTTAAAGCAATAGATGTCTAGAAAATGTTAATTTAAAATACTAATTAAAATACTGACTAAACATTTTTTTAATAATTCATTTTTAATAACGTAGCGGCACGCAATGAACTGGACGTTGATCTGTCAGCACTATCCTTATCTTCAGGGCAGATGTTTTTATTTTATTCGGCTTATAATTCCTTACTAAATGTAGTATTTCATCTCGATGTACTCTGTCTTTGATATGATTTAACCTTTTAACTGTCATGCCCGAGATTATCTCGGGTACAGCACTGGTGTTTGAAAATGTCACGCCCGAGTATTTCTCGGGGTAATTTTTTTTTTGAGTGCATTGTATTGTCATACGCGATTATATATCGGGAGATGTTTATTTCGGCTACATTTGGTTTTGCCAATAAAAAAATTTGACAATTTGTGTACCCAAATCATCAAAATAACTTGACAGTTAAAGGGTTAAATCAAATTCCTCGTCATTATAAATAACCTGAATACACATCAAATAGTTTTCTGGTTGCAATTTTCTAATTTCGACTAGGCGTAATGCATGCTTTACGCATGCACGCGTTTAAAGAAATGTTTAATAAAGTAAACAAATAAATATTGAGCTTTTTTTTTTTGTAAATTTTGATACCTGTTAGATCATAATTGCTCTTTATTTTATAAATTACGGTTTCATATTTTTAATTTTATAATTTCTGCATGCGATCTTACCAGATTTAAACTGATGATCTATAATCCGGAATCACCGAAGTCCCGACGAGTCCGGATTAAAGACTTTTGACTGTATTCTATATGAATGATAGAGAATATATGTAATGAATACCATGGACAAATAGCTATATAAAGAAAAAGAAACAAACAAAAAAAAAAGTATTCTCTACCTCGACACTTGAAAAAGTAATCCTGCTATGCAACACATAGTTATTTCTGATTACACGATATTGCAAGTATTTTCTTCAGATTTTTCCTACAACTGGTTAAGACTACTGACTACTGGTAGTTGGATCTGGTTTCATATCATGTTTAAAGGGCTGGCTGCTATACTATATCATGTACAGTAAGACCCCGCTTAACGCTGGGGATACGTTCCATCAAAGTAGAGCGTAATGCGAAACAGCGCTAAACGAGGCTATATTTACATGTAAATATTGGGGTTAGGGGAAGATGGCTAGGAAATTGGTTAGGTATTAAATTTAAAAAGTATGTTTTTTTAATAAAAATAAAACCAAACATTTAATTCTTAAAGCCCAAATTAATACCACATTATTATTTCTTGCAAAAATAAAAACAAAATATAAATAACAAAACGAATATTCTTAAAAAAAAACAAATAAAATTCTAAGTCAGTCATATTTAGTTAGCCTTCCGCGTTTTCAGTGTTCTGCCTTTTTGTGACAAAAGCATCTAATGTTGTTTGCCTTTTTCTTTTGCATTGTTCTCTTTAAAGTTCTTCATAAATGGATAGAGCATCTCTAACACCATGCCTTACTTTTGAGCTCCTGTCAAAATTCGAATCATTTTCAATGAATTGATCCATTATTTCAGTTATGGTAGACAAACTCCTTTTTACAAACGCCATCGAAAGTTCTTTTTGCTCTTCTTCTGAATCACTGCTGTCAACATTTTTGTTTTCTTCTTGTTCAGTTAATTCCTTGAGCTCATCATTAGAAAGACTAGCTGCTGTTTCTTGAATTATTTCTTCGACATTTTCCACATTTACCCCTTCAAAATATGTCTGTACAATACCGCACCAAACAAGAAATACAAGTACATTCTTTCGGATATGTATTTGAAACCTATCGCTGCATAATATTTCGGAGAATCCCCGTATGCTGCGAGCGATTTCGTGGAATCCCCGGGTTGAAATAAAAGAGCACTAAACCGAAACAGCGTTAAGCAGGGTCTTACTGTATGTAGCAAAGATAACTAGGAAAATCTCTATACATGGACACAGGGGAAAGAAAGCAAATGCATATAAAAATTATTAATTAGGTATATCATGAATTAAATGCATTTTTATTATGCACTGGATGTTCCCATGTTGACCAGAACTATTTCCCGTCGATTGGTTGAACATGGCCTGCATTCATGGCGTCTGTTAAGAAGACTGCCATTGACCCCACAGCATAGATGCCAATGTTTAGAATGGTGCCGGACTGGAGCGATGTGGATGACAGAATGGCAAAACGTCGTGTTCTCAGATGAGTCACGCTTCTGTTTACCCAGTGACAGTCGCCACATGTCGACGTGGAGACAGATCTAATCCGGTAGTAAGTGTGGAACACCCCACCGCACGAAAACGTGGCATAATGGTTTGGGGCGCTATTGCCTATGATTCCAGGTCACCTCTAGTTCGTATTCAGGGCACTATGTTGGCCCAACGATACTTGGATAATGTACTGCGGCGGGTGGCAATCCCCTACCTTCAGGGGCTGCCTGATGAAATTTTTCAGCAGTATAACACCCGACCACACAGTGCTCGCATCTGCCAACATGCTGTGCAAGGTATACAGATGCTTCCCTGGCCACCATACTCTCCTGACCTGTCACCAATCGAACATGTGATTGGATGCCATTTGCAGACTCTGCCCCTGCCTTGTTCGTAAGACGAACTGTGGCAAATGTTTGAAAGGGAATGGAGAGCCATCTCTCAGGACACCATACACACTCTTTTTGACTCTATGCCTAGACGTGTTTCTTCGTACATCGCTGTCCGCTGTGGTCCTACATTTTACTGCACCGACGCTGTTCTCGCTCTGTATTCTGACTATCATTTTGAAATAAAGGTCACTTATTACTGCTTGCTCTGTCTCTGTCTTTTTTCCAAATTTCATCACTTTCTGATCACTCCTTCTTGGTGTTGCATTTTCAATGTTGAGCAGTGTATATTCTTGTAATTGATGTATAAAATGTAGTTTAATATTATCTTATGAAAATAATTTTCTTCAAGGTATAATAGACGAGATCGTTATGAGAGAAATCGGGATTTTGATAGAAGTAATAGAGAGCTTGATAGGCCACCAAGAGATGATGATTATGAAGATGAGCGACCAAGACGAGGTTTGAAATTGAAATATATATGTTTTTATAACTATTGTTATGAGAAAGGGTATTTGCTATTGTAATTTATGTGAAGGGCAGTATTTATTGTTTTTATTACATTATCATAGTACAGTCCTTAAACGTTGTTAATTTCAGCCTAAGTTTACAAAATATCCTAATTTTCTCATCTGACATTTTTGTCCATTTTATATGACTGCCATTCTGAAAGTGAATTAGCATTTTGAAACGTGGATTTTTAAAATTTGATTTTATGATGGCACCGCAGCTCATAAGATAGCCACTGTAAATTAGTATTGTAACTAATGAGAAACAATGAATTAATTACCTTGTAACAAAAGGTTCAGATTACTTGGTTGGTGGGTTGGTTGTTCAACCTTTCAAAAAGGTGTCAACAAGAATATGGATTATCTCGTTGACAAAAAGTTACTTGAACTTTGACCTTGACCTTATGATAAGTCTTTCAGCCTACTGTGATGAAACATGATCTTTAAGAAGATTAAACTGTGAATGTAGCCGAAAGACATAAATAGAGCTCTTAACAATGGGAAGAATGTTCTGAAAATATTTACCGGCCATTTTTCTGGCCAGATTTCATGTTTAAAGGAATATAGTTGAAGATACTGACAAATTAGCAGATAATTTAGCAGAGATGTAGGAAAATAATTAAGAAAGAAAGAAATGCAAATAAGCTAAAATATCCTAAAAAAAAACTGATATTATAAAGACACAAATATTTTGAAGCATTGTGGATGTTTTATATTTTTTTGATAAATATAGTAATGTATAATAAATTTTAATATAGTAATTGTTTTAATATCTTTTTAAAACCACTGCAATAAATTTTATGTGCAATTGCTTATTATTTTAAACTGCAGAATTTCTGTAGATTTTGATTTTAACAGTGTCTTATTCATAACAAATATTTTTACAAAAGTAAAGTCATATTTAATAGTGACCATGTAAATGTCCTTTAACCCTTTCCGGCACGCTACATTTTAAAATTGGAATTTCGATAAAAAAAAGTAGGCAGTCTATTATGCCTAGAGGAATACACATGTAAAATTTTGTGAAGATAGCACTTATCGTTTTAATTTTGCGGTTGTGCCCGAAGCAGGTACACTGATTGAATAGAGCTTCGAAAAGAGTGCTGAAACGAACATTGCTGGAAAGTGCGTAATGAGTAAGAGATTTTGCCTACAATTAAAAAACACTCCCCTGCAACTCTACACCCCCCTAAAAGGGCTCTTTTTTTGGGTATATGATGATTACATGCGTATGAATGAAAAAAAAAAACGTAAATTGGGTGTATGATATTTACATTTCATATTTACACTTTAGTCTATTTTTTTCATGGTGGTACTTTTCGAAGAAAGTGACACCACCTTTGAAAAGGCACAACCCAATATTGTATGTTTTGCACATGTACCAGGATCCATATCAGATTCACTATCTGAAGCAATTTGTGTAGAACTTTCATTGCTTCAGAAATGGTCATCTCTCTCTGATCCGTTTGGAAAATAATTAAAAATCTGAAAAAACAAACTAATATATCTACAATTAGAAATTATAAACTGTGAAATAAAATTAAATAAACATCTACAACTCAAAACTACTAAACATAGCACTAGCGAAACTTTGAACGGAAGCGAAAGAGAAAAAGAGAACTGCTGTAATGAAAAACCAAACAGCTAACTGATAAAATTACCCTTGACTTTCAGAAAATCACCCCAACAATTTGCTAGTTAATAACCAAACGTCCCCTTCCCCCCCAAAAAAAAAAGAGAGAGAGAGAGGGAAAAGAAAAAAGAGAAAAACTGGAAATGAAACACAGATGTGTACCCACCTTTCTGTTGTCAATGAATTGAATGACGAGATGCGGAGAAACAAAGAATAAAGTCTCTCAGTTGTCCTAGTGTCTTGGTGTGCCCTGTCTGGGCACACCTCGGGTTCGCCATTCGATTTTAGGCAAGATTTCAAGGTAAAAATTTAAAACTAATATAGAATAAGGAGATTACCATGCAGCCCCCAAAAAAATAACATTGAAATTTCTTTCCAAATAATTCTTTTTATATCCTAAAAAAATCTGGAAGATTTCTTTGAAAAATGAGGGTCTTAACCTTTTAACTGTCATGCCCGAAATAATCTCCACAGTACTGGTATTCCAAAATGTCACGCCCGAGTATTACTCGGGCTAACTTTTTTTGAGTGCATCCATTGTATTGTTATACCCGAATATATATCGTGAGAAGTTTATTTCGGCTTCAGTTCAACAGATGGCAGCATTTTACTGAAGGTTTCAAAGGGTAGAGGTTAAAGTTCAAAGTGCGCAGCATTTTTTGAATTTTTTGACCGCGAGGCAAACATTTCATTTCTGAAATAATAAAAAAAAAATTGACAATTTATGCATCATAATATATCAAATCATCAAAATATCTTGACAGTTAAAAGGTTAAAAAACTAAACATAGCTAAAATATATGGACTGGTTTGTGTTGAGCTACCATCTACTATAAATAAAGAAGGTTCAGAGTAACCTATAGTAAACATCTAAATCCTTTTTCATTCAATTTTTCTGTGCGTACAGAAGGAAATTTTTAGGTGTGCCCAGACTGGGCGCACTGTGCCGCAAAGTGTTAAAATATGTGTGTACTTAGACCAAGTAAAATTTCTAGAAAAGTGCAGGAGTTTCCACAGATTAGTCATGTGATTCATTAGCTGGAGTTGAAGTGGATGGTTTGATCAAGTTTGTTGTCTTTTATTGGCTTCCCCAGGATTGCTATACTCAGAATAAATGTCCAGATGTATGGAAGTTTGAAGGTTAGGTCTGTGTCACAGTATGATTTTGTGGTGATATTAAACATTTTTCTAATATTGAGGCTGTTTTCATGCTGGGGTATGGTTATGATTCTGGTCTTGTCCCATTTGATTAGTGAATGTGGATACTAGGAGAATTATTTAATGGAACATGTGATGTTTTCGTTGATGAAATAATTTGCAGAGAGTTTGTAGGTATCATTTTATATTTGGCAAATCTCGGTTGATACACTGAAACCATAGATAAAAGTAGAATAATGTTTTCAAATGACCTGTCTGCTTCATCAAATGGAAACTTAATACATCGGGCCAACATCTATGAAACTATCTGTAAGAATTGCCAGATATAAAAAAGATATTTACAAACATTCTGTGAGCCATTTCTTTACTGAAAATAGTACATCTTTGATCAAATACGTCTCCGAACATCCAAACGCCATAATTGAATGGGACAAGGCTAAAAAATCTTTGGCAAACTGTGGCATAAAAGCAGCTTCAAAACTAGAGAAGTGCTTGAAATCATCACTAAACCATGCTACAACAGAGGCCTTCCCTTCAACCTTCCATATATATGGATATTGATTTAATTCAGTTATTGAAGGTTCCAAAACAACGTTTTTAGGAAAAAATGTAGAAGTTTTTTTCTCATCAATTCTATATGTTTTTTGGGGTGTTGAATCCAAATTTTAAGTTTGCCACTTCACCAGAGGTATGTGGTCGGTAGATTCCTCACTTTATGGCAAATTGTACTATTATTCTCCTTGCTACATCTGCAAATGGTAAATGAAATTTGAACATTTTCAGTGAATTTAATCACTACATAAGTGCCTCAGAATCTGGTTCATTATAATACAATCTCCTGTTCTACAGAAATTTCAGGCTCCAGTAATTTATTAGCTAATATCATGAGCAATGTAGGATCAGAAAGCACGTCTCATCACAAGGTGATTAATCCGACGTCATTGTCCTTCTTCACTTTGCAAGAGGAGTACAATGCATATGTAGACAAACTGTGCAATAATTGCATTGAGATTGTCTGCACTAAGAAGCTGGAAAAACAACTTATTCCACATTACACTCTTGAAGAAATTAAAACTGTACTAGAAAAGCTGTAGGAAGCTGAAAATTTCAAATCCCAACATAGCTGCCAGAACTTCTTCAGCCACAAAAGAATCAGAAAACCCAACAGCATTTAACCCTCATATAGCAACTTCAACCATCCAATCATCACTTCAGTTATACAGGCCCTCAAAAGACTGCTGCTTCAACTGGCACTCGTAATTTACGCAAAAGGTGAACAAACATGAGCAGCTGCGAGCTGAACTCCCAAACATTGACCAATTCATTATCTGAGAATCCAAGCCATGATAGGGAGACCTATTCAAATACAAGGTTTTCTTCTGGAATGTAACAGAATAGAAGACATTAAGAAGCTGTAAATGAAGCTCAAAGGAGAGGTATCAACACTTGTGCAAACCAAGCTCCCTGCAAAAAGTCTGCCCAGGTGCACAGTTCATGACGTCAACCCCAGACTACAAAAATCAGACACAGAAAATCTTTTCTCTGAACGTAACATAACCAACGTTAATGCTAGGGTATAAGGTATTTCTCCCACCTTCTTGACATGCTTACGTGGTGTAGTGGTTCTGCACATTGAGGCGGTATTCCAGAGGTACGCGTTTCGATTCCCGGTGAAGGCGTTGCATATTTATCATTCTCTCCGGCTTTTCCAATTAACCTAATTTCTCTACAGTGGCGCCCGAATTAAAAGGATGGTGGATGATGATTTCTCCCTACCCAGGATTTGGTGACTGTGTCCCCTAAAAATCCCAATCACCCTTTAAAAGGGGGAATATATAAGGTATTTCTCCCACCTTCTTGACGTGTCTTCATGGTGTAGTGATTCTGCACACTGGGCCGGTATTCCAGAGGTTTGCGATTCGATTCCCGGCTAAGGTGTTGCATATTTTTCAATCTCTTCAGCTTTTCCAATTAACCTAATGTCTCTCCAAGGGTATTTACAGATTGACAACAAAAACGGTAGCATCCAGTGAATCATCGAATGTCAGCCTGCAGCATTCAGCAACATCATGCAGCAATGCCATATTTTCTTTGGCTGGTATGCATACTGTGTCACAGTGTCCTTTGGCACCAAAAGGTACTACAGCTGTCAAGAATTCAGGCATATGTAAGAGACATGCAATAAGTGAACTACTGCTCATACTGCTCTGGCCAATACAAGGTAAGACAAATGCAGAGTAACACAGCCAAGTTGCATCAACTGCTCAGGTAACAATCACTGAACAGGCAGCTTCCTCTCAACAGACCATCCATCTTTCTACCATATCCTGCACTACATGCTATAGGAATATTGTGTAGTATAGTTTATCATAGTGTAGTAATATTATCACTACAACAAATCCTGAAATTGATTATATTAGAAGCATCCAAATAAATGTGCAATAGGCGAATGCAAATAGAGCACTTGCAGTTTTGTATGCAATTGAAAAATCGAGATGTAATCTTAGTGCAAGAGCCATATCATAAAAACTGCAAAGTTTCCGGCTTTCCTCTACACTGCAACATCTTTGAGTGCATCAACAATGCCCCAGTTTTAAACACCAAGGGCAGCCGCTCATCATCATTGCAGAATGGGATTGTGTAGCTGTACTTTTGGAATTGAAAGAAATAGATACTGCTCTCATTTTCATAGACAATCTTAATGCAGTATGCTCAGCCCCTTTGAAAATCTATGCAAGGGACTACAATGCGTACGGTGCAAGCTAAGGATATGCAGTTAACTGTCAGAAAATTCAACAGCTTAAGGATTACATAGCTGTCAATAATCTGGCCCTGCATAATACCGTTGGAGGCTCATCATCACATGTCACACATAATGGTAGAATTTGGTCAGGTCTTACCATCTCCATGCAGCAAGCCAACAACTTCATTTAAGACTGGGAAGTATATGAAACATTTCTCCAATCATAACTACATCAACTTAACAATAAATCGTGCAGTTTTCCCAACCATAGTCTAATACTACTATCAGGTTCAATGTTCCGTCTAACCTTCTTCGGGAACATGCAAGGACCTGACTCGGAACAGAGAGCTTACTAAAGCTATGTTCAGCAATTGTGGGAAGTAGACAGGATACACAAGAAGGGTATACAAAACCCTTTATTTTTCTCTATTTACAATAACTTCCGTACTTCGGAATACACAGACCCGCTACTTGGGGTCTAACGTAAAAATATAAAAATAGAACTAAACTCTAATTTAACTTTAAAATAATAAACGTGGAAGATTGGCCTTATATTAACAGGAAGCCGTATGTAGTACAGATAACTGTGAACACTACAATACGTTTAAAATTTATCAAGAGGATTAAAACCTCTAGCCTGGAAGGCAACCAGCAACTGCGTAAAACTTCTAAGGTAAGCGGCCTGCTTCGACTAACTGCTTCCTCCCTCTCGCTTGGCAAAAAGCCACAACTTAAATACTTGGCGTTCGCCAGACAAACTTTGCATAAAAACATTAACGCTTATAATTCTGGCCGGAAGTAGAAAATAAGAAGTGATAACATAACATAACAATAGGGCGCTTCCTTCTTATGAAAAGAAGGAAAGGAGTTTAGGCAAAATTGCCCATTACTCTTCCGCCATTTGATCATTTAAGTTAAGGGATTTAAATGGTAAGTCCTGTAAAAGGTAAATAATAAATAGATAAGATCTCAAACTGACACCAAATCTATAGTATCAGCAAAAGATCCCATCTCTAAGTTCAAGGTGTCGGCTGGATCGTAAAAACTTCCCTATTGGATGGAAAACCGATTCAATCCCTCCCAAACCACCAAACGCAATTCTTGACCAAACAAGAGTGCGATGGAGAGTCAAATAAATAAATAAATAAGGAGAGCAGAGGTGCATTCTCAAGCCAAATGGCCAGGTAGTGTATAAAGATTTGATATCATTATATTCCAAAACACAGCTATGAGAGGGAAATCCCTGCATAGTTTCTTTTCAAAAAAAAAAAAAAAAAAAAAAAAAAAAAAGAACTCATAGGGCGTCTCAAAGCTTGTTTCTTGTGGTTCCATATTCACCTTACCTGTAGGTGTTTAGTATACATCAGAAACCCTATTATGCCAGAGAGCCCTTTGTATAAAAGGGCTTGATCAAAGGTAATATAGGGAAACCCAAGGAATTTGTTTCTAGGGACAGAGAACACCGGACATCGTCCCAAAAAGTGAAAAGATGTTTCCTCTTCTTCTCCACAAGCTGGGCAGAGAGGAGATTCAACAAGACCACATTTGTGGAGATGCTTAGCTAGATAAGCATGTCCAGTAACAATTTGAATTACCTGGCGTAAGTTAGTTCTACTGAGGTGTATGAGTTTACCTGAAAAGTTAAGTGTACTGAGCACCAATTTAGAATGAGCACAGTCTGGAAGTTTAGACCATATATCATCATGTTTGTTCTTTATCCAGCTTCTTACTTCTTTTTTAACCGTTTGATATGAAACTGGGTAAAATGGTTCTGGGCCAGACATGGGGAGTTGCGAAGCATCTTTAGCTACTTTATCAGCTAGTTCATTTCCAGCAAAATCACAATGACCTGGGACCCAGACTAAACTAATGGTATTATGGGCCTGAGCCAGAGAATTGAGATCTTGAGTACAGTTCAAAACACAGTTTTGTAACTTGACACGATTAGCCAGGGCAAGGATGGCTGATTGGCTGTCAGAGAGAATATATATATACTTATCAACTGTATTTTTAGCTAAGAGCTCCTTGGCGACCATATTGATCGCCAGAACCTCGGCTTGGAAAACAGTTGTAAATTTACCAAGGTATAGATGAAATCTAATGAAATCTTCTTCAGATCCCTTGGTCCTTATAATAGCTCCAGCTCCAGTGAAGTTGGATTTTGATCCATCTGTGTAACATTCAATTGAGCCTGTTGGAATTAGGTCAATTAGAGATTCTATCTCATTCCTTTTTGGTATATGAGTTGAGAATAGTTTATCTGGAACTATTGTTTTAGTAATTGCATCTTTGGGCATATAGATTATAGGGATCTCATTGCCCAAGTCCAGGCATATGTCAATGTGGCTTTTCAGGTGGCTTTTATGACCAAAACCTGTCCTTTGGCACCATGTGCCATTTTTATTCAATCTATACATGGCTTTAATTGCTTCTCCGCTCAAGAATAATTTCAAGGGTGGAATTTGCAGTAAAAATTCTAATGCAGCAGTAGGGGTACTATTTAAAGCCCCACTAATGCTTAGGCAAGCAAGTCTTTGCACCTTTTGTAAAATGTTTAAATACGAGCTTTTGTTAATAACATTAATCCAGACCACGCATCCATAAGAAAGCATTGGCCGGACAATGGCAGTATAAATCCATAGAGTAGATTTTGGGTTAAGGCCCCATTGTTTACCAATGATTCGCCTACAAAGTACTAGAACATTTGTGGCTGTTTGTGCCTTTTCTTTTATATGGGTGATCCATGTAAGTTTACTATCCAGGTAACATCCTAGGTATTTAACGCATTCCTTACGCCTATTATCTGGTGACCCAGATATAAATCTGCCAGTTTCCATTTGCTTCTCCACGTGAAAACTATGACCTCAGATTTTTCAGCAGAGAAAGAAAGGCCATTTGTATCACCCCAGTGTGAAACTTTATTTAAGATCTGCTGAGCTTGATTATGTAGGGTTCCGATATCGAAACCCTGTAATAACACAATAAGGTCATCTGCATAAGCCTGTGACATGCCAGGTTCCTCCCGTAGAAGTACTAAGAGTGAGTCGAAAACCAGGTTCCACAGGAACGGAGAAAGAATACCACCCTGCGGACACCCTTTAGTAATATCTCTCTTTACTTCATAGTCAGCGAGACTAACACAGATATTCCTGTTTTTAATCATGAAGATGACCCATCTAGTTATCATAGGGTGAATATGACTTCCAGTAAGGGCCTTATGTATTTTCTCGAAACCGATGTTATCAAAGGCTCCTACAATATCCAGTAGAATCCCAATGGCAAAGTGTCCGTCTATAATTGTCTTTTCTATTCTCCACACGAGTTGGTGTAAGGCCGACTCAGTGGAGAAGCCAGGCCTAAAACCGTGTTGGTGTAAGCCAAAGATATGTTTCAGATTATTATCTGACTGGAGGTGCCAGAAAATCAATCGCTCCAACAGCTTAAGCTGGAAGGATGTTAGCGTGATCATTCTAAAAGAGTTTGGTTTCTCATATGTATCTTTTCCTGGTTTAGGAAGAAACACACCTCGTGAAGTTCTCCAAACCTTAGGAACATATCCTAAAATCAAACTGGACCTGAATATGTCCACGAGAATGTGACCAAAAATATCCCAGCCTTTCTGAAGCAGAATTGGGTAAATGCCATCGTTCCCTGGAGATTTAAAGGGAAGAAATACATCAAGGGCCGCTTTAGCCTTTTCAAAATTCACAATTGTCTTAGCAAAATCCAGATCTAATGGATTATGAAGTAGTTCCAATGGATTTTCCTGGGGGTCAGAGGTGACACTTCTGTCCCCTAGATGAAAATTCAACATGGTCGAAAGTGTATCCAAAGGGTTTATAGTATAACTGCCATCAGGTCGCATAACCGATGAGAGTTGAGACTCCTGAGATCTTTTAAGAATCTTATGTACTCTGGCAGTCTCATGGTAGGACAGAATATCTGTGCAGAACGATCTCCATGAGTTGTATTTAGTTTTCCTGATTTCACTTTTAAATTTCCTTTGTAGAATTTTGAAGTTAGACCAGTTAACTTCAGATTTATTTCTGACAGCTTTCCTGTGCGCTCTCCGAACCTCTAGGCGGAGGCTTTCAAGCTCCTTGGTCCACCAAACTCTCTTGCTAGGAGAGTACTTCCTTCGTTTGAGAGGGCATGATGCGTGATAAGATTCAATAATGATATTTGTCAAGTTGTTTGCTTGAATATCAAGCTCCTCGACTGTACAATTATTGTCTAAAACCTGAAGGTTAATAACATTAGAAACCAGGAAATCCTTATAAAGGTCCCAATTTGTGTTTTTAATGTTTCTGAAATATTCAACTGGAATTTCATCTCTAATACAAAATTGTATAAGGCGATGGTCAGAAAGTGAGGGATTGTCACTTACATGCCAATTCTCAATAAGGTTATAAATATCAGATGAAGTTAATGTGAGGTCAATGACTTCTTCTCTTCTTCTGTTAACAAAGGTGGGGCGATTTCCCCTATTTACCCAAGTTAGGTTGGTATTCATTATAAATTCCATGAGTTTTTCTCCTCTAGGATTAGTATCAGAACTGCCCCATGACAGGTGGTGAGCGTTAACATCACCACCAATAACCATAGGAATATTGTTTATTTCACAGAAGCTCACAAGATCTATAAATTCTTGCGGAATGTTAAGGTCATAAGCCATGTAAACTGAGCAAAAACAAATGTTTCCTCTCAGTGAACTGTTTATGTCCTTAATTACAATAGCAGTTAAGTCCTCTGATGTAAATTGGGATAATTTCATAGCCTTTATATTTTTAGAAATGTAAATGCTAGTTCTAGGTCTTTTATCAGGTCCCTCTGTCGAAAAGAAGTGCGTGTTCATGGGCCTACCAAAGATTTTACCCTTGTACACCCAAGGTTCTTGAATTAATGCAACAAAAGTGTCTTGCTTACCTAATTGAGCAGCTTAATTATATGAAGCTGCTCTGCTATGTTGCAAGTTTAACTGACTAACCTTAACCATTAAAACAGGTTAAATGAAAGAAAAGAACTTACCCTGAAGGATTTTAGGAGAGACTTAGTTAAAAGCCGCATCCTTAGCATACTACTTCAAAGGAAGTAGTGACAAGGGAGACCTATTCAGGTGTCTTCTCCAGAGCCTCCAAAGAAAGCTCTGGTTCCGACTCCTTTTCGGTCTCCCTTTCTTTCGTCAACTGTTTCTTTGGAGGATCCCTGGGCGAAGGAATTGATTTCTCCTGTTGCCTTGGTTCCTTCAACTGTACACAGCCACGGGCACCACAAAAAAGTTTGAAATTCTGGGCCTCCAGATAATCCATAAGTTCATGTTCTACTCCCAGCACCAAGGTATTACCTCCGTCTCCAGGGATAACTGCCTTGATGGCGATCTTCTTAACATCAAGGCCCTTGTTGCAGGCATCAAGGAGCTTGATGTTATCTTTTGGTGACCTGTTTCCAGGAAACCAAGCGAAAAACCTCTTCATGGGGGGTCTGTCTCCGGCAGCCATAGCATGATAACCTGGATGGTTTTCTTCAGGGCCGGGTAGATCATTAATTAAAGTCTTCAGGACGTCCACAGTCTCCTGGTCCTCACATGCAATGTTGAGGCCATTCGGCTGCAGGACTGTCTTGTGGACCCTGCAGGTGATGATAGAGCCATCTATAATTCGATCATCAATTATAGAGGTGATGAAATCTGAATCCACCGATGTTATGTCTCTGGAATCATCCTTGCAGACGATTCGCAGAGTGATTGCCTTTCTTGCAGCTTGACTATATATAGCCGTCGTTTCTTGAGGGCCATTTCCGGGGTGTCACCAGCAATGTGTTCTCTCTTACGAGACTCTTCATTGCTTGGATGGTTCTTCCTCACCGGTTTGGAGGTTGCTCCAGAGGTCCCAGCTTTATCTGTTTTCTCTTTTGCTCCCTTCTCCCCAGAGATCGAGATTCCTTCCATGGCCCTCTCCAGTCGTTTCCGCTCTTTCTGGCATTGCCTTTTTTCTCTTCTTTTATTTACAACCTCCATCATTGGTGACTGGTCATCCGCTTGCGCATCTGGCACAGTACTTCTGACAGAGGAGTCAGTATCCATCCCCACTGGGTTCAAGGCGTCCGTGTCCGAAGGCACATTCACCCTTTCACCAGCGGTTCTGGTTTCTGTAGTCCTAAAGAGAAGAGCGTCCGCACCCGAGGGTACATTCACTCCCTCAGAAGGAATTACAGTGGTTATAGTGGGGATTTCAGAAGATGCGTTTTTATCTAATTTTGTATTACAAGCATCCATTTTGGTATAAGATTGAAGGAAGGGGGAGAAAAATTCCTTCCGATTTTCTAAGAGCCAGTTTGGAGGGGCTAGCCCCAGATTCAGCAGCCAGTAGTGACCTCGGAAGAGCCCCCCGCTCTGCCATGCAGGACCCCACCCAGGCACCACCTGGAACTACAAGGCAGGCGAGATTATACACCAGCTGATAGAGCAGCCAGGACATGCTGGTTAGGCTGCCCCGGGCTCCTGTACTATCTGGCGGTCTGAGACGCAAAACTCAGCTTTTCTCCTGTATCCTCTACATGGCTGCTTCCTCCAAGACCCCTCCTCTCCAGATCAAAGGTCCTCGGAATTTCAAATCCTCCCCACAATCGCCGGTTTTCCCAGGGAAGAGCGGTCCGTTGGGTCGTCATAAGATTACTCATCATCAGACCGAACCTCATCCCACTGAACCCCAGTATGCCACAGAACTTTGTGACAGTTACCCATTTAGCACTCCCCAGGGGGCACGTGTGACTTAAGGATAATCACTGACGCGGGTAACATTACCCCCCAAAAATATAAAAAGTATAAAAATAAAACTAAACTCTAATTTAACTTTAGAATAATAAACGTGGAAGATTGGCCTTATATTAACAGGAAGGCGTATGTAGTACAGATAACTGAGAACACTACAATACGTTTAAAAGTTATCAAGAGGATTAAAACCTCTGGCCTGGAAGGCAACAAGGAACTGCGTAACATCTAAGGTAAGCGGCCTGCTTCGAACTCACTGCTTCCTCTCTCTCGCTTGGCAAAAAGCCACAACTTACATACTTGGCGTTCGCCAGACAACTTTGCATAAAAACCTTAACGCTTATAATTCTGGCCGGAAGTAGAAAATAAGAAGTGATAGTAAAGATTTAAAATAAAATAAACGTTAGTAAAACTTAAGATCCTTACATACTTCCCGCCAGAGTTAATTAGTTTAAAACTGAGGTCTAAAACGACCTTGTTGAAAACTTTTAGCTCTAGAATCTAACGCGAGGCCAATCTTTTACAAACATTTTTCGCTAGAAACTAGAAATTTAAAAGAAAGAAATTTGTTTTTACAATAGCAGCTCCCAGGACACAATTTTTTTCATCCGTACTGCATCTAAACAGGAACTTTTATTCAAATCTGGTTCCTTCCAGAGATCTGGAAGGAAAACTAGTTTAATGAAATGTTACACAATGAAATGGCAAGTAACATGTATAATTATATTTCTCTTAACATTCTTATTTCATTCATAACTATTTTAGTTATCTCTCCCCGTGCTCTCTGGCATGGATTGTAAAAGAACACCAAACACGAATGTGTTTATGTCTATGTGTTCAACACTTCCTCCTACAATCAAAACACTAACGTGTTAAAATTCAACATACCAAGACCTCGTAACACACCCTAATTTCAACTCTAAACCCTGAGGTACTATTCTGAAAGTGGCTAACTCTGAAGTGTAGCGTCAGAGAGCCTAACTACATCATTCAACCTTTAACACATATTCACCATGATTTCGTCTTTTTACAGTCACACGAATAAAAAAAAAAAAATTTAACATTACTTTCACTTTTACCATATCACGGTATTTCTTAACATTTAAAATAACAGTTCACATTGTATATAAGAACATATTAACATGCCGTTAATTTTACACATTTGAAAACATACATTAGTAGTACATTGTTAACTTCTATTCTTTTCAAAGCAAGTGCCAATTCTTTCTACATTGAAATAATACATTTCAAAAAGTTTTCCAGACTAAAACTTCTTTCTTGCCAGAATGATTTAAATGATATTTATACAATAACTTTTTACAATATTTAAGTCTTTACAAAACGCTATTATACATCAACTTTAGTTTTACGCGCGAGTAATTGAAAAAACATAATACCAAAATCGGTAACATCTCATTTCTCGCCCTTTTGGTGATAAAGGTAGACCTCGCATGAGGTAAACTTCTTGAAATCTGCCACTTGCAGTAAGAATGAAAGATTAACTTAAGTTTGCAAAGTAACATAAAATTTTACTTATCTTTGTGATATTCGGCCATTCTTTTCTGGGCCCAGTCTTGGAAAGTAGTTTGATTTATCCTCCTTCTTGTACGGGCTCGCCCTTCAGTGCCTTCCTCTAGAAACTTTCTTTTTTCTCCAGTTCTGTCACCCTTGAATACCTTCTTTTTCGCCTCAGCTTGTGGTCTTGGCCGTTTGATGGCAGCTGGTCTTGGCGGAACCGGGAAACTTCTTTCGCGTTCCTGCTTGGACCTCGTTGCTGGCCGTTCAAATTTTCCTTGTAACTTTTCCTCTGTCGCTGGTGGCCCTTCCACAGTTCGGCGACATTTGCTGCGGAGAGTCCTGTCGGATGAGTAGATCTTCCGTTTTAGAGCCGGGTTATAGTTGCCGTCATTTCTCCTGGTTCTCTTTGCATACGTCATCCTTCTCCCTTCTTCATTCTGGGGGTGTTCGTTAGCTCTCTTTTCTGGACGGTGAAACGGCTTCTTTTTCTTGCCACCTTCAGTTTTTCCACGGGGAAACTTTCTTTTCACTTGCTCCTGCCTCTTAATGGCTTGCCCTTGTACTTGTCGTTTTTCCACCTCTGGAGCTTGTGTCTGCCGTGCCGGATCCTGCAAAAGATCTGAAAATATTTCCATTTTATTACGATAATAGTAGGGTTTGATTTGATCAATGTTTGCGGAGCAGGTTTCAACATTTCTGGCTTTTAACACTACTACAGCGTGAGTTATTTTTTCTATAACATATGGTCCTTCAAATCGTGGAAAAAATTTGGCAGTTTTATCTTCTGGTGCTGAAGAAAGTGAATGCTTAATTTTTAAAACTTCATCCCCTACTTTATAAGTTACTCCCTGTCGTTTCAAATCATAATAGAGCTTCTGTTTTCTTTGTGCTACTTCCGTATTCTTTATTGCTTCTTTTATTAGTTTTTCTATATCATCCATCTTAAATTCTGGAGCTCTTTGTTGCACATAAAATAATTTATCTAACGGCATTATAATCTTTCTGCCTAGAAATAACTCAGCAGGAGTTTTGCCCGTTGTATCATGTTTTGCGGTCCTAAGGGCGAAAGCAAATTCATTGACATAGTTATTCCAGCTTTTATGAAAATTTTTAACATTACTACGGATAATTTTCACTATATTTCTATTGACCCGTTCCGCTATATTTGATTGCGGCCGATACGGGACCATTTTTAAATGACGTATGCCGAGTTTTTGGCACATGTCTTCAAATATATTACTTACAAATTGAGGACCATTATCCGATATAACTTTTAGGGGTGCCCCGTATTTTAAAATATATTTATTTAAAATAGAATCAGTAACTAATTTCGCGGAGACTCGTTTTAAGGGAACAATTTCGGTCCATTTACTAAAATGATCAACCATAACAAGGAGATAGCGACTTTTATTTAACTGACGTTTTGGGAAAGGGCCCAATAAATCGATGCCAATTATTTCATTTGGAAATTCGGATTTAATACTATTTAGAAACCCGGCCGGGCGGAAATTAATATAATTAACTGCTTGACATGTTGGGCAGGACTGGACATACGCCCTTGTTAACTTTTGCAGTTCAGGAAAATAGACTGCCTCGCGTACGCGTTGGATAGTTTTTCGAATACCAGCATGAGAAGCTAAAGGGCTGTCGTGGAGCTCCTGCAGGATATTTAATCTAAGACTAGCTGGGATAACAGGTCGAAATTCGTTGTTGGCATTCGTAGTTTTTGTATAGAATAATAGACCATCTATTAGTTCGTAATGGGCCACCCTATTTCTTATCGCCACAATATCTTGGTGGCTAAAATTTTCAGGATCCTTTAAATACTCATAAATGCTTCCAAACTCAGGATCTTTACCCAGTTCGGTTATTACAGTTTCTCAGGAATTTATTGTACATGCTGTGAGCATTGCCACCTTTACAGTATTACCTCGTTCATCTATTTTAATTCTTGATAGGGCATCTGCTACGATATTTTCCTTTCCGGGGGTATGCTTGATTACCAGATTATATTCTTGTAGCTTGAGTGCCCATCTTATTAACCTTGGGGATAAGTTTTTCCCTGAGTACAATCTAGTTACCGCCGCATGATCAGAGTACACTGTTATCGGCGCCTTTCCAAAATAGACTCGGAACTTTTGCACTGCTAACAGAACTGCAAGTGCCTCTCTCTCGGTCGCGGAATAGTTTCTTTGTGTTTGATTTAAAGTTCGGCTAAAAAATGTCACGGGCTGCTGATTTTGCGAAAGTACCGCTCCTACCGCATAATCCGAAGCATCCGCTGAAATTTCTAAATTCTCATCCATCATTCATCTCATTCACCAGGAAATTTCAACACAGGGGCTTGCGTTAATGCTTGTTTTAATTTTTCGAAAGCACTATTGGCTTCGGCCGTCCACGAGAATCTTGCCTTTTTCCTTTTTAATTTTAACAATGGCTCAGCAATAGCTGCAAAATTTTTTATAAAGGACCTATAATATGAACAAAGTCCTAGGAAAGAAGATAGCTTCTTCGCCGTGTTTGGAGTCGGATACTTTTGTACAGCGATTATTTTTGATTCGTCTGTCTCTATTCCTTTCTGAGATATCTTGTAACCTAAATATTTTAATTCAGGGGCTGCAAATTTGCACTTTTCGACATTAACTTTTAGACCGGCCTCATTTAATAAAGAAAACACCTGTCTTAAATCCTGTACATGTTGGTCGAGATTATCACTAGTAATAATGATATCATCTAAATAGATAAATGTGGACTTTCCAAGAACAGGTCTTAACACAATGTCCATACATTGCTGAAATGTTGCCGGGGCCCCTGAAAGGCCGAACGGCATACGCAAAAATGCATAAGTGCCAGACTTGGTTATAAAAGCAGTCTTAGGCACGTCCTCAGGCCTAACCCCTATTTGAAAATAACCAGTCGTTAAGTCTAAAGTTGTCATATATTTGGTGGATGTTATGTTCCTTAGAATTTCTTCAATTATAGGTAACGGATATACCGGATATTTAGTTATGGAGTTTAATTTACGGTAATCGATTGCGAATCTCCACCTTTTTGGATGCGTCAAAGGATAGTCATTATTTTTCTTACATAAAACCACCGGGATAGCATAACTACTTGAGATGGGCGTTATGATCTTTTTACGTAGCATATCGGTGATATGCCATTCTATATTTTTTTCCTCATTCTTATCATACCAGTATGCTTTTTGGCGAACTGGCATTGAATCTCCGGTGTCAATACTATGGTTAGTAACCTGAGTAAATCCTGGAATGTCACTAAATAACGAAGCAAATTCACTTACCACTTGTCGGATTCTTCCTTGCTCGTCATTAGGCAGGTGGTCAAGATTTAACATCGGCGGTTCAGCCTTTTCTGCGCGAACTGGTTTCATTGTCAGCTTAAGGGACGCTTCATTAAAATCCAGCGTTGTGTGTGCGTCTGAAAGAAAATCTATTCCTAAAATTATATGTGCTTGCAGATTCTTTACTATAAAAAATATCACCTTTACTTGTTCGTCCTTGATACGGATATATAGCGGTACTTTACCTATACACTTACATAATTCTCCTTGCGCCGCTAACACTGTCGTATTATCCGAATTATATATGCGGTATTTCTGAAAATACTTTCTAAAAAAATCTTCTGCCACACAGGAACACTGCGCGCCTGTATCCAGGAGTGCGGTGGCTGGGATATTATTCACCAACACTTCAATCTTCGGAAGAGTCAAATTTTTCACCATTACTGTATTTAACTTGAAGGAAGAGGGGTTTTCTTGGCCTTCCGATTTCCGCACCCTCTCGTCAGCAGAAATCCATTTTAGTTTAACTTATTTTTCATTTCCGTGCTTTCCTTCTTTTTCCCCTGGCCTTGAGACTTTTTTTCTGGATTGCTATTGAACTGTCGACGTTCCCCGGCTGTTCGCTTTGCTTCCGTAGCCGTGTGCTTGAGTTTGCTGTAGTCTTGGCACACCAAATTGGTTTCGCTGTTGATATTGGCGTCTTCTTTCGATGTCCGCCGTTCTTCTACTTTCAAACTGGATTGCTAGCTGAAATAACTTTTCCAGTGTAGTCGGATTTCTTAATTCAATAAAGTCTTGCACTTGGGGCAGTAACCTCGGCAAAATCACTTGAATTATCTCAGGATCCGGACGGTTTCCATACAAGAGTTTGAAGACGTGAATTTTTCTTAAAATAAAGCTTGAGACATTTTCGATTCTTTGTTGATATATACTAAAAAGTTCCGTTTCTAATTTCGCACGATCCCTTACGACAGGGAAGGCTTTTACTAGGGCAGTCGTGAAATTCTCGTAAGTATAGGTGGGACTTCCTGCTTGACCCAAGAGACTTCTGCCTATACATTTGAACCAGTTAAGCGCTTGGCCTCTCAAAGCGCTGGTAGCTAAGGTAACTTTTTGAAATTCGTGCACGGGGTAGAGCATGAAGTGGTCATCCAATTTTTTCAAAAAACTGGTTACCGGTGAATTTCCATTAAATGTTGCTTCTGGTTTCATCGAAGCGCGCATGGTCTGGACGATGTAACCAAATCCTTCCAGGGCGGCAGCTGGCATTTCTGGATTCTGAGCCGCTTCTGCAGGCAGCACAGGTTCTTCTTGAAACTCGGCCATGGTTATTCTTCTTCGTTGGGCGCCACTATCAGGTTCAATGTTCCGTCTAACCTTCTTCGGGAACATGCAAGGACCTGACTCGGAACAGAGAGCTTACTAAAGGTATGTTCAGCAATTGTGGGAAGTAGACAGGATACACAAGAAGGGTATACAAAACCCTTTATTTTTCTCTATTTACAATAACTTCCGTACTTCGGAATACACAGACCCGCTACTTGGGGTCTAACGTAAAAATATAAAAATAGAACTAAACTCTAATTTAACTTTAAAATAATAAACGTGGAAGATTGGCCTTATATTAACAGGAAGCCGTATGTAGTACAGATAACTGTGAACACTACAATACGTTTAAAATTTATCAAGAGGATTAAAACCTCTAGCCTGGAAGGCAACCAGCAACTGCGTAAAACTTCTAAGGTAAGCGGCCTGCTTCGACTAACTGCTTCCTCCCTCTCGCTTGGCAAAAAGCCACAACTTAAATACTTGGCGTTCGCCAGACAAACTTTGCATAAAAACATTAACGCTTATAATTCTGGCCGGAAGTAGAAAATAAGAAGTGATAGTAAAGATTTAAAATAAAATAAACGTTAGTAAAACTTAAGATCCTTACACTACAACCTCAGAAGTAGCAAAATTAACATCTTCAGGAAACTCATTTGACAAAATCTTTCTACAATAATAGCAGATCTACAGGTAAGTACAAGAGTGAAGCCCTACATGTATTCACAATACAACTGTTTAGTATATTATGCAATACATTTGAGGAAATACTCCCAAGTAGATAAATAATGAAACTATACACTCTTAGTTGGTGGACCAAGGATATATCTGCATGTAGCAAAATAAATACAGAGCGCTACATCATAAATTCAAAACAGAGACGACTGAATATTCCAACTACTACTTTAGAATAATTTAGAAACGAAAGAGCAGTCTGCAAAAGAATGATCATCAGTGCTAAGATACAAAGCTGGAGAGACTTCTGCACTTAAAATAGAGATTCATATGGCATTTTGTACAAAATTGCTACCAACAAAGTCTACAAGCCTTGCAGTTCCATCTTCAAGAATCCACATGGACAATAATGCAACAAATGACATAATAAAAACATTCAACAGTAATCCTGTTTGCAGTCTCCCTGGTGGACTGCCCTTCAGAAGCCACAGCAAAGTAACAATTCAAACAATATAGAAGTCAGCACTACACATGGTAAAGAATTCACAAAAGGAGAAATACAGCAGATCTTCGAGAACCTTAATTTAAAGAAAACATCTGGTCCACATGACATAAATTATGCAATAATCAAAATTATTTATAAAAGTTTTCTTAATTTTTCTCAACAAACTTCTGCAGGCTGGCATCTTCCCCACTGATTTCAAAGTTGAGCAAGTCATATTCTCCCTTAAATACAACAAAGGTCCTAGTAGCCCAGATTCCTCCTGTCCAATGTACCTGCATTCAATGCTAGGAAAAGTGTTTTTTCATATACTTTTCCTAGTGGTTATGCTTCAGGCAATGTAGTTTTTCATAATCATGAGTGTATGTGTGGTAGATTTCCCTTCTCTAAAGCTGTACTGGTGTTCATTGATTATACAATTCATTGAGTACAGCTTTAGAGAAGGGAAATCTACCACACATACACTCATGATTATGAAAAACTACATCATGGAGATCATGCACAATGACTACCACTCAATCATCCTCAGTCTTGATCTTAAGAGTGCTTTGAAAACATTGTGGTGGCCAGCTATTAAACATTCACTGAAACAAGGAAGATACCCTGAAAACATACATCAAGCCTTAACAAGTTACCTCTTGAACCATGAGCAGATCATCATGCGTAACAATGCCGTCATACAATGCAAAGAGGCACAAGGATCATATGCTGGTCTAGTCTTATGGAATCTGACCTTCAATTAACTACTACCTATCCTGAGCACACACAAGTAATAGCTTATACAGATGATGTTGCCTTCATAGTCCAGGAGAAATCCAGAAACAAGCTGAAGATACATGGAACTCAGAACTCTCTGCAGTGCCTTGAAATTGACCATCTCAGAAGGCAAATCAGAAGACCTTATAATTCCCAAAAAGGGACTTGAGCAACATTGTAATCAACAAGAACAGGATTAAAACCATGAAAGAATTAAAATACATGAGATTAAAGACTGACTTATATTCTCCATATTAAGGAACACAAGCAACATACTAGATTAAGACACAATAACACACCGAATAAATACTAATTCAGAAGACAAACAACAAAAATCAGCATTATATTTACAAAATTTTGTAAATATAATGCTGATTTTTGTTGTTTGTCTTCTGAATTAACATACTAGATGTATTGTGCAAAATCTCTGACTATTCCAAAAAAGGAATCAGGGACTAAATTTGCACATTCAAAAGACTCTAGTCAACTATCGTAGAAAGAATGGTTATATATGCTGTTTAAGTGTGGGTCCAGCCGATGCAAGAGAGAATAGTAAAACATCTCAGCATCCAATGCTTATTTGCAGTAAACATCACAAGGGCATTTCTCACAACAGCAAATACATCGATTAATGTCCTGGCAGGTCTAACACCATTGCATGTTTGTATTAAGCAAGAAGTAATCTAATCAGTATTTCATCTTCACACTCCCTTAAGCTTTTTTGATTAGTGGCATTATCCAAACAATTATGTAATGCAAGCGATGATGCTATGTGTTTACCCAGCATTTTAAAGGCAAGGTTAAACATATATTTTCACCTTCATAACACCCCCAGAAACAATACTATGGCTGTATACCTGGAAGGCCTGCATATGAAAAACAAAAGTTGGCAGATTACTAGTTCTTCAACATGGACAAGAAACCTTATGTGTATAGAAGCAGTGACTAAGCAATAATAACACTGTGTTTGAGGCAGGATAGCTATTTCCAGAGCTATCCAGTATGTCACTCAGTGAAACCCACTGCACATTACCATCCTTACAGACAGCATGTGGGTATTTCTGTCAGTTCGCAACCATCACCACACATACCCTATAGTTACATAAATCCAGAGACTGAAATAGAGGCATCAACATCATAACATCATGCTCTCCTGGGGGAAAGTGTATGGTGGGGTGAGTGGAAATGAAATTACTGACAGATTAGCTAAGGAAGCAGCATCATGAAATATTCATTATCCCCAGCCAGTAGTTTGGCCATGCTCATACTTGAAGACGCAACTGAAATGCAAGGCATAAAGCAAATGGCAAACAGAGTGGGATGAATGTGAACAAGGCCATTGCATGTACTACTACATTATAAAGTAAACATCAATATTATAAAGTAAACATTATAAGTAAACATCAAACACAACATTACTTCCCATTCAACATTAACAAGATTTATTACTGCACATATCCTTTTCTGAATATTTTAATAGACACAGCATCAGTAACACTAACCTGTATGTCTGTGGAGAAATTGGTACCGTAGACTATCATCTTACCATCTGCCCACTTACCAGAAGACACCACCTTAAAATCCCTACTAACAATACAGAAGCTTTGTGGAACATCTGATGGGACAAATCGCCGAGATTATCGACAAGCTTGCAAAACTTGAACCTATGCCTCGTTATATAATTTTATTTTTTTAAACTTATTTTACCTTTTTTTTTGAGGGGGGTAATAGGAACAGTGCCTAGAATAAGAATTAAATATTCATTTAGTTTGTTTCTAAAAGTCTCTGTGTTACTACTGTATTTGGATGTTGCACAATATACATTTGCAAATTTCTGACAGTGTTGTCTTTGTAATGTGTACTGCTTTAAAATAATATGAATGTATGAAATAATATAATAATCATGTAAGTTATGTAATTATGTACTGAGCCACAATGGCTACAATATCTTACAATGTTATTTGATATATCTTAATGCTAGGTATATGGGAATGCGAGACAATACCACGTAATTTCTTGGTAGAATGATGGTGTCTCCATCAACTATGAAAACTTCTGTGCTTTTATCTGTGTTTAAATGTGGTTCCAGGGTGTTCACCCAGAGTATTTTATGCCATTTTTAAATTTATGTTTAATGTTTTTTGTTTAATTTGTGTACTGAACCTTCACTTATTTACGAGAAAAGGAACTGCAGGTTCCATTCATTAAAAATCATTTATTAGTATTGTGCTTTTAAAATGTATCTGAATTAGAATGATATATGTATATTCATAACCAGTGATATTTTTTATGTTTTTACTTTTCATATTAACTTTGAAATTTGAATTTTTTAAAAATTTAGTTCCAAATTCTGGTGCTGCTATAGCCCCGCCACCTTCTTTATTGGAATCCACAGAGAAAAAGGAATCAGTGCCTATTCCAACCACTCCTTTTGCCACTGGGTATTTAATGTTGTCTTTTTTATATTTTGGATGTGTTGATCACATTAATTTTTTAAAAATATTATTTGCTCCTTAATAGTATAACATGCCATTTCAGTGCTATAACAGCTTCAAAAGAAAGCTTAAATCAACAGATATTACATCATCTACTCTTTAGTAGTTACTTTAGATGGTCCCATGGGGACCAACAAGATTACTTTGATGTCTTTTTTACCAAGAATAGTATTCCTTAAGATACTGGCTCAATTATACAAAAATAATTCTGTGAAATACTGTAAAAAATAAACTAACTAATGTGTATCAAATAAAAAAAATTAATAAATTGCTGTTACAAATTGCATATCGATCATAACAATCTTACCAGAAACAAAATATGGCATATAATGAACTATGAAACAATTTTTAACAGCGCTAATATATACCTAACAAACTAAAAGTTAACAAATAACAGCATGGTGGTGTTATAGTATTGTTATGAATTTGGTATTCAAAAAGCTTATGTTAGTTGAATGATAAATTAAATGGTTTTATTTCTCGCGCAGTGCAGCGAGTGACAAATATTAAAAGAAAGCTAAGCCGGAAAATTGAAAATACAAGAGCGCGTGCATTAAATAAATAAATATGTCTTTTTGATTTCGAGAAAATACCAGAAAATTCTAGCGCGTGATTTTAAAATCTTATAAAAGGAGGAAAACATCTCAGTTCGTGGTAGTTGCTTAGTTTGTTGTTGTTTAGAAAACTGCTGTTGTTGATTGTAGCGAATTCGCGGATTAGCTTTCTTTAGCTGTTTTGAATTAAGCTCTTTTGAATGTTTGAGTAGTTAAAAGGTAACTACTGTGATATATTGTGATACTGCACGATTATTTGAGGACATTTAATCATATTTGTTGTTAGAATAATAATTTTTTGTTCGTTTTTCATCGGATTTGTGCATTTATTTCGTAACGAACCCGTACGCAATCGAACCCACGCTCGGAGAACCGGACTGCGAATATTTTTAAAGTTTCCATTTCTTTGGCAACTCTCTCTTCAATTTGTTGTTGGACGGCCGAAACTCTTCCTTCGACTCGTTGCTCCACAGCCGACACTCTATCTTCTATTTCATCTTTGACAGAAGAAACCTTTTCTTCAATTTGCCCGACTTTATTTTCGACAGCTCCTATTCTGTCTTCCATAGCCTCAAATTTACTTTCTATTACGCAGGTTATTTCTCTTTTCATTTCGTCTTGACCTGCTTCAATCTTTTCATGTACAGCTTTTATATCTTCCTTAAAAGTTACTTGACCAGCTTCCAACTTTTCGTGAACGACTTCCATTTCCTTTTTAACGGATTCCATTTCCTTTTTAATGGATTCTTCCATCTTTTTCTGACCAGCATCCATCTTTTCTTTCATTTCTTCTTTAAATGCAGCAAAAGCACTGATGAGCTACCTCAATTGCTCCTCCATCGCTCTTGTTATTGGCATTCAAATCCTACTTCTGACAAAAAAAAATTGTTGCTTGCGTACGGGTTTGTTACGAAATGAATGCACAAGTCCGATGAAAAATGAAAAAAAAATTTTATTATAACAACAAATATGATTAAATGTCCTCAAATAATCGTGCAGTATCACAATATATCACAGTAGTTATCTTTTAACTACTCAAACGTTCAAAAGAACTTAATTCAAAACAGCTAAAGAAAGCTAATCCGCGAATTCGCTACAATCAACAAGAGCAGTTTTCTAAACAACAACAAACTAAGCAACTACCACGAACTGAGATGTTTTCCTCCTTTTATAAGATTTTAAAATCATGCGCTAGAATTTTCTGGTACTTTCTCGAAATCAAAAAGACATATTTATTTATTTAATGCACGCGCTCTTGTATTTTCAATTTTCCGGCTTAGCTTTCTTTTAATATTCGTCACGTGCTGCACTGCGCGAGAAATAAAACCATTTAATTTATAATTGAACTAACATAAGTTTTTTTTTTTTTTTAACATAATACCAAATTCGTAACACTATTCATAATACATAACACTATATTACATTATGTAATGAAATTCTATGGACTTTTATGCCTTCTTACCATTTCATTTCATGGTTTAATTGGAAACACATCTGTCTAGCAAAGGTAAAGTCCAGAGTTTGAATCCTGTCAAGGGCATTGCTCGTTTTCCCCAATTCCTCCTTCAAAATAAACCTAATGACTGTATAAGATTAAACAAAAAGTTTTAAATTATTCTAAGAGCATACAGGAGAAAACGTTATCATGACTGATAATAATCATAAGAATTTTGTAACAGCAATAACGGCCACTGTATAAAAATATAATGAAACAGTAATGAAATCACATGTACAATATTGTAAAATTCACAGTGCATATTAATATTATTTTACAAAGGTAATAATTCTTAAACTGTAACAATTACAAAGGGGTGATAAACTAAGTATACTGTAGTGCAGTGTAAGATAATATATATTAAAACAAGTAAGCTATAACAGGTAAGCTGATAACAAGTAAGCTAATAACTTTCTTATGATTAGTAGCAATAAGTATTCAAATAATACTGAATATTAGTAATATAGCAAATAAAAAGGCAATGAAGTAATGATAATAAACAGTGAAATTAGTAAGTATAAACTGATGACACATATATGCAAAATTTATGCTACAATTGACCATAGTAAGTACGGAGTGTAAAGTTTTCTAGTTTATTAATGCATTGCATAATTTTGGAGTTCATTCTTGAAATTAGTTTTAAAAATTTTAGATATGATTTTTATTTTCAGAGCGAAGAATTTAATAGGCTGATATGTTTGTATATATATTGCATTCTTTTTTATTGCTCTTCTAGTAGAATGACTGTTTGATAACATAAATATTGACAAGTATTTGTCGTAGAAAATGGACAGTCCAAATAGTGTCACAGCTATTTAAAATATATGAATTCCAACTGATCTAAACACATACTAATAACTGTCATTAAAATAATTTATAAATATTTTATAATGTATATTCAGCATTATAATACAATTCTAGGACTTTACTAAGAGTAATATCCTTTGCTATTTTAAATAACATATTTTTATAGGATTTGTTTAATTTAGTTCATTATATATTTGGTTTCATTCTGGGCTGACAAAAATAGTACAATTTGACGTTTTATGTGTGTAATATGAATGTTGTAATGTATTGTTATTTTTAATTGTAGAAGTTCTGTTGCTGCTAGAATTATGGCTAAGTATGGTTTTAAAGAGGGCCAAGGCTTAGGGAAAAAAGAACAGGGCATGAGCCAAGCCTTACAAGTTGAAAAGACAAGTAAAAGAGGAGGCAAAATTATACATGAAAAAGATCTTCCAAAGTGTAAGCGTGTGCATTAAAATTTGCTATATTATAATAGTACTTGAATTGCCATGCTAAAAATAAAATTAATCAGAATATTGTAAAAGCAATGTAAATCTAATTTGTGATAATTTAATTTTAATGTGTCATCAAATTTTATACTTATGTATCTATTTCAAAATTGTGTTTTAAATTACTCGTAATTCCATAGAGGGTAAAATACTGAATATGCTTTCTATAGAATTTATTTGTATAGAAGTAAAGAATTAATTTATAGAGGTTTTATATAATTAATGTTTTGCCATTTAGGGTAAAAAAGGAAAGATTTATAAAATTTTATATATTTATTTGGAAGAGTAATATGGCAATATAAATTTAAAATTAGGCAAAAGAGATGTTTAATTTGCATAAATTAAAAAAAAAATCCGAATTGTAACTGAGCTCTGTTCAATATATACACCAATCTAAGTTAGTGTCTTTTTTTTCCGTGGGGGGGCTGATTTAAAATTTTTATGTATTTATTTCAGTTGTTTTAACTTTACATAATCTCTTTGAATTGGAAGTCATAAGCCAATTGAGCCATTAATTAAAATTGATTTATTATTTAAATGCTGAAAATTTAATTTCATGAAAAAATTTTGGTCATTTTAGTTAATGCTTTTTTATTTGGTTTCTCTATGATATAATTAATTTGATTTGCATGTAAGTATAATTTCTTGGTTTTTGTATTTCAGTTACTGAAGCTCAACCTCCATCACCGCCTCAATTTCAGCCACCTCCACCACCTCAGCCAGCCGCAAATTCTCCTGCATCCAATTCACAAGTAGATTCCATCACAGAAATAATGAAATCTCCTTCAAAAGTTGTCTTATTACGGGTAACTCATCTACCTCTTATTTAAAAATGGGATTATTTAGTCTGTTTGATCAGGACTATAAATATTAGACTGTTAACTATCTTTTCTGTGGTAAAATTCTTGTGTTATATGTTTAAAGTTGAACTTATATTGCTAATCATGTGTGCAGATTATGGATGAGTTCATAATAATAATCATGAGGAAATTAAAATGTGTTCTTGCCATAGACCTGAACAGCATGAATGGTAATGACATAAATTTGCCAAACTGTATTCAAGTTTTGGTCTGGAGAATCTCCTATCTTTTCTTCTACTGCCAGTTTCTGAAGAGAACTTTAAGACTTTTGAATATTTTTAAACTTTGACGAATCTTGCATGCCCTCTTTCCAGGCCTCTGCTAACATTTGCCTAACCAGGGTGACTTGAACTCGTTTAAAAAAAGGGGGGGATTCTCAAAATTTCTTATGCATTGACCACCTTTTTATCATTAAAAAAATTCATTTGCTGCTACCTAAGCAATGCTGCATTATAGAAAACCGTATTCTCATAGGTAGCATTACCATTTTGTAGTATAGAGAAATGCCTAACAATTATAGTACAGCAGTATAGTAACATTATGTAACAGAGTATTTGTTGTTTTTATCAATGATCAGTGAATGATTGCCAAGTTTGAAGGCATTTAATTGAAGTAAAAACAAAACCATAACCAGAATCAAGTAATAAAATTTGTAAAATATTTTTGTTTTGGTGAGAAATTGTACTCTCCCAGGATTCAAAATGAGTATAATTTTCACCACTAAAGTGAAACTATTGCAACTTTCCAAGAAAAGGATATTTTGCTTTTCATCCAGATTTGCAAAAATGAGTATCAGATAAAAGTATAAAAGCCATATGGAGATGCATTGTGAAAAATTCTCCCCCCCCAAAAAAAATTCCATCATGTCAGCAACTGCTTTATTGCTTCAAAAATCACATTCCTGACAGTGGTAAGATTTACATACTGCTAATCAGACAAGCTTTGTGGCCATCTAAAAAGTCATTGAAAAAATTCATCTCAGTAAGAATTTATAACTTTGGAAATAAAGTAAAATTCTATTAAAGTTTTTTGTTTGTTTGTTGATTTTTTGTTGTTGTTTTCCTTTGGTGTGACATCTAAACTTAGTGAAATTTTTTCCTTCATCAGTGACAAAACCGACAAAAGTAATAATGCACATTATCAAAATATTTAATATGGATAATAAATCTAGCATAATATTATAAGACCTTCCTTGCTTTCTAAGCAAGACAACAACAATATAGTTTTGAAAATTTCTTTAATAATTGGAGAAATGTTTAGATGTTTATATTTTTCATTATTTCCACGTAGTTTTTCCTTTAATTGTAAATTATTAGTCCAAAGGGGCATTAGTCCAGAAGGGCTATTGGTCTCAAAACAGCATTTTGCATCAAATTACTATAAACGGCTGTATCACTTTTCAAACTGTTGCCACCAAATATTATCGCCCTGTACTATATTTAAAGAAATTAAACATTGAAGAATCTGCATGAATATATGTATGTTTCTTGCATTGTGGAAGAAACTATACTTAGAGACATCAAACTTTAAATAACATATTCCTCCACCCAAATATAGGTACCTGAAAGCCTGAATCTTGAATTTTGAATTTGTTTTATTATATCTTTCTTATTTTTTAAGCTTAAATGATTTTCAATTACGAAACTAAACGATTTCAAAGCGAGCAGTGGCAACGTATTGTACGGAATAAAATATTTTCATCTTTAGACTATTGTAAAATAGACAAGACTATCTATTGGAAATTCTAAAAAAATATGCTGTAAAAAATATGCCTGACACAAAATTGAACTTTTTATGAAATAACATACCATTTTTTTTTTCTTATATCGATTCTACAAATGGAATTATGCCAAAACACCAAGTTTTGTAAAAATCACACAAGTAGTTATTAAAAAGTTAGTTCGCAAAATTTTAGCTCCGCCATGTTAATTGAATTTGGTATATACTTATCTCTTTTTTTTTTGTTAAACATATTTGAGTCTTCCTTTCACATTCCAAAATTTAGGTTCATTCCAAGTAAAATTCTCCCATTTTTTATAATTTTTTTAAATTCATATTTTAATATAATTTGTATAAATTTTTCAAAAAAATGTGAATTATAACCTATAAAATTTTTACCATCATCTTAAAATAGATGTATTTCTAAGCATACCTGTAAAAAGTTGGAATTTTTTATTCAAAATTCTCTGAGATATATGTGAATTGGCACATTTTGAAATTTGGCATATTTGTTATAAGTGATAATAACGCTAAATGTGATTTATGCACTTTGTTTAAAATTATTTGAAAGAATGAACAATAACGTTTTCTCTGCTCGTAATACAATGAAAAAAAGGAAAGGTAAATAGGTTGCTGTAAATTAAGAAGTTCGCCAAGTGAATAATTCTTGGTGCAAGGTGAAAAAAAAAATGCGCAAAGGTAAATTTTTAAATTTCCTCATAAGTATCTCACCAAAAATTACAAAATTTAATATTTAGGCATAATGAGTCATAGAATCAAATGGGAAAAATGGGTGGGTTATTTCAGAAAAAGTCTAATTTTGTGTCAAAATACTTATGTTAGAACAATGATATATACAAATCTAATATATATTCGAAGTTGCACTTTTGAGACAGGGAAAATGCAAGTTAAATTTCGACAGTTGGTTCAGTAGAATGGGAAATATAGAATTGTCCTTTTTTTTTGTGCAAGGTGGACCTTTGGACGTAATATAAAATCTGAAAGTATTTATTTTTTTAAAAAAAATCTTTTATTAATTTTATGTACCTTACATATGAGTTAATAATATAAAATAAATAATATTTGAGGTTATAATATAAAAATCTGAAATTTTTTACCTAGTTAACAGGTAGAAAATATGAAACTTTTTCAAATAACTATCTGGAATTTGTTTATATATGGATTCATAGGACATATTGCTTTTGCTGATGTGTTATGATGAATAAATCTTTATTATTTGAAAATAATGTGCAATATAATTTGTGCTGACCAAACAGTTATTTATAAAATTATTTTATTTATAAAATTAAAGTTCTGTTTTCTGTTGCTTGAATGTATTGCTGTGTTGCCTGATCTAAATGTATTGTTTCTTATGCCCTAAAGAACATGGTTGGCCCTGGTGAAGTTGATGAAGATTTAGAGCCTGAAACCAAAGAAGAATGTAGTAAATATGGTGAAGTTGTTAAATGCATAATTTTTGAAATCCCTGGTGGGAATGTTCCTGAAGAAGAGTCTGTAAGGATATTTATCGAGTTCAAGCGTCTTGAGTCAGCTATAAAAGGTATTGTAATCTTATTCTCACGATTTGCAGTATAATTAAAATATTAGAAAAATATTCTCATTGAAAGGACATATAAGTCTGAAAAGCTGGTAATATTGATAAATTTTTAAATTTTAAATGCAGTTAAATATTGAAATATTATGAAATTTTAGGTAATGTTAACCAACATATGTAGTATAAAAACTATTCTATAATGGCTGGCTAAATATAGGTATAAGCAATATGTGACAGAAATGCTATAGTATACCATGTTAATGTCAGCACATGGTTAAAATTAAAACACTAATAATAAAATATTCTGTCAGTGCTCAAATAGAAATAAATTTTGTTTAAATTCATGTGCTATTTCAATTTGGGTTATTTTGAAAATTGGAAAAAATGGGCACTTTTAAATTTTTTTTGTGCGATTTAAAACATTTTTGCAATTGGAAGTAAGGTAGCTCTTATAGACATGTTATATGTATATACTCTTTTGAAGCTGCATGAAAATATCTTCATGACCTTGAAAGTTCCGTTAATGTGTCTGGAATTATTTAATATATTTTTGTAAAGTGGAATATAATTATATATTTATTTTTGCTGCTAACATTTAGTATAAAATATATGTATTAAATTTTGTGTAGTACAATTTTTGTTTTTCGTTTTTTTCCTTTTTAGCTGTTGTGGACTTAAATGGGCGTTATTTTGGAGGAAGAGTTGTAAAAGCTGGTTTCTACGATGTCGATAAATTTCAAAGGCTCGAACTTGCTGATTAAAAATAAAACATGTAAAAATTATAAATTTGACACTTTAGATATCATATGAAGTCATATTGTATGTATTGTGAACTCTGTATTTGGTGACATATTTCATCATATTGCATTTTATTTTATATGTTGACATGAAATATTGTGTATAATAAACAGACACATTAAAATTGCTTTTGTTTATGAATTTTGTATTTGCACATACAATTAAGAAAAGTTTTCTCTGCCAATATTTTTTTGAAATATTCATGATTTTGCTACTCACTATATATATGATTTGTGGATTTATTACATATAGTAAATTATAGCAGTCGAAATGCTGGTTATTATGGTAATTACAGTTGTGAAATTATATTTCCATCCATAAAAGTTCACACAAGTAGGAAAATTCTGTATTGGTTAGAAGTTTCATACTTATATTTTCATTACTAATTTTTTTTTTTTTGCAAAGTATAATATATGTATGAATGTAAAAACACTAACATATGAATGTAATTTTAACCAAAAATATAACTTAAAAATCTTTCAATCTATTTCATAAAGGTGGATGAAAAGTCGATAAAATTATTTAAACAAATTTGTAATAAACATATTAAGTTACAAATTGAGACAAAATTCTGAGACTGATGTTTTTATTAGTCACTTGCATAATCCTAAATTAACTCAAAGAAGTGAATTTTAGTAATGCAATAAGACTTTTAAAATTTGCTTGGAATTTTAAAATTTGTCAGCAGAAGTATGAAACACTGATAAAAGTAAATGGATGACTTAAAAAATGTTTCACAGTTCGACACAACGTGTGCAAATGCTTGTATGAGTATTAGCATTCCTTTTTTCAGTATGTGAATAAATATTATTGTTATGAACATTTGATTCTTTTGATTTGTTATACATTATTTGTATGTAATAGATTCGTCTGCATTGAAAAACTTTTTGTCCTTCTTGACACATTTTGATGTTTCTTGAAGGTTTTTCCTTTGCTAAATTCAAACATGGCTTTTATTACATCATGGCATTACAAACATGGCAACATGGATTAGTCTGTGATGGCTTTTATTTTTGGCTTATATTTCAAAATTTTTAAATTTGACTGTTTCCTGTTTCTAAGATGAATTTTTAGAAAGAATCAAATACGTTATAAAGTAAAACTGCCATGGAGCTTATATTGAATAAATTAAATTATATGACAGCTCAAGTTTAGTTATCAGTTTTTCATGGATAATTTTATCTACAGTCAAAATTAATAAAACAACAATCTTTATTTTTATTTAATGTAGGCATTATGATTAATGGTACTTGTATAACTAATTATAATGATAAATTTTTCATTAGAATAATTATGTTATTTCTTATTAGAATAATTATGTTAATTAGAATAATTATGTTATTTGTAGTTACAAATATTTTTGTGTATTCATGTAATTAAATAAGTGGCCAGATAAGTGAATTCGCATATGAGTGTGATTTATGTAACTTTGATGGGAATGTGAAAAATTAAGTATGAAATGTTGCCTGTGGAAGTTTTTAATTTTTGTTATTATGCTATTAATTAATTTTACTATTATAATTCTGTTTATTATTATAATGGTGTGTGAAAAATAGAGATTTGTATTTTAATTTAAATTGTCTTGAATAAAGATTATTCACAAATTGATATATCATCACCCATATACATCGAAGGGCCATTACATTATGATCACCCTGTTAATAACGTGTAGGACCACCTTTAGCCCTCAAAATTGCCAGCACCTGGTGTGGCATTGACTCCATAAGGTGCTGATACATGGTCTGAGGTATCTGGTACCAAGTGCTCACCAACTGGTCCTGCACATTGTGGGGGGGGGGTTTAGTGTGGCAGTACAAATTCAGTTTTCCAGATGGGATCACAAATCCTCTATTGAATTAATGTCAGGTGAATTTTTAGGCCAAGACATGACTTAAAAGTCAATGAAATGTTTCTTGAAACACTCCCTGATGGTTCGACACTTATGACATGGCACATTATGCTGTTGGTAAACACCATCCCCTGCCGAAAATACTGTTATTCATGAACCTGGTCTGCAACAGTGTTCATGTAGAACACAGGCATCAGGGATTGTTCTATGAGGATTATGGGTCCTAATGTCCTCCATGAAAAGATTTGCCCTCACAATAATACACCCGCCACCAGCTTGTCTCTGTGCATCCGGTAGCCAGGGTTTCATTAGGAAATCAGCTTATTAGCACACACCTGTCGATGTGACGAATCGGAAAACATAATTCGTCGGACCATGCAACTTTCCTCTATTCTTCTATTGTCCAATTCTGATGTTTCTTGGCCATTTGTATCTGGCCAGTTACAGATGCAACGTGCAATTAAATGGCCATGATGTGCCATCAGTACAGGGACATGCTTTGGTCTCCAATTCCGATCCAATTTTGGTCCAATTCCGATGCTTCTTGGCCATTTGTATCTGGCCAGTTACAGATGCAACGTGCAATTAATTGGCCATGATGTGCCATGGGACATGCTTTGGTCTACAGTCTACAGTACAGGGACATGCTTTGGTCTCCGGCTGCATAGAGCCATACGCAGCAAGGTATGCTGCACAGTTTATTGAGAAACACTGTCTGGGTTACCATTGTTGTAGTTTTTCGGTCATGGTGAACAATGCTTAGCGATCTCCACACTCCTCTGGATTTAATGCGCTGTCAACAACACAGTGCAGGCCATCCCCTTGTCATTTCACCATCTATTCACTGCTTTCAATATGTGCTCACAGCAACTGCACATGAACAGTCCACTAAAAGCGCCGTTTCTGATGTTAATGTTCCTTGTCGCCGAGCCATAACGATTTGACCTTTATCGAAGTTTGATAAATTAGCTGCTTTTTCCATTATGTTGCTAATTGCGCTATATTTGGAAAGACAATGCATAGCCACTTTATATACTCCAGCCATGCATGTGCAATGGTTTTGTTCCTGGAAGAGCCCATTTTTATAGATGGAGGGTCGTCATAATGTAATGGCTCTTTGGTGTATATTGTTGCATGCGTATGGGTTCGTAATAAATTGAATGCCCAAGTCCGATGAAATTTGAGTAAAGATTATTCTTACCACAACAAATAAAAAAAAAATGCATAACTTTCCTTAGAGATATTCGTACAATATTGCAGTATCTCACAGTAGTTATCTTTTAAACAACTAAAACTTCCAACAGAACTTAATTCAAAACAGAGAAAGCTAATTTAATTTCACCGTGAATTCGCTACAGTAAACAACAGTTATCCAAACAACAACTGAATTGAGATGTTTTCCTCCAGCTTTTATAAGCTTTTTAAATGTGCATGAGAAGCTTCTGGTAATTTCTCGAGTTTTCTGGAAAATAAAAGAGTACAATTGCAAGATATCAATTTATTAAATGCGTGTGCTCCTGTATTTTAACTTTACTGCCATAGCTTTGTCTTCAAATAAGTTAACAATATATTGCATAAAGCTGCTAGGAAGTAAGTTTCTGGTTATGCAGTTTATGTAAAAATGCAATTGCTTATTTTTCTTTCAGTCAGTCAGTTAGATGTTATTTTGCATCTAAAGTGCTTTTTGGTCTGAAATTAATTTAAATGCAACATTTCCTTTCAAGCTAACAAGTCATTTTCTAAAGATAATCATTTGATAATCTTTGCTGTCAGATGTAAAATTTTTTCCTGAAACTATGTCTGCTTACTGTTGGATTTTTTCGTAATGTTTTATAAAATAAAATGAGTAATTCATTCATTGTTAAAGCATAACAATTTAATTTTCTGATAAATACTAACTTTCATCATGGAATTGCAAAAGAGAAATTGGCAGTATGTGTCTTGTGAAGCAAATCAAAAGACAAACCAAAAATTAGTACATTTTAATGTTTGTATGTGTACAAGAAATTTATTAATCAGAAGTCAGATTACTGTAGGTCAGGTAATTGTTTTCCGTTACCAGTCAAATCGATCACAAAGTTAAACCACAAGGCTAAATTTCATGAGATTTAATTGTAAATTATTTAGTGGAGAGATCATTCATTAGTTTCCATATACCCAAGGAACAGTTGTTGGATTTCTAAAAATTAATTAATTGTGATAAACCAATATCTTTTGTGTAAAATTTCATTTTTACTATGCTGTGGTATGTTAAAAAAACACTACTTATGGACTTGGATAAAAAAGCAGCCATAGGGAAAGTTGGAATCTAGTCCCTTCTTATATTTTTAGTATGTCTTCTATTTAAACAAATTTTTCAAAATTAATCCTTATACATTTCTTTAGAATATTTATAATACATTACTAACATAGAAGCAAAAGGCCTTTGCATAGTAGTAAGGATAAAATTTGAAAACCAAACCTTTTACACACATTTCGACTCGCCATATATTTATAGTGCCTCCATGTTACAAAAACTATACATTTACAAACATCTATGCCTTCTCTAGATGATGGTAACAAGTCCAATGAAATTCGAATTCGTGACTTTCGGTACCGCAGTTGGCTCCCAAACCACTATACCTTCTAAAAGGCGAGATACCCGTTTACTTATTGTTAAATGGACTTCCTCCTGTATTCGTATTTTTCCAGCATAGTTTGTCTCTCTAAATTTTTCATGCTACATTACACAGAAAAATACAGCAGTTTCACATATAATTGCACTAAAATCATCTGCCTGTGTACAAAATTTGTAATTCTGTCCCGCTCCGAAAGACTGCACATCCCGAGCAGTACAATCCGTGGACAGGAAGCCATACTTACAACTAAGGCAAATCAATGCAGCAGTGCAATACTTAAAAATTTCAATAAATAATATAAAACAAATGAAATACTACATCAATAAATGAGTGCAAAATTTAGAAACAAATGGGACCATGGTCTTGGTGTACTATTTACATTAATATACACTATGGGGACCACATAGACCTTCGGATCCGAACTACGACATCATTCAGCTTGCTTAGAACTGCGTAAAGACCATCCCAAGGTGACTGTAGTTTAGGAGAGAGTCATTTCCGTCGAATCGGATTCCACAACCACACCTTCGCACCTTTGTTGAATTGATTTCCGGTAGGTGTCTTGTCTTCTTCTCTGTCGCCAAGTTGACTCGCTCTCTTGCAAAATTATGCATCATTTCAAATCGTGACTGGAGATAATGGATGTACTCCTCAGGCAATGGAGGTAGGAGGGCGACCAGAAAAGAGATCACAAGGCAGACTAAGGTCACGATTGAACAACATCAGGCATGTGGCTCCAGGACAGTAAGAACGCAGTTAACTTCGGTTTGATTAAACCTGTCTACCACACCATCTAACTGGGGATGGTTCGATTAAACCTGTCTACCATGCCGTCTAACTGGGGATATAAAGGTGTTTGCGTTTTGTCAATACCGAGTAGCTAGCAGAGTCCTTTAATTACAGCCAATGCAAAATTTCTTTCTTGATTGCAATTTAACTGAACCTAGAAATCCAATTCTGTTGTCATTTACCTTTGACAGCCTTTTGATCAGGTTCAAGCAACTTGGTAATGTAATCAGTGACAATGACGATGTATTTGTTACCATCAACAGTTTGTGGCAGAGGTCCCAGGATGTCAAAGGCAATATGTTCAAAAAGCGCTCCTACATTGTAATGTTGCAGATTCCCTTGTCTCTGCTTCTTTGTTCCTTTCCAACCTGCACAGGCATCACAAGATTGGCAGTATTGCATATCAGACCTATCATTACTCCAGTAGAAGCATTCTCGAACTCTATGCAAAATTTTCATTATTTCGAAATGGCCTCTTGTTAGACTGGTATGTGATTCTTTAAGAAAGTCTGGTATCTTGGAATTATCAGCTGCCATCAGAATGCCTTTCCATCATCTGACTCGAACTTCCGGTACAAGACGCCGTTTCGCACATAGAGTGAATCCCAGAAAGCCCAATATTGATTTGTCGTAGGACTATAAATTGAAATGTCCTACCAAGTAGGTTTCCTGTTTGAAGACTCTATTAATTCAGTTGCAAGTTTAATGTCTCCATCTTCCAACTGTTCTTTCCTGAGTCCTTCGCCACTCTATGGGTCTCAATCAGCCGATGTTGAAGATTGTGACCGGGCTAAGCAATTTGCATTCGGCGTTGACCCTGTAACAATATTGGAAGCATCTTCTAGAATAGGGCATCGGCGTTTCCATCTCATGATCCTTTTTGTTGATGGATAGTTATGTCATATTCCTGGAGTCTCTGTATCCACTTGGCTATTTGGCTTTCGGCATTTTTGAATTTTAAAAACCACATCAAAGATGGATGTCTGTGAGCAGCAGGAATTTTCTACCTTAGAGATAATGATGGAAATGTTCTATAGCTTTAACTATGGCAAGAAACTCTTTCCTGGTGGCACAATAATTCTTGTCCGGTGTAGATAGACACTTACACCAGTAAGCCACAACACTTTCTTGATCAGACAAAACAGCACCTACACTCACTGCTTGCATCTGTGTCAAGAATGAATGGTTTGTTGAGCTGAGTATATGTCTGGATTGAAGTATATGTTAGAGCTTCCTTCAAGGTGTTAAATGCATCCTCCCATTCCTTTGTCCACAAGAACTTTTGCTTGCTTTCTGTCAGTTTATGAAGGGGGCCTTGCGATGGAAGAAGTCCTTCACGAATCTCCTATTGTAGATGCAAAGCCCAGAAACTGCTGATACTTTTTCTGGGTCTGTACACACACCTTCGGAAGAGATGACATGTCTGAGGTAAGTTACTACCTGTCTGGACAATTTACATTTGGCAGAACTTAACTATAGATAGGCTTCTTTGTTTCTGAAGTACCTTTCTAAGATTTTCTAAATGTTCCTAAAAATCTTGGCGTCATCTAGGTATATTAGACAGGTTTAGGAAAGACCTCTCAACACGGTCTCCACTAGGCGTTCAAATGTTGCTGGCGCATTACATAGTCCAAACGGCATCACCTTGAATTGCTCCTTGTCTGGTAGTAAATGCCGTCTTTTCTCGGTCATCAGGATATATCTTTAGCTGTCAATATCGACTCTTCAGATCAAGCGTCGAAAACCTCTTGCTTCCAGAAAGAATGTTCAGAATGTCGCTCAGTATAGGAATAGGGTAGCTGTCTTCCTAACCTCGTTGAACCGGCGATAATCAACGCAAAATCTATTTGAACCGGCTTTCTTTCTGACCAGAACGATGGGAGATGTTCATGGACTAGCTGAAGGCTCGATGACGTCATTTTCTTGCATGTCCTTTAGAAGTTTTCCTACCTCTTGCTGTTTAATAATTGGTAGACGTCTTAGATGTTGCTCACTTGGTGGATAATAACCGTTATCAATTCTATGCTGTATCAAACTCGTTCGACCTACGTCAGAAGACAAGCGGGAGAAAACTTCTCGAATGAACATTCGGCAGTACTTTGTCTTCATTATTTTAATCGCGCATTCTGCAGTAACTCCGATTATAGGGTCTCCGAAGACACAGAGATTGGAGGACTAGTGGGTTAAGTGGAGTACATGCTTCAACCAATTACCTTTCGTAATGATTTTCGGTTTATCATTGGTGTTGGCAATTTTCACCGGGATAATTCTTCTCGATAAGTCGATTGCCGATGATACTAGTATTCCTCGCGGGGTGCCATATTCTTGGGATATTCCAATGTACCGTACTGGGAAATTTTTGTTTTCGGCTATGGAACCGGGACGTAAAAGTTATGTTCTTGCTGGTACTGTGATATCGTCTTGAGCTACGGATTTGATGGACAGATTTAACTCATCTATTTTAATTTCATCATTAGATGAAAATTCAGATTTAATTTAGATTCAATTAATTAATTCAGATTAAATAATTCAGATTTAATTAATACAGATTTAATTTCATCATTAGTTCCGAATAGGGCTATATCTTCAGAGGCAGAATGCAGTTCGTTGTTTTCCAAGGAAAGGAAAAATTGTATTTCCTTAGAAAGTGCAATCCGAGTATACAAGGATCCTCATATACCGTGTGATGATAGGTGGCACTTCTAAATGTGATGATAACTTCCAAACGTTACGTGCTTTCTTTTCTGTCGAGGTCGATCTTCTCGGCGGACACAGTCTGGAGGGTAACGCAGGGCGGCGTCTAGATTAGTTTAACTTCCACTTGTTGAGCTAAATCTTTTCTGATGATGGTAATGTTGGTTCCTGTATCGATGGTCATATTGCAGGGAACTCCGTTGATATGTCCATTACTGCCGCCACTCATCGCAGAAATCTGAAGCACTTTGAAATGGGGCTTCTCATTATCTGGCAACCTCCGCCCCTTGAGATGGCAACTACTTAGTTTCCCTCCTTCTGGATCCAGGGCACGGAACTCCAGGGTACGGAAGCTAACACTGCTCCCTCCTTCTGGATGGGAGCGGTGTTAGCTTCCGTGTCCTGGAGTGTTCCGAAGTTTCTTTGTATGTGGCCCTTAGCACTGTACTTCCAGCACTTTAAGGTCCGTTTCTTGTCACTCCTGTTTCGTCTCAAGGAATTAACTTCTCTGGTTAAATCGTCCAGACGAGCAGTCACTTCATTCACTGGCTCCTGGATTTGAGCAGCTCTAATTAGGTGTCAGTCTTTAGGAGTTGCCTGCTGGGCTACCTCGAATTTCATGACATACACTAGAGCATTTTTCAAATCTTTGAATTCCGCCATTCACAGGCCTTTCTGTATTTCAGGATCTTGGATGTCTTCGATGAAGTACTGCAAGGACAGGAATTCCCTTGTTTCTGTCGGGTACTTTGAAAAGGCGTGATGAGAAAACCTTTCAGCATCCGTGACAAGTTCTTGGAGTGTTTCCATGGCCCTCTGTTGACGCTATTTTAGTCGAAGTCTGCTGTAAACTTTCAAACACTTCGATCCAAAACAGAGCTCCAGATAGAGCTTCGAAGTCTATCTGGCCTATCTATATAGCCTCTGGTTTGCATGTAGAGTTTGAAAGATATCCGCTGCGTCTGCTCTTAGAGAAGCGGCTGCTCTCAAAGAAGTGGCAAGATGACAGGCCTTAGCTTGGGAATCCCAACCATTTGTGTCTGACAATATAGCATATTGTCTTATACACTTGCCAGGAGGTCTTCCCATCATATGTAGATAGCTCCAGATATGGGCAAGAAGGCATCAGTATAATTGAGAATCAGAATTGTGTCCTGCTGTCGCTGTGATTTTTTTTAATGTGGCAACTACTTTGGTAAATTCTGCAGAAATCCTATCATCAATTTGTTGTTGGATTTGTTGTTGGATGGCAAAAGCTATTCCTTCCATTCTTTGCTCCACAGCAGAAATTCTCTTTTCGATTTGTTCTTTCACAGAAGAAACTCTTCAGTGTGTCCAACCTTATTTTCAACAGCGCCTAATCTGTCTTACATGGTCTCAAATTTGTTTTCTATTATGCAGATAATTTCTGTTTTCATTTCGTCTTGACCTGCTTTAGTCTTTTCTTGAACGAGTCTTTCATCTCTTTTTTAACAAGTTCTTCCATCTTTTTATGAACAGCTTTCATATCTCCTTTAACGTAATTTTGACGCGCTTTTATCTCTCCTTTAACAGATTCTTGAGCCGCTTACTTCTTTCCTTTCAATGCAGCGGAGGCTGCCAGCACCTGTCTTAATTGCTCCTTCAACGCTCTTCTCACTGACGTTCAATCCTACTTCTAACATCAAAACTGTTACGTGCGTACGGGCTCGCAACAGGTGTTCACAGTATCACAGAGTGAAATCAGTAGTTACGCTTCAATTTATTAAGAACGTTGAACACAATGCAATGCAAAGCGCATTTAAAGAGAAATATAATCCAGAAAAATTCTCCGATCTCATGCTGAACTAACAACTCGCAACAATAATAACGACAAAAACTAAAAGGAAATGCCCTTTCCGGCCTTATATAGTTTTCAACCGGCCGCCGAGATATTTCTAGCGCTCTGTTTCTCGAAATTACTGGAAAGCAATATGAGGCTCGAATTACGTTTGCAACTAATACAGTGATGAATTAAATTTATTCAATTAAAATACTTATTACGGTGACACAGAAAACGGACCTAAATGTCGCCAAGTTTGGCGAATTAAAGCATTTGTCAGCTTGGCAAGATCTCTCCAAATTACCGAGATATCTATTTCTAAATGTTAAATGTATTTGCTCCCGTATTCTAACTTTTTTTTAGATTTTCTGGGTTACATTACACAGAAAAATACAATTTCACATATTAAGTGCCCTAAAATATTCATCTATGTACCAAATGCGCAACATTGCATATATTTTTATTATTATATATTACATGATATATATATATATATATATATATATATATATATATTACTTATGTATATTATTATGCATTACATATTATTATGTATTACATCACATATACACCGAAGGGCAATTACCTTATGACCACCCTGTTAATAACGTATAGGACTACCTTTAGCCCTCCAAACTGCTAGCACTCGGCATGGCATTGACTCCATAAGGTGCTGATACATGGTCTGAGGTATCTGGTATCAAGCGCTCATCCAACTGGCCCTGCAATTCCGGCCCATTGCGAGGGGTTAGCGTGGCAGCACGAATTTGGTTTTCCAGGTGGGACAAATAATGCTTTATTGGATTAATGTCAGGTGAATTTGGAGTCCAAGACATGACTTGAAAGTCATTGGAAAGTTCCTCGAACGACTCCCTGACCATTCGACGCTTATGACATTGTGCATTATCCTGTTGGTAAACATCATACCCCCCGGAAATACTGTTGTCATAAATGGGTGAACCTGGTCTGCAACTATGCTCATGTAGCGTACAGACGCATTGTTCTATGAGGATTACGGGTCCATGAAAACATTGACCACACCATAATGCCGCCGCCACCAGCTGTGCATCCAGGAGCCAGGGTTTCGTTAGGCAATCGGCGTATACGCACACGTCCGCTGATGCGATGGACCAGAAAACTGGATCATGCAACTTTCTTTCATTCTTCTAATGTCCAATTCCGATGTTTTTTGGTTCATTGCAGTCTCAGCTGGCCATGACGTGGCGTCAGTGCACGGACATACTCGGCCTTCGGCTGCGTAGGCCCATACGCAGGAATTTACGCTACACAGTGTGTTGAGAAACGCTGTCTGGGTCGCCACGGTTGTAGCTGGTGGTGATTTCAGCTGTTGTAGCTCTTCGGTCATGGCGAACAATGCATAGCAATCTCCATTGTCCTCTGGAATCAATGCGCTGTCGACGACACACTACTAGTCAGCGACTTGTCGTTTCACCATCCATACTTTTGATATGTGCTTACAACAACCGCACGTGAACAGCCCAGTAAACGCGCCTTTTCTGATATTAATATTCCCAGTTGTCGAGCCATAACGATGTGACCTTTATCAAAGTCTTATAAATGAGCTGCTTTACCCATCATGTCGCTAATCACGCTGCGTTTGGAGTTCCGAGTTCCAATTTATTGCCGCGATTAGCATGCGGTATGCTTGCTTTGTTCCGGCTGTCTTTCTTAATATTGCTTCTTTGGAATTCCACTTCCAATTCCCGCTGTTTGCCCATATTAGCATGAAAAGTTCATGCTGTGTTCCGACTGTCAGAACTTGTGCCATAGAAGGATTCTTCAAGTAGAATGATTGCAGCACTGTAAGTCCAGGAGGAGAGGATAGAAGAGAGCGGAGGGGCGTGACCAGTTTGTCACTTGGACTTGTCTATGACATCGCGTCGGCTGGACAGCATTTCAAAGTTTGATGCTGTAAATAACATTTTTATGCATCTGAGAGGTTAAAAATATCATAAATAGTAACTTTACATAGCACAAATTATGTCTTAATGCATTAATATTAGAATTCAATATTCTAAGTCCACTGCAAATGGCAGAGTAAGTCGTAGTAGTTGAGATGAAGTAGTCACATGATATTTGAGGGCGGTCGCTCAGTCGTGAAGCCAAAAAAGTGTAAGAACGAACTTGCGGCTCTAAATGAGTTTAAATACAATTTCAAAGCATTTCGTAGAAGTAACAGAACTTGGAAACATGAAATATAAAGCACAAGATATACATATATACAGCACAGAATCCAGTAGTAAACTACAAGCGTTCAATTTTAGTGATCACGTGGGCAACTTGAGTGGTCATCCGTTCGCAATGTTGCTAGGAATGAGAGTAACTCAGACAGTTCTACATAAATGTAACTATTATCTGCATGGTGCAATTTACTTGGAGAGAGAGTCATGTGGGGTGGTCACCCACCCAGGTCGGAGCTCAGCAAGTTGCTGCTTAATTATGAGTCGTAAATATAAATTTTAGAAGGCGAAATTGACACATTGAATTGAAATTTAAGTGGGAAAATTCTGATTTGTACTTAACAGGAAAGTAGTCTACAGCCTGAGATATTTATCTTCACTTCGTAGTGAAATGAATTAAAGTAACTTAAGTGCTCGCAGTCCTTTGAGTTAGTGTCTTTTATAGGTTCAATCCTTAAGTTTTGGTGGAGGAGATTATTCCGTACGTAAAAATGAGAGTTGGTGAAAATACGCAAGAATCTACTTTGCACAACTTATGGTTTATGCAGATTCGAATCAGTGGATGCTGCCCCTGCCGAAGAAGCATAAGTCATAATAGGTCGGATAATAGCTAAGTAATCAGTCTCTTTTTTTCCTAAACCCAACTTTGAATATTTGCCCATGGTGGGATAGAGGCGTTTATGAACCTTCATGGCCTTATTTCTCACATTTTAAATGATAAGGAGTTCATGTAAGTTTATGACTGAGTATCATGCTTAAGTATTTGGCCTCCTTCACAACCGGTACATGTTCACTGAAGAGCAATAAATGCGTCTTAAGTGGTGCATTCCGTTTTTTTTTTTCTTATAAGTAAGAGCTGGGATTTCTGGGTATTTATACGCACTTTCCAGCGCTTGCACCAGTCTTCAATTGAATGAATATGTTGCTGAAGTTTTTGAATAGCATAACTGATGTTAGGAGACTTTACTGCCAAGGCAGTATCAACAGCTTAGCATGCCAACATAGAATTATTGTAACAATCAAATTTTGGAAAATCGGAAACATAAAATAACGGAGCTCTGGGGGACACCAGCATTAATATTTAATTCTGTAGAAAGAGCATCACCTACAGACACTTTGAATGAGCCGTCGGAAACAAATGGTAGAGAATCATAATAATTTCTCCTGTGAAATCCAGGTTGATAAGTTTAGAAATAAGACCTTCATGCCAGACGCGTCAAATGCTCTTGCCACGTCTAGCATGAGCATTGCAACGTTAAGTTTGGAACGTGCACCTGCGAATTCCGTAATCTTGATAAGCTTTTTTGCGGTGTAGAAGTTTTCTCGGAAACCGAATTGTTCCGGAGTTTAGAAGGAAGAGGTAATGCTTCATTCTATTAAGTAAGTTTCGTTCATACACTTTGCCTAGTCCCGGTATTAAACTAAATTGCCCTAAACCCATCGGGCTTGGCATGGTCTTTATCAGGTTTCGGAATGAGAATTATTTTAGCTTCTTTCCATCGTTAAAGTAAGACAGAGTCAGGAAGGCATTGAGGATGCTAGCAATTTTACATATCACATTATTCGGGAGATTATCGATATCTTTATTCGAAATGTTGTCAATACCAGGAGCTTTTCTCTTGTTGAGTTTCTTAATAATTTCTTAAATTTAAGCTTGTGTAATCAGAGTAACGATGTTGTTTGCAGTTTGAGTCTCTAGCCAATGACGAACTTTGTTGAGCCTACGTAATTCAAAATCAGGATCTGCCGGCCAATCGTTTGTCTTTAATTAGAGTTCTAAATGATCGGCGAATATGTTAGCCTTATCTTGATTAGAAATTCCAACACAATTATAATAGCAGATAGGGCGATTGCTAGTAAATGTGGTTTTTAAATACTTAATTAGTGCTAAAAAAGAACTTATCTTTCAGATCCAGATTTAGTAACTTATCTTGCCAAAATTCTTTGTGTTCTTTGATGAGATTCTTAATATTTCTATTTAGTTGGTTAATGTCACGCTTTAAGGCTGGGGTCAATGTAGGATGTAAAAGTTTTCTGTTTTCATTACGCTGCCTGATCAATCGCCGACTTGCAGGGAGACTGTGTATATTTTTATCACGATTTGTAACGACATCACTGGTCTCCGTGATAGCATTTTTATTAGTGCCAGTGAGCAAATCAACTGAAGCATCAATTCCCGGTACTGTTCTTAAGTTATATAAATTTGGTACGTTATTTTTGAAAAGATTTTTCAAATAAAAGACAGTCCGGGATTGTTTTGTTCACAGGGGTATCCGGTTTGAACATGCCAAGAATTCCAATAACAGACAGACAGTCTGAACCCATATCAGGTTTCACATCAAGTAGCATGGGAATAATCGCTGTAGATAAGACGATATTAAGTATGTCTGAATGTTCTATCCTGCTAGGTCGATAAGTATGCTCGGAAGGAGCGTGAATAACCACAGGATGATTGGTGATGTACTATTTGGCAGAGACACAAACGAATGTTTTATTGTAAGAGTTACGGATAGAGTTCCACACAAACAATTGGCCCAAATTTGGTCGAGTCTCCACTGCTGGTTGAATGGTAGCCAACTCTCGCAGTTGACGGGATAATATGTAAGTACCCGAAGAACTTTTAAAAACACAGCAGCGAACATGTTTGAAAATATTATTCTGTGTATAGTGTAATTTGCCGCGCGGGAGGAAGCTTTTTCGAATAGAAGCATGAACTGTAAGCAAATGTTTTCAGGCAAATGACATTTCCTATAAAATAAGGCGTGGCAACAAAGTTATTCCTCGGTTACTTTTCGTTGTGTAACTTAATAGTCCCCTTGCATCATCGGTATGAGGCCGTTGGCTTTGACGTTACTGTGTGGTAAGAAAGTTTTCGTTTGTTTCGGTTACTTTCCGTTGTTTCGTGAGGTAACATAGTGAACTTCTTTTGTAATTATAGGTTTCCTCTCTTTAATTAGTGGTGAGGACTGTATCCCAGAAATCTTGAAATGTTCCCCCTTAAGAGTTTCTTTAAGCACTTATAAAGACTTAGCAGAAACAGAGGACGATCTCCACGAAATATGCAAGTAAGATCGACAAACTTTGTATAAAACTTTTTGTAGTAGTAGGTTTGCCAAATTCAAATCATGTAGAGTAGTAAACTTAAATCATGTAGCAGTAAGTTTACCAAATTTAGATCTGAAATTTAATGTCTGTATTTTCCTGAAGCTATGCGTCGATAATGCTATGAGAAAGTGTTGCGCGCGTTCTTATAGCTTTGGGATGGACAGGTTTTGAGTAGTGAACGTTCGATACTAAAATTTAACGAGACTAAGCCCAGAAGAATGCCAATATTCTTGAGACGGAAGGGTATTAAAGTATTTCAAGCTCTGAATATTATAGTAATAAAAAAAGTTACATAGAAGGAATATTTAAAAATTTTTATGTGAACTCTCCTTAAGTAAATCATTGGTAATTTTATTTAAGCTTGATATGTTAAACAATTTGTCAAAATTTCATGGGAAATTGTCAATTTAATTGCTAATAAATAGCTGTACTGTATTTTGTAGCAAAGAAAGTGAGTGCAGCTTAAAAAGATTTGTATGCACTTTCAAATGTTGTAACTTTAAAATCTCTAAAGTTCTAATTTAATGATCATTTGGTTCTTCCTTTAAATGAAATATAATTTCAAAATTACTTCATAAGTTATTGAAGTAGTGATTTTCAAGAATGTTCTGTGTCAATATGATGTAAATCTTACACGCTGAAAATGAGCGTGTGAAAAGGCCTAGATATGAATACTGCCAGCACGAATGACCTTTAAAAGTATAAAAATCTATTTTAGTGTGAACTCGGCAGAAAAAAGTTTTTGCTTTAATTTTTTTAAGTGTTGCTACCAGTTTATTGATTGTAGTGCACAGAGAATTCGAATCTCCCAAGTTTTTAAGGATTAGGTTTTATTGAAATTTGTTCGAGCAATAAGCCCAATTTGGTTGAATTTTCAGAAATGCCAAGAGTGTATTGAATGAGAAAAGAATGCATTAATTCATGATTGATTTTGCTACCAAAACTTCTACAACAGTTGTAAAATACGTACAGTACATGGAACTCATTGACACTGAATCAAACTGCTGAATAGTTTAAAACCTCTTGGTTCCTGCTTTTCGATATTCTTAAATAAGTGGTTTGTATATTGTATAACTAACATCAATCGTACAGAAACGGTACTTATAAAGTTGTTTTCTGTCGCGGTACTTGTAGTCTAAACCTGGAAAGTGCTTTTAACTATAGCTCATGACTGGTCTTCTAAACCAAGCGACGATATTTGCAATGGATCTAACTAACGCGTAGGCTCTTCAAAGCAGTAGTTCCTGAAATAACTTAATTCGACGGTTTCAAGTTATCTTAAACTCTTCATATTCTCCAAGAAATTAACAAATGCCAGTTATTTAGCCTTCTTTCTGCCTTTAAGGGGTCTTCTAAGAATGGTTTTAAGAATTGACAGGTGTCTGTGCTTCTTTTTTACTTTCCTACGTTCCATTTTTCTCGAAGTTAATTTCTATTGGGCAAACTTAAATTCTGCTTTTTCAAATGCTCGATAAGACAGACGTGTGTGGATTTTGCACAGGTGTTTTTTGCGTGACTGCCCAAGTCTTAAGTCCAGCAGCAGAGCGTTAAAATCTCTAAACACTGGTTGTTCGGTCCGAGGTTCGAATCACGCGAAAGGGTTGGATGCACGGGCGTTTTCGTGGTTTTCTCAATGTGTAAACGAGGCAGTTTCCCTTAGAAAGTCATCCACGAAAGCTTCCCTTAGGGAGATAGCCCTCCAAGGTTCGCCGTAATCGCAAACCAAACCGAAAGTCCCATCTTTCGCAAAAATTCCTTTCCTGATGGGTTGTAATGTGACATTATGCCCATTTTTGAGCATTTTATTCAAAGATTAAAAATGTTTAAGTGTAATTTTATTGCCATCAAAAATGTAGTGCTACAGGCACTCGTACAGCCCCAAACTTTTGCCTCCATGTCTCTTCACTTGCGATTCAGTATTGTTTTTGCCATCCATTTGGTTTCCTCCATCCCCCAAAATATAGCGTCTACGTCCATCTACAAATGTAATAAAATTCCAAAAATCGAAGCTTTTTAATGGTTCTCTAATTATTCAGCCATGAAAGTTTCTCTGAAATTACTAGTGGTTCTTTTATTGAGCGTTTCTTAAATGTTTCTTGGCCTTCAATTTGACTGTTCTGCTGTTAGTCCCATTTCTAACGATTCTCATTTCTTAGAGTTCAGTGAAATTCCTTATGCAGAGTTTGTTTTGCAGTATTTTGAAATACATTATGAGCAATACATTCGCTTACATTCAACAGTTCACCTATTTTTCTTCCAGTTTTCCAACAGTTCCCATGAAAATTCCCTCTTTGGTCGAAAAATTTCTGGACACATGTTAATAAAGTAGTTTAGTTACCTTTTTACATTCAAAATTCTTCCAAGCGTTTTACAAGATTTTTAAAACTATTTGGCTACCACCTGCATGTTCAGAACTTTGAGAATACTTTAATTTCATGCTTAAAGACATCTGTAATATAAAGTTCTCGTATTATTAGTTATATAAGTAAGATTTATCGTGTCATTTATGCACAATATAGTTTCGGAGTAAACATTTCTATGCTGAATGTACGAGTTTCTTATTGCACAATACTTTAAGTCCATCCCATATGAAAATAATTTCAGGTTAACTTGCATTAATAGAATCATTACATCTAACAAACATTGCCCGCAGAAATGCTAATATATTGGAAAATTCGTTGAAATCGGTTAATTTCAGTATTGAGGTTCAATCTCGGCTCTCGGAGCACCTTTGAACCTGCCAATTAAGTAAAATTCGCAAGGTGAACATTTTTGTGCGAGTGTGGAATGCGATTAAATTTTGCCCATATGAACTAGAATGTTTCATTTTCTAAAATTTCTGTACCAGAGAAAGTTTCAATGGCGAAACTCGCGTAAAATTCTAAAACTTCTGAAGTTTGTATCCAAGCTTCGAAACGCATGAATAGTTTGGAAATTTGAAGGTTCCATTCAATCGAAAATAAATTATGCGGTTAAAATTATAGTACTATTCTATTTACCAGAAACTATTTAATGGTTCTAAATTTTAAAATTTTCAATTAGTGCATGATTTGGTGTTGGTGACGAATTGAAACATTGTCACGTGCTGCGTGTCTGCTGAAAATGGAAATGAGTTATAGAGAAAAGTTAATAAAAGTGATTAAAATTCTCGTACATTAAGCCTCGCATTACGAGACTTAAAAGCAGATCCCTTAAGTTATTTTTCTTTGCTCGTATGGCGTTATGCGATTCATTGGTGAATGATCAAGCTAGAACTGTTATTCTTCATATCTGTGAAGATAATTACCTCGAACTTCTGTTCGATTTTAAGTCTGTTCTCTTTCACAACATGCAACCGAAGTTGAAGTACGCTGGAAATTCGTATGATCCAGCAGTGAAGAAATTGTTTTGCATAAATGAAAGGAATAATTAACCCATTGCAATTGGATGTGCCCATCAAGGGGAAACATCTAGCATACCATTTAGATGTTTATTATCATGGCACATCAGAACTGTATAGGGTAAACTTGATGTAGCACAACTTTCTGAAAATGCATGTTACTTTCCTGAATTTATAAAATCAAAATATGGTTTATACAGAAATTTATAATAGCAAAGGGTGTAAATGCTTTGAGGTTCAGGTGTCTGAACTAAATTCCCCCCCCCAAATGAGTTTTTTGTAGATTTGTTTAATCTCTGTAGGGTGTTGTATAGCTTGAAAAGCTAAACAAATCTTGCATAGCAGCTTAAAAGTTAACAAATGCAGTTCGTCTAAACATAGACAAATCTGGGGTAAACTTAAATCCTTAATGAATATTTCGAAATTTTAGCAAATTGGTGATCTTCACTCGTTAGGTTTGCAAGAAGGTTGCATGTAAAAGGTTAATTGTTTAGAGTAGCATTTTACTGGAAATCTCTAGAATTCTACCACTCGACCACTGAATTTTAAAGGAAGAGAAAAATGGTGATTGTAAGCCTGCTACAGCAATACCGTCAGTTAAGATTATGGAAAGCGAATTAATGGATGTACCAACATTGCAGTCTTTCGGAGGAATTGCATGCGAAGAAATCTTGGCTTGATCGTTTCAAAGTTTGCTTTTTGTTCTGCCTTGTAATTACGGGCCATTGGTACAACAGTATTAAAGTATCTTCGCAATCCATTGACTGCCTGTTATCTTCCTCAAGAACGAAAAAAATATTAAAGCTGAAGACTAGGTTTCAGGATTTGATTTTGCCAGGAAAGTTTTAGTTAATCAAATTACATGATTAAACGATTACTCTTTTATCCCTATTTATTCTAATTCCTCTATTTTTCAGTGCTCAACTGGCATTCATACAGTGTGTTACTCAAGCTGCGGAAACATGCAACAGAGAGTTATCCACGGCATTGGAGCTAAGTGTGATTAACAACAGAGTATTTTTGCAAGAGCTTTGTGTGCCTAGATCAAGTTGGTGGAGACGTGAGTATCTTGGCTTTCGAAGCTCTTAAACATTACCGGAACATCTTTAAATAAAAAACCAGTTTTTACGAATATCTTTAGCCTGCAAAATTGACTTAACTTGCCCTCTTAATCAGTATTCGAGAGGACAAGTTTGATATTTCATTTAACATGTTAAGCGCGAAGTCTGTTTTGTCTTCCTTTCTTGTGTAGCCCGCAATGTCTAATTTTAGATGCTGGCAGCCGAAGATCTTATAAATATATATTTTAAACTGTAGATTGTCTGTGAAATAGCTGAACAGTACAGTGACTGACTTGTTGTAGAAAGTAAATGTCGGTCAGACTGACATGGCGCTTAACATGTTGCGATATCCTCGTTACTGCTGCGTTTTATTTTGAAATTTATGACATTTACTGTGCATACTGTTTACATGACACCTATTCGAATTATAATGGATAAATCAATAACTTAAAACGTTAATGTTCTTCCTCATACTAGTAAGATAGATTTCTGAAATGCAGAGACAAAGCTTATGCAATTTCCAAGGATTTAATTTGCCAGCATTTCATAATCCAGACTATGAAATGTAGCAATGTTAAGTTCGCCAAGTATTTTCTGAACCTGTTGTGTTTACAAGTGTTCTCACTGCTGTAGTACTATAGTTACGACTCCAATTCTGGATAACATGGGACAGTGAAATTTACCACTTAATGCATCAAAATTTCTTGTATCATTATTTATTAATTTGAATATCGTAATGGTACGTTTCCTGTGTAACGATATATTGGACAGATTTAATTTTTCATCCTGCTTTTAAAGAAAATGCGTTAGTGTCATCACTTACAGCTTGATATAAGTGTTTGCAGACTTAAGTAATGTTAAGTGCTGGTAACATTTTAAAGTGCGAAATATTCACTCAGCTTTTGATAGGGTTAAGACCTCTGAACACTGAGCTGAGACTCTTATTCGAATTACTGTGAGTCGCATGGATATATCTTGCTGTAGTTTTCTTAACTTGCAGTTAAAGAAGTACTCGTGATGTTTACTAGCTTCGTAGAGGATGCGTATGCATAGATTCTGAAATAAACAATTTCAAATTGGTTTTTGACCGTTTACTGTTTCAATATAAAATTATATGCAATTTTGGCTGAAATTGTTTCCACGAGGGGTTACGACCTTTAGATTCACGGGAGGTTTAGTTCATTGAAAAGTTATTGACTTTATTTCTTGGTGGAAAATGCTACTGTCTTTTGGAAGAATTCCATTTTATAAAATTTATTCGATCCTAATTTTCCAATTTGAGCACTTCTAAGAAATAGCGGCACTCTTAAGCTGTAACTTCCAATCTTAATATTAAGTGGTAATACAACTTAATATCCTCTAACAAATAGTAACTGAAGCATAAAATGTAGAAACTAACAATCGAAGTTTTGCTAAAGGTTTACTTGCGTAACAAAAGTAATGTAACAATTTCCGGAAAGTGATTATGTTAGTTTTTTCTGAACTTCTAAGTACGCAATCTTGGTTATGTATCTAAATATATTAAAAATACTCGAAAATGACTTCAGTTTGATCTTCTGAAGGTTAGGTGACTATGTCCCGTCACTCTGGTCATGTCTTTTCCAAGATTCCCATTAAACGCCCCTTATAGCATATTACAACCATTTCCTTATTTTAAGGGTTATGCCAAACCTTCAGTGTTCTCCACTATCTTCAGAATGGTTCAAACGTCCAATTATGTTACCTTGCCTGGTTCATATAAACTAGAACTCTACTTACGACTGAATATTTATTAATATATTCTGTAAATTGAGTAAAACTTGATTACCGTGTTAAGTATATTAAAGTGGTAAATTTTTAATTCTACATGTTTTTATGAAGCCTTTAGATCTTGATTAACAAATGAACGTTTAAAAGCAATTTTTATCACATTCCCGATTAGGATGTATTTTATGAATATAGGATTAACGATTAAGTAATCGTAGTAAAAGTAGAAAATCGATTCTTCGATTGTTTGGTAGCTTTGATTAAAACGTCATTCTACTCGTATGTGGAATATACTTGCGAATAATTTTAATGATTATTACCTTTTTATTTTACAGGATATCTAGATAATTCACCGTGTATTAATCGACAAAACTTTAGTTCCTGTTTTGCTTCAGATTCTATCGGCTCTCTTGGGAATACGCAACAGCTTCCACTTAGATGCACGTAAGTTTCTCCTATATTGTTACCTGAATTAAAGCGGAAGCATTTTTTAGATTTAAAGAGCTTGTATTTGTCGTATGGAAACTGTTTATCTAAATGCTCTGCCAAAATACCATACCTATTTAAGTATTATTCTTAGTGATATTTCACTTCAGGTAACTGACTCGTTTTCAGTCTCCGGATTCAAATTTTAATAGGTGATGTTCTTTAAGTGTCGCTTAGTATTTCCTCGCCTTAATTTTGCTGTTGTCACAGTTAAAAAGCAGATCAATGAAATTTTCATACATTGATAGTTATCCCATTCTTGAATTACTTTTCCAAACCAATGCGATTTGAGATATTCCGAATCGCACGCCTGTGAAATGATGCAGAACGTTTCCAATAGTAAAATGTCTGGAACAAATTTCGCAATTGTCGAATACCATAGCCTTTTGCATAAAGAGTTGAACAAAGCCTTTGGTAAAGAGGCCTCATTTAATCGAGCTGTAGCATTAAACGGAATTTTTTGAAAACCAGTATTCCAGGGAAACCTCAAAGCAGAACATTATAAGATCAATACCTATACTGCATATATTGAGGGAGCTCATCCCTCGATTTATTGATATTCAATACATTAAACTTTAGCAAAACCTTGTACCTCAAGGTAAGCCTACATTTTAAGCAAAAATAGATCGGTAAATTAAACGAATTAAATAGTCCGTCCTACTACAATTTTAAATTCAGAACATCTAATTTATTAAAATTAGACTTCATACTACAAAACAAAGATATTGTAACATAAATGACAATTTTACGTTAAATTGCTTTTAAATATTAAATGCCTCATTGCAGTTCTTACTAGTTTTAAGAAAGCTGATTGCTTCTCTGGGGTATATGAATTAACTTTTACCTTGTGCACCTTTAGAAAAATCGAACACTAGGGAATGCAAATCGGATGTCAGCCTATAAGGCATAAAATGAGATCGTTAGATTTAGAATTTTCCTCTTGAACGTAAAGGTGGTAATCTTCAAAGCGCTGTTTTTCTCTTGCCTAGAAAAACAAAATCCCGATTCGATATTTGGAAAAAAAAAATAAAAAAATTTAAAAATTAAAAAAAAAAGAAAAGCGACAAAGGAGTAATCAACTGAGGGCCATTTTACGTTCCCACTAAAGCTCTTAAAATATAAAATTGAAACTTCAGTTCTGATTTAAAAATTTATGGAATGAGGGGTTAAAAACTGATTATTATGCAATAGAAAAATAAAACTAAACTCGTGTAATGTAATTTCTGATATGTTTATTTTGGGTGGAGGGGTAAAGTTAGATTTCAAGAATCCTATATTTTCACTCAACAGGTACTTAAAGTTGCTAATTTAGTGCTTCAAATCCTGGTCCAGAATGAGCAGTTGTTAAACTGACTTCGAGCTTTAAAATGCAGAATTATTTCCGAGTAATATTTCATGTACTGTCACTTTTTTCTTTAGAGTCCGCGATGAAGTAACTACTTGTATCTCGAATATAACTTTGGAAAACTGTGATGGCTTAGCTGCGGTCATATTCATGCGTCTCCTGGCTTTGGCTACAGACGACGATTTCATATGTTCGACTATTGGTGATCAATCTAAACTGAACACTTACTACGAAACGCAAGGTGCTGAGAACATGGCTGTAGCTGGGTATTTCTCCCAAAATAGACTGGGTCTAGTTGCACAATTTGACTTAAATACAGAATCATCAGCCACTGAACTGCCGTTGAAGAATCTAGATTTAAAAGATATTGAAGATTCAGACAGCCCTGTCTTCTACGGGCCAGTACCAGGAAAGATAACTGACGAAGATATCGATAATTTTCTACATATCGAGCATCATGTTTCGGAAGAAACTAAGACATTCAGTGAATGCATTGGTGACGATGAAACTCAATGCGAAGCCTATTTGCCTGACCTAGCAGCTCTGCCTAATTTAGATGTTGTCGTGTCGTAGACGCTCCTATAGAAAGCAAGTCTGAATGATTTATGAGGTATTGACTAGGTGGTGTAAAAATTTTTAAATGCTTCGTATTTAAGTGTGTTCCCTACTGAACTAAAATCCTTAATGTTAAGTCTTTTGTAAAACTGTACTAATAAACAATTAGCAGTTTCTGTTTTGCTACTTTATTTACATTGTAGTTTAAAACATTCAGATTATCTCGGGAATCCGAAATGTTTAAGTTCCTTTAACACTTAAAATTTTATATTTTCCGGATTGGGACTAAACAATGACATTACTATAATAAGACGTTAAACTTGGACTTTCTTTGTAAATAAAGAATCTTGTTTGCGTTACGCTTTCAATCGGGGATTAGATTTTTTACTGCAGCAACTAGGTTACACGATTTTGTAACAATACCCAATTTTTACATTGCTGTGAAATATCTCTAGTTCTTGTCAAGGCAGTGAAGACAGCTAGAGTTACTGTGGACATGAATGCAACAGTTTAAGATTACAAAGGTGTTAAGGATTTAAAAGCAGAATTTTTTAAAGCCAGGATAAATGGATATAAACGCAACAGTGTCTATGAATGCAGATTGTGTTAAAATGGCGGACTAATAGCAATCATGTTTTGATCCGTCCTAGAAGTTCAACACCGGTTAACATTTTCCCTTAAGAACTATTAATAGGAAAGAATACCCCATTACTTTGGGTGCTATACTTACTGCACATACCAATATCTTGGACAATCGTCATTCCATTTTTAAATTTATTCCATGGCTTTAAATTTTGCGTAGATTTCAATTAAGAAATGTTCATAAAGGGACGAGTGAAAAATTTTTAATTTCAAATGTTTAAAATTAACTAGGGTTTTATATTATGTGAAATTCAATTGCTCAAGCTATGGCAAATAGAAATATTAGTCAAACAGACATCCTAATCTGGGAAATGAAAATCTAACATTTTAAGACTTGGGCTACATGGTGAAGGAAGAAAAGGAAGATATAATACTCAGCTTCACAAGTATGCGTTTTGGAAAACTGAAGAGAAAAGGCATGTAAAGTAAAACTGTGAAAAGCTCAATACTTCTCGTTCGGAGTTGAACATTGCATTTGTCGCAGTATCTGAAATGAAGGTCTATTGGGAAGCAACATGGTCCCAGAAACGATAAAGATGGGTTTAGAAAATGCATCTGACTATAAAAGTCTAGAGTCGTTAGTAGGCACAGACTCTCGATGGAAAAAGTAATTATTTGACATATGTGAAACTTCTATAAAGATTATCAGCTTTTGAAACAGCTCACGCTTCCATGTATTTTGAAAATTACACCGAACAAAGTATGGCTTATTTCTTCCATAAAGATTATCAGCTTTCGAAACGAAGTTAGCTCACGCTTTCATATATTTTGAAAACTACACCGACCGAAGTATGGCTTATATCTTGATTCAATTATACGCTGTAAGAACAGCCAATTTTATTAACTACGTACCCAGGGAACAGCGGTACCTACAGGTAACTGAGATTATGTTAAATAACTAAGAAATGTATTTTAAAAGCTTTGAAGAAAGAGCGTAAGTTCAATGCGATATTTCCTAGTTAATTTCAGATACTGGAGGTACATAAAGAACTTTCGAAGAAGGTTTGGTTCATTCGCTGAAGGCAAAATACACTAAGGCTATCTGTTTAAGGAAGGGGGTGCTTTTGTGAAGGTCTTGAAGAGAACTGGCTCGTATTCGCTTACACATGGGGGGGGGGAAACGTGAAAGCGTCCTGCGCCATTATGTTCCTCTAGAATCGAATGCAGGTCGAACTATTAGTGCTCAGTGACTTTAGCGGTCAGCCGTTGGGAAGGAACTAGGAAGGAATGAATCCAATTTGTATTAAAACCAACATTTACAAGCGAATGGAACTGTGGGAGAATGTTTTCAAAGAATGCTAAATGAAAGATTTGGTAAATTTTTACGTATCCTTGAGTCGGATGAGCCATATTGTGTCCTTATATTTGTTTAGAACACTTCTTTGAAATCATAAAACTTCCCGTTTCCGATGTGTCATCTATAGGTCTTCCTAAATTACATTACGAAGAAAATCGTGTTATTGCATTGAACTTTTCCTAATTTTTAACAAGGTTGGGAAAATATGAAGCGACTATAAACACCTGAAAGGATGTCTTACGAACAGTGATAATCGAAACATTTCTTGAAATTTATGGCATCTTTGCATTTTCGTAATTTAAACTTTTCTTGAAAATACGCTGAAATTATGACTAAGACAATGTACACAGTATTCGATTACGATTAAACTGAAAGAGGGTATTGTAAGCATTTACATGAAAGGCGAGAAATGTTTTGAAGGGGTAACAGATGTTTGCAAATGAACCTTTTTATTTTTTAATTCCATGTAAATGATTACAGCATATTAAAAGAAAACACAATAATATATACAGTTCATTATGCATAATGTATGCATAATGAATGTGCACAATGTATGCATAAAATTACTTTTTCTAGTAAAATTTAATCTAACTTTGAACAAACGTCTGTCTCCTCTGTAGCAGTTCAGTGCATTTATATATTTTGGTGAATCTTCATGCTTTCAAGATTTAAAATGAACTTTTAGGTTTTTCTAACTTTCAGGCTAAGTCAAAGTTAAGGGGCAAGTATGACTAATGAGCCTTAAAAAAATTTCAACTTCATAATGAGAAACTGAACAAACGTATCTTATGAACGGAAAATTGAATCCCATAACTATATATGAGAACCAGTTGTAAATGTTTAAAATGTAAGTTAAGACGTTGATTCTCTTAACCAAGAAGAGTCGATTCGACTGGTAATTTCCTATATCTTCCAAATCATGAAGTAATATCTACTGTACATCCTCTGAAAGGCCCTAGCAGTGGCCGAGCGGTTAGGATCGCTGAATACTGGTAGTTCGACTTTAGTTCATTGTTGGTTTTCATGTTTTTTCCTGTAACGTGAGTTTAAGCCACTTCTCCATGAGCGTGTCTCTTGCTCTTGTATTTTGAAGTATTCAAATAATTTAACCACATATCCTTTGGAAGATGCCTGACATGAATTACTGCATGCATTGGGGGATATATCAAAATTTTTCAAAATCGTCAATCAAGACTATGTATGTTATGCCTTAAGCTCAAACGCACTCGTAAAATGAAAAGTAAGTGATTTTATACCCGTTCCGGTTATAATAAAGTACTGCAAGCAGTGGCATCACTGCCATCTTAAAAAGCAGAACCCTGCTGATGGATCAATAATTTTCATTACTCTATGCACTGAGTGCCCCTTGGAACTTTCAAACTAAAAGAGCTACTGATAGTGCGAGCTCTTTAGGTGTCTGTGCTAATTTGCATAGTTGAACAGAAATTGATAAGTTTACTAATTATTTACTCTTAGAGACAAGATCTCTTGCGTACAAATCGCAATAAAGGTAGACGACCCCGAGAGATGAAATGAAAAGTAAATCAGAACGGCAATAATACAGATGTATTTTTAAATATACATTAATATAAAAATTGTTCTATCCAATGTACTGCGCAGAGACCATGAGTTGGGCAGCGAGAAATAGTTAAAATAGTTTGTCGCTAATAGGAATCGGATATGCTGTCTTCTGATACTCAGCTTGATCAGTATCCAACAAAAGCTGATACATGAAAGAGAAGAAAGCCTTTCATTCCTTATATTCTTCCACCTAAATGCGATTCGGGAAATATATAATGACCTTCCGTCCCACCTCAGTTGCCAATCCAAAGTTGGTGGCTTTTTGTTATTCACCATTTTTGCTCGCATTTTAGGTGTGAAGAATTTGGAAACCAGGAGTAGTTAAAAACAAACTGTGTTCTTTTCCTGAGTCGAATATTATATATTAAAATTACAGTTCGAAGTGCTGAACTGGTTATCCAAAATCAGCACAGACAAAATTTATATGAACTGTTCTTATAAAATTCGAGAACATTTTTAGATGATAGGACATGTTTTGGGGCACTGTACTGAAATGCAAGACTGTCCGCCATAACCCGGATTGTTTGGTCATTTTATCTTAAGCTCCTTCCTGTACCACCAACTATACCGAAATGAAAAAAAAAAAAATCACTAATTAAATATTTTGTAAGTACTTCATAGGAGAATATGACTGCAGAAACAGTCTCCATAAGTGTGAAGGAGTTTTGTGCACCAGCTTTGTTGCATTTGGAGGAGCAGAATTACTTGTTTTACAGGATGTTGCATGGAATTCCAGTTGTTTTCGATAACACTGCGATTTGTTGACTTAAATGGCTATAGCAAGACTTCAATAGTTTCAATTGAATTCTCTTACATTCATACTTTGGCGTCCCTAAATGTGTATGGTTGCAGACTTCTCCTTTGAAAGAGGCCAGACCCAACATAATAACGTAATTTCTCTACTTAGAGCTGAGTTGGACGGCATATTCGTGCGGTATTATTCTTTATGATATTTAAGGCTAATTTAAAAGAGGTTTTGAACAAATGCAAGCCAACAATACTGCAGGATCTCAAAGAATGATGACCCAGAAGATATTGCATTGTGTTATGGAAAGCTTCAGAGCACGATTTCAACAACTAATACACTATAATAGAGACCATATAAAAGACATTATTTCTGTGGACGCAGAAAACAGTCTGAGGCATAAGCAATACACAAAATGTCCAAACTGTTTACACGAGTAACAAGTTTATTTGTAAAAAATGTTTTCACTCTATTTAGGTTTGACACCAACAACATTTTTGTCTAACTCTAATAATATATTTTTTGATATTAAGACGAAACTTTACTCCAAAACTCCATCAATTACGTCCTATTCAACTTCCAGTTTTTATCTTGAGAGCGTTGCCCGAGCGTCCTTCCTTTTGTGCCTCTAGATGCACAGGTAATTTTGCTACTTCAGGCAGACTTGTGATAGCAAACATTTATGTAAGCCTTTGAATGTCTTACTTGCGATTCGAGATTTATTAGCTAGGCAGTCATGCATTTTCACCATTACAGCAGCAGGAAAACGTAACAGCTTGTTTTGTTTAATAATCAATCAAAACGCTTTATTAAGTACGAGTATTTCTAAAATGGAAAAGAATTTTGATATTATTTATTCCGTTATTTTTACCTGTCTGGAAAACAAAACTGATTGCAGAAGGAGTATGATCAGGAAGCTTGTATTTAAACGAGATTTTCTGGGAAGATTTTATATATGTAACCAAATGATATTTGTAGTTATTTTATCATTAATATGAAATAATTTTTCATTTATCATTACTTAATTAAATATCAACCATATGCAAAAAATTTAGTTTCAAAGATTAATTTTCATTAATTGTATATATGTTAAATGAAAGTGCACACATACTGATTTCACAAATATAAAAACTTAATAGGTTTGTGCAGATTTACAGTCAAGAAGTCACTTAAAGACGTGAATCTAATTCTCAGCTGTAACATTTCCAATATGATATGCAAAATGTTATAAATGAGACCGGAAATAAAATCCTGGAAATGAAGTCTAAACGTTTAGGTAGGTATGGGGCTTTCTTCTTTCTCGGCTTTCAGCGCCCATGCGTTTTTCATGGACCACTTTCCATTGGCTTTCAGCAACACCTGTCGAGAGAGAATTCATCAGCCTTAGAAATATACTTAGTTAATATACTTTTATAAATATATTATAATATTATATATATATATATATATATATTAACAAGCAAGGTAGTTAATACAATATATATATAAAAAAAAAATCTGGGTACTATTCCATTTTGAGGAGCGTAAAAAAACTGCAGCGAAAATGTATGCGCAATAGCGCCAAATCTAGCAAACGCGCCCATTTAACAGCGCGCCAAATCTAGCATACGCGCTGATTTTAAATTGCATAAGTTTAGATAGTTCTATATTTCTTAAGACGCCATTGAAATACTAGTTTTATTTTTAAATCCTTTTTTGATTTTAAATCCTTTTTTGACATCCTATGGATTTAAAAATTTGGGAATTGCCCATGACGAAAAGTCTGAAATAGAATTTTTCCAAAGAAAAGGCAACATTCATTACAGAAAATTATGTTTGAACACCCAATGATATGAAATTATGTTTTAGCGATAACTCTGTATCGAAATAGCGATGCAGGAATCTATTCAGTTATGTTTAGCCTTTTTTTTATATATAAATTATAATAATGATCTGAAATAGTTATTTACTCTCATGCTTCCATTCAGTTATGTTTAGCCTTTTTTATATAAATTATAATAATAAAAACGTATTATACGAAACTAACCTTTCATCGAAATTAAAACAATAATCTTAGATAGTTATTTACTATTATACTTCCTTTCTTGCGTTAGGGTTACCGCAATTATTTTTGGCAGCACTGGCATCAACAATAGTTTGTCGATTTTTTACGGTTCTCAAAACGGAATAGTACCAAATTTGGTAAGCTTTTAGGTTTTATATTACGCCTAAAAGGGGCGTTTTTTAAAGCTTTCTTTGTGTTTCTTTTATTTATTAAATATGTTCTTCGCACTCAAACCCTAAAATTCAATTCAACAGCAATATCGCAAAATCATTTTAAAATGAGCATTTATTTAGAATTTTCGATACAGTCTCGCGCGCTTCAGATAAAAATGTTCTTTTCCCCCTACAGTATTGCTATTGTTTGTTTGAAATCATTGAGGTTCTTAATGAAAAACTCATAAATGCTTTACAAAATATGAAATAGATAATAAAAAAAATTTGATGGCTCTCGGTACCGTTGTTTTATCCCAATGCAAGAAATATACATACATCTATGCAGATTCTTCATTATTTCATCTCTTTAAATATAATACAGGGCTCTAATATTTGGTGGCAACAATTTAAAAAGTGATTCGTCGTTTATAGTGAATCGACGCAAAACGCCAAAATGAAATTAATAGTCCTTCTGAGCAAATTGTCTCTTTGGAGTAAAAACTATTACTTATCGCAACTTAAAAGACTTCAGCTATGCAAATTAAAAGGTTCACCAGCCTAAACTAAACGGTTTCAGCATTTTGTTTAAATAATACTTAAAATTCTTCAAACGATCTATGTAAATCAAAAAAGGAAAGAATGCTTTGTTTGGTCAAATCACAAATTAGTTTTTGTCTCTCATCTACTGACATATTGTTTTGAAATATTTCATACATATATATTAGTTAGGACAATAGAAAACTAATAGGGAATATTTTTGAAAGTTCTATGAAGATTTTTTTCATTTATTGTTGAATTTATTTCGCACATTGTTGCTTAATATGCAAACAAATTATGGGAGGATTTCGATCCTTACATCAGCAGTTGGATGAAGAGAACTTTCTAAATGAAACCGGCTTCTATTCATATTACACGTTGGGAAAGATACAGCAAATAATAATGCAGCCAGCCCATTAGCTTGGGACCAAACCTGGCATTTAGCATTCTTAACTACTCGACCACTGGTTGGGCGAATTTCTAAAGTAATTAATGAAGCATGAAGAACAATTATACATTTTTAATCAAGTTTGTCCGATTTAAAATTTTAGCTACTTTTTAAAAAACTATTCCTTTTGTTTGTTTGCTAATAATAACGAAATTTATATAGATAAAAGTCTTAAGAAAATCCCTATATTGCTTAAAAAAATGAGGTAGTGGTTAATGATATTGACTGCCAACCGAAGGGTTCAGGTTCAAATCCCGGAGTCACACTAGTGGCCGAGAGGTAAAGTCGCTTAACACTGGTAGTTTAACCGGGGTACGAATCTCGGTGAACGGACTGGCTGTATGGGCAATTTCATAGTTTTCCCCATGTACGAGCCAGTCTCACTTAATACCGGATCTAAAATATAACCGGATCAAAGAGCACAGGTATTGTCTTATTAGATCAGATTCTAAGAAAGGGAGATTAATAAGTCTGCGATTATTGAAGAAATTGCCAATTATGATTTTCTTATATTTCAAAAGCTCCTGTGTAACAACACAATGAAATATGGTCAATTTTCTTGCTCCTGTCGCCGTACTTATATGCACTTAGAATAAATGTTTGCAGAACGCTGATTTGCGTGGCTGTACGTATATGCACCTACAAGAAATCGTTGTCGAACGCTGATTTGCGGAACGCTATTTTGTATATATGCAGTACATTAATTTTCTATTTAGTTTGTTAACGTTAGTTGAATAACCTGCACTTGAGATTATGATATAGATATATCAAAGTACCGCGTTGAGCTACTAAGATAGCACCGTTATAGCAATTGGTATCCACCGAAAATATCACCGCGAAAACGCGAACGAAAACGTCGCGGAGAAAACAACGAAGGCGAAAACGTCGCATTTCTAAAAAATCTTGGTACAAAATGTCATGGTCGAAAATATATGTCATGGTTCATAAACTTCGCTGATTAAAAACATTGTTGTCGAAAATATTTTGATAAAAAAATGAGCACCTACAAATCATCGCATGACGATAACATCACAGAGATGCGTTATTCATGATTTAAAGTTGTAAATGCATATTCGAATAATGATTTGTGAGATGAGGAAGGAATGATAAATATTTTTAATTATGTTTCATATTTTGAATTAAATAACAAATTTTTGCTCAAGAAATAAGGACTTTCAAAAACTAAAAATGAGTCGAAAAATAATACTAGTTATAATAGTTAATAGAATTTTAAGCTGATCTAGTTAGCTAATTAAAGGTCATTAATAGTTTCTGAATGCTTAAGTTTCCTTCCTAATTTTTCAGCAAAAATTTTTCAGTTAAATCAATAACACACACACACAAAAAAAAAAAAAAAAAAAAAAAAAAAAAAATCCTCCTTCCTGCTTGCGCTTGCAAATCATTGTGCAAATATACATTTACAACTTTTAAACCCTGAAAAACACATGTCTGTCTTGACAAGTCTGATCAATAAGATCAACAATATCAAAAGATTCTACAGAATTTCTAGAACTACATTCAACAATTCATGCATTCACTTCAGATAATTTAGATTTCAAGTTTTAATTTTACTGTAAGTAAACATTTTAAAGCATTATATAAACAATTTTAAATTATTTTGACAAATTTCATATTAAGTACAGCAAGTAACCAGAATGTTCAGTGAAATAAAATAACTTCAGATAATTTAACTTCAGATAAGTTCAGAGTCACTTGTAATTTAGATCTACATCATCTCATATGCCTACCATGGGAAGTTCTGATTCAGGACGGCTATGGAACCGATAGCTTTTTCTCATAGATGTTCTACTAAGAGCGATGACCACTGCAAATTCCAAAAGACTGAAGAAAACGAAAGCGATGCAGCAAGACAGCCATACATTCAGAGCGACAATGTACGACACATTTGGCATTTGGGCTTGGTATTGCTTTGTGATAATGGTCAACAAGCTTGTTACGCCCAGTGTTACTCTAGCCGGAACTGCGTCGGGTGGAATCCAAAAAGTCAGCATGGACATGATGACAATAAGAACGGTTTGGATATAAACGTTGATGAGGTAATAGCCACTTCTTCGACGAAGATGTATCGTTTCTTCCAAACAGGAAAGATTATCTAAATGTGAAAGCAATATATTTCTGTAATAGTTGAGAATAATTTTAATCTAGAACAATTTTATTTAATGCTTTTGATGTTAAAAACATTTAAAGTTCTAGTCTTTCAGTTTCTTGAATATTGTTACATTAGTCTATCGAAATAATTGAACTGGTCTAACAATTTCTGGTGATTGTGTATTTCTTCCCAGTTATGTCTTTAATTTATCTAGTCATAGAGATACATTATATTATACATGAAACAGACTGAGAGATTTAAGATAAAAAACAACTAAATTGCACTTCTAATAGTTTTTAACTTTGGCGTTCAAAACGTCCTTAATGAAATCCTTCTAAAATTTTAGAATCGTTGCATCACTTTCTTTATTTTACTTTATGTTATGCTGCTTTTATGTGTATTTACCATCTGCGCTACTTGGTGACTATTATTTAGTAGGAAATCGTTAATTTATCTTCCACGTTATGTGATAAATGAAAAATCTCGGAGGCGATGTTAACTGATGTGATTTCCTTTCACTTTATAAGTGTACTGAAAGAAACTAAATAATTAAAGAGCAATAAGCGGACCTGTAAAAATAATTTCAGCTTTTTAATTTTTAATAATCTGTTTATTTCATATGAATTAAAATACATGTCATTTGTAATTTATTCACTTTTCTGGAGTAATCATTCTGGTCTTTTAGTGGTTTTCATCACATAACTATTATATTTACAAAATTGTATGTATGGATAATATCAAATGTAATGTAACTTAATATCTAATGCAGTAGCTTGATACTCGCAACTATTCGGTACTACAATGGAACGAATCTATAATTTATAATGTATTCTACTGACAATTTTTTATATGATATAATTTTGTTGCACTATTTGAATTAATAAAGGTATTTCATCATCATACATTACGTACTTTCGTACATAATTTTAGTCGTATCAAAGTATAGAACTTGCTTTTTATATCAGTTCTCTGATATAAAAAGCAAGTTACAGTCATTAATTTTTGCTCTAAAACTTGAATTCAAGAATGGAGTAAGACAGGGAGTGCACTAGTAAATATTATGTTTAATAGTACACTCAAAAATGTTATTAGAGATACTAGGATCAATACTAGAGGAAATATTACATTTAATAAATTTTAATAAGAGTATTCAATTACTGGCTTGTACAGTTGATATTTGAATTGTTGTCAGTACAGTTCCTGCTCTTAAATAGACATTCTTAGCATTAGGAAAAGTGCAAAAAAGATTGAACATTTCTGTTAACGAAAATAAAACTAAATATATGTATTGTTTAGAATATGACTTACCACTTGGTCATTTAGGAATCAGTAGCTATAGATTTGAGAAAGTCTACGGTTTCACTTATTTGGGAGTGGTGATGAATTGTAAAAATGAAATAACTTCTGAAATGCTTAGAAGAATCTCTGCTGCAAATAGATATTTTTATGGCCTGAGGAGCTGTTTAAAATACAGATTTATTAAGTTAAGAGCCAAGTTAATTCTTTACCAAGAGTCTCACAAGATCTGTCCTGACTTATGCGTCGGAAGCTTGGGCGCTGATTTTACGTGATGAGAAAGCTTTGGGGATTTTTACGAGTAAGGATATTGCGTTGCATACTTGGTGGAGTCTGCGTGAAGGGATCATGGAGAAGATCTAATTTAGAGTTATACAAGATCAATGGACAACCTGATGTAGCAAAATTATTCAAACTACTGAGACTTAAATGGGCTGGTCATCTGGCCAGACTGCATGAAAATCGGTGTTGTAAGAAAATCTTTCTGGTAAAGCCTATGGGAACCAGACCTCGGGGTAGGCCCAACACCTTCTTAAACACAAGCCTCCCTACTGAAGGCTCGTAGTTTAGTGACGTCACAAACTGTTGGCCTTCTCGATGGGGTGCGAAAAATCGCCCCTAAACCAAGGCCATCTATAGAAAGTTAGGGGAATTCGTCTTTGGTCGTGAGAAGGCGCGTAAACCATGTCGCCTTAATTTGATATTGATATTTTTTTTCGATTTCAATCATGCCTTTAAAGTGCTGTGTGCCGTTATGCCGAGAAAATTATTGTGGCGGTTCTAAAGTATCAGTATATAGATTTCCTAAGCAACAAGATGTATTACATAGATGGTTAAAATCGATACCGCGAGAAAATTTTACCATTTCGAAGTATTCTCAGGTAAGTTAAGCCTAACTTGAAATTTAAATTTATTAAGGTATTTGCTTCTACATTTAAAAGAATGGATACGTTAATGTTAAGGAATTTCATTTTTATAGAATACATTGTGTATAATATTGTGTAATTACGCATCGATTAGTATAATTATGTACCGAATTGTATGGTTAATAATTATGTATCGAATTGTATGGTTAATAATTATGTATCGAATTGCGTGCTAAATATTCACTTACTTTTTAAAATGTCCAATTTTTTACTTTTTGATTAATTTTATAACTTGGAACTTTTAACCCATATGTATATGGCAACAAATGAAATTATTTAGCTTAATATTTAATACATTTTGGTTTTAAAAGTTTTTCTAAAGAAACTGTGAAGGAAATAAATATGCTTATGGTTTTTTAAATTGTAATATAAAGTGCACAGTTTTGCGTAAAACAAGAAATAATTTAAATTCCTAATGCATGAAAGTTCAAATATTATTAAAACTTATGTCACTAAGAATCCTTTTCTTCCCCCCCCTTTCCGAGTGGGAGACAAACACACATATGCTTGCTATTACCTGTTTTGTTAAAATATTAATTGCATTACTAGAAATCCTGCTTTTATTACTTTAAAATTAGTAATTAGGTAATTATAGTAATCTGAGTGAGTTTTCATCATGTCTAAAAAATGCTAAGATACCTGATGATTTAACAGTTGTGATTAAAGAAAATAGTATATTTTTCCTCCAGATAAGCACAGAATTTGCTCCTTTTATATCTGCATCAGTCGTTATCTATGATGATCTGCAAGTGGAAGCATATTTTAGAGATATTCCATTAACAAAAACTAGTAACCATGAAATTAGTAACCATCCCTTTAAAAATTAATGATGTGCATAATCTCTGTTCATTGCTTAAAGAAGTTGCAAAAATTAAAGGTGATAATAATGAAAACAGCTTTAAAAATTTATTACTCGTAACTCAAGGCCTTCGAGAATTAGAAAAAAATGCCCCTGAACATAAAAAGAAAGTAGTTCAGTTTATATTTGAGCAGCTGGTATCAAGTTTGATGTTTTCAATTTCTCCACATTGCTGTAAATTTTTAAGAAATAGTGCATATGTTACTTTGCCACATCCTTCTACATTGAAGATTGTATTCTGAATATAATGTTGATCCTAAAGTGGAGCAAACTCCTGAAAATTTCCTGAATTATGCTAAGGAAAAATTCCGCTTTTTAGACGAAAACGATAACATGTCACTTTAATGGTTGACGAAATTCACACTAAGCCATTCTTAGATTTCAAAGGTGAAAATATAATAGGAATGTAGCAAAATATAATTGTGAAAACGCTGCTAATTCTGCTTGTGTTTTTATGCTGCAGAGTATTAGATCTTCATATAAGGATGCTATAAGTATTGCCCAGTAAAATCCTTATCAGCGCAGTTTTTGCATAGATATATTGTGAAAATAATAAAAGGTTGAGAAATTGAGGTTTTTCGTGTAATATGTGTGCTTATAAATCTACCCTGCTAAAATTTAAAAACTTCTAATATCCTTAAAAATATTTCCACACATCCTTCTTATATATTTTTTATGCAGTTAAGTGACTTGAATATTATTAGTATGGAGGGAGATTCCAACATTACCTTACTGTTACTTATCAAAAGTCAACCAGTACGTTAAAACATTATTTTAACTGTAAACACGCCATATAAGATCATAGAAAAATTAATAATATATAATATATTTTGTGCAAAGGAAAATGTTTCCAATATTATATCCGCGAATGAATTGAAAATATATATTTTCAATATATATAAAGCAAAAAACGAAAAATAATATGTATCTACATCATTAGAAAATACCCTCCTGTTAGTAAAGCTTTAAAAACAAATATACTTTAAAGGCAGATAGTAGGTGACCAACGGCGATTGTCAGCTGCCAGTTTGTGACGTCACGATCTCGTAGTTCGGCTTCTGTTTAAGAAGGTGTTGGTAGACCCCGGTGAGATGGATGGATTGTGTTGAAAATGGCATAAAGATTCCGCAGGTCAAAAACTGGAAAACAGCTGCCAGAAGGTCAAAAACTGGAAACAGCTGCCAGGGCACATCTTTAGCTGTCGCGCCAATGAAGAAGAATGTTTGCTGTGCATTGTCATATCTTTCAATAAATTACGAATTCTTTCCTGCTAACCGGAAGTGATTATTTAAACAGATATCCATGAAACGGTAACTCGTAACAGTATCTTTCAAGCTTTAATTCTATTATTACTTAATAAAGGATCTGCATGTATAGCAGGATAATTCTGATGTTTTACAGATACAACTAATTGATATAAGTTAAATTTACCAACTAAGCGTGTTAAAAACAGTTTCCTCCCCCTAAAATGCATTTTTGTAGACGAATTTTCCAAAGATTAAATGCTTCAAACTATTCATTTCTAGGAATTGATGAAATATATGCTTTTATAGCTTCGTCAGTCTAAACTTTGCAAAGAAAACGATGGCCATGCAAATTTTATTTTAGATTAAAAAATAACTATAGATCACGCATAGCAAGGTCATTAAAATGGGGTGGATATTTTATCACTTTGATAGTTTCTGTTGAAGAAATTCGATTGTCAGCCTTGCTAAATGAGACGGTGTATTATGATGAAGTCCGAATTCCGTAATATTCACTTCTTGTAGAGCTTCTCGAAGGCATTTAGTGGTGTACCAATTGGCTGTAACTGTCTTCTGTCCCTCTAACGGGATGGTTTACTTGAGACCCTAGCCCTAAAAATCTCGGGGGGGGGGCAACAGACGAGAAAATAAAGTGTTTAGAATATTGCCACGTTTGGTGAAATCTTCATCCGTGTCGCCAATTTAGAAACAGTTTTGTCCCAAAGACCAAAACACATTTGATATTCCTGTTTCCTTCGCTGAAGCAACTTAATCACTCAAAAATATAAATGTTATTTCCGTTGTTATGTTTTTTATGTCTGAAATGTCTATAATTGAGATTTTTATATTTTACGAGTCCATCCAATTTTGAATAATGCAGTTCTCCATCCGAATATGGACACACGGAAGCCCAAACATTGAATCTCCAATTTGTTTTATTATCTATTTCATATTGTGTGAAACTTTGAAAATGAATTTTTGATTTACAACTCAAAAGACATGAAATCTCTGGTTATACTAAAACTATGCACAAAATTTTGAAATTTATCTGCACATAATTCCAAATATTAAAACATAATAAAGTAAATATATATATTAAATGTACAATAATTATTAAAACATTTAGAATAATATATAGTACTAATGGAATATACACGAATTTTAAATAATGCGAGGTATATATGAAATATACTCAAATTAACACTAAATTAATATTTACATAAATATAAACAAATACCTATGTAAATGTGCACTAATAGTTACATAAATGTGGGATTTTAAATCCATAGCTTAATATATTTCCTCGCGCGTTGTCTAAATTTTAGCTGTTGACTACGCGAGTGAAATTGATAGAACTCTCGCCACTTTGTTTTATGAGAGGAGATGTAAGATGATATAGATGCTGTATTGTATTAATAGCTGTAAGATATTATGTATGTTGCGTTAATACATATACGATGTTACAGATGCTGTATTAATAGATTAACTATATTATAGATGTTTTAATGTTTTATTAAATGTTTTTGTTTGAATATGAATTGTGAGTTTGAAACTAAAGAACCCACATAAATATAAAACATTGTAAAAGATTGAATTTTATTGTACTTACATGAACTTAGCATAGCATGACATGAGGTTTTAGATAAGTTGACAAGTTCAAATTGCTGTAAGCTTGAAAATTTTTGGGTTTTTTTATTACTGACGAACCAATGCAGTATCACCTTTAAGTCACTAAAAATAGCTGAAAATTCAGAAATTAAAATCAGTAGTAGAAGCACGTAATATAATAAAGCAAAATCTATTTTTAATTTTTCAAAAATTGTTCTTCCCAGGATTCTATCACGTAACCAGTTTTCTGAAATCGTTCTTTTTCTTAATTGCTGGAAAAATTGCTTTGACTTAAGCTTTGACTTATTATGCAGTGTTTGAAAAAGGTAGCTGTTTATTTTATTTCCTTAAATATTCGTTCTAGCCCCCCTTAGAACAAAATATTTAATTATTAAAACGTCCATTATATTTTAATTGTTAGTATTTGCATTCTGTTTTTATTGTACAAAAAAGTGTTGTTTAATAATAATTTCTCTTTCCAATATTCTATAGTAAAATTTTACAAACACACTCAAACTAGCTCCATTGGTAAGATTCGCTTATTGAATTAAAATACGTTATTTCATTTTGGTTTAATTTACTGAGTTATATTACATTTCAGCATAATTTCAACCAATTTTTATGGAATAATTTCTTAGTATGTATCGGCCATTATTATATTAGTATAATGTGATTTAGACATTCTCTTCTCTGCTCGGTTTGGAGACCAGGTCATTGCACAGCATTCATCAACAAGGGTTTCTTCTGTTTGAGTATTAATTATTGTCTGTTGACTGTTTCGTGAAGAAGTGTAGATGTCTGCCCGATTTTATTGCTATTCGGTTTATTACATAGTTGATGAATATAGAACTATGGCTTGGAGTACTATTAGCATCAATAGATTAAGTATTTCTAGTACAAGGCGTGATCAAATGAAAAGGATCAAACGAAACGACGTAAAGACGTAACAGTTACATATTTGCATATTCCGCCATGGAAGAACATAGCGAGACATCTCGGGATGCGATTGGAGTCTCTGACTGGGATCGGAGCATGCGCGGGCGCCCGCATGCGCAGGAGAGAGCAGAGGATCTTATCAAAAGCGGCGTCCAAATGATGCGGCAGTCCGTATGAGGACAGGATGGCGTTCGCGTTGCAAAATTCGACGACTGAGGAGCAGCAATATGTTATCCGATTTCTGACAGCGGAAGGTGAGAAACCGGCAGCTATTCATCCGCGGATGATGACAGTTTACGGGGAGAAATGTGTCTCTAATAAATCTGTCAGAAAATGGAATGTCCGTTTTCGTGCAGTACGTGAGAGTGTGGGCGATGACCCGAGACCAGGCCAGGCAAACACTATCATCACGAGCGATCTCATCGACAAGGTGGACAACCTAGTGAGAAGTGATCGGCGTGTCACATTGCGGATGTTGGTGGTGAAGGTGGATGTCAGGTATGGAACTGTGTGGACAATTGTTCACGACAGGTTGCGATATCGGAAGGTGTGTGTGCCGCTTGAGTTCCGAAGCAGCTCACCGACCAGCAAAAGGAACTGCGTATGGGGTCTGCCACTGCAACATCTGTTTCGGTATCAGGAAGACCCCACTTTCATGGAGCGGATCATCACAGGTGATGAGACCTGGTACCATCACTACGAGCCAGAGACAAAGCGGGACAGCATGCAGTGGAAGCATGTGTCGTCACCTCCCCCTAAAAAGTTCAAAGCCATGCCGTCAGCAGGCAAGGCGTTGCTCACCGTCTTTTTCGACGTTCAAGGTCCGTTAGTTGTGGAATTCCTCGAGCACAGAAAAACCATTAACTCCGATGTGTACTGTGAGACACTCCGACGCCTACGCAGGCCCATCAAGAGCAAAAGACCGGGGTTGCTCACGGAAGGTGTGGTTCTGCTCCATGATAACGCGCGTCCAGACGTCTCCAGTGTCACACACATGGAACTGGCCAAGTTCAAGTGGGAGACGTTGGACCATTCGCCCTACAGTCCAGACATGCCGCCCTGCGATTTCCATGTGTTTGGTCCACTGAAGAAACACCTGAAAGGGAAGCGCTTCAACTCGGACGACGTACTGAAGGACGCTGTGAAGGACTGGGTCTCGTCACGGCCACAGGAATTCTGGGAATAAGGAATCCTGAGGCTTGTTCATCAGTGGGATCGTTGTGCTCAGGCCTATGGTGTATATTTTGAAGTCTACATTTATACTCACCGTGTCGTTTCGTACCTTTTCATTTGACCACCCGTTGTATATTAACGACATACCAATGCTTTGATAAGATGCTGATGATTACCTTGCTAATGTATCCCGAAGAGGGCTTGGATGCTTGCTGATGTATAGTGTCTTTGAAGTATAAGGTCACTTAAAATGCACGGCGAGCTGAAAGTCCTCTCAAATAGTTTCATAACAGAAAGATGAGTGGAAACGTCTTGAACCCATTTCCTTGGGGATTCTTTTTCAAAACTAGGATGGAATTCGGAAAAGTCATACTGTCGCCTGTAAGGTTATGCTCACGCCACTGACAGACGCAATCCTAAGTTCCTCATCATGTTAAAATTCTTGGACGTGTTCTGATCTTACTGTCAAACAAGTCATAACAACAATAATAATTTAGCTTTAAGGTATATCAAACGCCACAGCATTATAGTAAGATAACGCACAGCCACACACAGATAATAGCAGCATACAATCCTTGCAACATACTCAATCGTTTCTGGGAAGAAAAACTTCAAATGTGTCCACTTAAGAATTTGTAGACATTGCTTGCTGAAAAGTAAATGCTTCTGCAAGACACTTACTAAGTAAAAGTTAAATAAAGTTGCAACTTAGAGCCTAATTAATGTAATATAATGGATAATTTAATTAAATAGAAATCGAAGGGCACTTCAAACCCCGAGTACGTCCAACTGCTGGATGTATCGTGAAATATACTTATTGAATCAGTCTATATCCTGCATGTTTGTGACATTGAAATAATATAGAAATTAAAAAATTGAAATACTTGTAAACAATGAAAATCATACGTAAAGTGTTATCCTAATTCATAACAAAATGTTTATATATGGTATGATAATAAAATTATTCCGGTCATTTATAAGTTACTGTGAAAAAATATGCATTTTGTTAGTTTTGAAATTCATCTAAAACCCTAGTTCTTTTATCACATTCCTGGAAAAAAAAAGGCAGTTTTTTAAAATGTTTTTGAAAACAAAGTTGTTGCAAGAGATATGGAAATGTATATGGGTATTTGTAGTTATGTATTAGAAATTATTAACATACCTGAAGCCATTTGTATTCCACAAAACTGTTCGTCATGGGGAAAGTAAACAAGATCCATTTCGCATATCAACTTTAATACAACTCTGAAATGTACAAAAACAAAGAATTGATACAGCCTTTTTTAAGTTAACACAATTCTAAGAGTAAGAGGGAAAGAATTATGCATATTAAAAAATAATTGCGATTTTAATTTAATTCACATTAAAGTAAGTAAAAGTAATGAAAGAAAATGAAAAAAATAATATACCGTTTTCAACAATTATCTCTATTTTAATTTCAAAGAATATTAATGACAAATTTAAAAAGATAAGTAATTCTAATTTTAAAATGATCTCATTTCATTAGTGCCGAATCCTTTTCAATAAAAAGTTTCAGGAATTATTAAATAAATAATTTTGAAACTTGAAAAATACTTTTTAGCCAGCCATGCAAATAATAGGAAAAGCACAGCTGGTAAGCACGCAAAAAAACGGGTGCTCGAAAATATATATGCATCAGGTATATGATCATCATTTGAGTTAATTCGTATTCTTTATGTGGTAGCGTTGTTTACATTAACTGATAGAAAAGTTCCAAAGTCCCATCCGATGGCAGCATAAGCTACTAATCGAGTTGGACAAGGTCTTCCTTAAGTTCGATGATAGGTTGAGTCACCGATTTCAAGAAGTTGTCTTGTCATATTAGTGAATCACCAGTCAAGACGGTAGAAGAGAGTGGTTTCCAAATGAGTGTCAATAACCGTCATGTGAAGAGGTCGGCCAAAGATGTAACTTTTTAGGAGAACTGTGCAGCAACCTTCTTGCTGTGTATTGCGATGTTACGAAACTTCATTCTAAAGAGGCTGGAAAAGGCTGGATTGTATTATCGGCATCATTTGCTACACCTACTGCTAATTTTTGGGTATTGAAAAAATGCTTACTTTATAGGATCTTACTCTCTTTGGCCACATAAACTCTACTAGATCCTACTAAAGAGCCTTGCGACTTCTCCCACAGGCATGAAATAGTAACACCACAGAAAAAGGCTGAAAATAACACTTTATTAATACCAAATATGAACAGAAGAGCACGTACTTCATGCTTTACAACAACACCGACAACTTGTGGTGGAGCTTAAGAATCGTTACACAATAAATTCAAGTCTAAAAAGTAAGACTGGACTAGTACTTTAAGTTAAGGCTGACTACTTAACTGACTAGTTAAGGCGTATCAGCAACTCCGCGTAACAGCAAGGACATAATCGAAACTTGCGCTGGCTAGCGGAAATATGCTCTGAATAAATTCCAAGATTCACCTGCTTAAATACTCGGTTCACTTAACTTTAAATTAGCATCCTGTTGAGAAAATGCGAAGGGAAGTTGAGGAGTTCAAGAAAGATGACAAAAATTTCAATAATTGGTTAATTGAACTAAAGGAAACCCTATAGCTTGGGCGTCGTGTTTCGAAGCTCGGAATTCATTATTTGAAGCTAAATCATATTCATCGATACATCGTAAGAGAGTTTGTAGAGTTTGTATTCTTTGGTAGCATGAACTGGTATCAAACTCCTAACAGGTCTGCAGAGAATTATCAATGTGTCTGAAGTTTACGATAGAGTCTTGGTAAAGTTTAAAAAAACCCTTTTTACTAAATCAAAACTTGACCATAAATGCAAGATTCGCGCTCATAAATCAACCACCTCTTGTGGTGATGAAACTTAAAGTAACAGTTTCAAGATTTAAAACTTAGTAGCCAAAGGATTTAGATTTAACACGAAGTTTTCTCAAACTTCTCACCAGCGTAACAATTTAAATGTTGGCAACTATAATGCAAAGCCGAAAAATTATAATCTTACCAGAGCTAGCGAAATCTAGTAAGGTGGTCTTGGGAGGTAGAAACACACTCTCTCTTAAAATCCGAAAACCTCACCTTAAATACTCTCAAACTAAACCGATTTGCATTCTGATAGGAAAATGAAGAGAAGAAATGACATTAAGGATTAAATGTTTAGATTAACATAATGAAACTTTGTAAGTTATTGAAACTACGTTTTGAAACGTCCTATTATGAATTATTTCATTTAGAAAGAAGCAATTCGATTAATTTTTTGTTGGATATAATTTATCAATCTCTTACTGAATTATTGTTTTAATTGACTCACAACAATTATAAAATTCAGGTTTATTATATTCTCCTCTCATTGATGTTATAATTTTCGACTTTACGTTTGAATTTCATTACCTATCTGAGAATCCATCTTCAAAAATTTACTCACTTATTATTTTCTGATTATACTTCATCATTATAATAGCGAATAACTTAAGAAACAATTTTGTAAGTTGTGTTTTGCTCTTATGAATGTATATAAAATTTTGGTTTTATTAGTGTTATTTCAATTTAAGCTCAAACATCTTTTACGTTTAGAATAAATAGAGAAATAATAAACTATAGACATAGAAAACTGAACTAATTTCAAAAACCTGAAAGATAAATGAGGATTTGTACTCAAGAGGTGACTGTCGGTTACTACTTGATTTGATGCGGTAACTCGAGAGCGGCAAGACCGCAAGTATCTTCAGACTTAAAAGTAGCAGGTTCAATGTTCCTTCTTACCTTCTTCGGGAACATGCAAGGACCTGACTCGGAACAGAGAGCTTACTAAAGCTATGTTCACTAATTGTGGGAAGTAGACAGGATACACAAGAAGGGTATACAAAACCCTTTATTTTTCTCTATTTACAAAAACTTCCGTACTTCGGAATACACAGACCCGCTACTCGTGGTCTAACGTAAAAATATAAAAATAGAAACTAAACTCTAATTTAACTTTAAAATAATAAACGTGTAAGATTGGCCTTATATTAACAGGAAGCATATGTAGTACAGAGAACTGTGAACACTACAATACGTTTACATTTATCAAGAGGATTAAAACCTCCGGCCTGGAAGGCAACCAGCAACTGCGTAAAACTTCTAAGGTAAGCGGCCTGCTTCGACTCACTGCTTCCTCTCCCTCGCTTGGCAAAAAGCCACAACTTAAATACTTGGCGTTCGCCAGACAAACTTTGCATAAAAACCTTAACGCTTATAATTCTGGCCGGAAGTAGAAAATAAGTGATAGTAAAGATTTAAAATAAAATAAACGTTAGTAAAACTTAAGATCCTTACAAAAGGACCTTTAGGTTTCTGTGAAATCATTTTAAGTTAGCTGTAAGAAATTCAGCAAATATGCGAAAAATCATCTTGAGATGCTGTTTTGCCCGAGCGAAAAAGGCCTTAAGTGCAAAGGCTAATATTTTCATACAGAAATTTCTCGTAGTTCCGTTAAGAATTATTGCTTTAATAACGTGAATTTTAACAGAGTGCTAAGTTTTTTTAAATATGCTAAAGCACATGGAGGTTACCTGTCTAAGTTAAGACATACCTTTCTATATATCTTTTTAAAAGAAATTGGATCATATTCACGTTGCATGTGGGGAAAACTACGAAAACTACCTACGTAACCAGCTTCTTTGGCAGGTTTCAAACATGGATCAAAGTACCAGTATTCCAGTGGTTCTGACTACCCGCTTATTGATGAGGTATACAAGGTGCTTTAAAAGTTTCGATTCATTATATTGAAAAGTGGGCTCGATTCCATACCCAGCAAGGGCAATTTCATGTTTTTCCGTTAGTTACATGGGTACGAAACAGTGTCCTTTGGAAAGTCCTCTACGAACGCATCCTTTCTTTTAGGCCTAGAATGTGTTGCCATAATAATCTGAACCAAATGGAAAAAAAACCATTATACTGAAAACCGCGTGTTAGTTTATTTTTTCTTGAATGTAAAATTAATCATGCTGACAATTAAAATAAGAATTGCTTTTCCTTCTGCAAGACCTTATGTTATACTGAGGATCAATATATGTTTCAACGGAAACAGTATAAGTTAAGTGCAAGAACTAAAATCAACCCTGATGATAATCGTTTAAGAATGCTTTTTCTTCATCATCATGGAGACTATCCGAAAGACTGAAGAAGTTGCTGAAAGAAGACAAGCCTTCTACAGAAAGATTGAACATATAATATAGAGTTAGCCACAGATAATGTTAGATGACATTTACAGTGCATTTGGAGGCTTCAGTAAGACAGGGTCGTATCACACTTGTCTCGTATGATTTGTAACTATTTCAGTACTGCATCCGACTGAACTCTTACTTTAGCCAAAATTGACACATCTTGATTGGGGGTGAGGACAAAAGTGACACATATTGATTAAGGGTAACACACTGACAACCAAAACTTTTATTTTTAGGTGGTAATTTAGGTGGTAATGAATAAAATTATACCTTTTATGTTGGAAAATGTTTTGAGATCAACATACGAGAGGTGGGAAATTTGTGTAGAACTCAAAGGAGTATATTTTGAAAGGTTTTAAAGTTCTTTAATACCTATGTATTGTATTCTTATGGAATTTTATTTTTCTCAGTAAGTAATTTTTTTTTCCATAAATCGAAACTTTTGAATATACTATAATGGTGGTGCATTGTCCATGGGAACCCAAACGTTATCACAAAATACCATATGTAGACAATATGCAACTAACGATCTGAGTGATGTTTCCAGAATAGAGCCTCTCAGGATAAAAAGGATTATAAGATCACTGAATTATGGTTTCCAAGCATAATTCAGTGATCTTATAATTGAAAAAATCAGTGAGAAGTATGAGCAGGATTTAATGGTATTTGCTCACAGTTATTGCAGGAACGATAGGATTTTGTGCCATCTCTTTCTATACTCATATCTCGAAGGTGCCTGGGTTCTGAGTCGAGTTATAGTTTCTGTGATGTCTCTACTAGCATTAATTTCAAAAGTCTGGCAGAAGTTTTTAATTATATCATTACCACTGTTTAGATATCTTTCTTCTTTGATAAGTCTAATTTCGTTTTCAGGAATGCCAACGTGAGCAGCCATCCACTAGAGAATGCAGATCTTATCTGGATTGTTCCGGGGGGGAGGTAGTTTATTCCTATCTCCCTAGTGGCAGATGGAGGAATGTTCCTATTGGATTCCTTTGGGTAATGCGAGGGAAATAAAATACCCTCCATGGATACACAGACAGGAGTACTTTCGATTTGGTAGTGCTGGCATGAGGTGTTGCTGTTGATTAAAGAAATTGTTCTTTCTGTCTACGGCGTTGCTTTTCTTGCGATTTTGTGAAGTAAGGGAAAACGACATTGCTCTCACTACTGAAGCTGATCCTGAGTTGCTGTCGTCTCTTCTTGATGTTCACGATAAGTATGTTTTCTTTATTCTTTTCGCCATTAGGTTAAAAAGTTAGGATTCATGCATATCATGGACAAGGAGGCGATTGAAAACCGTATCAAATCTGTGTGTGATCACAGAAATCTGGAAGTTACCTGCGATAACTTAGAAAAACTTAAGCAACTTATGCTTTCTGAGTTTCATGCTTATCAAAATTCATTTAATCCAAATAATGCGACTGAAGTTCACTTAGCCCACGTCAATGCTATGGAAAAGGATATACAAATCTTAGAATTATACATTAATGAAATGAAACAAAAAGAAACCCTAAATAATCCAACAGAGGAAAAAATCAATCTGATATTACTGCTAGTCAAAAATCTAGAATCAAAAAGAAAACCACAATAGATAAAGAAGGATACATAACCCCTAGAAAAACTCATAAAAGAACTCTATCAAATTCCGAAATTGAAGAACCAGCTCAAAAAAAATAAATTCGAGGAACTAAACCCTGAAGACAATATGGAAGCAGAGGAAGGTGAATTTATTACACCCAACAAAAAAGCAGGACACATTCCCCCTATAGTCTTAGCAGACTTCACGGGTGATTGGGATAAGATGAAAGAAGATTTTGAAGAGCAATTAAATATAAAAAAATATCGTGGAAACCTAAGGGGAGGTACACTGACCATAAGAGTTTATGACTCAGACCACTACCGCACAGTTACTGAATACCTAACTAAACTACTTATTCCTTTTCATACTTATAAACTCAACAGTGAAAAGCCTATCAAGGCAATAATTAAAAAACTTCCAAAAACAGCTAATATGGAACTAATCAAAAACGAAATTGCCCAAGAAGGTATCCCAATTCAAAAAATTCGACAAGTAATTCACACTATTGAAGGAAAGAAAGTTCATCTTCCTGTTTTTATAGCAGAATGTACTAGAAATAAAGAAGGTAAAAGAATATATGATCTAAAGAAACTCAGAGGTCTGGATGTCTTCATTGAGCCTTTTAAAGCTCGCCCTGGACCCGTGCAGTGCCATAAGTGCCAAAGGTACGGGCACACACGGGACAAATGTCACTATAAACCTCGCTGTTTAAAATGTGCAGAGCCTCATGAAACATTCACTTGTAAACAAACAAAAAATGACAACAAACTCCCTGTCTGTGCCCTCTGTGGGCAAAATCACGTTTCTTCCTTCAAAGGTTGCAGTAAACATCCTTATAATGTTCAGAAGCAAATCGAAGAATCTAAAGCTTTCAAAGAAGAAAAGAAAAAAGAACAATTTAAATTTAACAAAAAGGATTTTCCTTCACTCCCTGAGAACAAACCAAAAAATGCATGGAATACTTCCAAGGAAAATGAAAACACTAGTAAAACAGAAGACACAAACTCAAACCCACTTAGCTTTTTTGACTGGATAAAAATCCAATTCACTCAAGTTAAAGAATTCTTTCAGAAATTTAAAACAGCAAAAACAATATTAGACAAACTAGAGGTCGGTATGGCGGCCTTCGAATATTTCTCAAATCTAAACTATGAATTTTAATCAAACTCATAGTCAAATAAATTTTATCTCAGCTACAAATAGCTTCTTAAAGATTTGTTACTATAATGCAAACGGCATCAGATACCAACAAGTGGAAATTTCAAATTTTCTTACTAGACATAACATTGATGTTATGCTAGTAAATGAAACCCATCTCCGCTCTTGCGACAAATTTAAAATACAAGGATACCGCATCTACAGAAAAGACAGAAGACATAATAGAGGGGGAGGAAACACAATTCTCATTAAAAACCATATCAAAACAGCCAAATATGATTTAAATCCCGCTTGTACTATAGAAAATGCTGCAGTACTTATCTATAGTGGTTTTAGAGAACCTTTTCTTTTTATCTCCGTATACAATCCCCCCTCCAGCACTCTTGATCTCAATAATCTGAAACTACTTACTGAAAATAACTACCCCACCTTAATAGCTGGTGATTTAAATGCTAAACATTCCTCTTGGAACTGTAGAGTCACAAATAGAAATGGAGAAAATTTAAGCAACTTCATCCACAATAGTAACATCAATCTCATTGCTCCCAATCACCCAACGCACTATACGCACAACGGACTAGGGGATATTTTAGATATAGTTTTGATGAAAAACCTTCCTAATATTCCTAATCTTGATGTTCTCCCAGAACTTTCGTCTGACCATCTCCCTATAGTCTTCAACTTCTATGGATTTTATCCCCCTCTCCCTAAAGCTCATACAAAAGTTAATTGGTATATGGTTACCGAACAGCTAAATTCTGTTAACAGCAGAGCCACACTTCGTTACGACTGCGATATTGAGCTGGAAATCACCAGATTAAACTCCAAAATTCAAAACGCTATCAATAATGCTACTAATGCTACCTATACAGTCAAGAATAAAAATCCCTATGACATCCCAGAAGAAATTAAATCCCTTATACAAGAAAGAAATAGACTTAGAAAAAGATGGCATATTACTCACAATCCTACTGAAAAACGTCATATTAATTATTTAAACAGAAAAATAAAAGAAGACATCGCCACCCATCGATCAAATTCGTGGGATAATTTCCTAGAAAACATGGATCTTTACCCAAACTCTGTTTGGAAAGTAGCTAAATCACTCAGAAATCTTTCACCCAATCAAATTCACCCCCTGTATCACATGGGCAAAATTCACCACTCCGAAGACTCCATAGCTGAAATTCATGCAAAAGAATTAGAAAACATTTTTAAACAACATGAAAATAAAAATTCTGATCACGAAAAAGATATTAATTACTCTGTCAATAGCATCCTCAACAGTCCCAGCATTAATTTTTTTATGCCTGCATCTCCAAACGAAGTTCAGCAAATTATTAAAAAATTAAAGAAGCGCAAAGCTAAAGGATATGACATGATTTCTAATGAAGCGTTGCAAGCTTTATCTAGAAGATGCATAGTCTTAATTACAAATATTTTTAATGCTTGTATTAGACTCAGCTACTTTCCATCGCAGTGGAAACATTCGATCATTGTTACAATCCCGAAACCAGGAAAAGATCCAAAGCTAGCAAATAATTACAGACCCATCAGTCTTCTGCCAGCGCTTGGAAAAGTTTTCGAACGAGTACTTAGTGCTCGGCTCACCAATCATCTAGAACGCCTTAATCTAATAGACAAGCATCAATTTGGATACCGCAAAGGCCACAATACCACACATCAAATATTAAATTTAGTTGAATTTATTGCCCAAGAATTTACAAAAAAGAACGGAGTAGCGGCATGCTTCCTCGATTTCGAAAAAACTTTCGATCGAGTGTGGCATGCTGGCTTACTTCATAAGCTATCTAACTTCCTTTTACCAAACAGCTTTATTAAGCTTATGCATTCTTATTTTAAACATCGTACTTTTCAAGTGCGCTGTGGTGAAGCAATCTCTTCAAAAAAAGTGATTTACAGTGGAGTAGCTCAAGGCAGTGTTTTAGGACCGAAGCTTTTTACAATATTCATAAATGATATGCCTCTACCTTTTCATTCTAATATACTCAAATATGCCGACGACACAGTCATCCTCACCAGTTCACGAAGTCCAAATAATGCTTTAGAGAAACTTCAGCTCCAAGTCAACATTATTAACAAATTTTGTCAAGACTGGAAAATCAAACTAAATACTGATAAATGCTGCGTAGTTCTCTTTCGCAGATACAGAAAAAATATCCCAGTGAATATAAATATCCGACTCAATAACCAAGATATTCCTGTTGCCAACTCCTATAAATATTTAGGTGTCTATATTGACAAAACCCTAAATTTCAAAGATCATATTCAATATGTTACAAATAAGGCTAACGCTGCTTTCATTGCTCTCTACTCATTAATTGGAAGAAACTCCAAGTTAAGCCTCCGTACCAAGAAAAATATCTACATCTCACTTATTCGACCAATAATCCTCTATGCAGTTCCAGCTTGGGCTACTGCCCGAAAAATAGACAGACAAAAATTAAATGTACTCCAAAACAAAATCTTACGTAGCATAGTGAACGCACCCTGGTTCGTGTGAAATTCTCAAATTCACAAAGACCTGGATATCAATCCAATTCACGACCAAATCCTAATTTCTGCACACAACTTCTTTGAAGATATGAGAAATTCTCCCTATGAAGCTATTAAATCGCTTACAGACTATGACTATACTATTGAGAACGTAGTGAAAAGACCTCGAATGATCCACCACAATTCTAAGTGGTGGTAGTGTATATAACGTAAAAAAAAAAAAAAAAAAAAAAAAAAAAATTACTATTCCTCTGCAGTTACTATTCAAGAAAGATGAACTTTGCAAAGTTAGGACTTTATTTTTCATCGATGAATTCTTCGTTTTACTACTTATTTAACCAAGATTTTTACTTTTTTATTTTTACTATTTCGTATCGTGTGTTTTAAAATCAAAGTTCATGGTAACACCAAGTTCTTACTCTCACTCATTAGCCCTAGTGAGCTACATGACCTCATTTTCGCCTTTTACAATTTCCTATTCATTTAATGATTATATCGCAAGTTTAGAAGATTTTCAAGTGTTTTAAAAGACATAAGACTCTTAAATTCACAAATAGATGTTGCTTTTACTATGTTCGAACTTTATTTATTGCCAAAAACTACAAAAACTTCATTTTTCGAACTCTGACTCCTCGACCAATCTAAATGCCGGACGCTGATCACGTGCTCCTGCTCTTCTTGACTCACGCAGAAGCTTAGAATTTCATTTCGCTTCTCGCCACCATTTACGTATATAATCACCCATGCTATGCCATGATATGCAACTTAGCAAAACTTATTTTATGAGTTCTCTCATTTATTGATCTCGCCTTCGGGCGCGGTGTATTTTAAATACACCTCTTAAATTTTTAACTTTATGGCCTATCATGGTAAAATTATCATGGTAAAATGATAATATACTGGTAAGAGCTCCTAGTAGCTAAAGCCAGCAGTAAAGATATGATCCAAGATCCAAGATCCACAGACAGGAGTCCAACCTCTCTGAGGCTCCGGCAAGCATTTCTTCCACAGGTTTTCAGTTACGACATACACTGTCTAAACACATATACTGATACGGTATACTGGAAGAAATTAACAAAACATATGAAAGATAATGTTACTCTACCAAACGTTATAAACTTGTTTAAATAATTCAAATTATTTTCCCTTTTCAAAATTCCCCAAATTCTCCAATATTACAAATTATATTTTAAGGACATTATGCTTTATCAATGTCAAGAAACTGAAGAAATGCTTACTGCTTTCGCCGGGCTTCGATCTCAGGGCTTTCCAAATACGCATCTAGCGTGCTTCCATTTACACCGCGAAGGAACGCGGAAAGGAGGGAGAAAGTATTTTATATACTTCCTCTTTCAAAGGGAGACTGAGGATTAGGGGATCCAATTGCAAAAGTCTGGTAGTGACGAATTATTTTCCACCACCTTTTTAGTTCGGTATCCACTTGTAAAATCATTTTAGAATTTTTTTATGTTTGGCAATTGAAGAAAACCGCATTGCCCCCGCACCCCCCGGGATTCGGACTTCCCGAATACGCGTCAATTGTGCTTCCACTTACATCACGAAAGCATGCGGAAAGTAAGGAGAAAATATAACTTATTGATATAACTTATTGAACTTACCTGCAACAGTAAATTATATTTAGATTTCGGGTTAGCCAGAAGAAGCTACTAGGCATGATAACGTTATCTAATTTGCCATCGACTGAGTTCAGGAAGTACAGATTGGGAGTCCACAATTTTGTCATCCAACTGGAATCCAGGATTTGGATATTTCCTATTGCCCAAGAAGGGTATTGAAGTCTGTGGTCATTCCACTCTTGCCATAGCTCAATTACAACTGAAAAAGACTTAAGAGACAAAAGATGAGATGCTACCAAATTTTTACCCGTGAAGAAGATTTTTCCCAATTACAAAAGCATTTTTCCAAACATATGTTCTGAATTTTGAAAATTGGACTAGCTTGTTCGAATCTTTACTTTAAATATTAATTTTTGGATGCTTGAAGATTCAGGCTACTATCTTAATTTTTTAGTTAAGTAAGTCTTCACACACACAAAGCTTAAAATAAACATTTTTATTATTTCATCTACCTAACAGTTTTACAGCCTGTCTAAAAACAGAAATGAAACTCAAAAGCTTGTGAGCATAAAATAAAAACAAAGCAGCTTAAAGTAAATATTAAGCATTAAATTTAAAAGGCAAAGCACGCTGACTAGTTTACATGCTTTGTCTCAGGCCTACAAATTCTCACGAGCAATTACGGCTACAGCCGATTCAAGTAATTCAGAGGATAGGGAAAGCAGAAATGAAACAACAAAGTTGAAGTGATACACGGTATGTTTTGGGATATTAAAGTATAAATAAATAAATGAAAAATCTGATGTGTACACCACATGACTTCCTTGTATTGGAATATTAAATTATACGCATTTTTTCTTGCATTTCATTTAAACTTATTGGATTGAATTAAATCTACTTCGCCGACAGCGCATAAACCACAATAGAATAAATGCATTCTTTAAAATTCACTCTAGTATTTGTTTACCATAGCGACACTCCGGCGCTAGATTCACTTAACAGTATTAATAATTATATAACAGTTAACTTATATAATAATTATATAACGGAAACTAAGTTAACTGTTATATAATCCAATAATTATATAACAGTTAACGTATATATTTCGTTCATATTATAACTCATAATGCACAAAATTTATATCATTTAAAGAATAGAATTATTTAATCGTTGCCACATGTTCTATTCAAATACTATAATAAAGCTAGAATGATGTATAAAAGAAATTAAGCAAACAAAACAAAAATGAAACAGTTTTTCACAGACGATTGAGTATTTCTCATTTAATTAATTCAGTTCTCACTTCGCGAGAAGGCAAAAATACATAAAAACTCAAAATATATGTATTAAAAATTGCGAAGTAAATCTCAAACACTTATTTCCTCGAAAATCTGCAGAAAGAATTAAGCATGATTTAATTGGCAATAATAAATGAATGCGTTATCTTTGTTGTTGCGAAGCTAAGTTTCTCTAGATTGGCAACAAATCCACTAGTCTCCTGTTTCAAATGTAAACATCAATGGCCGCCATTAAAAACAGGCTTAGCGGCAATTAAACAACTTTAAAATTGCTGATAATTCTAAAAATATTGCACACAGATTTACTAAAGGCATAAAATCCTTAACCGGAAGATAAAAACAACATAATTCAGTCATTTTTAAAGCAAAAAATGTACAATTTACAAACATATAAGAGTAAAGAAACTGAGATCACTGAGCCGAGTAATAGAGTGGATATATATATAAATATATTTATATACGTTTGCTGCGGCCGATTGCAACCAAAATACGAGGTGCACATCTACATGTTATAGCAGTCCTATATACAAAATTTCAACGTCCTGAGGCTATTCGTTTTTGAGTTATGCGAGATACGTATGTACGCACGTACGTACATACGTTCGTACAGACGCCACGAAAAATTCTCTTCAGAATTAATTTTAAAGCAGTTTTATAATTTTTTTGAAGGAAAAGAGTGTTTTATTTTGTCCTTACGTACAGATATCACGCAAAAACATCGTTAAATTGCATTCGATAGCGGTCAAAATGGATATTTTCGTTGAAATATGCTGCCTGAAACTTTTCGCGATTACAATACTTCCTTTTTACTTCGTACAAGGAAGTAATAAAAAAGAATGATTTATATCGATAAGAAGAAAAACGATCTTCATGATAATTAAGAGAAAGTTTTAAAAAGCTTTTTTAACTCATTCAGTACCATTAACTATGACGTCAAAAATTACTATAACATTCTCACGTTTAGTTCCATATTAAAACTATCATAAGTTATAAAAAATCTGATGCGGACACCATATGATTTTCTTGTACAGCCTATTAAACTACACGCATTTTTTGCTGAATTTCATTTAAACTTATTTCCTTGAATTTCATTAGAGATATATTTCTCGTTCAATTAATTCACTTCTCACTTCACTACAAGGCAAAAATATATAAAAACTCAAAATATCTTCATTAAAAATTGAAGAAGGTAGAAAAATATAAAATACAGTGAAAACAATTTTTAGAATTAAAATTAGAGTTTCTACTCAGAAACAAGCAATTCGTCCAGCAAGCAACAAGGCAGATTTTTCGGTGCACAAAACTGAAAGTTTACTTTTGATCCCACTTGGCAAAAAGACACTGAAGGTGAAGAAACTGACTTAATTTACTATTTTGTTAAGTTTCAAATGTAAACAAATAGGGCTGCTCTGTTAGGCGTAGTGGCATTAAACAACTTTTAAAATGTTGATAATTCAACTACTGCATGCAGCTTAACTATAAACATAAAAACCTTAGCCGGAACGTACAAATAACATAAACTAAAAAACACGTCACGAAAAACCATCTTTTGAATCCATTTTAAATCTCTTTTACAATCGGTTTTCTTAAGAACATTCTTTTATTATGTCCTCACGAACATATGTCACACAAAAACATCGTTAAATTGCATTCGATAGCGGTCAAAATGGATATTTTCGTCGAAATATGATACACGAAAGTTTTCTCAATTACAATGCTTTCTTTTTACTTCGTAGAAGGAAGCAAAAATTTAAAAACGGTAATTAGTAGACATATTACTGATCTTATGCCGCCCAGACGGTATAGTGCAGGGATGGGCAAACTTTCTCTGTCGATGGCCAAAAATTAAAAAAAAAAAAAAAAAAAGTTCGGTGGACCAAGATAAATTTTTCTAAAATTTTTAAAACAATATGTCAATTTAAATATGGTAATGAGATGAATGAAATCGCAATTTCATTAAAAAAATCTTTATATTGAGGTTCGAAATGAGATATGCTAATTCTAAGGAAAGATGCTAAATGCTCATCTGTCAGTCTACTTCTGAAATAATTCTTTCTAAGTTTCATGGTTGAAAACACTTTAGCACTGATTTTCTGAGCGTGAGATATTAAATTTGGGAAACTTACTTTCGAAAATAATTTGTAAAACTCTAACTTTGGCATATTTAGAAACAACTGTTTGAGATGATCATTAGATTGCATCTCAATTAATTCAAGCTGCAAATCTGACCTCACTGTTTCACAATTTACGTTGAAAGGCATCGTAAAAATATTCAATTCTTTCTGAATGGCACTGAAATCTTGAAATCAGAGTTCGAACTCAAAATGCAGTTTTTTAAGCCACCTTCATAATTCTTAAGCTTCTCTTCATTTACTAAGGGTATTGAATTTAACCTTGGGTTCTTTTTCCCAAGGTTAAATTCAATACCTAAGTCATTCTTAGCTAGCTGCCAAGCAAACAGATTAAGTTTTAGTTTAAAAGCTTTAAGACGGGCCCAGATATCGTCGATAAATTGATTGGTATAAATCCTTGATATTGCTATACTTTTAATTATTTTACCATTATTCACAATGATGCTATATGTCCGCCATTTTTCCATACGCAATCAATAATATTAGAAATCGCGCCAAAAGAAAAAGCCGCTGGCTGGATCTTAAAATTCGCAGTCTGCCATATGGCGAGGTCTTATTCACCTATATTGCATTCCTAGATGTCTGCTCCTCGAAAAAGAGATAACGCTTGTTGGCGCCAATCTACATCTATAACTAACAAAGAACTTCCGCTCTTAACACTTTACCGATTTCTTTTTTTTTTCCTTTGAGAACATACAGACTCTCCGTGCACCACATATGTACAACACGGAGCTTACAGAAATAAGTTAACTAGAACATTAAAGGTTACAAGTATAAATAAACATTAAAATTACATGCATAAATAAAGCGAACAAAAGCAGAGAACAGCAGTTTGGACTTCACGAAAACAGATAAGTTCACTGGCCAAGTCACTCCGAACATTTTCAAATCGTTCTGTACGCATAATCTAGCGCCATCAAATGTAGGGCACGAGAAAATCAAATGTTCCACATCCCGAGGAACTCTTTTTGAACATTCACATAAATTGTTTGATCGTAGATTAAAACGAAACAGATAACTTGCAAATTTACCGTGACCAGATAAAAACTGAGACACTTTAAAATTTAAAGAGAGGAAAGACTCGGAATTCAGTCTATGGTAAATAGAAGGAAGGAACTTTTTGGTGACTTCAGCATTACAAGATGAAATGTATTCCTCATTCCACATAGCTAAAAGCTTTTTATAATGAAAGGACTTCCAATAACTCTTTGGAATACTAATGTTGATATCAATGGGTAAATTTAAGGCATCTTTAGCTAAGAAATCAGCTCTTTCATTTCCGTAGAAACCATGATGAGCACGCACATAAGCAAAGCAGATATCAATACCTCTAATTCTAAGTGAACTAACAGTTACTAGGGTTTCAATAACTAATTTATCGCAGATGGTAATACTGTTCAAAAGTTGAAGAGAAGAAAGAGAATCAGAACAAATAAGGTACTTTGAGGATGTTGTCCCATGATCCTGGATCCATTTGACGACAAGATAAATGCACAGAAGTTCTGCTTGAAAAAATGTACATTCATTCCGTATACGGTGTCTAAGAAAACAAATCTCGGAATGGTCTTCAAAAAGAACAAATGCAAGGCCAACCTTGTTGTTCATCTTGCTGCCATCTGTAAAGAAAACCATATGAAAACTTATTTCAGCAGTCTCTTTATAATCGCAGAAATTTATGGTTTCTAAAGAAGCGGGATGAGGAAGATCAGTGAAAGGGACAATTCCATTAATACAGTCTTCCGAAGCATGAGTTGCCAATGACTCAAAAATATTATTCTTATATGCAATTTCAAAATCAATAGGCGGAACTCCTGCAAGAACAAAAGTAGCCTCATAGCTTAAGGTTCTATAACCACTAATAATACGAAGAAGAATTCTCCGTTGAATCTTTCTTAAATTTCTTTTGTTAACCTTCTTGGCAAGAACATGTCCCCAAGCACGACAGCCGTACGAAATGAAAGGTACAATACACTGCTTATACATGAGTTTCTTAACATTGTAGCTTACTCCAAAAGTATGTTTGGCAATTCGGTGAAAGACCTTAATAATTTTTCCACATTTAGCAGAAAGGAATTCAATGTGCTTTTTCCATGTTAATTTTTGGTCAAGAATGACACCAAGATATTTAACATTTTCTACAAATTCCAACGGAGAATTATCGAGCATCAAAGAAGCAATATTTTGTTCATCAAACGTACTGGGAACAAGCATAGCTTTACTTTTTGAAGGATTGAAAGTGAGTTTATGAGAAATCGCCCAACTGGAGACAAAATCTAGAACTTCTTGTGCTCTCAAAAGAATGTTATTCAAAATCCTTCCTTGGAAAATTAATAGTAAGTCGTCTGCAAACGCAATTTTTAAACAACCGTCGAGATGACTTAAAAGATCATTTATGATTATGTTCCAAAGAGTAGGTCCGGATACAGAGCCTTGAGGACAGCCTTTTTCTAGAAAATAAACCTTAGCTTTTTATGTTTTGTAGAGCAAAAATAGAGAAAGAATCATCAGTCCTTTGAAAGGAAGAAAAAAATAATATTTAAACAAAGTAGAAAAGGAGATGGGTATATAATATATAAATATATATATTTTTTAATTTACCTCGAACCGACAAATTAAAATTCTATCCGTGGGCCGGATAGTACCTTCTGGCGGGCCGTAGTTTGCCCATCCCTAGTATACCGGTTAGGAAGCCTGACTGCGATACCGAAGGGCCTGGGTTCGAATCCCGGAGAAGGCATGGTTGTAACTGTCCATCCCTTCATAGGAGGCTATGGCAGCCCACCTATTAGGTGCCTCCATAATAAAGAGACCACCACATCTGGCCTTGTATAGACTAATGGACTGTGTTACACTGTAACTGTTCACAATCTGCCATTGGAAAAAAAAAAATACATATCTTATCGAGTTCCTAAAGACCGTTTTTTTTCCCTGAGTGCGAAACCTGCAAAATCAAAAATATGTCATAACCGAGGATAGAACCTAAGCTCTTCATGCTGCTATCTAGATCTCGCTGCAACACTATTCTATAAGGATAGTTGGAAAAAATAGCATGAATTCCAAATGTTGTTGATATATTTGATTTTTGTCCAGCGAAATCTGAAAAACTGTTTTCTCACCAGTAATCGAGTAGTAGGTCTTACAGTTATTCCTTGGATGAACTGATAATTAAACTCAAAGGTAAGGTGCCCAGATTTCTAAGTTCAAAATTCGGGACGCTATATGTATAATTTGTAATAAAAATTTTTTTTACAAATAAATTATTTTATTATTAATGTTATTGTGGTGGAGGTGGATATAGGTGGATATAGGAGGTGGACATATGTAAAAATCATAAATAATTTTTGTTTTATTTTTTAATAGTGATATATTTTTTAATAAATAGTGAATAAATAAAGAGGCAGTGTTCGTTTTTTAAACAAAAAATAAATTTGTAACCCTTCTAAATTATTTTGATGAAGTAGCCTTATATTTCCCTGAAGCATGAATATTTCTTAGATCATCTTTTTTTTTTATTTATTTATTTTCTTATTCAAGTCCGTGAGATTTTCATCAAAATTTAGTTAGCGATTAACGTATGCTTCAAAGCGTCTACTTTAAGCTGTGTCTTATAACTTTGCGTATCACTTTATGATAAGACACAGCTTAAAGTGGCTGTGAAATTTTGTATATGGACTACTGTAACATCTAGTTGTGTATCTACGTTTTTTGTTAAAATCGGCAGCAGAAAACGTGTGTGTATATATATATGGGGGGGGGAAGGTGAAGATGATGTCACTCAGCAAATAATGAGGAATCCTTTTCCACACCACAGAACATTTCACAATGTAAAAAACTAGAGATTAAATTTGGATATAAAAGTGGCTTAGCGCCTTCCCGCGCTAGTTGCATCACTTCTTATGTTTAAAGTGTCATTTTTGCATCACTTCTTATGTTTAAAGTGTCACTCAGCGCCTACTCGCCTACTAGCAGAAGTCCATTGTCACCATCTTCCCGTGGTTTTCTTGGTCTGACTCCTAGTCTCTATCTCACTCTGTCTCCAGATTCGTAGGCGATGAGTTTACCCTGTCAGGTGATGCTCTCTAGTGGCTGCAGGACTTACCATTCCCGCAATCCTGACTTTGTTTTCGGTCTCGAAAACACGGATCAGCACCTGAAAATAATACCTTGGTATATCAAGACACCACCTTAAAAAAGAAAAGCAAAAGAAAAAAAATAGAAGTGCGGAGGAGTCGCACAGTCCTAAGCAGGTCCAGGCCTTCATATGATCAGCTGCTGTGGTTGTACAGCCAGGACCTTCATGTTATCCTACTTTTTCCACCGACCACCAGTCTGCTTTTTCTCGCTGTTACTCGGTACGGACTGAAGAACTTTGGCTTTAACTTTAAACCACCTCCATACTGCATACTTTATATGGCCACTAGGTCGTTCACGTTGTATACCTGTACCTCTTTTCTCTTCTTGTACGTTTTTCTGTTCTCTTCATGAATTTTTAGAATGTTATTTCTTGCTTCCTCTTTATATCTTCTCGATCATTCATCATAATATTTGTTTCTTCTTCTTTGAGAATTTCAATAATCTCTGTCCTCTCGATTTCTCATTTTAACACCAGTGTGAGGAGCTGAAAAGAGGAGTTCTTTGTGCTTCTGCTCTTAGTGCTGTTCAAGATCCTACGTACATCTCCAACGTATTTGTACCACCTGGTAGGATATTTTATGGATAATTTCGATAGGAGTGGAATCAGAGTCAGCTGAATTCTTTCCACCTGGCCATTTCCTCTAAGAAAGCCGGAATTTATAAATATGCAGTAGATCTTCTCTTGACTGCAGTAGCCTTCAAAGTCTTTAGAGGTAAAAGCAGTAACTTTATCACTTATTATTCTAGAGGGATTACCGAAAGTTGATTGTTGCAGTTTCAGCTTCTGCAATGCCTCTTGAGCTGATATAGACTTTAGGGTAGATCCACACGAACTTTGTTAATGCGTCAACAATATCAAAATATGTTCATAGTTCTTATTTGTCGAAGATAATGGTCCTATAAAATCAATATGAAAAGTGTTTAAAGAGATATTATCTTTTGGTATGGGATTGAGCAAACCTTCGCCCTTACCTCGCTTTTTATCATACAAAATACACTCTACACAATTTAGCATAACTCGTACAATTCGTCTTCTAAGGTTAGGAATATAAAAGTTTATTTTCAGCAGATCTTCTGCTTTAGATACTGCGAAGTGTCCCTTGTTGTGGATACTACGTATGATTTCTAACTCCAATGCTTCGGGTATCACAAGTAACTCCCGAACACTGTCGAACTTGTATAATACACCATTATTCACTAGGAAATTTTTCTTTAGTCCTTGCTCGGAAAAATATTTTAGCAACCGGAGACGCTCATCACTTCTTTGCGCCGCTGCAATTTTAGCTGCTACTTCTTCCTGAGAATAGGTAACCATCATGAGTTCATGATAGCGTTTCTGCTTAACGAATCTACGTGCTTCATTTGCTGCCCAGATCTGTGAACAATTTCATAGTCAAATTCTTCTAGAAGTAACGCCCATCTCGCCACTTTAGGGGTTAAATTTTTCATGAACATAGTCTTCTGGAAAGATCACAATCATAATTATTCTGATCTTCGATCCCAAAAGGTATTTTCTGAATTTCTTTACAGCTTCCACTATAGCTAAACCTTCAAGCTCATAACTAGACAGCTTCTCTTGTCTGTCTTTTTACTTATTTTATCTGTCTTTTACAGCTTCTCTGTCAGTCTTGTTCTCAGTCTTTTTACTCATGAAGTAAATGGGATGTAACTGTCCACCATCGGACTTTTGTAGCAACTCAGCGCCGAAATCACGACTGCTTGCGTCTGTATGCAATTCTAGTGGTGCTCCTTGTTTGAAAACACGAAGAACAGGACTTGTCGATAGAAGTTATTTCAATTTATTAAATGCCTCTTTTTGCTCAGACACCAATTTGAATTCTTCGTACAAATTTAGTGCAATTTTATTTAACAATATATTTCGTAGTCTTTTCCATATTCTGTATCGTGGCAATTATAAGCCTTGATGTCACGTTACTGACATTTCCTTGACTTCATTTTTGTGACGTCAGGCTTACTCTTTCTGTTCTAATCTCCTTATAAAAAGAATAGCGAATACACCGGAAATTCTCTCTTCTCGCGCGTTGATCGAATTGCTTGTTTTTGTTTAGAAACTCTAATTTTCATTGCCCCCCCCCCAAAAAAACTTTTTAACTTTTTCCAACTGTGTTTGGTGTTTTAGGTTATTTTATATTTAACAATTTTTAATGAAGATGTTTTGTATTTTTGTCTTGCGGCGAAGTGAGAACGGAATTGATTGAATGCAAAATATATCTAAAATTAGAATAAATAACATTAAATGAAGTGCAGCAAAAATGTGTATAATTTAATAGGCCGTACAAGGAAGTCATGTGGTATGCACATCAGATTTTTTTTTTAACTGGAGAAGTTACCATGAATTGCAGAAACACCAGGTTCAGCAATTCGTATGATGGGAAAATTAGCATGGTACTTTTCGCGAAAGGTAGTGCTGAATTTTGACAGAGGAATACAAAACATACTTTACTGTCTCACTATACGTACACGCACTAAACTACTAATATACACCTATACTGAATCGAGCTGCTACAGTTTTGATTATTTAGGTTATAACAGCTCCCAATTAAATAAACTCTTATATTTCGTCAGTGTTTCTCTTATTTTGTCTAGCATAACTATCCGCTATAGGATGTATTTGAAATATGCGTTCAGGAGGAAAAAAGAAACTGTTACTTCCAACTGAACACCTCTTTAAAAGCCTTTAAATTTGTACAATTTATGTATGAACGGGGATCATTGCATTAAAAATAGTACGTTATTGCTACATGCACTATAGTAATAACGTTACCTACTCGTTACAGTGTTTATGGCAATGAATAACGTAATCGGTACGGAAGACTCTGCCCAGTTTGTGTATATTTATGGATCCTTAAATGAAATTACTGACAAGAGAACATACTAAAGTACTGTGAATGGAATTTAGTCAATTCTCAGTGTCACGGCTATTAAAAGAAAGCAAGTCTTAGTACAGAGCAAGAAGCGGTACAAACAGAGAAAGATATTGTAACGTTTTCTTGCAGGATTTAACGAAATAACTGATGAGTTTCTTAGTAAAATGTAGATTTTATTGGAGCTAGATAATTTAAAATACAGTTATATCCGTTACAGCATCACTCTCCAGCTCAATACTTCAATTTCAATTTCAAAAACTGATTTCACACATGTACAAAATGGCGAAATTTCAGAATAACTTTTTCAAACATTTTCTGACGTTGCTCAGCAACGGTTACACGATACAAAATATGGCGTACCCACTACAACGTTAAGGACAATAAATATATATATTTGTTAAATAAGAAAATATTACAATGACCAAAACCATTCCAATGTCACTTTTTGAAAAGATTTTCATTCAGAGACAAATTTCTCGCATACAGCTATTCGAAAGCACTTTGAAAATGTCCACATGAATGACAAGTAGCAGCCTGCACTATTTGAAGACGGCATAGCATGGGGACTAATTTGTCTTCTTCGTAAACTAATGTTGAAATAGGAAACGAAGTTAATTAAATAACGTAAAGCATAAACAACCTCAGTGGAACGGTGCCTTGGTACACCAGGGTACCTGGGCCGAAGGCCTATGATTAGAATTTTCGACTTGCTGCTTTTTCATTAAATTTGTGCATATTAGTCTAATTTTTTTTTTTTTTTACTTTTTTTATGTATATTTTGAATTTTTGATTTTTTTGGTATATTTTAGGGTTTTTTTTTGTATATTACCAACAAAAGATCCTGATTACAGGTTACCTTATCTAATGCCGTAAAGGACCAGAAGGCCAGAAAGTTGTCGAGTGATGAAAAATCCTGGAAGTGGAGATGTTAAACACAAGGCAGTGCCCAAAGTGATACCAGCCCTTGGCAAATAAATATATACATATATACATACATAAATGAGAGTGCAATAACAATATTAAAATAAATATACATAAGGAAGGTGTTGCGAAAAAGGCAAAATTATATAAAGCAGAAAAACATTACTATGCTATGCCATTACATAATCCATTCATTTAATATGGCCAAGGGCCTGTGTTTGTTGTCCAGATTGTATGGGTCGTACTCAGGTATCTTAATGGCAGGGTTTCCAATCTCGAGCTGCCTGCTATGAAATCGTTTTGCAATTTTGTAGTAGACAGATTTAAGAGGGCGCACGCCCAGTTCCTCATGAATTTTTTTATTCCGCACGTACCAGGGTGCATTGGCAATTTGTCTAAGAGTGCAATTTTGGGCAGTTTGTAGTTTGCCCCGATACCTGTTACATGAGTACGCCCATACAGGACATGCATAGCATAGTAATGGACGCAAAATGGATTTGTAAATGAGTAACTTGTTATCTATAGACAAAACACTGTTTCGAGCAATTAAGGGGAAGAGTTGAGCTTTACGGGCTCGAAACTTATTAATAATATTTGTGATGTGTGGGTTCCATGACAGAGTTTTATTGAGGATCACGTAAAGCATAAACAGCAGATTAATGGAAAAAAAATGGCACTTTTCGGAGTAGGAGGTTTTAATCTCTACGGATCCAAAGAAAGAACGATTAAAGAATAATTCTTTGTACTGTTTGCTGTTGTTAAGTGTCATTGGGCAAGTATGAATATTCGAAATACTTAAACTCTTCCCAGTGTAATTTAATTACTCAATAAAGTTTAAAAGACATTGGTTTTATATAAATTTTAAAGGGTACCTCACTTTTATCCTGCAAAAGAAAGTAACGAGGAACCTAGCGAACTGCTAAGCAAATTATCGCTTAGTTCAAAGAACAGAAAGCGTAAACTGAAGATGGGTTAATTACCCTTTATTCACTCAAAATAAGATTAACAGTTGGCCCCTTTCTTTGGGCTTGCAGCAAAGCCTCCACTTGGTCTTGAACTCAAAACTAAGAAATAACAACTAACTAATGACTAACTAAGAGATTTAATCGAAGCTAATACATATCTAATGTAGTTGGCGCGTAATCTTAAACCAACCCGCGAACTATCAAAAGGCACATAATAATACGGCCGAGAGTAACAACAGCTTAGAGAGACATAGCCCAAAGGCAAACGCACGCTTCTCTCATTCTCGAAGTTAGTTGAACTTTCCTTTAATAGTATCTCTTCCTCATTTTCATTCAACGGAATTCTAAAAACTCATTCTAGTAGGGAGTTGTAAGTTGAAACAAGAAATGATAGGAAAGGCTAACTATATTAAAATAACTGTAAAATATTAAAATTTGCCTTACAATTTTACTGAGCATATAAAATTATGTCATTGGAAATCACGAATTAATTCAAACAATTACTTTTTTGTCTGCCGCACAGATGGTATAGTGGTTAGAGAAGCCTACTGCAAAGTCGAAAGGCCCGGGTTAGAACCTCGGAGAAGGCATGGATGTTTGTAAATGTATAGTGTCTTTGTGGCACGGGAGCACTCTAAACATATGTCAAACCGAAAGTCCTCTTGAAAGGTTGTGGCAGAGAAAAAGGGGTGAGAGACCCCCGGACACGTCGCCCGGAGGGCTCTCAATCAAACCTGGGGGCGGAACTGAGTGAAATGGTACTGTCACTTGTTTGTTCAAGGCTCTTGCTAACAACAGGCGCAAATCTTGCTCTCCTTGCCACGATGAATTTCGGGGACTTGTTTTGATGTTGCTATCAGACAAGTGAGATAAGTTTCAACAACAACAGAACTTTTGTTGTCTGCAAATACAATTTCGCTGCATGCTCTTAATAAATTTACGTTTGATGAAATTTCATAGAAGAGTTACTGTTGTATTTCCAGACGAAGAAAGACAAATATAAATAGAGAAAGTTGTAGGTTCAAAGATTAGGCTCCTGGCAAAAGAATATGTTTTTGTAGTATCATGTAAAAGTGATTTTAAAAAAGTGTGTTCGTTAAGATCTATTATTTTTGTTTGTAGAATATATTAATTTCTTTAGAGAAAAATTAAGACTATGCAAATGACAAAAACTGTTTCAATTTGCACGCGTGAAGCAGAGCGCATTTCGTTTACTGATATCTTTTAGTGGAAAGCTTGTATAATACCATATGGACTCAAATTGTTGGAATGTCTATATGAGCTCATTGGTCCATATGAACTCATTGGTGGTCCCAGTTGCCCATATGAACTCATTAATGCATTCTTGATCAGATGAAATGAATGTTTTGGGAAAAAAATATATACAAGTTGCAGGTTTAACAATATAACTGTTATCTAACTCCAGAAAAGTAAATGTTACATTTAAAAATATTTTTTTATAAAGTTAATGATTTTTCTGGCACAAATTAACATTGTATTAAATAAAAATATATTAAATTTTTTGTGATCTTACTTGATTTATGAATGAATGTTTGAGTCCAGGTGGACTGAAACATTCAAAATAATTTTATAAATTAAAATCAAACATAAAATCAGATTATTTTTAAAATTTTGTATCGAATCTCAGCTGAAGATATCTTAAGATTCTAACTTTTATATTTATGAATAAAATAAATTGTTTATTTATTTCAAATATTCCAACATTACGTTCATTTTAAGTGATACATTAAACAAAAGTATTTGAAATAAATTTTACTTACCATATCTGATTCATCTACTGTACGAATATTAAGCTTACTGATGCTTACATTGACGTGGACTGGTTTTCCTAAAAAAGTTGCAAATTAGCATAATAAATATCAAAGTCAAATTTTAAATTTAAAAATTCTAGTTACTATTTTCTTTATAATCTAATTAATAGAACTGGTTGTACTGAAATTCGCAAGCTAGTAACTGAAGGATTTTATATTACTCTAAAATAATTTATACAGCTTGAGATAAAGGTTTCTTTTTAAATTTTGCCATTCTTGGTTCCATGTTTTCAACTTAACCCTCTCTTTATGTATTTAAAGTTAAAAAGATATTTAAGAACTCACAGCAGGCTTGGGAAAATAGAATTAGAACATTTAGAGTATCTGTCCGCTGATTGAAATACCTACAATGAAAATTTAGCTTAGTGTGATAAAAACTTTAGCTTAACTTACCAGTATATTAATCATGAAAATTTAGCTTAGTTTTCCAGTGTATAGAACTAATTTAAGTATGTAATTGAAGGTAAGTAATTCTAAATTATTAGTATGCCGCTCAGACGGTACAGCGTGAAGCATGCTGCGATACAGAAGGACCCGGGTTCGAATCCTAGACAAGGCATAGATGTTTGTGAATGACTTTGCGGCAGGGGGGGGAATTTTAAATATATGGCTAGCCAAGAGGTTGGTGGTAGGGAAGAGGGGTATGAGACCCTCGTGGTGCTCTTTATCGGAACTAGCGCGGAATTGAGCGAAGTCGTACTGTTACCTGTATTATGCTTAAGGATCTAGTCAAAGACAGACGCAATCGTGCTCTCCTTGCCACGATAAATTTCATGGGATTGTTCTGATAATATTATAAGACAAGTGAAATAAGTCACAGGAGCACAAATTGTTAGCATTACAAGTGAAGCATAAATTTCAAATGACAACTGCAACGCAACTTTCAAGGTGACTAGATATATCAATACAGCAACGGGTACAACGTTTGGCATATCGCTATCACTCATAGCTGTAGGACAGTATATATAAACTGAAGAGCGCTCCTCACCGTTTTTGCTAAAACTGCATTTCATTTGAAAAGAACTAGAAAAAGCAGCTATCTTGCTTGGTATTTTGCGAAGTCAAGCGTTATTCATTGAATACTTCAGGCGTCAGTATAAAATAACGTCATAAATGATCACATGGTTTTTCAGGCGGAATATTACTATAGGCACTACTACGAGAAGAGCAGCAATGGCGCTCTTCTCGTAGTAGAAGTTATAGATTGTACTAATATCAGTGCAACTGATGCGGAAGGCTCTTGGATACCAACCTATGTGTGAAGGCAAGCCCTCACATTGTCACTCCGAATTCCATTTCCACTCGGGTAACGGACGTTGGCTAGAAAGACTGTAAATAGACCGATTTTTAAAATTCACTATCTCATTTCTTCTGTATACACATTAACACGACCAGCACGTCGCGTATTCGCGAATTTTTACACCTGAAAAATATAACAGTTACTCATCGGGTACAAGCTGGCGTTTCTTGCGTTTTTTTTTTTAACAAAGATTTTTCAGATTATCAATATTTATTTTGAATCGGTAAATATTATCAACATATGAAAAGAAAACAAACGTTAGAAATTTAAAATACAAATTTGAATTATTAAATAAGGATTACTGATACATTAAAAAAACTAAAGCAGATACATTCTTCTTCAATTTATTTCTGTAATTCTTTTGAGCTCTTCATCTTCCGAAGTACACAGCGATCCATTTTCGCTTGAAAGAGGCATAAGAAAATTGAGGAGACTCGGCTTCGTGCAGCCCTTGCAAAAGCGGTTATCCAGGAAACGCGTTTCCCCGTTGTTCTCTTTAGAAAATTTTCAGCAAAGTTCTGTATTTCTGAAGAAATTTTACCGCATGCCGGAAAATAATGCGTTAAACTGAGAATTTCCTTAAGATATAAAATCAATTTTTAAAATAATATTATATCATAAAGTGGATTTTTTATCAATAATTTTTACAAGAAATGGCTTCTGCTTGTGGTTTTATTCGAGTTTTAGATACCTGAAATAGTCTTGCTGAATATTACCACTGATAATCGAAGAAGGGAAGTAATAGTTAGGTTTGCTCGACATTCGATTTCGAACAACAGACTGCCAGACTACATGCTACTGATAGACAGTAACAGCCTGAGTGCTTATTTTGCTATTTTTGCTGTATTACATGTATATGAGTAATACGTGATAACTATGAATCAGGAAGATTCGAGCAGATTGATTTTCTTTGCAGAAAACTTTCGAAGCGAAGCCTCTACCATAAGACTTCGCGTGCTTTGCATTAATGGATTACATATCTGCTTATGGTGATCACTGCAGTTATTTCTACGTGATAATTCAAACTACAAATTCTGTCAGCGGAAAATATTTTTGAGCCATGACGCAAAGACTCAGTCTGCTTTTTAAGTAGATCAATATTGGTAGGCTACATCTGGAAAGTAGGCTTGAAGCATAACTCTCCACTAAGATAAATGCATTAAGAAAACCCGATAATAACTTTTCTGTTACTTAATAAATTTTTCAGGAATAATATGACATGCAATTTTCCCATTACACGAGATCCATTAACATTATTAAAATTATACCGCAATGTGTCAAAGCTAATAAATTTTTTATGACAACTTATAAAAACGGGTATCTAACATGGTTAAAGGAAAGTTTTGCCCATACGAAATTTCTGAAATTAGTTTTCAGCACGGTGATATCACTTTTTGTACATTACCGCACATTTATCAGCTGATTATATATATTAATTTTCAGTTATGTCGAATTTCGCTTGTAAATGTTTTTTCTTTTCTCCATGCCTAACTTTTCGGAACATTTTGTTCTCTAGTTTTATTACAGTTCCTAGGATTGTAAAAGTAATTTGTTAAATACAGAAAAATTGCTTATAGATTCTTGAAACCAGTTTTCTTATATACATAAAAGCAATTATATTGTTGCGTTCTACGCGTTCGTAGATTTGGAGTAATTGATGATAATACTTGATGAAGAATCAAAACACAGTTTATTCCTCAGTAAGCACTATTACACACCACAGTTCCAAAGACACGCTTAACACTCGTCGAAAAGCTACGACAAACGCGCCGAAACAATCAACAACCATCCTTCAGGCTATAACGGGGAAGACAGCTTATCGGCAAAGCACTAAAGTACAGCTCTCAAGCTAATGTTTGCACTCAAGACACACTACTTTCTCCACGTAAAAGCAGAGTATATGTAGCTTTAATCTGCCATCTACAATATTCCGAGAAAACTGCTAAGAATGTGTTCCAGAATGTTCTATCTCCATCTATGGCATATCGCCAATTTTGTCGCTTAATACCTCCAAATGGGCGATTTTGCGACAAATATGGCAACTCTGCCTTTCCCTGCCGCTTTCTGGAAACCCCAAACCACGCTTTGCGGAGAAGCTGTTTCACAGCAACTGGGCATTTCGCATTAATATTATTTGCTCCTGGGTTTTTTTAAAATCAAATTACATTGTTCCAAATATAACCAAAAGAAGAAAATCCCACTCCTGCGGAATCTGGCTTATAATCAGTAGTGTTTACAATTATAATTATCATTATTATCCTAGCACTATATTCTGTCTCCTTCATTTGCATTTAGGCAGCTGAAGAAGATGGTTCTGTATTTAAACCATCGAAACTAGTCCTGAAAAATTTACAACAGTACGCTGATTCTTGTTTAACTTCTCTAATAAAAGTGATACTGTGCTTGGTGTAGAACTCTACTGATTTCTAGGACAAACAGGTACAGAACCCTCTTCATCACGAACAGTTACGCCAAACATAGAGTGTTGCCTTGTTAATTTATTGTTTTACTTTGGCGTGTTTTTATTCTGTTTTGAACATGATGCAGATCAATTGCTTTTTCAGTTTCATTTTCGTTTGAAAATCAAATTTAAAAGCATCAACTTCCCAGAACTCAGTTGATAGAGCTACTTGTAGGGTTCCTCACAGTGTAATTCTGAGTTACTGTTGAACGTGAAGAACCTTAAAAACTGGTAAGCGAATAATCGCTTGAGTTCGTGTGACCGGAAACAACAAGATAGAAGGGTAAAATAGCCCTTTATTATTCCATCTAAAGTTTAAAAAACTCCGTCTTGGAGTGTACAGTAAAGCCGAGCCGACACTCGGGCTTTGAACTTAAGAGACTAAGAATGATACTAAACTAATCTAAACTAGAGGTATAGCCGAAGCGAGTTGGCTCCTTAACGTTAATAGACTGCAAAAATATCAAGGGCCGAGAGTAATAATAGCTTTCGAGAGAGTAGCCTAAAAAAGAAGGACGCATGCAGACAGAATACCTGGTATCTCTCTCATTAAGACCGAAGAACTTCGCGGTTAAATACCGCTCTTCCTCATTATGTATTCAGACGTGATTCTAAAACTATGTTCTGGCCGGGAGTATAAGTTGAAGTTAAAAATCGATAGGAAAGGAACTTTAACTTAAAATTTAAATGTTAATAAAATTAAAATAATTCTTACAAACTGAGCAAGTTTTTACAAAAACAAACTGAGCAGTGTTTTTAGCCTAAAAATGAAAAGACTACGTGCGAACTTATGTGGCACGCGTACCTACTTAGCCTTGTTAATTACTCGTACTTATTAACGAAAAAAGTTGTCTTCTTTCGACAAAAAGTATTTAAACTGGATGATGATATTTTTACCAGAAGATGATCATCGCTTAAAAAAGTTATGGACGAATCCATCGAGAAAATTTTTAAATTCTTCGAAGCAAATCGTTTTCGACGGGTCACATTAAGAAACTGTTTTCTTAGTGATATAATGTTTGATTAACTGCTTTTACACCTCTTACAGCAAAATCATTGTTTGAATGTTGTTTGCATTGTCTAAAGGTTGTTTGCAGACAAGTTTTAAGTTGATAATTTTTCTTTGAAATTAGCAGAGAAACATGTAATGTAAAATTTAAAATTAGACAAAAAATCAACTTTAGTTTAGAGAGAATTTTTATAAATAATTTATCGATTTCAAGAACGATCAAATACAAGTCCTTCTGCTTGAGCAGCAAAAATTTTCTTGCTGCTGAAAGATGAGGGACCTCTGTTTGATCATCTTTGAAATCAATAGAATTTTATTCACAATCGATGCCTAACTAAGATTTATTATTTATCTAATTTTAAATTTGTTCTTAATTCTTTGCTTTCAAGCAGCAGGACCTTTTATCAGTTTTAAGTCTTTAAACATAAAGTATGCACATGGAATACATAATCTACATTATACAGATCTTTGGAAGTTTTACGACAATTTCACATTTGTCTATTTATAATTTTTCTTTGTCTCTGTAAAGCAAAATATTTTTTTTTTACCGTCAATCATAGGTGGAGACAAATAGTCATATTCTGGAGGAGCTACATCAGAAAATTCCACTACTCTTTCATTGTCTTCAGCTCTGCAAACAGAAAAGTATAAAATTTAAAAGCAAGAAGAATTTTTTGATAAAAGTATAAACAGAAAAAATATGGTAAATTACAATCAAAGTTTATGAAAACTAATCATGTAAAAATGCTCTAATGGTAGTAAAAATACATTCGAAATGTGTGCCAGAATTCACTATGACAGAATTGACTCTTAAGTAAACTATACTGTAAAATTAAGGGATAAGTTACACAGTAAATCTAATAATTTAACATGCAAGTTTAATACTATATATTAAATTGATTCTAACTAAGTTATGATGATACCATATCGTCTCTTAAACAAACAAGTCGTAAACTAAAAATCAAAGTAAACGAAAAACAACTCGTGAACAAAAGATTGAGGGCAATGAAAAGGATTATTAAGATAATGATCCAGCTTATCAAATGCGGAATCTGTAACAGTAATAGAAATAGCTATAAACTAAACATTTGTTTAAGAGAAGACGAATACTTAAGAAATAATTAACATTAGCAACATGACATCATATAAAAGAAGTTATTTGAAATAGAGAATGAAAAAGAGTCATGTTTTCATAACAGGAGACAAGAACTAATCATAGTCGAAACATTTTAAGGAATTTGAATACATTTAAAAACCCTTTTTTCTTAAACCTGAAATGGATGGAAACTTAGCATTCCACGATTTATCATATTGAAAATGTGGGAAGTTTTTTCTTTGCTGATATTAAAGCGTATATCACCAAATATGAATGAGTCATTGTATTATAAACTTGCCGAATAAAGAGAAAATTGGAGTTTGATTTGAATGAAAAGCAGTTCTAGATGCCGACTTTAACAGAGTACCTTTAGTAAAATAAAGGATCGATTTCAGAGTAGAGAGTTTTGTATTCAAAAGACAGTGTCTTAGAAATCCGCCTCAAAAGAAAACTATTTATTACTAACATTCATCGAAATCACCAAAGGATTACCCCGGATCTCCCGCAAGCCATTCTCAGTACTTATAAATACAAAAACAATTCATCGTCGTTTTTGCGATCTATACTGGAAGGCTAACCATCTTTCTTATATGGATGATACCACATGATTTCCCTACACTGTATATTAAATTATACAAATTTTTTGCTGCACTTCATTCAAACTTATTTCTTAATTTCACGAGAGACATATTTTTCACTCAATCAATTAAATTGTCATTTCTCAGCAAGGCAAAAATACATAAAAACTCAACACATCTTCATTAAAAATTGTAAAATACGGAAAAACCTAAAATACCAGATGTAGTTAAAAGAGTCCCTAGAGATTAATTTATTTTGACTAATAGTAGCAATAAAAAGAGACTATTTACTATCGAAAAACGAGGAAAAAAAATGTGCAGATCTGGTCCCATCAATACAAAGAAACTTTCATTAAGGATTATATGATTGTGGCAGGATTCTTATGCAAATGCGAAATTAAAATGAGAAGAGTAGAAAAAAATGTTAAAAATCAACTCGGCGTACTATTAAGAGATCGTTCTGTGTCTGATATTTACAGAAAATAAAAATACAAATTCTTTATCCTCATGACTTTCAAAGAGTGAAACTTCATCAAGACAAAGCAAGAAGTCATAAAGTATCATTGCATTCCTTGAAAAAGTGAAGACTGATACAGGTATTACATCTACATTTTCAATGTATTCCTACGGAGTCCTTTGACTTTTCATCCACTGACTACTGTGCCTCTAGTCTTTTGAAAAATCTCTTTGTAAGAGCAAACCCACCAATATTGATGGACTCTGAAAAGTAGTGAAAGGTAAATGGAAATCAAGACCCCTGATTAACGACACTCTGCATAATGATTTAAAAGTTGAGCGTGTATAGGAGTTCATCCATCGTATGAACAAAACGTTCTTTACAAAGGCCAAACTCTGCTCCCATTTAAGTGGTTTTAATGCATTCGACTATATTATTTTACCTGAGGTTGCAAATATTAGACCTTCAGCGGCCCACCTCACCCGTGACTCAAATTTTCCGACTTAATTGCACTTTTGTATATATGTGTATATAGTTATGTAAATATAGTTTGTATTTTCACATTTATCCTTGACTTCTAATTTTATTGTATTGATTTATTCTTAGTAAACAAAACGTTTGTATACTTATATTTTATCTTATGTATATTTTTGATAACGTCAGTCAGATTCCCACACTCCTGTCAGGCCTTTCCTGGTTTTCGGTCTCATGTTTTGTTTACTAAAACCTTGCGGTGCATGGTCATCTCCCCTCTTTTCACCTCAGACCTCCTCTTACCCGTGCAACTGTTACGTCATGTGCCTATACGGCAGAATTATCATTGAGCCGACAACATCGCACATATTAGCGATAGCCCGGCAATACATGTATTGATTGATTGATTGACCCCTAATAATTTTGCGAAAAGCTCTACTTATATTATTATCTCTGTTATTGAAATCACGATGCATAAGTATAGTCCAGAAAAAGGCTATAAGATCAAACATTAAAAAATATTATTTACTTTTTAAGTATTAATTAAACGGCTCAGAAATCGTTCTAAAATATTTAAACCCTTTCTGTATGTTCCTGTAAAAAAATTAACAGAATTTTCTCTCACTGAAGGCAAATTTCATAAGCCTATGTTTTAAAATTGGACTTAACATAAAAACATTTGAATTGCTTACATAAATTGCTGGAACTTAGAATACATATAAAAATTTGCGATGCTGCTTATTAAAATAGAAGACTATGTTCTTGATTGCCTGAATAATTGTCCTGTGCATGGTTGCCAGAATTCGGCACATTGTGAAAATTTTGCATTTCGACTCAGGAGGTTATGCTAATACGTAAGTAACAGAAATTCTTTCTTTGAATTAAATAAATAATTACAAACTTCATAATTAAAAATAAAATAAAGTTTTTTAAGCTTTAGTTTTTATATAAATAAACGCTGTGCATGTTAAAGAGGTGGAAGAAGACAGACTCTGTAGGCAGAATGGGAGACAGCAAACAGTTACTTTTACCCTAAATTTGTGCCTTAAATTGTAAGATGCTGAGCATGTAATAAAATTTACTTTGACTGTCTAATTATCCAAGCTTTTGATTACCTGAGTAAATCCCGGGACGTTCCGATAATCGGTGCTGCATTATATGGTTTCACAGAAATTAAGGAATTTTAAATTTGCTTGGTGATATAAAATTTTCAGCAGTTCTCTGGGATCTTCAATGGAACTTCAGAATTCTTGCACTAGTTATTTCTCTCACACCTTTGAGTAAAACTTTAGTTGGTACAGTTAAATTCGAATTATCTTTTGCTGTGTTAATTTTAATTCCACGTAATTGTTAGATTTGGGCAAGAATTCGAAAGAAATATTAATTAATTAAAACTCATTTTCGTGTATTAGGAATAAACATTCATGCATATTTTACAGAATATTGTATAATTGAGACAACGTCCACTAGATATTTTATATTGTCTTTTCTTTTAGGGTTAAAATATATTACAGTGATATTTACAGTGCTTCCTAATTATAATGACAGTTAATATAATAATTATTTAAATTACTGAAACTGATTTTCATTTACTGAAAATAAATCTCACAAGCAATTGAAATTTTAACGCAGTAAAATTACACTGCTACAATGTAACAATTAACATTTACTAAAATTTCATTAAAAGTCTTAAAATTATTCAAAAAGTACTATAGGACACTAAGAACTATATATTTTGAGATTCTTGTTAATATTTTTCACATATTTAAAGTAGAATATTAAAGATTTATTTAATTTATTAAATAATCGTCTAGTGTATCTCTAGTTCTCAGTGACATGACAATACTTTTTAATACAATGCTGTAATTAAAATTTAACTGAATTTTAAATGTAATAAATAAAAGTTTTGAATAAACAAATTATAGCAATTTATGTTTGAAATTATATTTATGGAAAGAAATGTTAGCAATCAAGAAGGACAAAAGATTTCAAAATAAAACATCTAATTGTTTTAGAATAAAATTCTGATATTTATGATCTGTACATAGCATATCTATATGATTTAAATTGTTTAGTCAATATTGGGATTTAAAAGTGTTTTAAAATAGTCAGCTTCCATGTTTCATCATTATTCAGTTACCAGCGTTCATATCCAGTATCTTAATTTTGATAAAATTAAAAGGATTTAAAAAATACTTATTAAATTCTTGAAAAAATTGCGCGTTCAGAAATTGCGCGTACTATAATGTACTCGAAATTTGACTTGAAAATTTCTCTTTCCCTAGCAAGCAAATGATTAAAATTTCGAGGCTAATGAATGATAATTTCGACTGCGTTTTGACGGCGCAAATGGAATCCTAACCGAAATAAAGCGGTCAATAACTGACCACTATGATAATTTTGGTTCATCATCGCAATTACAGGCTAATACTAATGCCAATAAGACGCATTCGGAGACCATATCAAGAACACTTCAAGAATGGTCGAACTGTCGGGTTGCGTGAAGTTGGATAAACATATCTTGCAATAAGGACACTGTAGGACAAAGGTGCTGGTAGTAATGCTCCTGCAAAGTTGGCATCTACGAAATGAAGTTTCCCGCGGGCCAAAATGCACAAATGCCAGACTAGATCATGCTGACATCATAGTTACCCACAACATACCGTACCGTACTGTAGGTTCTTCCATACCACCTGTAGTACCTTTTGAGATGTTGGGCTTAATCTGAATTACTCTCATATCACAATTTAAGAAGTATATTTTACCACCCCAACATCAACAACGGAGTTTGGAATGGTGCTATGCTCTAACATCATGTCTAGCTGGTGACGGCATAGCTTTGTCTTTAGAGATGAAGATCTTTTCATTCTTGAGAGAGATACTCATATCATCCGCGTATGGCCTGCACTTCCTAATAGACCTTATTATGCAGAGGTAGACGGCCAATAATTCTGGCGTGATGGCGAGACATTTGATATCTTACACTACTAGCCATTAAAATTGCTAATCCAGGCAGGAAAGCAAATTGGTGAATCTTATTTATTCTACATATGAATTATAAAGAAAGGAAGACATTATTAAATTTGTATATGGTTTAGGGGTACACAGCATTATGGATTCAGTACATAGAACTGCCACCTCTGGTAACAACAAAGATTATAACACGGCTGGGCATGGACTCAAAATGAACTTGGATGACAGATATAGGTACTTCATTCTATGCGATATACACTATTTGCCGAAGTTCATAAATCGTAGCGACTGCGAATATAAGCGTGCCAAGCTATCGGCAATCTGTAACTAGATGTTATTAATGGATAAGAAATCTGAAAAACGGGCTGGTCAGGGCAGCATTCTATATAGAGGAAGGTCAGGACAGCACGGGAAACAGGCTATCGTGCATTTTCTTGTTGAAAGATGGTGTTACGCAGGCCTCGAAGGTAGGGTATAACCACTGGCTTTAACAGTCACGGTGGCTGTATCCATTGTTTGGTATGCGAACAAGAGGTTATAAGGTATTTCTCCCGCCTTCCTAGCCTGTCTTCGTGGTGTAGTGTTTCTGCACACTGGGCCGGTATTCCAGAGGTCCGTGGTTCGGTTTCCGGCGAAGGCGGATGCTAATTTTTCATCTCTCTTGCTTCCAAAAAATCCTAATGTCTCTACAAAATAACCGGAATGTGTATCCAGCAGCACTCCATGCCAGCAAGCCAAGTGCTGTGATCGTATGATAATAGCAAATGTGAGTTGGATATGTTGTTTCTCCTCCCTACCTCCATGTGTCAAATGTCATCTTTCCCCATTATACGCGCACTGGTCTCTTATGCAGCGCCAAGGTAAACCAGAACAAGGGTTCTTGGTACTGCAGACATCATCGCACTCTCCATGCGGGTACATGTCCTGCACACAAGTGATGAATTGTACTTATTACCCGAGATATAACACGACCTTTATTCAAACCGCCAATGCGATTTACAAATAGGAAACTTGATATGAAATCTTTCCAATTACATACAATATAGATGACATTACTCATACTCGCTTTGTGCACATGCGCTGGAATGCTAATCTTTTGCATATCCCAAAATGTAGTATCCTTCATGCAATTTGGTATTTACTACATACCGCCTTCACGGCGTAGCATTTTAATTCTTAATTATAGCAGTGTATCACAGCAGGTCTTCCTTACAACTCTAATATCGCAGCTGTGTGTTGGTAATATACTGTGACCAGTTGTGTTACCCTTCATGGAACTTAAGTCTGGGGTCATATTCAGCAAGGAGTTTATGTGCGATTTTGCAACTTTTCCTCGGCCAACAAGTTCTCTAAATCTTTGTACAATGGTATATTGCTAAATCGTCAAGTACTACATGCACAGCAGAATATTGAAAAATCTTGACACACAATTGAGCAAAGCCTGGCAAACTCTCTGATACTAGGACACTATGGGTGAATGACACTAGGAATCTGTACTATACTTTACCTCGCCGTATATATGCAATCATCGTAGCCAGAGGAGGTGTAATAAATTACTACTTGTTATGTCTAAGACACAACTGCTAGCCAAAAATTGTCTTTGAGCATTGAAACTGCTACCATTTGGTAAGTTGTGTATGTAATTTACATTTTTTTTTCCTTTTAAGAAAACTGTGCATTCATGACTGATTTCAGAGGATTAGAAGGGAGAAAAATTTATTTTGTCTTAATTACATTGAGATCAGAATGATCTAATGATTACCGAGAAAACAAACTACTAGATGCCACCTGGAAGTATTTGGAGTTCTGAATGCATGGATAAAAGAGAACTGGGGAACGAAACTCTTTGCTGTGAAGAAGAGAGTTTCCAAGCTATTCTCAACTTGCCTGAAAGAGTACACAGGAAGATCGCCATGTACAAATCAATATAAAGAAAATCCTCTTTTACTAACGAAAAATTTTAATTCGTAATAAGCCACTTATAACGCTGCTATAATATAGCTTACTGTGAACTGATGTTGCTGAGTTATCAACCGAGTTGTAGAGAAGTTCGATTAATGCATTACTCTTAATTTAATATGATCATCCACTGATCATTGAGTGTTGATAATCTATGTTGGCAAACAAACTTTCGACAAATGGAAATAAAAATTAGGTATAGCTCAGGTGGTAAAGAACAGATATTTTTTAGCCACAAAATTTCCTTTAATCCAGCGAGATTTTCCTGATTTGCATATTTATTTCTCATTAGCTTATTACTAAGCTTATAAGGTCTTTCTCCCACTTCCCTAGCGTGCCTTCGTTGTGTAACGGTAGCACGCTGGGCCGGTATTCCAGAGGTCTGTGGTTCGGTTCCCGGCGAAGGCGAATGCATATTTTTTATCTTTTCTGCTTCCAATTAACCTAATGACTCTACAAGCTACTGTGGATTCTGCATCACTCCATGAGTGATCTTGGTATTTTCTTGAAAGCTCAGATTTAAATTCAAATCAAAAGCCTGTGATTAGTGAAAATATCAGAAGTACAGTAAAAATATTAATAAATTAAGATGATATTCTAAATTTAAAATAATCCAATAAAATTTAGACATTGAATCTAATCACTAAAAGTTTCTCTCATGTATAGGATGTTTATAGATTATATGGATATCATCTGAGGCAAGCATTACGTATATAATATTGTAGCGAGTTTTTCAGTGAAGCATTGCGTAGTTTTTTGGAATTTAAAGAATCAGTGATTCGGCCGCTCTGTTCACAAATTAATTTCAAAATTTTAAATCCACGATTTTATTATTATTAAATAAACTTTTTTTTAATTTAAGCTTCGAATATTGATTCATGTATAAAAAAGTCTAGCTAGCCCTCATTAAATTAAATCATTAACTTACATAAAATAAAAAGTTCTTTAATATATTAGATAATTTCATTTTAAATTATGATTAATTTTTACAATAATTTTTTTCTGTTTAATTAAAATGAATGCAAATAGATAGTTTATAAACAATAATGATAAATGGCTTGCAACCAAAATTAAAAGCTTAGCGAAGATACCGGAAAGTGAATATCATTCGTCCTAAAAGCCACTTTACGAATCCTTATTGCAAAGGGATACCCATGAAAATAGAGTTCTTTGAAAATCATTGCGATTTTTTGAAAACAGAAATTTTATGATGCTAATTAAATTAAAGGGAAAAAAATCACCGTTTGATAAATCTTCAATTTCATTTGCTTACCTTAAGCTGAAGGTTACGCACAGCACAACACAAAGGGCTTTCAAATAAAATGATAATCGTTTATAACAATCAGTCATTCTGATCAGCCTTTGTAAAACTCTGGTATTGTTAAGCACGGTATCATATAGCATATGCCTTCAGACCGTTTCCATAAGCATATTTTCTGACATCAACTGACAGGCAATCACGTCTATTTTAACTATTCAACAAGAATAAGAATAAATCTTTTCCTTTACCAGAATGATTCTAAAGCCTTTTAAATATTAAACGTTGTTCAACTCAAATTATTCAAATAGGAATGCCCACTTTTGATGTGAAGGGAACAAATCGTTAAAAAATACCATTCTTTTCCTTAATTTTTTTCGGAACAAGTGCTGTTTTTATTCAAGAAAGCTGTTTTTAAATCATCAAATCATAGCATGTTCCAATAACACATTTTTTTATATATACTTGTCGTTAATGTAGTCAGTCATACCGTAGTATACTTGGAGAGTAAATATTGAATATGAAGGTATAAAAGCATTGCTCTGAGAGAACTAAATGGCAATGAGAAAATAAAAACAAAACATTCTTAACAGGCGATTTTGTCAAGATCCAAAAATCTAGTTAAACGCAGAATTACTGTATTTATTAATCGCTGGATATGCGATAATATACTTCATCACGATTTACTGTTACTCTGGCAACTGTTATGTTTTTATTCATTATTGACTCTAATCAGCAAAAACATAACTGTGAATAATAAATTTTGTCATTCATAAGTGGGCATCGAATTTCGATAACTGTGAAATAATCACGCGTGTCAGGAAGCAACATCTGTGAGGTAACCAGATATAAAATTAAAAGCTGTCTCTAAATAATGGGTATCAGGCAACGAAGCATAAAATTTAGTTTTATAAACAGTCTCAAACTTATTTGTTTTTATATCAGATGGATGAAAACAAAAGATTACCAGCGGCTGTTCCCACACTTTTTAGACGAATTTTATTGTTTTTACAGAAATATTTTACCAAAACATTTGGTGTTTTAAATGTTGCATTTGATTGCTCTCATTCTTCACTATTTTTCTACACTGTACTTTCCAAAAGAATAAAACCTTTTTTAGTATCGAAACATATATTTTATCCCATTTCTTCTTGAACAACTTTACAAAGTCTAAGGAGTGTTGTAGGTCGACGTTTGGGCAATTTGCTTTTTAAAAGTCCGAAATCGCAAAACTCCATCGATCAGAAGATATAGTAGGGTTATGAGTGAAGGGTATGGCCATGATAAATGTTTTTAGTTCCATTTTTTCCAGGAAATTAATGGGGAATTTTGACGTGGGGCTGCTTGCTCTGTCTTGATGCACTTCCACTGGTTAATGGCACTGCGGATAAAGAGAAGATATTTTATATTTGAAAATTGGGCATAAAATATGTTCCTGATAATATGCGGAGTTGATCTTAACAGTGTTATGCACTCTCTTTAATTTTATTTGTCATTATATCAAAAACCAGCAACAATCATATATTCTTTTAAAAAACTTTCTTTAGATTCTTTCAAACATGTTCTAAGATTTTTTCTTCTCTTTGATGATAATAAATGGATCTTTTTTTGTTGCGGTCATTTAAATATACACAAGATTCATCTTTAGTGACACCTTTTTTCCATTTTTGACCTAATAATTATTTCTCATACAGAATTCTGCAGCGTATTCAGCTTTTGGAGATATGTCGTGGAGAAAGACGATGCATATTATTACGTTTCTTCGTCCTTTTAAGATTCAAATCAGCATTCATCACTTTGTTTTCAGGTGGCACTGAGCATTTTAATGATTATGCAACTATTCTTTGACTTAGCAGGTTGTCTTTTAATATTAAAGTTCACCACATTTTTATTTCCCTTTGCAACATTCGAAACATTACGTTTTTATCTTAGATATGTAATTTGAACAATATTTCTTCTTGAAGCCAAATTTCGGTGTTTTTTTTTGCTTTCTTGTTGATAATAATATCTATTTTTAATAACTAAACACGAAACTGGTTAATGGCACTTCGGAAAGAACTCAAATTTAGCTTTCCATCCATTGCTTCTTTAAAAGCGCCATTTTTTATGAAAAGAAAATTTTCAAGTAGTAGACGATAATTTGCACTTTCAAAAATATAGCTGCAGTTTAAAAACAAATTCCAAGCGGGCGATACTTTTTATAGAAAAGCAAAGTCGTCCAAAAAATGTGTGAACACCCTTTGTATTCCCCAGTGAAATAAGAAAGAATAAGGTAAATTTTACCAACTATGAAGTGATATAAAATTATTTCATTTGCTCGAACATGTTTTCTATAATGTACCGACTATTCAATAAAACGATAGAGAAGACATTTAAAAATTTCTACACAAACTCAAAATTCTATTCGTTTTGTGTATTAAAAATTAATAGAATTAAAAATTTTTATAATGGTAAAATTTTACCGGCTCAGGCATACGAATGATAATTCAAGATTATTGATTTCATGACACTGACTGTATCAGCCAACCCATGTTTTCTTGTAATGTTCTTATTGTATAGTTATCGTATTTGTTGCATTTCTTAATGAATCAATTCCGAAATATTAATTCACCACATCTTTTATTTTAAAAGTGCAATTTTTTCTTAAAAGCTGAAAAAGCTTCTTTAGCGATCTAATGAACGGTCATTCTAGAACCTTTGTTTATAGCCTTTCTCAATATTCTCTTCATATCTGCTCATTTAAGAATGCCCAAGTTATAGCACGTCTTATTATTAATCTAATAGGTCGCCTTTAAATCTGCAAAATCCCTTTTACACTTGCGATTTGCTCAAAGAGTAACATTTAAATCTTTTCAGAAGCATAACAACAGTCTCGGTTGTTCATGCTCTATTTTCAGCTCACCCTTTTTCTTGAAAAAATTCGTAATTGAAAATTATTAGCATTAATTATGCGTGTGCGTGTGATTATGGCAAAGCAGACGATGGCTATCTGCCTAAAGGAAGGGTTGCCTTCGTGGAGAACTCTCTAAGGGAAACTGGTTCGTATACACGTTACACATGGGGAAACCACAAAACGACCATGCAGCCAGCCTGTTCGCGGGATTCGAACCTCGGGCCGAACTATCAGTGTTCAGCGACTTTACCGCTCGGCCGCTGGTGGGCGCATTAATAATGAATAGTAATTAATTTTATATTTTATTAATACGAAATTTCATAAAGAAATACGGACCATATTTCATTTTTAGTGAGAGAATATTTTTTTTAATAATAATTAATGGTTTTCGTATATTAATTACATTTTATTTTGGTTTTCTAACCCTTCTTAGGATCTTTGTATATGAAGATTTCTGAATGTGAGCCTCCAAAATTTCATTTCAGTTACTGATGAATAAAATAACTATTCATACTCTATACGTCCAGGCTTTATATTTTAAGCTCATGTAGTTAAATAAACTATAGTAAGATTCAGCATCCATTTTTAAAGTACTGTTAATATTTAATATGTATTTATGCACAGTGATTCTGTACTACCTGCACACATTTCTGGGAGGAGTAGGCTACTCAAAGACGAATAGGGATCAAATAGCAATGCAGGATCAAAAACGCCATCTTATATGAAGATGTGCAGAGAAAGTGAGAAAAGAAAGAACAACAGGCTCTACTTTTATATGCGCCATAATTTCCCAAATGTGGCGATATGCGTTCTGCGCTGTATTCTCCATGGTGTTGTATGGCAACCCTGTTACATTGAAAAATCTTTTCCTGGAGTGTTTTAATTGCTCGTTGGTTCGTGTCGTGCGTGTTTTGAAATGTCCTATGTTGCAATGATAGACGTGGTGAGAAGATTTCAGTTGCGTATTTTAGATTGTGTGGAAAGTAAATTTAGTATTAAAAGGTACGATGTTGGAATTGTTAACGAGTCTTTTGTTCACGGGTGTGTTTATGAGGATTGAAGTGTATTTTTGGAATTTCTGTGTGACTTTTAAAACGGAGTGCGAAATGCGGAGCTGCTATGAGAACTCGGACGAAGAAGGGAGTTTCTGGTAGTTGTTCGTGGATTTGCAGTCAAATGGTTCAGCGGAGTTTAAGATTTGGATTGTGGTTTTGGTGTAGTAATTTAACTTTGGAGGAAGTTTTATCGTTACTTTCGAAATTTTGAATCTCAGAAAGACATGTGATATAGCAAAATAATGGCACTTTTGTTCAGAGACGTTGTGTGACCGGCGAAATTTTATTCAGGAATGTATTATGTTAAGTGCATTTTATTTTACTGTTTTTATTTTGTAGATTGTTATGTTAATTGCTTTTTAATATGGATTTTTTTTGTTATTGTTGTTTTTTGAAATGTTTGTAATTTAGTTTAGTTTATTTGGTTGATTTGTGCGCAATGCCTAAATTGTGCAATTCGTAGATTTTTTTTAAAGTTTAAACAGGATGGTATTCTTTGAAATTTATTGTTGTTATGTTAATTTATTAAAGCAAGGTGTGCGTAGTTCGTAGATTCGTTCGTTGCCTAGATTGTGCAATTCGTAGATTTTTTTTCAAGTTAAAATATATCGCTGTGTACATGGATTCTTGTCAAATATTTTTGGTTAGAAACTTTACTTTTTTGCTATCTAAATTTTTTGTTTTTGTTTCGGATTTTTAGCTTAAATTGTGTGTTCAAAACGTGTTTTTTGCATCTGCGAAAACCGCGTTTTTGGAGACATTTTAGACTTAAAATTTGAAATGTAGACCAAAAATTTAGATAGTAATATGGCAGCGTGGAGGCTTTCGCCAAAAATGTTTGGCTACCTGAGGGCGCATATAAGAGTAGTTCCGAACAACACGTAAATGAAAAACATTATTTTTATTAATAAATATATATAAATTCGATATTAAGAGGAGTTACAGTGACTTCTGTTAATATCGTAGTTTCAGCTATCTGCTGCAACAGAGGTCTGACATCGGCGCCGCACGGAAATATTACGGGAAGGTTTCGAACGGCCGTGATAGCTACATAGACGTATGTGACAATTTGCTGTTCCTTGTTCCCGGGTGTATTGTACACCAGATCTTTCATGTGCCCTTCCCTAAACAAGGGGTTATATGGCCAACAATTGGCAAGCCAGATGAATGATACCAGAAACACCACCAATCCGTTACGGCTGAAATGGATTGGGCCCCAACATTCTGAAACCACATATTATGATGCAGCGACTGCTGGGATTGTTGGTCACTTCACAGTTCGGGGAAGACTGCCTCAGAAAACGTGTTATAACTCTGCTCTTACAAATAAGCATGCGAGAGATATGGATCTATAAAGTTGTCACCCACAATGGACGATATACTGCACATGTTCCTATAGCGTAAGATCTTCATTACACAATAATGCAACTGCAAGTGTATGTCCATTACGAAATAGAAATATAAAAATATTAGTGAATTTGTAAGTGTATCTTTACACGTAAAGTATATTTGAACTGCAAATAAATTTTTAATAAATCGCCCTGAGATAGTATATGAAATTTCTTTCGGTTAATCATCGAGATCGAAAGCTATCACAACTACGATTCAGTAATGTCTAATTGATAACCAAAAGTGCTGTCATGAATGCTTAAACGCAAGTAATTCAGAAAAAGATTAAAAAAAAATGTAACTATTTATTTTTAACTATTAACTATTTTTTCCAACTTTTAACAGAAAAATCAAACTTTATTAAGTTTTCGTGCTAATACTGTTGCTAACAAGTAGTAGATTTTACTTCCAGTAGAAAGAAATATCGTAATTTTGTTCATAACATTTGCTGGCTTTGTTAATTAAAGTTTTTTTCAATAAGGTCATCTCTAATACTGGATATAAGTTTAGTTCTTGTTTCAGTTACAGCATTGAAAATGCTCTTGCATTCTGAATTGCTATATCCCACGCAATCAATCAAATATCTTTAACAATTGCACTTGATTAATTTTTTAACAACTACACTTGTTTAAAATTAAGCAAGAAAAGCAACTCTAGCTAAGAAAGAATAGATTTTGAATAAAACTACGCTGAATTTGAAGGCGAGCAGAAAATGGTCCTTCTTCTTTAGGAATAAATCTATGTCAAATTATGATTGCTTTTTTTGGTGTGTTTCTCTTCCAATTTGACCTACACTCGTTTTTGTTTTCGTACTTGAGCACTATTTTGTTACCGAGGAATGAAATTCTAATTGAATCTAAAGCATGAAACATTCAGATTCTATAAGATAGTGAAAGGGAAAAGAATAAAAATTCCGTATAAATAATATTTTTTTTAAATTTAATTTCTTTCTTTTTTATTTTAGAGCAAATTTGATTACCCCAAGCACATGTTTATGAACATTGATTCTTCCAACATCTGAAATAGAAAAATAGCAACAGCAAACGGTACGCAAGGCTAATACTACAACGAAAGACATTGTGTACGATTTATGAAAAGTGCATGAATATTTTACTTCCTTTGCAATAAAGATCAGATATTATTTAACTCTTTTCGAAGCACACAAGTTTCACACCAGTTATAGTTCGACTGCTTCATCCGCGACCACGAACACAAACACGCATGCGCTATTCGGATCGAATTATTTTCAAAATATGATGGATGAATGGGGACTTTCTTTCCGTCCAGCGTAACTCTTTCCGGAGAAAAGGTGACCTTTCACGTAGCAACAAGTAAATAACGGCCCTTTTGGACGAGTCTATGTGTTTTGGCAGAATGCCAGCCAGGGTTGCGTTTGAGACGGTCGGACTATAGCTACTAAACAAAGAACAGCTTCGATCATGTTTCGTATTTCTCCGCTAGTATGAAATGGAGTGGCTCTTGATGCTCACTGGAAAAATGGAACATTCTGCTTTCGCTTGCTTTTTCTCTAACGGCCATGAATTTGTTGATTAAGCATTTATCGAAGGTTGTGGCAAAACTCATTGGTTAGCCATCCCATTGCCATGAAAGTAACGCAAGGAGCACCGCAGGAAAACGACAGCATTTACAATAGCGGAGAAAAAAAGACCATTTTTCAAAATTTGAAAATCTCTGGGGACGGATTTGAGGGGTCTTCCACCTTTCTGCTCTTTCTACCAAATTCTTGAACAGACTTTAAGCTCGACAGTACTTTAAGTGCCCCATATTGCAAATACACTATACAGATAAAATCATCCATGCCTTCTCCGAGATTCGAAACCTGGGCCCTACCACTGTACCGATAGACGACTGCTTTTACATGCTTAAATGTAGGCCCTAATGTCTCGCTAATTTTCCAGAGAAAAATCAAGCAATTTTAAACTCGTGAAATAATGTTTTGGGTGCAAGTTAAAGCATCTAAAACCATGATTTCTTGAGCTACGTACAACAGTGAAAAATTTTCTTTCCACCGAAATTCAATATCGAATTTGTTTTATTATCTCTTTCATATTTTGCAAACCTTTAACGAATTTTTGATTAACAAACCCAACGATTTCAAAGCAAGCAATGGCAACACTGTACGAAAAAAAAAAAAAAAAAAAAAAAAAAAAAAAAAAAAAAAAAAACACCATTTTATTTCGAAAGCGAGAGACTAAATTTAATTTCTTTTATTTCTTTCTGTTGGAAATTCTAATTATATGCTGCTTTTTAATATTTTGTGATATTGCTGTTGAATTGAATTTTACATGGTTTAAGTGCGAAGAACATGATATTTAATAAATAAGGGTAACACATGAAACGCTAAAAAAACGCTTCTTTAGGCGTCATCTAAAAATCTGAAAGCTTTCAGATTTTTTTAAAAACTTTTTCCCATTCTTAAAATTAAAATATGTTGCGAGAATTTGAAGCTTATCATTTTACGCATATACAGTAGATATAAATACATAATTCCACGTAATTACTCAGAGATAAAGTATTCTCGTTTAATAGTATTTTACATCTTAGAAAGGCACAGTGCTGTATGTTATATAAACCTGCCGCATGGGAGTGAGACTTTTGGAACTCAAACTTGAAAGTGATTCACTTAAGTTCGCTATAAGTATAGCATGGAAGAAACTTCGTTTCTCGGTTGTTTGAAGTCATCACTAGCAGTATGTGGTTGTTAAGTCTGCTATTCGTATATGGTAAAATTAAGACTTGTTGCTATTATTTAATCTTTACTTTTGTTGTCATGTTTTTTTATTTTGCTTGGTGGTTATTGTACAAAATGGATTTTTTTATTTTTATAGGCTGTCTGCCTTTTATTAGTTGTGAAGATTGTATTGAAAGAATTCTGCAATGTTCAAACGTGCGAAATCAGACGGAAAGTAGGGAATTTTTGCCAGATACAGATGAAAGTCTCGAAGAATTATGCCGGTAAAATTTTATTACATCGCTTTTAAATGCGATTTTTTGTTCTTAATCGCTTGTTAGTATTTACACAACTTTCATGTACTAGAATCTAACGGTTTAATATTTTTCGTACTACTTAATCTGCTAAGAAAAATAAATATTACAAAGTTTTAGGTACTTTATTGGCTTTGCTTTTGAAATAAAAAAAATTTAATTATAGTTTAATTACCCTTTTTCTTGACAATGAAGTGTAGTCACAATATTGTATTCCGGAGTTGAAATACTGTAGAATAATTCTTATTTGGAAGAAAATTTATAAAGTGTTCATTTACACTTTTGGATTGAAATTTAGTTTTTACAAATAAGGTTGTTTATTCAAAAGGCTTTGTAATGGGGCTTTATTCAGTAAAATGATTTAACTTTTCGTCTGCAATTCGCTTAGAAATGAAACGGGATATTGAAATTTTAAAATATGTGCATTTGTATTTCAAACCTTTTTGTGTAAATGAACTGCAATAATTTGCATGTTACCATGATATTTCCTAACATTAAATTTTCGGAAACATCCAGAAGTAAATTTTAGCATGAACTTAAAAAAAATCTGAAAATGAAATAACCTAACAGATTGCCTTTTGTCATAGTGCAAACAGAGCAGTGGGTAACTACAAAGTTATCCTTTAACTTTCTTAAGTAAAAACTCCAAGATTTGACCATTTGAATTTTAAATTACGTACAATATGCTGTTAATTAAGTTAATTTCTTTCAGATTGAATCGAGTATATTTAATTTCTTTTCCAAACAGAATTTAGAGTAGCATCAGTTCTTAATGATGTAATAACAACCAAATGTAATGTTGCATTAATGTAATGATGTAATAAGTTATTAAATTTCTTAAAAGTTTTAAATAGTACGATAGCCTGCTCCCTCGTGAAAAACTTCCTAATGTAAGTATTGCTCCAAAAAATTCAAATATTCGGTAATTAAATTCATAGGATTTAAAAACTGCTGCTAATTCTTTAATTGCAGTTCCTAGGAATGATGTGGTACATTACATTTTTCATTAACACTTACGTGAAGCAAAGCAATTGCTATAATACACAATGTCTCAATCAAATGTACTTTTATTCTTATTTCATTGTCAGTTTCTTTATTTTCCTTTAACAACGCACGAGTTGTGAGTAAACTAATGAAATAATCCTTCCTGCAGGATGCACAGGTTTAAGCAATTTACTTTGCAGCATAATTCAGGCAAATTAGAAATAATATGGTTTATGATTAACTAGTAATTCGGCTTCCCGAATGGTAAAATCTCAACACTAGTAGTTCAGTCTTGGGTTCGATTCCAGGTAAAACGGGTTGGCTGCTTGGACGTTTCCATGATTTTCATAATGTGCAACTAGGACATATGAACAGGTTTCCCTTCGGAAGTACTCCACGAAGACATCCCTTTCCTTAGGCAAATGCCTGCACCTAGCTTTGCTGTAATAAACCAGATCATCTATTGAATTATTAATTTATTTTTCAGGCCCGCCAGCGGGTGAATTAGCAGTGTTCAGCGAATTTACAGTCGCTGAACACTGCTAATTCGTTCCGGGTTCCAATTCCGCGAACAGGCTGGCTGCATGGGGCGTTTTCGTGGTCTTCGCCATGTGCAACTCTTATATGAACCAGTTTACCTCGGAAAGTCCTCCACGGAGGTTTACCTCCTCTTAGATAGCTCTCGAGGCTTTGCAATAATCGCAAAAAACAAACCAATAACAAGCAATCCAATCCACGGTATCTATAACCATTTATGATTAAATGTTCATATTTCACCGAAATATAGAGGTTTTAAAAGGTGCATTCAAGATATTTGTTTCCTATTCCCAATCTTAATTTCTAGACCGACATGTAATTTTAAATTCGGATTAAACGCATCCAAGATGTCCTATATACATCAAATTACCTGATTAAGTCTTTGCTCCATAACTTCGAAGCTCTTGTACTGTTAACAGTTTAAACATAGTTTCACGAACAGAAAACTCCATGTTCTCACTAAGTGTTCTAACATGTCATACCAATTGCCTCTTGGTTATTTGTAGGAATTTGCATGAAAATTACCACCAAAAGCGACTGTTTCACAGTATGGAAACTTCATTTGAATCAATATTGAGGATTCATTAGATTAAATTAGAATTATTTATTGCATTAAATTTCACTTACAACTTGAACAGTAGCTTAGTGAGAGCATTCGCATAGTTTGAAATTTTGGTTGCTCGTTTTTATATTTCAAGCGCATGATACACATTCCAACGTATGAATGTCTTAACGTTAAAGCCCTTTGTATGGACTAATATAAATCTCAATCTCATTTTGGATGTCTCGAAAGAGTTCTGGCCTTGAAGTTTCCATTTTTCTTACAAATAAAGTATGAATGCAACATGCTTAATCTTGCTCTCAATTTATAGTTACATAATTATTTAAATATTTTGTGTAATGGATTTGCAGTAACTGTTAAAAAGAATTAAGATACTGCAACAACCCCAAAATCTGTGCTTCGATCTAGGCCTGATCGCATAAAAATGTCTTAAGATTAAATAAGCGTTAACGTTGAAGGAATTCTATACTGTATTTCTGAAGAGGTTTTACATCAAGAACATTTTGGAGGGAGAATGGGAGCCATGGCTTATGTACAAATTTAGTGCATGACCGAAATTCGGCAATATAAATTCCTCATTTGAATGATGGGTTTGCACAGTCATAATACTTCATAGCCAGTACATTACTCCCATTCTCCTTCACCCATGAGTTTTGTGCCAAAAAACCCCCAACCAACCCATTCTCCTTCAAAAATGTTACTCTCTTTATACTTCACCTTCCAGTTTTGAATTCTTTCAACTGGAACATTTTTTCTCTTGCAAAGGCGAAATGGGAAGAACCTTCTATAAAGTAACATTCTGAAGGAAAACGTTAGTTTTTAATTTGCCGAAATCAGCTGTCCATTTCTACTTCAACTGAAACTTTCAGTTACGTAATTTCTAAAATCGACGTTGCCTTTTACTAAACATTTTTCTCAATACAATTCATAGGAAGCAAAATGCCAAGTGATAATTTTTTCTAACTTGTAAGCTACATGCTTGTCGCATTAAGTCATAATTAATATACCGTCACTAAAATTTATTTTATGCTTTATTAAGCATTGTAGTTAGCAAGAAATGCTGTTATTTGAAACTATAAAATGAGAAATCGCTTGTTTAAGCACTTGGGCAAAATTCCGTTTACAATACACCATTTTCTCTGCGAACGTACTCGGTAATTTAGAATTTCTAACGATAAAAGAGAACATATTTCTTGAAAGGGAACGTTGAACAGAAAACTGAATTATTTCTACAGATATAACTACAGAAGATCCACACTCCTGTTAAATTCGAGGTATACTAAATCTTCTACCAAATTCCAACAATCTAAATTGATTAATCACGAGGTCGCGTAGAACGTGCATTAATTTTTCCCTCTGTAATAACTGACCGGATGAAGGCGTCATAAATTACTGATGGCGAAATGAAAGCTGAAAAAATTCGAGAAGATTCTGTTGAAGATTTTAACGTCTAATCTTGTATTCTTAAGAAAAGCCGATAACAAATGCAGGGCACCTTGAAATTCTTATCCCTTCTCTTGTAAAAGTTTTGGAATTGCTCATATCTAATAAGCACCTTAATGTAGATAAAGCCGCTGAACTCTAGTGTTCCTATCTGAACATGTTTTAGTCGCCAATTTTCTTCGAAGTCTTTTACAAAGGCTGTCCCTTCGCTTGGGCAAATAGCTCTGATATGCTTTGCCATAAGCTATTGTCAAAGATTTACAACATTATGTAGATGCTGCCTCAGCAGCATAGGAATGATGCTCATTGAAATGATGGTGAAGTTTACTACTCTGGATCCATTAAATATTTGATTTTCATTCCTGGAAAATAGCTGAGTATGAAAAATTTGGGTTTTGTTGTGGTCTACAGCTTCATGGTCAGATAAACATCTTGAATCTCTTGAAACAGCCTTCGTTTAACTTGTAATTGTTTAATTCGCTAATCTTCATTTTGCCAATATTTTCAGTTCTCAAGAGCCATACATCAGATGTGTTTTTGATGTTGCGATATCATGCACTGAAGAACTTTCTGGCCTAGTCAAGTTGAAGTTTCTGAGTAACGAAGGCTTCTTTCAACAGTTTTGCAGACGTGGATCAGACTGGTGGACAAGTGAGTACATTACCCGAAGTTAGATTTTGAATAATGCTTATCTTTTACTGCATTTTAAACAGACTTTCAATTAAATTATCTTTCATTTCTGATTAAAATATTCAGTTTTTGCACTTCTCAACCACCAACGTTTGAGTTTTAACTAAATTCTCGTAGCCTTCTGATGAAACCTTAAGATAAAAATCTGAATTTTTCAGCAAGGATTCTAAGATAAGCATGTAGAAACTTTGTGTTTCAGAATACAAAGCGTGTAACTTACCAATTGACAGTTCCAAACTTCTACTGATGATGTAAGCTTTATCGGATACATTACGTTTTATTTCTGCATTTCAAGGCATGCTGTATACTTATACCATTACATTTGATAATGTAAAGAGAAGGCTAGTAATACAAGAATGTGGTTCGTCGTTAATATGGTTTCTTGTAAACTTAACGATGTTTGCACAATCGCTGTTCAGTTATAACTTTATCATCAGTTGAAAAATTACCTAAATTGGTTACTGTAACAAATGTGATTTATTCTTCAAATTGTGGATCTTTAGGACCTGTTAACTTTAAGGCACTAGGCCTTCGAGTCTAATCTCTATCTTCCGTGAGTCATTCAAGGCAGTTCTGAGTTATTCGATATCTTGAACTTAAGTGCGACAAAGGAAGTTTCTTTCAGTGTAACTCCCAGCGCTAAAATGCTCATCAAGAAACTCTACAATTAGTTACCATATTTTCAAAGAAACTAAATACAGAGTTTGTTTGCCGATGCCGAGCATTTCGGGGATTTAGCAGGATTTGAAAATTCCATAGAATCTATCTTGCATCGCCAAAAAATAAATGCGTTTTTACAATTTCTTTTTTACATAGATTTAGTAGTTGCCTTTCTAACTGAACCTTTAAATGATCGAAAGACGTGAGATATTCTAGCTTTATTTCTAGCAACATCATTATTTTAGTGATTAAACATTGCAGTTTACTGTAATGAATTTTAAACTGGTTTCGGAAATAAACATATTCACTCGGCACTCAAACTCAAAGCTACCTGCTTAAAATTAACTGCCAATCAACTGAAGGTTTTAGTCATGAATTTTTGTTGCTAAAGCTTTCAGATTTCACCCCTCTTTCAGAATTTTTGTATGAAATACTCGCATGAAGTTTCGCCTTCGACGATAGTACATTATGTTCTTTGAAGTTATGATCAAATTGCTTGTGCTTTATTAATGCTGTCATCCATGTTTTCACTGAAATGTCAACTTTGTGAACAAATGTGGACTCGAGCAATAGGTTTCGTTTTAACTCTCGTTTTAAGTGTAAAAATTAATGATGCATTGGATTACTTAAAAATTTATTACAAATACGCGTATCGGAAATCACACCGATATAGATGTTCATACTTAATGATTCACATAAGTAAATTCGAAAACCCAAAGAATCTGTTTCTTAACCCGTTCACTACTAACGGGACGCATGTCCCAGCAAAAGTTTAAAAAGTACTTAAAATCTCCTGAATGATGGGTATCGTCTTCCAATACTTGAAAAATAAATTAATGGAAGCCACTGTGCTCTTTCTACACAAATGAATAAAGAAAAGGACAAATAAAGTTCCCGGTGTGTAATGTTGGGTTATATAAAATGCTTTACCCTGTATAATACAGTGTAAAATCTATTTCATATAAAAGTTTTAAAGAGCGATAGACTTATCGCTACATGTGGGACGTATGTATCCCACCATTAACTACATCTCAGACTTGTGTCCCAACCTTTGCCTTGAAAACCGTTTGTCAAAACAAATACCAAATGCTAAATTTACCTTATTTGTGACATAGTTTGTTCATTGGGATAGAAAAGTCAGTAAGAAAAATTTAGTTAGAAGAATAAACGAAATAAGTTCGTGAGAAATTTAAAACTAGATTCACTTAAATACAGAAGCAAAATCTGAAAGGTTTTAGATTTTAACCGTCGCTCAAAACGGTTAAGGCATTTTTAAGTTGGCAGTGCTCTTGCATTTACTCTTGCCAATCTGTCTTTTTAGCTTTATTACAAAGCATTTTCTTTGCATTTATGCCATATAATTCAACAAACTAAAAAAATTTTAAAAGCAGCATATTTTTGCAATTCCCGATAAGCATGGATTCATGTTAAGCGTCCATGTGTAACGTGTATACGAGTCGGTTTGCCTTAGAAAGTCCTCAACGAAGGCATCCCTCCCTTTAGGCAGATAGCCCTAATGTGCTTTGCCATAATTAAATAAACCAAACCATGTTAAGCATGGCATGCAGTTCTAATTTTTCCAGGTTTTTAGTTCATTATATCAATGTTCAGTTTTCTTGGTAAGCTAGCATGCAAAACTGTCTTGTTAACGTTTGGTGTGTTAACTTCATTTAATATAAAGTTTTTCGCACTTAAGCTACATAAAATTCGGTTTAATAGCAAAATTTAAAAACAGCACATCGTTAGAATTTCCGATGTAGTCTTGCTCGCTGATATTAATGTTTTATTCTGTACCACTCCTAGCTTTGAAATCATTGATTTTGATACTCAAAATTCATAAGTTTTTATGATGTGAAATGATAAAATTCGAATTTGAATCGGGTGCAAATCGTCGAGTGGAAGATTCAGTTATTCAAAACTGAATGCCTCTATGTGCACTCGTTATTTTTTTTGCAGTGCGAGCAACATGCATGCATACATTAATGTTGATTCTTCCCCATTTAATTTCATTAAATATAATGCAGGGGTCTAATATTTCGGGCCAATAATTTGAAAAGGGATTCAGACATTTGAAGTGATACACCGCAAATTCCCGTTTCGACACTAATAACCCTTTCGGGCTAAAAATAGAATACTTTACTCCCTTTTGCACTTTATCTTTTGCCCATTCAACGCGACGCTAGATTATATTAAACGTGTACTAATTTTAGCGAACTAAAATAACATGTCTCACTACAATAAGGACATTTCCAGAATTTCGTTAATTCTAAGCCTTTCAAAGATTAAAATCTACCAGTAACTGATGGAAAGACTGCTGAACACTGTCAATTAGATTACTTTGAAACTCTGTGAATTCACTGGCTTTAAGTTACATTTCAAGATTGGTCCTCTAAAGGTAATGGGAACATGAGCCCCTTGGTCACTTACTCTTACGAATATCACTCACTTAGGCGAGGTATCTCTTGCACGCAAAACGCAAAGTTGAAATACCTGTTAATCCTATTTAATCTTCAGTTTTCAGTACATACGTAGATGCATAATCCTTTTTAACTTAATTTTGAGTAGGCACCAAATTATCTTTAGCATTTTTAGAATCAATTTGCAGAAGAGTTTGGCCAAATTCTTCTGCATTTTGAAAGTTCTAAGTAGAGCTGCATTGCCAGTTCCAGTTAATCTTCGCAATTCAACTTTCTGTCTGCAGATTATTAGCAGCTAAATTTTTCTGCCTGTACTTCTAAATGAGAAATCAAATTTCTGAAAGAATTTGAGTTAGTTTCAGACTTTCCTGCAAGAATATTTAAATTGAAATGTTGCGCGCCTATCATAAGCTAAATCTTCAGTGTCTCTCTAACTCTTAGTTTAGCGCTGATTTTATTAAGCATTACTTTCGGCAACACCTGATGAGGGATTCTAATGGCAAGTAGCTTAAATTTGTCTGCTTTGATTACACTGATAGTGTTGTATCTAAAATAAGCAGCCTGCTCATCCTGACACGTTTGGCGTATATATTTTGAAGACGTGGAAGAAATGAAGGTATGCGTGTAGGTGATTAGATTCGTTTATGAATTTTCTAGACACTTCTTGTTATTTAGACTAAATTTAACGTATGCGACTGATTTTAAAAGATGCTTGTTGCCTACTGACTTAAATTTCTTGCAGAAATGTTTCGCTTTAAGTGTTATTGCTTATAAAAGTTCTGTTAAGTACAGAGTGTTTTTTTCTCGATTCTGATGCAGTAGGAAAGCTGAAGTGATGAAAAATCTTATAGTATCTAAAGCATTTGGTGGATTGAGACTTCCTGTGTAAGTTTTTATTTCCCGTCCTAATTTTCAGGTAAAATGGATGGCATTTTGCTACAAATGATCAACGTAAATTTATCGCAAATGAACATTAATAATCCATTTCTATGGAAATGGAATGAAAAATTTCTAGTAGGTAAACCTAATTGGAGAAAGTTCATAATTTGTTAGAAATATACCGCAGACGGTAATCGGGCTATACCCAGGCTTATATCTACTCGTTAAAAGGTTTAAAAACTTTTAACGACTACGAATTCTTCTGCGAACAAAATGAGCTTTTGATACCCGATAAGACGTTGTATTTAAAAGTTTTTGACTGGTCAAATGGATCCCAATTGCTTTTATCCAAGCTTCTGTAATTATGTAGCATTTAAACTGAAGCTAGAATGATGATTTTTCTTTATAAAAGAACCGGTAAGAGTGTTCAGAAATATCGACTAAGGCTCTCTCATTTAGAACTCTGTAGATAGGAATACTCCTCAATTTGGTTTGCGGCAGTATCTTTCTAAACGGATTTTGACCATTCTTGTGCAAATAATAAAATTCATCAGACTGGCTAGTTATGCCAAACCTTTGTTAAAAGTTTGTTTTTCAAAAAATAGCTTCTTAACACGTTGAGCGCGGCGCCGAATTTGCTGTCCTTTCCGTTCAGCCGCCGACAGCGATCAAGCGGTGCAATGCTGCAGGATGATCCGCGACTTCATGCACTGATTAGAGATTATCTGTTGGTGAGCTTTGTCGGCTACCGACATACGCGCCCTACCTGTGCGTGGCGCAAAGCTCATGGTTGCCAATGTTAATACTATCGGTCCTGCGGACCGACGCCAGCCAAACGAAATTCCAGTGCCGGTCCCCAAGAACCGGCGCCGGGCACAATGTGTTCCTGCCGGTCCCTAGGGACCGACGCCGGCCACACTGAAAGTTAACTGCCGGTCCCCAGGGCCCGGCGCCGCGCTCAACGTGTTAAGCATTTCACATGAATGAGTTTTTTGATGCATTTACACAAAAGTTTGCTCACCCATGCGAGCAGAAAAATAGTAATTAGCGTACTTATCTAGTAACTTGAGTAAAATATAACTCGATGTTCTGGCTTATTTAGATATTTCTGTGACTCGTGACATTGTGCATTATTCAGTTCAATCTTGGCAAAATTCGTTGTTTAGTGGTCAGTTTTCAGACTAGTAGTAAACGTCCATTTTTGGATTTCTTTCAATATTTGAAATTGGTTTTAATTTCCAATTAATGTATTTCAAGAGGTGTTCCTAAAGGCCCAAGGAGATATTTTTATTCCGACTTTAATTTGATCTATGTAATAATACAATATTTTATATATCTTTACAAATCTTCCATATTAAACAAATTTTATTTATACTGTACAGATATTAATTAGCTGTTATCTTATTACTTTGCAGGCTATCTAGAAATTTCTAAATGCGTTAACCGGCGAAAGTTCCAGGTGTGTATTGTTTCTGATTACATCGGAGCTCTTAAAGACCAATATGATATAGAAAGGAAATGTTCGTAAGTATTTTGAAATGGAAACTAGAAATCCAGGAAATAGTTTAGATATTTAACTCTTCATTTCTGCATAAAAACAGATTTCAGGAATTCTGTTGCACGAAAAGAAACTTTTAATTTCGTATATTGAGCTAAATTTTTTAAAATTCCCTGCGAAGTAAATATTTCGGGTTACTAAATTAATCTTAACTTCAGCTGGAGTATTTGCAATTGTGGCAATTTAAGTTCAAAATAACTTCCTACACTTAACTGAAGTTTCATAATTAAACATTTATTTGCTAATTAAGGATTTCAAATATTTTAAAGAATCTTACTGATTTTACGACTATTAGCTCAGCTTTTCACAAATGGATTTATGACAATTCTTCATGGAACCAAACTGTTTTAATTTCTTTTCCTTTGCGTTTCGTATTCTAGTACTTAGCATTCTCATTCTTGATTGCGCTAATATTTCGACTCTGTTTGATTCAGCAACTTCATTCAATTTTCCATACTAAAATGCTATTCCGCAGAAATGCCCTTTGCGATGAATACGCAAGATATTTTATTTCCAATTTCAGCTATCTGAAATTGCATAAATATGGTGTTGTCTTCAGTATTTTATAGTTAGACAATACACATTTAAAAGCTAAATAAGATTCATTTCAAAAGTCAAATTAAATTCTTCCTCCAATTGGCTTAATTTTTAACCTAAATGAAGTTAAATCTACGCCAGTGAGCAGTAAATGAGGTCGTCTTGTTTCATAACTCAATGCCAGTTTCTGCAATAATAAAAAATCAAAACGTCACTTATCTGAATGCGATAATTTCATCGCAATAGAATAAAACTCAAACATGCAATAACGCGAGGTATATTAATATCTTGGACCAAATGAGTTGGCTAATTTCAGGGATCATCTAATGTTCAGACTAATTTTAAATGCACAAACCTTAGTTTCATTTTTAACCCTCAACAGCGGCGCTGAAAAATTCGTAGAAGTGGAACACGACACACAAAATGCATCATATTTGAGGAACGATACGAAATGCTTGTTTTAGACTATTGGCTTTTTGTTCCCCCTCTCTTTTAGCCGTGAAGGATCACCGCTTCTTGGATCAGTTTATAACTTTGCATCGTCCCCCTTTTTATCAAAAAAGCGCCCCTTCCTCTTTCAGCCGTTTGGCTTTTCTTTGAGGCCCCCTTTCTCAGCTGACGTGCTCTGCCTCGTTTTAGCCTATTGGCTTTTTTCCGCCTTGTTAGTTACCTCCTGTCTAACCTCTTAATCTACAATGACTGACTGGCATAGACCGCGTACGGTGATCGAGCCGGAAGTGAATATTACGTGGAATATTTGATACGCAATTACAGTCTGATACAATAATTGTGGTAGACGCAAGTATTACAAAATGTTTATTTATACAAAACTCCAAAATACAAAATTAGTAATCTGTATGATGCATTTCAAAGCATTCTGGTACATGTAACGGAACTTTACATTTTTTACACTCGTGTTCTATGTGGATTTTCTCGTATTTGATCTGCATACTGATTCGTTTCGGTTACAATATTGTTCCAAAATGTCATGAAATATTAGATTAAATATATCAAATTCTCCTCTTCCTCCTAATTGACATAAGGCTTCCTCTCATGCCAGGAGGCATCGTATAGTCCCAGATTTTTGGACCCCAAAGCCAGGACTCTGGTAGTTGATCGTCATCGGATGTATCATCAATAATTATTCACCTATACTTCGAAAATTTCATAATTCGTCATGTTTACGATTGCCCGGATTAGCGTGTTGCACAAGCCGTGCAAATGTCCCGAACGCTGCGCGAGCTTGTATACAGTTTCGGCCCAACATCTTCGAATCTAAATCGTAGGTTAAGGGGTTAATACGGAGTGAGATAACGGACTCAAGTGAGTTTCTCTAAGGTTTAATTCCCAGTGAAAAGGGTAGCTATGTTTAAACGACTCCATTCGTGAGTATTTCCCTTAAAAATTATCTAGTTATCTGAAAAGACGCCTCTCCTTAAAGCCTTCGAGCGGTAAAATCGCTGAACAATGGTAGTTCTGACATAAGTTCGATTTCAGGCAGAACGAACTATCTGCATAGGGAGAAAAACCACGAAAATCTGTAACGTGTATAAGCCAGTTTCCGTTAGAAAGTCGTCCAAAGGTATTCCTCCCTTTAGACAGATAGCCCTAGTTTGCTTTGCCATAACCTACCAAACCAGTCTTAAAGCAGATTCGGTTAAATAATTTTAACTGGGCATCAGCTCATTGTTCTTCAGTTTTGGTATTAAATGGGCCTTAACACTCTTTAGTAATGAGATTGGCAATTTGTTAATCGGAATATTTAATGCTGTATAATGAATATTAAATTCTACAAGAATGGGTTATGTTTACACTCATTGTATAAAACTCGGAAATTTAATTTCAATTTGGTTAACTCTAAATTTTAGATATAGTTAAAAGGTAAGGTAATTTGTCTTAAACGAATTTTGACAGAAGTTGAATTTTCAGTAGTTCTGAATGTCTCAAGTTAGCATTTAATCTTAGATTCCTGTAACTTTATTCCAGGGCGCTCAATGAAATACTGGCTTGTGTTGCTAGAATTATTTCGAAAAAGTGCGGTAGTGGAGCAGAAGACCTATTCCTGAGTCTCGCAGTTTTAACTACAGATTATGACTTTAAATGTGCCCTTGTCGGCAGAAAAAGTGATGGCGAAACTATTAGTGTGTCCAAAAGATCTATCTCTCCGGACGCTGAAGAAATAAACCAGCTGAAGATTAATTTAGGCTCTGAACCGGGATTGCAGCTTTCAGTTTCTGAGGATGAGGAAGAAGAAACGATACTTAACTCTACTGAAATTCTACGAAGAATTGGAGAAAATCTTCATGATGCAGCACAGGAGCCATCGATGTCTTCTACATTTGTAATGCAAGATGAAATCAAAGATCATTCCTCAGTTGAGGTGGCAGAAAATACCAAGTTGTACGATGAAACTACTGAAAGGCCATTAGTAACGCCTGTAACCTTTGTAACTGAACCCCATGAAATATCTCAAGAATTAAATGAAGAAACAAATGCAGAGTCTGACGTTGCAGCTGAAATTCCATTAGTTACGGCTGAAACTTTAATAACGAAACCCCATGAAGCGCAGCAAGAGTATTCAAATAAAGGTTCTAATAATTATATTTATTTGGAAGATACGGAGAGTTCTGGTTTGGAAGATGCAGGTTCTGCGACTGATTCTCACCATATAAAATATTTGGAAAACGTGCGCTATTTTAGCGACCCTCCTAAGGTATTTGTATTGGATTTGTCCAAAAATTTCGCCTCTAGAGCGATGTCCATTATTCGAAAATTTTTGGACCCAAATTTAGACATTGAAGCTTTCAAGTATTCGGATGAAACTGTACGCGTATACTGGGAACATCCATTTGTACTTCCATTCGAAACTCTCGTATGTCGGCAAGCAGACCTCCGTGAACGATTTTTTGGAAAATCATTCACATGCGTGTTAACTCTGCCTCATTATTAAGCTGAGCTTTTAAGTGTACCTCTACAGTTCAAGTGAGTAGTGAGACTATGTTACGTTGCTTATTACAGGAGGCAAAACGAGAGATGAATGTGGATGAAACTGCTTTGTTAACCTCAAACTCGGAGGTCAAAAATTTCGACTGACCATTTGAAATTTTACTCGCTGAGGAATTTTTCTATGATCTCCGAAATTATATTCATTGTTAAGTTTTTAAAAAGTTGTTTTCATAATAAAATGTAGAACATTGTTTATTCATTTCGAAATTGTCAGACTTCTTGGGCATCAACGGAAGATTTAAAAAGTAGCTTCATGCATAAGAAACGTTTAAACAGACCGAGAACTTCTAATTCCGATTCTCAAAACTTATTTAGTGCTTTAAAATTTCACTAGTTCATATAAGCTGCATTACTCCTTTTTCAAACGAAAACTCTTTTATAAACCAGTTATCAGTAATCTAGAATCGCGAAGACGCAACCTCTGTTTATATAAATTCAGGTTCGCTGCAAAATACACGCTTACATTCTCCTTAGCTTGTTTTGGACTTCCCTTAGTTCTGAGTTTAGTTACTTTAAAATTACTTATGGAAACCTTGATTTTTAAATTTGGATTAATTACGAAATTTTACACATACATAGTGTACCAAATTTAAATCTCTCGAATTCACGCAGAAGTTATTGAATTCCTTTGTATATACATAATTGCAAATCATTAAATTGGAAATTAGGCAACGGACTTTTAAATAGTTTAAAATTCACGAGGTAAAGTATTAAGCCATGTAGAAATGCTGACAGTCTTGAACTGTAAAAGCATTGCAGTCACAATTTTTAGGTATAAGATATTTATCACAGAATTTAAATGTAGAGTAAGAAATAAATCGCTGGGCTTAAACTGAAGCTAATTTTCTTGAATGACATTTTTAAATTCACCGTGTTAAAAATCTGTCGTTCAACTTTTAACTAAACGTTCGAAATGAGCTCAAAATTCAAGCGATTAAAACTTTGCTTAGGCTGAAAAAGGCTCTATCGAAGGCATACGAGTACAACAAATTTCGTCACTTTTATTACATGCGGAATTCAACGCCATTCTGTTTTTAATAGTTAATTTGATTCTGGTTTAAGAAATGCGAACATGATTTTGGGAATTTTAATAGTTTGTTTCACAAATAGTAAACAAGATCCTTGTTTCGCTAATATTCTTAAAATTTAGTGTGCAATTTTCCTCTACAGAATTTCTTAGATCTTGCTCAGTTGATGGGTAAAATACGCTATCTTCTGTTCAAACACTGACAGATACTCGCCATGTATGTATAAGGAAGCTTCAACTCTGAACACGGGATAATCCAATCCACACCTCTTGTGTGAATATATATAGAAACTACTTTAAATCCAAATATTTCTACAATAAAATTAAGTATTTTTTATGAGGTATTTCAAAAGATTAATGAAGTGACATCTTAAAAACTATTGCCAAGCTATTTAAATTTAGAATAGAGGGTACCTATAATTTATAGTATATATATTGTAGCAAATGCGAATTTGTTATAAAACACTAGACCTAACCAGTTTCTATTGTTTTCATTGTCGGCTACAAATAAATCAAAATGCTGCATCCATTAGAGATAAGTTTATCTCGATTTCCAACATTTTTGTACGAGGGGAGCTTAGCCGAATCGGTTAAAATCTGCAGAAAATTTCTTAACCCCAAGAGCTGGACATGAAATGTAACTAATCGTCATGTATTTTAAGTCCACTTTGCTGCAAAGATTAAACAAACGTAAAGATTTCTCGGATTCGAATCCGGGCCCAACATGCATATCCATCGAATGCTTTTGTCGCCCAGTGCCGTATAGCCGCACAGTCATTTGTAGTTTGAAAAGAAAACTGTTTCATTAGACTGTGGCAGAGTTATTTTCTTCTGTCGAATTAGTCTTATTCCAAGCCCTAAACCGCTTTGGAATTTCCATTATTTGGCTTAACGCGCACATTCTTGTTCATTACTGTTTGCAGCACCACTGAAGGGTTCAGGGTGTTTCAGATGTGTAGTTAATTCCTTCATTTAAAGTGGAAAAATCCTTGATAAATGCTCACGCTAATACACTGACTACCAATAAGTATTTGGACACCTGTGGTGGAAAAAAAACTAACTGTATTCAAAATCAACAGTTGGTAGAGCCTCCACGAGAGGAAATTACAGCGTGGACCCTCCGTAGCATACTTTCCACAAGTCTTTGTATGGCAGCTAGTGGCATTTTCTTCTACTCGGCGTGGAGAAGACATAGAAGTTCCTTCACCGATTTTACACGGGTAGTGCATCCCTGAATTCGGCGATGCAACTTGTCCCAGAAGTTCTCGATAGGGTTCAGGTCTGGACTCTGAGCAGGCCAGTCTATTCGATGATCTCCATTGGCCCCATACCAAGCCTTGGTTAACGTCGAAACATGACAACTGGCATTGTCGTCCTGAAAGTAACAGGGGTCCAACCCGTAAAACTACCACAACGTAGGAAGCACATTGTCATCTAAAATAGTGCAGTAGGCATCGGAGTTGAGCTTACCATGAATGGGGACCACGGGTCCCAGCCCATACCAGGAGAAACATCCCTAGACCATAATTCCACCTCCGCCGAACTTGACTGTTGGCACAATGCATTCTGGCAGGAGACGTTCTCCAGGTAGACGCCAGACCCTGCCATCCGAACGGTAAAGGGACCTTGATTCGTCACTCCAAAGAACCCGTTTCTACTGATCTCTACGACCCAATTTCGATGTGCTTTGCATTACATTAACCGAGCAGCGCGGTTGGACTTTGTGATCAGAGGCTTATGGGCAGCAGCACGACCATGAAAACCAAGCAGATGTGCTTCCTTACGGATGGTATTCATTGAAACAATACTTCCGGATGCCTGTTGAAGTTCCTCGCGGATGAAGGCCATCGGTTGGGTGCGGTTCTTCCGAATTTCTCTGGACAGCACTCGTCGGTCTCTATCTCCCAGTTTTGTTGGTTTGCCGACTCGGGGCACTTTCCGACAATCACTGCTCACCTTCCACTTAATCACATAGGCCACTGTCGATTTTAGGTACTTCAGATCGCTAGATATGTTCTTTAAGGATCGGCCACACTTGTGATACCCAATAATTATACCTTTCTCGAAATCAGAAAGCTCCGAACTGCGAGGCATCTTGCATGCGACTAAAGCCGATCCAATTCCAATTGCTTTCGCTCGCACTTGGTTTCAACTACAGAGTTATTACCAAAAGTTCAGAGTTGCCAAAGGCCAATCACGGTAGTAAAATAAAAGATGTACTTTAGGTACATCTGTTACCCGGAGGCGTAAAAACTTTCAGAGCTTCGGCCTGGCATTCCTGGTCGTGGTGGCAAAAGTTGCATTCAAAAATAACAAAAGTCGTAATTATGAAACATAGAAAAAAGCTGAAAACTAGTTACATAAATACAACTACCAAGACGGGTTGTGATGTATGGTGCGGGGTCTTTTGACCACATATTCAACAGTAGGGTCATAGTCGCACAGGCTTCTAATAGAAGCGTGGGAAGAGGTTCTAAGGCTTTCAAAGAAATTATGTGAAGCGATCAAAATTTGTTCATGCATGGCCTTCACATTCAGATCCTCCTGAATTTGAGAGTTCCTCACAAACCACGGCGAGTTGACAATCGCTCTAAGTATTTTATTTTGTATTATGTCTAGTTTAGCACGCTCAGTTTTGTTGGCTGTCGCCCATGCTGGCACTGGGTATAACATAATCGGTCTGATTAAGGACAGATACAGTGTTCTTTTGATTTTTATCGATAAATTAGACTTCCTGCCAATCAAGCTGTAAAGGGCACAGAACGCAGCATTCGCTTTTTCCGCTACGGCTGTAACATGGTATTTAAAGGTGAGCTTGCTATCTATAATAACTCCTAAATACTTATAGGAGTCAGCCATCAGAACTGTATCGCTTTTAATTTTGATATCCGTATTACCAATTACATATTGCCTGTAGCGTCTGTAAAGCACAACACAGCATTTACTAGAATTTAAATTGATTTTCCCATCCTCGCACCATTTCGTAACGATATTTACTTTGAATTGCAGTTATTCCATTGCAAGAGGCGGGCTGACAGAATCCGTGAGTACGACCGTGTCGTCGGCGTATTTTAGAATCTTGGAATCCAAGGGATTTGGGAGGTCATTTATAAATATATTGATAAGACAGGGAGCGAGGACTGCTTCTTGCGGGACACCACTGTAAATTATCTTTTTCATGGAAATTCTAAAGCCGATGCTGTTTCCTACACGACATATATCGGCGGAGACCGTGACGTACCTTAGGACCGCAGATATCGTCATTTGCATAGGTGTCCAAATACTTATTGGTAGTCAGTGTATTTGGAGAATGGAAGTTCTGTACTATTTGCTGGATTACGTGATCTTTATCTCCACGCGAAGCTTTAAAATGGGTAACTATGGTGCTGCAAGTACTACAGTACAGCTATTGCAGTCCACGCGTAGCTTAAACTTCAGCAACTGCTGTGCTGTAAGTACTGAAGTAATATACGACAGTGCAGTACTGTACTTATAGCAATACTATTTTACTGTAAGTAAATGACAGCTGAGATGATTATCGGGTTTGTAGAGTACTGGAAGTACCGTAAAAACAAATTGTTCTATATCCAATGATCCGGGTCTCTAAATGAGAAATTACTTCAATGGCGTTGGCGCAAATTCTTTCATTTAAAACAAATTAGAAAGTAAAATATATGAATGTTTTCATGATGCATACCAAACAGTCAGTTTTCGAAAAAATATTAGTAAGCCCAAGTCTCGAGAAATAACATTTTTCAAAGACCTAGGAGGTGAAGGCACTGAGGTTGTTTACACAAGTCCCTTCGTATCTCAACACAGAAACGAAGCGGTATGTTCTGTATACAAAGTATGTACGGTGATGCAAAAAGAAAAGTAAATCATTAAGCTTTTTAGGGTTCAGTTAAAAGCATTTAGAATAATTTAGTGATTGCATACAACAGATTTGATTATCCACCGAAATTATTTTCATTGTCAGTCAATTTATTACTGGCCATCAAATTATCTGCCACAAATGTGTGAAAAATTCATGCATTACCAAAAATCTCATTCAAACTCCATACGACAAGTCTTGAAAAAAAACTGATGTGACTTAAATGACACGTGAGAACTACCCAACGAAGCAGCAGATAAATAAGATCATTTACTCGAAAACCTGTAGTGAATTTAGAATTCCCAAGGTATAAAATTTATTTTGAAACAACTAGAGGCTTATAATTGGAAGCTGAGAGAAACAGAAAACATATATTTGAAATTTTAATAAAAAGTACTATGTAAAATCTTGATTAAAACCAATACGAATGGACAAAGATTATGGAAATTTAGATTGTTTAACCGAAGATTTCTACAAATGTGGGAGGTTCTTACATGAAAGAAAATGTAGACACAATAACTGGAAAAAATGCATTCTTTTTGAAGTTATGTTTGTGTATTTATAACGGGAATACGAACACTTCAACTTGGCTGTGACGGTTTTGGATTAATCTCGGTCTTACATATTCGAAGGCTCAGGCTTACGTACTTTACTTCATCTAACTTCTAAAATAATAGCGAGATTTAAACTTCTCAATTTGACAAAGCTGAAAATAAAATGCCCTGCAACATCTTTTGCGATTTGATATTTATAACTGTGTGAGAAAATCTTCAAAAAATGCAATTTTACATCATGACCGTTTATGAATTACGCAATTAAAACTTTATTTAAATGAAACTATTGAACATTCCTTTTATCTTTCCCTTAAAACAATATTTTTTGAAAACAAAGATTAGATTGACTTATTTGAATAAGATAAAGTATATGAGAACTATGTGCCTAAGACAAGGAACGTCTTCGTGGAACTCTTGAAGAAAACTAGCTCATATTCACGTTGCACATGAAGAAAATTTATTTCTGCGTTAGCAGGGCAGCCAGTCCGCTTAAGGTATTCATTTAAACTCTGTTAACGATTGTAACTGTTATTTATACCCTAAAATTATGTTCCCCGACGTTTCTTTACAAGAGTAAATATACGAGGAATCAAAGGTTAGCTGGTAACCTGAAAAGCGGTGAAATCGAAATCCATTTTCAAAATCGAAAGGGACCACACTAAGAGAAATCAGAAATTAATACTGGTTATCACTATTGTTACTATACGTAAACCAATTAACCCTCACATGAGGAATTTCACAGAATTGCTGTCACCGACACTATAAATTTATACATAAATGCAAGTAGATACATTAAAATATACAAGCCTTATTAGCTGCCGAGTGGTTAAGACCACTTAATGCTGGAAATTCACAAGAGGCTCGATCTCGGACGACCAGGCTGGCTGTATTGTTGGTATTCGTATTGCGAATACGAGTAAGCTTACTTTAGAATGTCCTCCACGAAAGCATCCCTTAGTCACGTAGCCTTTGCCTGCTTTGCCATACACAAATAACGTAACCTAACATTGTCTAAAAAGTAATCCAAATAAATATGATGCAAACACAACTAATACGAATTTACAGCTACCGAAATTATGTTTACTATAAATAAATGTTTGCACACACACTTTTAAAGTAACGATTTCAAATAATTATGTTCGTTTAAACACTATAAATACAAATACAGATATTGTTATACATATATGCAGCAAATAAATGCTGATGTGAATACAATAAACATTACATGTTGGATTACATTACAATACACATTACATGTGCATAAGCACTAAAAATATTACGACATAGATGGATCATACACATGTATCCCAGTATGCAATATGTAAATTATTAATATATATAAGATGCAAATTATTAATACAAATGACTTCTTTACCCCTACCTTGATACTTCGTGGGACACGCATATATGTATATGTGATAAAACTTACTTTGGCAGTCGGGAACTTTAGAAGAATCACAAAAATCACTTGATATGACGCATTGAAATTAATCCTATTTAGTAAAGAGTGATAATATGACTTTCAATTGAATAAAGATGTGGAATCAAAACAAATCCTTCTGTGTCGTTATTTCATTGCCAAGCTTCATTCATGTGCCTGACTGCCAAAATATTACATGTGTAAAGTATGAAGGATAATCACTAAGAAATTACTGTCTGAATTTTGCAGTAGTCCTTTGAATGCCTGACTGAATTTAGGTATATCCCTTTCGAAGAATGTGTACTGCGTCATCTAGGTCATTAAACTATTCTGCAGCATGAAAACTCATATCCAGTCATCATTTAAAATTAAAAGAAAGGCCCAGAGCTTATAAATACCCCAACTGCTCAATATGCAGTTACTCTATACATTTCCCTGACACGCACAGTATTGTTTTATGTAGCACCAGTTTAGGCCACTCCAAAACAAAATTTTTCGTTCCATCACCAATTCCTCTTGATTCGTTCTTTACCGTCTACATGCTCAAGACTACATTCTAACAAGTTCTCATAACTTTTACACCAAAGGTGATAAACTCAAATTACTGTTATATTACCAAACTGGAAGTTATGATCTCACAACTGAACAGCAATTCAAAAGGCTTCGCATGATTTTCATAATCCATCTTACTAGTCTGACCATGTTGTCTGTACCTTACAACTGTAACTTTTTTCAATAAATTTATTTGCATTCGCATAAAATGTATTATTCACCGCCCCTATGCTGTAACTTAAACGTTAATAGTTCATCTTCTCTAAATCGCTCTAGTAACATCTCTAACATAGTTGGCTACACAAGAATTTGATTTCTCCCATTTTTGCCTGCCCTTCTAAGTTACTCACCAGCTCGAACAAGCCCCATTCCATCACCGTTCAACGGTAGCGCGTTTTCTCCATATACGGCCACTTGCCTAACAGCAAATCCAAACAAAGGTTAAAGCCCACAGTGGCTAAATGCTTGTGCATCTCCACAATATGCAATCACTTTTCTCCCCTGCTGTCGCTACGCAAGTATGTAATTAACCTTTCTGCAGTTTCGTCTATTATTTAAAATACGATTAGCCTATTATTTAAAATACATATAAAACTGTGGACGCTTATAGCACCATTATAATACCGATGACATCAAGATCTTCTTGATTATACCAATGAAGAAAATCCGTGTAAAGGGATTAGTCGTCAAGAAATAAAGCTGCATTGTTTCCGAAATTCCATCTAGTTACGACGCAGACTATTACCACTTAGGCTAGGACAACAAAGTTAATTGGCGCCTTCTGTCATCTAACTGAATCATCATATATATATATATGTATACTAATGTGGAAATTCTTAATATATAATACACACATCGTAGAGTCATTAGCACTTTTTTGATGTAGCAATTATGAAAAATGTGCAGTGCCCTGGCTGGGACTCGAACCTGGACTCTCTAATATGCCCCGAGTATGCTTACCGTTACATCACGAAGGCATTCAGAAAGGAGGGAGAAGATACCTTCTAATAAAAACACCAAAACAATGATTTGTTAGCTTCATATGAATAATTCTGATCATGCTGGAAATTAATCATAAGTTAAAGTATATATTTTTCATTAGCTGTTTTTTGAAAGCATAATGATCGAGTCATCAGCGGCCGCCAGCTGATCAGTGTCATGAAAAACGCAGTGGCTGTATGTGTGTCGTGATCTGTAAGATATAGGCTTAACTTAGCTTTTCTGCCGTTGAGCTTCTGCTTGCTCTGGACAAAAAATGTATAAAACACTTTTACTGCCAGTTGAATACTTATTCTAGATGCTATGCTACTGTTTCACGAGCTGACAATTTGTTGGCACCTTCATATGCAAGTCTCGAAGTTGCTTCAGTAAGGTTCTTATGCTGGAATCCGAAGTTTCCCTCTTTACTTTTTCATAGGTCCTTTCATTTCTGAAAACTGGAGTATATGCTCCAACCCACTGATGTTTCCGCCTCATGTCCTCAGGCTGGGAGAGCAGTAGTCTCTGAATATATTTTACTATTCGTATTTTGCATCTTTGGCCCTGGAGGCTGAGCTACAATGTATTGTAAAGGGTTGTTCTGTTTGAATGAAAAATTGTATTGCTGGTCTGAGAACAACACACTAGGCTTAAAAGACTGAGTTTTTGAAACTTGGTCTTCCTGACCAGATCTCGATTACATCTTTACCTAGCATTGCATACAATTCGCTGCCTGTACCCTGTTCTCCTTCGGAGCAATCTATAAACAAAACATAATTTTCAGGTACTGCCGCTGGCCAGAGCTCAACTCTAATATTAAATTTCTCCGAGTGCCAGGATGTTAGCGCAAGTCCTTGGCTCGTATTCTCTGTATTACTAGACCTGGGAAAACTACGAAAAATAACCATCCAAACAGCCTATTCGCCTTTGACCGAGCTCAGGGTTGAATTTCCAGTATTCCAGCGCTCTTAATCACTCGGCCATTAGTAACTAGTTAATTCATTTAGTTATGAAAACTGAACTTTGGTGAATTACTGCAAGGTATTTTAGAAGGTAATGGTACCAACGGAAATTTAAAGCAGTAATGTTCTAAGTTTTGGATATTAAATGGTGAAGGTACTGCATTTAAAAAAAAAAAGAGAACTACTTTGCATAAAAACAGTATTAGGTTACGTTAGGTTATTCGAATATGCGAAACCACAAGAAAGCTATCTGCCTAACGGAAGGGATGCCTTCGGGGAGCACTTTCTAACGGAAACTGGCTCGTATTTGAGTCAAAAATAGAGAACGCCAAGTAAATCAATTATATAGCTAGCTCGTTTGCTTGGATTCAACCCAGGTGGAACTACCAGTATTCAGTTGTCTTAATCAATTGAACACTGATGTAGCATAACATCAGTACTTTTCTTTTGCCTTTAGAAAAACTTTTTTTTTCAGAAGATGATGTTAGATTTACTTTATACGTGTAAACTGTGCAGTACCTCTGCTATTTTAAGGAAAGGAAATAAGAATAAGCATAAGTAATAATAAACTCTATAGCTTCAAAAGTTAATCAACTATACAAGAGAAGAACAAAATACCTTTATTTACACTCCAATCAGTTTCATCTTGTATCAGCATATATTACTACGCATATCGATGCTCAGTTCCCACTAACGTATGTAAAATACTTTATTTGCTGATATAAGTAATCACCGAGAAGAATAAATGAAAGAAATACAAATGCACACGCAAGTTCTGCGACTGTCGTAATGTTAGAATAACAAGAAAATATTTGAAAACTGACATTGATTTAACCAAATAACGTGCTATTAATATATTAGCAAATATACGAAGTTTTTTCCATTGTTTTGCTTAAAGATTTACGAGCGTAAGTACTAACTGCATATCTGGAAACAATCTTTATGCAAATAACATAAAAATATTCTTTTATTTTTAAAGACATGAAACATACCATATCAAATACTCATTATTTTTCTTATACATTAGAGAAGGGGAAAAATACAAAAAATACAATAAATTGACAATACAATAAATTGAGTTTTTGAGATATTACAATAAAAATAAATACACTAAATAAAAAGAAATAAAAAAATATAATATTGTATTTTTATTTATTGAATTAATACAATAAATAAAAATACAATAAATTGAGTTTTTGAGATATTATGTAAAAATGTACATAATATCTCAAAAACTGCTATGCATTTGTTTTGTATAAGTTATGTAAAAATATATTTAAAATACACCATTTTCATCAACTGCACTGGAAAGTAAAAGATAATTTTTTTCAGCCATCATGATATTTTTTATGAAGTGACTGGAGATACAGTCGTGAATCAGAAACGATCTAATGCAATTTGTGTATAAGAGTCAGATGATTTTATTTTTAATCAGATGATAAAGAATATTATGGATAAATATTTCTGTGTGCCTTTTATTAAATCCGTGTAATTTAGAAATGCTTTGTATATATATTTCATGATTTTCAGTCTATTGAATAAGGAAATGCATTACAGAGGAAAAAGAACACTGCATTTGAAGAAAATTATTCTTTGCTGTACGTCGTATTATCCAAGTAAATCCATTCAAACTCTTAGTTTTTTTAAAAAATTCTATATAAATCCTTTGCTTTATTAATGCAGAACTTATAAAATGTTGAAATAATTTAGGAAAACTGCCAGAATTCTTCATGTTACAATAGAAATTTCCATTTTTGGTACATTTAAATGTGGATGTCCTTCTGAATTTGAATATGGATGTCCTCCTTCAGGCTGCTATTTGCCTGAGGGTTTACACACTGAAAAACTTCCTAAGGGAAACTGGGTGGTATTCTCGTTACACATGGGTAAAACCAAAAAAACCCCATGTAGCCTGGAATAGAACCGATGTCGAATTGCAAGTCCTCGGCAAATTTACCGCTCGGCCGTTGGTGGGCTGCATTTTGGTTCTTAAAATAAGGCAAAACAAACGAGAGCTATCTGAGTAAGAAGATGGATGCCTTTGTGGAAGCCTCTCTAAGATGAACCAACTCCTATTTACGTTACATGGAGAAACCACGAGAGCCAACCATACAGCAGTCAATTCGCCTGGGATCAAATTCCGAATACTCAACGGTCTTAACTATTCAGCCATTTACTCAATGTTATCTCGCCAATTTAGCGAGACAGCCATTTACTTAATGTTATCTCACCAATTTAGCAAAACAGCCATTTACTCAGTGTTATCTTTCCAATTTACCCATATAGCCATAATGTTATCTTGCCAATTTAGCGATATAGCCACTTACTGAATGTTAAATAGACTTCCTCTGTATTCTTAATTTTCTATTTGAGTATCGTTTCATTAAAGCATTTCATGCTACATTATACAAAAAAAATCTGATGTGTACACCACATGACTTCCTTGTACGGAATATTAAATTATATGCAAATTTCCTGCATTTTATGAAACATATTGCATGAACAGTTAACGAATTTTGAATTAAATCTGCTTCGTGGATAGCGCATAAACCACAACAGAATAAATGCGGTCTTTAAAGTTCACTATATTTATTTACCATAGTGACACTTCGGCGCTAGGTCACTTAACAGCATTACATCTCATTCATTTTATACCTCAAGAGTGCACAAAAATTTATATCATCTGAAGAATTACCACAAGTTCTATTTAAATACTATAATAAATGTAAAGCGATGTATAAAAGAAATTAAACAAATAAAAAAGAAACAGTTTTTCGCACACGATTCAGCGCCACTTACCTAATGCGCATGCGCTACTAATTAATTTAGTTCTCTCTCCGCGGCAAGGCAATAGTACATAAAAATTCAAAACATTTTCATTAAAATTTGAAAGATATAGAAAAATATAAAACACTAAGTACAAGTAAAACAATAAAAAAACTTTTTTTTACAATTAAAACTACAGTTTCTATGCAAAAACAAGCTCATAACTTAAATGATAATTCCAGAATGAATTATGCATAATTTAATACGCAATAATAAAAGAAGATGTTAATTTGTTGTTGCGAAGCTTAATTTATTTGGATTGGCAACAAATCCACTATTCTGCTGAGTTTCAAATGTAAAGAAACATGGTTGCCGTGGTATTGAAAAAGTAGGCTTAGCCGCACTTAAAAAATTTTTAGTTGTTGATAATTTCACAATTATTGCATGCAGGTTAATTAAAGGCATTAAAATCTTAACCAGAACAACATAATTAAATCACTTTTAAAGAAAAAAATGCACAATTTACAAACATGTAAGAATAAAGAAATTGAGCTCACTGAGAAGAGTGGAAATAAATTTTCGATAGGATTGAGGACAGGACTGTTTCCTGGCCATGACAACAATTTAATGCTCTTTGTACGAAACCACTCTTTTGATATTTTGGCCGTGTGGCAAGGAGCAGAATCCTGCTGAAAAATAAACGAAGCATTGTTGGGAAAGAGATCTCTGATGGAAGGTAGAAGTTTTGGTTCTAGAATAGTGTCAATATATTTTCTGGCATTCAGTGTCCCATCGATGACATGAAGGCGACCAATACCATCTGCTGACATGCATGACCAAATCATAACACTAACTGGATTCTTCACAGTTGCTTGAATGCAGTCAGGCTGTAGCTCTTCTCCTATTCTACATCTAACATATTTTCGCCCGTCACTACCGAATAACGATATCTTAGTTTCATCACTCCATATAACTTGTGACCACTGATCATCTGTCCAATTAATGTGTTTCTTTGCCCTTTGTAGTCTTTGTTTCGTTTCTGAAAATTAAGATAAGGCTTTTTTCGTGGAATTCTATCTGTTAATCCTCTCCTGATTGTTCTTGAACTGACAGAAACACCAGCATCATTCAGATCACTTCTGATGGCCTCTGATGACATTTTTCTATCTTGGAGACATAGTCTTTTTATTCTTCTGTCATCAATAGATGTGGTGCACCTTTTACGGCCTTTTCCTTCGTTGTTTTTTATTGAATTTGTTTCCTGATATCGTAAACAAAAACTTTCGGACTCCAGATGTAGTCACTGAACCACCCACCTGTCTTGCAGTTCTGCATAGGAAAGACCACTTTCTCGTAACACAATAATTACATCTCTTTCTAGGTGTCCAATCTACTCTTTTATTTGATGTCATTGCTTCTTGACTAAATGTTAAAAAATTTTACAAAAATTCCTACTTGCAATTGCAGTGTATAAGAAACAGGTCCTCCTTCTACAGAACAAAGCAAAATAATGAATTGTTTCAAGTGTAAACATGATGTCAGCTTCTACTGGCAGTAACATTTCATTGGTTCTCAGAACAAGAACAGTGATTGGCCAGGAAAGGTAGACATTATAAACTACTTTATAACTGTGTTTTTTATTTATATAAAAGTACATATAACTTTTTTTGTATTGCAAATAATTGAATTTTGTGTTTTGTATTGAATTCAGTAATACATTCTCTTTAAAATGATATATATAAGTTTGCATTTTGCGAAACGTAACATTTTCTATAAGCATACAAAGTTCAAAAACATAAAAATTTCCAAATGTGTCCACAATTTTGGCCACCACTGTATATATATATATATATATATATATATATATATGTAATATTAAAAGCGCAGGAAATGACGGAACACTGTAGATGCGTAGTTATCCTATATTGAAGAGGAAGTAATCTGATTGCGTCGTAAGCTAATGTGTTGACTTCGTAAATAAAACTTGGAAGTAGAAGCGATTTTAATTCCATTTTTATTTCCAATTGATATTTGTGGCCACAATCACTTGGCACTCTAGTCGTGCCTTTCCACAGAAGATTTACATTTTTGATATTGTTGGGATAGAAAGCAAGCCAGCGAAATTACATCTTAGCAGAGTAAAGAGCAAAGCTGGAGTGCGTAGTTATGAAAGATGGAAGCACGCGAAGAGAAAAGTTTTGGTTTACAAGGTCAGTTTCAGTTCTTAATTATTACGTCATCAGAGTTGCGCGGGCCATAGAGTGATCTAGAAATGACGCAATGCAGATAAGTTATTACGATTTTAGAATAGAGAGGAAGAATTAATGTTTATAGTTATATTATAATTCTGATTCATACATTTTTATCTTACATATTCCCCCCTTCAAAAAGAAAAAGGAGTAGCGACAGAGAAGCCTTTTTAAAGAGAAAGAGTTAAAACACTAGCAAATGTTTAAAAAAAAAAAAAAAAAAAAAAAAAAAAAAAAAAAAACATAAATCATAAAATTTTGATTCTATAAAAGTATAATTTATAAATATCAATTTTTTTAAAATAAATTTTTAATTTTTAGAGTCCTATTGCATTTTTCAGCATTTCAGTCCAAAAGTCTTTTTGTTCGAGAGTTCACATAATCATAATTCTTCAGGGAAAGTTCTTGTTATCGCAGAATATCACAAAATAAACTTTTACATAATCATTACTTATAATTAAATGTAATGCACATAAATATTTATGATATTTATATCCATACTGATAAATTAAAATTATAAATATGTAAGATAAAAATGTATGAATCAGAATTATAATATAACTATAAACATTAATTCTTCCTCTCTATTCTAAAATCGTAATAACTTATCTGCATTGCGTCATTTCTAGATCACTCTATAGCCCGCGCAACTCTGATGACGTAATAATTAAGAACTGAAACTGACCTTGTAAACCAAAACTTTTCTCTTCGCGTGCTTCCATCTTTCATAACTACGCACTCCAGCTTTGCTCTTTACTCTGCTAAGATGTAATTTCGTTGGCTTGCTTTCTATCCCAACAATATCAAAAATGTAAATCTTCTGTGGAAAGGCACGACTAGAGTGCCAAGTGATTGTGGCCACAAATATCAATTGGAAATAAAAATGGAATTAAAATCGCTTCTACTGCCAAGTTTTATTTACGAAGTCAACACATTAGCTTACGACGCAATCAGATTACTTCCTCTTCAATATAGGATAACTACGCATCTACAGTGTTCCGTCATTTCCTGTGCTTTTAATATTACATATATATATATATTATATTTATATACTGTTGGTGCGGCCGATTGCAACCAAAATTGGAGGTGCACATCTGCATCTTATGACAGTCCGATATACAAAATTTCAACGTTCTGAGGCTACTCGTTTTCGAGTTATGCGACATACGTACGTACAGACGCCACAAAAAGTCTCTGCAGAATTTATTTTAAATCAGTTTTGTAATTGTTTTGGGGAAAAAGAGTTTTTTTATTTTGTCTTTACATACAGACGTCACGCAAAAACAACGTTAAATTGCATTCTATAGAGGATAAAATGGATATTTTCGTTGAAATATGATATCCGAAATTTTCCGCGATTACAATACTTCCTTTTTACTTCGTACAAGGAAGTAAAAATTCTGCAATTTCACATATAATTTCACTAAAATTATTTACATGCATACAAAATTTGTGACAGTAGTAACACAGTAGTTGCTGTATATAATAACTATAATAATATACAAATAATTATAAATTATATAAGAGTAAGAGCAAACTATTTTTATATTATAAATAGTTTAAAGAAAGGCGAAATCATCTTTTTCCTTGCAAAAGAGTATCGAATTCCTAGTAACAACACTGCTCAACACTGCTGTAGAACAGGACTTCAGATGACATGGAACTTTTGCCAGTGATGCATATAGATTTAGGTAAACAGAGAATGATCTAAGCATTTTAGGGTTATCATTAATCATAGTATACTAAACTGGGATCAGCACAGTAAGTATGCAATCAGTAGGAGCTAACACCATGACTGACTGACTGATAACTTATAGCCAGAATACCACTGAGATCAGTAGTTTATCTGGCTCAATCAAATTTATGCCGGATGGGCACAATAACATAGAACTATCTTCACATAATGTCCGTAGTAAGGAGGAGAAAGACGGATAAAGAATAGGAAGACCAGCAACGTAAGAGCTCACTAGCAAGTAACCGGCCAGGTAAAGGCGTGACTAAGTGGGAGTCATAAAGTGAGTGTAGAATGTGAAGTACAATAAATGAGTAAGATACAAAATTAAGAATGCTAATAAACACATTGGGTACATTACTTACAGGTGGGCACTAGGTGGGAAAGTTCGGGTCCCTGATAAGGTGGGCTGCAAGTGGGCGCAATTTGGCGTCCTCATTCAATATTTCGTAGGTAAAGATATCAAAATTTCTCATATGGTCACAGTTCAGAGCTTTCGTGAAGAATATCCTGTTGATCTTATTCAGGTGCTCTTCTAGAGTGTCCAGTTTTAAGTCACAGTGCAGTGTAGCATTGCTCACAAAAAAGTGAGCATGGGTGATAAGCCTTAAGACTTTGTTTTGCATGATTTGAAGTCTTTTTATATCCTCCTTGGTAGCCGTGCACCAGGCCGGCGACGCATAGGTTATCAATGGCCTAATTGCCGTGATATAAACTAGCCTCTTTTTCCTGAGGTCTAAGCTAGAATAATTACCCAATATAGGGATGAGACTATTTACAACAGTGAAAATTTTTCTTCTGACCTCTGTTATATGATCTCCCCATTTTAATCTTTCATTTAGCATTACTCCTAAATATTTCGCCTTACTAACTCTAGGAATCTCTTCAGAGAATAAGAAGAGCTTGCTATTAATAGTCAACTGTGTATTTTTCCTCCTTATCAATAATAATTGCGACTTGCTGGCATTAATAGCAATTCTCCAAGTCGTACACCACTTTTCTACCACTGGTAGAAGCTCCTGTAATTTCTTGATTGCATGCTGTGCGTTTGCGGACTTTACGGCTAATGCCGTATCGTCCGCATAGCACCCAAGAAAGTAATTTCTGCCAATGTGGGCCCTAGGGAAGTCATGAACTTAAAATAAATACAGGACGGGCCCTAAAATGGACCCCTGTGGGACGCCTGCATTCATGGTGCGTAAACTGGAGATGTCCTTTCCAATAGCCACAGTGAATTTCCTATTAGTGATGAAAGACATAATTAGCTGAATCAGCTCTCTATCCATAGGGAGATTTATAAGTTTATAAATAAGCCCCTCATGCCAGACGCGGTCGAATGCCTTCGCCACGTCCAGCATGAGTAAGGCGACATTTTGTTTCTTGTGAAGCGCATCCCCACAAAACTCGACGAGCCGAACCAGCTGCTTCGTTGTTGAAAGCTTTCTCCGGAAACCAAATTATTCCGGAGGCAGTAATTCAATATAGTGTTTCAATCTGCTGTAGATTAATCTCTCAAAGACCTTTCCTAGTCCCGGAAGCAAGCTAATGGGCCTGTACCCATCTGGCTTAGTGTTATCCTTGCCGGGCTTAGGCAAAAAAATAACTTTTGCGATTTTCCATTTTGTGGGAAAATAGCATTGACTAAGACACGCATTGATAATACTCGTGAATTTTGTCACAACATTGCAGGGCAGATTTCTAAGCGCGTGATTATTAATACCGTCTATGCTAGGGGCCTTTTTGACTTAAAGCTTCTTTGTGATTTCTTTGATCTCACTGGGGGTAGCAGTGGCCATGTACCTCTTAGCAGTGTGGGCATTAAGCCAATCCCTAACAAAGTAGCATGCCTCATTGACAAAATTAATGTCCATGGGCGTCATGTTAGGTCTGAACTGCTCTTATAAATGGTCCGCAAGGACCGTCGATTTGTCTTTATTATTGAGAGCAACAGAGTTTTCAGTATAAATCGGCTTATTGCATGTACGCTGCCTTTTCAACTTACGCATGAACGTCCAGAGGGTGCCATCATTCGGACTAAGATTCTGAATTTTTTCCTCCCATACATCTCTCTTATGCTCATCTATTTTCTTTTTAATTAATATATTTAATTTGTTCATATCTCTTTTAACGTGAGGGCTCCATGTAAGGTGCCACGCTTTCCTTATCCTATTCCGGTCCTTAATCATCTCTCTAATTTCCTGTGGCAGAATGCCAGCGTTATTATTTCTTCTCACGTGTCTAGATGCATTTTCAATAGCATTATTGATTGAATCAGTGAGGGTATCAACTGCATCATCTATATCTTTCCACGAGTTCAGAGTATCAAAGATGGGCGGATTCTGACTGAGAAACTTCTGGAACTTATTCCAGTCAGTCGTGCGGATCATTTCATTTTCTGCCTCTTTAATAGTGCCTAGGTAAGCAATGACCGGTATATGGTCAGAGCTCAATTCGTGCTTTACTTCAGTATAAATAGGGATTGAAGTATTTGTCAGAAGAATATCAAGAAGGTCTGCATTTCTTGGGTTCTGTGGTCTGTACGTATACTCCTCAGTAACATGCAGGGCAACTGGGTGATTATTTATAAATTCATAGAGGACCTTACCATTTTGGTTAGTTTTACGGCACCCCCACTCGGAGTGCTTTGCGTTGAGATCACCCGTTAGGATATACTTATTATTGTCAGAGAGAAGTTTGGAAAGAAAACTTTCATTCAGTAGTTTCCTGGGCGGATTATAACATGAAATGAAATTCAAATTACTATATTGCGGTAAGTACACTGAGACTGCGACCATCTCATGTCCGTCGTTTCTATCTTGGCTAATCAAACAGGACTGTAGCGAGTTTCGCACATAAATTGCGGCCCCACCACCACGGTGACTCAAACGATCGCACCTATATGTGCGGTAATTAGGCAAATTTATACGCACGCATGGCGTGGCAAAAGTCTCTGTTACAAGGGCAATATCAATATTGTGATTGTTAAGGAAGTTTAAAAATTCCGTCAACTTGTTCTGAATGGCATGAGCATTCCAGAATGCTAATTTTATGGGATCTCCTTGTGTGGTGTACCTATCCATTAAGATCTTTATTTATGGTAGTTTTGTCCTTATGAGTAGGTGCATTTTGTCCTATTTGCTGTGTTAAAAGAAAGCCGGAGCTCTTAATGACCGATACAAGCTCGGCCAGGTGTGCAAAAACAGTTTTTGCTTCCTTGATCGTGTCTGCATACAAACCAGTAGACAGGGCTTGTGCAAATGATTTATTTTCTATAACCCTACTACTATATACTTTTGGCTTATCCTGTTTCTTTTTAGGGAACATCTCACAACCCCTAAAGTTCGAGGTGTGAGATTGTTTACAGTTCGCACAACATGGTGGCAAGTCAGAGTTTTTATTAGGGCATTCAAAGGACAAATGTCCCTCTCCGCATCTCACGCACTTGCGTGCATAGTTACAGCCAGTTTGCGTATGATGAAATCCTTGGCACCTATAGCATTGTAGCGTGCCCGATCTACCTTTATAATTTTCGACTTTAATTCCTAGGTCACATAAGTGAGTTTCGTTGTGTATATCTTTGGATTTGGGTTTCTTAGGCAGAGTAACTAAAAATAGCGGGAGTTTAATAAACTCCCCTTTTCTTCTGCGCGTAAGTTGCTTAACTGATTCAACTTTGTATCCTAAATCCTCTAACTCCTCTTGTATTTCTACCGTATCTGTATCTCTTAAAAGACCTCTTATCACAACTTTTATGTCTTTATCCTCAGGAAGCGTGAAAGAGTGATGTTTCACTTTCGTGTCTTTTAAATAAGTAACAGTCTGCCTGTAATGTTCAGGGTTTCTGATGAAAATTTTAATCCCTTTATTATTCTTATTAGAGTTAAATTCAATGTTTCTCTGTTTAAGTGCCCTAGCTATGTTTTTCCAAGTAGGGTAATCTACTTTAACAGTTATGGGTGGTATCCGTGACTTTTTCACAAATTCCGCTTCTATGTTTTCATCTGAGCTTGTATTTTGTTTAGACGTACTAGCGTCTGTGTCCATACTATTGTTATCCTCACCATTAGTGGCATTTTCACTAAGTCTCTCCTCCATAGTGTTCAATTGAGTTGCGCCAGCCTGGGGAATATGAACGTCAGTTCGCCCAGTCGGGCACGTGACCTCATCTGGATAACTGAGTGGTCGCGCTGCTTTTTCGATTCCAGACCTACTCGCTGCAGCCTGTTTCTTAGTTCCTTCACGAGATGGAGCCACATTATTGTGGCTGCTGACCGCAAACTCAGAACTCAATGTTTGTGTAATTTTACTACCTATGTCCTGACTAGGCGAGATTTTTAAACTTTTGGGAGCCTTCGGTTTGGGATTTCGTTTCAAGCTAACATCACCTTCATGTATGGTACTGTGCTTGTACTGTTCGACAGTAAGTGCGGAGTCATCATCAGCTATGTTCGCAAGAACATCAAATTTCTTTTGCACCTCAGGAGGGTCCGATTCAGTATCGCTCAGAGTACGTTTCGTACTTTTGGTAACAGCAGTCCAATGCATATCGTGTTGGGAGACATCAGCATGATGGGAATCAATTTCATTAGGCGCTAACCGGTTAGAACCGACTTGCGCTAAGCCTAGTTCAGAGCCACGTGGAGTTCAGACTTGCTCGTACTTTATCCGATAGGTTATCAGGTTCAATGTTCCTTCTAACCTTCTTCGGGAACATACAAGGACCTGACTCGGAACAGAGAGCTTACTAAAGCTATGTTCACTAATTGTGGTAAGTAGACAGGATACAGACGAAGGGTATACAAAACCCTTTATTTTTCTCTATATACAATAACTTCCGTACTTCGGAATACACTGACCCTCCACTCGGGGTTCTAACGTAAAAAAGTATAAAAATAAAACTAAACTCTAATTTAACTTTAGAATAATACACGTGGAAGATTGGCCTTATAATAACAGGAAGCGTATGTAGCACAGAGACTGTAAACACTACAATACGTTTAATTTATGAAGAGGATTAAAACCTCTGGCCTGGAAGGCGAACAGCAACTGCGTAACTTCTAAGGTAAGCGGCCTGCGTTGACTTACTGCTTCCTCTCTTCCTTGCTTGGCAAAAAGCCACAACTTAAATACTTGGCGTTCGCCAGACAAACTTTGCATAAAAACCTTCACGCTTACAATTCTGGCCGGAAGTAGAAAATAAGAAGTGATAGTAAAGATTTAAAATAAAATAAACGTTAGTAAAATTTAAGATACTTACAAGGTTAGGGAGAAGATTTAATAGAAAATCCAGATCAATTCTTTCATCCTCAGTCAAAGGTAAATCCTTCTCTTTGGAAGTTAATTCCGCATATCGAGCGAAAATTAGTTTGACCAGTGACATGTTGATCAAGTCCTTAAACTAGTTCAGTCATCAGGGAAAAATAGATGCAAAGAATCAGTAAAATCGCACTCAGGACTTTTTACTACTCTTTGGTCACTTAAGACCGGTGAGCAACCTTTTATGTGCTAACAACTGATCGTAGAAGAAAAATCAAATTGACTTAGTAAAACCGAGAGCCGTGCTAAGACAACCTTCACGTGCGACTGATGTACGCGAGGAGAAGCTAATGATCAGCTAACACCATAATACATCGATTCACATAAAAGCAAATTACTCACTGCTAGGGCAACCGCTGGAAATTAGCCAATGAAAGTCAAAGTAAATGGAGATTGCAACCCCGCCCACCATGACAATATTATATGGAAGTAAGGCCTACGTAAGTTTTGTTTCGTATTCAGAATTAAATATATCTTTTAATGAAAAAAGTAATTGTGGACAGATTCGAGTTATGCACACCCCATATCCTAACAGGACTATTTCAGTAATAACTCAGACAATAGCACAGTGTAAACAAACATCCACTCGCGGGTCATCTTCAGTGTAGGCGGAGTTAATAGCGATACTCGTTTTGACTCTCCTTCGCTAATTTGAGAGTAGTTGTCCTAGCAATGTACATTTTGCTTTTATGTTGCCCGCTCTTACTTAGTCGCAGGTCATATATGGCCATTAGGGGCGAAAGGACTTTATACGTAACGAATATTCGGCCTATTCTATGTTAGGCCTCAGGAGGCTGGGCTCAGCCTATACTGGCAGATATTAAAAAGCTTTAAATTATCCAAAATAAAATGCTTCGCATTGTCACTGATGTTTACAAATCACCAGGACCTAAAAGTCCCTCTGCTCAGCGAGTATCTTAGAAACAACCAACTTTAACTAGTTCTTTATAAGGGAATTAATAGCTTTACTGTATTTACTCATCGATAATCAATTATGTAGTACTGGAAGATGATAGACTTATTAGACCATTCTTTGCGCATTTCTTAACATCAGAATACTAACTAATTCTTAACATCAAATAATAACTAATTCTTAACATCAGAATACAGAAGGATTTTGCAGCTTTAGTGATTTATTTTACTAATCTATTCCGGTTCAATTTTGATTCAGAAAAGAAGCGTACATTAATGAGAAAGTAATAAATTATAGAGGGCGTTTAAGCATTTTTAGAATAATTTCGATAAAGAATTTAAAAGAAAACGAAATGTTTTGGAATAAAAATTCCTGGCAACAGTTTATTATTTGAAGTGAGAAATATCTTCCGCTACTTTTAAATTAATTTATTCTTTCTAAATGTCGCATGAAAACAAGCTGTGAATTATAAAACGTTTTGTTCATTCCGGAGAGAAATATTTCCATTCTATAACTCAAAGGTATTGCGTATTGAAATAAATAAGTGTAAAATAGGAAACATTATTTTTCGGAAAAGGAAAAACCATCAGTCAGTACATATACATGGAAAGAAGATCCAAACCAATATCCGAAAAACGTATGTACTATTTCTAGTGTTTTAAAGTAATCTATCGCCTACTATAAATGTAAGTAATGTTCTAAGTTAATTCTTTGGTAACAAGAGAAAAACCGCCTAAGCAGAAATCGACAGCAACAATAAATAAAATAATAAACCAAGATTTAAACTTTAAAAAAGCTAAAGTGATAATATTTACCAGTTTTACTGAGGCAAATAGTTCAACGCAGAACAATAATTAGTAGAACCTTGCATGAAAATTGTTTAGCAAGAGATAAATAATACATTTTGTTCATCAACAGAAAGCAACAAATCGTATTTCGAAAAGCATCCCTGTATCCTTTAAAAAGAGGAAAACTGATACAGGTATTGCATAGGTACCTTTTCAACGTATTTCAGCGATGCCTCCTGACGTTTTACTTATGAACTACTGTGCCTGGGGTCTTCAGAAATAGCTCTTTCTAAGCGGAAACCCACCATGATTGATGGACTCTGGAAAGCAGTGAAAAGGGAATGGAAATCAGTATCCCTGGAAAATTTATGGAATATATTCTTTTATGGAAATTAGGATGCAGAATTATATTTCAGAAAAAAAGGCTATCAGATCAAGCTTTACATAAAGGACTATATGTATTTTAAGCATTAAATAAACGGCCTCGATCCTCTATAATTGCAAGCAGTCGTAAACAGCTTATTTACGTATTGTACATATTCAGTATGCATATAATAATGTGAAGTTAGATTACAATTGTGTGTAATTCTTTCCCCTGTATTTTGGGTTTCTTTGTATGTTACTCCTAAAGGGATGGCTGGTTTTTCAGAAATGGCCTTTGGATAAAAGATGATTGAATCAAGGAATAAAAAAGAAAAATCTGAAACCTTTTCAGATTTTATAGTACGCCCAAAGGAGTGTTTTTTAACGTTCTGTATGTTACCTTTATTCATTAGATGTCATGTTCTTCGCACTTAAACCATAAAATTCAGTTCAACAGCAATATCACAAAATAATTTTAAAATGATCATAGCTTTAGAATTTCCAATACACAGACTCGCGAGATTAAGATATATATATATATATATATTTTTTTCCTGCAAAGTGTAGCCATTGCTCCCTTGAAATCGTTGAATTTCGTAATCAAAAACTCAATACAAAATATGAAATAGATAATAAAACAAATTTCAAATCTAGGCTTCCGGATGACCATATTCGAGTGGAGGACTACGTTATTCGGAATTTGATGTATCTAGGTACCGTTGGTTTTTCACTGTGCGAGAAACATATTTACATGCATGCAAATTCTTCCTTATTTAATTTCTTTAATGAATGGCTCTAACATTTGGTGGCAACAATTTAAAGAGTGAAACATCGTTTATAATGAACCAACGCAAGATGCCTTCTGGCCGAATTGCGCGTTTGGGCTATTAAGTTTTCATGTTTACTTTTCTAAAGATTAAAAGATTCTGTTTGCAACAAATATAATTGAAAGATAATTTTAAAAGTTTTGTTTGACTTATACTTATTCATCGATTTCTACGTCCTACGTTATTTTGTTTTCCACTATTTTTTGTAACAGTTTGAAACTAATTAGTACATAGAATAAGTGAAAGTCCACAATTCCATATAACCTCACGGAGACACAACATTTTCGTTTTATAATGCCTCTTTATATCATAGAAGGGCATAGTTCTTTATATTCTGTAACCTGCCGTATGGGAGTAAGGATTTTAAAACTCCGACATGAATAAAGATGCATAATTGGTCCACATCAGTTCTTTATAATTGCGGCATGGGAGAAAAAGATTCGCGCTTGTTGAAGTCTGTATTGGCAGTATGTGGTTGTTAAGTCTGCTTTTCGTATACGGTAATGTTAAGTCTTTTGCTTGTTGTTTACCATTTCTTTTTATCGTTAAATTCTTTTATTTCCTAATACAGTTATTCAGATTTTTTTTTTGTTTTCTTGTTTTTATAGGTTTCTTACCTTTCTTCAGCTGTGAGGAATGTATTAAAAAGCTTGTGGAATGCTCCAACTTACGAGTTGAAGTGCAGATGGCCCAATATTTACCGGCTGCAGATGAAGGTCTTGAAAAATTATGCGGGTAAAAAAACCTTTAAATACAAATTATTTGTTCTTAGTCGCATAGTTATATTCTGATAAAATTTAAATTTTCTAAAAATTAACATTGTAACATTTCTTAAAAATCAGTTTGATCTATTAAGAGAAATTCGCATCTACTTTACTTTTTGGCGCTTAAAATGAGTTTGTTTTTTAGTTGACTTAAAGAATTTAATAATGCTAAATTCCACATTTTCTTTGATCGTGATCATTAGGAAACTGGAACACCGAAAAAATTCTTCCTGCTCGAAAAAAAGCTTACGCAAGTTAATTTCGTAACACAAATAGCATTGTGTTTAAGACTAAAGTATTTCCTTAAGTACTGTTATGTACTTAATTAATGGTAACTGAACCTCTTGAATTTGCGACTTAACTCGTGTCAAGGGAATTTAAAGCTTTTACTTACGCTTATAGACTAATTAATAAGGGACGTAACATCAAAAGATCACCTAAAAGTCTTTATTCGGGGAAGTTAACTCAACTGCTCTTTTTCACTTTGCTGTTTAGGACCGTTATACGAGAATTAATGCGTATAATTTTAGAGCGTTTAACTTAAATCATTCGGGACATACTATTAGGTTATTTAAAACCTAATCTCCCAAAACGTCTAAAAGTAAATTTGGTATGAAGTGAAAAGCGCCAAATTTACGAGACCGATATGGACAGCTTTTTGTTACATGGAGAAACGGGAAGAACACTAAGCTATTAAATCAGAAGATGTTTAGCTTTTGCTATTTTTAAATAAAGCTAACATTTGAACAGAATGTAACATGTTGGGAAAATCTTCAGTTTCATAAAAATTTCCAATGTAATTATAAGACTCTATCCTCGAAGCAAATTTCCATCGGTGTAGGTTTTAATGAAGCAATTACATTAAGGGAGGCCTTCGAAATATTGGAAACGATCATCGTCACTAAAGTGTTGAATACCGTTACGTTTTCTTGATGTGTGTGCTCCTATTTATATACGAGGACCAATAGCGGGCCAGTGGCGAAGTTGCTGAATACGTATTTGGTATTTCGGTTCGGATTCAAATTCTGGTGAACGAGCTAGCTAGATGGGAATTTTTCGTGAGTTTCTGTGTGTAACGCGTGTACGAGTCAATTTCCCTTAGGACGTCGTTCAGAAAGGTAGCGCTAGTGTCCTTTGTGTTAATAAAGCAAAACAAACCAAACCTATTTAACTTTGCTTTTAAGATATGCATACACCTAATAATTAGTAGTTGCAACTCTTAATTTGATGGTAGTTACTATAATTTGGTTTTATTAAAACTAAGTTTCTGATTTAGGCTGCCTACTTCATTACAAAAGTGTCGAACGTGGCATTGGAATGTATTATTTCATTGTAAGTTATCTTGTTGCATTATTTTAATAGCGTAAGCATTGTGACTAACACCAGTATAAGTAATAGCTCGAAAGCAATAATTCATTTCTGCAGTACTGATTTAAGCATTTAACTGCATAATTTAGGAACGCCCATCAGTGGCTGGGCACTAACGTCATTAAGCACTACCTGGGTTTAATTTCAGGCAAGAACCCACCAGCGGCCAAATGTCAATAGTTCGGTCTGAGGTTCGAATCCTGCTAGCTGTATGGCCGTTGTCGCAGCTTTCCCCATGTGTAACTTGTATGTGAGCTAGTTTCACTTAGAAAGTCTTCCACGAAGGCATTTTCTTAGACGGATAGCTCTTGAGTACTTTGCCGCAGTCAAATAAATGAAACCAAACCTTGATTCCGGGTGAAAGGGTTGGCTGCATGGGCGTTTCCGTAGTTTTCCCTATGTGTAACATGAATATGACCCCAAGTTTCCTTATTGAGTCTTCCATGAAGGCATTCCTTCCTTTAGACAAATAACCCTCCAAGTGTTTTGCCGTAATTAAACATATGGAACTAAATGCAAGACTTAACAGGTCTCATATGATTAACTAGCATTTCATTCAATCCACAATATAGAGTATAGAATCCAATTGAATAGATAAATATTTTACCGAATTTGTAAATTTTTAAAGCAGCAGTTATTTTTATTTGGTTTTCTAGAGTGGTAGCGTGGTATATTTCTAGCGTGGTATAATTGATAATCACGAGAAAAATTTCAGTGAAATCACCGATTGTTTCGCTGGTTTTCACCATATTATAGTTCTGAGGCAGTATAGTTATATTCTTCAGCTAGCATTTTGAAAATACTTGAGTAAGAAATCTTCACTGCTAGAAAGCTGCAGCTTTCCATAATATATCTTAAATCTTGCATGAACTTCTTTGTTATTTGTAAAGCTTTAGTAGTACCACCAAACCTGACATATATATCCGTCTAAAATATTAAAGTGGATGAACATTACGAGTTTATTTGCTCCTCCTTTATGCAAAGGAACGCCGATTTCTACTTCTACTGAAACTTTCATTTATGTAGCTCAAAAAAATATCCTTTTACTATTAAAATCTTTTTCAGAAAGAAAGTCTTAAAACTAATTGAGAAACACGCTAGTCCTACTGTTTTTCTGTTTATGAAGTTATAATTTTTTAATTTTAGGTTTCTGCTTAGGTATCTATGCTTAGATTTCTGCTTAGGTATTTCTGCATATGCAATATGTGGCACTGAAATGTTTTTGTTTCGCAATTCCAAAGCAAATATTTAAATGTTTATGTACTAGTAAGTACTCAAAACCTATAAATGGCAGTATTACTTTTAAACCGCTCGGTTTAAGATATCTGGGAAATGTTTTGAAGTAAAATTTGGGTAATATTTTCCATTATACTTCGGCACACGGCAAACAATATTCTCTGGAAAGATATGCATTGCATCTTCATTTTGGCGAGAAAACGCTTCCCATCAATTTACTTCCGTTATGGCAAAATTTTCCGAAACTGAACAAATCTATGACCTAGTTATTTATTCAGCAAACAAAAAGCGAAACACAATGACAAACTTTTAAGACTCTGTTCTTCATACTTTGAAGAATAACATCGGTTATAATAGACAAAGGCATTTAATTTGGCGAGGTCCAACAAGCAACGCTCAAATGTAGAAAATTATTTAATGCGAGTTGTTTTATAAGCGCAATTGCATTAAATTCGGAAGTTACACAAGCATTTTCGCTTCCGAATGGTTACAACTGATTCATTCATCCCAAGGTCGTGTGAAGAAAATGTCCCGTATTTCACAGAAATATGGGAGGATATATTTCTAATGGCGAAATGTTGATCTTTAAAAATTTTCTAACATGATTGAAAAATGTAAATGAACATATCTATTTATACTGTCGAGAACAATAATTGATAATTGATTTTCTATTGCATCTTGTGCTTTATCTTGTGAAATGTTTGGACATTTTGGTGTCTAATAAGCCCGCTGGTGACAAGATACTACCTCTGAACACGGCTAGTGTAACCAGAGTATAAATCTTTGCGAATGTACTAGGAGCACTAACATATTCGTATTTTCTGTTTTTAACATGACCGCCAGACAGTGTCAGAAAACCTGCACAAACGAATCTTTTTTTTATCAGGCGTGTAATCCTGGTGTGCCTTGTCATAATTTCGCAAACGAAAGCTAATATCTGAGAGCTAAAACATCATGCAGATATTGCCCAAGTAGGAGCGTATTTGATCCTTAAATGTGAATGAACTAGGCTGTGGATCTGAAAATACTATGATTTTCATAGCTGAAACAAATATAGCTGAAAATGAAAAATCATTTTGGACTTGATATGATTTTTCAATATATTCATGGTGAGACGGTAAATCCATGACCAAGGCATCCCTTACCATTGGGCAGATAAGCTTCGCCAGTCATAATCAAATAAAGATCGGATTAAAGCTGAAATCTGTTACAGTAGCCTTTGTTTTAACTTTAAACTGTTATGTTCAGCTCTGAATTTCCTTAACTATCTTCATTTGTTTTCTAATATTTATTTTCAGTGTTCAAGGGCAATACATCGAATGCCTTTTTAATGTTTCTCAAATATGCGACGAAGAACTTTCTGCCACGATCAAGCTGACGTTTATGAACAACGAAGATTTCATTAAACAATTCTGCAAACGGGGTTCAGATTGGTGGAAAAGTGAGTAATTTATGAAAATTAAGCTTATCCTCTTGAATGTAATAATGTACTTTGTTTTTGCCACGCTTTGAACGTTTAATGAAGTACGCCTTAATTCTTGGTTTAAACATTATTTTGCTAGTTACCTTGCCGTGTGTTCAGTTTCTGTGGAAAATTAAGGTAGACTTTAGTATGTACTCTTCATAATATGCGGTGGCTTAAACAATTGAGAGTACACCTTACTTTTACTTGATAAATCTAATTTTCAATATAAATAACACATTACTAAGAAGAGGGAACACGTTTCTATTTTTACACGTAACGAATGGTTTAATTTAAAGTAAAAATAAAGAAAAATTAACTAAAAAATTCGGAAACATTTTAAATAAACATATGCTGAGTTTTGCCTCAAAAATTAATACACAATGACATTTTTGTGATTTCTCGCATGCAAAGAAAGTCAATATTTTGTTGCATGTCCTTTGGCTTTTATGATGTCTTCCAAACGTTGTAGTACCAATTCAACCACCGTTTTGCTCGTATCTGAAGATATTCTCATTCATCTTGCAAAATTGTTTAAAATGTGCTTTGTTTTAATTCTGTGCTTTTGGACCGCTGTTTCGAGCGTGGTCCATAGATTTTCTATGAGATTGATGTCTGGGGATTATGGTGGTGTGTATAACTGCTTTTATAATGAGCAAGATACAACATTTTGATCTTATGAGTCGTGTTTGGGGTCATTGTCGTGTTGGAATATGAAATTTCCGTCGAAACCTAACCTCTTAGCACTTTCTTTTAGATTAATGTGAAGTACATTCAAATAAACCATACGATTCATAATGCCATCTATGAAACTAAATTTCAATTTCCTACCCAGTTGAAGCCATAACAACCACAAACTATAACGGAGCCACTACCATGTTTAACTACAGGATGTATTTTTTGGATCCAAAACTGTGTTGGCTTTTCTGCATACGGCTGTCGCTGCGGAAAATTTTGGATTAATTTTAATCAGTGAATGCAATTTCTTCGAAAAGGTACTAGTCTTCAAATAAGTTTTTAAAAACTGCAGACCCTTTTCCGATTTTGCAAGCTGATGAGTGGTCTTTTTCTAGCAAATCTATTTTTATATCCAGCTTGTCTAATTGCATTTCGGGCCCACCAGCGGCCGAGCGGTAAAGTCGCTGAACACTGGTAGTTCGGTCCGAGGTTCGAATCCCGCGAACGGGCTGGCTACATGGGTGTTTTCGGGGTTTTCCCCATGTGTAACGTGTATACGAGCCAGTTTCCCTTAGAAAGTCCTCCACGAAGGCATCCCTCCCCTTGGGCAGATAGCTCTAATGTGCTTTGCCATAATTAAATACACCACCACACCACACTAATTGAATTTCGCAATTTTCAACACTTGCACTTCTGGCAATGATTTGAGAAGTTTCTGCAGCAAGTTTGACTGCACTTGCTTCAGAATAAGTGTTGATAATCTTTCAAAATTTTCTTTTGGTGACGTCACTTAGAATATCTTTTCATCTTCCACTTTTTCAAACAATCCACCATTTTTATATTTTTCAAGGATTTTCTGCATAGACGATTGACTTTTACCAACAATATTAGCTATTTCACGGTAAAAATCTTTTATATAATTTTTAATGCGAATTTCCTTGCATCAACACTGGTTTCTCTTCAAGACGCCATTTTCTATTTAAAAGTATGGCTTAACGTTCATATAACAAACTTCATCACAAAAGTGAAAAGGTTTAAGATAAGATTATGCAACATTGGATCAAAATAGAAGCCACGTAGAAAAAAAAAATAATGCATTCTAATTTTTTGAGGCAAAAATCTGCATACGTTTATTTAAAATGATTCTGATATTCTGCGTTGTAGGTTTTTGTTGGTTGCTCTTTATTTTTACTTTAAATTAAATAAATTGTTATGTATAAAAATAATTGGTAATTAGTAAAACAATTGGCTTCTTGGTAATCTCTTATTCATATTGAAAGTTAGATTTATCAAGTGAAAGTAAGGTATATTCTGAATTGTTTGAGAAGCTGTACTCAAATATTTGACCTGTAAATGATAACTGACGAAACTGTAACGTGTTTGATTGCCTGTTCTTGAGGTACTTCAGAATAAAGAATCTGCAACTGCTAACTTGTAAGTTCCATAATTCTCACATGAATCTGTAAGCTTGGATTGGTAAATGTTAAATTTTATCATTCCTCTAAAAGCAATCCTTGTGGATCCTACTATTGCATTTAATAATATGAAGATGAGATACGTATACGGAAAGTATTTTCGGTCATTAATACTCCAGAAATCACGACTGCCATGCGTTTCCAATGCCTGATCGCTTACCTGCAGTTTTATTGTCAGATGAAATAATTAACGTCTTAAATTAAGGATTCAGAAACTATTACATCTGACACATTTGCACACAGTTACAGCTATGCAGGTTTCGACAGTATTAACTGTTTTTTTAGTCATCGCATTTAGAGTTTAATCTTGAATCCTTTCTTCAATCAAAGACGGTAAAGTTCTGAATACTCTTATTATTTAGGCGTTCAGAAGCATCGGAAGTCCTTGAGTACTCGGTTAAGCACGAAAAAGAATTTCCCCAAACATCAACTTTCAGATTGAATATATTCATCTAGAAAGAAGCAACAGCAAAAAATTAGCTTTAATATCTTCGGATTATCCTTGAATGATTTAAATATACAGCCTCTGATATCCGATGACGAGTTTTCTAAAATTTAGAATTATAATTCCCTTTGCGTCCTCATAGATAACAAAGTTCTTAAAGGTATTCTCTCTCGGAAGTCCAGAATTTTTGGATACCGTATGCCATGAAAAAATTTACGCAAATTGTCCTCTTGCAAAACATTGTAAGGTATGCTTGAAATTAGTTGTACTTTCTTTACGCTACCGTACGTATTTTTACTTAAATACGAACTATCCTTGTAAATACACCCCACTAGCGGTGAGGGATTAAGATTGCTGAATATTCGGAAATCGATCCTTCTTTGGGGACCGTCAATGGCCGGGCGGTGAATTCACTAAACACTGGTAGTTCGTTCGGGTTTAAAACTCCGAGAACAGGCAGGTTGCATGGGCATTTCCGTGTTTTTCCCCATGTCTCGTTTATCAAGTGAAAGTCCTCCACGAAGGCATCTATCCCCTTAAGCAGATAACCCTCGACTGCTTTGTCATAATCAAATAAACCAAAGCGACTCTGGTTCGAACCGTAGGCAAACGGGTTGGCTACTTGATTGGGTTTTCCCATATGTAACGTAGTAGATATGAGCCAGTTTCCCTTGAACACAAAAAAGAACTTCCTTGGATTTATTTTAAGTTTTTGAAAGAATTAAATTTATTCTTCGACAAACCGAACTGTTTAAATCTCATTTATTCTATATATCCATACTGGTCATTTCAACGGTTTCTTATTCTTTACAGGTTTTATGAAAAGTTCTCGGTGTATTAACCAGCAAAATTTCAAAAGCTGCGTTACTGCCGATAATGCCGGCATTCTTAAAGAAAAATTTGAGATGCGAAGAAGATGTTCGTAAGTATTTCTGAACTAGATGGGAACTCTCGGATGAGTTGCTGCATATCAGGAAAGAAGCTGTAACTTCATATCTTGGGCTAAAGGAGCTTTAAAATCACTCTCAGAATGGCTGATAGTTAATGCCTAAGAATTCAGTGTAGTTAAAACTTTAAGTTCTAAATTACGATTAATCTTCGCTGGGGTATATCAATCATTTTCGTGGCAAAAGCCAACTTCGTATTCTCAACTCAAAATAAACAAACTGCAAAATTGTATGGTAATAAAATCAATAAATTGCCGGATTCGAAAGTTTTCTTAAGAAATCGCTAATTTTACTGTGATTTGAATATGTTGGAGCTGTTTTTAAATGGGAAACTTGGGTAGTTCCACATCGAATCAGATGATTAACAAGTTTACGAACCGCATTCCTTTTTCTCTCAATGTTTCTGATACTTGACATTCTTATTTTCTTGTTGAAATTGCAGAAAAAAAAATTGTGGATGCTGGAGTTCAGTTACTAATATTAGGCTTTTTATTTTATTAAAATTTTTAATCAATTCTCCAAATTAAAACATTATTCTACCTAAATTTTGTTAATGCACTCAGTACAAAAACTTGTTTCCAGTTTCCAGCAGTCTAAACTGAGAAATATATTCAGTCGTAAATATTTAAGTCGAATGGCTCATTCAAAATCTAAATTGATTTACATCAGAAATCCAAATCAAAAGATAATCTTCTGCCGTACATTACTGGTATTGTGAACTTTCATGAAATTAACAGCTAAATCGGTGAATACTGAATGATGGAAATTTTTGTTTCTTAAACTAGATTAATATTCGCTGTGACTGAGATGTCTAGAACATTGGTTTGATGTGATAAGTTCATTGCAATGGACTAGACACCCAACTTGTAATATTGTACCAAAAAAAAAAAAAAAAAGACAGCACTAAATGAGTTAATTTTAGCTAGCTAATTTCTAATTAGATAGTTTTTAGATTGTAATGTACAAATAGTTAAGTTTCATTCTGACTCTCAATTTAGCTCTGAATAATACACACAAAGAGGAAAATGTACATCATGATTGCACACACGAACAGATTGTACATCATGGAAGTTCTTAACTGAAAACTCGTTAAGATGCATGTTGTTCCAGTGTGTTAAAGAATTTAGAGCATTCTAAATATCAATATCTAAATTATGTACTCGTAAAATGCATTAAAACATAAGCTTTCATTTTGTAAGTTCCAAGTAAGTATTCATGAAAGTAACTCATCACAAGCATTGTAACATCATAGATGAAAGGACCATATATATACTAATTTGTTCTCTTCAGTCTGCACAAGCAAAAACGCTGGAACAGTTACTCCTGTAAGGCATAAAGTTGGAGTCGAAGGGCAGCATCTATTGACTGGCTGTCAAATCAACAGCCCTACGCCAGTAAAATTTTTACACCTTTATTTTTGACGTTTTATGCTATTTAGCATTAATCTTCTTGCATGTGTTCTTGATCAAGTCCTCTATTGTCTTTCTTTTGACTACATACTTAAACTTCGTTTGACGCATATCTTCCCAATCCTTTAATAGCTATGTGTGTAATGTGGCTTGTAATAGCCCACATTTCTTAATGAGTCTTTTACTTACAAAAACGAGCTACAACGAGAAAATTTGGAGGTTACGATTTATTCCTATAATCTAAACATTGCTAATAGTTATATTGTTACAGTATTGAAAGAAAATGGCGGCAGGTAGGAATAATTAAAGTTCCATATTAAGAGAAACGCTCACATGACCACATGCGGAAGGAATAGATTGCGCGAATACCTTGTACCAACCAAGTTCTGAACAAAAATGATTCCAAATGGAAAACATTGGCGAGCAGAAGTTTGATAAGCGATATTATTCTACGGGTATTATCGCCATTTGGTATGGAGAAGCGGTTGCGCATAAAACGTGCACTAATCAGAGCGCCAGAGGGTTAAGAAAATTCATTGTTAAAATTGTTGCCGGAAATTTTAATTTAAAACTTTAATATTTTAACCCATTACTTCCCTATGGGATTTGCCATGACTTTAATGGTTGATGGGACTAAAGTCTCATAAAAAATCACTCGGATATGTTCCAACAGAATTTTTAAGTACTAATTCTAAATTTTCAATAAAGCGGCGAGAAACATTTAACATTCTTGTAAGTTTAATGCGAGATGATTCTCATCCATAAAGAAATGTAATGAAAGTTTTTCAAAAACGAAGTAATTTGAACATAAGGTTTAAGTTTTGAAATACAGATCTCATAACCTATAATACTAATATTTCGTATGAAAAACTGCATTTGTATTGAATGAATAAGTCTCGCTGCAGGCACGACTAGTAATCAAATAGCATCTTTCAGTATGTAGTAAATCTTAAAAGTATGTAGTAAAAATTATGTAGTAGTATGTAGTATGTAGTAATTATGTAGTATGTAGTATTAAAGTATGTAGTAAATCTTTAAACTAGAAGTATGTGGTGAATATCGTAAAATGTTAAGTCACTATAAATAAAATCTAATCGTGCAAATGTTACTTCTTATACAGGCTCCACGGGCAGCTGAGTGGTTAAGATAGCTGAATGCGAGGAGTTTTATCCAGGTTTGGTCCCAGGGGAACAGAATGCCTGCTTGGTTGGCTTTCGTGGTTTTTCCCATGTGTAACACGAATACGAGCCAGTTTCACTTAAAAAAACCTTCTACCGAGGTATCCCTTGCTTAGGGAGTCCTTTGTATGTTGGGCCTGTCAGCGGCCGAGTAGTAACGATGCTGAACACTGGTAGTACGCTCCAACTTTCGAATCTTGCAAACGGGCTAGCTGCATAAGCGTTTTCGTGGTTTTCGCCACGTGTAACGTATAAGAGCCAGTTTCCCTCAAAGACATCCACGAAGCCATCCCAAGCCCTCTAGGCTTGCCTAATCGCATAAACCAAACCTTCGGGTGCTGATTTCAAATAAAAAAATCTATTTCGTAGTACATCTATGAATCTTTTATCTGATGAAAACACTTGTAGTATGGCGTTTGACATTTTCAAGCAACCAAACTGACTAAAAAAATTCTTTACTACATTACTAAACTGTATTTCTAATGTCATTAGTCTGAAATGATTTATTTTCGCAGATTTTAAAGATAAAGCAAAAATTTAAGATTTTTAATTTACGTTAATATTTTCTGTTTACTTATATTTTCGGTTAACTTGAGTATTTATGACGGATAATTACTGGAAGTTTGTTCCAAACCTTCCAATTGTCGGATACCGTTTCCAAACTGTTCAGTTCATAAATCTGCTTGTCGATAATGAAGAGTAAATGCTAAAGTTAAGTTTATGGCAAATTACAATAAGTCTTATTTACATCTCTTTTAAGAAGGTTTGAAACTGCAGTCTTGCATGCCGAAGGTATTTTTTAATCCTCAAAATTCCCGTTTAGTCCTATTCGTTGAAGTCCTGTACCTCGGAAGCGAGGCTAAATACTTCTGTTCCAGAAAAAGAACAAATCTTCTAACTGAACCAACAATTCAACACCATCAGAATTGGAGTACATTAATCCGATTGAAATCTAGTAAGTGTGTAAAGTTCTCGAGCTCAAGATGCAACTAAATCTTTAGGTTATTTCTAGTTGTATCGAATCCATGCGATTCAAAAACCGCTCTATGTATTGCGAAATCATTAGTTTTTATGGCCGAACTTTTGGCATGAAATCTGTTTTACCAGTTTTGAATACCGGCAGGCAGTTTTTATCATTTAAGCTGAAATGAAAAGTTGAGATTATCCAAAGTTTTTCAGAAAGAATTGGTCTTATCGGCAGACTTTTACTCTTGGAATTTCAGTAATCTACGCAATGTTGGCGATCTATTTGACTTCTGTTCTAGCACTTCACTAGTAACGATGTCTCAAATGATAGCTGTGTAAATTGAGAACAGTGGACTTATTGAATAAATCCGATGATTTCAAGGAATAGATATTGCTAAAGGAGTTTCTGATAATGTATGAAAGCAATATATCGCGTGAGTAATTGAGTATCTACATCAACAATCTTAGCAAACTTCAGATTGTATCAAATATAAATTTCAGATGTTAATTATGAATGCAGTACTATCTATCAAAACTTAGATGGTTTTTCTTCCCAAAATTATCTCTCATTTAAAATTTTAGGTCAACAGTAAAACATGCAGAAAGTTTTAGATACGAATCTTTATTTTGATGGATTTAAAAGAATTGTTTCGAGGATTACGTTTTGGAAGTTTAATTCTTCATTTGTTTCTAATGCTATGGTAAAGGTGCATTCATTTCAGATTGTCTAATTTGTATTCGAGTTTACAAAGCCTTTAAATTAACGCTTTAAATACTCCTTAAAGAGCATTTGTATATGTTCTCCAAACTGAGAACATGGCAAAAGAGACATAACTTTATAATAAATAGGCATTTTCCTTAAATTAGCTGCCGAAAAGCAATCAGCTGGATTCGGATAAATAATTAATGCTACTTAATGTTTTTCAGCGAATTTAGGGACTCGCAAAGCATTTAAAAAGTTGGTATTAATTAGATGCGGGAAAATATAAATTTCGGCTGCGCGAAAAGTGCGTTTTGTTATGGTTTCGCCAAATATGATTGCACTTTTTAACAAACACGGTTTCAAAGGTTTCAAACGTTCTCCATAAACATACAGAACTTCTTGTGGCCGAGCCATGATAACTTTGCTTTAGAAGCTCGATCCAAGTTCATATTCCGACAAACTGGCTGATTCCCTGCGTTTTTCACCAGTCTTCCCTGCGATTGTATGCATGGTTTTCGGAGGTTTCCCTATGTAGTGTGCATCTTTTAATTTTCTTCAGAAAGTCCTTCACGAAGATATATTTAACCAAAAGCATAGCCTCCATACGCATTGTCATAACTAAAAACCATAAATATCGGTGGAAATGGTTTTCAAATTTAGCTATGATGCTCTATTTATCACACCAAATTTAGTTTGACGGTTTCTGAGCTGATTGAAAGATAATAAAATAATGGCATTCTTACTGCACTTGTGAATAAGTAGCCGACAAGTGACAGATGAAACTAGTGGTAAATATAGGTTTATTGTCGGGTGGATGAAAAGGCTGTTTATACGAAGGTTTGCCATTTGCCTTGCCCTGCCTAGTTTCTTTCCCAGAAGACATGCCTTCCACAATTTGCTTTCGCAATAATTTCCCTGCTTGGTGGCCCACCAGTACCCCAATAGTCGCAGCATATTTGTAGTTAGACTTGGACGCTATTCCAGGCGAATGGGCTGTCTATATGTAGTTTTTTCCCTTGTATCGTAACGTGAATACGAACCAATTTCTCTTGTATCGTAACGTGAATACGAACCAATTTCCCTTAAAAAATCCACCACGAAGGCAACCCTTCCTTATGACAGAGGTCATTAAAGCCATCTACCTCATCAAATAAACCAAAACCAGCCTAACAACCAATTTTCAGCAATAACAGTAGATAACAACGGATGAACAATGGTAGATTGACTAGGGCTTGAATCACAGGGAACAAGGTAGCTGTTTTAGTAATTCCACTGACGCATAACATAACTATGAGTCTATTTTCCTTACGTACAAGTCTACAAGGGCACCTTAATGCAGACAACTTATATTCCTTGATATATTTGGTTAAATAATTTTTCCAACTATATATTAGCTCCTTTCTCTTCACAAATTTCGTATGAAATGGAACGTAATGGCATTTAGAATTCAGTTCAGCATTTTGTTTGTGAACATTTAATGCTACATAATGGATACGGACTGTTTATATAATATGTTCTTGGGATATAAATGCAAAAGCGTAATTCTCGTATTTGATCAAATCTAAAGTTTATGCCGTAGGTTTCATTTTAAAAAGAAATCTGTATTTAAAAGAGTTTCGAAAGAAGTTAAAAGAAATAATGCTTAATATTTCTGGAAATCATTTCAATCTATCGATTAACATTGATTCCTGTTATTCTATTTCAGGGTTCTTAATCACTTAATGGCTTGTGGTGCTACAATGATTCTGGAGAAGTGTGGCTTTGAAGCAGAAAACTTATTCCTGAGTCTCGCAGTTTTTGTTTCAGATTACCATTTTAAATGTTCCCTAGTTGGCGAAATAAAGGATAGTAAAACCGAAGGTGCCTCTAAAAAACCTCCTCCTGAGGCTAAAGAAAAATTGAACAAGCTAGATAGTAATTTACGTTTGAAAAGGGCAGTGGAGTATCCTGAGCCTGAAGGAACGGTACATATTAATTACACTGAAGTTCTACGAAGAATTGGAAAAAATCTTCATGATGCAGCACACAGGTCATCAGTCTTCCCTGCGTTTTTAATGCAAGATGAAATCCAAGTTCATTCTTCAGTTCAGGAGCCAGAAAATGCAAAGTTCCACGGTGAAAGTACTGAAATTCCATTAGTAACGCCTGTAACTTTTGCAGCGGAACTCCATAACGCAGTGCAGGAAGAATTAAATGAAGAAACAGATGCCAGGTCGGATGTTGGAACTGAAATTCCATTATTTACATCTGAAACTTTAATAACGAAACCCCACGAAGCAACACAGGAAGAATACTTAAATGAAGGTTCTGGTGAAGACATTTACTTAGACGATATAGAGGATACGGAGAGTTCTATTTTGGAATATACAGGTTCTGTGACTGGTTCTCACCATATTAAATATCTAGAAAACTTGCGTTACCATGGTGATGAGCCTAAAGAATTTATAACCGATTTGTCGAAAAACTTCGCTGCTAGAGCCATATCCATTATTCGAAAAATTTTTGATCCGAATTTAAAAATTGAGGCTTTCAAGTATCCTGATGGAACTGTACGTGTATACTGGGAGCATCCATTTAAAGCCCCGTTCCAAACTCTCGTTTGTCGTCCAGCAGACTATATTGAAAGATATTTTGCGAAATCATTCACATGTATTGTGTATCTTTAATTGTTTGTGTCAAACTGATAAGTACACGGATGCAATTCAAATAAGACTTTGTTAAGATGCTTATTACTGTAGCCAATGTAAGAAATTACGACGGATCAAGTACCTCACGCTTCTGTTAATATGAAATTCCAAAGGAACTTGAAATTTAAAAATCTTGGAACATCTGAGATGTTTACCGAGGAATTTTTCTGTAAACTCGGATAATGTTAATTCTTAATGTTAAGTTTTTAACATGTTATTTCTGTATTTAATAAAATCGGAATTGTATTGTTTGTTCTTTAAGTAGTCAGACCTCGATTCCGGTAATGATAGATTAAAGAGGCTTGGTAGTTAGCAACGAGTTATGGTTAAGTAGACCTGAGCTTCTGATGCTGATTTCCTAGAAATAATTAATCTTAAATTGTATTAGTAACTGAAGTTTTAAGAATAATTAAAAATAATTCAAGGTGTAAATTAGGAAATGCTTGCAACTTTTTACGAGAGTTAACGGTAATTTTCGTCAATAATATGTAATTTATGCAAATATATAAGCTTGAGTTCAGCGATAGAAAATAGAATTAAAATTATGAGAAGATTACTTTTGACTTTCCCATAGCTCTTGTTTTCAAATTATTTTAAAATTACGTATGAACTTCTTTCTCATATATAATTTCGATTTCCCAAGCTAATTTCCTACTTAGCTGAAGGTAATGAATTTGCGAACTTAACAGCCGTCCTAAATTTCTGAGATACAATTCTGAACTATGCCGGAAAACTTCAGCTGATTTTTTGTAAAAATATTTATATTCTGAAGTTTACAGACAATATAACAAACATTTCTTCTTAAATGGAATCCATCGCTGTTTACAAATTCAAAAATTTGCTAGTAACCTTGTGTTAATTTGTTTCTAAACCTGCCAAATTAGCTGCAATTGAAGTTGAGAATTGTGTCGCGTTCGAGGAATTCGGCTTCACTGTAGCCTGTAATCTTATATAGTGGGAATTCATCGCCAGTTGGTTTTCACGTTAACTTTAACCGTGTTTAAATGAATACTTAAACTACTTTAAGGACTTAATAAATTTTCAAATTGACAAATGGTAAGAAAATCTAATTCCTTTTAAATATTTTATTCTAATTTACGCCGCTACCCAATGTGAGTTTTTTTCATTTACGTGCCCTAATTTCGAGCAACTCGGTTATGAAGTTCGGAAAACTCTGAATTGAACACAATCTGGAATTTATATAAATTACATTGAAATTAAATCCTCTTAATGTGGTATTTTGAAAGATTAACCTTCTGAGCATTACTGGTTTTGCCCTGAAGTTTCAAAGTTCCTTAAAACGTCATGAATAAATGATATTTTCTTGATTAGAATTAAAAGGAATACCTTGACTCCTTTTCTTCCAATATGCATCCAACCCGTAGTGAGGGGCCTACCAGAGGCTGAGCGGTCAAGTCGCTAAATACCGGTAGTTCGGTCCGAGGTTCGAATCCCACGAACGTGCTGGCTGCATAAGTGTTTTCGTTTTTCTCCCATGCGTAACAAATATACAAGTCAGTTTTTCTTAGAGTTCTCAACAAAGGCATGCTGGGCCCACCAGCGCTCGAGCGGTAAAAACGCTGAACACTGGTAGTTCGGTCCGAGGTTCGAATCCCGCGAACGGGCTGGTTGCATGGGCGTTTTCGTGGTTTTCTCCATGTGTAACGTATATACGAGCCAGTTTCCCTTAGTAAGTCCTCCACGAAGGCATCCGTTTCTTTAGGCAGATAGCATTCATGTGCTTTGCCATAATTAAATAATCTAATCCACGAAGGCATCCCTTCCCTTACGCAGATAGCTTTGAGGCTTATAAACCAAACGAAATCCGAAAGGAGCTAACAATAAATGTTGGCAGAAATTTTCATGTGTAATGAATACTACGAAAAGCCATCCTCCTATAGGAAATTTTCTGCTCATAACACTGAGAGGGTTTAAAAAAATTGAGCTTCTCTTTATCACAAAGAGCTAAAGCAACTTGTGCGATGAAACTTTAAGCTTAACTAGTTTGCACTAACAGCCATACTTGTGTCGAATAGTGAAATTACAAATAAACAGAACTTGAAAGATTTCAGATTTTATATTGCGCTGAAATAGCCGTTTATAGCATTTACAGACCCATGCACGTTTCGAGATCCTTTTGGTGTAACTCCACATTGGTCTGAAAATGTTTAAAAACAGCATATCTTTAGAATTTCTGATAGACAAGTGTCGCAAGCTGGAGATAAAAATGTTTTATTTCCTACAATATTGCCACTGCTGCCTTTGAAATTGTTGAGTCTCTTAATAAAAATTCGTTAGTTATTATTATGAAATAAACAATAAAATCAATTCTAAATTCCAAATTCGCTTTTACAGGTGCCCATGTTCAGGTGGAGGAACATTATTTAAAATTTGATGGCTTTGTGGACAGCGGTTATTTCACAATGCGTGAAACATATACAGACATCTATGCAGATTCATTATTTAGTTTTTTTTTAAATATAACACAGGGCGATAATATTTGGTGGTAACAATTTGAAAAGCGATACATAGGTGTATAGCGATTCGAAGCAAAATGCTGTTCCGAGAGCAATAGCCCTTTGGGCGAATGCCCATTTGGGCTAAGGAATGGTGCATCCGTTACAGATGCTCTAAAATGAAAAACTTCATTCGAAAAAGCTTAAGTATCAGGCCTACCAGCGGCCGAGCTGTATACTGGTAGTTAAATTTGCGTTTCGAGTCCTGACGAACGGGCTGGCTACATGGGCGTTTCTGTGGTTCTCTTCATCTTTAACGTGGATACGAAACCGTTTTCCTTAAAAGGCCCTGCAAGAACATCCCTACCTTTCCGTGTAGTACCTAAGGGTGGAGCACGTAATAAGTAAAAAAAAAAAAAAAACTTTTATAATAAACAAAATTATCTGAAAGCTACATAAAAGATTCATTCATTAAACAATATTTACAATTTATGCATCATTATTTCTTAACGTATAACTGTCTTTAGTTGGTTCTCTTCCAAAGCTGTCTAATAGCAGGGCATGAATTTAGTCTTCAATGACTTGGTAAGTATCCTTGTATGGTACAGTGCCTAAGGCTACTACTGAATTTTTTATTTCAAAGTTTGCAGTGAAATGAAAATTAAACAGCTTTCAATAAATTTTTTATAATTTAGCTAACAGCTACGCAGCCAGCCTTCGTCTGGCTTTTAAATGTACTGGAAAAATGGCTTAAAGGAACAGCACCAAACGTTAAATTTAAAAACTGCGCAGAATTTTACTCTGCAGAGCAACTTCCCCCCCAAAAAAAAAATAAATAAAATAAATAAAAGATAAAAATAAAAAAAATCTGAAAAGTTTCAGATTTTAAATTACGTCCAAAGGGGCGTTTTTTAAATAATTTGTGTGTTACCTTTATCTATTAAATGTCATGTTTTTCGCACTTAAACGATAAATTTCAGTTCAATAGCAATGTCGCAAAATAATTTTAAAAAGAGCCTACCTTTAGAATTTCCGATACAGTTTCCCCCGCTAGAGATAAAAAGGTTTCCCCCCTCTCTTAGATTGTTGCCATTGCTCGCTTTCAAATCGTAAAGTTTGTTACTCAAAAATTCGTTAAAGTTTTACAAAATATGAAATTGATAATAAAGCAAATTCCAAATTTCAAATTTGGGCTGCCACATGCCCATATTCGCAGTAGGATTACGTCGTTCAAAATTCAATGTCTCTATGTACAGTTGTTTTATCACAATGCGAAAAATATACATACATTTATGCACATTTTTCATTATTTAATTTCTTCAAATATAATGCAGGACTCTTAACATTTTGTGGCAACAGTTTGAAAAGTGAAACGAACATTTATAGTGATTCAACGAAAACAATAGACATTCAGGGTCAAAGCCCCTTTGGACTAAAAATAAAAATTAAAAAAAAAAAAAAAAAAAAAAAAAAAAAATTAAAAAAAAATCTGAAATGTTTCAGATTTTAAATTACGTCCAAAGGGGCGTTTATTTAGCGTTTTGTCTGTTACCTTTATTTATTAAATATCATGTTCTTTGCACTTAAACCATAAAATTTAGTTCAATAGCAATGTCACAAAAATAATTTTAAAATGGGCATATCTTTAGAATTTCCGATGCACAGTTCGATGCGCTGGAGATATAAAAATTCCCCTCCCGTAGAGTGTTGCCTTTGCTCGCTTTTAAATCCTTCAGTTTGCTGATCAAAAATTCGTTAAAGTTTTACAAAATATGAAATCGATAATAAAACAAATTCCAAATTTCAAATTTGGGATTTCAGATGTCCATATTCGCAGTAGGATTACGTCATTCAAAATTGGATCGTTCTAGATACCGTTGTTTTATCACAATGCGAGAAATATACATACATTTATGCAGATTTTTCATTATTTTTTTCTTCATATATAATGCAGGACTCTGACATTTTGTGGCAACAGTTTGAAAAGTGAACCGACATTTATAGGAGTCTGACGCAAAATGCCAAAACGAAAGTAATAGTCCTTCGGGACTCAAATCCCTTTGGACTAAAAATTTTATAAAAATGTATTACATATAACAAAACTGCAATGAAATAAGCAATATCCCTTAATACAAATATTAATTATCCTAATAAATAAATAAAGCAACTCCCCGTTGCCTTCTCAATAAACGCCCAGTATCCAAGAGAAACATTAAATTTAAAAACTGCAGAGAATTATCGCCGAAGCTTCTGGTATTTTCTCAAGGTTTCTGGAAAGTAAAAGCAATTACGAGATATCTATTTATTAAATGCGCGTTTTCTTGAAACTCGTCACTCGCTGCATTGCATGGGGAAACGAAACAGTTTTAATTACAATTCTGCTGAAAATAGCAAACTAAATACAAAAACCGTAACAGTATATTCTAATTTTATAACAGTTATTTTAATTTTAAAGTGCTTTCCTATCAGTTCTTGTTTCTACTTACAACTCCCTACCCGAATGAGGTTTTAGAATCGCGTTGAATGCAAATGAGTTAGACGTAGTATTTAAAGAAGGTTTAAATTATTTCGTGAGAAAGAGCTAGGAATCCTGAGTAGCGCGCGTTTACTTTCGGGCTAAATCTCTCTTCAAGCTGTTACGCTCGGCTGTATATTACGTGCCTTTTGATATCCGCCGGCTAGTTTAAATTAAGTTACTAACACAATTCTAACGTATTAATTTAATATATTTAATTATTTATTAAATTACTACGTTAGAATTGTGTTAGCTTCGGTTAAATTCTTAGTTATTTCTAATTTAGTTTTCATTTCTTATTCTGAGCTTAAGCCAAAGTGGAGTCTTTGTTGTTTGTTGTAAGCCCGAGAAAGGGGCCAACTGTTCATCTTATTTTGAGTGAAACAAAGGGTAGTTAACTCTTGAGTCTATGACTTTAGTTAATTGAACTAAGCGATAAGTCGCTTAAAAGTTCACTTGGTTCCTGGACATTTACTTTAGACAAAAAGAGTGAGGAACTCTACAACATCATAGCGATTCAGCAACCAATGGTTTCGTAGCTCATTCTTAGTAGTCATCTTAGCCTTTTTTCCACTGAACTCTAGCATTTACAGAGGATTACACATTTTTAGAACGATTTCAATGAAGAATTTGAAAAAAAGCACATGTTTCCGAATTAAAATTTCTCGCAACAGATTATTATTTGAAATGATAAATATCGATAGCTCCTTTTGAATTTCTGCCGCCTAGATGGTATAGTAGTTAGGGGAGCCTACTGGGATACCGAAGAACCCGGTATCGAATCCCGCAAAAAATGGCTTTAATTGTCCGTCCTTTCATAGGAGGTAAAAGTAACCCACCTATTAGGTGCTTCCACATTAAAATGGCCATCATTTATGGTCTTTAGTAGTGGCCAAGCCTAAGTCGGCTATGGACCCGCCAATGGGGGAGGACTTTTAAATTTATTCTTCTTTCAAAATGTCATATGTAAAAAAACTGTAGATGGAAGGATATGTTTTTGTGCTTTCAGAAGAGAAATACTTCTTTTCTATAATTCGGATACGTTGTGAAATACATAGTATTAAAATTTCGAAGTGAGAAATAAGCAACGTTTTTAATCGAAAGAGGAAAAACAGCCGGTCATTACTTCTACATGAAACAGATTCCAAATGACTACCCGAAAAAGATATATACTGTTTCGAATGTGTCTAAAAGTAAATCATTGGTAAGAAAGAGAGAATCCACCTATACAGAAATTAGTTACACAGCTTTTAAATACATCTGTAGCAACAATAAATAATATAATAAGCCAAGATTTACTACTTAAAAAAGATAAAAGATATGATGTTCGCCAGCATTTTTCAAGGAAAATGACTCTACGCAGAACATGTAGAACCCTGTATGAAAATTTAGGTATATTTAGGAGATAAATTGAATTACATCATGACTCTTGATGAAGCATGGATTTACTTAAATAATTGAAACCAAGAAAGGCCTTTTATTACACAAAAATGAAGAGAGAAAAATGTACAAACCTTGTTCCATCAATGCAACGAAAGTTTTAGTGAGGGGTTTATCATTGTGGTAGGATTTTCTTAAACAAAAAATAAATAATAATAATAAAAAAAAATGTTGAAATAAGCTTAACGTATTATCAAGAGAATGTTTTGAAAATTCAGTTTCCTTCCCTAATGACTTTCAAAGGGTGAAGCTTCATCAAGACAAAGCAACTAGTCATATTATGAAACGTTCCCCTACATTCTTTGAAAATAGGTGCATAACTCGATAGCACTGATTGATACAGATATTGCCATATACATTGATATACTAATACTGGTACTTGATAGTTTGATACCGCCGGGGAGCGCACCGGAGCCCTAAGAAGGCTTCAGCACTTCTTTTATGTAACTGAACAACAATTTCAGTAGACATTTGATCTCAAAAATTTTATTTTCAAGCAGTAAATGGTATTAAAAATCGCTTATTAAATTTTAATTTATCTCTTTATGTTTTATTTAATTTTAATTATTTAATCCTTAATTATTGTTGCTTAGACGGTATAGTAGTTAGGGAGCCTGCTACGGAATCGAAGGGCTCGGGTTCGAATCCGGGAGAAGACATGGATGTTTGTAAGTGTATACTGTCAGTGTATACTGGCAGCACTCTAAATATACTGCGCGCCGAAAGTCTCTCGTGTGGCTTGGCGGGAGAGGAGAGGGTTGGAAGACCTCCGTATCCCCTTCCTCAAAATTGGGGGAGGAAAATAGAAATCCAACCTCTCTTCCAAGTAGGCTCTGGCAACCATTGTTCTATGTAATAGGGACAAAACAACAACAATCTTTAATTATTTAAATAAATAATGATAAATTAATTATGAATTAATTAAATAAAAATTATCAATTACATAATAATTAATAAATATTGATTATTAATATCAGTGCAATATAATTAATTAATTTGATAATCATTAACTATTTAATTTATAAATTATTAATAATTTTAAAAGTCATTTTATTTATTTATTTACTCTTGTTCCTCTTTCCTGACGGTCTTCCATAGGGCTCCCACACTTCTACATTTAGAAATTAAGCCCTGACAGGTATTGCATATACATATATATATCAAATGTTGTATGATCTTAAATTCATTTAGTGCGTCAGGAGCAGAAATTTGGATGGGAAAGCAGATTAAATCTTCATTTTTTATTTTAGCAAACATGTTGCGGAGACAATCAAGTTGGCACATTAATTGTACCTGTTCCAAAAGGCTTACAATTTTGATAATTTTGTAGCAAGAAAACAGCAGCAAACAGACAGCAGTGAAGCTAAGCCAAAGCATAGAAAGGCAAGTGTGTAATGTTCAGGATGAAATCTGAAGTCAAACTGAGTTAGTTTTAGTTCTCAAAGCATTTTAACTGAACAGTTAATATTGCTGTAAAATTATTATTGGCTGCTTGAGTTCAGTTTACATTACCAGAATTACGCAAGAGTCATATGACATAGATTTTTCTCGAAATGACGCAGTGCAAATAGATGTTGCTATTTTTAGAATAGAGAAGGGAAATTAATTTACGATGCTAATTTAATCTTTTACATATTCTTTTTCTTACATATATCTTTTCAACGTAAGATTACATATTCCTAAAACGTTTTCTGAAATTTCACCTATGGATTATTATGCCTTTGGTTTCTTGAAAAGGACTTTATCCAGGTGCAAGCTGAACGCCATTGATGGAATATGAAAAGCACTGGGATGGAATTTACATTTTAAACATAAATTAAACGACTCCAAAATCGTTATACAAATGTGTAATCACCTTTTGTTGTTTCGGTTAGGAAAATATTGTTTCGTACATTTGCTCGTACTTTTATCAGTTCTTCGTAGAATTTTTGTTTCGTGTCAACATGCCTTTATTGCTTCTTGAACACTATAATTTGTCCTTTCATTTTCAAGCGGCACAGTACAGATTCTTAATTTCCTTGCAGCACAGCATGGATTAGTGTTTGCAGAACAAAGTAGCATAATTCATTACTTCCGAACAAAGTCCGAAAACAAACTTCAATTTCTTAGTGAGGCGGAGTTAGGAAAATAAAATAGAATCTCTGTTAACAGGGTCTTTCTCTATCAGCTGAGGTCTAGCCGGCAATCAGTTTAAGGCAGGGATGGCCAACCCGCGGCACCCACGCTACAGTGTGGCACGACGAAGTTTTAACAGTGGCACGCAACAACTTCCTTATATATCAGTATAGTGTATAATGTATCATGTATGCATAATTTACCTGTCATAAGTTCTGGTGCAAGACATACGAACCAATGTAACATGATGCTGCCCTTGGATCGCATATAAATCTTAATATAATTTTCTATATCTAAAACATTCCCATGCACGTAATCAAAAATAATATAATGTAATACGTATATTTTCATTGTATGGGTCTTTGTATATGTAAGATTATGTACTATTTGTAATATGCCATTATATGTAATGTAGTACCTCAAATGTAAATGCTGCATGAACCAAAGTATTATTGTATGGCAATGCACTATCTGCCAAGGTCCTTGTATGGCACTGTATTTTAAATCGGTGACTGGTGTCAGGAGTCCATGTGGCCTCTCACCTTTCCCCATACCATTTTGGGGTGCTCTAGACAAGGGGGACGCGGCGCTATACCAATTAACCGCTATGGTAGAGTTGTGGTGCTCGCGTCCTCCGTCACTTGTCACTTGTATCATTTCCTTACACATATAAACACATTAGAATAAATAAAATAATTCAATCTACCTGCAAGACATTAGATGTTACCCAACTAAAATCCAAATCGAAATTATTGACCTACAGCAGCATACTGTACTGACAAGAAGATATAAAGAACTTATTTCATCTGCAAGTGATCCAAATTATATTGAATTTTGGAAATTTAAACCAAGAAGCAATTGTACAAATTTACACGATTTGTCTGTCAGCTATTGTTGTAGGTTTGGATCAACATATGTATATGAACAAATGTTTTGTATAATGAACAAAATATTAAACAGAAAATCAAAATATTTTGATAAAATCAAATTATTAAATTTTAGAAATTTATACCGAGATGCAATTTGCCAAATTTACTCGATTTGGCTGTCAGATATTGTTGTAGATTTGTATCAACATATGTGTGTGAACAAATGTTTTGCATAATGAACATAATAAAATCAAAATATCGTTCAAGGTTAACTGGTATGCACCTAAAACACCTAATTTTGTTTGCATTTTCAAGAACTAATCCTAATACAAATAGATGACTAGGAAAAAAAACAACTAAATTTTTGAAACCTACATTATTTAAATACTGACTGTTTAATATTTATTTAGAATTAAGTATTTCAAATTATTCATTTAATTTTATACATGACTTAATTGACTGAACCTTTAAAAAGGTTTATTAATAAAGCCGTAATGTGTACTTTTTTTAGTTATTATATTATTTTTTAAATGTAATATTATTTTTTAATTTATAAAAAATGTGCTTTTTGCATAAAAATCCCATAATCTAGTTATAGATAACATTTTTTCACCTTTTTATGTTTTTTTAGTATGTTCGAAAAGTTGGAAGTGGTAATAATAACTTTTTTTTTTCAGATTGTGTCACTCTTCATAAAAAGGTTGGCAACCCATGGTTTAAGGAAATCATCGGGATAACGTAGCAATACAACTTTTTATAGCGTTCGCGAATATTCATATCATAATTCATCTTTTGGCCTTTATCCGGACCCATAAAAGCCAGTTTAATCGGTAGTTTACTACATAATAATGATCATTACTTCATTTCTGCAATTCATATAGAATATCTGATTCCGCATAATTACATAGAATTTCTAACTGTACGCATTTTTCTAATAATATTAGCGTTATTACAGTAATCATAAGCAATAAATACGCATCTCCATAGGCGAGGAAACTGAGATCTTTTGCTAAAAAACAAAATGGAAGCTTTTTATGTGCATAATAAATAGAATAATGCTATTGGGTTCGCAATCTGCCGCGTGGGGTGTACAAATATATATTAAGAAGAAAACGTCGTCACTTGAAAACAGTTACTTATTTATATAATCTGGAATGCTTTGTTTTCTTCCTAGTTTCTGAAGTTTTCGCTGTCAGTATGTGGTTATTAGGTCTCATTTCTCTGTGTAGTGAGTTCCCATTTTGTTACTTAATTTATATTTTGGATAACGTTCTTTTTCCCATCTTTAAATATTTGCCATATGTTTCTTTTGCGATTGCAGGTTTCGTTTCCTTGATCAGCGGAGAGAACTGTCTTCAAAAAATCCTAAAATGTTCCTCTTTACGAAATACAACTATTAACAGTTACGAAGGCTTATTAGAGACGGAGGAAGCTCTTGCGGGTCTATGCCGGTAAAAAGTTACTAAATTTTACATGAAATAATAATTTTGTTTAAAATAATCATACATTGGTAGTTTCATTAAAAGTAAATTTACTAAAATTTTAAATATGAAATTTATGTAAAGCATTTAGAAGTAATTTTATTACAATAGTTAAAAACATTTATTGCATTATCTAGATGTTTAACATAGCGAGTGAGTTTTAAGCACGTTTACAATTTTAGAAGGGGAAAAAATTGTGTTTTTCTTCGGTATTTAAATATATTGATAGTGTAATACTTGGAATTTGGGCACTGTTCTGTTATTGGGACCGGATTCAGAAATTTATGAATATATGCACGAATATACGCACACATATATTCGTACTTTCATATATACATACAATTCTGAGTTTCGTCCTGATAATAGAACAGTACCCAAATTTGGAATGATGAATTCTTTTTTTATTAAAGGGAAGGAATATGTAAAGTTTTAAAATTGATTACTTAAGTAACTAGATATTGCTGTGAGTAATTTTAGACTTCATTGCTCTTACTGAAGTTTCTCGAAGCAGCTATTCTTGCAGTAAGGAGGAAAAAGACTGACATATAAACGCACTTTAAAGTAGCTTCTGTAATTTACTAAATAAAACTCGTAAACTTGAAGAACCTTAAGTTTAGGGATCATTTGAAGTCAGTCGGGTGTAATTTAAAATTTTACTTCAATAAATTCTTCGTGGTTTATTTAGAGTAGAATAAAACTTGTTTAGTTTGTTGATTTCGTTTTACGCTTTTTACTTTAAAGATTAGGGTACTTTATATTCATTTAACGATTTGAATGCTAGAATTAATGATCGGAATTTTGAAGAATTTGAACTTGTTCTTCATAACATACGGAATTTATCGTAAAAATACTCTTCGAAATACATCAAGAAGTGAAATTTCTTCAGCCCTCGCATAGTATTTTATTTTGAATTATATTTGGGTAAAATACTTCAAAGGAGAGCTGAACGGAAGTACATTTAATCAATTTTGTGATCACTTTTCCTTATGTTAATGGCTTAATATAATTCATATAATGGAAATTCATAATTTTAGGTTGCATATTTGATCAAGAATATTAAAATAAAACTTATATTAAAACTGTAAATTAAGTTAATGAATTTTATTGTACACATTTTATTCTGTATAATGCAGTGAAATAAGATTCGTTAGCTGCGAATGTAGTAAAAATACTCTAATTTGGCACAAAATTACAATCATTTTAACATTTATTTAATTTAAAAATAGATCTCATCACTAAAAATCCATAGGCTGCTTAGTAATCAAGGACTAATCTTTTCACCATTCAATCTGTGAATGTTAGCAACTGCACAATGGTAAAAAATTAACAGAATCTGTAAGTTATTTTAAAATTCATTTGGCAGACTGTTTTTGCTCGATCTGATTTAGCGATCAAAATTCTACAAGGGTCCATTTGTATGGTTGAGTGGCAAGAGCAATAAACGCGGGTATTTCACATTCGTATGCTACCTAGGTGTTTTCGAGGCTTTCCCCATACGGAAAGTGAATGCGAGTTAATTTCGTTTGAAAAGTCCTACACGAAAGCATTTTTTGCTTTGGCAGATAGTCGTTGCGTGGTTAGCCATACTCAAACTAAGTCGCGGCAATTAGTTTGACTATTAAGTAAACATTTACGAGAAACTCGAAGCTAAATTCAAAAATCTTTACGGAAGTTTGAAACTTCTTGTAATACTTTATTTCCATTTTTAAGTATGTACCCATGAAAGGATTTCAAGGAAATCGGGTGTATAAAACGGAATAAAAAAATTTTAACATTTTAATGGAATAGGAAAGTAAACTAAATTAAAACTAAACTAAATTAAATTAAAAATTACGCGAATTAAAAATCACTGCAAACCATAGCGCCTTCATATTTCGTATGTTAAAAAGAAATGAATTTTAAACTATAAAACTAAATTTACTGGATTTTCACTTCATCGCTTAAGAACATTTGAAGTTTAGAATGATTTATTGAAAGGTACAGATCCGGCTACTTGAAAATGATTGCAAAAATAAGCCTGAATACTTTAAATATTAATAACAATTCCGATATTTCATTTGGTTTTGACTTGCTTTCATGCATCTTGATCTTAAAATGTCCAGTTTCAAAAGTTACAGAAATCAAAATTTGAACAAGTGCTTCCTTTAACTACATTAAAACAGTTTCATCTACGGCCAGCATAAACTTCCATTCTCATTCGAAATTTGTTTCTTTTAACTAAAACGCGACCGGGTTACACTTATTTAAGCATCGAAATAGTTAGTGTTAATTCTTTAAAATCGTCTTATCATTATTATTGCTTACGAGACTCTTACTTTATTTAACGGTAGTAATTACCATCAAAATGTTTCGAAATTAAATGCTAGGTTAAGCAACGAACTATAAATTGTATTTGTCCAGCAGGACAGTTTTAACTAATATCGGATTAATCTTGAGGAGTTCATATACACTTATCGGTGAGTAAGACTTCCAATCCCGACAATTCTCAACTCTTACTCAAACCTCTGATATACTGACTCAGAAATTCTGATCGCCCACCAGCGGCCGAGCGATAAATTCTTAAAACACTGCAGAGTTTAGAATCTCGTCAACGAGTTGGCTGCATGGGCGTATTTCCCTCATGTGTAACATGTATGAGACAGTTTCGCATAGAAAGTACTCCATGAGGCCATTCTTCCCCTTAGATACTCGAGATTGTACTCGAGGCTTTGCCGTAATCCATAAACCAAACCGAAATTCTGGTGAATGATTCCTAACGTGTAAAAATACAGCCAACTACCTTAAGTGCTCCACGAAGGCATTCTTTATCATGCTAAATATCCTTTTCATGGTGTGGTTTATTGGTTATACTAAATAGTTTGCAATAATTTGCCATAAGCTTGCATAACTAACTGAAATGGTAATAAAGGCAGTGATGTTTAGCTAGCAAACTTAAGAAAACTTCAGGTATTCAAATAAAGGTGTCTAAAAGATTGCCTTCATGTAGACAATTTTGATTCAAACAACAGTACTTTTATAGACATTCCAGGAAAATTGTAAATAACTTTTAGGCAAATCTTATTCATAAAATTCTCATAATTCGCAGAGTATGTGCGCGTAACATTAACGGGCTGATCAGGGAAGTCATGAAACAATTCATCCCAAATTTTTTTCCCTTTGGAACTATTTTATACTGGCAAATGGTAGGTATGGGAATATTAAATGTGTAGGGACATTTTATACTCGCAAAGCATAAAAAATGCATACTTTTTCTTTTATGTTGCGCCAGTAAAAAATATTCCCACACATTTTAAAATTAAATAAAACTAAAATTTGATTAACAGTTGGCATTTTCGAAAAATTAATTTCATATAGCTCTCGGCAATAGACGAATTAATACCACGAACCCTAATAGCTTCGTTTAACGAACGGGCTGTGTACATAGGCACTCTCGAGGTTTTTCCCATCTAATATCAATAAGAGCCAGTTTTCCTTGAGAAGTCTTCCCCGAAGACTCCGTTGCACTCAGGCAGGCAGCCAGCCGTTGCGTGATTTGCCGAAATGAACCAAACCAATTACTTCTCGGAATTTAATAAATTTTAATCTAAATTCAATCTTGCCTTGTTAGGAAATGGTAGCTTCTAAATAGTAATTTTTTGAGTGTTGACAAATTTGATTATTTTACGAGTGTGAACGTATTTAGTAATATCGATTATTTCTTGACTGCTTATAAAATCATTTTACTTGCATGAACAGAACCAAATCTGATCAGTAGCAGCAAAATGTTTAATTGGGCTTTCATAATGAAATAGGAATCGAAATTTACCTTAGTTCACACTAGAACTTTCTGGCAGGCTATACAGTGGCTTTATAGCATCCCATTGCTTAAGGTTAAGAAAATTCAAGCTGTGGATATTGTAGATTTAGGTAAGAAACTGAATTCTGAACATATAATTTCTATACGTTAATTTAGCATAATAGTGAAAGTTTACTTCATTTTTAATTTACATTTACTTTTAATTTACTTCAGTAAAATACTTTCAGAGTTTGGATCTCATTTTAATGTGTAAAAATCTGTTTTAATTTTTCATAATAATTAAAAAGGCACATGAGGTATTTATCCACCGGGCTGTCGCTTTAGCTGAAAAGTTGCTCTTTTATTTTTGGAAATTGAAAAAATATTTTAAAATATAATGCATTCAGACTGAAGCAGCAGGCCAATTCAGATAGATTTTTCTGTTGGATAAACGTGTATATACTTGACCAACGCTTTGTTTCTGTATGTCGAATGTATGTTTTCGCAGTTAGTAGAGTTTTTAGCATAATCTAACGAAGATTTTGAAGTTTTCGTGAAAAACGCCGCTCACTAAATGTATAATTACTGCGGATGATTAAATTATTTTTTCAATTAAACTAAAAATAAAATTATATATGAGCTTTAAACTACAATAATTTTTCCTTTCAATGCAATGAAATTATCCGAATAGAGTAAAATGACTCAAAGTGTGTATTAACTATAGCGCCAAACTGCTTTTCCATTAGTGTTTTTAGGTTTTACATTTGCCGACTATCGTAGGACAACTTGTATGTCGTAAATATTCCCTAAATTAATATTAAAAATGTATTTGTGTAGTCTGAAGGTCTCTCGAACATCGGTTTTCTTTGTACATGTTTCTTGCACGAAATTATTTCGGATAAAACTAGCAGATAGCTTACTTACGTCTCAATGTTGCATTTTGCGGCTCATTTAGTATCTCTAGGTAGATAAACCTCGAAAGTTGTCTTAAACAAATAAACCAAACCATTAGTATCTCGTATTAAGGGAATTTTCCAGACCTTTAAACACCGATTTCAGACTCTTACCTAACCCACTAGTATCAGTGCGGGGTGGATTTGTACCCAGTTCCGATCAGGTGCACCAGTGGCCGAGAGGTTAATAACGTTGAGTATTGGTAGTTCCACTTAGTGTTAAAAAGCAGGCAAACGGAATTTGGTTCAATGGTTTGTTTGTATGGTTTTCCCTCTATTTCTAACGTCTACGAGGCAGTTTCTCACAGAAACTCCTCCACGAAGGCATCCTTCCTCTTAGAAAAATTACCCCTCGAGGTTTTGTCATATTCAGGTAACCTAAACCTAGCCAGTTCTTATCGAATGGCCTGCCATAAATTCCAATATTCTATCTTATTAAAATACCTTACAGTGTATAAAACCACATGAATCCTAACAGGTTTTCTACAACTGTAGAGATGGACGATGCTATTATGGAAGAAATGGCAAGAATGAAAGCCTATGTTTCGTAAAACCCTCGCACAGGATATGGTGACGCATTACTACGTGCCGAAATTGAGTTTCACATTTACCTCATGTATATTGAACATGATCTGTCGGCTAATATCCGTTGTCTGACTTCTGGATACAAGACCGGGATAGACTGGATGACGTTTAAGACTCCTGGGTGGTTATACAGTCTTTATTTTCACAAGAATTAAAAGCATGTAGATAAACTAAATTTGGTACTGATGTAGTATTTGACCTACCGCTTTTATTCGGATATTTCTTAGATGACGCCGACAAAATACTAATTTTAAACATGAGATTTTAATGTTTTTAAATTAATTCTTTTAAAATGTCTTCCAATTTTAGACTCTTTTTGAGTCTTTCAGTCACATACACCTGTCCCGTAGCATGGCCAAAAAATGATCGTCACTTTTATTAATGATCTCCACCGCGCTTTTGCGAGAGATAACGTGGAAGAATTGGATGTGTAGTACTGTGCATGTTGTATTAAATCTTTAAAATCTCCCAGAAAGATTCAGCTGCTTGAGGGGGGGAAATAAATTCAACAGTGTTAGTATTGTTTCAGTCTAGCAGATAATAGAAATAACGGTATTAAGATTTAAACTGCTAAAATTTAAATTGCGTCATCTAACTGAAAGCCAGTAGATCGCATTACTCATTAATTTTATTAAGAGGAAGAGTAGGGGATAACAAAGTCAACAAATCTGAAAATCAAATGCGATACCCATGTCTAAAATCTTTATTCTGATTCAGCATTAAAAAGGTTTTTATTGGTTCGCAATCTCATGACTAAAACATCAGTTTCCATGTGTAATAGGAATACGAGCCATTTTCCCTTTTGTCCTGAACTATGTCGTTCATTCTCTTAAGCAGTTCTTTAGAAATACTTTAAGCAACAAACTAGGTACTTAAGAATGAAAACAATGTCATATTTTCCTCGGATAAATTTCTATATATGATTCTGTAAATTTACGATGTTGGGAAAGTCTACTTTATTTAAAAACATTAATATTTTTTAATAACTCGCATTAAATTTCTTTTCAGTGCTTTAAGACCATACATAAACTGCGTTTCTAGAGCTGCAGTAACTTGCAATAAAGAACGACACTCCGTGATGCATATGGCCATGGTGGCTAAGCGACTATTTCTAGCAGAAATGTGTACATATGATTCGACCTGGTGGAAAAGTGAGTATTTTAGATTTGCTTCCAAAGTTGATATAAAGCGTTATTGTAAAGAATTTCAAGCTTATTAGTAGCAGACAGATTTGACGGTTGAACATTCCTAGTTCGACCTCAGTTTGAATACAGTTGTGAAAGAGTTGGCTGCAAGAGCGTTTTCAAGACATTGATTCCAAATCTTTGGAAAGTGTATAATATTTTAAAATAAGTTTTAATAAAATAAACACCAACAAAACTCTAGTTTTATTATTCCGTTTTGGGTGCTTCCTGCTTATTCGCACTCTTGTCATAAAGTTATGTAAAAATGTTCATGACGAAGCTAATGTCCTCTAAATAGTTGATAATCCAAAATATCGCAAAAAAGTATATATGTGGTAGAAGAGCAGAGGCGCATACGTAGCACGTTTGTTATCGGCGCTTTCACATAGCAAGGTTGTATAGATACCAAATTTATCATTGTTTCAAGTGAAAACATTGCTAACTACATGGGAAAATAGCCCGAAAAAGTATTTCTCTAAGATATTTTATTACAGAGGTTCCAAAGTTTCTTGTTTTCGGTTTTATAGATTGCTTTTGCATGGAATTCTTAATACCCCACCATTTTGAAAATAACTTATCGTTTCGAGCATTAGATCGGCGAAAAATTATTAGTCAAACAGTTCCTCAGTGCTCTTCAACGTACCTACGATTTTTCAGTAGGGATGCATCTAATCAAGGTAATCGGTATTGCCTTCAAACATCACATTAAATCAACGCTTTCTACTCTCGGTGGTGATTAACAGTACCGTTAATTTATAAATCGAATATGTATCCCAATAGAACTCTAATCCAGGAACTCTGATATTGCGATAAATAGGAATGAAAACTTTCGCGCTCCTCCCTGTGTGCAGGTCCCGCCAGCAGCTGAATATTGACAGTTTGAGCTCATTTGTGTTCTAGGCGAGCGGGCTGGCTGCATGTTTGGTTTTCACTGTTTTTCACTTGTGTAAGTGAACAGGAGCTACTTTCCTTAAAGTCCTCTACGAAGGTATACCTCCTCATAGGCAAATGGTCTTTGTGGCTTTGGTCATATTCAAATAACCTAGCTTTCCTTTGTGCCCACTCAGGGCATCGCTAGTACACGTTTGGTTAACACCAGTTGAATGCTGATAGTTCGAACTGATACAGGTGAAGAAGCTAGCTGCATGGCTAGTTTTATCGTCATGTAACGTTAATATATGCCAATTTCCCTTAAAGAAACAGTTTCTAAGAAATTTCTATCCTTAAGTTCCCCGCCTTCATAGTGCCTTCCCGTTTCTAAGACCTCGTGTGCTTTCACGTAACCGTAATCTAACTTAGCTTCCCACACGATTGCAACCATTAGTATGGCATAAGGAAAAGCGGCATTCATTAAAAAAACTATACAATGTGAATGATTTAGCTATTTGCAGCACTAGACGCGCCATAGTACACGCTGATTCTTCTCTGTAACCGAATGGAAACAATGGTCGCCTTGCTTACAATTCTGGTATTGCAGATAAAGTATTTGCGGCTTGTGCTGTTCCAATACCCAGGGTACATGAGATCTGTTATTGATAATGGAGTACTACCGAAATACTCAACGTTGCTGTACATTTCTTTAACCCCACTGATTATGAAGTCTCGCAACAACCGGTAGATCTTAGTAACACGAGCAGCAATTTTGGGATGCGGTATCGTCTTCGGGCAGGCTACACTCCTTTCGCTATCGAATTTCACTGAGCCGAGTAACGGAGTAGGTATATATATACATATTTATATACTTTTGGTGCATCCGATTGCAACCAAAAGGAGGAGATGCATAACTGCATGCTATAGCAGTCCTATATACAAAATTTCAACCTTCTGAGACTACTCGTTTTTGAGTTATGCGAGATACGTTCGTACAGACGCCACGAAAACATTTCTTCTGAATATATTTTAAATCAGTTTTATAATTCGTTTGGGGAAAAGTTTCCTTTATTCTGTCCTTACGTACAGATATCGCGCAAAAACATCGTTAAATTGCATTCGATAGCTGTCAAAATGGATATTTTGGTTGAGATATGGTAATCAGAATTTTTTGTGACTACAATACTTCTTCCGTACAAGAAAGTAAAAAGTAATTTAAAAAAAGGCGAAAACTTAATTTTACCATAGTTTATTCTTTAACAATTCTATCGGTTTGGAGGACTTATCAGACGCAGGTTTCTCTTCAGAGCCAAGATTTTTATTTAAAAAATCTTTTGCTTCCGAATGACTGACGGATATACGATTCCCCATAACATATATTTGTTCAAAATTTACTGCTTTTTTTCCCTTGTTCTAAAATTATCATAAATAATTATACTAGAAATTTAATTGCTTTAAGTATTGTGCTTCTTGGGGTGTTTCAGTCTAAAGTTAGCAACATTAATGTGAATTTCCAATTTTCGTTGCCAGTGTAGAGTGACTATTTTTCACCCTAGGCAAGTGAGGCACTACCTGATTCTTACCAAGGCTATTCGTTGTACGAATGCTTCACTGAGGCACGTGTCGGGCGAATCTTTTATCCTATTCTGTAGGCTCGTATTTAATTACTAAACTGATAACAATTTAATTGCATTATTTTAACTTAATTGTTGTAATTTAAAGTTTGAAATCGGAATTTAGATTCTTCCCTTATCTGTTTTGCCGTGAGAAGGATAACTTGAATTGTACAAGCTCATATTTTACACAATATAACTAGAACGATAAAAACAAAATATATACGAAAGTGAAATGTATTAGTTTAATTTAATTATACTTCATGAGATTCATAAAATTGGCATATGTGTTTTTAATTTGAAGAGGCCTTTATTAAACTTCTGCTACGTCTCAAATTTTTAGTTACTGGGCATTTCCATATTTCCTCCATGTGTTGCATAAATACTAATTTTCCTTTGTAAAGTACTCTAAAACGTTCTTTCGCTCGAGCAGACAATACAATACGTTTCTTGTAAATAAATATTCAAGATAAACAATTGGGTTGCTAGTTAACAGCAGCAGCTATTAATACAGCACATATTGCGTAATTGTAAATATTGCACTCAAAAATAGGAAATTCAAGGCATTGTTTGGATGTAAATGTCTCGAATATCTGGATACTGTCAGTAAATTCCGAAGTTGGAATTTTTTAATCAAATACTTGAAGAAACATCGGACATTACCATAAATGTGATTGAAATGGCTATTTTGGGCAATGACCTTGCGTGTTTTTTGATAAGTTTATTTTTCACCTTTTTGATCTGTAACTTTATATTACACATTACATTTAGTATAGATAAGTATGGTTTTCATCAATTTTGTGAACTTAATATTTTTCAGAGTATTTGGAAAGCTCTCGGTGTATCAATCAAGTACAATTTAGCCACTGCACTTCTTCAGTTCCCATCCTCTATCAAGTAGACGCAACAAGCCTACAAAGTAGATGTAGGTAAGTAGTTTACATCCTAAAGGCATGCAGCCTTCATATTTTAGCTTTATACAAATGATTCTGAGCAGTACTACAATAATTGTAATAAATGATCAATTTAAAAAATTAGCTTCCATAAAGCTCTTGAAAATTCATCTAAAGTTTCGGTAATATTAATTTTACTATTATGGTGAATCTAAAGATTTTTTACGAGAATCTGTTTCGAAAATTTAGTGAAGGGATAAAATTGGAATGAATTTGTCAGTCTCGAAAATCGAAGCTGTTTCTCCAGGCATGGAGTGGGTAAGATTGTTGCACACGTAAGTCTCTCCAGACTTAAAAATAACTTACTGGCTGCAAGGGTGTATTCATTATTTTCCAAAGGATAAGATGAATTCGAGCCAATTTTCTTTGCTAAATAATCTCTTTAAGCATATAGCCCATGTGCTTTGCCATAATTCAAGGAACAGGCATGATTTGTTTTAGTTTCGCGTAGTCCGTTTAACGTTGGGGTTAGCCGATCAGTGTGATTCTTTTTTCTGGGAGTTGAAAAAACTGTTTCGTCCCTATTTTATCTCAGTGCTGCTGTTTCATGTTCAGATATTACTTCGAAATTATGATAAGTATTCGTATTTTGGGTGCGTCGAAAAATTCAAAGCTAATGACCAATTGGAAGATACTGCATAGATAGTATTCTCCTACAGTTTTTGAATTTTTCATTCATTAATGTGTTCTTAGTTTCATGAATAACGGATTAAAGACAACTTGCACTTTAGTTTCGGATGTTAAAGTGAAAATTCATGTTCCCCATATAAGTAAAAGTAAATCTCTGAATGGAGGTACACTTGAAACTTTTCAGCTGTTACTAAGGTTAAGGCCATAATCCAGTCTCGCCGTTGGGATATTTCCTTTGCCGTTGGGATATTTTTCTTTACATGACTATTATATCTTGCCGTATTATACTCTAATTAAATTTTAGTTTAATAATTTTGTTTATCTTTTGTATATGTAATAAAGCTTGCTTATATATTTACAAATATGAGATGTAAAGAAATTACACATAGTTAGTTAGAAAATTATGTGAGTATCGAATAGAACTCCGGCTAAACCTCTGATGTAACAGAAGGTATTTTATCTATTTCAAAATTATGCAGGTACAATATTACATGATCCGTCATTGTTTCAAATTTTAATCGGCTAGTTTCCCTTTCAAATAAATTGCTTTCCTAGGAAAAAATTCATTCTAGGTAATATTTAGTAATTAGAAGATACGTTTAATTGCAAAAGTTTTTTCTTAAAATTTACGGTAGCCGAAGGTATACAATAGGTAAACAAAATTCTTAAAGGAAAGAAACTTTATTATATCTTGTCATATATTTAGGCATATAACGAAAAATTATCTCTTAAATATACGATAGATAAACAGAATTATTAAACTAAATCAATATAATACGGCAACATATAATATGCATGTAAAGAATAATATGCATTCACGGCGAAACGGCCACTGTGAATAGACATCTGTAATCCCTTCATTGTACTTAACTTGAACTCGTAATAATTAGATGTATATATTTCTTTTTATTAAGAAATCGGCGTGAAAATTGGATTAGTTTCATTAATTAATGTCGGGTAGCAAGAACTCTACACATGTAAAAACATCCATGCCTTTTCAAAGATTTGAATTTTGGCCCAAGCCTTGTAGCAGCTAGCTTTCCTGTCATGTTAACAGGGCAGAAAGTTCAACTTCAAAATATCACCTTTCAAAATGGGGAAGTGGTCATTTAGAAATCCAAATAAAATGCAAGCTTATAACTTCAAAGTGTTCTATATTTGCCAGTCTTCTACCCAGGCAAAATTATAGTATTTGTTAATTTTTCTCAGATAGGTGCATTAAACAAAACCCGCCTTATGTTCTTTTAAGTTATAACAATTAAACATCCACAAGGAACAATGAAATACCTGGAATATTGAAAATACAATAAATAAAAAATTTGTCTAGTTTCCGCTTTTGTATTTTGTAAAATTAATACTGAACAGTAAGCATGCGTTCCATCAGTTATATTGCATATTAATTTACAGGCACCGGAAATCTGGTAGAATTACGTTGCAAATGCAAACTTAATATAATTAAAGTATTTGTGCACTTACGATTAATTGTAAAAATATTCCGATGATTGAAATATATACTCCTGTTGGCCTACGCTAAAAACCTGTTGAAAGTATGCCAGAAAAGTACTTAACTGTGCGAGAAAACGGACATTGCTGAGGCTTTCCTTTCTCCGTAAATATAGCGGATACAATCCTAGTTTAATTCGTACAAAATGACTAATCATTTTCGCTCATGCTTACCGCCTGCTGCCCCTTTGTCAACAGTACTCTAACTTTAATGCAAGATAATAAGTAATGAAAATGATATGCGATCGTAATAAAATTATTTGCTTAACTGGTTTGTTAAGTAGGTATTATGAAGCGTAATAAGCCTGGGACAATGCATTATTATTCTGCATTTTAAATGCTATCTCCCCATAATAAAATGAAATATGAGTAAAACTTTAACTGTTCAACATATAATTAAAGTACTAGATGCCTAATCTGTTGAAATGAGATCGTCGTAATTTGCCACTCTACAATGAAATCAGTCATGTACGATTACTCAAGTATATAAATAGACTGAAATCATTGCTGAAGGATTACATAAATGTTTCGGAAGCTTTGTTTTTAACACGTTCGCTGCCAAGTCTGAAATCTTTCATTCCATTCACATGAGTTAAGGTCTTATCTGTATTTTTATGCCTTTAAATTTTTGTTTTAGCTATATAACCTTGGGTATACGATTACATTTAGCAGTAAATATAGTAGCAGGAGTGTACTCGAAGGTGCCATGTAAAATAGTATTGCTCTCGGTGCCAGCTATTGCAACTCGGACCTAAATAAGCAATACTCATCCGTTCTGTGCATTCATGCGAAACTCCTGTGCAAATACGTTATTTTCCATTAGTCTTAAACGAGTCTCTCGTCAAGAACTTGAAAACGCCGTTTGATATTTCCCAAGCAAATACCCTCCACAAACAAATAGAAAAAAAAATAAATACTTAGAAATCCGATCCAAACAAGTGGAGCGGATTTTTAAACATTTCTTAAGAGTTTGGGGGCCCACCAGCGGCCGAGCGGTAAAGTCGCTGAACACTGGTAGTTCGGTCCGAGGTTCGAATCCCGTGAACGGGCTGGCTGCATGGGTGTTTTCGTGGTTTTTCCCATGTGTAACGTGTATACGAGCCAGTTTCCCTTAGAAAGTCCTCCACGAAAGGCATCCCTCCCCTTAGGCAGATAGCCCTAGTGTGCTTTGCCGTAATTAAATACACCACCACACCACTTAAGAGTTTGGTTACCATATGTTTTGAGAAATAAGTGATCCATTTCAGTTGGCCAAGTGTATTTAGTCTTTTTGTGCTGCCTCATAAGTTAGTTTTCAAAATACTGGCTTTTACTATAAATTGTAATCGGTTTTCCTCAAATTTGTCCAGTCTTAACTGTTGTAACTCCACGCATGCAGTTTTTTAACATTATTTTTAATATTCGCTTCAGCCATTGACGCAGATAGTCTTGTAAGGTTTTGCACCAGAAATTGCAATATAAATAAAACATTTTCTGTACGCCAAATACCTAAACACTGCACGCATTTGCTACAATTGTTCTTTAAGTAAGAAAATCAGTAACGAGCTCTTGTACCTGGCAAGTTCAGTTTGCCAGATGCGAACAATCTTGTAAATGGTAGCGATCCTGTTAAAATTCAATCAGTGTGATTTGGAAAAATATTATCACTATTGGAAGCATATACATTTGGGTTAAAATAGCCTAAAACAAATGCTATTGATTGAACTGAAACATGCCACCTTCAATTCTTGCTTGTGGAGGACTGGCAATGTTTTGAGCAAAAGTCTCATTCTGGATTTGCCAACTATGTTATTATGGTCTTAAACAAATTTTGAGGTATAATTCATGAAGTAGCACTCAGCACGTGCAGTTTACTTCAGGAAAATGTTAAATTGCTGATACTAACTGAAAGTGATCACAGTAATGCAAGATCATTAACTTAGTCTTCCATATTGCTCATCTGGAAATCGACGCACTTTTGAAACGCAAATGGTACTAGCGCTGGTTATTCAAGTTAATTTAGTAAAACTTACCAAATTTACTAATTCAGAAGTCAAACAACAAAAATCAGCGTTAATTTACAAAATTTTCACAGGACTAGTTTCGATGGTTTTACCGAACCGTCATCTTCAGCTGCAAAACCGCAAATGATTTGCGGTTTTGCAGCTGAATGAAATCGATTAGCCTGCATGTTCCCCAGATATGAACCTAATCAAACATATTTGAGACATTCTAGGGAAAAGGATTGCTAGTTGCTTATCACCCCCAGAAACAGTTTGGCAGGTTGAAAGCTGTCTTCTACAGGAGAGGGAGAGAATGCTCCAGCTCTTCATTGATAATCTTTCCGTTCCTCGTAGGTGTTTGACATTGCTTTCAGTCAGGGGAAACCATACCTTTTATTGAAACTGATTTGTATCCAAAAAGTAACTTTTTTTGTATACTATGCTTAAATTGTACATTTTTTTATTTACTGATTCTTTTTTTTACTTTTGTCATACTATACAACACCTATACATCGTACATCAGCCACCAAAACATTTCTTCATCTGCAGTTTATATTCAAAATCATAACATCCTTAGCGAACTTAAATTCGCGAACCCAAGACCATTTAGGGTCACAAGAGTTCTCTTTGAGGGGCAGAAAAATGCAATTAACGTTTTCAGCAAAATTCTTGTTTTATTTACTATATCAGGTGTCACAATCAAATTATTTGTGACAATTGCACATAATTTGTTGAAGACTCGTGGGAAAAATCTTCTGGTGGTTAACGTCAGTGACCACCGCCCAGAGAACAAATCGGTCTATGGTACTCATGGAAACAGTTTTTCTTTTTCAAGCAGAGTGCAACTTTGCATGTGCTGCATTCCCACACTGTTCTTACAGGCTTTTTCTTGGTGCTGCAGAGTGCACATCGTCGTAATGTTGTCTTCGATGGCTGATGCTTATTTTCTTGAAGATTAACTGCTGCATCAACTACTGGCTTATGTTTCTTGATTGCCATTTAGTGAGCTACAAGGGAACTTCAGAAACAATCAGTTTTGAAAACTACTCACACGAGTGAGCAAGACGTTCAATAAAAAAGGTGGTTAATGTAGATAACCGCCGCCCTTCAAAGAGTTAAGAAACGCCGAACTATAGAATTTTAAGCAGATATTTGTACTCAAGTTTCCAGCAATATAAAAATTAGGGAATTATTGTATCATACGTAATATAGTGAATTTTTATGTACATGATTTACTTTTGTCGCTAGTTAAGTATTAAGGGCCTGAATATTGGTAGTTAAGTCCGAGATTTGAGTTCCGCAAACGGGATGGGTGCATGGATGTTTTCGTGGTTTTTTCATGTTTAACATGCATTCAAGCCAGTTTCGCTCAGCGAGTCCTCCACGAAGGTATCCATCCCCTTAGGTATATAGCCCTGGAGGCTTTGCCATAAACACATGAATCAGAAATCGCAGTGTTAAACGTTTGCTTATGTATCTGGAAATTTATTTCTTGCGGTTTGTAATAATTTTGATTGTTCTGCACATTAAAATAAAATGCTGACTTTTTGTTAAACCATGTACTTCGTACTTTTGCCAGTATGTTTAATCCTCGAAACATTTTCTCTTATAATTTCACTCAATTCAAGCTCGTCTGTTAACTATGTTGATTAATGTACAACATAAAGTATTAACTTTCTTCAGATGTATTGAATTTTTCTTGCATTTTTTCTTTTTAAGAGACCGTGAAGACAATATGAGATGCTTTTCTACAGCTATCTTAATGCGTTGTGGTACTGAAGCAGCAACATTATTCCTGAGACTCGTGGTTTTAACTACAGATGATGATTTCTTGTGTTCACCTATTAGCAATGGAGCTGTGAAAAACTATTACGAAGGACATGGAACAACTTCCCCATATATTGCACAAGAAAGAACAGGTTTAGTTGCAGAAGATGAATTCCAAGCAAATATTAAGTATGATGCTGAAACTCCGAAAGTTTCACTAGTGAAACCTTTAATACTGACTGCTGAAGAACCTTGTGATACGGCATCGAATGGGCTTCCAATTAGTTGTGCTAATGAATATTATTTTGACTATGAAAATGATGCTGAGAACTCGGACTATGAATTGGTGGAAGGTTCTGCATCTGGTGATGTCGACGAAGACGTAACAATTCCAGAGATGACAGCCAATTTATCCCATGACGTCTTTGTTACAGCAATGCCCGTTGTTGAAAATATGATAAATCCGCAGTTGAACATCAAAGCTTGTAAACATTCAGATGGAACTTTGCGCATACATTGGGAACAGCCTTTCGTAGCACCATTTGAAAGCATGAGATGCCATAAGACAAGTGACCATGAGAAAATGTTTGGAAAATCATTTAAATGTGTTGTGGTTCTTTAAATCCGCATATCAAGTCTATGTAATCTGATTCAACTGCAAAAATAGTCTATAGACTATCTCATTTGTGTCTCAGTCCGAAGAGGAGAAAAATTAGCGAACACAAAATATTGCTTCAAATCGAGTTACTCTTGGAAAAAGTTGTGTCCTTTTTCTAAATGACAAAAGTGCTCTGTGTAGAAAGTTCTACTCCAAAATTAAAAATCTAAAAAATGCTAAATGAAGAAATATTTGAACTGTTGCTTAAATTCCTAATGTCCGATATTTAATACCAAGTTTATTCTTAGTAAGATGTTAGTTTAAATTTGTTTTTAATAAGCTATTGGTGCATTCAATAAAGTCTTAAAACATTCTTTGGTTTTTAAGCTATCAGTTCACATTAAGAGTACATTTGAACTGTGGAAATAAGATATCAAAAACTTCTGAACTCTGTAGGCTAACAGTTGAAGTAGACTGAAATTCCTAACTTCAATAACTTTGTAATATTTGTATAAAATGCAAGACTTGTGTAACTTCCCCGACATTCAAAATTAAGTTGTAGGAAATCAAAGAAATTTGATTATTGGAAGATTTTTAGAGAAACTAAAAATTCAGATGAAATATTAGTAGGTTCAGTTCTCGTATCAATATCATAACCACACGGAACAATTTTAAATAAAACGAAACTATTAAGAAGCCGATTGATTTAATAATTTAGTTTTAATTTTAAGGTTTAAATAACTTTCCTGCTTTCAACCCTCTGTAGACTAGTGCAGCTTTACTCTCAAATCGAAATTATGTTGATGTATTAAAACTTCTACTGTAAGCTGGAGCATAAATGTTGAATCTTCAATAACCTACATACCCAACTAACAAAATAAAGTAGGTTTTTTTACATTGCAACTACAAGATAAATTAACCATTTTATGTTAATATGTTTTTGAGAAAAAAAAACCTGCATTACAACTCCTTGTTTTGTATACAAACTTTTGCGTTTAGAGTCGCTATATCGCGTAATTTATCTTTGACATTCATATCACAATGAACTACAGAAGCCTCGATTAAGTATAAATTTTAATGATTGGCGATATACCATGGACGAATTCTTCGCAAATTTTCTCTATACCAAGAATTCGTTCCATATGAAACTAATTCTTACCGGTTTAGCCCAGAACATTCTCGAACACAAGCCGAAAGCTATATAAACCCTGCTGGTCCGCAGTCAGTGTGTGCCTCATCTAGCGAGCTGATAGTCAGTCATTGAGCGAGTGTCTCGAAGTCTAGCGCCGAGTTGGTCGTCGAGGGCATCGAAGAGTCTTTTTAGTGTATCGCAGTTAGTGCATGGTTGAGAGAGTGTGTTAAGCTCCGGGAACGACTGAACCGAAAACTAGGGAGCTGTTCTCTGTGTGTCGTCGTGTGCATCGCGAGTTGTAGCATGGAGAGTCTCGAGAGTACGTGGATTTCCGAGAACGACTGAGAAGAGTTGGGAGCTGTAATCTGGTGCTTTGCAGTGAAGCTGTCCCGCCTTGCAGCCACATTTAATAGCCTGATAACCTGAAGGCTGTGTCGCTGATTGTGTCAACGTGTTTGTAGTAGTTCGACGATTGTAACGCGATTTTGGAGCTGTCCTGATTAGTACTAGCCAATAAAGTGAGTTTCGATACTTCATCAATTAGTATTTTCATTATTAACTCCAAATCCTCACGAACCCCTTACGAACGTGAAGGAAGAAAATAACGTAACAACTGATGTCTGAAAAGAAAAACGCAACAATACTATTCCTATGGTAACCAAGGCTGAGTGGAATTTCCCTTGGTAGAGAGTACATCAGTTTACCTAAATTTTTATTTGTCATAGTTTGTTTTTGGCAATGTCCAAAAAGAAATCTTAAGTTTGAATGTCGTTTTCGGACAAATTTTCTACCGCATATTACACTCAACAGTTATGAGTTTAAACAGGTTTTCAGATAAGCTGGGATCTACGACTACTCCATTGAATTTACAATTGGTTTTTGTCACATAGCATAGCTGTTACAAAGAACAAGAAAATTAATTAAAAATTTTTTGTCAGTCCTTCTATCGAAATTCTAAATTGAGTGAAATCTTTTTTCTTCCAAATGTTTTTCATATAGGCACAAATTACTTGCACAAATTTTAACAAACTAATCTTGAAATGCTCGAAAACATTTTAATTCGAATAATTACTACATGTCGAACACGGCAAACCGTAGTTACAATACATTGCATATCTACAGAAAAGACTATCAAAAAAGGATTGCAGCCGACTCTTTGCATTTCTTTTGAAGATCTGGATGTAATCGAAACTACTGCTAATTCACGCAGCGCGCCATATAGTGAAAACAAATTTGTGTATTTTTTCCCCTTGGAGGCCATTTTCGATAATAGCAATGCTACATGCGACGTCCAAAATATAAACTGTTTAAGAGATCAATTTCTAAATTTTTCTTAAGATTTTCAAATTCCGTTCATGGAAATTATTAGATTAAGCACAACATAAGTAACAAATGAAAATTTAAATAAAAATGGATTGACCTTAAATAGCAAACAGTTTTATTTTCCCCATACTACACCTAGACTATTATTAATCTACTGATATAAGAATCTCCTAAAAATACTGAATTAAACTGATAATAGTATGTTTATTATCAGACGATTATATTTCCACAGAAACTTTATTTTGTTTTAAAAAGTAAAGCAATATACATCGAGGCAATAAATCTTGTAATCTTTGTTTAAAAATCTGATATTTATATCACATGACTTCATAGTACGGAATATTAAATTATACGCATTTTTTCTTGCATTTCATTTAAACTTATTGGATTGAATTAAATCTAGTTCGTCGATAGCGCATAAACCACAATAGAATAAATGCACTTTAAATTCACTGTATTTATTTACCATAGCGACGCTCTGCCTCTAGGTTCACTTAACAGCGTTACATCTCATTCATTTTGTCTCCGAATGCACAAAATTTATATCATCGGAATAATTATCTAATCGTTGTCGCATGTTCTATTCAAATACTATAATAAATCTAAAACGATGCATAAAAGAAATTAAACAAGAAAAAAAAAGGGGGGCACCGTGTTTCACAGACGATTCAGCATTTCTCATTTAATTCAGTTCTCCCTTCACAACAAGGCAAAACTTCATAAAAGCTCGAAATATCTATATTAAAAATTACGAAGTAAATCTTAAACAGTTATTTCCTCGAATAAATTCCAAAATGGATCGAGCATGATTTAATTCACAATAATAAAAAAAGGTTATCTTTTTTTTGTTGTGGAGGTTAGTTTTAGATTGTCAAGAAATCCACCATTCTGGCTAAGTTTCAAATATAAACAAACATAGCTGCTATAGTAAAATAACTTTTAACTTGTTGATAATTCTACAAATATTGCATTCATATTTACTAAAGACATAAAAACCTAAACTGGAAGATAAGAAAAATATAATTCAATCATTTTTAAAGCAAACAATGCATAATTTAAGAACAGATAAGAAACTGAGATTACTGAGCCACGTAACATGGTGGATATGTATTACATATATTTATATACTTTTAGAGCTGCGGAAATGGGAAGGGCGACCGAAATTGCAACCGAAATGGAAAGTGCATATCTACGTGTTATAGGAGTCTTATATACAAAATTTCAACATTCAAAGGCTACTCGTCTTCGTGTTTTGTGAGGTACATTATGTACGTACAGACGCCACGAAAAAAAAATCTTTTCAGAATTAATTTTAAATCTGTTTTGTAATTTTTTTTTTGGGGGGGGGGAATAGTCTTTTATTCTATCAGGCAAAAACGTCGTTAAATTGCATTCGATAGCGGCCAAAATGGATATTTTCGTTAAAATATGAAACCCAAAAGTTTTCGCGATTACAATACTTCCTTTTTACTTCGTACAAGGAAGTAAAAAGCGAGTCCTTTAAAAAATTAACTAAAATGCAAGAAACTGTCTGCCTTTATAGTAATGAATTTTGCAACAATACAAAGGAATCTGCAGAACAGATTAAACGGGACGAGCTAAGAATATTTGCGGAGAAGGTAAAGCATAGTTACCATGCAAGTGATTAAAAATGTTGGTTGTACTTGCCTGCCTGGGCACTGTAACTTGTCAACGATCATGCGAAACATTATAAGAAAGTTGTTGAGAGATAGAAAACTAGCCTTTTATCATCAGTGAGCTAGAAACTGTCCTGGGTGATTTTCTGTACTTTGACGACGCCAATGAGAATGACATAGGCAAAAACTATAGAGTTCTAGGGCGAGTGTGAAAAGCTATTTTTGTACCAGGATATTGCTGTTCATGCGAAACATAATAATACAACAGTAATTCAAGTATAGAATACAACAGTAATTCAAGTATAGAAGCAGGAGATTAAAGAAAGCCAGGTGAATTGAAATTGCGATAAAGGACCACGGAATGTGATTACACTGTGGACTAGTAATCATCTCATCTGCATAACAGTGATAAACAGTGCAGCTTCTTTTTAGAGTTAACATAACATGAGCACGTTTTAGAATATCGCATTGTCTGATTTAACGATTCTAAGGCGCCTGCAATTCGGAGAAGTGCGTACAAGCATATCTCTAGGGAAGATTTCCTACACCATATATCGTCTATGTATTGAGCAACAAGGAATGTATAAATACAGATAATGTCTTGCAGATTGGCTACAAATCATATTTCTTCATGATTTCCACATTAACCTGGAGCACAGTGATAGTTGTATATACTGTATCGTGGTTTGGACGATTTTCCGAGTGCATTTAAGATTATCATACTAGATTATTCAAAATTTACTTCGGAATTCTAAAACACTATTAAAAAGAAAAAAAGGAACTAAGACGAATATAGCAAAAACGAACCTTTCACAAAATACAGAAACAATTCAATTTATTTTTATAAAAGAAGCTAGCAGTAGGTGGCAGCACACATCTGACTGAAAGTAGTAGTTAAGTGAATCAAAATGATATTCATGGCCAAACAAAAAAAAGTTTTCGTTTATTAGAATTTACTAAATCGGAATCAGTCGTGTTGATGCAGTGAGCATTTCACATAAAATATCGAATACAGGGACCCAATGACAAGGCAATTCATGTGTGGTATAACAAGCTCAAAGGAACTGGATGATTGTGTGAATTGTTTGGTCGGGTCCATCTGCAAAAATAATAAGTAATGTACGGGAGACTTTCCGAGACCAACGAAATTACTGTTCGTACAAGCCGTGAATTGAGGATATCCTAAGGAATAGTGTGGCGAGTGGTGCGTAAAACTCTTCATATGAAACCATACCGATTGCAAATGGTGCAAGCGCTAACTTCGGGAGATTGCATTTCTTGCATGAACTTTTACATTGAAGGATTCACTGCTGCAGAAAATGCCTTTTAGGGAAAAATTAACGTTTCACTTGTCCGGTAAGATAAACCGCCACAACTTACGCATTTGGAGTACAGTAAATCCTCATGCAGTAGGGGGACATTCGCGATTCTCCGAAAGTTAATGTGTTCTGTGTACAGACCATTTTTTTTACTGGGGGGATTGTTACCGGTGTAGTGTACATGGATATGCTACAAGTGTGGTTAATGCCAAAATTACATGAACATGAGGATGAAGACTGCGTTTTTCAACAAGGAGTTCCACCCCCACATCCTGCGGGGTATACGTGACAAAATTGCATAGTCGTTACACACACAATTACATAGTTGTTGTATTTGGCGAGCTACCGAAGATGACGTACCTCTTTTGCCATGGCCCCGGTGAGCTTTTCTTGTGGAGATATGCAAAAGACTCATCAGAAAGAAAGCATCAATTTAGTTTAGCTATCAATTTAGTATTAAGTGTTGCAAGTTAACGCATTTTATATGTTAACTGTGCTCTATCATACTGAAAAGAGCTGTATGATTACTTTTGTATGAAAAGTTCCAGAACTGTAAAGTGTTTTTGAAAAAATAAGTTTCATCAAACTGTTATCGGTTCTGTGCGCATTCTATCTATTATGAATCCGTACGAACGTGACAATAGAAATGATAATAGGAGAATTGAAAAGTAGAGAATAAGTCCAGCATTAAAGTTGTATATACATTTTGAGACTTGAAGATAAAGTTAAATAAAGATTAAGTAACAAATAAATAAGATTAAATAAAGATTAAACGAAGGTGGATCAATTATTTTGCAAGATAACATTTTGCGCAACAATGAGTAGCAAGTACAGTTAACAAAATAAATCAAATCATGAAATTAACAAAAGCATCACTGTACACAGTTTCTCGTATAAAAACATCGTTAAAATGATTAAACATTAATAATAATAAGTCCTGAAATATAGTAATAAATTGCATTAAATTCGGTGCTAAAGAATGCATTTCCACCTGATGCAATAAAAACATCCCACGCAGAAGGGGAAAAGTTTGGTCCTTTTGCTTGTTGTGGGAGTACGGGTCGGATGAGGTTTTTCTCTTTGTAAGGTAAGCTGAGTACACCCACGCCACACACTTTTTTTCTTCTCTTCGCCTTTTCTTATAAAGATATTAGAAAGGAATTAAGATTACAAATTCTGTGTTGTATGTTTTACTATTACTTTTATTACTAATATTTCAACTGAACCTATTAGTGGACTTTGTTCTTCATATTATTCCCTGAACCGTGATTATCAGCGGCCGAGAGATTAACTCTCTGAACACTGCTAGTTTGACCAAGATTCGATCCCAGACGAACGGACTTTATGCATGAGTGTTTTCGTTGCTTATCCTATGTGTACAGAGGCTGTTCGTACATTTTTCAGACGATTTTCATTGTAATTACTGAGATATTTTACTTGAAATGTTTACGTTTTATAATTCCTGTGTGATAATCCTTATTCTTCACTATCTTCATACATCGTAATTTCCAATACAATGAAGCCTTTTGTAGTATCGGAAGAGGTATTTTATTCCGTTGCTCATGAACAGCTTTCCAGAATCTAAGGAGGTCCATATTTGGACAACCTGCTTTTTAGAAGTCAAGAAAGCGCAAAAATATATTCGGGATAGATCAAGAGATTTAGTAGGGATATGAGTGAAGGATTATGGCCTTGATACCCGTTTCGTATCATCCATATGATTGGTTAGCTGGGTCGGGCGGCTACACTACTGATACTGATACCCGTTTCTTATTCCATTTTTTCCTAAAAATTAACAGTAGATCTTGACGTATCACTGTTTGCTTTGTCTTGATGCAGATCTACTGATTGATCACACTATGTGTAAATAGAAAGCATTTCATATCTGAAAATTGGGTATAAAATTTATTTTTTTAATAATAAGTGGAGTTGATCATAACATTTTCTCCACTCTCTTTATTTTTAATTTGCTGTTATGTGAAAAACGAGCAAAAAGATGAATCACCTTTTTATTGCAATCATTTAACTACACTCAAGTTGTCACTATTGTGACAACATTTTTTCATTTTTGTTCGGATAAATGCTTCTCATAAAGAATTCTGCAGCGCGTTTGGCTTTCGGCGATATGCCGTGGAGAAAGGCGATGCACATATGTTTTTTCGCCTTTTTAACATTCAAGTAAGCATTAGTCACTTTATTTACAGTTGACAATGAGCATTTTAATAATTTTGCAACTGTACTTTAATATGACGGATTTTCTTTTAACGTTAACAATCTTACTTTTGCAACATGCTAAATAATTCTTTTTTTCCCTTGGATACGTACTTGGAACAATTTTTCCACTTAAAGCTAAATTTTGACTTTTTTTGCTGGCAACATTACCTATCGTAGCTTTAGATATAAAAAAAATATGCCGCTCGCAACGCTTTCTAATAACTAGATATGAATAATTTTTTTCGGAAATGACACAACCATAACACTCTAAGTTTCTAACCTGTGAACGAATCTTAAGAACTGATAAGAGAATAATCGCTTGAGTTCGTCAGACAGAGAACAAAACATACGAAGGGGGAAATTACCCTTTATTATTCCAATAAAATTTAACAGAACTTCATCTTGGAGTTTTACAATAAAGACTTCGAGCTTGAACTTAGGAAACTACGAACTAAATCTTAACTACTCTTAACTAAAAAGATATAACCGAAGCCATCAAGATTCTAAATGAGTTAGCCCCTTAACGGTAAATAACCGCGAAGCTATCAAGGACCTAAAGTACGGCCGAGTGTAATAATAGCTTAAGAGAAAGTAGCCTAAAAAGGCGGACACGTGCTAGTCAGAATCACTGGTTCTCTCTCATGAAGTCAGTAGAACTTTACAGTTAAATACTTCTCCTCATTTGCCTTCAAACAAGATTCTAAAAATACGTTCTAGCCGGAAGTTGTAAGCTTGAAATTAATAAAATATAGAACAGTAACTTTAACTCAAAATTTAACTGTTAGAATGAGACAGTTTGTCTTACAAATTCTCCCACGAAAGGCAGCCTTCCCCTTAGGCAGATAGCCCTTACCTGTTTTCCCTTAATCAAAATAAAGCGAACCATTTCTTGAACCATATCTCATTATTTCATTAGTTACCTTTATAGTTTCTCAAGAATGCTCTCATATTTGAGTCTTAGCTTTTCTCTTCCATTTTAGAGCTGCTGACAACAATAGCAGCGTATCCTATCTTATAATGCCCTTTGTCAGCTTGTTTATGATTACACAACTGATATATAGCAATAATTTCCGTATGCAGATGAGCAGAAATTGTTGAAGGCAATGATAACAGATATTTATTCTGCGCGAGATTTAGAAAAAATAATATTTACTGACAAATAATGAGATGCTAGTTATAATAGTTAATCGATTTCCCTTACTAATCATTTTTCATGAGTACAACTAAATTAGCATTTTGTTAAAGTGCGTAAAAACTCGCATGGAATATTCGTAAAATTATTACCACGGGTGACATACCGTATACGTTCATGTTATGTCCGAAATTCTTATTTAAAATTTTCAATGCAAATTTCTACATGCGGACATTACACTGGCGATTGCCTTTCCAAGTTTAATAAACTGTACTTACTCTCACCTGAAAATATGTTAAAGGTGGTGTTGTGGTTGGTGGTGGTGGTAATGGAGTTCTGGCGCAAAGTGCTAAAGGCCATATGCGCCACGCATAATTCACCCTTCAACATACAAACTACTGTAGAAATTTTAGATAAAGAAAACATCTACATATGTTAAAGGAAAAGACATGTGCAGAAAAAGACAAATGAAAACTCATAATTAAAAACCTTTAATTCAAACGAAAGTACCATAATTAAATGCCCTTATTTACCAGAGAATTATAAATTCCTACATTACTATGGGGCTTTTGTTCAAAACAGACAGCAACTTTACTTAAAATATTATCTAAAACAATTTACTCATTATGAGTCACCGGCTCCCAGAGCATTTTCAAGGTGTGCGCTATGAAATGGTGGAATCGAGTTGCTCGCACCTCGAACGTTCTATGAACGTAAAAAAGAAGAGCCCACCAGCGGCCGAGCGGAAAAGTCGCTGAACGCTGGTAGTTCGGTCCAAGGTTCGAATCCCGCGAACGGGCTGGCTGCATGGGCGTTTTTGTTGTTTTCCCCATGTGTAACGTGTATACGAGTCAGTTTCCCTTTAAAAGTCCTCCACGAAGGCATCCCTCCCCTTAGACAAATAGCCCTAGTGTGCTTTGCCATAATTATATAAACCAAAACTAAACCATTTTTAGGTTACGCGGTGCTGACGATATTTTCAGTTTAATCCAATTTTAAATTTATTATGCAGGTAGAACATATAAACGTATAAGAGAAAATACTACCATTTGTTTTAACATTTAGATAACCAAAAAATAATTACATAAAAAAATCTGAAAGCTTTCAGATTTTATATTACACCCAAAGGGACTTTTTTTAACGTTCTGTGCGTTAACTTATTAAATATCATGTGCTTCGTGCTTAATCCATAAAATTCAATTTAACAGCAATATCACAAAATATTTAAAAGAGTATATCTTTAGAATTTCCGATACATGGTCTTGCGCCCTGGAGATAATATTTTTCTTACAGTATTGCCATTGCCCGCTTTGAAATCGTTGAGATTGTCAATAAAAAGTCCTTTAATGTTTGACAAAACAGGAAATACATAATAAAACAAATTCCAAATCTGGGCTTCCAGATGTCCATATTCGAATGGAAGAGTACGTTATTAAAAATTTGATATCTCTAGTTATCGTTGCTTTTCAAATTGCGAGAAACATGCATACATTCACGCAGATTCTCCATTATTTAATTTCCTTAAATATTATGCAGAATCCTAATATTTGACGGCAACAATTTGAAAAGTGAACCGACATTTATAGAGAACCGAAGCAAAATCCCAAAACGAAATTAATAGCCCTTCCGGGCAAATTACCACTTTGGGCTAATAAATAAATAAAATGTATTAAACGCCTAGCTGTTTATAGTTTTATAAGACTATAAGTTCTCGATGTACATTACTATATATTTACCGTATACTGCGCTGTCTGTCACACACGAAGTGAAGAATTTCAGAACACATCGATTAAGAAGCTAATGCTTGCAGTCACGTGAATTATACTTTTAAAATCACAGGCCGGAACATTGCGTTCTCGCTTGTTGCAAGTTTCGTGAGCAAGTATGTGGTTTTTAGGCTTGCTTTTGCTATGCTGTAAGATATGTTTCTTTTTTTTTTTAATATAAATTTGGTTCCATTATTTACTGAGACTTCTGCTTAGTACAGAATGGCCTTCTATTTTAATTACAGGCTGTATTTCTTTGATAAGTTGCGGAACCTGCATTCAAGAGGTTCTGAAATGCTCTCCGTTAAGAGCTCCTCTGGCTAGTCACAGTCGCTTACCTGAGACGACTGAACTTCTCAATTTAACATGCAGGTAAGGACTATATAAATTAATTTTATTTTCAATGAAATCTTTGATGCTTTGGAAAAATTTAAATATACTAACAGCTGAATTTCCCTTAAACTGCACGGATGATGTGCTGTGGAATGTCAAATATGTCCTGTAAATTTTCTTAGCGGCTTTTAATAGCGGCATTGAATATGAAAGACTTCAAGTTTCCTTGCAATTAAGTTATCATTAAAGTACATTAACACGTTGACTGCCGCGCGCATTTTACATGGTTTGACCATTAAGTGTCACGCCAACATTAAGTTTTTATTATTCGATGTATATTATGTTGAATTATTACCAGAAGATAAGGTGAGTTATATAATCGTGTTTAATGCATTTATCGTGGTGGGACTCACCGGATCCCGAGACACCGAAGACCATTTTTGTAATTTATTATTATTATTATTATTTTAATGTTCGCTATATATATTTTTTCTAGCCATTATAGTAACAACTGAATTATTTAAAAATTTATTAGTATCGATATTTACTCTAATTATGTATTTTCATTATCGGTCGCGCCACCGGTCCACGGTGGCCTCCACTGCAGTCAACGTGCTAATGTTGCAGTATTCTGAAAGTGAAACAGAAAAAATAGGTAAACTCTGTTCTCATTAAAAGAAAAGTATATTTCACGCTTTATAAAAGTTTGAATTATTTTCAACATTTATTTATTATGTTGAAGTTTCAAGGATTATTCAAGAATAGCAGTAAAGCTTCTTAGAGTTAATAGTGTATTGGGAACTCGCGGTAAAGAGAGAGCAGAAAAGCATATTAAAAAATCTTGTACTGCAGTTTAAAGATTAAACTCAGTAAATAAAGGTCATAAAATTCAGATCTCGTAATTTTGATTGAATAGCTTAATTGAGTATCATTAGAACGACAAAATAAGACATATTTCGTTACAGCTCTAAAATACTCCATATGACAAAGGTTTCTTTCCTTTGACCTAGAATTTAAATATGATTATTAGAGTTTCATGTTGTCGTTGTTAATAAATAATAACCGATTTAATACGAAAATACGCTTAGTTTTTCAAATTCTAGATATGGGAATTTGAAGTACCATTAAAAGATTTGTGTTTATTTTCTTCGATATTTCTTCATTACCAGTACTTAAGAGATAAGAATATATTTAAATGGTAGCCAATACTCAAAGTTGGCGCATATTGGTTTTTGTATTATTTGTTCAGCTTAAAAACCGAAATTTTCATTTTGTCATTTTAACCCCTAACTTCATAAAAGTAATACTGATGTAATAACTCTGTGTTTCATGGACCAATTTGTTCATATTTGGTAGGAATCCAAGTCGCCAAAGGGTGAATTCTAGTTTAAGTAAGACCGTCCTATTTCAGCCACTCAGCAATTTTAAAAGTGACGATACTCAATAAACTTGCTTTGGCATTAAATATTTGAAAAAAATAAAATGTAGCTGTTAAACAATGTTCTGGTTACGCAAAAGCAATTTTTATTTCGTCATTTTGACTGAAGTCATTGAAACTTGCCCACCTTGCTGTCATTCTGAAGCCACTAAGGAATTTCAATGTGCAAAAGAAAAGTGCTGTTGGACTGATGGCTGAGAAAGAATTGATTTCTTATACTGGAAGCTGAATGAAATTTAAAACCTTTCTTACGGGAAAGAGGGCCCACCAGCGGCCGAGCGGTTAAGTCGCTGAACACTGGTAGTTCGGTCCGAGGTTCGAATCTCGCGAACGGGCTGGCTGCACAGGTGTTTTCGTGGTTTTCCCCATGTGTAACGTGTATACGAGCCAATTTCCCTTAGAAAGTCCGCCACGAAGGAATCGCTCCCCTTAGGCAGATAACCCTCGAGGCTCTGCCTATTAAAATAACCTAACCTAACGAAAAATGATTCCTTCTAAATTTGCTGTGCTTCGAAATATTTCGTAACAACACTGCCTTTTGAGTATTTGCAAAATTATTTGAAATTTTAACTTACGTGCTCAGAATAGTTAAACCTAAGAAATGAGGCACGAAAATTAAAAGAAATGTAACTATTATGATAAGAATACTACAAAACTAAACAGTACATTAAAATTCAGTTAGTTTATATAACATTTCTTCTGAAAGCATTTAATATAAAACTCGCTTATTTAAAGTTATTACTCAAATCAGTGTAGTATGTGAAAAAAAAATACTTTTAATTTTGTCTTTTAGGATTTTAAAACGTTTAAATTTCGGATGAACTTAAGCGCAAGCATTCACTGAGGTGTTTTCCATTACTGTCCGTTAATCAGATGGCGCTGAAGTTGACTGAGAAGTTACGTTTTGAAACAACTTTAACAAATTCAACTACTACCAGTTTATACCAATCAAATAGTAAACATATAATTAAATATGCATACATAAACTTTTAATAATAATCCAATATCATTCTTCAATTGCAGATAAGTATAAAAACAGTTACAGATCAGCTACATTCTAACGACCGAATTCTACGGAAGACAATTCTAAAGTGTGTTGCAAACGCAGGGCAACGAATAGATGTAAATTAATGTAGATGTAAACGGGAGGAGTGAATGTAAAGAACGATTTTACAAAGTTCATTTTTATTAAACTCTTATTCTCGGTATAACTTTAGTCTTCGTAGTTTAGTGCACGTACCAGATGGGAAAATGGTCCGCTGTATTTATAGCGAGTTATTTCTTCTGACATTGGAGCGGTAAAGTTGCTGAACACTGGTAGTTAGGTCGGGAGTTCAAATCCAGGCGAACGAATTGGCTGCATGGGCGTTTTCATGGTTTTTCCCGTGTGTACAAGGCAATTTTCCTTAGAATGTTCTCCAGGCATTCCTCTGATTAGGCACATAGCCCTCGAGTGCTTAACACCTTTGGTTTCGATAGGTATAAAAAAAATGGCGGATAGATATCCTGCTCTTCGCGCAATGTCTGGAATATCTCAAATCTAAATGTATATGTTGTCCTCTTAATATCCAAAATCCATCACCGAGATAGTAGGAAAGTTCTTCCGTTTTCTACTATGTAAGGACTAATTACGTAATTTTGGGCTAATCTTTGGAATAGTTTGGCGACATTTTGGTAAGGCAATAAAGGTTACTAGCTAGGACTTTAGCAGTGTACATGGATAAAGTCAAGAGTGTGCGCAATGCCATTTTTGTGCAATTCTGGGATGTTTTTTTAAGTGAAAATAGGTCGACGTGTACATGGATACCGTGTATGTGCAATTCTTAAAAATGTGGCAAGCAGTTTGCGATTCTGCACCTTCTCCCAATTTGCACCTAATCTTCGTCATGATTAAGCACTTTTGTTCCATAAAAGTTCTAGCATAAGCGTCATTCGGCTAGCAGATTGTTGGGAAAAAAATGTTGAGTAAAAACAAACAAAAAAAAAAAAAAAAAAAAAAAAAAAAAAAGTCTTTACTTCGTGAAAACAAAATGGCGTGCAAACAAGAACTAGCAGGTTGCTGTAGCAGGGTTGGTCGCCAAATTTTCACCAAAAAGTCGCCAAGTTACCATAATCCAAAGATTAACCTAATTTATTTGAAGTGTTGTGAAATATAGCCGATAGATGGCGCTGATCCACCATAACTGTTTTAAAATCTTGTTAATGTTTAGAATGTAGCTAACATTATATTATATATCGTCAAAAGCGTAAAGTTGTGCCTGATCATGTTGTGCAAATAAAGGATTAATATCTAAATAGGTTCAATTACTGCCCTGAAACTCTTCTAATCAAGAATCAGGTAAGAAATTTTTATTTTATTTGAAATGATCGTCGATTGAACACTTTTTTTTTTAGGAAGAAATGCAATTTTATTATATTCTGTTATCAGAGATTACAACAATTAACGTTTTCATTCTTGGAAAACAGCACACTTAATACTTTATTCGTCAAATATTGTACATAGCTGCTTTTTAAATGCATAACATCAAATAATTTCGGTCTGAAGTTAAATTTTCATTTACGCAGACTAAAAAATCGACAGCTAATTTTTATGCTAAATTACAGTATGAAACTAGTTTTTAAATATACATAAAATGATTCATTACTTGGTGAATTAAATTTTAATAGATTTGAAGTAAAGTAATTCTGTATATAAATTATTTAATTAAAGCAAAACATTCAAATTCTTAAATTAAATCTAATACGCAAAAGCAAATGAATATGTCTTAATTTGGTTCGAAACAGGCTATCTAGATAAGGGTAAAAGTTTACAATCTTCTGCCTTTAATATTTTTGGCGATTTTTATGATGCAAACCATGGTGCCCAGAAGCAATATTTCAACATGATTATAATCCAAAACAAAACCGAAAACATATGTTACAAAAATAATAATAAAATTAATTCCAGTGGTATTCTTAGCTACGTCTCGTCAGCGCCAAATGACTGCTGCACATATATAATGCAAATAATGTACTTCCGGAATTAATTTTTCTCCTCATCCTGATACTGGTGATGCCACATAAACTCCGAAAAATTAGGAATACAAAATGTCATCCGACGATTGCCGAGGATCGCTCTTGCAAAACTCGCGGTTAATGTGGCTTCACATACAACTTAATAGCATTGGTATCAGCGTTTCGGGCACTTTCTATTGACAAACTCACTCATTGCCATCCAACTGACCCTTCAGGTGGACCAGAGGAATATCTTTCGTACAAAATTGACGACATTCATAGCGAGAACTAATTAAACCTTCACTCGTACACCAATCAGTTATTTGTTACAGCTTTCATATCCATTCACTGTAAATATGAAAAAAATATCTTATCAGTCAGTTCTTTGTGGAAGTGACGGGACAGCGATTAATTAAAACCAACGAAAACAAAGATCAATTAACGGCAATTAAAATTTCAATAATTCAAAATACGTGATTTGTAGTATGTGATAAATCATGTAGTCTTCGATCAGTAAACTAAAAATTTCGAATGAGATCAAACTTGAGAAAAGCATTAGCACGAAACAAAATATGCCTTTCATGACATTGGGGAAAGAGTCAATTGTGAGTTACTAGAAATTCGTATTTGACGCTAGATCAAATGACACCCTTTTCTACATTAGAACTTACATAAGTTTTGAATACCTAACATGGAATAGCTTGAGCACTGCTCAATTAATATTTTCAAACAGACATCCCTATTTATTAAATTAGAATTTAATGACTTTCTTGATTTAACGAAATTCATATTTTTCCTCCAAAACTTGGGTCTACCAGAAGCCAAGCGGTTAAGAACGTTGAATATTTGGCGTTCGACTCGGGTTCCATCCCAGGCGAAGGGGCATATTGCTTGGTTCGTTTTCCACGTGTGTAACGGGATTACAAAACCAGATTACCTTAGAAAGACTTCCAAACCTCTCTTCCCCTAGGCTAGATAACCCTCCTGTGCTTTGCCATATTTAGATGAACTAGCCTGCATTTTGTTTATTAAATGCTGTAGACAGACTTGAAAAGTTGTCAAATTTTTGAAGTCTTTTAGTATTTAAAGGTTTTCGTAATGATCAATTCAAAACTAAGTTTCACCTAAACTAGGTTTTAAAAATGTCGAACTTGACGTTTGCATCTACTTGTATTCTCATCTGACACGTTGAGATTTCGTAACAAATAATGTAAGTAAACTTCAACTAATCATGGGAATAGCTTAAAAGGATTTGCAGAAAACTTGTTTCAGAAACTGAATGATGAGATAACTAAATCTCAAAGTAATATACTTCAATATCTTCAATAATAAATTCAAATAATTTTGATGCGATTAATTTTGTCAAATTCATAGACTTTACTAGCGCAGAAAGTAAATGGCTCTAAAAAATAAAGAATTTTACACTACATAGAGCAATGGAATATCTGGCTTCTATGATAAAATCAAAGTATTATCGAAGTGTTTATCAATGATGATTTGTGCATCTTCAGGTTAAAATGTGATAAGGCAGGCAGTAGGTCTTTAATAACAGGGAACAAATATAAATTACATGTAACTTCTCTTTTCTTAACCCCTTAATGCACAAATAAAAATTCAAAGTAGTTTTCTTTCGGCAATATTTGTATTCTGTATTTTAACCTCTTTTAATCTGTCTTAACTCAGAACTGTACCTGATATATTCTGCTGCATTAACATCCGAAAAAAACTTCTCGAACTTATTTACCTGGGTTCGCAGAAATAATTTATTTTCGTGTATCCGAATAAGTAGGTTCAATAAATCAGGATTTAATCAAACGCATTTCTCAACGAAATATGAGAAAGAAAGTAAGTAGTTAATGAAACCTTAAAGGAAATTGTTTGTTTTCGTTTTTCATCAATAGATGGTCATCCTTATCACCATTTCTATCTCGTTCATTTGCACTTAGTCAGAAGATGATGATTCTATATATAAACTACCGAAACTAGTCCTACAAAATTTACAAACATCGTTTCATAGATATCTTTAAAATGACCCGTGTACATAACTGCTCATGGCTTAACGAATTTTATTATCAAATCCGGCGATTTATGGAAAGGTTTCTACCGCACTTTTCACTCTGTACAAAACAGAAACATATTAGAATGAAAACAAAGTTTATATTATATCATGTTTGGCTTGCATTCTTTTGAAGCTAAATTGAGTCGGAGTTGATGAATTTTTGCAAAGTGAAGCTTGAACAATTTTCTTTTCATATAATTATTCGAGTGTTGAGTTGTCAGATTTCCTTTTCTGACTTTCCTTTTGATTTAAATACTTCAATATCCCATTTAATTTTAGACATCAAAGCCACTTTATGAACTGTATAGCCGAAGCTGCAAAATCATGCTACATTGGACCCTCTACATTGGAGATGTACGTATTGAGCAATCGAATGTTTTTGTTCGACCTGTGCGAATACACACCAGGATCAACTTCTAGATGGCGGATGAGTGAGTATATTATTTCAGATTAGTTTTCAATATGATATGTACTTAAAATATGTACCGCAAAAGCCTTAAGTGTAATCTAAATTATACCAAGGTTTTTAAAACTTTATCAGTTACCATTTTATGTTGCATTATTATAGCGAGCTCTTGTTTTTCATTCATTCTTAGTACTTTTGCTCTCTCAGCTTTTTCGCAATTAAAATAGTTAACTTACGGAGTATATATTCATAAAGCGGTAAACTTCATCGGATTCTAAAACCTGATAACGTGTAACTATGCTTGTTATCTGACAAATATTTTTCCACCGTTATTAAAACTGCCTTGAAAGGCAATAAAAGGCAAAATGAGTACTTGGAAAAGTATATAGCATTTAGACTTTATCTGTAACGTGTGGAAAATAGAAGATCCATGACCTTTAATCTTATTTCCTGTAAGCGTCATATAGAACATTTCGGAAAAAATAAAAAAACTCCATTTCTTTGAAGGGGATCTGTACCTTATTATTGCTTGTTTAGAAACTGGCCAAGTAACGTAGTCCACGAATGCAGCTGAACTTGAAACTGTTATCAGATGGTTGAGGTTTCTCGATACTTTCATATATTTGTGGAACTACTAAGGATTTTAAATGAATTCTTTCTATATTTCTAATATATATCTGAAGCTTTCCCAAAGAATAATTTTATTATTAATATACATGATCCATCCGTAATAGTTAAACCTATTTTTCATCCTACTATTTAATGCTCAAATTCGTTAGTGACCAATTTTTGAAACTGTGTTTAATACTGCTTAGGTAGGTATTAATTGTATTGATTGTAGGGGAGACCCGTACCACCTAACAGTCCAAAGTACTCTTAAAAGAGTACGAGAACAGTTACAGGAAGTAATCTGTATCCGTTAAGGGATACAGATTACTTCCTGTAACTGTTGAATTTTCAATTTTATATTTTAATCCTATATGTTGAAAATCGGTTAGGTAATTTTCTTTAATGTGCTTTTAATAAGTAATTTTCTTTTACAGAGTATCTGGAAAGTGTTCCATGTATTAATAATCAAGATTTTCACAAATGTACTTCAGCTGTTATTGGAGTTGATAGAAATTTGTTAGATGTATCTACTAAATGCTTGTAAGTATTTGCATTCTAATCATGAACTTTTAAACTTCACGTTTAGGCTACAGTTGCGACAAAATGAATGAGTTACATGGTGCATGATCCCATCCCTCTCCTAAAAACAGTTTTCAGTAACATTGAACATTTGGATGAAATTTGAAAAAAGTTAAATTTGTATTTTTACTTCTTTGTACGAAATAAAGTATTTAAATAGCGGAAAATTCCGGGTATCGTATTTCAAAGGAAATATTCATTTTGACCGTTCTCGAACCCATTTGAATGACAACAGAATAAAGGACGTTTTTTCCAAAGCGGATTGTAAATGGATTTAAAATGGATTCAAGGGTGATTTTTTTGTTACTACTACTACGTATGTATTGTAACGTATTTTTCAGTATTTAACGAAATAACAGATGAGCTTCTTCGTAAAATGTAAAATTTTATTCTCAATTCACGAAGATAGGTAATTTAAATAGAATTTTATCCGTTACAGCTTCACACTCCGGTTTACTATTACAGTTTTTTTTTCTTCATAAATTTTTCATACATCTCCAAACTAGTAAAACTTTCAGAATAATAATTTTTAAGCATTTTCTGACATTGCGCGATTTTCCACTTCAATATCAAGGTTAATAAATGTAATTATTTGTTAAATGATAAAATATTACACAGTGTGTACATAAGTATCTCGCCTAACTCAAAAGCGATTAGCCGTAGAACATTTAAATTTTGTATATGGGACTGCTATAACATCTAGTTTTTAACCTCTTTTTTTGTTGCAATCATCAGGAGCAAACGTATATATATACATGTTTATTACGTTAGATATCCACACTCTTGCCCGACTCGGTAAGCTCTGTATTTAGTTTAAAATTGTACGAGGCACTAAGCCTCTTGTGGCGACTATTTGTTTACATTTGATACACTTAATAGTGTAGTGAATTAAGTCAGTTGGTGCATCAGCTTCAGTGTCTTTTTGTACAGTGGTACCAATGGTTAACTTTAAATTTTTGCGACCGAAAATTCTGTCCTTCTTTCCGTTTTCTAAATTACTTGTTGTTGCGAAGAAACTGCAAATTTTATTGCAAAAATACTTTTTACCTATATTTAGTGTTTTAGGTTTTTCTATATTTTACTATTTTTAATGAAGATATTTTCAGTTTTTGTGTATTTTTGTGCCTTATTGTGATGTGAAAACTGAATTGATTCAATGTACAAGAAGTCATGTGGTGTCCACAACATATATTTTCTATATGCTTCATTTTGTCAAGTAGTACTTCGAATATACTGCGCATGCATAGAAATCTCATTAAATTTTCAAAACAGGAAGATGAACGTTTCAAATTTTGGGTTTGGTTTCCTTTGTCGCTATACCCTATTTCTACTTAACCTTTTCATGACGCAAAGTATTAGTTCCTCATCCTATACTTTAAACATTTATTAACATTATATTGAAATTAATGTTATTAATACACAATTGTTATAAATATACGAAATGAAAATCTGATATCTCTCGTTTTAAATGGAATGCTTAAAGCGGTTTATCTTAGAACAAACTTAAAGCAAATCCTAAGGCTCTTGTAGCACCCGGTCGAATTCCAAATGTTAAGAAAATGTCTCCTGTTCCAGCGATTGCATAAACTCGACCAGTGGTCGTGTGGTTAAAACCGCTGAATACTGGTATTTCGATCCCAGGCGAATGGGTTCACTGCATGGTTTATTTGCGAGACTCAACACATGTGTAACGTGAGTACGAGCCAGTTTTCCTCAGTTAATCCTCCATAAAGGAATATCTTCTCTAGATAGATCTTTCCTTCTAGGTCTCTCTTCTTAGGCAAACAGCTTTAGTATACTTTGTCATATCCAAATAACTTTAAAAGAAAACAATGTGTTTCTGATTTACAGTTCACGGTATTTAAATCTTTAATCTGCACAAGGAAGCCAGAAATTTCATATTCTAATTTTACTGCGATTTTTTCATCATTGTGCGCAGCGAAACTTTAAACATTGATACGCTTGCACTTAAGCTAACTCTAAAGATAATACGATTCTTATTTAATGACCGGTAAATTGTAAAATAATTTTACTTTAAACATCGTTGCTGGTACGAGTCCATCGGCGGTGAAATAGAAAGAGTAGGTTATCACATTTCCGGCGGCTTGTTTCAAGAGAGTTGCTCATTAACTGGTTTATGTAATTGCGGCAAAAAGCATTTGAGTGCTATCTGCCTAAGGAGAGGGATGTCTTCGGGGAGGTTTTTCTAAAGAGAAACTGGTACGTTACACATATGTAAACTCCATGCAACCAATTCTTTCGTCGAAATCTAACTACCAGTATTCAACAATTTTACCGCTCTGTTGCTCATTAGAACTTTTGTATGAAGTCATTGAGCACTGACTAGAACTTTTTTCTCATATACGAATAGTAATGTGTTATTTAAAGAAAAAAAATATTACTTCGTAATGAAAGGGCTCTAGCAATGCATATAATAGTAAAATATTCTAATTGATGGTTACTTAAGCTGATATAACGGAGCTTGTTGCTCATAAAATGTACTCAGCTATATTCGCAGGACATTGCTGTTAAATCATACTTAATTTTATATCTTCTTTGAGATTCAAGAACGTTTTTCAGAATTTTGAAATAAGATTGATAATTCCGTAGTCTACTCCCTTGTTGAGGCTATAACTTTCATTTCGCATTTTTGTGGTTTGATTTCTAATTTTCTGTTTCAGGGTTCGTGATAAATTGTCGACTTGTATCTACAAAACCATTTTAGACATTTGTGGTGAGGATGCTGCAGCCTTATCCCGACATCTTTTGATTTTAGAAACTGATGATTTTACATGTGCTATAGCAGATAACCAAACAGAGGATGCCCAAACGGAACTTAAACCTTCATATTTGTTAAAACATAGGATAGGCTCCGATTCAGAACATGAACGTCAACACCCAGAGTCCTTGGACAAAAAACTGCAGTTAAAGAATGATCTAATGGATGTTAAAGAATCAAATAGCTCTCAAACTAATTATGTAAGACAAGAAATTGGCAAAGTCCATAGCACGTTGGTATCAAATATTTCGAAACTTACTAAAACATACTGTGATTATATTCATGACGAAAACGCTCATTGCGAAGCAGACCGGCATAACTTCAGAGAAGTTTCTGAAACCTCATCTGTTTCCAGAAATGTTGGTGAAAAAAACATTGATGTGCCAAGCCAGAGAAGTACATCGGATACTTCAGATGCTAACAGGGAAGAACACTACGGCATCGAAACTTCACATGATTATACCCAAGACGATAGGAGCCTTAAATCGGAGCTCGACCACTATCTGAAGTTCCCAGATTGTGAAAAATCTGAATCTGAAGAAGCATGTGTTATAAACAGAGAACTGCAGTATAATGCATTCAGCCAGAGCAAAGATTTTAAAAGACATGCTCCAAATTCTACTGAGGAGACTGATAATCGGGAACAAATATTAGGCACGAAGGTTAAAAAAATGTCGAGAGACAGAGACCTTGATTCAGATTTGCACAATCTTTTTCTAACTCGGCTAGCTAATGAGCAAAGCAAGAACTTTGAAATACCAATTTCATTTATAAAACCAGAGGAGAACAAGAGTAGATCAGAATTTCGTAACTTTAGGCAGGGAAACACTCTTGTGTTCTGGGTGGATATGGATTTTAACCAAATGAAATATTTGTGTACGTTGGCAACTCTTGCTAATCAGACTACTTATGTACTATGTGCTGACGTCTTGAAGAACTATAATCCTGACTATAGTTCTTTAGACATTGAAAGAAATCAGCAAGAAGAACGTACAACCATTATAGAACCAAATACTCTCGATACCGAAGAAAAAAGTGGACTGAAAGACTTAGAATCAATGCACTTAGAAGAGTATTACAGTTCTAAAAATGAGAATTATGAAGAATCTGTAAATATCACTGAATTCTTACGAAAAATCGGAGAAAATAATCATGATGTATCCAAAATGCAGATCAAAACTCACGTTCATTCTGCAAGTGGGAAGGAAGCGAATGCTAAGTCAGAAATTACAGGTTCTGAAACTCCCGTGCTAAAATCCGTAACTACAAGAGCTGAAGAGCTGCATGATACATCGCCAAAATCATTTTCGGGGAGATATTTGCATGAAGATTATATTAATTTAGAAGACCCAATGGAAAATTATGAGTTTATTGTATCGGATGAGCTCTCTGACTTCATAAATGAACGCTATATAGACCTAGAAATTCCAGTCCTAGACTTATCGCATAAATTTGCTATTAGATCGATGCCCATTATTGAAAGAATTGTGAATCCCGAGCTAAACATCAAAGCTTTCCAGTATTCAGATAGAACTGTGAACGTTTACTGGGGACATCCATTTATACCACCGTTCAATACAATGACATGCCGTAAGGCAAATATAATCGAACAATATAATAAAAAGACTTTCACATGCATTATTACTTTAGACTAAAATCTTGCCTAAAATATTGGAGGGTATTAAAAATAAGTCACAGAAATGAAATACGTTAAATTGCCCAAGATCTAGAAGCCTGTATAACAACCAGTGAAAACATGTATGCAATATGTAACACTTGTGCCATAGTTTGAAGATGGAAATGAGAATTTTACTTCAGCAAAATAACTGCGGGAAGTTTTTAACTCGGATATATATCATTATTGCAAGAGTTACTCATTTTACTTACGAAGATAAAGTACACCCACTGAGAATGCAGTAAATTTAGAAAATGCTCAATAACGAATATTTGAAATGGTCCTATTATGAAATTTTCTCTAATCTGAAGTTTCAAACTGAGTTAATTATCAATATTGATGTGCAATTTATAAAACTTGAAATAAATTCATGTAGCATAATTTTTTGGCACTTTCAATAACGGTCTTGAAAACATTTTGTTTGTTTCCGTACAAATTTTAAACTAACATCAAGGTAGACTAGAAGAGAAACACGCTAATGTGACAATCAAAATCGTAAAAACAACCTTGTATTTAGCGTAGGTATAATGAAACACTCAATCGATTTCTAGGGCAGCTAAAGGTCTCTCCTCATTAGGAGAAAGAAATACCTAGAAAGAAGAAAATAAAGGAGAAGTCTCAGAAACACATGGTCTTTATCAGCACTGCACGTGGTTATAACTGGATTTTTAATCAGTTTCACTGGTCGCCTACTTTTACTGAGCCAGGCTATCTGATCAAGCATAAAGGACAAGAAAAATTAGCGAAGTTAAAATAGGGAGCGAGGGGCAAATGCACCTTCACGCTCAAAATCTGAACTTCAAATAATGGAAAGCAACCACTGAACGGATTTTTATACCCTCTGGTAGTACCAAACGCGAGGAGGTAACGCCATCTATCGGCAAAAATAACTGAATTAAGATAGTAGGATTTTAAAGGCATTAGGAAGGACTGGATTGGACTTAAAATCATTAACTAAACATGCTAAATCTTTGTGAATGTGAAAAGCCTCAAGAAACTCCAATTCACCTATGGAAACCTAGTCGCAACTGAATTATTTGAGAGCAGTTGCGATTGACCGTGGATTTTCTCCCGTGATTATTGATAAAGCCGTTAAAAAATTTTCAGATTCCATTCAAAGAAGACATTCCACTGTTGGAAATAATATTAATGATCTTGTCGTGCTTCCATTTTATCCTTCTGTTAGCTATAAAATTGCACGGATTCTCCAGAAATTCAATTTTCAAGTCGGTTTCTCCCCTATTAATAAAATTCACCCTTCGATTCTAAAAGATTGCGTTCCTGTCTTGAATTCTTGGGGAATTTATAGTATATCGTGTCAGTGTGGTTTAAGATTTATTGGCCAAACAAAAAGAGCGTTGAAGTTTCGTATCAAGGAACATGAATCTTATGTCAGAAAAGGCGAAATTAACAAGTCTTCAATAGCGTATCATAGTTGGACATTTAACCATAATTTTGACTTTGGGTCTGCAAAAATTATCCAAAAGGCTTTTTCCATAGGTGACTTGGATTTTCTTGAGGCTTTTCATTTTCACAAAGATTTAGCATGTTTAGTTAATGATTTTAAGTCCAATCCAGTCCTTCCTAATGCCTTTAAAATCCTACTATCTTAATTCAGTTATTTTTGCCGATAGATGGCGTTACCTCCTCGCGTTTGGTACTACCAGAGGGTATAAAAATCCGTTCAGTGGTTGCTTTCCATTATTTGAAGTTCAGATTTTGAGCGTGAAGGTGCATTTGCCCCTCGCTCCCTTTTTAACTTCGCTAATTTTTCTTGTCCTTTGTGTTACATGTTTGATCAGATAGCCGGGCTCAGTAAAAGTAGGCGGCCAGCGCAACTTTGATTAAAAATCCAGTTATAACCACGTACAGTGCTGATAAGGACCATGTGTTTCTGAGACTCTTTCTCCTTTATTTTCTTGTTTCTAGGTATTTCTTTCTCCTGATGAGGAGGGACCTTTAGCTGCTCTCGAAATGGATTGAGTGTTTTATTATACCTACGCTAAATACAAGGTTGTTTTTACGATTTTGATTAACATCATGGTATTTTAAAGTTTGATTTGGATTGTGTAAGTGAGATCAAATTGGGTTAAAGGCTTAGAGTGGTGGTGGTAGTGGTGGGGTAACAGCTGCGGTGTAGGTAAGGGAATTTTTCTAACCTCTAGACTCCTTCTATAAAAATGGAAGATTCTTAGATACGAACAATTGTAAATTTATGAATCTGAGAAATTTCGTACTAAGAACCACGGAAATCTGAAAACAAAAGTAGTTACTTCATTTATGAACTCCTACATACATATTAATAAAAGCATCCGTAAATTTTACTATTAAATATTAATTGAGTACTTTTAGAACTTTTTTGCAGTAAGAAAATTCTGTTAACTTTTATTGAAATTTAAATGCTAGTTTTCAGTATCTAAAACGATTTGAGTTTGAGAAATTCGTTAGTTTCAGCATCAAGTAAAGGTTATACAGTTACGAGATTGTAAGTTGTATAACTTTTTTTATACTTAAATTGCTTAAATAAGTTAAAATTAGTTTTCCTTCGATTACGTCTTTCCTTTGATCTTAATGAAACGGCCTTATATAAGCGAATTTAATCCTGATATCCTGAAAAATTACTTTTCTGGAAAAGAAATTAAGGTCAAAATGTATTCCAGTAATCCTTCCCGGTACTGCAAGAACATTAAGAAAAACACAGCACTAAAAATTAAGCCATGTTTTCTTCAGGCTTATAAGATGATCAGTTAAAATTAACTTCTCATGAATATCAGTTAAAATTTTAACTTCCCATGAATGCATATTCTAATGATTATAGTAGTAAATAAAATAAACTATTCTGTACTTTTATGTTACCTTTCAAATTCGTTTAGATATCAGCTTTACACGAATAAATACTTAACCGTTATCGTACGATTGTTTGCTAGCTAATTTTACAGCTAATTTCGGGAAAATATAATTTCAATACTACATGCAAAATTTGCATAAAAATATCAATATAAATTTCAACGTATTAAAAAGTGTCTTTTACACGGAATTTAAATTTCTGCGTTTCATAATTGCAAGTCTGATAAATTTCATTATACTACACAAATTAATCATTTTATTTATAAAGATATTTGAACTTTAGAACCGTATATCACCTGAGGTATGCATTCAAATATTCTTGTTGCATGTTTTATGCAAATTAATTTTGGGTAATAAATGAAGCTAACTTACTACAGAAATGAGAACAGGAAAAGTCTGTTTTAAAATAATGCAAAAAATTTAAACTGCAATTGAAATGCCATTAATATATTTGCTTTTAAGAAATGTGAACATTTCACATTCGGAAAATTGCTTCCTCTGTTGAAATAAAATATAAAATGGCTGGAGGTGACTGTGTTGTTAAATTTATAAAAATGATTTATCACTTGATTTCAGTTCTTGTTTTTCGTATGCATTTTGCTGGTGGATGAAGTATCCTTATCAATCAAATATCCTCAGTCTCATTTTAAGGCTCCCCGGCGGAGAGATAAGTTTCTGAACACTGAGTAGTTTGGTCGAGGTTCGAATCTCAGCAAACGGGTTACCTACATGGGCGTTTTCCTGTTTTCTTCAAAAGTATGTTCGAGCCAGTTTCCCTTAAAAAGCCTTCCACGAAGGCATCCCTGCTCTTAGGTAGATGGCCCTAGCGTTTTCCTTGTATGTAATGTACGCTCGAGCCAATTTTCCTTAAAAGTCCTCCACGAAGGCATCCCTCCTCTTCGGTAGATGGACTTTGTGTGTTTTGTCATTAATAAACCCTTCATAAGATTCTACTCAAAATGCATATCTGTGATATCTTGCTTAAGTTTATAATTAGGAAAGTTGCAGTCTGAAACGATGGAGTTATTCAGACTTCCAGAAGATTTGGGTGTTGTGTTGCAGCTTGGGAAAAACGCCTGTATTATCAAGCCCTCTAGCGACCGCTCTATTTGTTTGGGTCGCCCACTTTGTAAAGTCTGTTGTTGTTGCTTATGCTCACTTGTCTGACGTAGTGACAAGGAGCGCAAGATTACGCCTGTCGTTGGCAACAGCCATGAGCACCTAACAGGTGGCAGGGCGATTTAGCTCAGTTCCGCCTCCAATTTTGAAGGACAGCACCCCGAGGGGGTGGGGAAGGTTCCGAGAGTCTCCTCTTCGACCAAACCACATGAAAGGACTTTCGGCTCGTCGCATATTTAGAGTGCCGCCATGCAGCACCGACATTATACATTTAAAAAAATAAATGCCTTCCCCAGGATACAAACCCGGGCCCTTCAGCGTGGCGATCAGCGACGCTAATCACTATTTTCTTGGTTAGTTGTTTTTGGTTTTATGGGAGGCCCACCAGCGGCCGAGCGGTGAAGTCGCTGAACACTGGTAGTTCGGTCCGAGGTTCGAATCCCGCGAACGGGCTGGCTGCATGGGCGTTTTCGTGGTTTTCCCCATGTGTAACGTGTATACGAGCCAGTTTCCCTTAGAAAGTCCTCCATGAAGGCATCCCTCTCCTTAGGCAGATAGCCCTCGTGTGCTTTGCCATAATTAAATACACACACTTTGGTTTTATGGGTGCCCATTTAAGATCATAAAATCACTTCGTGATCAGGTGGGTGGGGAGCACTCCTGCAATCATCATCACGCTAATCACTATACCGGTTGGGCGGTTTGTAAAGTCTACAGCCCCTTAATAGAGCTCAGGTGTAACTCTTTAGTATTAAGAATAAGAATACCTAAAGTAGATATGTTATCAGGAGTTCAAGTTTAGTAGACTGTTCCAACCGATAAACTTTTTTTCAGTATGTCCCTCAGCAATCTTGACCACCAAAAAAGCCTCCTTGAAGATATAACCTTCAGTTCTGTCTCTTTTGGTAGTCTTCGGGGCTTTATTTTGCTCCATCCTTTGAGGGGCCCACAGCGGCCGAGCGGTAAAGACGCTGAACACTGGTTGTTTGGTCCTAGGTTCGAATCCCGCGAACGGGCTGGCTGCATGGGCGTTTTCGTGGCTTTTCCCATGTGTAACGTGTATAAGAAAGTCCTGCACAAAGGCATACCTCCCTTTAGACAGATAGCCCTCGTGTGCTTTGCCATAATTTAATAATCCAATCCAATCCATCCTTTGAGATTGCTTTTTTTTTCACCTTTACTCTTGGGTTTTTCAACCCAAGTACAGCTGGCAATTTTCAGTTCTCGAGCATGTTTCTTTTTTGTATGTGCATTCCAGCCATTTTCTTTTTGATTTTGAGGCAGTCATGCTCTTAATAGTTTCCTGCTCTTCTCCAGATGTTGATTGAGTAATTACAGCAGAGATCATTTCTACCTCAGTCGATGAAGTATTAATTTCTGCTCCTTCGATTGGTTTCCTCTGAGTGTCCTTGTTTTGAGAAGAAAGGTCTACCTCAGAGGTTTTGCCTGCAAATTTTCTAGTTATATTGTCATTTTCAGCTATATATAAGCTAGAAAAGAAAGTACATGATAAAAAGGTCCATCCAGTATTGTCTAATGCTGGGTAAAGCTAAATGTTCTAGAAGGTTGCTAGGCATTCTAGGGACTTCATTAAGACACTATAACCCGCGTGTCATTAACCCTAGGCTCGGGTCGCATAACACTAGTTTTCCTACTTTAACGTATCCATAAACATGCAAAAAACTGGAGTTGAGCTACTTGTCTTCACCAATCCAATTCCAGTGTTTGGACGCATTCCCGCAGTTGCTGAAATCCGCAACGACATACAAACAGTAGGATACACGAATTCTAAATTCAGCGAAGAAGTAAAGACTCTGTAATTTTAGACACGTCCTGTATTTATCCCGCATTGAAGATTGCAGTTTTATGAGTTTGAGCCCTTTTGTTGATAACTAGCGTTCATGACAGCCAATGAAAATTTAGTAAAACAATTGTACTCTCTTTCTGTTTTTATTGTGCGGAGATAGCATCAGCACAATACGCGTGATAAACTTTTAATCCCGTGGACTTGCGAGTTTCATTGAGCTCTGATAGTTGATGATGCATCTTCTTTGATACTGTAATATTATATTCAGCATAGAATGGTCTTTTGATGAGCAGACATACTTAATGATGACCAAGAAACGAATTTTGAGTTTGGGGCTACTAGAAAAGCGTTGATATCTAGTAGTTAGTAGTAGTATCACATTAGTTTCTTATACTGTGAGTTAATATTACTGTAACTGCTATCTCCCTAACATTTGGTAGGTCGACCAGCGGCCGAGCGATAAAGTCGCTAAACACTGGTAGTTCGGTCCGGGGTTCGAATCCCGGGGAGCGGGATGGCGCTGCATTGGAGTTTCGCGGTTTTCTGCAGATGTAATGTGTATGCGATCCAGCTTCACTTAGAAAGCCTTCCACGAAGCATCCCTTCCCTTAGACAGATAACCCTCGTGTGCTTTGCCGTAATCAAATAAACCAAAACCTTTGGTTTAGAAAATATGGAGGGGGATTGAACAATTGAAGAAGACGGAGTTGTAGGATTTAGCAATTAAATCACTTTCGTTACTTTTCGTTTACAAGCTCTTGTGTAGTGTAGTTGTTCGTGAATGATTGTACATTGCACTGTTACTAAAAGTTAAAAATTCTTCTTTTCTTTGGGCCCACCAGCGGCCGAGCGGCAAAGTCGCCAAACACTGGTAGTTCGGTCCGAGGTTCGAATCCCGCGAACGGGCTGGCTGCATGGGTGCTTTCGTGGTTTTCCCCACCTGTAACGTGTATACGAGCCAGTTTCCCTTAGAAAGTCCTCTACGAAGGCATCCCTCCCCTTAGGCAGATAGCCCTAGTGTGCTTTGCCATAATTAAATACACAAACCACCTCTTTTCTTTAACTGTAAAATGAGAACATTTTTAACCGCATTCAATGAGCAAGAAGAAATTTGTTTTATTGCAATCGCAGCTTTCATTGTGAAGTAAATCCTGTAAATAGTTGAAGAACCTTAGTGTGTTAAAGGTAAATTCTAAGCACGCCAGAAATATCGCATATCATTAAAATCACTCATAGAGCAAAGTTTCAAACAGTAAATAATAACCGAAAGCTCATAATCGTAAGACTTTGAACAGAACAATTTTTCTAGCTAAACTAACTTTCAGCTAAATATTTGTAGGATTACTGAATATTTTTGAAAGCTTCAGAAGGCTTAGCTCCTGGAATTTCAAAATGAATTTTCTGATAAGTTTCAGAATATTGCCAACTTAGACAAAAATTGTGTTTAAATTTGGTGGGAGAGATTCTACCACATCTCTACTTCCAACTAAACTCTTTTCAAAATTCACATGCCGATTTATTTTAAATTAAAAGGTCTACAATGCAATAGTCGAATTAGCTCGATAAGTGGCCACAAATTGGAGTAAGTGAAAGTTCGCATTAAAATTATTACACAAAATGCACGAAATAAACAATACGTAAGTATGCATGTGGTTACTCGGAATCCAGATTTTGTCTTTTAATTACATTCAGCTATATTGTACTCCTTGCCATCCAGAAGGGAAAGTGGTTGGTGACTCTACTGCCGTACCGAAGGGCCTGGGTTCGAATCCAGGAGAAGGCAGAGATGTAATTTGTCCGTCTCCTCATAGAAGGAAACTGTGGACCACCTATTAGGTGCCTCCATAATAAACTGACCACCGCTTCCGATCTCAGTAGTGACCTATGTCTATAAACTGCTAGAGACCGGCATTCGGGGAAAAAAAAAAAAAAAAAGGTATACTTTAAGTTTCTAATAATTCAATTCAACTGCTGCAACACTTCACTGCAGATACAGAAACGTCTTTCTGGGTTTGTGTACCATGCAGTTGTAGACTTAAATATTGCGTTTACAATATTGTATAGCCACATATATATGAAAAGATATGGTATAAAAATCATTTTAAATAACACATGGCAAATATCTCTGGATTGCTCTTAAATATGAAAACATGCAAAATGAAAATTTAAAGGTTGATGTAAGTCGCTGAACTCTGGTAGTTTGGTCGTATTCCGGCGATCTGCTGGCTGTATAGGCGTTTTTGCGGTTATTCCCATGTGTGATGCATCCCCATACGTTTCCCTTAAAAAGTTCTTCCCGAAGGCACCCCTCCTCCTAGGCAAATAGCCCTCGTATGCTTTGCCTTGATAAGTAATATAATTAATAACAACATAATTTAGTTAAATAAACCAAACCAAACATAAAGAGAAATGCGTCATTTAGACTTTTCAAGGGCTTGTTAACTATTTATCAGAGCAAACTTCTGGGAAGAAAGAACTCAGTTAAAAGCAACCGATTTAATGGTACATAATTGTTCAGTTTAAAATGTTTTTAAAACTGTTCATAGTAAGTAACGTATTTCATATATGTAGCTCGAAATCATTAGATAATATATTGTTTGGAAATTTTATTCATTGCTTTGTTCCTTTCAAAAACTTTTTCAATTAATTATTTCAGATTCATGCCCCAGATTAGGATTCCGAAACATATTTAGAATTCAGAATATTGGAATATTTAGAATTTAGAAACAGATACTGAATACATTGAATAAAAAGGCCATAACATAAGATATTTCAATGTATAACTAATTAACGTTTACAAATTTCCATTTCCTCCTTCGTGAATCTTCTACCTTGTCCATATCTTTTGAGTCTAAAATAAGCTGCTGTTCAATTTAACTTAAACATGAGTTACTTAAACATGAGCTGCTCAATTTAACTTAAACATGAGTTGTGTAGTTATTGACATAATAAATACAGAAGTTTTGTCGCTAGCAGTTTTTTTTGTTTTTGTTTTTCCAACATCTTCACCTTAATTTTTCATTATGTAAGTAATTTTTAAACTATGTTTAAATTATTATAAATCGATAATTGCTCACGGTTTATTTATTCTTTGCATTTATATGAATTACCATCATCATTCTGTTTAAGTAGACTGTTCATTAAAATTTGCAGAAACTCTGAAATGTCTAAAACGCATGATAAATATTGTTTCTCTGAACGCTGATGAAATTGGCTTCGTAACAAATTAATTATTAGGTGAAAGATTAATTTAAAAATATAATCTAGTTAGTCGTATAATAAATAATTTTTAAAAGATAATCTACTTAGTAGTATAATAATTAATTTTAAAAATATAATCTAGTTAGTAGTATAATAATTTAAAAATAGAATTTAGTCAGTAATATTATCAGGTTTTCGCCTGATAATATCCAACGGAAAGGAACGCCATGTTTTAAAGCAACCTGTCCATCTACCACAAAGGTTATAAATAGCCCTCTTCTTCATTGCACGAATGTATTTGAAGCACGGATTTCGTTATATTAGTATACTTAGGAGATATTCTGCGGCACAAACGGTTTCCAAATGATTTGCAGAAGGAATCTGCGATCTAATGCCCTTGAAATGTGTTTCCTGAAATAGTGAAACATCGGTTTGCCCGTTTGAAGTGATGCCTTCTAGGGCCCATATCACACGGCGTTTGTTTCACACGAACAACTGTTTCGAACAATTTTTCTGCCTCGTTTACTATTGAAAGAAAGACGTGCGATTTTTTTCCTTCCTTTTCAAAAAATTGCAAGTTGTTTGTTTTCACCCAATCAGCTATCAGCTTCGAATGCTATCAGCTTGTTTGTAGTGGGAAACCAGTTTCCCCTGTGTTAACCCCAAAGCTATCTATGGTGATTGTCTGTTGTGACAAAGCAGAAAAATTGTTCCAAACAGTTGTTCTTCCTAAACAAACTGACGTATGTAGCAGCTTTAGAGTAATGTAGAATGATACAAACTATAGACTGTTACTTTAAGATAGTCCCTTAAAAATCATTTTCCTGCTTCTGACTTGTATAACAACTGCTGCTGAAAATAACCGAATTCTCTGTTTCTGCTAAAATCCGCCAACTCAGTAGCGATGTCGACGCATGCTACGATTATAAATAAGACAAGGTCAAAATCTTGAAGGGAAAATTAACCTTAAAATGCAAACTGTGAAGAAGATCTTGAAGTGCAAGTAACAGACAATAGCGCTGAGTATTGCAACTCTTTGAGACAGATAATAATCAGATCCAGGAGTTGAGATCCGCTGGTGAGCGACACCATCTCAGCGTTATTATCTAATAGCACATCTCTTTCACTACATGGCAAGTCATGACGTACGATGCGGATAGAATATGCCTAGTAGATGAGATTGAATATGCTTTGTGTTTCGTTTTCGGTCCAAAAATTCCATAGTGAGTTTTCAGAGAATAATCACGAATTCGGGTTTCCACAGCACGTTTTTATTACTCTTAGAATGGTATCTAAAAACGTATACGTGTGATGATTTTTTCGTCCTCGACAACTGCTATATGAAATTTCCAAAATTTTTCATTTTCTGAGTTTAAGCTTTCAGTATTCATTAAAAGACTTGATTAGATCTTTGGTTAAAATTGGACAAACAGAAGTAATATGTAACTTGAAGTCCATCAAGGCCTATTTTAACTAGCTGGACTTTGAAAGGCGCATGAACCTGATAGTGCCGCTAAAGAGAAAAAAAGGGTTTTTATTATTTTTAGAGAAAAATTTTACTATTTTTATAAGGATATCAGCGTGTCTGTGTATACGTGCCATTAAGAGCTTTTTATAATAGTGAGACTTTTAGTTCAAGAAATATGCTTGACAGATCTGCTAAAATGAAGAAAAAAAAAAAAAAAAAAAAAAGAGCATTTTCATTTATTACGGCATGTTTTTACTTATTTTTATAGTGATGGCTGTGTGTACCTGAGTGTGAGATGAATTCTTGGTCCATGGCAACTCTCATATCGAACTTTAAAATGTTCATTTTTTCGTATTTAAGCTTTCTACATTCATACGAAGAGTTTAGAATTGGAGTAAAATTGGATTAATAGAAGTGGTACTTTATAGGAAGCTCATAACAGTCTTTAATGGACAACTGGATGTGGTACTTTACTTCAAGCTCATAAGTTTTCAATGACAATATTAAAATACAATCCAAAATTTTTCTATTTAAGACTAAATTTGCTATTTAAGAATTTTGTGTCAATGGGAACAATCTCTTAGAGTTTGGTTAAAATTGATTAACCAGTAATGGAACTATACTTAAAGCAATGGATATATTTTCTTAAAAATAATATATTGTAAGATAATCCAAAATTTCTCAAGTTTAATTTTTTAAATAGCTATGAGATTAAGAACAACGTGTTTCACTTAAATTAAATATACTGGAATTATGCTAAATGCAACGAGAATAAGTTCATTCAGAAATTAAGCATTGTGTAAAAGCCTCACCACTGGCCTAGCGGTTAAAATCGGTGAAAAATGTGCTTAATTAAAATTTTCGACCTGCTTTGGGTTCACACCCAGGCGAACGGCCTTTGCGTATGGTTGGTTTCCGTAGTTTCCCCCCCCCCGAGAAGAAGTCCTCCCTTCCCTTCCTGAAGGCACCTCACCTTTTAAACAGCGGCTTTCCTAGCGGCTTTACCATATTCAAATGACTTGAACTAATCTCGTTATGAAGCAGTTAAATTCATTTGCATCAAGCCTCAATTTGGTGTAGAATCACTTTTCAAATAAAAGTATGCTGATATTAAATGTTATCATGCGTATTATTTTAAAATAATACAGCACAAGGGTTCTCATGGAAGGGAATTGGCATGGAATTTCATAATTTTAGGGAATGCGGCAGTCATTTTTTTTTTTTTTTTTTTTTTTTTTTCCTTTTAAGTATCTAATTTTAGTTTATGAATTAAAAACAACAACAACAAAAAAAAAACTTTATTCAATTTTTGGTATTTATCAATATTTTGAATACTTTTCTTGTTTAATTTATGAAACACATTAACCATTTCGCCGTCCTCTCCTGTCCGCGAAAATTCCCAACCCCAGCGGCCGTCTGTTTTTCGTAGCCTGTAATGTTGTTTTCTCTGTACATCATTACTTTCCATACATGACTTTCGTAGGAGACGAATGTGAATGAATATTAAGTAAAATTATAAGGAAATAAATCATAATGGAAAAATAATAATATCTCTGCTTATTTCTAACAGCAGGATAATTTGATAACATCTGATCCAGGCGGTCCACTTCTCCCATTTTGTTGTTGTAATCTTTTACAATTATTGTTTTTTTTTACAGTTCTTTTCTATGTTCCAACATCGATCATCGAGTTATTATGGACTGTACTCATCAAACGTATATCCTTCTTATCTTTCCAATTCACAATCTCATTTTTTCTCTTTTCTGCTGAGTAGACGTTGAAGCCATCTATCACTGTCTTATACTTATGTAAAATGGCTTGAATATTCATAAAACCCGTGGCAAATTCAATTAGAAATAGAATGCCTGATTAGTGCTACCCTCTAGGAGGTATTAGAACAATCAAAAATAAAAACTCAAACAAGTAAACATTTAGAAAGCGTTTTAAACCTGTAGTTTTAATATAGAAGAACCCTTGAGGCGCGTTATGGCCGCCCTGCGAAGTTTCACTTGAACGCAGAGACGCGTTACGCAGAGACGACGAAGAGGTTAAAAATAAATGTATATGTGTTTTTCGAATTTTGGAAATGAAGGATGGGGAGAATGGCCTAGTAATAGCGAAAGAGATGCCTGGGGCAAAAGTGATTGAGAACCTCTATTAGAGCAAATATAAATTTAGCAAATATGCAAAGAAATATATGGTAATACTTAACACTCTATCGAAATTTCTAAAATTATGCTTCTTTTAAAATTTTTGTTAAGTCATTGATTTGTAAATCCGAAACACTAAACCAGTGAGAATATGCTACCATCAATGCTATATTTTGAAATCAAAGCAAGAGAACTGAAGCGCACTTGAGTAAGTATAGTTATCATTGCTTATTGTATGGGAGAAGAGAATAATAAAAAAAGGTTCATAATTAACACTAAGCCATCAATTTTGTAAGCATATTAGATATTAAGACAGTAACACGCCGAACAAATACTAATTCAGAAGTCAAACAACAAAAATCAACGTTATATTTTCGAATTTTCACAGGACTAGTTTCGATGGTTTTACCGAGCCACCATCCTCAGCTGCAAAAGCGCAAATGAATGTAATGTTTAATTTACATTGGCCAAACTGAGAAAGTCTTAAAATTTCGCGTCAAGGAACATGAGGGATATGTTAGAAAAAAAGAAACACAGATGTCTTTTGTTGCCCGACATTTCCGAAAAAAGCCGAAAATCACACATTCATTTTTCATCTTCCATTGGAGAACTGGATTTTCTATAGCCATTTCACATTCAAAAAATCTTTCTGTTCTAGTTAACAATCCTAATTGCAATCCATCTTTGCCTTCGGCCTTTAAAGAAATTGTTTTAGTTGTGGTTTCATCAACAGATGGCGCCACTAGCTTATCTTCTGTCCAGGCTTTCTTATCTTATCTAATCATTATATCCTATCTCTTTCCTTTGCGCTTTTTCAGCTGAGGATGGTGGTTCGGTAAAATCATCGAAACTAGTCCTGTGAAAATTTGAAAATATAACGCTGATTTTTGTTGTTTGACTTTTAAATTAATATTAGATGTTGTTTACATACTATAAATCGAAAGTTTGCTCTAAAGCTCGTTGATATTCCTCCAATATCGTGTCTTGAATTGGTGCAATGTTAGAACATGACATTCCATATTAAATGGAAAGAGTTCAGGTGCTGTCCACATCAGATTTTTTTCCTATTTCTGAATATCTCTTTAAATCAAGTAATTAAAGGCTGTTCCACGTGATCAATTGCAAATGTACATGCCATTGGACTTCGAGAGCCATTGGTAAAGAGATTTAAAAATTTAGTTGAAAATATATAAGAGTCTAACATCTGTTATACTTAAATGCAGTTCGTGTGGAAACTGCTAGCATACCGCACTTTTCAAAGAACTCAATATCTTATCACATACGTCTGATTTTCTGGTTTTATCGAATGGATAAAAGGTGTCACATCTACATTTGCATTGTTCGTTTACAGAAGGTTTATGAGACTTGACTATTTTCTTGGCTTTTTAAATAACACTTCTCTTTCACTTAGACATACTTTAACTATATAAATTAGAATATATAGTAGGGTTGTAGAGACATTAGGTATTTTTTGAAAGTAAGAGAGATAAAAAATGAGCAATGCCCTTTCCGGGACTCGAACCACGGACCTCTCGAATACAGGCTGAGCGTGCTGGCCATTACACCACGAAGGCATGCTAAAAAGTCGGGAGAAATTCCTTATAGGTTAACCTGAAAGAGAAACGAAACTTTACGTCAGTTAAATTACTAAAAATACTGTTCAAGTTCAATAACCGAAATTTATTAGGAGGTGATAGATGAAAGCAGAGATGGACACTATAATGTCACCGGTGGTATGCAGATACTTTCTATTAAGATGAGGAAGTGTCAAAGGTTTTGTAGAGCACTCCATTATTCTAAGGATTTATAGTCGACAAATTTTAGGAGTTCCTCTGCTTCATAATATTAAAATTTTCTGCTATGCTGATCACATGCCCTTTATGATACCTGATCTAGGTCTTTAAAACACTGAAATTTCTCATTATACTATTTTAATAGTATAAGTAATTGGTGCAAGGGTGAATGTCATTTTCTAAATTTGAAGCAAACTCGGCTTTGGGCTTTTCAAGAGGCGGCAAAACTGTAAGATCTCCCAGCTTAAGTTTGGGAAGAGATTTATTAAATTAGTTCCAGGTTGAAACTCTTGGGTGTCTATGATTGATAAAAAAGTTAAATTTTATTGAGCATTTGAATTATCTGTATTAAAAAGGTGATAATACATTAACGCATTCTAAAAGAAAATTTTCAGCTCAAGTTCTCTTTTTAAGAAATATATTCTTAAAGATATATATTACAATGCGGTTTTAACTCTTATATTTTACAGAACTGCAGCAGAAGGCTCTAAGGTAGCGGTATACAGAGAATCCGTTACAAACTAGGTAAAAGACAAAGAGGATAGTTACTTGGAATAACAACGAGTTTTAGGGCTTTCTCTACGGAGGTGGAGAGCATTTTAGCAAGACTGCATCATATGTCGTTATTGTATAAATTCTATTACGATAAATTTCTTCTTCGTAGTGAAGTTGAACAATTTGTTGGTTAGAACAGTGATTCTGGTTTTTCAGATGTTTTTAATTATTCAAATATTCACTTAATTTACCCCAGCAGTCGAACTGTACGTCAGGTTAAATTATTTGAATATACTCGTAGCAAAGAACACGAGGGTCATGCAGTAAAGGAGAAAAGGGGTCTCCCCCCTTTTACCTTACTTTCTGGATTGTTCTTGGAGTTTCACCTGCTAACTCATTAAAGCCATCCCTCAATGGCTTAATTTTCTTATCTATCTTATTAAGGCCCCTTCTGGGGGTTACATTATAGAGACAATAGGTAATTTTGGAAGCAGGCAAGATATTGAAAAATAAGCAACGCCTTCACCGGGAATCGAACCAAGGACCTCTGGAAAAAGCGCCCAGTGTGCAGACCACAACTCCACGAAGGCATGCTAAGAAGGCGGGAGAAACACCTTATATACTCCCCTATTTAAAGGGCAACTGGGGTTTTTAGGGGACCCATTCGCCAAATCCTGGGTGCGGAGAATAATCATCCAACACCCTTTTAGTTCGGGCACCACTGTAAAGACATTAGGTATTTTTGGAAGCACGCAAGATATTGAAAAATGAGCAACTCCTTCGCAGAGAATCGAACCACGAACCTCTGAAATACGCGCTCAGCGTGCGTGCAGATTACCACACCAGGATGGCATGCCAAGAAGGCGCGAGAAACACCTTATAACATAAGCAACTTCATAATTAGTATCAGCACCTTGAGAGCTTTCTGACCAAGAGGAAGGAAGCCTTCGTGAATGACGTTCTGAGGGAAACTGGCTCGTATCCATGTTACATATACAGAAATCTATGAAATCTTGATGCAGCCTATTCATTAACCGAGATTTCAAACGTGTCCTTCATATGAACTATCCACAATCAACGTAATGAGTAATCAACGTAACTGAATAATCCACAATCAACGTAATGAGGATTAGATGAAATTTACATATTTGGCATAACCTGAACTTGCAGAAAGAAATATCTTCTTATACAAAGATGATTTTCAAAACTCTTGTCTGAAGTCTGTCTTCATTTTTCAGTTATTAAAATTTCTTCCTTGCCATTTAGCCTAATTAATTACTCTCTTCTCATTTAGTCACACTACTTAGTAGACTAAACCAGTAGTATATATATATTAGCTTGCATGAACTATTATAAATTTGTGAACAAACACTTATTGTAAACAAATATATTGTTAATCATAATTAATAAATAAACGAATGGAACTTTTGATTAAATCAGCTACGCATGAAAATTAAGCGTGCATTTTATATTTGTACGTTAATTGGTTTATATTTCCTTTCCGAAAACTGATCATTTGAGAGCTTGAAAGAAATATTTTTAAATTCTGAAATTTCATCAGATAGCGCTGCATTTGCAAATATTGTTATAATTTACATACATTTGTTTCTTATCTACAGCGCATTAGCAGCTAATTGTCATTATGCATTTTTATATAAGCGGATTTATGCATATATTTCGCAAAAGAATTGGAAGTACAAACTTGGCGAACGTCTATTGAGAGCTATTTTCGCCGTGCTATTGCATGAAACTATTAAAGAAAGATAAGAACCTTTGATTAGCATAAAACAATAACATTCTATTTATCTTCAATAGCTTCAGAAGAAATTCAGCAAATAAATAAGTAGTCTAATTTGTATTGCACAAGTTTATCGTAAGGAATTATCTTATAAAAATTATATCAATTAAAAATAGCAAATTCATCTGAAATCAGGATAGCATTTTATATCAATTTGTCTGCAATGGGTGCAAATGTCTGTAACAACTGAAACTTTCCGTGGGAAAACTTCTCCATTCAATCACATGGTTGAGGGCAAAGTTTCCCTAAGCCCAGATCGTAGATAATAAACTCCTACTCTTCTTTCAACAGATGCATAAAGGAAAATTTCACTGAAATTTAGGATCAATTATGAATGGTTTTATATTTTTTATTCTTTGCGGTAAGTAAATTCATACATTGATTAATGCATCTTAACGAAACTCATTAGAATATGATTTATATTTAATATTAATACTGATTTCGTGAATATTTGTCAATGCTCATATAAAATAACACATTAATTTTAGGTATTGGTAACTACTGATTTTGGCTAAATTTATGTTATTTAAGATACACAATTATGCTATGATATTAGATGCGTTTCGAAAGTAGAATTAGATTTTATCCATACTTCCGATTTTTGACAAAACTGAAATAATGTGGAATTGAATATCCAGATTTCTGTGTATATCTGTAAAGATATGACTTTGATAAAGCAACAGCTAAGTGAAGAACAAGGAGTTTCGATAACGATATGATATCTCACGTTATGAAAACTTTAAAATATAACAACAGCAAATCTTATTGGAAAAATTTATAGTGAAACTGAGTGCAGTGAGTCTCAGAGTCTTATGGCGCTTAGATACAAAGTAAAAGAAGAAGGACGATATATATGTTCAAAGTTAATGTGCTTATTGCATTGTGGTTTATATAGCCGGAAAAGAACTAAAAAAAATAAGTCTACCACTATGTGAGCGTCGTTTGTAGTTCGGGCTATGTCTAGGTAATATTCCATAGTTTTTCACACGTTTGAAAAGCACACTTATGAGACCTAGCCTCTGTAATAATAACTCACAGATCTCGAGAGGTAAAATCTATCTCTCCATGTAGTCCTTTCGGCAAATAACATATTTTTGATTTTTTCTTTCCCAACTCTGTAAACCACAATGCAATAATTTCGGATTATGAGTCGTTCGTTTCTTAACCAATAACTTATAGATAGATAAATAAACAGTTCTACACAATCAACAGTAACAATTTAAAAATAAATATCACTCGCAAATCTATGTATATTCATGTGCTTCATTTTTAAATTTCTAGCTGTTACCGGATCTCTAGCATCACCGACATGTTCCGGTGATGTAGATCGAGAATGCGGCTCACTTGGAGACAAAGATTGGAGAGGAAGGACATGGCCAGAAAATGCAAAAGAACTGGATAAAGCGTGCAGGTGCAGTATGCAGTTAACTGGGCTGTAGAGCCATTAAATATTTTTTGGAAGCAAGAGAGATAAAAAATTAGCAAACGTCTTCGCCGGGAATCGAACCACGGACCTCTGGAATACCGGCCCAGCGTGCAGACCACCACACCACGAAGACACGCTAGGAAGGCGGGAGAAATACCTTATGGGGCATATGCATATGATGCTACTGCTTATGATTCTACTGCGTGCAGTAGAATCATAAACAGTTAGACTATACGTAATTTAAACCTTTGAAATTAAATTTCGTTTTACGCAGAAAAATCAAACTTTTTAATATTTAATACATGAAAACTCAGCAAGAAATTAGGCTCATTAGATGTTAATTCTTTAAAACACTTTACCGCAAGCGTTCGTTACGAAAGATTAAATTGTATACTTAAATTATTTTCATGAACTTCGAATTTATTATTCCATCACTTTATAAGGCATTTTCTTCCTCTTTCCAACAGACCTTCGTGGTGTTCGTGTAGCACACTCGACACGTATTCGAAAGCTCCAGGTTTGAGTTCCAGCAAGGCCGTTACAGAGTTTTCAACTTTTCTGCTTCAAAAATTCTAATGACTCTACAGTGGCGTGCGAACTAAAAGGTGGTGGACGATAATTCGTCACCACGAGGATTTGGCGATTGAGTCCTCACATCTCATTCGCCCTTTAAAAGGAGGGGTATATAAGGTATATTCTTTCTCCCTTCAGCATGCTTTCGTGGTCTAATAAAAAGCATACTCGACGCGTGTTTCCTAAGTCAAGGTTTCGAGTTCCGGCGAGGACAGTGCACCTTTTTCATCTCTCCTGATTCAAAAACTCCTACTGACTCTACAGTGGCGCCCGAACTAAAAGGTGGTGCTTTATTCGTCATAACCAGGATTTGGCGATTGGGTCTCCTAATCCACAGTAGCACTTTTAAAAAAAGGAGAGTATATAATGTATATTTCCCTCCTTTCCACAAGCCTCTGTGGTGTAATTGGAAGCACACTCGACGAGAGATCCAGGATTCGAGTTTGGACGCGAGCACTGCACATTTTCCGCGTTTTCTACATTAAAAAAAATCATAATGACTTTACAACTTAATTAATGAAGATTTGCATCTTTTATGTAAATTTTCAGTAGTAATATTATTTTTTTCCTAACATTACAGTAACTTTCATGACACCAAAAAACTCTGCTGGTAGTGATAGCATTAAGTTTTACCTCCCATCAACGCATACACATATGTAAGAAAATTAATGTTTCCAGTTCCAAAATTCGAGAATATATTTTCAGTGAATAAGTTCGAATTATGGTCCCCACAACACGCTTTTACTATTTTTACAATAATCTCTCTCTCTGCAGTGAGTTTTTTCGTCCACGATAACAATTATATCCAACCTTCCAAAAATTTCTATTTTCTTTTTTCTGCTTTCTTCGTTCATATAAAACGTTGATTAGATTTTGGGTGAAACTGGGCAAGTGGAAGTGTTACTTTACTTGGAACTCATAACAGTTCTTAATAAAATGTTATACTGAAATATAATACAAAATTTTCAATTTTAAGACTTTTATATCAATGGGAACAATATATTAGATTTGGGCTAAAATTGCTAAGATCGGAGTGATATTTCAACTGGAGCTCTCAAAGAATTTCATTAAAAAGATATGTTATGACTTAATCCAAAACTTCTCAAGTATTACTATATATGAAAAACCAGAAGTGGTACTTTCCATGACACTTCACAAAAATGCATGGAAAATGAGAGAATCACTGTGCAGTCAAACCGGTATTTAATTAATATTATTTTACAAATTCCTCTAGGTAGCGTTCAGTCACAGGATTTGTCCGAGGTGGGAATTTCTTTGTATAAAAAAACCCAAATAACGAAATATACTCTATTTTTATTAAATTTTGATGAATCTCTTTTCGAGATTTTTCTTTGTACTTTAACATTATTTACTTATTTTCAGCGGCAAGTACGCGCGTGCAGGTATGATCCTAAAGAAAGACGGATAGCTGATTATCTGTTGCTACATTCCTTTATATATGAGGAATGAAGTGGGGGAAAAGAGATTCTTTAATGAGCAAAAATTTGCAAAGTCTTTTGTTAAAAATTCCAGAACAAATCCTGTTTGGAAAGCCATTTCAATGTTAAGCAATAGCTGTACGTTATTTTTATTAACTGTTTATAGTCCTAGCACATTTACAACGGGGCATCGTTATGGAGACGTCCTAGATGAACAAACGTGTGGCACCGACGTTATGGACAGAACTTATAACGAGGCATCGTTATCGTTATCATCGTAAATTACATTTACAACGGGGCATCGTTTTGGAGACGTCCTGGATGAATAAACGTGTGGCACCGACGTTATGGACAAAACTGGTCCACTACAGCTTTAAATCAGGAAATAATAGTCTAGGCCTTATACTATAATATACTAACTACTTCTAGACTCTATAGAACCATCATCTATGCCAGAAGCCTCAACTCTACACCCTCGGGCCCACCAACGGTTTTCCGTGTGCCCACTGCTGTGCAACCAGGCTAACAAATATTTAAGTTTACAGTAAAATATTATGTAAAATCTTCTCATAGTTAGTAATTAATTCTAGAAATATAAGCATTAATTGTTGAAAAAATAAATTAATTATAGTTAAATATTTATTGCTTTCAATGGGCTTACCAGACATCCCAGTTTGATTTAGATTGTCCCAATTAGAAGGTATGGACCTGGCATTCCGGCCAATTAGTCATTTTACCCAGTTATTTGTAAAAAGTTAAAAAATGGCAAATATCATCGTTTTCAGCAAGAAGTATCACAAAATCAAAGTACAGACTCGACTTACATCTTGAAGTGCTTACAAGCAGGAATATTATCATACTCTCCTAGATATGAAGCAATGGCCTATGAAATGTCAAATATCATACAGCCTTTAGGAATTACATTTTTATAATGAAATATTCACTAAGTGCCATCATATTACCATGCTAGATTTATCTCCAGTTGAAGTATCTGTGATCTCGTTTAACATGATGTACAGTTTCAACAAGATGAACATGTTATATAGGTAGTATCTCTTCAAACAATAGCAAATCGTTTTCAGCAGTTTGAACAAGCAGCATCTTGACACGATATTCGTATATTTGAATGCCGGGTTCACTTATTCTTTGGTTCTGAATATTTTATTGCATACAACGTATAATCTAAGCACTGAAGTAGAGAATCCTTATATGTACTGGCACTTAATTAAGTTACTTAGCATCGAAGCACTCATAAATTGAGAAAATATTTTGTTTAAATTGAGTTTCGCAGTAAGGTAAGTACAAGTAATATACAATGCTTAGGACTGATTAATTGAAAAATGTATAACTTGTAATTTTTTTTTTCTGAATTACTTTGTGCAGGAATGTACAAGTGGTCCTTGACTGCCAAATCGCTTACGTGCAAAGATGTCCGGACTCATTTCTTGCTCTTTTTGAAGATTACATGAAGGAATCAAAAAAGCTTTATGGAAAACTTTGTTTTAAATTGAGTTCATTTCGGGGTCGTAAGTAAATTTCTTTTATCCTTGCAGAGGATTCTTTCAGCATGTGATTGGATATCCTAATTTTTTAACTACTTATAATTATTCTGCTATACACATAATAAAGTTTAGCTTACTGTTATTAACAAATATACTAGCATTGTAAGTTTAATTTTGTAAAAGTAACTTTCCCGATAAATGTACTGCAGTCTGTTTTAATTATTAAACTGTAAAGGGGATAATTTAAATGCAGTTCTTACAAATTTGTTTACAGTATCGAATCTCACTTCTTATATTCTTTTGCTTACGTTTTGATAAATTCAAATGATTACAAGTTAGTTTAATATTTTGCAATGTAACAATTGAATTTTATTAAATCTAAATTAAGAAGAAAAGCATATTTACAAATTGACGAGCATTAACTGAAATAATTTAATTATTATACGATGATCTCGCACATTGCCGTATATTACATTGTAACACGTATATTAAGCTCATTTTAACTAGCACTTTAATTTACTCACTTTAATTTAATAGCTCACTTTAATTCAAATTAAGGTGGGACGTAGATACTGTGGTGTGAATTATCACCACTAGAATTTCTATTCTCATAAAATAAACAGACGCAGAATTATCTTCACTTAAAAGTTACTGTCTCCCGCCATTTGGAAGCGTTAAACTAGAAATATACCCCACAAATTTACCAGTAATTGGACCTGACTTAAAGACAAGCTTTCTTAAACGTGATATACTCGTAAATACAAACAATTTAATCTGACTCTACTAAAGGCAACGGATTCGCTCTAGGACCTCGACAAATAAACAAACAGAATAAAGCAAGCCAATCTAACTTTATAATATAAAAACTGCCTGTCACTCGAATAGTGATTTTGAAACTACTTTTTCTCTTAAACTTATGTGGTCTGGCTTTTATCAATGTTTACATTATATAACCAGCTTTATTTTATTTATTGAAAAATTATCATCTTGAATAATAATACAATACAAAATGAGATACATAAATTTCAATTAATCTCAACTTTATTCTTCGAAAATGATGTAATACTTAATAAACATACAGAAAATACCACTTATTGATTAAATATTAACTACATATAGAAAGTATCTTAATGATTAAAATGAAGGGAGGTAATGCCTGTTATTTACGTTTATCGCAGACAGTTCCTTACAAAGGTAAATAAAACGTATAAAACGTACCTTCACTTGGTTCACCACTGGTTTTCCGTTTTTAATTTAACCAATTGAATCTGACCAATGCGGGATTTGCGAAAATAGCTGAGTTTTTTATGGAAGGCATTAAGTTTTGAAGCTCCTCACTAACTTTGCTTAATCAGTCAGAGCCCAAGCACCCCAAATCCATTAGTAAAGCAATCACTGAATAGACGATTCTATTTTAAAATATAGGGAAGTTTGTTTTCAGAACGCCTTGAGGAAGGGATAAATTACACGAATATTTAGAAAGTTTTAGAACTTTATGCTTAGTTAAAAGGAAAACTACCCGTGTAAATGCGGTATACCACAGAATAAGTTGTGGCACAAGTTTGCGACTTTCTGCATATTTTATAATTAACTTTTTTACTTTATTTTTATGATTATAATTCAGTTTTTTAAAAATCGTTATTTTAGTTTATTATATTACATACTATTTTATTTTATTATAATTTTTATCAAGATTCCCAACTGTCTTATATTAAGGTTACTTTACTATCTGTTTCAGGAAATAAACGTTATCAGTAGCGTTTATTTTTCTGTTATTAATATATCATTTGAAAACCTGATGGTAATAAAATGTGCATCAGATAAAATGAATTATATGATAAATATGCTCTATCTTTCGCAGAATTTTTGAAACACGTGACTTGTTTGAATAACGTCACCATTGAATTGTATAACTCATGTAAGAAGTCAGTACCAGCTCTAAAACCAAGTCAATTTTGTGCGTAAGTATCAAAAAGTTCAGTAAGTATATTTGATATAGTTAATCAGCGATAGTTAAGTATCAAATGCAGTAAAGATATAAACGGGATCTATCTATCTATAAATTCGAATTCTCGCGTCGTTCGTTGAAGAATACTGCTGGGAGACAATTTTGAATCCCGTGTTGAAATTGTCGAAACAATCGGCAATCCGCTCAGCAATGATCGGCCATCCGCTCAGCATCGTATGTAGTTATAGGGCTGAAAACCCAAGGACTAACCACTCTGGGCTGGAAATTTGGTCAAAATGTCGTAAGGCAAAATTCATCCAATACAGAAAGGATAGCGAACGCATTTTAGTCCAGAGGGGCTTTGTCTCTGAAGGACTATGGTTTTCGTTTTGGCATTTTGCGTTGAAATCTTTAAAAAGCTGTATCACTTTTTGCCACCAAATACTATCGCCCTGTATTATATTTGAAGAAATTAAATAAGGAAGAATCTGCTTAAATGTATGTATGTATCTCGCATTGTGATAAAATAACGGTACCTAGAGCAATCCAATTTTCAATGACGTAATCCTACTGCGAATATGGGTTCTGAAAGCCGAAATTTGGAATTTGTTTTCTTGTCGATTTCATATTTTGTAAAACTTTAACGAATTTCTGATTAACAAACTCAAGGATATCAAAGCGAGTAATGGCAACTTTGTACAGAAAAAAAAAAAAAACATTTCACATCTCCAACGCGTGAGACTGTGTATCAGAAATTCTAAAGATATGCTCAATTTAAAATTAGTTTGCGATATTGCTGTTGAACTGAATTTTAGGGTTTAAGTGAGAAGAGCATGATATTTAATAAATAAAGGTAACACACAAAATGTTAAAAAATACCCCTTTGGACGTAATTTAAAATCTGAAACCTTTCAGATTTTTTTGTTTATTTGTTTGTTAAAAAATAATTTTTAATGTATTTCCTTCATGTGGATACTGATAAAGCTTTCATATTTATAATATGTTATTTATTTATGACCTGCAATATGCACTTTTTCTTTTAAAATTTCACTTTTTTATTTTTAAGTCATAGTAACTTAAGTCATAGTCACTTTTTTATTTTTAAGTTGTAAGGTGCAGCGGCTTATGGCTTACTATTAAAACATCACAGTTTTTTGTTTACTCCATTTTATGAATGTTTGCTCGAATTAGTGCATTCCACGAACTGCTGATTTAATGAAATTGACTTTAATTTTAATGCAACTGCGTGTTATTTTAATTATAGTTTCTAATCCTCCTTCATGCATATATGTTTTAAAATTTATACATTTAAATTACATAATGAAATATGAAAAATTAAAGAAAATGAATGATATTAAAATAATTAAAAAAACTATAAATTTAGTTAATCATGAATGTGGGACAATATTTTTTAATCAGTGGTATAGTCCAGTTGTCCCCCTTCATCATTAGCGAAACTGAATTGACCTGGGAATATCCCACTGACAACTATAGATCGGACTTACAATATCTAAGAATTCCCTCACTATTCATAATGTCTATTGTATGTGGCATACAAAATACGTATTTAGTCGATTGTTTACAATGCTGCTGATCGACAGCAAGGTGATATTACTAATGGAGTTAAAATAGATAGGGACAAGCGAAGGTATGTATAAGAAAAATTTCTCAGAAAGTTGCTTCTGCGAACACTAGTTTGAATGGGAGATTTCTAGCCGAAACACCTGCGCTCACTGATCTGTTACGCATACGCTGGAACATTTTATGTGGCTGAGGAAAATGTTTCTTCTTCCAATCTATTTTGTCTAGGTTTTCACAAAAGAACTTGCATTAGCGTAGGCGAACAATCAAGTATCTCGGAAACGATAATAGCCGGAAATGTTTCTTTCGATGCGTAGCTGAGGTTAGCTAAGAAGTCTGATAGTGGTTTTAATTTTCAGGGACATAATATTTATATATACGCAGAATTTCGGCCGCGAAACCTGTATAGTGGTTAGCGTCGCTGACTGCTGTGCCGAAGAGACCGGGTTCAAGTCCAGGAGATGGCATGGATGTTCTCAAATGTATAATTTCTTTGCTGCGTGGGGCACTCTAAACATGCGGTGAGCCGAAAGTTCTCTCGAGAGGTTAATGGGAGGGGAAGAGAGGTGGGAGACCTTCGGATTGCTCTCCAAATTTGGGGGAGGAGCTGAGCTTAATCGCACTCTCACCTGTAAGGTACTCAAGGCTGTTGCCAACAACAGGCGCAAACTTGCGCTTCTTACCACGAGGAATTTCGGAGGCTTGGACTGACAATAGGTCAGCCATGTGAGCATTAGCAACAACAATAACAGAATTTGGATTCGTGCCGGTACTCACCGTCTCATTGCTAGTTTATTTTTGAATTTCGTAACAAGTTCGAATTAATAGTTCAACACAGTGCTAAACAGCAGATACATACACTCAAAAATATCTATACTTATTTCGCTTACTGGCTACAGATGACATTTATTCTCATAAATCATTGCTAAGCAAAAGAGAAGGCGTTAGGCGGCCAACCAAAATAGGTTGGGAAACTACATTGAGCCCTGAATTTCAAGAAGAAAAACTATTTCGAATTTTTACGTTATTTTTAAAATTTTCTTTTTTTTTTTCCTTCTTAATTTGTATTTTATTACTTAATTTATTTTTTTAATAAATACATAAGTCTGCTTTATTCAATCCTTTATTTATTTAGGTATAATACCAAAGTTTTGGACTGCGTGAAATCTAATCTTGAGAAGTCCTGCGGAGAAGAAGCTTTACAGGTTTTCAATGGACTGTATCAGCCAATAGTGTCCTTGGATAAAATATTTTGCAAAAAAAGTGCAGAAAGAAGCAGAAAAAAGGATTTACCTATGCCCTTTCAAAATGAAATGTAGTTAAATATTGACATATATAGTTAAATATCCATAAATAGGTAAAATTATGCTTTACGTAGTTACATACTGCAAATATGCGTTATATTAGCATGAACTTAAATTGTTAATCTTATTTTCTTACATAAAATTAACCCAACAGCTTTATTTTAATGTTCGTACATTAAAAAAAATTTCATTTTATATTACATTTCAAGTTTGCGTTTACTTATAATTTTACAACAATACTCTTTTGACAAATGAAGTTTTAATAGATGTTTATACTTATTGCCATAATAATGATTTCTGTCTAAGATAAAAAATATGCCTTATAATGTACTGAGATGATTCGTAAATTTATACCTGAATAAAGAAGTGTTCATTTGTTGTGTAAATATTTTTCCTCAGCTCAGCTTTTAGACGAGAATATAAGAAAAAGTACTAAGAAAACTAATGGTACAAATGAATACAAAAACGCAATACATAGTAATATATATCCACCAGCGTCCTAGCGTCAAAGAAGTCGCTGAACATTGGTAGTTTCGATTTGGGTTCGATTCTAGGCGAAAGGGCCGGCTGCATGGGAGTTTGTATATTTTTCCTAATGTAACATGTATAGGAGCCAGTTTTCCTTAGAAAGGGCATCCCTCTACTTAGGCAGATAGCCCTCGCGTGCTTTGCTATAATTAAATAAATTAAACCAAACATAGTAACACTCTCAGGTCACGGGGCGTCTAGTGGAGCAAATATAAAGTGGCAGACATCTGCCGAGTTTTCTAGAGCTGTTAACAACATAAGAATGGGTGACATTTACCATTTAGTTCGCCTTTAATACTGCCTAATAGTTAGAGCTTGAGAAATGAGTCATCGCGTTTGGGAAGGAGAAGCAGAATTTCGATTTCACATGTTTAGCATCTAAGAAATGTACTGTAACTTGAAGAATTCTGACAAAACTTTGAACTCACGGCTAGAATGTAGCCACTAAACGAAGCTGAATGAAGATGACCAACATCTGTTGGAAAGAACGATTTCACGCAACAAGAATGTTTCCTTATTATCATTATACGGTCTTTAGAAGTCGATACCTAAATGGAGTATTTTCGATTAATCTACGATACAGAATTATGCAGTTCACTTAAGCTTGGAAGCTAGAGCCCAGGCGAACACTTAATAATTGGATACGAACATGATGTCTGATCAATCGCGTTTCCAACTTTTCGAGCAAATGGAACAGTCTGTGATACAGACTTCAATGAGCCACGGATCTAGAATGAGTGCCCTATACAAAATTACGTAGTTCACTTTGCCTGGTTGCTGAAGCCTAGGCGAACACTTGAAAACTGAATATGAATACCTTGTCTGATCAATCGGGTTTCCAAAATTTTCAGGAAAAAGGAAGACTATGTGAGTGAGACTTCAATATGTCTGCATCCTAGGATGTCAGCATGAGTCTGCATAAGGTATGACAGTTCCGTAATAGCATTGTGTTTATATAGTTGGCATTTAATTCCTGGAGCTTCTTTAGCTGTACTGCTTGTATGCTTACGAATGTCTGCAGGTGCTGAACGCTTTTTGCCATCCTTTTCGATGAATTAAACGAGTTCATGCTACCAAAGAACACGAGACGTTATAGCTTTAAAACTTTTAGGTACTTGTGCAATACGTATTGCTGCTAACTAACGAAACTGAGTATTCTTGATAAAATTAAAAATTAGATAAAAAATTAAAAAAGAAAATCTGAAAGGTTTTAGATTTTAAATTACGTCCAAAGGGGCGTTTATTTTTTAACATTTTGTCTGTTACCTTTATTTATTAAATATCACGTTCTTTGAACTTATAACGTTGCGCGCCTCTAACTAGCACGCAACCAAGAGGTGACTGTGAAAGCTTGTATAAACCACAGAGTCTTATAAAGGGTTTAAGTCCCTTTTTATTCAACGTACTAATTTACAATTGCGTTCTCTTGACGCTTACAAACGGTGCCAACTCGGCAGTCAAAATAAAAATAAAAACCTGAAAAGAAATTAAAGACAATATTCTAACTACGAGGCTCTCTTAAATAACTAACTCACCGCGTTTTACAATACGGCTGCTAATTCAGCAGACTTGAAGCTCACTGGAACAATTGCAACTACTTCCCGCCAAGCACATAGGCCGCAACGCGGGGTTTTTCAAATCTCTATAACTACCTCCGCGCTCGCTAAGTAAGAATAACTCTCTCTCACCGAACTTGTTTCCTTCTATTTAAATCATACTACTTCCGCTGATAATTTGAATGCTTGCGCGTTCTACTCAAATTTACATATTCTGGCATTGGCAGTTCCAGGGGAAAGTAAGGATTGACAGGAAAAATAGTTTAAACTTAAAATAAATGTTAGTTAAAATAACTATAAACCCTACATTTGCCGCTGCCAGAATTTGGAAAACTTGGAAGCAGGTCCTACAAACGACCTGTTGTAAGTTTATCTAATTCTGAACTAACTGGCGAAAGCCTCGTTTACACAAAAATAATCTTATGTAACAATTAAAATTCTGTTACTCTTTACAAAGGTTTCTTCTTACAGCAACTTTTCCTGGACTTCATCAATCAATCTTGGTCTTTCCTTCCAGCATCTGGAAGGAATAAGTATCAGTATCTTTCTACATACATTATAATTTACACTTTCTTGACACAATAAATTTTTGTTTTTAACGTTTCGTTTTTCTTAGTTATTGCTTACTTCACATTCATTCAATTTTTCAAGCATTAATTTAACTTTACCCTGGCTCTCCACCGTGTGTGGTGTCAAACGGGAATATTCGTGTTTTAGTCTTACAACACTTCCCCTAACCACCATGATTTGTTAGAATTCAACAACCAAATAGACACACCTTACTCGACATTCTACAACTCGATGAGCTACTTTAATATTCTTAAAAATTCAAATGTAGGTGGAGAACCCTACAAAACACATTCATTCTAACTTCCCCCTCATTCATCTTTTAAACATGCAGGCTTTCGCTCTAAAGCATGACTTTACAGTTTAATACTTAAATTTTGACTTCATTGCTTTTAAGCATTCACTTTTAGCATCTACAATTTTATGCTTCTAGACTAAATTCTACTTTTACATAACATGCAAGTATTTACATACATTTACAAAAGTTTAATACATATGCTTTTTACAATTTACTATAAAATGAATAAGAGAAATAAATTTTTACTTTACTCAATCTTCGCCAAGCTGGCGGCACTGAAACTAAAATTCTTATTAGTACATACAAGAATACGAAGTTATTTTTATCTCCGGCCAAATTTTGGCTTTAATATAACAGAATTAGTCTTTCGACCATCAGAAAATGCTTGTTTTTAGCTTTTACACTTAAAGAAAATAATACTTTTGCCTTAGCTAAATAAAGTAAAACAAAACTAAGTCTCAACCAAGACATATTGACTTTCGTCAAAACATAGAACTTCGTACTTATGCATAACATTTCGGAACAAAAGAGAAAAATATTTATAGAAGGTTTTAACTTATCTTTGAGTTTTCGATGCTTGAAACTCCGTCATCCGTTTTTGACAAAATTGATCCCAAGTTAGAGGTGTCATGGATGTCAATCTTCTCCTTGTTGATCTCCAATTGTCGTCCCCGTTGATCTTTCTTTTGCGTCCTCTACATGCTGGCCTCTTGACGGAGTAATCGTCTGGTTGTTGGCTTTTGCGTTTCTGCCTGGGACGGCTGGTCTTGACGTCCTCCGGTCTGGAGTCCTTGAATTTCTTCTGTTCCTCGTACTTCTGTGCTTCCTGTTGGCGTTTCAGTTTCCGGAACGGCGGCCTTGCTGGCACCTGACTCTGTGGCCGTGTGCGCGTTCTTCTTGATGTGTAATTCCTCCTGCCATCCTTTGTAGGTGGTGTTTTTCTTTTTACCACGGTTTCTTTACCCGGTTCATCTGTACTTTTGTTTTTCTTAAACGCCGGAGTTTGATAATCATTTTTTCTTTTTGATACCGACGTCCGGGTTGTAGAAGTGCTAGGTCTCTCTTCAGTTCTCCGTTTCTTGGGTGGTGGAATAGTTGTTGCAGTCTCTGGCCCTTCTATTTCGTTTAGACTTGAGTCCTGCAAGAAACTTTTAAGGATTTCAAAATCATTGGGATTATAGTATTTTTTCACCTGGTCGGGACTTGCTTTACAGATTTCCCCTCTCTCGTTTTTAAGATATAAAACTACTCCTTTGATTTCCTGAATTACATAGGGGCCTTCAAACTTTGGAGCTAGCTTTGCCATAAAATTGTCTGGGGCACTTGATAAAGAAAATTTCCGTTTCAATACTTTATCACCAACTTTAAAATCTGCTTCACGGCGTTTTTTATCGTAATAAATTTTCTGCCTATTTCTTGCCGTATCCGAGGTTTTAAGCGCCTGATCAATTAGTTTTTGCACGTCCTTTTGTTCGAATTCCTGCTCTCTTTGTTGCACAAAGAATAATTTATCTAAAGGCGTAATTAACTTTCTGCCTAAAAATAATTCTGCTGGAGTTTTTCCCGTAGTATCATGATGTGCCGTTCTTAAAGCATAAGCTAATTCATTTATGTAGCCATCCCAGCGCTTGTGATGTGTGCTAACGTAACTGCGAATTATTTTTACAATGTTTTTATTAACTCTTTCTGCTATGTTAGCCTGTGGTCTATACGGAACCATTTTGATATGGCGTATATCAAGTCCATTGCATATGTTTTCAAATATTTGACTAATGAATTGTTTTCCGTTATCGCTAATGACTTTTATCGGTGCACCGTATTTTAAAATGTATCTGTGTAAGAATGCATCTGCGACTGTTTTGGCTGACGCGCGTTTAAGTGGAACAATTTCTATCCATTTTGAAAAATGATCTACTATTACTAAAAGAAAACGATTTTTGTTTAACTCGCTCTGGGGGAAGGGACCAAGGAGATCTATGCCTAAAATTTCATTCGGAAATGTAGCGCGAATGCTATTTAAGTACCCAGCCGGGCTGTAATTAATATCATTTATTAACTGACATTGATTGCAGGACCTGACATACGCCGTTACTATTTTGTATAATTGCGGGAAATATACCGCCTCGCGTACCCTTTTTAAAGTCTTTCTGACCCCGAGGTGGCCCGCTGTTTTTTTTTCGTGCAACTCCCTCAAAATGCTTAATCGAAGCGAGGCTGGGATGACTGGCTTATACTCAAGATTTTCGTTCGTTGTTTTCGTATAGAATAATAAATTATCTATTATTTCATAGTTTTTTGCTCTATTTCTTATCGCATCGATATCTGTATGCTCAAAGCCTTCGGGGTCTTTCAAATAAGCATAGATATTTCCAAATTCAGGATCAGCTTTCAGTTCAGTAATAACCGTATCTCTAGAATCTAAAATTTTTGAAGTCAACACAGCGCATTTAAGTTCATTACTTTCCTCGTCCAGTTTTATACGAGAAAGTGCGTCAGCTACATTGTTTTCCTTACCCGGTTTATATTTTATTGTGATATTATATTCTTGGAGTTTTAAAGCCCATCTTATTAACCTGGGCGTTAGGTTTTTTCCCGAGTAAAGTCTACCAATAGCCGTATGATCCGAAAAGACAGTTACTGGCGATTTGCCGAAATAAACTCGAAATTTGTGTACAGCCATTAATACGGCTAATGTTTCTCTTTCTGTAGCTGTATAATTCCTTTGTGTTTGATTCAATGTTTTACTAAAAAATGCCAGCGGATGGTTATTTTGCATAAGAACCGCACCCACCGCATAGTCTGATGCATCTGCCGCAATTTCCAGGTTTTCGTCCCCCTCAGGGAATTTTAAAACAGGGGCAGTAATAAGCGCTTCTTTTAATCTTTCAAAAGCCGTGTTAGCTTCCGCTGTCCACGTAAATTTACTCTTTTTTCTTTTGATTACTAAGAGTGGTTCAACAATATTAGCGAAATCTTTTATGAAAGATCGATAGTAAGAACATAGTCCAAGGAAAGACGAAAGTTTCTTGGCGGTGTTGGGCGGTGGGAAATTCTTAATAGCTTTTATTTTTGAATCTTGCGTTTCTATACCCTTTTGCGAAATTTTATAACCGAGATATTTAAGTTCTTTAGTTGCGAACTTGCATTTTGAGGCGTTAATTGTAAGACCGGCCTCTTTTAATAATTTAAAAACTTGTTCGAGATCACTAATGTGTTGTTCCAACGTACTACTCGTTATAATTATATCATCTAGATAAATTAAAGTTGATTTTCCTAGGACAGGCTTTAGAACAATGTCCATAGCTCTCTGGAATGTTGACGGGGCCCCACACAACCCAAAAGGCATGCGTAAAAATGCATAAGTGCCCGATTTTGTTATAAACGCGGTTTTATGTATATCTTCGGGTCTCATAGCTATTTGATAGTAGCCAGACGTTAAGTCCAAAGTAGACATATATCTCGTCGATTTGATCTGTCTAATGATCTCGTCTATAACCGGCAAAGGGTAAACTGGGAATTTAGTTATGCTATTTAGTTTTCTATAATCGATAGCAAACCTCCAAGCCCTTTTATCCGAAGGAGGAAACTCGTTCTTTTTCCTACATAGTACGACTGGACTCGCGTATTCACTATTTATGGGCGTTATTATTTTATTCTTTAACATCTCCTGAATATGTTCTTCGATGATTACGTCTTTTTGTTTGTCATAGCGGTAAGGATTAGTCCTACAAGGTTTTTCGGCATTTAATTGAATCTTGTGAGTTACAATCTGACAGTTTCCCGGCTTTTCTGAAAACAAATGAGAAAAATTACTCACCACTTGCTGTATTGCTTTACTTTCCTGGTCATTCAAATGGCTAAGGTCCAATTCAGGTGTCTCCACCGGTTCCACCACCCTCTGGTCCATCTCCAGCACCACGGAACTATCTTGAAAATTTAATTTGGCCCTCGCGGCCCTTAAAAAGTCCATACCTAAAATAAGAGAGTGTTGGAGGTGTTTCACCACAAAAATTAATACTTTGAGATTTTCCTCTTTTACCTGTACGTTTAATGCTACTTTCCCGATGCAGTGACATGTTTTTCCTTGCGCCGCTATAATTTCCGTATTTCTGGTTTTAAAGAGTCGTATCCTATAAAAATTCTTTTTGAAGAACTTTTCACTCATGAAATTGCCTTCTGCCCCTGTATCGATGAGGGCTTCTACTGGTACATCGCCAACCAGGACTTGTATAATTGGTAGCTGTGAGTTTTTTACGATGACTGTATTTAGATGTCTATTTGAGGGTTTTTCTAAAACTTCCGGGGTCTGGACCCTCCCTTTCACAGGCCCCTCTAGTCGTTTAAAGCTTTCCTTTCAATCTGTGTCTTCTGGGTACGCGGATGCTTATTTTCAAATTTTCTTTTTGGGCCTTGCCCTTCAAGTTTCGATGCGTTAGCTTGATAGTTCTTTCCCCCATATGAGCGATTTCCATTTCTTGTTTCCTCCTTGTACTTTGAGAATATGTTTCCCCACTCGCTCTTTCCGCGATTCTGCGATTTTGAAACTTCACCGCCAATTCGAAAAGTTCCTGCAATGTGGTTGGGTTTCTAATTTCAAAGTAGTCTTGGACAGCGGGTAACAATCTTGGTAATATTATTTCAATAATCTCCGCATCGGGTTTTTTCCCATACAACATATCCGTTAGCTTGATTTTTCGTAAAATAAAGTCCGTCAATTGTGCTGTATCCCGTTGATAGAAACTATATAGCTCGGCTTCCAGCCGTGCGCCATCTTTCACTATGGGGAAGGCCTTTACTAACGATTTTTTGAAATTTTCAAAAGTATACGTCGGGCTTCCAAATTCACCTAGAAGAAATTTGCCTATATTTTTCCACCATAGCGCGGCCTGTCCTCTTAGTGCTGATGTGGCGATAGCAACTTTTTGTCTTTCGGGCACAGGATAGAGCTGAAAGTGGTTTTCTATACCTTCTAAAAATACGGACACCGAATTTTTTCCGTCGAAATAGACGTTTGGCTTGATTGATGCTCTCAAAGTCTGGACCAGGTATCCAAATCCTTCTAACTGCGTTGTCATTTCTTGGTGTTGTCCAGCGGCTTCCATCCAGTTTTCGGCCATTTCAGTTCGATAAGTGTTCGGGCGTCAATATAACGTTGCGCGCCTCTAACTAGCATGCAACCAAGAGGTGACTGTGAAAGCTTGTATAAACCACAGAGTCTTATAAAGGGTTTAAGTCCCTTTTTATTCAACGTACTAATTTACAATTGCGTTCTCTTGACGCTTACAGACGGTGCCAACTCGGCAGTCAAAATAAAAATAAAAACCTGAAAAGAAATTAAAGACAATATTCTAACTACGAGGCTCTCTTAAATAACTAACTCACCGCGTTTTACAATACGGCTGCTAATTCAGCAGACTTGAAGCTCACTGGAACAATTGCAACTACTTCCCGCCAAGCACATAGGCCGCAACGCGGGGTTTTTCAAATCTACCTCCGCGCTCGCTAAGTAAGAATAACTCTCTCTCACCGAACTTATTTCCTTCTATTTAAATCATACTACTTCCGCTGATAATTTGAATGCTTGCGCGTTCTACTCAAATTTACATATTCTGGCATTGGCAGTTCCAGGGGAAAGTAAGGATTGACAGGAAAGATAGTTTAAACTTAAAATAAATGTTAGTTAAAATAACTATAAACCCTACAAACTTAAACCATAAAATTCTGTTCAAGAGCAATATCGCAAAATAATTTTAAAATGAGCATATCTTTAGAATTTCCGATACAGAGTCTCGCACGCTAGAGATAAAAATATTTTTCCTGTACAACTTTGCCATAGCTCACTTTGAAATCCTTAAATTTGTTAATAAAAAATTTGTTAAAGTTTTACAAAATAGGAAATGGATAATAAAACACATTCCAAATTTCAAATTTGGGCTTTCAGATGCCCATTTTCGCAGTACGATTACATAATTCAAAACTGGATGGCTATAGGTACCATTGTTTTATCACAATGCGAGAAACATACATACATTTTATGCAGATTCTTCGGTATGTAATTTCTTCAAATATAATACGGCGCGATAATATTTGTTGGCAACAGTTTGAAAAGGGATACAGTTTTTTAAAGATTTCAACGCAAATTGCCAAAACGAAAACAATAGTCTCTCAGGGACAAAGCCCCTTTGGACTAAAAATCGTTCGCTGTTCTTTCTGTATTGTTAACGAATGTTACGGCTGAAATGGGCGGCAGTCCGATTATGCTGGAGACACAATGACGGCCTAATCTATGCAGAAAGCTGTTCGTCATCCTAGTTATGGCAACACATGCTCCAGAAATATCCAGTAGATTTTGACCTATTAAATGAAAAGGTAGTAAGTTCTGATAAAGCGATCTTCAACAATATCACTGAAACACTTAACTATAAACAGCCAATTCCTGCACGAGTTTGTAACACATGAGGGTGCGCTATTATTTACACAGGATCATTATCTGAACAGAAGATTCTTTACCTTATGAAAAACACAGAAGCCAGGAGAAATTGTTGCACAAGCCATTACACAAAAGCAATTCGAGGAGTTTTATCCTCTGTTTGAAGTGCTTGGGCCACTGAACAGGATCCGAATCGATTTCGTTTTCTTTAAGAAACCTTCAGACACTGCAACGAGAAACTCCGACTCTGCATACTCGAACTTGAAGTATTTTGTAATTCTCGTAGTATAGCCTCCTCGATATCAGGGGTCTGTGCCTATAATTTCTGATTCATGTCAGCTCTCTGAGAGGAATTAGTTTCAGCTAAAATCTGGTACAGGTGTGCAAACAGAATTACAAATACCAGAATTACGCCCTATTGGATAACGTTCCTTCAACAGTCACTGTACGGCTCCCCAATCCTCAGCCTCGTGTACCAGTCGTATATTGACTAACTTCTCATTCGTATAATCACCCATCCTGTTCCCTATACTTTCAGGATGAGTGGTTATACTTAAGTATCCCAGGATGGCCTCTTCCCTACATACTTCTTCTACTAACATTTGCATGCGTAGGGAACGAGGAAATCCATACCACTACGTCTTCCAACTGAAACATCCTCAAAAGATTGTTTGGGTACTTAAGACTTATTATTAAAACCCCAGCTTTAATCAACAAAATGAGCAATATGATGATCAAACGAGCAAGAAAAGAATAATTAAGCTACTATTTCTAATATCGTTGTTGAAATGCTACAATAGTTTTTAAATGAAATATGATTTTAGGTCTGTTATTTATTAGTGTATTTTATTTTATTTATTATTAATTGCATTTATATGGTATTATTTATAAAAATATTTGTATTGGACTGTATTTAGGACAATAATTAGGACTACATTTAAGGCTATATTGTCTAGGATTAAATTTTATGTATTACTGTATAAGTAAGAACGAATTAACTTGATCTATGTACCAAGATAAGGAATACTGTAATGAAGCATATCTTTGAATGTCCAATGCGGATGTTCACAGCAGTGGTGGATGTCTGTGCGCATCTAGATGTTGCAACCTAGAGACGAACAACAGTATATCGACTTTGCGGATTTTTTTCCTTATTAGATATGATGAAGACAAGTGACGGGTGAAGACATTATAGATGAATAAGGTGCATTTCTCCTTATCTGGGAACGTTAACTCCAAGAATTGTCATCGGGCTACGAAAATTCTCAACGATGTCTGTAAATCAGAGTCTATAAACGAAGCTACAGCAAAAACTGCGTGCGGCATGGCAAGAACATTCGTTCTGGGTCCGTTCTTGATAACGTTGAAAGAGGTCACTTCCAAAGAGTGCTCTATCACAGAGCTCGGTATGTAAAAATGTTGTTAGACGTAGGTAATTTCAGAATTGCAACAGTGAAATGTCGTTAATAACATTGCCTAGATACAAGATGGTGCTACTCTACTCGTTACCGCATATCTTTGGCAAGTACTGCAACAGTTTTTTTAAGATCGTGTCATCTCTCACAATATTGCAATTTCGTGGCAACCGCGAACCCTGCCTTACTGCGAGCGATTTTTGGTTCTGGGATTACCTGAAATCTAAGATGTACACTTCAGATCCACGAGATTCTTCTTAATTGGAAGGTGCCGTGAAACATGAAATTAGACAGATTCCTCCTGCGCTGTTACGTTCTTCATTTTTGTAAGCAATTTTTTCGCATGTAGTGCGTTATCGACTGGGAAGATGGGCGCGTTGAAAACTTATAATTTCAATTTTCATCATACGTGTATCATTCCATTTACCGTTTTACAATGCGTTGATTAATTTGCGCAGAAAAATGTGGGTGCTGCCATTCGAAAATTTCGAAATATTTTCACTGTCACCGTCTCTGTGAGAGGTCTATTGTTTTAAACTTCACAATCTCCAGGGCATGCCTTCAAACAGTAATATCTAGAATTTAATTTCGATTTGTTGAGTGGTTAGGCCACTAGGGGTTGATATATCGGAGAAGTTTTCTTATGACTAACTTGTATGTGCTGGTAACGATTTAAGTAAAATGTATAAAAAAATTCTGATGTGGACACTACATGACTTCCTTGTATGAATATTATACACATTTTTGATGTAATTTATTTAAATTTATTTCCTAGAATTTCACTAGAAATATATTTCTTATTCAATTAATTCAGTTTTCACTTCGTGGCAAAACAAAAATACATAAAATCTCAGACCACCTTCATTAAAAATTGCAAAATACAGAAAAAACTAAAATACCAAATAGAGTTAAAAACCATTAAAAAACAATTTTTGCAATTACAATTAGAATTTAAATTACTTAAAATTAGGCAGAAAGACATATTTTTTTTCCTTACACAAAACCTTTGGCCCCACTCAGCAAAAAGAGAATGAAACTAGTGCAGAAACTGAAAAATGAATTCATTATGCTATTAAGTTCCAAATGCTAACAAATGGCTGTGAAGGTAGGTTTAGTGGAACTTAAACAATGTTTAAATTGTTGATAATTTTACAGCTGTTGCATGCAGATTAAGTAAAGGCATGAAAACCTTAACCGGAACATAAGAACAATATAATTCTATCGCTTTTGAAGCAAAAAATGCCCAATTTACCAACATATAAGAATAAAAAAAGTTAGCTCACTAAGCCAGGTAACTGAGTGGGTGTATATATATATGTATGGTATTTATATATAGTTTTGATGGGGCTGATTGCAACCAAAAAGAGAGATACACATCTACGTATTATAACAATCCCATATAAAAATTTTCTACTTTCTAAAGCCACTCGTTTTTTCGAGGTCTGTGGCGTATACCCAGCCTGCGAAATGGACTTCCGAAGTTTCTCAAAATGAGGAATTAATTTTTTAGTTGCGATGTTTCAATAACTCTTTTAATGGAACGTAAAACATATTTTAATGTATAATTTTGTAAACATAAAACATTTTATAATGTTATTATAATAATTTTTAATATGTTCTTGTGTAACAAAATTTACAATTGGAAAAAAAAAAAAAAAAAAAAAAAAAAAAAAAAAAACAGTATTCTTTAATAATTACATTTTGCAATGCCAGTTATCCACAGAGGATCAGCCCGACTTTACGCGCAATATAAAAGAGAAGTTACTTACGTTCTGAGATAAATGCTTACATTTTTGGCATCAACATGCTGAAGCAAATTGATTATTTTGCTATCTGGGATATTTGTAATATAACAATACAAAATTTTTATTTGGTACCCACATTAAACATGAGGGAAAACATGTAAACACTCGTGCATTTTGCCTGTTCTGGAATGGGACTATTCGCCCACTGTGCATATTTGTTGTTGTTTTGTCTACAGCTGAAAAATTTTTAAATATTCTTGGTCTGTGAAATTTTCTGAAAATGGAGTAGTATGTTGAGTGAAACTGGTAGCTAGTAACAAACCCAGATGCTGCCAGTTATATATAAAAGGCTGTGCATATTTATTTAAATTTTGTCAAAGCCTTTTATTCACAATAATGAGGGCACGTGACTTGCAAATGTCTGTTAAAAATGAATTTTCTAAAAATGCATGGGAATTTAGTTAGCCAGCAACCTTGAAAATATAGTAAATGAGCTGCTCCTCAGAAAATATATATATATATATATATATATATATTTTCTTTGGAAGCAGTGTGGACACCACATGACTTTCTTGCATGGCCAATTAAATTATACACGTATTTTGCTGCATTTCATTTAAACTTATTTTCTTGAATTTAATTAGTGATATATTTCTCATTCAATTATTTCAGCTCTTACTTCATGGCAAGGCAAAAGTACATAAAAACTGAAAGCAATTAAAAATTGTAAAATGCAGGAAAATATAAAACGTCAAACCAGTTAAAAAAACAAATTTTACAATTAAAAATTAGAATTTCTTTGTAAAACCAAGCAATTCGGCCAGAGGGCAGAGAGACAACTTTTTCGGTGTGCGAAACTGAAACTTTACTTTTGGTCCTACTCGGCAAAAAAGACACTGAAAGTGTAGAAACTGACTTAATTCACAATTCTACTAAGAGTTTCAAATGTAAGCTAATGGCGGATTCGTTTAGTACCACTTCAACAACTTTTAAATTGTTGGTAATTTTACAATTATTGCATTCAGATTAACTAAAGACATAAAAACCTTAATCAGAACACAAGAACAACATAATTCAATCACTTGTGAAACAAAAAATTCACATCTTACTAAGATATATGAATTAAAAAAACTGAGCTCACGGAGCATGCTAAGAGAATGAATATCTATATCTATCTATCTATCTCTATGTATATGTTTATATAATTTTGGCGTGATCAATTGAAAATAAAAAGGGAGGTGCACAACTGCATGTTATACCAGTCCCGTATACAAACTTCAACGTTCTGAGTTACTCTTTTTTGAGTTATTCGAGGTACATACATACATACGTACTTACGTAGGTACGAGCAAACGTAAGGAAAAAAAACTCTTCCGAATCCATTTTAAATCGATTTTTACAATCCGATTTGGGAAAAGGGTCCATTGTTCTGTCCTCACGTACAGATGTCACTGAAAAACATCGTTTAAATGCACTCGAGAGCGGTTAAAATGGATATTCTCGTTGAAACATGATACCCGAAATTTTTAGCGATAACAATACTTCTTTTACTTTATGCAAGGAAGTAAAAAATTAAAGAAAATAAACTAAGAATGTGAATATTTAGTGAGTTGTTTAGTTTAAATATGTATGTAATGGCACGATGTTCGTTTTCTTTACAAAATTTTCACAGTAATATCTTTACGTTGAGAAGTAATTTTACAATCAATCGAATACGAACTTTTCTAGTCAAAATTCGTACAATTAAACAGTTTTAATTACTTGAAATTAAAAAGTATGCATAATCACTATCCATTCATGCTTGCTATTAAATAACACTATTGCTCTCAAGCGCAATAACACTAAATATAAATTTACTCCTTACTATCCAACATATCTGTTTTTATCTACATGCGACTTTCCTCTTTAAATTGTTTGTTTAAAGACCAAGCGAAAATTATAGAATAGCTTATCATTTAGTTCAAAGATATGAAACTTTGAATAAGAGTTGATATCTAAGCTCGACAGAGTTGAAGGTATGGTTTTAAGATATTCACTTCCTAAATCATGTTCACTTCCTAAATCATGTTCTGTATTATGATATGGTTACGTCTCTTGCTTGCAATAGGTAAGATCTTCCTTTTCTATTATTCGGATATATCGCTATAGTTGTCAATTAAATAACAATATTGCGCAATAAAAAGATATAATAATAATAAATAAACACCACAATTTAATTCATATTATTACAGTTATATATTTTTTGAAATTTAAAATCAGAACAAAACACTAGACTAGAGGTTTCCAATGGGGTCGGTATTGATTGTTGAGGACATTTTAAAGGGGGTCAGTGATGATTAAGGGGCCGATTGTGGGTTGGTAATCGCATACGCACAGACAATTGATAAGCATAATCAAGATCTAATTGATTACAAAAAAATGATTAGTAATACTGATAATTAATTTACTGATATAAAGCTGTATTATACAGTAAAAGCGAAATCATATGAAATAAATATAAGGGGAAACATGCGCTAAATTTTTTTAATATATTTTTTAAATCAAGAATGTTTCTTTAAAATATACAAATTTTTCATGCAATAAGTGCAGTATTAAGAACTAAAATGCAAGAGCATAAGAAAACACAATAATAAAATATGAAGAACGTAAAACTGAAATGGGAAACTAAAACCAGCTTGGATATTTTGAACGTGGTAATTTAAAAATCATTAAGCAGTTTTATGCCAAATATTAAAAATGATGAAATAATTTATGTGAGCGTTCAGAAAGAGTACTTAGAGATGTGGAACGTTTAATTTTTCCTGCCCCATCTTCGATGGCCCTCGATTATGCTTGCAGAACGATTTTGAAAAGTTCGGCGTGCCTTTGACCGGTGAACTTATCTATTTTCGTGAAGTACAGAGTGCTGTTCTCTGTTTTTGTTCGTTTTATGTATGCAATATTTAATGCTTTAGGTAACTTATATTTTGTAAGCCCCATGCTGTACATTTGTTGTGCACGGGTGGATTGTATGTGTTCAAAAATATTTTTAAAAAATCTGAAAGGTTTCAGATTTGAACGGTCGAACAAAAGGGTTTGTTAAGGTTTTTGACACTCTCGCTGAGCTCGCAGTCTACCAGGCTGATCTTACACTCACTCCTACTAGCTCATTTTTTTTCCTTTTTAGCTTCATTATTAAACATCGTTTCCTTTGCACTTCAGCCACATGCAACTCAGGGGAAAAAACACAACATTTTTAAAAGCAGTATATAACTCTGCTTTTACGATGCAGTGTTAAGTGTTGGCAGACGTTTTTATGCTTTTTCGCAACTTGTCCTCAGTTCGTCATATCAATATTCAGTTTTAGTAAGATGGCTAATAAAAAAATCTTTTTGTCTACCTATTGTTAAATTTTTATATGTTAACTTAATTAATTTTATATGTTAAATTAAAGGTTATGTTCTTCGCACTTAACACCACATAAAATTTAATTCCTCAGCCAAATCTCAAAATATTTAAGAACAGCATATCTTCAGCATTCCGGATAGAGTTTTAGATGCTGCCATATATGTTTTTATAGTGTTAATTAAAATTGAAAGAAAAATATTTTACATTTTTCCGAATAGTAACAGGCTCGCGGGCTGGAGATAAAAGTGTTTGATTTCGAACACTGTTGCCACTACTCGCTTACAAATCGTTGAGTTAATCAAATATTCATTAGTTTTACAAAATATTAAATAAATAATAAAGCAAATTTGAAATTCAGAATTCGGTTGGAGCACTACATTATTCAAAATTTGATGACTCTAGGTACTATCGATTTTTTTATGCCAATAGGAGGAGCATACATATATGTATGCGGATTCTTCATTATTCAATTTCTTTAAAAATAATACAGGTCGATTATTGGATTTGGTGGCAACAATTTGAAAAGTGATACACCGTTTATAGGGAACCGACGTAAAATCTCGTTTCGAGACTAATAGGCCCTTTAAGGGCTAAAATTGTATCAGTACATCAAGTGAAACCGTAACATTAATTAAAATCGAACTTTCTTGGAATTAGAATATTTTATCTTGTTTCTAAAAACCTGTTTATGTTTAAAAATTTTAAAAATGATAATGCAAAAAATAATTAAACATGAATGTAATAAACTATTTTTTTAAAACTTTAGTCTATATTCTTAATCTAACTGTTATCTTTAAATTATTTAGGTATTATGGTTATGTTGTATATTGTACATTATAGAAAAAAGTTGTAAGGAGTCCGATGATAAAAAAAAAATTACTCTGAAAGGTGTCGATGCAAGATAAAGATCGAAAATCTCTGCACTAGATATTCACGAAAACACATGGATATTATGATACGGTTTTTAAATATGTGTATTTATATTTTGACAGTAAAATTTGTTAGTTATAAAATTTCAAAATTAATCTACATTAAACATTTGAAACTTTATATCTAAGTGGTAATGACTAGCATTCTCATTTTCTAAATATGAATAAGTGGAGTCTATTATCTTTTGCTTTACATATAACAGAAAATTTAACTTAATGCAACCTATTAATATATCAGACAGTGTGGGTTAAGTAAAATTATATTAAGCGAATATAATAAACAAGAACAAGCAGCATTGTAATAAATATAATAAAAAAATGTAAAAGGACGAGGACAGTTTTCTAATAGAATGCATTAAAAGTTTAAATGAGGAGAAATGATAAATTTCTATTAAAATATATAAAACTAAATTAATAACAAAAATATTACATAAAAATGCATTAAAGATGAAATGAGGACAAATGATGAAAATATGAAAAAAAAGGGCGCGCCAAAACTTTGACGCCTTTAATCAAAAATAATAAAAATTATATTTTTAAACAAAATTTAGCTAGGCATTTTAGAATTATTTTCTTGAAATTCGCTTCTTCAGATAAGTCTATTTTTGACGTACTGTCATAATCTGTAATTTTATCAATATGTTTAATAATGAAAGACTTTCAAAGCGTTTCATATTTGGAAAACTCATTCCAATCTCTGACACCTTTCAGTGATAATTTTTTATATCTAGGAACTAATGGCATATTTAATTTCATCCAATTCTCTGTAACTAAATTCTCATTTAAAGTTTGAAATTCTGAAAGTTTTCCTAATTACATTTAAAAGCATTTTTCATCATAAATTTTCCAGATGACGTCTGGTGTCTACATACAACGTCCCAATGAGTTATGTGTTCATTCTCAAAAAGAAATCAAATCTTAATGACAGTCTTTGAAGCACATGTCAATATATTTTGTATTCATATTTTAATATAAAAGCTCTGATTATATCTGATAGTTTGAATTAATTATCTTACATGAAATTTTTTTCCAACTGATATCCATATATAAGCTGCCCTTAAGAACTTTTCCGAATCGTAATTTAATATTTATCACCAACTTTCTTTTAGAAATTCAAAATATAATCCTCACTATTTATTTTTTGAATGCCTTCATCAGAGAGATTACCGTGACATTAAGAAAATAACTATTTCGTGCAACCAAAAAAAAAAAATAAATAAATAAATAAAATAAAATAAAATAAATAAATAAATAAATAAATAAATAAAAATAAAAAAAGTGAGCCAAGATAAATTTTAAATTTCTTTGTAAATTTCACACCAAATTTTATAAAATTTAATATTCATGCATAATTTAAGTCGTAGAATCAAAATATGGATAAAAAATCGGTACATCATGTTAGAAAAAGGTCAAAATCGGACTTTTTTCTAAAATCGGAATACATGCGAAATTGTTATAACAGTGCTACAGATAAATCTAATATATACCCTGAATCGTGCTTTAGAGATCTGAAAAACGCAAGTTAAATTTCGTCGATCGGCTCAGCAGAACTAGAGACATTGAACTGTCCCATTCGTGTGTGTGTGTGCAGAGTGTACCATGCCAGATCTAAATCATACGTTTTTAAGCATACATCTATAAAGTTTTCAAAGATATCTGCTAATACTGATACATCGATTTCACATATAAATCTATATTTTACTGAACTTTTTGGCTTGCTTATATTCTCCGTCGGTGCACTTACTCTCATTATCGAATTTATCTTGAGCCGGTAATTTTGTTTCTTTATACCTTTCTTCAATTTGAGCTAGTAATTTTGTTTATTTCGTCATAACAATAAATATCGTATTCTCTCGTGTTTAAATCGTACTTTCTTTTTCCATAGAAAGCAGATGCAAATTAGGGGTACCGCTTATGCACGTGAAGGATTAGGACAGGTACATGCGAAGTATGTGGTAACACAGCAACGCAGGCAGCATAATAGCGTGCATTTAATAAAATCCATTTTTGTCGAGTCAACCTCAGATAGGATTATACAAGTTTAGTTGTGGTTGCAAGTCACTTAAAGGAAAATGTCGAGCAAACTATTTCGTTACTATGTATATTTTAATTTGAATTGAACACAGAAGCATGTTCCTTTTGACCGATAATAAGAATTTTGTCTCAGTGTGTGGTAAGTACTGTTTTTATTTTAGCTGCTTTTATACCCTCAAAACGAAACAAATATTGTATAAACGGTACACAGGTTATCCGCGGCTTCTACTTAGGATTTTTTTTTAATTAGAGGTAAAATTTAGGCTATGGCTTATACATGCGAAAGTATGGTAATAATATATAATTTTTCATCAGAATAAAATTTAACTCTCTCTGAACATTTCCAGTTTAAGACATAGTAGTAAATTATCAGTACTAGAAGCATAAATTTAAATGATTCTATAAACTTCAATTTCAGACTTCCGGCGTTTTTACAGAAAGATATATATATATATATTTCTCGCTATTTGGTATAATTTTTATCTTTGTATTCCTTTAATGTACATCATAGCCTGCTTTTAATAAATAAATGGGTATCAGATCCTGCTTAATTATGAATTATTACATATATGAAATTAGAAATTATCATAATTTAAACTGCAACTATTATGTGCCAGTCCTATATATTTTCCAGTTAAATGGCCATCATGTATAATTTTCTTTTATCATCTGAAACATCAGGTAAAATATCCTTTTTACAAAGATATCAAACGACCTTCATCTTAGTCTATTATGTTCCTGATACCTTTATAGTTTTTCATTTTTTTTTCATTAAAATATTTTTCAATTCCTGGAACGTTATTTGATAACATTAATACAAATTTATGAACTGCGTCAGCTCTTCTGTAAATAACAGGTGTTTTATAAAACTCGTATACATATTTGATATAATAACTGAATGTTTTTCGTATTTGTTATACAGGATTTTGCAACATCCCTTTGATAAGTACCTAACCTTTTTAAAATCGTTTGAAAAACGACATAAATGACAAATGATACATTAATTGATATATTGAATAATATCTTTTATAGGCATTTCTGCTTGTACAGGATTATTACGTTCACAGCCAGTTTCATGTGATTTTAAGCGTTTTTTTTTGGATAAAAATGTCTTAAACATCTATCACGTAGAAATACTGGATGTTTAGTTATTTGAATTCTTATTAGACTGTTTGTATGTTTAGTTCAACAGTAATGGGGGTTTTGGCCAGATAATGGGAAGTTTGACACAGGAAATAAAATTTTAATCCGCTGCAGCTTAATTTGGAAACTCTGGAGATGCCGCAGCGAAATATTTCGTTTAAAAACTGCTGTTCCATTAAATGCAACTAGCTGACTTACATTTATTACTTTTGAATCATAGTAAAATTGGCATTTCTACAGATTTACGAAATTTTCAAATAACACAATTTTAAGAGACGATTCAAAACTTCTTAAAAGAGGAGATGTTAAGATTTCATTTATGTAGAATCTGATGAATCATTTGCTGTAGCTGTTTCAATAACTAATTAATAATATTTCATTTTGTATGTATACGGAATTTCCAAAAGAAATATTTGTTAAGCAAAAGTTAAAGTACGAGATCGTTTAACTATTCAACGCTATTTAAAAACTAAACATTTATAATAGGGCATATCCTTCCCTAACTTGCAAAATTTTTCGTAATTAAATATATTGATAAAATAAAAGATTGTGTGATTGATCCTGAACAATGGACTATATCTTAAGAAGTTGTAAATAGTTTCAAGAAAATGATTTTAAAATTGTTTTACTTAAAAATTTGTTAAAAAATCTAATTTTCTTAATTTTTATTTCAATATTTATTCTTATTTTTAATTAAAGGTGTCCCGGTATTCAAGCGTCCCATTTTCTTTTTCACATTTTTATCATTTGTCCTCATTCATTCGATCTTTATCATTCTACACATCTTTTATCATTCATCCATTTTTACATATTTTAATTAAAAATTTGTCATTTATTCTCATTCTATTTTTAAGATAGAATATTTTATATAGATTTTTATTAGAAATTTATAATTTGTTCTCAATCGATAATTATTGTTTTTAAAATAAAAATTATTTTCGTCCTTTTATAAACTTTTATTCATTTTTTACTTCCTTAATAAAGAAAATATTGTAACCGCGAAAAATTTAGGTTATTATATTTCAACGAAAATATCTATTTCAATCACTCTCGAATCCATTTGAATGGGGTTTTTGTCTGACATCTCTCCGTGCAGAGAGAATAAAATCTTTTTCCTAAAACAGATTGTAAAATGGATTTAAAATGGATCCAGAAGAGATTTTTTTCCTTGACGTTTGTACGTACGAACATACATATGTATGTATTTCACATAAGTCAAAAACAAATAACCTCAGAACGTTGAAATTTTGTACTTGGGACTGCTATAACATGTAGTTGTGCACCTCCCTTTTTGGTAGCAACTCTTTTCCCTTGACAAGTTCTGCTGGAAGCGTTAAACAGAAGAGATTAATAAAAAAAAATATTTTGTTTTGTTATGTATAATGTTCTGTAATTTTTAAAGAATTTTTTCTTTTCTCATTTTAATTTTCATTTAAAGATTCCGTTTTTGAAAGTTTCATTAATCTGTGTTTATACAGTTTGGTAAGTTTTACCCGGCGAAGAAAGGTTAGACCTTCATATTACAAGAGCAGAATTTTATTCATTTTCGTTCCGACCTATACTTTTCGATATATATATACTCACTTTGTTACCCGCTCGATGATCGTTTAGTTTTTATATTCTTATATGTTGCTAAATTGTGCATTTTTTGCTTTAAAAGTGATTGGATTATGTTATTTTTGTGTTCTGGTTAGAGGTTTATGTCTTTAGTTAATCTGCATGCAATGGTTGTAGAATTATCAACAATTTGGAAGTTGTTTAAGTGATACTAAGCCTAAAGAAGCCGCCCTTTGTTCACATCTTAGTACAATAGTGAACTAAGTCAGTTTCTGCACCAACTTTAGTGTCTTTTTGCAGAGTGGGACCGAAAGTAAACTTTCAGCTTTCTGTGTTTTTGCCCGCTGGGCGAATCGCTTGTTTTTTCGAAAGAACTATAATTTTAATTGTAAAAATTATTTTTTTAACTGTTTTTAACTATATTTGGTGTTTTATGTTTTTGTGTATTGTGGAATATTTAATGAATATGTTTAGAGTTTTTATATATTTTTGCCTTGCCACGATGTGAGAACTGAATTTATTAATTGAGAAAAATATCTCTAATAAAATTCGAGGAAATAAGTTTAAATGAAATGCAGTTAAAAATGTGTATAATTTAGTCTGTACAAGGATGTCATGTCGTATCCACAGATTTTATTAAAAATTATCATTTATAGTCACCATATTTATTGAATAATTTTCCTTGATTTGAAATTTGATGTGGTAAATGATGGGAAAATCTGAAAGCCATCAAAAGTTCACAGTAAGGTACATTTTTAGTTTTTACTTTCTTGTACAAAGTAAAGGAAGTATTGTAATCACGAAAAATTCCGGATATCATATTTCAACGAATATATCCATTTTGACCGCTAACGAATTCAATTTAACGAAGTTTTTGCGTGACATGTGTACGTATAGGCAGAATAAAGGACTCTTTTTTTTCCCCAAACGAATTATAAAACTGATTTAAAATGGATTCAGAAGAGATCTTTTCGTGGCGTCTGTGCGTACGTTCGTATGCACGTGCGTATGTATGTATGAATGTATTTCGTATAACTCAAAAACGAGTACCCTCAGAAAGCTGAAATTTTGAAATTTTGTATATAGAACAATAAGATGTGCACCTTCCTTTCGGTTGCAGTCGGCCGCACCAAAAGTATATAAATATATATACTCACTCTGTTACTCGGCTCAGTGAGCTCAGTTTTTTTATTCCAATATGTTGGTAAATTGGGCATTTTTTGTTTTAAAAATGATTGAATTATGTTGTTCCTATCTTCCAGTTAAGGTTTTTATGCCTTTAGTTAATCTGCATGCAATAAATGTAGCATTATCAACAATCTAAAAGTTGTTTAAGTGCGACTAAACCTACTTTTTTTTAACCATAGCAGCCAAATTTGTTTACATTTAAAACTTAGCAGAATAGTAAATTAATTCTTTCTGCAACTTCAGTGTCTTTTTGCCGAGTGGGACCAAAAGGAAACTTTTAGTTTTGTGCACTGAAAAATCTGCCTTCTTGCCTGCTGGCCGAATTGTTTGCTTTTGCGTAGAAACTGCAATTTTAATTGTAAAAATTTTTTTAATTGTTTTGACGGTACGAGGTGGTTTATGGTTTTTTACAACTAGCGCCAGAACGTCGCTATGGTAAATAAATGAAGTGAATTTTAAAAAATGCATTTATTTTATTGTGTTTTAGGCGCTATCGACAAAGTATATTTAATTCAATTCAATAAGTTTAAATGAAATGCAGGGAAAAATGCTTATAACTTAATATTCCGTACAATGAAGTCATGTGGTATAGATTTTTTATACTTATTTTATGCGTGCTTTTAAAGAAATTGATTCGTACCATTTTCCTGAATGTGCTCTCGTTCGATCATTTTATAACTATTTTTAATATTCTAATTTTCTAACGGAAGCTAGCATATTCTACTGAAGTTGATGTGTTTGACTAGTCTATCAAAGTACAAATTGAACTAATTTATTTTTCAGCCACGAAGAAAATTTTAAAATAAAAATATTCGAATTTTTTAGAATTTTAATTAGGAAACGTGATTTTAAAATAATTTCAGTTTCGTCTTTCGAAAACTGGAAAATGTGATTTTGGTAACAGGATTTTAATTGCCTCACTCCTCACTCATATTGCCTCACCGTCTAGTTAAACCATATTCATCATATCTGCTAGCGAAACATTTTACTTGCCTTATAATAAATATGCCTTATAATGTACTGAGATGATTCGTAAATTTATACCTGAATAAAGAAGTGTTCATTTGTTGTGTAAATATTTTTCCTCAGCTCAGCTTTTAGACGAGAATATAAGAAAAAGTACTAAGAAAACTAATGGTACAAATGAATACAAAAACGCAATACATAGTAATATATATCCACCAGCGTCCTAGCGTCAAAGAAGTCGCTGAACATTGGTAGTTTCGATTTGGGTTCGATTCTAGGCGAAAGGGCCGGCTGCATGGGAGTTTGTATATTTTTCCTAATGTAACATGTATAGGAGCCAGTTTTCCTTAGAAAGGGCATCCCTCTACTTAGACAGATAGCCCTCGCGTGCTTTGCTATAATTAAATAAATTAAACCAAACATAGTAACACTCTCAGGTCACGGGGCGTCTAGTGGAGCAAATATAAAGTGGCAGACATCTGCCGAGTTTTCTAGAGCTGTTAACAACATAAGAATGGGTGACATTTACCATTTAGTTCGCCTTTAATACTGCCTAATAGTTAGAGCTTGAGAAATGAGTCATCGCGTTTGGGAAGGAGAAGCAGAATTTCGATTTCACATGTTTAGCATCTAAGAAATGTACTGTAACTTGAAGAATTCTGACAAAACTTTGAACTCACGGCTAGAATGTAGCCACTAAACGAAGCTGAATGAAGATGACCAACATCTGTTGGAAAGAACGATTTCACGCAACAAGAATGTTTCCTTATTATCATTATACGGTCTTTAGAAGTCGATACCTAAATGGAGTATTTTCGATTAATCTACGATACAGAATTATGCAGTTCACTTAAGCTTGGAAGCTAGAGCCCAGGCGAACACTTAATAATTGGATACGAACATGATGTCTGATCAATCGCGTTTCCAACTTTTCGAGCAAATGGAACAGTCTGTGATACAGACTTCAATGAGCCACGGATCTAGAATGAGTGCCCTATACAAAATTACGTAGTTCACTTTGCCTGGTTGCTGAAGCCTAGGCGAACACTTGAAAACTGAATATGAATACCTTGTCTGATCAATCGGGTTTCCAAAATTTTCAGGAAAAAGGAAGACTATGTGAGTGAGACTTCAATATGTCTGCATCCTAGGATGTCAGCATGAGTCTGCATAAGGTATGACAGTTCCGTAATAGCATTGTGTTTATATAGTTGGCATTTAATTCCTGGAGCTTCTTTAGCTGTACTGCTTGTATGCTTACGAATGTCTGCAGGTGCTGAACGCTTTTTGCCATCCTTTTCGATGAATTAAACGAGTTCATGCTACCAAAGAACACGAGACGTTATAGCTTTAAAACTTTTAGGTACTTGTGCAATACGTATTGCTGCTAACTAACGAAACTGAGTATTCTTGATAAAATTAAAAATTAGATAAAAAATTAAAAAAGAAAATCTGAAAGGTTTTAGATTTTAAATTACGTCCAAAGGGGCGTTTATTTTTTAACATTTTGTCTGTTACCTTTATTTATTAAATATCACGTTCTTTGAACTTATAACGTTGCGCGCCTCTAACTAGCACGCAACCAAGAGGTGACTGTGAAAGCTTGTATAAACCACAGAGTCTTATAAAGGGTTTAAGTCCCTTTTTATTCAACGTACTAATTTACAATTGCGTTCTCTTGACGCTTACAAACGGTGCCAACTCGGCAGTCAAAATAAAAATAAAAACCTGAAAAGAAATTAAAGACAATATTCTAACTACGAGGCTCTCTTAAATAACTAACTCACCGCGTTTTACAATACGGCTGCTAATTCAGCAGACTTGAAGCTCACTGGAACAATTGCAACTACTTCCCGCCAAGCACATAGGCCGCAACGCGGGGTTTTTCAAATCTACCTCCGCGCTCGCTAAGTAAGAATAACTCTCTCTCACCGAACTTGTTTCCTTCTATTTAAATCATACTACTTCCGCTGATAATTTGAATGCTTGCGCGTTCTACTCAAATTTACATATTCTGGCATTGGCAGTTCCAGGGGAAAGTAAGGATTGACAGGAAAAATAGTTTAAACTTAAAATAAATGTTAGTTAAAATAACTATAAACCCTACATTTGCCGCTGCCAGAATTTGGAAAACTTGGAAGCAGGTCCTACAAACGACCTGTTGTAAGTTTATCTAATTCTGAACTAACTGGCGAAAGCCTCGTTTACACAAAAATAATCTTATGTAACAATTAAAATTCTGTTACTCTTTACAAAGGTTTCTTCTTACAGCAACTTTTCCTGGACTTCATCAATCAATCTTGGTCTTTCCTTCCAGCATCTGGAAGGAATAAGTATCAGTATCTTTCTACATACATTATAATTTACACTTTCTTGACACAATAAATTTTTGTTTTTAACGTTTCGTTTTTCTTAGTTATTGCTTACTTCACATTCATTCAATTTTTCAAGCATTAATTTAACTTTACCCTGGCTCTCCACCGTGTGTGGTGTCAAACGGGAATATTCGTGTTTTAGTCTTACAACACTTCCCCTAACCACCATGATTTGTTAGAATTCAACAACCAAATAGACACACCTTACTCGACATTCTACAACTCGATGAGCTACTTTAATATTCTTAAAAATTCAAATGTAGGTGGAGAACCCTACAAAACACATTCATTCTAACTTCCCCCTCATTCATCTTTTAAACATGCAGGCTTTCGCTCTAAAGCATGACTTTACAGTTTAATACTTAAATTTTGACTTCATTGCTTTTGAGCATTCACTTTTAGCATCTACAATTTTATGCTTCTAGACTAAATTCTACTTTTACATAACATGCAAGTATTTACATACATTTACAAAAGTTTAATACATATGCTTTTTACAATTTACTATAAAATGAATAAGAGAAATAAATTTTTACTTTACTCAATCTTCGCCAAGCTGGCGGCACTGAAACTAAAATTCTTATTAGTACATACAAGAATACGAAGTTATTTTTATCTCCGGCCAAATTTTGGCTTTAATATAACAGAATTAGTCTTTCGACCATCAGAAAATGCTTGTTTTTAGCTTTTACACTTAAAGAAAATAATACTTTTGCCTTAGCTAAATAAAGTAAAACAAAACTAAGTCTCAACCAAGACATATTGACTTTCGTCAAAACATAGAACTTCGTACTTATGCATAACATTTCGGAACAAAAGAGAAAAATATTTATAGAAGGTTTTAACTTATCTTTGAGTTTTCGATGTTTGAAACTCCGTCATCCGTTTTTGACAAAATTGATCCCAAGTTAGAGGTGTCATGGATGTCAATCTTCTCCTTGTTGATCTCCAATTGTCGTCCCCGTTGATCTTTCTTTTGCGTCCTCTACATGCTGGCCTCTTGACGGAGTAATCGTCTGGTTGTTGGCTTTTGCGTTTCTGCCTGGGACGGCTGGTCTTGACGTCCTCCGGTCTGGAGTCCTTGAATTTCTTCTGTTCCTCGTACTTCTGTGCTTCCTGTTGGCGTTTCAGTTTCCGGAACGGCGGCCTTGCTGGCACCTGACTCTGTGGCCGTGTGCGCGTTCTTCTTGATGTGTAATTCCTCCTGCCATCCTTTGTAGGTGGTGTTTTTCTTTTTACCACGGTTTCTTTACCCGGTTCATCTGTACTTTTGTTTTTCTTAAACGCCGGAGTTTGATAATCATTTTTTCTTTTTGATACCGACGTCCGGGTTGTAGAAGTGCTAGGTCTCTCTTCAGTTCTCCGTTTCTTGGGTGGTGGAATAGTTGTTGCAGTCTCTGGCCCTTCTATTTCGTTTAGACTTGAGTCCTGCAAGAAACTTTTAAGGATTTCAAAATCATTGGGATTATAGTATTTTTTCACCTGGTCGGGACTTGCTTTACAGATTTCCCCTCTCTCGTTTTTAAGATATAAAACTACTCCTTTGATTTCCTGAATTACATAGGGGCCTTCAAACTTTGGAGCTAGCTTTGCCATAAAATTGTCTGGGGCACTTGATAAAGAAAATTTCCGTTTCAATACTTTATCACCAACTTTAAAATCTGCTTCACGGCGTTTTTTATCGTAATAAATTTTCTGCCTATTTCTTGCCGTATCCGAGGTTTTAAGCGCCTGATCAATTAGTTTTTGCACGTCCTTTTGTTCGAATTCCTGCTCTCTTTGTTGCACAAAGAATAATTTATCTAAAGGCGTAATTAACTTTCTGCCTAAAAATAATTCTGCTGGAGTTTTTCCCGTAGTATCATGATGTGCCGTTCTTAAAGCATAAGCTAATTCATTTATGTAGCCATCCCAGCGCTTGTGATGTGTGCTAACGTAACTGCGAATTATTTTTACAATGTTTTTATTAACTCTTTCTGCTATGTTAGCCTGTGGTCTATACGGAACCATTTTGATATGGCGTATATCAAGTCCATTGCATATGTTTTCAAATATTTGACTAATGAATTGTTTTCCGTTATCGCTAATGACTTTTATCGGTGCACCGTATTTTAAAATGTATCTGTGTAAGAATGCATCTGCGACTGTTTTGGCTGACGCGCGTTTAAGTGGAACAATTTCTATCCATTTTGAAAAATGATCTACTATTACTAAAAGAAAACGATTTTTGTTTAACTCGCTCTGGGGGAAGGGACCAAGGAGATCTATGCCTAAAATTTCATTCGGAAATGTAGCGCGAATGCTATTTAAGTACCCAGCCGGGCTGTAATTAATATCATTTATTAACTGACATTGATTGCAGGACCTGACATACGCCGTTACTATTTTGTATAATTGCGGGAAATATACCGCCTCGCGTACCCTTTTTAAAGTCTTTCTGACCCCGAGGTGGCCCGCTGTTTTTTTTTCGTGCAACTCCCTCAAAATGCTTAATCGAAGCGAGGCTGGGATGACTGGCTTATACTCAAGATTTTCGTTCGTTGTTTTCGTATAGAATAATAAATTATCTATTATTTCATAGTTTTTTGCTCTATTTCTTATCGCATCGATATCTGTATGCTCAAAGCCTTCGGGGTCTTTCAAATAAGCATAGATATTTCCAAATTCAGGATCAGCTTTCAGTTCAGTAATAACCGTATCTCTAGAATCTAAAATTTTTGAAGTCAACACAGCGCATTTAAGTTCATTACTTTCCTCGTCCAGTTTTATACGAGAAAGTGCGTCAGCTACATTGTTTTCCTTACCCGGTTTATATTTTATTGTGATATTATATTCTTGGAGTTTTAAAGCCCATCTTATTAACCTGGGCGTTAGGTTTTTTCCCGAGTAAAGTCTACCAATAGCCGTATGATCCGAAAAGACAGTTACTGGCGATTTGCCGAAATAAACTCGAAATTTGTGTACAGCCATTAATACGGCTAATGTTTCTCTTTCTGTAGCTGTATAATTCCTTTGTGTTTGATTCAATGTTTTACTAAAAAATGCCAGCGGATGGTTATTTTGCATAAGAACCGCACCCACCGCATAGTCTGATGCATCTGCCGCAATTTCCAGGTTTTCGTCCCCCTCAGGGAATTTTAAAACAGGGGCAGTAATAAGCGCTTCTTTTAATCTTTCAAAAGCCGTGTTAGCTTCCGCTGTCCACGTAAATTTACTCTTTTTTCTTTTGATTACTAAGAGTGGTTCAACAATATTAGCGAAATCTTTTATGAAAGATCGATAGTAAGAACATAGTCCAAGGAAAGACGAAAGTTTCTTGGCGGTGTTGGGCGGTGGGAAATTCTTAATAGCTTTTATTTTTGAATCTTGCGTTTCTATACCCTTTTGCGAAATTTTATAACCGAGATATTTAAGTTCTTTAGTTGCGAACTTGCATTTTGAGGCGTTAATTGTAAGACCGGCCTCTTTTAATAATTTAAAAACTTGTTCGAGATCACTAATGTGTTGTTCCAACGTACTACTCGTTATAATTATATCATCTAGATAAATTAAAGTTGATTTTCCTAGGACAGGCTTTAGAACAATGTCCATAGCTCTCTGGAATGTTGACGGGGCCCCACACAACCCAAAAGGCATGCGTAAAAATGCATAAGTGCCCGATTTTGTTATAAACGCGGTTTTATGTATATCTTCGGGTCTCATAGCTATTTGATAGTAGCCAGACGTTAAGTCCAAAGTAGACATATATCTCGTCGATTTGATCTGTCTAATGATCTCGTCTATAACCGGCAAAGGGTAAACTGGGAATTTAGTTATGCTATTTAGTTTTCTATAATCGATAGCAAACCTCCAAGCCCTTTTATCCGAAGGAGGAAACTCGTTCTTTTTCCTACATAGTACGACTGGACTCGCGTATTCACTATTTATGGGCGTTATTATTTTATTCTTTAACATCTCCTGAATATGTTCTTCGATGATTACGTCTTTTTGTTTGTCATAGCGGTAAGGATTAGTCCTACAAGGTTTTTCGGCATTTAATTGAATCTTGTGAGTTACAATCTGACAGTTTCCCGGCTTTTCTGAAAACAAATGAGAAAAATTACTCACCACTTGCTGTATTGCTTTACTTTCCTGGTCATTCAAATGGCTAAGGTCCAATTCAGGTGTCTCCACCGGTTCCACCACCCTCTGGTCCATCTCCAGCACCACGGAACTATCTTGAAAATTTAATTTGGCCCTCGCGGCCCTTAAAAAGTCCATACCTAAAATAAGAGAGTGTTGGAGGTGTTTCACCACAAAAATTAATACTTTGAGATTTTCCTCTTTTACCTGTACGTTTAATGCTACTTTCCCGATGCAGTGACATGTTTTTCCTTGCGCCGCTATAATTTCCGTATTTCTGGTTTTAAAGAGTCGTATCCTATAAAAATTCTTTTTGAAGAACTTTTCACTCATGAAATTGCCTTCTGCCCCTGTATCGATGAGGGCTTCTACTGGTACATCGCCAACCAGGACTTGTATAATTGGTAGCTGTGAGTTTTTTACGATGACTGTATTTAGATGTCTATTTGAGGGTTTTTCTAAAACTTCCGGGGTCTGGACCCTCCCTTTCACAGGCCCCTCTAGTCGTTTAAAGCTTTCCTTTCAATCTGTGTCTTCTGGGTACGCGGATGCTTATTTTCAAATTTTCTTTTTGGGCCTTGCCCTTCAAGTTTCGATGCGTTAGCTTGATAGTTCTTTCCCCCATATGAGCGATTTCCATTTCTTGTTTCCTCCTTGTACTTTGAGAATATGTTTCCCCACTCGCTCTTTCCGCGATTCTGCGATTTTGAAACTTCACCGCCAATTCGAAAAGTTCCTGCAATGTGGTTGGGTTTCTAATTTCAAAGTAGTCTTGGACAGCGGGTAACAATCTTGGTAATATTATTTCAATAATCTCCGCATCGGGTTTTTTCCCATACAACATATCCGTTAGCTTGATTTTTCGTAAAATAAAGTCCGTCAATTGTGCTGTATCCCGTTGATAGAAACTATATAGCTCGGCTTCCAGCCGTGCGCGATCTTTCACTATGGGGAAGGCCTTTACTAACGATTTTTTGAAATTTTCAAAAGTATACGTCGGGCTTCCAAATTCACCTAGAAGAAATTTGCCTATATTTTTCCACCATAGCGCGGCCTGTCCTCTTAGTGCTGATGTGGCGATAGCAACTTTTTGTCTTTCGGGCACAGGATAGAGCTGAAAGTGGTTTTCTATACCTTCTAAAAATACGGACACCGAATTTTTTCCGTCGAAATAGACGTTTGGCTTGATTGATGCTCTCAAAGTCTGGACCAGGTATCCAAATCCTTCTAACTGCGTTGTCATTTCTTGGTGTTGTCCAGCGGCTTCCATCCAGTTTTCGGCCATTTCAGTTCGATAAGTGTTCGGGCGTCAATATAACGTTGCGCGCCTCTAACTAGCATGCAACCAAGAGGTGACTGTGAAAGCTTGTATAAACCACAGAGTCTTATAAAGGGTTTAAGTCCCTTTTTATTCAACGTACTAATTTACAATTGCGTTCTCTTGACGCTTACAGACGGTGCCAACTCGGCAGTCAAAATAAAAATAAAAACCTGAAAAGAAATTAAAGACAATATTCTAACTACGAGGCTCTCTTAAATAACTAACTCACCGCGTTTTACAATACGGCTGCTAATTCAGCAGACTTGAAGCTCACTGGAACAATTGCAACTACTTCCCGCCAAGCACATAGGCCGCAACGCGGGGTTTTTCAAATCTACCTCCGCGCTCGCTAAGTAAGAATAACTCTCTCTCACCGAACTTGTTTCCTTCTATTTAAATCATACTACTTCCGCTGATAATTTGAATGCTTGCGCGTTCTACTCAAATTTACATATTCTGGCATTGGCAGTTCCAGGGGAAAGTAAGGATTGACAGGAAAGATAGTTTAAACTTAAAATAAATGTTAGTTAAAATAACTATAAACCCTACAAACTTAAACCATAAAATTCTGTTCAAGAGCAATATCGCAAAATAATTTTAAAATGAGCATATCTTTAGAATTTCCGATACAGAGTCTCGCACGCTAGAGATAAAAATATTTTTCCTGTACAACTTTGCCATAGCTCACTTTGAAATCCTTAAATTTGTTAATAAAAAATTTGTTAAAGTTTTACAAAATAGGAAATGGATAATAAAACACATTCCAAATTTCAAATTTGGGCTTTCAGATGCCCATTTTCGCAGTACGATTACATAATTCAAAACTGGATGGCTATAGGTACCATTGTTTTATCACAATGCGAGAAACATACATACATTTTATGCAGATTCTTCGGTATGTAATTTCTTCAAATATAATACGGCGCGATAATATTTGTTGGCAACAGTTTGAAAAGGGATACAGTTTTTTAAAGATTTCAACGCAAATTGCCAAAACGAAAACAATAGTCTCTCAGGGACAAAGCCCCTTTGGACTAAAAATCGTTCGCTGTTCTTTCTGTATTGTTAACGAATGTTACGGCTGAAATGGGCGGCAGTCCGATTATGCTGGAGACACAATGACGGCCTAATCTATGCAGAAAGCTGTTCGTCATCCTAGTTATGGCAACACGTGCTCCAGAAATATCCAGTAGATTTTGACCTGTTAAATGAAAAGGTAGTAAGTTCTGATAAAGCGATCTTCAACAATATCACTGAAACACTTAACTATAAACAGCCAATTCCTGCACGAGTTTGTAACACATGAGGGTGCGCTATTATTTACACAGGATCATTATCTGAACAGAAGATTCTTTACCTTATGAAAAACACAGAAGCCAGGAGAAATTGTTGCACAAGCCATTACACAAAAGCAATTCGAGGAGTTTTATCCTCTGTTTGAAGTGCTTGGGCCACTGAACAGGATCCGAATCGATTTCGTTTTCTTTAAGAAACCTTCAGACACTGCAACGAGAAACTCCGACTCTGCATACTCGAACTTGAAGTATTTTGTAATTCTCGTAGTATAGCCTCCTCGATATCAGGGGTCTGTGCCTATAATTTCTGATTCATGTCAGCTCTCTGAGAGGAATTAGTTTCAGCTAAAATCTGGTACAGGTGTGCAAACAGAATTACAAATACCAGAATTACGCCCTATTGGATAACGTTCCTTCAACAGTCACTGTACGGCTCCCCAATCCTCAGCCTCGTGTACCAGTCGTATATTGACTAACTTCTCATTCGTATAATCACCCATCCTGTTCCCTATACTTTCAGGATGAGTGGTTATACTTAAGTATCCCAGGATGGCCTCTTCCCTACATACTTCTTCTACTAACATTTGCATGCGTAGGGAACGAGGAAATCCATACCACTACGTCTTCCAACTGAAACATCCTCAAAAGATTGTTTGGGTACTTAAGACTTATTATTAAAACCCCAGCTTTAATCAACAAAATGAGCAATATGATGATCAAACGAGCAAGAAAAGAATAATTAAGCTACTATTTCTAATATCGTTGTTGAAATGCTACAATAGTTTTTAAATGAAATATGATTTTAGGTCTGTTATTTATTAGTGTATTTTATTTTATTTATTATTAATTGCATTTATATGGTATTATTTATAAAAATATTTGTATTGGACTGTATTTAGGACAATAATTAGGACTACATTTAAGGCTATATTGTCTAGGATTAAATTTTATGTATTACTGTATAAGTAAGAACGAATTAACTTGATCTATGTACCAAGATAAGGAATACTGTAATGAGGCATATCTTTGAATGTCCAATGCGGATGTTCACAGCAGTGGTGGATGTCTGTGCGCATCTAGATGTTGCAACCTAGAGACGAACAACAGTATATCGACTTTGCGGATTTTTTTCCTTATTAGATATGATGAAGACAAGTGACGGGTGAAGACATTATAGATGAATAAGGTGCATTTCTCCTTATCTGGGAACGTTAACTCCAAGAATTGTCATCGGGCTACGAAAATTCTCAACGATGTCTGTAAATCAGAGTCTATAAACGAAGCTACAGCAAAAACTGCGTGCGGCATGGCAAGAACATTCGTTCTGGGTCCGTTCTTGATAACGTTGAAAGAGGTCACTTCCAAAGAGTGCTCTATCACAGAGCTCGGTATGTAAAAATGTTGTTAGACGTAGGTAATTTCAGAATTGCAACAGTGAAATGTCGTTAATAACATTGCCTAGATACAAGATGGTGCTACTCTACTCGTTACCGCATATCTTTGGCAAGTACTGCAACAGTTTTTTTAAGATCGTGTCATCTCTCACAATATTGCAATTTCGTGGCAACCGCGAACCCTGCCTTACTGCGAGCGATTTTTGGTTCTGGGATTACCTGAAATCTAAGATGTACACTTCAGATCCACGAGATTCTTCTTAATTGGAAGGTGCCGTGAAACATGAAATTAGACAGATTCCTCCTGCGCTGTTACGTTCTTCATTTTTGTAAGCAATTTTTTCGCATGTAGTGCGTTATCGACTGGGAAGATGGGCGCGTTGAAAACTTATAATTTCAATTTTCATCATACGTGTATCATTCCATTTACCGTTTTACAATGCGTTGATTAATTTGCGCAGAAAAATGTGGGTGCTGCCATTCGAAAATTTCGAAATATTTTCACTGTCACCGTCTCTGTGAGAGGTCTATTGTTTTAAACTTCACAATCTCCAGGGCATGCCTTCAAACAGTAATATCTAGAATTTAATTTCGATTTGTTGAGTGGTTAGGCCACTAGGGGTTGATATATCGGAGAAGTTTTCTTATGACTAACTTGTATGTGCTGGTAACGATTTAAGTAAAATGTATAAAAAAATTCTGATGTGGACACTACATGACTTCCTTGTATGAATATTATACACATTTTTGATGTAATTTATTTAAATTTATTTCCTAGAATTTCACTAGAAATATATTTCTTATTCAATTAATTCAGTTTTCACTTCGTGGCAAAACAAAAATACATAAAATCTCAGACCACCTTCATTAAAAATTGCAAAATACAGAAAAAACTAAAATACCAAATAGAGTTAAAAACCATTAAAAAACAATTTTTGCAATTACAATTAGAATTTAAATTACTTAAAATTAGGCAGAAAGACATATTTTTTTTCCTTACACAAAACCTTTGGCCCCACTCAGCAAAAAGAGAATGAAACTAGTGCAGAAACTGAAAAATGAATTCATTATGCTATTAAGTTCCAAATGCTAACAAATGGCTGTGAAGGTAGGTTTAGTGGAACTTAAACAATGTTTAAATTGTTGATAATTTTACAGCTGTTGCATGCAGATTAAGTAAAGGCATGAAAACCTTAACCGGAACATAAGAACAATATAATTCTATCGCTTTTGAAGCAAAAAATGCCCAATTTACCAACATATAAGAATAAAAAAAGTTAGCTCACTAAGCCAGGTAACTGAGTGGGTGTATATATATATGTATGGTATTTATATATAGTTTTGATGGGGCTGATTGCAACCAAAAAGAGAGATACACATCTACGTATTATAACAATCCCATATAAAAATTTTCTACTTTCTAAAGCCACTCGTTTTTTCGAGGTCTGTGGCGTATACCCAGCCTGCGAAATGGACTTCCGAAGTTTCTCAAAATGAGGAATTAATTTTTTAGTTGCGATGTTTCAATAACTCTTTTAATGGAACGTAAAACATATTTTAATGTATAATTTTGTAAACATAAAACATTTTATAATGTTATTATAATAATTTTTAATATGTTCTTGTGTAACAAAATTTACAATTGGAAAAAAAAAAAAAAAAAAAAAAAAAAAAAAAAAAAACAGTATTCTTTAATAATTACATTTTGCAATGCCAGTTATCCACAGAGGATCAGCCCGACTTTACGCGCAATATAAAAGAGAAGTTACTTACGTTCTGAGATAAATGCTTACATTTTTGGCATCAACATGCTGAAGCAAATTGATTATTTTGCTATCTGGGATATTTGTAATATAACAATACAAAATTTTTATTTGGTACCCACATTAAACATGAGGGAAAACATGTAAACACTCGTGCATTTTGCCTGTTCTGGAATGGGACTATTCGCCCACTGTGCATATTTGTTGTTGTTTTGTCTACAGCTGAAAAATTTTTAAATATTCTTGGTCTGTGAAATTTTCTGAAAATGGAGTAGTATGTTGAGTGAAACTGGTAGCTAGTAACAAACCCAGATGCTGCCAGTTATATATAAAAGGCTGTGCATATTTATTTAAATTTTGTCAAAGCCTTTTATTCACAATAATGAGGGCACGTGACTTGCAAATGTCTGTTAAAAATGAATTTTCTAAAAATGCATGGGAATTTAGTTAGCCAGCAACCTTGAAAATATAGTAAATGAGCTGCTCCTCAGAAAATATATATATATATATATATATATATATATTTTTTGGAAGCAGTGTGGACACCACATGACTTTCTTGCATGGCCAATTAAATTATACACGTATTTTGCTGCATTTCATTTAAACTTATTTCCTTGAATTTAATTAGTGATATATTTCTCATTCAATTATTTCAGCTCTTACTTCATGGCAAGGCAAAAGTACATAAAAACTGAAAGCAATTAAAAATTGTAAAATGCAGGAAAATATAAAACGTCAAACCAGTTAAAAAAACAAATTTTACAATTAAAAATTAGAATTTCTTTGCAAAACCAAGCAATTCGGCCAGAGGGCAGAGAGACAACTTTTTCGGTGTGCGAAACTGAAACTTTACTTTTGGTCCTACTCGGCAAAAAAGACACTGAAAGTGTAGAAACTGACTTAATTCACAATTCTACTAAGAGTTTCAAATGTAAGCTAATGGCGGATTCGTTTAGTACCACTTCAACAACTTTTAAATTATTGGTAATTTTACAATTATTGCATTCAGATTAACTAAAGACATAAAAACCTTAATCAGAACACAAGAACAACATAATTCAATCACTTGTGAAACAAAAAATTCACATCTTACTAAGATATATGAATTAAAAAAACTGAGCTCACGGAGCATGCTAAGAGAATGAATATCTATATCTATCTATCTATCTCTATGTATATGTTTATATAATTTTGGCGTGATCAATTGAAAATAAAAAGGGAGGTGCACAACTGCATGTTATACCAGTCCCGTATACAAACTTCAACGTTCTGAGTTACTCTTTTTTGAGTTATTCGAGGTACATACATACATACGTACTTACGTAGGTACGAGCAAACGTAAGGAAAAAAAACTCTTCCGAATCCATTTTAAATCGATTTTTACAATCCGATTTGGGAAAAGGGTCCTTTGTTCTGTCCTCACGTACAGATGTCACTGAAAAACATCGTTTAAATGCACTCGAGAGCGGTTAAAATGGATATTCTCGTTGAAACATGATACCCGAAATTTTTAGCGATAACAATACTTCTTTTACTTTATGCAAGGAAGTAAAAAATTAAAGAAAATAAACTAAGAATGTGAATATTTAGTGAGTTGTTTAGTTTAAATATGTATGTAATGGCACGATGTTCGTTTTCTTTACAAAATTTTCACAGTAATATCTTTACGTTGAGAAGTAATTTTACAATCAATCGAATACGAACTTTTCTAGTCAAAATTCGTACAATTAAACAGTTTTAATTACTTGAAATTAAAAAGTATGCATAATCACTATCCATTCATGCTTGCTATTAAATAACACTATTGCTCTCAAGCGCAATAACACTAAATATAAATTTACTCCTTACTATCCAACATATCTGTTTTTATCTACATGCGACTTTCCTCTTTAAATTGTTTGTTTAAAGACCAAGCGAAAATTATAGAATAGCTTATCATTTAGTTCAAAGATATGAAACTTTGAATAAGAGTTGATATCTAAGCTCGACAGAGTTGAAGGTATGGTTTTAAGATATTCACTTCCTAAATCATGTTCACTTCCTAAATCATGTTCTGTATTATGATATGGTTACGTCTCTTGCTTGCAATAGGTAAGATCTTCCTTTTCTATTATTCGGATATATCGCTATAGTTGTCAATTAAATAACAATATTGCGCAATAAAAAGATATAATAATAATAAATAAACACCACAATTTAATTCATATTATTACAGTTATATATTTTTTGAAATTTAAAATCAGAACAAAACACTAGACTAGAGGTTTCCAATGGGGTCGGTATTGATTGTTGAGGACATTTTAAAGGGGGTCAGTGATGATTAAGGGGCCGATTGTGGGTTGGTAATCGCATACGCACAGACAATTGATAAGCATAATCAAGATCTAATTGATTACAAAAAAATGATTAGTAATACTGATAATTAATTTACTGATATAAAGCTGTATTATACAGTAAAAGCGAAATCATATGAAATAAATATAAGGGGAAACATGCGCTAAATTTTTTTAATATATTTTTTAAATCAAGAATGTTTCTTTAAAATATACAAATTTTTCATGCAATAAGTGCAGTATTAAGAAGTAAAATGCAAGAGCATAAGAAAACACAATAATAAAATATGAAGAACGTAAAACTGAAATGGGAAACTAAAACCAGCTTGGATATTTTGAACGTGGTAATTTAAAAATCATTAAGCAGTTTTATGCCAAATATTAAAAATGATGAAATAATTTATGTGAGCGTTCAGAAAGAGTACTTAGAGATGTGGAACGTTTAATTTTTCCTGCCCCATCTTCGATGGCCCTCGATTATGCTTGCAGAACGATTTTGAAAAGTTCGGCGTGCCTTTGACCGGTGAACTTATCTATTTTCGTGAAGTACAGAGTGCTGTTCTCTGTTTTTGTTCGTTTTATGTATGCAATATTTAATGCTTTAGGTAACTTATATTTTGTAAGCCCCATGCTGTACATTTGTTGTGCACGGGTGGATTGTATGTGTTCAAAAATATTTTTAAAAAATCTGAAAGGTTTCAGATTTGAACGGTCGAACAAAAGGGTTTGTTAAGGTTTTTGACACTCTCGCTGAGCTCGCAGTCTACCAGGCTGATCTTACACTCACTCCTACTAGCTCATTTTTTTTCCTTTTTAGCTTCATTATTAAACATCGTTTCCTTTGCACTTCAGCCACATGCAACTCAGGGGAAAAAACACAACATTTTTAAAAGCAGTATATAACTCTGCTTTTACGATGCAGTGTTAAGTGTTGGCAGACGTTTTTATGCTTTTTCGCAACTTGTCCTCAGTTCGTCATATCAATATTCAGTTTTAGTAAGATGGCTAATAAAAAAATCTTTTTGTCTACCTATTGTTAAATTTTTATATGTTAACTTAATTAATTTTATATGTTAAATTAAAGGTTATGTTCTTCGCACTTAACACCACATAAAATTTAATTCCTCAGCCAAATCTCAAAATATTTAAGAACAGCATATCTTCAGCATTCCGGATAGAGTTTTAGATGCTGCCATATATGTTTTTATAGTGTTAATTAAAATTGAAAGAAAAATATTTTACATTTTTCCGAATAGTAACAGGCTCGCGGGCTGGAGATAAAAGTGTTTGATTTCGAACACTGTTGCCACTACTCGCTTACAAATCGTTGAGTTAATCAAATATTCATTAGTTTTACAAAATATTAAATAAATAATAAAGCAAATTTGAAATTCAGAATTCGGTTGGAGCACTACATTATTCAAAATTTGATGACTCTAGGTACTATCGATTTTTTTATGCCAATAGGAGGAGCATACATATATGTATGCGGATTCTTCATTATTCAATTTCTTTAAAAATAATACAGGTCGATTATTGGATTTGGTGGCAACAATTTGAAAAGTGATACACCGTTTATAGGGAACCGACGTAAAATCTCGTTTCGAGACTAATAGGCCCTTTAAGGGCTAAAATTGTATCAGTACATCAAGTGAAACCGTAACATTAATTAAAATCGAACTTTCTTGGAATTAGAATATTTTATCTTGTTTCTAAAAACCTGTTTATGTTTAAAAATTTTAAAAATGATAATGCAAAAAATAATTAAACATGAATGTAATAAACTATTTTTTTAAAACTTTAGTCTATATTCTTAATCTAACTGTTATCTTTAAATTATTTAGGTATTATGGTTATGTTGTATATTGTACATTATAGAAAAAAGTTGTAAGGAGTCCGATGATAAAAAAAAAATTACTCTGAAAGGTGTCGATGCAAGATAAAGATCGAAAATCTCTGCACTAGATATTCACGAAAACACATGGATATTATGATACGGTTTTTAAATATGTGTATTTATATTTTGACAGTAAAATTTGTTAGTTATAAAATTTCAAAATTAATCTACATTAAACATTTGAAACTTTATATCTAAGTGGTAATGACTAGCATTCTCATTTTCTAAATATGAATAAGTGGAGTCTATTATCTTTTGCTTTACATATAACAGAAAATTTAACTTAATGCAACCTATTAATATATCAGACAGTGTGGGTTAAGTAAAATTATATTAAGCGAATATAATAAACAAGAACAAGCAGCATTGTAATAAATATAATAAAAGAATGTAAAAGGACGAGGACAGTTTTCTAATAGAATGCATTAAAAGTTTAAATGAGGAGAAATGATAAATTTCTATTAAAATATATAAAACTAAATTAATAACAAAAATATTACATAAAAATGCATTAAAGATGAAATGAGGACAAATGATGAAAATATGAAAAAAAAGGGCGCGCCAAAACTTTGACGCCTTTAATCAAAAATAATAAAAATTATATTTTTAAACAAAATTTAGCTAGGCATTTTAGAATTATTTTCTTGAAATTCGCTTCTTCAGATAAGTCTATTTTTGACGTACTGTCATAATCTGTAATTTTATCAATATGTTTAATAATGAAAGACTTTCAAAGCGTTTCATATTTGGAAAACTCATTCCAATCTCTGACACCTTTCAGTGATAATTTTTTATATCTAGGAACTAATGGCATATTTAATTTCATCCAATTCTCTGTAACTAAATTCTCATTTAAAGTTTGAAATTCTGAAAGTTTTCCTAATTACATTTAAAAGCATTTTTCATCATAAATTTTCCAGATGACGTCTGGTGTCTACATACAACGTCCCAATGAGTTATGTGTTCATTCTCAAAAAGAAATCAAATCTTAATGACAGTCTTTAAAGCACATGTCAATATATTTTGTATTCATATTTTAATATAAAAGCTCTGATTATATCTGATAGTTTGAATTAATTATCTTACATGAAATTTTTTTCCAACTGATATCCATATATAAGCTGCCCTTAAGAACTTTTCCGAATCGTAATTTAATATTTATCACCAACTTTCTTTTAGAAATTCAAAATATAATCCTCACTATTTATTTTTTGAATGCCTTCATCAGAGAGATTACCGTGACATTAAGAAAATAACTATTTCGTGCAACCAAAAAAAAAAAAAAAATAAAATAAAATAAAATAAAATAAATAAATAAATAAATAAAAATAAAAAAAGTGAGCCAAGATAAATTTTAAATTTCTTTGTAAATTTCACACCAAATTTTATAAAATTTAATATTCATGCATAATTTAAGTCGTAGAATCAAAATATGGATAAAAAATCGGTACATCATGTTAGAAAAAGGTCAAAATCGGACTTTTTTCTAAAATCGGAATACATGCGAAATTGTTATAACAGTGCTACAGATAAATCTAATATATACCCTGAATCGTGCTTTAGAGATCTGAAAAACGCAAGTTAAATTTCGTCGATCGGCTCAGCAGAACTAGAGACATTGAACTGTCCCATTCGTGTGTGTGTGTGCAGAGTGTACCATGCCAGATCTAAATCATACGTTTTTAAGCATACATCTATAAAGTTTTCAAAGATATCTGCTAATACTGATACATCGATTTCACATATAAATCTATATTTTACTGAACTTTTTGGCTTGCTTATATTCTCCGTCGGTGCACTTACTCTCATTATCGAATTTATCTTGAGCCGGTAATTTTGTTTCTTTATACCTTTCTTCAATTTGAGCTAGTAATTTTGTTTATTTCGTCATAACAATAAATATCGTATTCTCTCGTGTTTAAATCGTACTTTCTTTTTCCATAGAAAGCAGATGCAAATTAGGGGTACCGCTTATGCACGTGAAGGATTAGGACAGGTACATGCGAAGTATGTGGTAACACAGCAACGCAGGCAGCATAATAGCGTGCATTTAATAAAATCCATTTTTGTCGAGTCAACCTCAGATAGGATTATACAAGTTTAGTTGTGGTTGCAAGTCACTTAAAGGAAAATGTCGAGCAAACTATTTCGTTACTATGTATATTTTAATTTGAATTGAACACAGAAGCATGTTCCTTTTGACCGATAATAAGAATTTTGTCTCAGTGTGTGGTAAGTACTGTTTTTATTTTAGCTGCTTTTATACCCTCAAAACGAAACAAATATTGTATAAACGGTACACAGGTTATCCGCGGCTTCTACTTAGGATTTTTTTTTAATTAGAGGTAAAATTTAGGCTATGGCTTATACATGCGAAAGTATGGTAATAATATATAATTTTTCATCAGAATAAAATTTAACTCTCTCTGAACATTTCCAGTTTAAGACATAGTAGTAAATTATCAGTACTAGAAGCATAAATTTAAATGATTCTATAAACTTCAATTTCAGACTTCCGGCGTTTTTACAGAAAGATATATATATATATATTTCTCGCTATTTGGTATAATTTTTATCTTTGTATTCCTTTAATGTACATCATAGCCTGCTTTTAATAAATAAATGGGTATCAGATCCTGCTTAATTATGAATTATTACATATATGAAATTAGAAATTATCATAATTTAAACTGCAACTATTATGTGCCAGTCCTATATATTTTCCAGTTAAATGGCCATCATGTATAATTTTCTTTTATCATCTGAAACATCAGGTAAAATATCCTTTTTACAAAGATATCAAACGACCTTCATCTTAGTCTATTATGTTCCTGATACCTTTATAGTTTTTCATTTTTTTTTCATTAAAATATTTTTCAATTCCTGGAACGTTATTTGATAACATTAATACAAATTTATGAACTGCGTCAGCTCTTCTGTAAATAACAGGTGTTTTATAAAACTCGTATACATATTTGATATAATAACTGAATGTTTTTCGTATTTGTTATACAGGATTTTGCAACATCCCTTTGATAAGTACCTAACCTTTTTAAAATCGTTTGAAAAACGACATAAATGACAAATGATACATTAATTGATATATTGAATAATATCTTTTATAGGCATTTCTGCTTGTACAGGATTATTACGTTCACAGCCAGTTTCATGTGATTTTAAGCGTTTTTTTTTGGATAAAAATGTCTTAAACATCTATCACGTAGAAATACTGGATGTTTAGTTATTTGAATTCTTATTAGACTGTTTGTATGTTTAGTTCAACAGTAATGGGGGTTTTGGCCAGATAATGGGAAGTTTGACACAGGAAATAAAATTTTAATCCGCTGCAGCTTAATTTGGAAACTCTGGAGATGCCGCAGCGAAATATTTCGTTTAAAAACTGCTGTTCCATTAAATGCAACTAGCTGACTTACATTTATTACTTTTGAATCATAGTAAAATTGGCATTTCTACAGATTTACGAAATTTTCAAATAACACAATTTTAAGAGACGATTCAAAACTTCTTAAAAGAGGAGATGTTAAGATTTCATTTATGTAGAATCTGATGAATCATTTGCTGTAGCTGTTTCAATAACTAATTAATAATATTTCATTTTGTATGTATACGGAATTTCCAAAAGAAATATTTGTTAAGCAAAAGTTAAAGTACGAGATCGTTTAACTATTCAACGCTATTTAAAAACTAAACATTTATAATAGGGCATATCCTTCCCTAACTTGCAAAATTTTTCGTAATTAAATATATTGATAAAATAAAAGATTGTGTGATTGATCCTGAACAATGGACTATATCTTAAGAAGTTGTAAATAGTTTCAAGAAAATGATTTTAAAATTGTTTTACTTAAAAATTTGTTAAAAAATCTAATTTTCTTAATTTTTATTTCAATATTTATTCTTATTTTTAATTAAAGGTGTCCCGGTATTCAAGCGTCCCATTTTCTTTTTCACATTTTTATCATTTGTCCTCATTCATTCGATCTTTATCATTCTACACATCTTTTATCATTCATCCATTTTTACATATTTTAATTAAAAATTTGTCATTTATTCTCATTCTATTTTTAAGATAGAATATTTTATATAGATTTTTATTAGAAATTTATAATTTGTTCTCAATCGATAATTATTGTTTTTAAAATAAAAATTATTTTCGTCCTTTTATAAACTTTTATTCATTTTTTACTTCCTTAATAAAGAAAATATTGTAACCGCGAAAAATTTAGGTTATTATATTTCAACGAAAATGTCTATTTCAATCACTCTCGAATCCATTTGAATGGGGTTTTTGTCTGACATCTCTCCGTGCAGAGAGAATAAAATCTTTTTCCTAAAACAGATTGTAAAATGGATTTAAAATGGATCCAGAAGAGATTTTTTTCCTTGACGTTTGTACGTACGAACATACATATGTATGTATTTCACATAAGTCAAAAACAAATAACCTCAGAACGTTGAAATTTTGTACTTGGGACTGCTATAACATGTAGTTGTGCACCTCCCTTTTTGGTAGCAACTCTTTTCCCTTGACAAGTTCTGCTGGAAGCGTTAAACAGAAGAGATTAATAAAAAAAAATATTTTGTTTTGTTATGTATAATGTTCTGTAATTTTTAAAGAATTTTTTCTTTTCTCATTTTAATTTTCATTTAAAGATTCCGTTTTTGAAAGTTTCATTAATCTGTGTTTATACAGTTTGGTAAGTTTTACCCGGCGAAGAAAGGTTAGACCTTCATATTACAAGAGCAGAATTTTATTCATTTTCGTTCCGACCTATACTTTTCGATATATATATACTCACTTTGTTACCCGCTCGATGATCGTTTAGTTTTTATATTCTTATATGTTGCTAAATTGTGCATTTTTTGCTTTAAAAGTGATTGGATTATGTTATTTTTGTGTTCTGGTTAGAGGTTTATGTCTTTAGTTAATCTGCATGCAATGGTTGTAGAATTATCAACAATTTGGAAGTTGTTTAAGTGATACTAAGCCTAAAGAAGCCGCCCTTTGTTCACATCTTAGTACAATAGTGAACTAAGTCAGTTTCTGCACCAACTTTAGTGTCTTTTTGCAGAGTGGGACCGAAAGTAAACTTTCAGCTTTCTGTGTTTTTGCCCGCTGGGCGAATCGCTTGTTTTTTCGAAAGAACTATAATTTTAATTGTAAAAATTATTTTTTTAACTGTTTTTAACTATATTTGGTGTTTTATGTTTTTGTGTATTGTGGAATATTTAATGAATATGTTTAGAGTTTTTATATATTTTTGCCTTGCCACGATGTGAGAACTGAATTTATTAATTGAGAAAAATATCTCTAATAAAATTCGAGGAAATAAGTTTAAATGAAATGCAGTTAAAAATGTGTATAATTTAGTCTGTACAAGGATGTCATGTCGTATCCACAGATTTTATTAAAAATTATCATTTATAGTCACCATATTTATTGAATAATTTTCCTTGATTTGAAATTTGATGTGGTAAATGATGGGAAAATCTGAAAGCCATCAAAAGTTCACAGTAAGGTACATTTTTAGTTTTTACTTTCTTGTACAAAGTAAAGGAAGTATTGTAATCACGAAAAATTCCGGATATCATATTTCAACGAATATATCCATTTTGACCGCTAACGAATCCAATTTAACGAAGTTTTTGCGTGACATGTGTACGTATAGGCAGAATAAAGGACTCTTTTTTTTTCCCCAAACGAATTATAAAACTGATTTAAAATGGATTCAGAAGAGATCTTTTCGTGGCGTCTGTGCGTACGTTCGTATGCACGTGCGTATGTATGTATGAATGTATTTCGTATAACTCAAAAACGAGTACTCTCAGAAAGCTGAAATTTTGAAATTTTGTATATAGAACAATAAGATGTGCACCTTCCTTTCGGTTGCAGTCGGCCGCACCAAAAGTATATAAATATATATACTCACTCTGTTACTCGGCTCAGTGAGCTCAGTTTTTTTATTCCAATATGTTGGTAAATTGGGCATTTTTTGTTTTAAAAATGATTGAACTATGTTGTTCCTATCTTCCAGTTAAGGTTTTTATGCCTTTAGTTAATCTGCATGCAATAAATGTAGCATTATCAACAATCTAAAAGTTGTTTAAGTGCGACTAAACCTACTTTTTTTTAACCATAGCAGCCAAATTTGTTTACATTTAAAACTTAGCAGAATAGTAAATTAATTCTTTCTGCAACTTCAGTGTCTTTTTGCCGAGTGGGACCAAAAGGAAACTTTTAGTTTTGTGCACTGAAAAATCTGCCTTCTTGCCTGCTGGCCGAATTGTTTGCTTTTGCGTAGAAACTGCAATTTTAATTGTAAAAATTTTTTTAATTGTTTTGACGGTACGAGGTGGTTTATGGTTTTTTACAACTAGCGCCAGAACGTCGCTATGGTAAATAAATGAAGTGAATTTTAAAAAATGCATTTATTTTATTGTGTTTTAGGCGCTATCGACAAAGTATATTTAATTCAATTCAATAAGTTTAAATGAAATGCAGGGAAAAATGCTTATAACTTAATATTCCGTACAATGAAGTCATGTGGTGTAGATTTTTTATACTTATTTTATGCGTGCTTTTAAAGAAATTGATTCGTACCATTTTCCTGAATGTGCTCTCGTTCGATCATTTTATAACTATTTTTAATATTCTAATTTTCTAACGGAAGCTAGCATATTCTACTGAAGTTGATGTGTTTGACTAGTCTATCAAAGTACAAATTGAACTAATTTATTTTTCAGCCACGAAGAAAATTTTAAAATAAAAATATTCGAATTTTTTAGAATTTTAATTAGGAAACGTGATTTTAAAATAATTTCAGTTTCGTCTTTCGAAAACTGGAAAATGTGATTTTGGTAACAGGATTTTAATTGCCTCAATCCTCACTCATATTGCCTCACCGTCTAGTTAAACCATATTCATCATATCTGCTAGCGAAACATTTTACTTAAAACTCTCTACGGCCATTGTGTGAAAATATATTAATATCCTAAAAGGTTGTAGAGTTATACGATATTTCTCCCGCTTTCTTGGCATGCCTTCGTAGTGTGGTGGTCTGCACGCTGGGCGTGTATTCAGCTATCTGTGGTTCGATTCCCGGCGAAGGCGTTGCTCCTTTTTACCTCCTCTGCTTCCGAAAATCCTAACAACTCTACACTGGCGCCCGAATCAAAAGGATGGTGGCTGATGATTTTTCACACCCAGGATTAGCAATAGGGTCCACTAGAACCCCAGTCGCTCTTTAAAAGAGGGAGTATGTAAGGTATTTCTCGCGCCTTCTTGGCATGGCGTCGTAGTGTAGTGGCTCGCACACTGGGCTCGTATTCCAGAAGTCCGTGGTTCGATTCCCGACGAATGCGGTGCTCATTTTTCAAGTCTCCCGCTTCCAAAATACCTAATGTCTCTACAGAGTCATCAGGTTTTTTTTTTTAAGGAGAGGTGAAAAATGTGCAATGCCTCCCCAGGACCTCTCGAATACGTGTCTTTGCTACCGTTACACTACGAAGGCATGCTGGAAAGATGGAGAAAATACCTTATATACTCGCCCTTTTAAAAGGTAACTGGGGATTAGGGGACCCAATTGCTAAATCCTGATGGGGACGAATTATGGTTCACCACCTTATAGTCTGGGCAGCACTGTAGAGTTATTAGACTTTTTGAAGCAGAAAATTTGAAAATTGTGTAATGCTCTTGCCAGGACTCGAACCTGGACCTCTCGAATACGCGCAGAATATGCTACCGCTACACCCCGAAGTTCTTCTGGAAGGAGAGAGAACGTACCTTATAATGCGCTGTTATTCTTCAGGCTAATATCCTGAACATGCACTGCCTTAAAGATTAAGTCAACTGTCAGTGGACTTCATAGACCTTTGCTATCAAAATGTCTTCTAATTTCGTCAAATCTTCCAGTCCTATAAAAAAGGCAAATTTTCATTTATAAAACGGGAAAAATTCATGTTGCTGATGTAACAGCATATTCAAAAGCAACTGAAGAAAAGATTAAATATAAAGAAAAAAATTTAGAAAGAAAAGGTTTTAGTAGACTGGACCAAAAATGTTCCACGAGGTACATTTTCTTACAAAGCACTACATTATCTGGAAACAGAGGTCGAGAAAGGTTTGAAGAAACAAACTCTCTAAAAGAAAACGAAGCTTATTAAATTACAGATTTTCTTCCAGTAAAACTTGTAGTAGAAAGCAAATGGGCGTTTTAAACCAAATATTATGAAACTGGTAAGAAAACAACATGCAAAGCAAAATTAGTAACCATTGGATTTCTCAAAAATCTTGTAATGTTTAGGATGAAACATTTCTCGAATAGTGAAGCGTACCACAATTTAAGTTTTCTTACATTCTGAAAATTCTTTCATAGAGGGTTAAATTCTTTTTGTGAAGAGGGTTCGAATATGTTTGGGTAAACCTCTATATTATGGTGACCATTTAGGGAAAACTATTTCGTATTTATCGAATTAAGAAAAAAAGGACTAAATCTGCAAAGAGCTCTAAACTTACGTTTGGATTCGTTTCACATTTTAGGGCATTTTCCATTATTAATATTTTACTATCACTCAATGAAAAACTGTTAGATTAATATATGTCTGAAAAATATGGAAAAAATAAAATCAAAATTCACTTCACAGCAGCTATTTTTAATTTACTTTTGAATTATTTAATTATTTTTTATTTTATAAAGTCTAATTATCTTAGGGAGCATACAGTATAGACTTTAAAAAAACCATTGAAGAATTATCTTCTAGCCTTGTGATACAAAACAAAGTCAGAAGAAGGGTATATATGACCTATTTTATTTTGAACACAAAATCAACAATGGCTGCACATTTTTATCTTATCTAATCGCTATATGTTATCTCATTCATTTGCGCTTTGGCAGCTGAGGATGATGGTTCGGTAAAGCCATCGAAACGAGTCCTGGGAAAATTTGCAAATATTACGCTGATTTTGCTATTTGACTTCTAAATTTCAAGGTAACCAAAAAAGTTCTTGCCGTTTCTGATATGACATTGGAAGAGTAAACCCCAACATTAAAATAGTCGCCAAACGTGGCAATGAAGTGGGACATTGACCAAGAGTATAAAAACGCGTTGCATCGCTACTTCAAAGAAGCTAAGAAGAGCTATGAGCCATCTTAGCTATGAGCTTCTGCCAGTGGGTCAAACCATCACGGGAGGCCTGTATTCGAAGCAATTGGAGTGTGTATGTCAGGCACTGATGCATAAAGAGCCAGTATTGGTCAATCGTAAATGTGTACTCCTCCTCCATGACAATGCGAAGCCGCATATGGTTCGGGAGGGCAGGAACACCATCCATCGACTGGGCTGGGAGACACTACCCCATCCACCATACTCTCCAGACCTCGCGCTAATAGACTGCCACCTTTTCCATTCCCTGGACAGCCATCTTCGTGGGAAATTCTTCAACAACCGGCCAGACTTCGAAAAGGCCCTCACGGACTTCTTTGCGTCCACGACTCCTGAGTTTTACCGCGACGGCATCGCACAGCTAGCCACTCGTTGGCAAAAGGCACTGGATGCCGATGGTGATTACTTTTGAAGATTAGCTGTGATTATTATTTGTTTTGTGACTTTTTCTTTCTGACTGTCCAAAACGGCAAGAACGTTTTTGGTTACGCGTGCTAGAGTTCACCATCACTGGTTACATACAGTGAACCCTCTGTTAGCAAACCGTTTATTAATTATTTTATCATATTAATTAGATGAAATTCGTTGCGGAAATTCGTTTGTGAAAAACTTTTAAATAACTTTTATTTAAAATACACTATTTCATATTAACATTTTCTGACATTAATTAAAGCTGGAATTTGAAAATAATTTTCACTTACAAATAATAATTTATGATAAAAGCTCAATCAGAATACCATTCGAAAAACACTTGATGAAGAATGGTTTATGTGATTACCTCAAAGCCTCGACTTGTTATCTACCTAAGGGGAAGGATGCGTTCGTGGAAGGTTTTTTAAGGAAAATAGGCTCGTATACACGTTACACATGGGCAAAACCACAGAAACGCCCATGCAGCCAGATCGTTCGCTAGATTCCAGCGGCCGAGCGATAAAGTCGCTGAACACTGGTAGTTCGGTCCGAGGTTCGAATCCCGCTAACAGGCTGGCTGCATGGGCGTTTTCGTGGTTTCACCCATGTGTAACGTGTATACGAGTCAATTTCTCTTAGAAAGTCCTCCACGAAGGCATCCCTTCCTTTAGGCAGATAGCCTTTGTATGCTTTGCCAAATTAAATGCACCACCGCACCGTTCGCTAGATTCGAACCTTGGACCGAACTACCAGTGTTCAGCGACTTTAACGCTCGGCCGCTGGTGGGCAAGAAGCAAAGTAAAAGAACATTCCGTTAGTAAAACTTAAAATATAAATGGCCGACATCTATTACTGGAACCAAGATGAGCATTTAATTCATCTGTCCATATCTCTAGTTGTGATTATTCGGAAAGAAAGGTGTAATAGATTAGATAATGTAAAAGCTAAAATTTTACGAAAGGTCTATCATGAAAATACTAGTAGTGCAGTATATATACTCACTGTTTGCGTAAAAAGAGTGAAAAATATGCAATTTGGATAATAACCATAAGCATCATTGTCTTAATGTCACAATTAACTGCTAACACAAACTGTGTTCAGTTTTGCAGAATTTCACAAATTTTATCCGATATGCACACGACTTAATGAATAACAGACGTTTTCTTCCTTCTCCTCTAAAGAAGCCAGAAATAAGTTTAACAATTCTCTTTCGAATGGCTTTTCAAGTACATCACTTTCCGTGCAATGTAACATCTCAATTAAAAATTATAATTCAGACCATGGTTTGGTTTGCTTTGGTGTATGTGATTATGGCAAAGCACTCGAGGGCTCTTTTCCTAAGGGGAGGGATGCGTTCGAGGAGGATTCTTCTAAGGTAAAATGGATCGTATACAATTCAAACCATGATACTTTGATATATCTAGATAGAATCTGATAGGAAAGTTTATTAACATAAGATTTTAATTTAAAAATAATTTTGAAAAAATGAAAATTTCATGAACAGAGAATTTTCCCTAGACTACATATCCTTAGATAGAAATTAAAATTTAAAAATTTATAAGGTTATTTTCCCCCTTTTTCCAGCACATCTTCTTGGTGTAATGGTTAGCACACTCGGCGCGTATTCGAGAGTTCCAGGTTCGAGTCTAGCGAGGGCATTGCACATTTTTCACTTCTCCGACGACAAAAAACCCTAATGACTCTACAAATTCATCTGCAATAGTATTTATTTTATGAATTAATTCAACTCAGTGATAATTGCATTGATTAAAGCTTACATATATAGTAAATATATTTATATTACATTTTTTTAGTTCTTTTAGGACTAGTATCTTGTGATGAAGTCTGTATTCATTCAGAGCTTCAGTTATGCTACATTGAAATTTCAAACAGTGAAGAATTTCTGGAGTTTTGCGAGTAAGTACCTAAACTGAAAAAATGAAAAAAAAAAAAAAAAAAAAAAAAAAAAACTTTTTGTTAATGTAGCAGATATTTTCTTACCGTTACCATTTGTTATCTTTTTTATTCGACATAAATTTTTGCAAATCTCCAAGAATATATATCAAATTAGCTTTCCTAATTGCAATCACATAAAAATTGAATAAAATATAGCTTAATAAAATTAACTTGTGTTAACATTGCTTATGGTGGACTGCACAATTCTTAGTCATATTCTACTGTGTGCAATCAGCGTTTTAATAGTGAACTGCAGAGAACTGCAGTGAGTGCTGATTTTGACAAATAAACGGGAACAAATGCTTAATAAAGTCACAGTGAATTAGATGGTATCTCAACGGGAATTCTAATATTAAGCCAAAAACAAAGGGAATTGATGTGAAGGTTCTCATAAAATTTTCTTTGAATTCTGAAAGGCGTTTTCATAGCGCCACGTTGTAATTGTAAAAAAAAGTTAATTTACACAATCCATTAAATGTAAAAAAATAACCTACACAATCCCTTATATATACTTAAGCCTCAGAGCAGCAAAATTTGGAGTTTCAAGAAATTCATTCTGAAATTAATAAGGATGGAAAACGTTTTAAATTACGAAATAAAAGAACATAAAACAGTCTGCACGCTGCGCACGTATTCCAGAGGTCCGAGGTTCGATTCCCGGCAAAGGCGTTGCTTATTTTTCACTTCTCCTGCTTCCAAAAAATACCTAATGTCTCTATAGTCGCGCCCGAACTAAAAGGGTGGTAGATGATGAATCTCCACACCCAGGATTTGCTTACTTCGTTATGTTTTATTTAATGTTTAAAGATGGCTCGTAGTCGTAAAGAAACAAAAACAACATTCGAAAATTGATCATTTTTTATGATAAGGATGGAAATTCCATTCGGGATATCTCTCAGTTAGTAAAAATATCCCATTTTACGGTGCAGTATGTGATAAAATGCTTTAAAGAAGAAAATCGGATCCAAAATAAAGTAAGAAGAGGTTGTCCGGAAAATAGGACTCGATGAGATCAGAGATTTATAGTGAGAAAAATCTCTGAAAAATCCACCTTTAATGTTTTAAAGATTTCTATAGAATTTACTGAAAACGTTTCTACTTCAGTTTCACTTATAACTGTTCGAAGAGTACTCAGATCAACTGGATTACATGGGCGCTTTGCTCGAGGAAAGGCTTTTGGAAGCGCAAAAAATAGAAAGCTTAGGCTTTTCTTCTCAAAATCAATGATAAATAAACCCGAAGCGTGTTTGAATGGTGTCTTATTTGCAGATGAAAGCAAATTTACATTTTTTATTCCGATGGGCGTATGGAGGAGCAAAGATGAGGAGCTTAATCCCAAGACCTTCGTTGGTACAGTAAAGCATGCCGGTGGAGGTGATCTTATGTGAAGCTGCATGCCAGCATCAGGATTAAATAATTTAGTATTTTTTGATGGCACAATGAACCATGCTTTTTATTTAAATATTTTAAAAGAAAATTTTAAATTATCCACCGAAAATTTGGACTTTGGAAACAACTTTTTTTTTTTTTTTTTTTTTTTTAATCAGGATAACAATTTTAAGCACACGGCCTACAACATTCGCCTTTTGGTAACTTTTTTGTTATAAAAGTGTTTTATTAATATATAGTATATCACCATGTTATGTTCATATGCAATGATATGTTCTGTCGATAAACTAAGTCCACCTCCGTGTAGGAACCGTCATATAACCCTTGTAGGTTATATGACACTGTTTATTCTATGTTGTAAATCTGTGACGTCAATATGTTATGTTGCAGTATGTTTATGAGATGCTATGTTATGTCGCTACTCTATGTTCACTTTTCGTGTAGGTTAAATTACGATTTGTATTTAATACTGCAAATATGTTATTCATAATGTTATGTCTCTACGCAATGTCCCTATGCTATGCTATGTCATGTCATGTCGCAATGCTGTGTTATGTTAAGTTTTTGTTACGCTACGTTATGTCGCCATGCACTGTCTACCGGTCTTGTAGATCATGACACACTGTATATTTTATGTTATAAATATGTAACAGCAATAAGTTATGTCGCTCTGCTATGTCCATATGCCATGCTATGCTATGTTGCAATACTATGCTATGATTTATGGATGCTTAACTATGTTATATCACTATGCTATGTTCACCTGTCGTGTAGGTTATATTTAATGTTCTAAATATGTTATTTTATATTCTATGCTATGTCATGTCGCAATGATATGCCATGTCATGTCTATGCTGAGCAATGTTATGTCGCCATGCAATGTTTACCTGTCTTGAAGATAATGTTATGCTGGGTATTTTATGTTGTAAACGTGTTATGTCACTATGCTATGCTTTGGGTGCATGCGGGCCCTGGACTATACCCGATTAATCTTTGACAGCCGTCTGCGTGTCCGGCCCTGCTGTCACCTGTCTATAATTGTCCACAAGTTCTGAAAACACCACCTAAATCACCAGATTTAAACCCAGTTGAACACATCTGGAGAGAATCAGAAGTTCTGGGGGATAACGGAGACACAAAATTAAAACAAAAACCGAACTAAAAACAGTAATGGTGTGAGAAATGGAAGAACATTAATGCAGATATTACAAATAAATAAATAAGTAAATAAATAAATAAATAAACTGGTGAACTTCGATGCTCAGACGTTTGAAAGCTTTTATAAATACTGCAGTATGTACTACAAAATAATAACTGACAGAAATCTCTACATATAAATAAAAGAAAGAGTCTGTCTGTGTGTATGTCTTTCATCCATGCTGCGCGTAAGCTAATAGACCCAGGGCTAAGAAATTTGGTACATAGGTGCATCTAGACAAGAGGCAGGGCACCTCGAAGCGATTTTTTCAAAATTCGGATCAGATTTTTTTTTATTTTATCTCTTTTGATGAAATCGTATCATATTGAATAGTTCCATTCTTTTAGAAATGTGGTTTTGGCAACAGTTTTTCGCTCAATGCTTTGTATATTATACTGCTGACTGTTGAAAGTATGAGATAAAATGCTGCTTTTTTCCTTTTGATTTTTGGACACGCAACACGCACATCGCAATCTTCTTATTCTGAAGTGCATGTGTCTGGCGAGGCACAACAGAAAAAATTTCCTCCCCCTCTCTCTCTTTATAAGCTAATGGCAAAGAGATTTGTATATTTTGAATTATGTCATCCACAAAGCCTAAATTTGATTGGTTATTGCTTTCGGATGATAGTTTCATTTTTTTAGAAATGTGGTTTTGACAACAGTTTTTCATTCACTGCTTTGGATATTGGACTGCTGACTCTTTTCTCTTGAAAATATGATATTTATTGCTTATTTCATTGTAATTTTTATATTATGTTTTAATTATATATAACTTTAATTATATAAAACGTTTTGCATGGTTATTTTAGGAAACAAAGTTCTTAACTTACTTTATGCTATTTGAATTCTTAAGATTTTGCAACGGGAAAATGGTTAATTTATTTATTAGGATAATTAATATTTGTATTAAAGGATATTGTTTATTTCATTGTAATTTTTTATATGTGATTAAATTTTTATTGAAAAAAATTTTTTGATAAAGTTGTTCTGCAGAGTAAAACTCTGCGCAGGTTTTAAACTTAATGTTTGGTGTTCAATTTAGGCATTTTTACGGTACATTTAAAAACCAGACAAAGGCTGGCCGTGTAGCGGCTATTACTACAGTATTACTAATATGTGCAAATTTCTTTAAAGCATACGAAGACTTTTGTGAGGTACCTTTTCCGTTACTTTTTTATTACTGATTTTTCAAAAACAAAGTTTTAATATGTTCATAAAATAATTAATGTAGTTTTGCTAAGAGAAATTTATAGATATTATTAAGAAATTTTAATTCTAGAATATTAAGTTTTAATAATGCATAAAGCGATATTTCACTGAAACTAGCAAATGTACTAACAATTTTGTGAGCCACTGTAAATCCCTTACAAAAACTTTCTTTAGATTCCTTGAACCAAGTTTCGATGTTTTTTCATGATCTTAGTATATGACGATTTGTGTTAAATAGCACAAAATCTAGATCTTTAAATTAAAGTTAGATATTTAATTCTTTTTGCTTATTTCATAACTATCAAATTTTATTTATTTATCGTACTTAAAACTAACAAAAATAAAACTTCGGGATTTGATTGTCATACATTTTTGCAAACAAAAAACATACTGGATTGGTTTATTCTTTTACTGCCCTTAAAAATAATAAAAAATAATGTATCCTTAAAGTAACGTGGTTAAATGTACTCGCAAAGTTTGTGCATTTCATTTCTTTTACGACAATATCAATAATTTATATTCATAATATGTAAATCATTAGTTACACATTAGTTACAATCATTAGTTATGAATGTATGCAAAAATCTCCTAGAATTCAATTAAAATTATAACTACATGATATTCATTAAATTTATTTCTTTTTTTCAATTGGAAGTTTGGGAAGCACATTAGTGCAGTGTCTTGGAGCTGCAGCTGAGAAATGCAACATGGAGCAAGATTCAAATGTGAACGACTTCACTGAAGCCATAAAAGAGGTCTGCAAGGAAGGTTCCAAAACAAATGAAAGTAGGTATTTTCCACAATTGATCAATTTGGTTTGCATCATTTTACTTCCCGTTGAAAACTGTTACATTTTTTTGTCAAATTACATTGAACTTTATTCTCATGTACATTAATTGTTAGATCGTTTCTCAAGTTAATTGAATGAATAAATATACAAGATAAACCCTATTAGTGACGTTTACACTTTCATATGCAGAGGTTAATTTTATAGGTGGTACAGATTGTTTTACTATTCAGCGCCAAAGGTTTCATCTGACATAGTGTCCACACGTCCTTTGCCATTCGATTTTTTATCTTGAAACCTGGAAGTGGCAATTTCCGCGACATCTTAGTCTCTACAACTTAGTAAGAATTTGTTAATATGTTTCAAGGAATTTATTCTAGCACCTATAAATAATATTTTGCAAACTTTTCTATTCAGGATTTGAAAAACAATCTAGAACTAAAAGAGTCAAATGAATAACTCTTCAGTGATTGATAGTAGAATTACAGATCCAGTTTAAAAATTAAATAGGTCAACTTTCACATTACGACGATATGGGTCATAAAACTGAAGCAACAATATTCTAAAACAATATCTTTAGCTATTAAATTAACAAGTTCATCAGAAATTAATGCAGGACTGAGATAGCTATTTTCAAATGAAAATTTTATTGCATAGATTTACTTGTTAATAGTATGTCATCTATTTATTTTTTACAACCTCTGCCGTTCATTCCAACATCTCAGTTGATTCTTTTCACTTTACGCAAAATATTTATTTATTATATTTTTGACATTCTGTTTATTGTAAATTTTTTTCCTGGCAAGGGAATTCTGCAATGACCTGAAGAAATAATAACTGGAAGGAGCAGCGCTTGGACTTTTAGAAGGATAAATGAAAAGATCCCATTATTTTATTTTTCTTGCATCACTCTTGAAGTAAATTATTCGACGCTTATTGGCTGAAAAATAACATTAGATACGTAAAGATTTTAATCACTCAGCGGTTAAAAATTTTGATATTCAAATAATTTCGAAATGCTTTTAACCACCAAGTAATCAATATGGGTTTTTTGGTTTTTCCAAATCATTTAATTGATGACAGAAGATGTTTACATAAATGGTTTAATTACTTTCTAACAACTTAAACTATATTTTCCGTATTCCATATATGTGGAGCAAATATTTCTTTAATTGCAATACTTATCTTTGCATACAATCCTGGTATTCCTACGAGATTTAACTTTTCTTTTAAGCTCAACCACTGTCTTCTTATAAAAGGCATTATGAAAACTTCACTTCACTACTCTTGCTGACAAGTTTCAACTTTTAGTTCACTTTGAACCCAAATACCAGAAAGAGTTCCTGATCATTTCAAGTGATCTTTTGCTGTTGAGTGCATACTGAAACAACTCAGTTGCTTCTCTTCTGATAACGTTGACTTAGTAGTCAACTCACCATTTTCTACCTCCCACGTTCGTCCGCTTCTGGGATCATAAAATTAAATTTTCATTTTGGGACATCTTAAACAAACTTTAGTATTGACATTCACGCACAGAATGTGAAAATGTTCTTTCAAATGCTTTTCTTAACATGCGATGCACAAAAAGCATGCTATTGTTACGAATTTTGTATATATGTAAATTATTTTTTGAGAACTTTTATGTAATCCTGTAGCATTTTTATATATACGTAAATTATTTTTTGAGAAATTTTATGAAAACCTGTAGCATTTTTTGTATATATGTAAATTGTTTTTTGAGAAAATTTATGTAAACCTGTAGCAATTTTTGTATAATGTAACATGAAATCCTCGAAACAGAAGAAGCTCTGCCGGAAAAATAAGATCACAGGTGCAAGTCTATTAACATTAAGTTAATAGTTATCTTATCAGGTTCTGTGTTCCGCCTTTCTTGCTTTGGGAACATGCAAAGACCTGACTCGGAACAGGGAGCTTACTAAAGCTATGTTCAATAAATGTGGGAAGTAGACAAGATACACAGGAAGGCTATACGAAACCCTTTATTTTTCACTCTTTACAATAATTTCCGAACTTCGGAATACAGAGACCAACCACTTTGTGGTCTGAACGTAAGAATATAAAAATATTAACTAAACTCTAACTTAACTTTGGAATAATAAACAAGGGCCTACGTGGAAGATTGGCCGTATATTAACAGGAAGCCGTATGTAGTACAGAGAACTGTTAACACTACAATACGTTTAAAATTATTAAGAGGATTAAACCTCTGGCCTGGAAGGCAACCAGCAACCGAGTAAAAACTGCTAAGGCACGCGGCCATCTTCTACTAACTCCTTCCTCTTCTTGCTTGGCAAAAAGCCACAACTTAAGTACTTGGCGTTCGCCAGACAAATTTGCATAAATAAGTTAAAGCTTTTAATTCTGGCCGGAAGTAGAAAATAAGAAGTGATAGTAAAGATTTAAAATAAAATAAACGTTAGTAAAACTTAAGATCCTTACATACTTCCCGCCAGAGTTAATTAGTTTGAAACTGAGGTCTAAAACGACCTTGTTGAAAACTTTTAGCTCTAGAACCTAACGCGAGGCCAATCTTTTATTAACATTTCTCACTAGAAACTAGAAATTTAAAAAAAAATTTGTTTTTACATTATCAGCTCCATGGACAATCACTTTTCATCTGTACTGCATCTAAACAGGAGCTTTTAGTTGAAATCTGGTTCCTTCCAGAGATCTGGAAGGAAAACTAGTTTAATGAAATGTTACACAATTAAATGGCAAGTAACATGAATATTTATATTTCTCTTAACATTCTTATTTCATTCATGACTTTATTTTAATTATCTCTGCCCGTGCTCTCTGACATGTGTTGTAAAAGAAAACACCAACCACGAATGTGTTTATGTATACGTGTTCAACACTGCCTCCTACAATCAAAACACTAACGTGTTAAAATTCAACATAGCAAGACCTCGTAACACACCCTATCTTCATCTCTAAACCCTGAGGTACTATTCTGAAAGTGGCTAACTCTGAAGTGTAGCGTCAGAGAGCCTAACTACATTCATTCAACCTTTAACACATATTCACAATAATTTGCTCTTTTTACAGTCACACGAATAAGTTAAAATTTTTGGCATTACTTTCACTTTTAACATATCACAGTATTTTTTAACGTTTAAAATAAGAGTTCACATTGTATATAAGAACATATTAACATGCCGTTAATTTTACGCAATTTAAAACATACATTAGTAGTACATTGTTAACTTCTATTCTTTTCCAAGCAAGTGCCAATTCTTCTACATTGAAATACTACATTTCAAAAGTCTTTCAGACTAAAACTTCTTTCTTGCCAGAATCTTTTAAATAAAATTTTATACAATAACTTTTACAATATTCAAGTATTTACACATTCCTATTATACATTAATTTTAGTTTTACTCGCGAGTAATTGAAAAACATAATACCAAAATAGGTAACAACTCATTTCTCGCCTTTTTGGCGATAAAGGTAGACCTCACATGAGGTAAAACGTCTTGAATTCTGCCACTTGCAGTAAGAATGAAAGATTAACTTAAGTTTGCAAAGTAACATAAAATTTTACTTCTCTTTGTGATATTCGGACATTCTTTTCTCAGCCCAGTCCTGGAAGGTAGCGAAGATTCTAGTTTGATTTATCCTCCTTCTTGTGCGGGCTCACCCTTCAGTTCCTTCCTCTAGAAGCTTTCTTTTCCCTCCAGTTCGGTCATCCTTCAATACCTTCTTTTTCGCCTCTGCCTGTGGTCTTGGCCGTTTGATGGCAGCTGGTCTTGGCGGAACCGGGACACTTCTCTCTCGTTCCTGCTTGGACCTCGTTGCTGGCCGTTAAAATTTTCCTTGTATCTTTTCCTCCGCTGCTGGTGGCCCTTCCGCAGTTCGGCGACATTTGCTGCGGAGAGTCCTGTCCGATGAGTAGATCTTCCGTTTGGGAGCCGGGTTATAGTTGCCGTTATTTCTCCTGGCTCTCTTTGCATTCGTCGTACTCCTCCCTTCTTCATTCTGGGGGTGGTCGTGCGCTCTCTTTTGTGGTCGGTGGAACGGCTTCTTTTTCTTGTTACCTTCAATTTTCCAACGGGGAAACTATCTTTTCAATTGCTCCTGCCTCCTAATGGCTTGTCCTTGTGCTTGACGTTGTTCCACCTCTGGAGCTTGTGCCTGCTGTGCCTGCCGTGCCGGATCCTGCAAAAGATCTTTGAATATTTGTATTTTATTACGGTCATAGTATGGTTTTATTTGGTCAATGTTTGCGGAGCATGTTTCACCATTCCTGGCTTTTAACACCACTACAGCCTGAGTTATTTTTTCTATGACATATGGTCCTTCAAATCGTTGAAAAAATTTGGCGGTTTTATCTTCTGGTGCTGAAGAAAGTGAATGCTTAATTTTTAATACTTCATCTCCTACTTTATAAGTTACTCCCCGTCGTTTCAAATCGTAATAGAGTTTTTGTTTTCTCTGTGCTACTTCAGTGTTCTTTTTTGCTTCTTTAATTAATTTTTCTATATCACTCATTTTAAATTCTGGGGCTCTTTGTTGAACATAAAATAATTTATCTAACGGCGTTATAATCTTTCTGACTAAAAATAACTCAGCAGGAGTTTTGCCCGTTGTAACATGTTTTGCGGTCCTAAGGGCGAAAGCAAATTCATTGACATAGTTATCCCAGCTTTTATGAAAATTTTTAACATAACTACGGATAATTTTCACTATATTTCTTTTGACCCGTTCCGCTATATTTGATTGCGGCCGATACGGGACCATTTTTAAATGACGTATGCCCAGTTTTTGGCACATGTCTTCAAATATATTACTTACAAATTGAGGACCATTATCCGATATAATTTTAGGGGCTATTTTAAAATATATTTATGTAAAATAGAATCAGTAACTAATTTCGCGGAGGCTCGTTTTAAGGGAACAATTTCGGTCCACTTACTAAAATGATCAACCATAACAAGGAGATAGCGACTTTTATTTAACTGACTTTTTGGGAAAGGGCCCAATAAATCGATGCCAATTATTTCATTTGGAAAATCGGATTTAATACTATTTAGAAACGGCCGGGCGGAAATTAATATAATTAACTGCTTGATATGTTGGGAAGGACTGGACATAAGCCCTTGTTAACTTTTGCAGTTCAGGAAAATATGCTGCCTCGCGTACGCGTTGGATAGTTTTTCGAATACCAGCATGAGAAGCTAAAGGGCTGTCATGTAACTCCTGCAGGATATTTAATCTAAGACTAGCTGGGATAACAGGTCGAAATTCGTTGTTGGCATTCGTAGTTTTTGTATAAAATAACAGACCATCTTTTAGTTCGTAATGGGCCGCCCTATTTCTTATCGCCACAATATCTTGGTGGCTAAAATTTTCAGGATCCTTTAAATACTCATAAATGTTTCCAAACTCAGGATCCTTACCCAGTTCGCTTATTACAGTTTCTCGGGAATTTATTTTACATGCTGTGAGCATTGCCACCTTTACAGTATTACCTTCTTCATCTATTTTTATTCTGGATAGGGCATCTGCTACGATATTTTCCTTTCCGGGGGTATGCTTGATTACCAGATTATATTCTTCTAGCTTGAGTGCCCATCTTATTAACCTTGGGGATAAGTTTTTCTCTGAGTACAATCTAGTTACCGCCGCATGATCAGAATACACTGTTATTGGCGGTCTTCCAAAATAGACTCGGAACTTTTGCACTGCTAACAGAACTGCAAGTGCCTCTCTCTCAGTCGCGGAATAATTTCTTTGTGTTTGATTTAAAGTTCGACTAAAAAATGCCACGGGCTGCTGATTTTCCGAAAGTACCGCTCCTACCGCATAATCCGAAGCATCCGCTGAAATTTCTAAATTCTCATCCTTTTCAGGAAATTTCAACACAGGGGCTTGCGTTAATGCTTGCTTTAATTTTTCGAAAGCACTATTGGCTTTGGCCGTCCACGAGAATCTTGCCTTTTCCTTTTTAATTTTAACAATGGTTCAGCAATAGCTGCAAAATCTTTTATAAAGGACCTATAATATGAACAAAGTCCTAGAAAAGAAGAGAGCTTCTTAGCCGTATTTGGCGGCGGATACTTCTGCACAGCGATTATTTTTGATTCGTCTGTCGCGATTCCTTTCTGAGATATTTTGTAACCTAAATATTTTAATTCAGGGGCTGCAAATTTGCACTTTTCGAAATTAACTTTTAGACCGCCCTCATTTAACAAAGAAAACACCTGTCTTAAATCCTGTACATGTTGGTCCAGATTATCACTAGTAATAATGATATCGTCTAAATAGATAAATGTGGACTTTCCAAGAACAGGCCTTAACACAATATCCATACATCGCTGAAATGTTGCCGGTGCCCCTGAAAGGCCAAACGGCATACGCAGGAATGCATAAGTGCCAGACTTGGTTATAAAAGCAGTCTTAGGCACGTCCTCCGGTCTAACCCCTATTTGAAAATAACCAGTCGTCAAGTCTAAAGTCGCCATATATTTGGTAGACGTTACGTTCCTTAGAATTTCTTCAATAATACGTAACGGATATACCGGATATTTAGTTATGGAGTTTAATTTACGATAGTCAATCGCGAAACGCCACCTTTTTAGATGTGTTAATGGATAGTCATTATTTTTCTTACATAAAACCACCGGGCTAGCATAACTACTTGAGATGGGCGTTATGATCTTTTTACGTAGCATATCGCTAATGTGCCATTCTATAATTTTTTCTTTATTCTTATCATACCGGTATGCTTTGTGGCGAACTGGCATTGAATCTCCGGTGTCAATACTATGGTTAGTAACTTGAGTAAATCCTGGAATATCACTAAATAACGAAGCAAATTCACTTACCACTTGTCGGATTCTTTGTTGCTCTTCCTTAGGCAGGTGATCAAGGTTTAACATTGGCGGTTCCGATTTTTCTTCTCGAACTGGTTTCATCGTCAGCTTAAGGGACGCTTCATTAAAATCCAGCGTTGCTTCTGCCTCTGAAAGAAAATCTATCCCTAAGATAATATGTGCTTGCAGATTCTTTACTATAAAAAACATAACCTTTACTTGTTCGTCCTTGATACGGACGTATAGCGGTAATTTACCTATGCACTTGCATCTTTCTCCTTGCGCAGCTAACACTGTCGTATTATCCGAATTATATATGCGGTATTTCCGAAAATACTTCCTAAAAAAATCTTCTGCCACACAGGAACACTGCGCGCCCGTATCCAGGAGTGCGATGGCTGGGATGTTATTCACCAACACTTCAATCTTCGGAAGAGTCTAATTTTTCACCATTACTGTATTTAACTTGAAGAAAGAGGGGTTTTCTTGGCCTTCGGATTTCCGCACCCTCCCGTCAGCAGAAATCCGTTTTAGTTTAAATCCTTTTTTTCTTTCCATGCTTTCCTTCTTTTTCCACTGGCCTTGAGACTTTTTACCTGGATCGCTATTGAACTGTCGACGTTCGCCGGCTGTTTTTGGATGCTCGGGTTTCCTTGCCCACTGATTCGCTTTGCTTCCGTAGCCGTGTGCTTGACTTTGCTGTGGTCTTGGCTCACCAAACTGGTTTCGTTGTTGATATTGGCGTCTTCTTTCAATGTCCGCCATTCTTCTACTTTCAAACTGGATTGCTAGCTCAAATAACTTTTCCAGTGTAGTCGGATTCCTTAATTCAATAAAGTCTTGTACTTGGGGAAGTAACCTCGGCAAAATCACTTGAATTATCTCAGGATCCGGACGGTTTCCATACAGGAGTTTGAAGAAGTGAATTTTTCTTAAAATAAAGGTGGAAAGATTTTCGATTATTTTCTGATATATGCTGAAAAGTTCCGCTTCTAATTTCGCACGATCCCTTACGACAGGGAAGGCTTTTACTAGGGCAGTCTTGAAATTTTTGTAAGTATAGGTGGGACTTCCTGCTTGACCCAAGAGACTTCTGCCTATACATTTGAACCAATTAAGCGCTTGGGCCCTCAAAGCGCTAGTAGCTAAGGTAACTTTCTGGAACTCGTGCACGGGGTACATCATGAAGTGGTCATCTAGTTTTTCCAAAAAACTGGTTACCGGCGAGTTTCCATTAAAAGTTGCTTCTGGTTTCATCGCTGCGCGCATGGTCTGGACGATGTAACCAAATCCTTCCAGGGCGGCAGCTGGCATTTCTGGATTCTGAGCCGCTTCTGCAGGCAGCACAGGTTCTTCTTGAAACTCGGCCATGGTTATTCTTCTTCGTCGGGCGCCACTATCAGGTTCAGTGTTTCTCCTTTCTTGCTTTGGGAACATGCAAAGACCTGACTCGGAACAGGGAGCTTACTAAAACTATGTTCAATAAATGTGGGAAGTAGACAAGATACACAGGAAGGGTATATGAAACCCTTTATTTTTCACTCTTTACAATAATTTCCGAACTTCGGAATACAGAGACCAACCACTTGTGGTCTGAACGTAAGAATATAAAAATATTAACTAATCTCTAACTTAACTTTGGAATAATAAACAAGGGCCTACGTGGAAGATTGGCCGTATATTAACAGGAAGCCGTATGTAGTACAGAGAACTGTTAACACTACAATACGTTAAAAATTATTAAGAGGATTAAACCTCTGGCCTGGAAGGCAACCAGCAACAGAGTAAAAACTGCTAAGGCACGCGGCCTTCTTCTACTAACTTCTTCCTCTTCTTGTTTGGCAAAAAGCCACAACTGAAGTACTTGGCGTTCGCCAGACAAATTTGCATAAATAAGTTAAAGCTTTCAATTCTGGCCGGAAGTAGAAAATAAGAAGTGATAGTAAAGATTTAAAATAAAATAAACGTTAGTAAAACTTAAGATCCTTACAATCTCGCTAAATAGACATCGCCAAGCTGGCGGCGGTTTTGACGACTAATTTTAATTGGTCAAATGCTCGCCAAATTTAGCAAGTCGCCAAATTTGGGGACCATTCGGTAACATTTCGATCCGGTCCCTGTATAGCTAATTGATTCTGTAATTGAATAACTGTAACTGATCTTTACATGTAACTGTAACCGTATCCGGCGCTTAGATGCAATATTAACCGCACATGCCTTCCAGTAATTTGAGAGAAATGGAAGGTACCAGAGATTTCTCACGGCCGCGTAAGATCAATGTTATACCGGAAAGAGTATCTATCAAAGAATCTCTAAGGAGATCCTAACTTAATGGAAAAAAACAAGCTATTTATTTAAATTATTCCATATACATGAAATATTTGCTTCTCTATCGAAAATTGAGATATATATATATTAATAATCACAGCTTAGTTTCTTTTAAACTTAAAAATGATTTACCTAATAGGATCCTTAGGAAATCTGAAGAATTTCCTGTCTGGTGTTTTTCGAGACGTTGTCCCACAAACACAACAGCGATACCAAGATTTGGGTTGTTTGTTAAGTAAAAGATAGAGTGAGTTAAGTCTGTTATTCACCACACCACATCAAATATTGAGAGAAATCAAAATTATATTTTTATAATAATGAATATAAATTTTTCAAAAATAATCATAAAATACGAAAAATTGTATATAACTATCAATATACTAAATTAAAAATAATCTTCAGTGGCCACTAATATTAAATAAGTTTATAAATTTTCTCAGATAAACTATTTGGTAATCTATAGCATAAATTTAAAGCTGGAGCATAATACAATTTATTAATAAAATTAATTTATGCAATCATACATGCCATTAGCTGCCGCATTATTATAAATGGCAAATTTATTCCTGATCGCTCGTTTTGTCGTAATATTATTATTAGTTGACTTTAAAGCTTAAAACTCATTTAAAAAATTTGGAAAGAAATATCAATATGCCTGCACAAGCTATAAGTATTTGTTTGCCATATGATTAATTATATAAATTGAGATTCATATGCTAAAATGCAAAGTTAATATATTAAGAATGAAAATCTAGCTGTTGTGTTATACAATGAGACAAAATATTTTTGGAGCTTGGAAATAAAATTTAATGTACTATACAAAATCAATTTTTAAAATCTATGATAGGTTTTCGAATTAAAAAAGCAAGCTTACCTCACAGAAAGAGAATCGGGTGAATTCCGGTGATCGTCTTGCGAAACATCCATCTGATGATCTGCTTAAATAGCTAGATAAAAGAACTGAAAAAAACTTTCACAAAGAACCTCTTCGAACAACGCGGTAAAAGATTTCTAATATGGCTGACGATCTTGCCTGCTATTTCGCACATGCGCAGAAAGGTACGGAGGGTGGATGGATTGCCCCTTTAAAATAAGCTTCAGGGACATACACAGAGCGTCTCTTCAGTCTGAGGGAGCCACATTTGCTTCGGGAAACCTTTACTTCTTCTCTTTAGAGATTCTTTGGTATCTATTCTCAGTTTTTCAGTTCAGAGCCAACGTCGCAGTGTTGAGGTATCTCCGTGTGGGCTTCGCTCTTTAGATGCGCTTTGCATTGCATTGCGTTCTGCTTAACCTTCTTAGTAGTTTGAAGTATAACTACTGATTATGTTCTGTGATTCTGCGAAGAGCTGTACGAATACTTCTGTGGAGAGTTCTAGAACGGTAAAGTGTTTCTTTTGGTAAATTAAATTTTATCAAGCTGTCATCGGCTCTGTGTGCTTTCAATCCATTACGAACTCATTCGTACCAAAAATATTATGAATGTACATTTTATCGTATGACATCACTGTAATCGCCACGGTGAAAATGAAAGAATTTACAACATGCAATATTCTTTAAAATATTTATCTAGGAATAGTTTTTCAAGTAATTTACAAGCTTATGGTCTCAATTAATGTGGTATTTGAAAACAGAACGTTGACAAATTTTAAACTGGGAAAAGAGATGGCGTTGCCTGAGATCTGAGTAATGAGTGTCTGAAGTAATGAAATCATCGCACATGTTAATGCTTTTCAGCAGATGTTATTTTATTTTTAATAAGTACTGAAATAGTAATCCAAAAGTTTAGATTTGTGGAGTTTCCAAACTAATGCCGGAATAGACATGGGATCAACAAACGAATCTATACATCCCACTACGGCTTATATCAGAGGAAACAAGATTACGTTACATGCCGTTGTCTTAACAAGAGAAAATACCACAAAAAGGCTCTAGAGTCATCAATGAAAAACTGTAATAAAATGTTTCATGTGAAACTATTAATTTAATGTACTAGATATAAAGTTGTGACCAAAGCACTATATGGCAGTACAATTTTTGAGACAGATAATTACAAGCTGCTTTTAATATAATAATAATAAAAATAATTTAATTTGTATAATAAGCCATTTTGAACAATAATAAATAAAGCGTAGCTAGATAAGCAACTATGATAACAAAAACAAATCGTTAGTAATAGAATAAACATTATTTTGTTTTTCGTTGCTATGAGTTACCAGACTGGCAGCGTTGAGTTGTAGTAGGCAGTCGTCACACACAATTTATGTGTTCTATATATACCTGAAAAGAAAGTGCGTAAAAAAAATTTAAATATAAATCACATCAGTTCATTCTTTCCAAGCAACAACCAATTCTTAAGCAATTTTTTTGTTGCCAAACCAGGAAACGAAAACTTTGGACACTTCAGGTTAATATGTATACGCATGAGGTAATGATTTAAATTTAATGTAATATAACAACTTTTTCTCAAAATCAATAAAAGATTTAAAGTAGTAATAGCATACTTTGTTAATTGTCTTAAGCTGAAACATAAAAACTACCAACAGCAACTATTTATTTAAATTAGTGACGTTCATGAAACATTTTCGACATACAAGGGCGACGCATGCAATCTCGTGCTTTCTTCCATGTCAGAATATGACCTTTATAATAATAATGTATTTAATGTTTTGCAATGTTATTTTTATTTCATATTTTGTAAAACTGACCAATTTTTATTAACAAACTCTACGTTTTGAAAGCAAGCAGTGGCAACACTTTTCAAAATAAAGCAGATTTTTTATCTCCAATTTGCGAAACTGTTGCCACTCTAAAAAATAAGGGCAAAAACTAACATTTTCAGAGTTTTTAATTAATATCTAGGCTGATTAAAGTCATACGAAGCTGAAAATAGTCGAAATGGCTTCCCACGAATTTTTGGAATCCGAGAAGGTACATCTTTCGTGACTCCCCGCCGTTCCAAAGGAGATGAAGCCACAAACAAACAAACAGACAGACAAACGCACATAGATTTTAATAGATAGATATAATTAATGCCATATGGGGATTTTGATACTCATTTAATTAAAAAAAAAACTTCACGATGTAGCTTTGCACTTATTCCACTGAATCGCTTCTTCATGGGACTTGCAATAACTATTTCCCTGAAATGGCAATACTTTTTATTTAACCAGGGTATGAAATCCGCTTACTGGAAACACTAAAATAAATCCTTGAAGCGTTTAGAAAATCATAGCAAAAGGACTTTTACATTCTACTGAGAAATACAGCTGATATGCAGATTCAGTTAAACATTCTTATTCTTTGAAGGCAATTAACTTTTTTTATTCCATTTGCAGAGTTCACTGAGTTCAAGGCTTGCTTTAAAGAGGGCAGTATTGCTTCTAATGAATGCCAACAAACCAATTTGGATCTGGTGAAAGATGCAGGCCTAGACCCAGAGAAGATGATATATAGTACAATTGAAGTGTGCAGGTAAATTGAAAAAGTAGCATTTTTGTATGAAAACTGTAAAAAAATACTACAAAAAGTGCAAATACGACAGTTACAGTAACTTCAAAAACAAATTAAAGTGTCAATATTTCTCAAATCTGAGAGTGATTATAATGAATTTCTGCAAGAAAAAGGGTGCTCTCAGGATTATCTTAGAAGTCTCTCTCTCTCTCTATATACATTTATATATATATATATATATACTCACACACATATGTATAAATGAGTATACACAATGCGTATCAGTATCAATAGTCATTATTGAGTATATTATTCAATTTTCTCACCTGTATAAAAATATTCTTTCAAAATTTCAAGAGGCATTTCAACTTTAAATTTTTATGCAATAATACTTCGAGTAAAGAAAAATGACAAGAATTTTCCTTTTTAGAAAAAGAAAAATGAATTTTTATATGAATATACGTTTTATTAAATTACACTCATTTTAAAATTCTCACCTTCTTTTCTACGAAAGAAGAATCATTTACAAAGTTTAAAATAAAAAAATGCTATCTGCATTTTTTTATTTTAAACTTTGTAAATGATTTCTTTATGCATTTATATATTTTTGTATTTACTTTTTTTGTGTTTAATTTCATTGTATTATTGAAAATTGATATTATTACGATTTTCCTTTTTTTACTTAGGATTAGACTTACGATTTGTAAGTCTCGTATGATACTTTGTGGTGCACTAGGATTTCTTTTTCTTTAAATTTAAAAAAAAAAAAAAAAAAAAAAAAAACTTTCTGTTTTTTGTAATTCAATTTAAAACTTTGTATAAGCCCTAATTTTGTTCGTTAATAGTGCTTGTCTCTATGATCAAAAGTCATCGATTTTTTGAATATTTCCCAGTAATCTATTGACTTTAAATTTTGTATACCCACTGTTTGTGAATAACAATACATTGTAGTGAAGCAAATTTACAATTTCGATTACAAAGTATTGAAATTTTTATATGCTATAATGCCAACTCTTAGCCCTCTTTTATAACAAGAGTGATAAGACGATATTAATTGGTCGGTTTTATACATATAAAAAAATTAACTATAATATGAAACAGAAGGCGAGGTATCGATTCTTCTATTTCAAGGTCATGATGTCATTACATCACTCTAATTTACTTTCTTTTGTACAGATTTTGTTAAAATTGATTTTATTTATTTGTTTGTTTATCTCATTGCTTCAAAGAATTGGTTAAAATTCCATAATCGGGGTGAGCGCCAAGCTTAGCGAGAGTTTTTTTATTTGGCGCGATTTTTATTTTTTGTGGTTTCCGGCTGTATGTTTTCTTGTGGCAAACCTAGAGCTTTATTTCCGTAACTGTAAGAGCGCGAATTTAGTGTAGCGAGATTTTTTTTTTTAAATTTAATTTTGAAATACTGTGTTTGTTTTTAAAAGTTTTTACCGTTTAATATTATTGTTATATATATGTTTAATATTATATTTATATAAATATTTGCAGAAGGTTAAGCTGTTGTTGGTGGGAGAATGTTGGATTTTATATGAAGTTTATAATTTAGGAATGTTTTCATTTAATTTTATTTAGTTAATTTTTTTTAGTTTTGTTTCTTGCATATGGCAATCGAAAGATGTGGAATACTTAAAGCTTTGAACGAAAGTTGTTTAGTGTGTTGAATTCCACAACGATAGTAACTTGAATATTTTAGTTAGTTTATGATGCTGAATACGCGTAATTTGCTATTCTGTTTACGTTTAAAACTGACTTCGTAGTGCTCTGATCTGATAAGTGTATACATTTATTTACTTAATAATTATTTACAAGAATTGTTTATTCTACTATTTTATGATGAATTACATATGTATAGGACTATGCTTTTACTTTCAAAGCTGTTGGACTTTGTTTTACTCATCTAGTATTTTATCATCTCATTTTACTATTCTGTTTACATAAAATAACGGCGCTTCACTACTGCAAAACTTAAAAGTTACTATTCTGTTCACGTTTAAAAACCACATTTTAGTGCTTTCATTTAGTGCGCCTAAAAAATTTCCCAAATTTTGAAGGCCAAAATAGTTTGGCGCCAACTTACCCCGCTTATAGAATTTTAGCCAAAGAATTACTTGCAAAAATTTTACCTTCCATTCCTCCATTCCATACCATATATTTTGTTTTAAAAGATGATTTTCTTAATTTTATAGTAGTACTTAATGGTATATTCTTTTCATAGGAATTAAAATTTTTAATGCCCAAAACTGCATCTGTTATAAAGGTTTGAAACTGTCAAAGGTAATAAAACAAACTCTTCACGCTCTTTTAAAAATAATAAAATGTTATAATCATATTACCTCACATGCACCGTATTATAATCTGATACATGCACCATATGAAACAGTTGCAAGCAATGAATAATACAGATGTCTAATTTTTTTAATTCGGTTTGTCATGTTTTAATGTGTTGGCAATATTCTTGGCTCTAGTGTAGAATTGGGTGCCCCTTCGATTAGCGAAAAGTTTTTTGAAATTTTGGCGATGAAACCTCACTTCTGGTTACCATGATAGTTTTAACTTTGTTTTAGCTTCCTGATTTTATTTAAATGAAAATAGATTGATGTGTACATGGGCAAATTTAAGACAGTGCACAATGCCTAGTTTGTGCAATTCTAGGATTTTTTTAAAGTGAAAACAGATCGATGTGTATATGGACACAAAGTTTGTGCAATTTTTTGTCTTCTTATTTTGGTTTTGTGTAGCGGCCATCTTGAACTCGTGCCTTCCTGGCGCCGATCTTGGCGTCAAAAAAGAATCGCCAAAAAACAAGGGGCACCGAATTGTAAACTTTTACCATATTCTTATATCTATTCTTCAATATTCTTCTCCGCCGTCTTAAAAAGTTGTACAAATACAAGAAAGTGCGGTTAATCTTTCGATTATGGTAACTTGGCGATTTTTGGCGAAAATTTGGCGACCAACCCTGCTTTAGCAACCTGCTAGTTTTTGTTTGGACGCCATTTTGTTTTCACGAAGTAAAGGCATGTTTTTTTTTACTCAAAATTTTTTTCCAACAATCTGCTAGCCGAATTACACTTATGCTAGAACTTTTATGGAACAAAAGTGCTTTATCATGACGAAGATTAGGTGCGAAATTGGGAGAAAGTGCAGAATCGCCGACTGCTTGCCGCGTTTTCAAGAATTGCACATACACGGTATCATCCATGTACACGTCGACCTATTTTCACTAAAAAAAAAATCCCAGAATTGCACAAAAATGGCATTGCGAACACTCTTGACTTTATCCATGTACACTACTAGTAACCTTTATCGAACCTTTATCTGAAGTCCTAGCTAGTAACCTTTATCGCCTTACCAAAATGTCGCCAAACTACCTGTTACCATGTTCCAAAGATTAGCCAAAAGGGCATTAGAACTTAACATTTTAGGCACCAGTGTATTTAACATCGTTTGGCTATTTTGAAGTATCGTCACTACATTGAAATTACTCTTAGAAATTTCGTAAAAAATACTATGTAGGTAGCGTAGAAAATTACGAAACTTTTTATTTGTTTTTAATGACGGATCCTTGTACCTGCAGGAGCTGTCTTTAAAAGTCCTTAAAAGTAAAAATAAAAAGAAACATTTTTGGATGACAGAAGTAAGATAAGGACTTAGTCCCGCTTGTTTTCTTAGTTACTGAAAGTTCTGTGTTTTATGTTATGCAAAAGTTAGGTATTTCCACATGATTGCCAACTTACGTTTATAGACGTAAATGAAATATTCTCTCTCTTTCAGGAGATTTGACAGCATAGTGTTATGTGTTGAGAACCACATCAAAAACGCTTGCACAGTAGATGGAAAGAACTTTTTAAGCAAGTTTTATAAGCCTGTATTCAACATAGAAAAGAACTATTGTACTAAACTATTAGGCAATAGAGATTTTAGCTTTCAGGCAACAGCATGGATTTTCAGATACGTAGCATTGATACTGTTATTTTTCTTGTTATTGTTTTTCTGCTATAATCGGAGATTGATTCAATCAGCCTCTAGCTCTAAATACAGCAATCTTTCTGGACTTAAGATAAAGCCATCCTCTATCGGCTCCCAACGAACATTTTCCTCACTTTGTTAGGGAAAATACAAAAATTTGAAAAATTATGGGATGATTTTGGATCCTCTTAAAAGCCTCTTGTTTGGGCCCTTGTGGATCGACGCAATAATTTGAGTGTAACCAGAGCTGGAGAATGTGAAAAATGTTTCTGTTTGTAATTTAGATTTTTCTTAATAAAATGTAGCATATCAAATGTATATGTCTAAGAATTATCATGTCTGTGAAATGCTATGTATATCAAATACCATGTCTATAAAGAACTTATTTACTTTTTCTTCGGTATATTGTGGTATGTTTGAGATTTGTACTTGTTTGCACAACACAACAACATTTTGCACGTGAATATGACTCTTACGAGTAATACATGGCATTTCATTAAATTACAGCTTATGCGTTTGGAACGCCTTGTTTAATTTCTAATATTAAAAGCTTATTTTTATGAAGGAAGTGTTGCGTTATTTCTCTTAATAAACCGATAAAACACTGCAAGTATATTTATAAAATTAAATAAAATGTTAATAATTATATTATCTTTTCTAATTTTGTATTTGATACGAAAATAGTTGCATTTATTCCATTAATATCGCATTTTTTCGAATTCTTAGTTGCTATATTTAATGTAGCATAAAGTTTCTAAAATCCTATAATAAATGTTATTTTAGTTTTGAAATGACCAGTTTTATTTAGAGTTACTTAACTTTTCTATCTTCTCTCATTTCCACTACCTCCTAAAAAGATATTTCAGTTTCGTGTGATATGCAATGTAGAGTAGAAAGATGTTATTTAAGGTGATGGGTCTGAGTTTTTTCAGACAGAGCACGTTCTACCTTTCGACTACGTTGTTTCGCTGATATTTAAGCTTGCTGTTTTACAACCGTGCATTTTAATTGCCGGTTTGTATGCGTCGGTGGTAATCCTAAGAACCGAATAGCGTTAATTATCTATGTGTAACTCTGACTGATTATTTAACTTAGTTTAATTTTATATTTCTATTTTCAGCCTCAGCTAAAAGTATTGGCTACGTTTGGAAGCATAAAAAGTGCCGTCTGTAAATCCTTTCTTGAGTTAAATAAAAGGGTCTTCTCCCTCTTCTTACGTCTTATCATCGATACAGTTTTAACTTAGCGAATAGTGACTTCACAATTTAAGTAAATATCTAGCCAGCAAAGTAGCATTAATTTAGCTAGAATTTTAACAATCTTTATGTGTCTAAGAACAGCGGAAAGGCAGAATGCATATTTGGTCAATACGTTTGACGAATTGAGCTTACTACTCAAATTCAGCGTGATAATTTGGTGCAGCAAATTTGAAGACAGCTTTTAGACAGCTATTGGAAATACATTTGCTAATCTCGATTAAAAATTATATGCGATCCTCTATCACTTACTTATACGGACAGTGTAAAACCACTCATTAGTGTTTTCTTCTTCAAATCAAAAAGCTATAGTACGAAGGTGCTACGAATATGTATTACTATGCAAGAAGAGTATGCATTTACAGCTTGATGGGCAAATCCTTGCATCTCGGTCGCAATACATTAATTGTTGTACTATTACAGATGAATACGAGTAAATGCCCCCATTGGTGTGAATCATAAGGAGCTTTTTCTTTTCCTTATTTCATAAATCAATTTATTTATATTATCATTATTTAATCATGACCGAAATTTTCTTTTTAATGGTGTCTGTAAAGTCTCATTTAGCACTCTGATGCTAGAATGTAAATTTCTAGCTCGAGTGACATTCAAATGAAGTAGAGAGAAAGATTTCAGAACGTAGAATCAGAGCGTGTTCTACCTATTGAAGGCCACGTTACTAATTGTATTCTCTTGAGAGCTGCATTCTGCAGCAATGCGTTATTCTTGCCATTAGGCTTGTCACGCCTACATTAGGTCAGAGCCAACTTATGCGTTACTCTAATTGTATAGCCATTAGGCCAACTTACTTTTACTTAGTTAAATCTAATTCATTATCTTTGATTTAAGCCATAAATGTTGGCTATTTTTGAAAGCACGATTGGTGCCTTTTGTTAACCTCTATTTCAGTTAAATAAAAGTGCCCTTTACACTCTTTTCCAGCCTCTGTGGTACTTTATAAGACATACTCACAATTTCCATAAGTTCTTAAGACGATTCGGTAGTTTGTGCTCTTGCACTATTCTTAATACAGAAAGTAATGCTATTTAACTATGTAAGGAATTTTCTTCTTTCTTGTCGTGAGCCTTCGTAGTGTAGTTGGAACACGCGTGCGGCTAGCGCTCAGCAGATAAGAAGATCGAATCTCGGCAAGGACCTTGCAGTTTACCTCCTTTCTTTCGATAAAAATTTTTATGAATCTGCCACTTCAAGAGACTATTTCAAAATGATGAATTTTGCTAAAAAATTCTTTTCAATCGTATTAAAGTTTTTCTTCTATTTCTTTACTCAGTAATCATTCTAAAAATGATTCAACTCCCAACATTATTTATTATACCAAAATGTTTTAAATGCTTAAGCATCAAAATCACTTTAGAAACATTGCTATCCTGTGCTTGTAATGCAAAAATGAATATTTTACATATGTTTAAATAGCGTGTTTGCTCTTCAAAAAAATTTAAATTATACTGTCGTTACCTTAAGATAACACTTTTAGAGAGTTTTCTCATTGTCTTCATTTTTAATTAGTTGTAAGTTTTCGATTAGTTCACTAACTAGTTATTTTATATTAATGTGCTTTTCTGTACTTCTCGTTACCCATTTTCCTGCTAGAATGTAAAGCTCGCATGAATTCAAATGAAGTTTAAAGGAGACAGTATTTAATGGAAAGTTTTAGAGAGTAGAATCAGAGCGTGTTCCGCCTACTGGAGGCAACGTTGTAATTTGATTCTATTGAGAACTGTATTTTGCGACTTTACGTTATTTTCCCCATTAGGCTTGTCATTGGAATTTAGGTCAGAGTCATGTTGCGCGTTTCTCTATTTGTGAAGCCGTTCGGCGAACTTGCTTTTACTTGGTTAAGCCAAATTCAATACCTTCGATTTAAGCTATAAATGCTAGCTATTTTGTAAGCACACGAATGGTGCCTTCTGTTAAAATTTTATTTGAGTTAAACAAAAGAGTAATTTACACTCATTTTAGCCTCTATGGTGCTTTACCAGGCGTAGTGATAGTTCACCTAAGGTCTAAGAAGTTTCGTAATTTTGATGCCGCCAAAGAAGACGAAACTTTATACAGTAAAAGACAAGATTTCTTCTAAAATACTTTTAACACAGTTATTGGTATAAAATCTGGAAGTGTACTTTTAAAATGTCCACTGAACGGGCGGGAGCCAGACTATTAAACAGTGTATGGCAAACACATTTTAGAACTCAGATAATCTAAGTAGCATATTGAGTACATTTTGTGGCTATTTGTCTTAATGAGTCAAAAATGAAGTTTTGAGGAAATGTGGTGGTTTAATTGTAATTCCTGAAGGCCTGACCAGCCTTTTGTGTTTCAAACAAAAGAATAGTTACCCGTTTGTTAATTGACAATATTCCAATGAAACCTTCCAGAAAATAAAGAAAGCAAGAGTTTCAAAATTGGCACTAATAATATCAAGAGAATGAAACTAATTTTTAAAAAAAGAGTAATGATCTTGGTTGCTAAGAAGACGATAGCTAAAAGGTAATAAATATAGATATTGCTCATAATCAAATGCGCAAGTTGTTTTTACTTTTTCATTTCCCGTACCTTTACGATTCGTTCACCACGATCGTCTCTTATTCAAAACGTCGAATAATGAGGAACTACTGCTGTTGACCGAATTGCTTTTGAACTCTTACTTGTTTCCTCTTATGTTATTAATAAAGGTTTAAAAAATTCTTTTTATCAATAGAAATATATACTACTAATAAAAGTAATCAGAATAATCGTATTATCATTTTATTTTACTCTCGTGTTAATTACAAAATTGTTCGGATTTTCCACATATTCAAATTTCGGGTGATCAGTTTTTAATTCTTCAGGTATTTGAAAATATTCGATAAAGAAAATTTTCTCTCTTCTTACCACACACTTTAATAGCACAGTTGGAAGCACGTCCGGCTAATAATCGAAACGACCGGAATTAGAATCCTGAAGACAGCATCGCTGATTTTTCAGGTTTCCTGTTTCTAAGTAAAACTGATTGCTCTATAGTATAATGTAAAATAATTGGTCAAACTAGGATAGAGTTAAATTTATTAATTAAAGAACTATGAGATTCTCATGTAATAAAATATATTTAATGGTTATTCGTAGCGACTTTTGATTTTTCTTTTAATTTAAATTCTGGTAAAACTATCAGAGGAGCCATACAATTTGCACAATTACATTTCTTTGAAATCTTCTACATTTAATAGATCAGTCTTTAGAGACATTAGGTGTTTTTGGAAGCAGGCAAGGGGAAAAATATGCAACGCCTTCGCCGGGAATCGAACCGCAGACCTCTGGAATGCTCACCCAGAGTACAGACAACTACACCACAAAGAAACGCTAAGAAGGCGGGAGAAATACCATATATGTTAGCTGTTTTCAATTATTTTAAGACTAGTTTTACTAAGCGATTATTTTAATGAGTTTTTATTTTTTAGAGATCTGTTAAAATTTGAGCCTGATAGCTATCGTTTTGAAAGTGTATGACACTTCTTAACTTGATATCAGTGTTGTAATTTACAGTAAAAGATTTTTTTTAATTTCGAAACTTATTTTTTAAAATTATCAATAGTTTATTTATAAGTAGTCAAATATAATAGACATCTGATAGTCCTACTTTCCGAAAATTGATTAATAAAATTTTTGATTTTTATGCAATGTCTGAAGTTGTGTGTTGTATTTTATTTCCGTTATAAAAAGTTTTATTATACTTACCATTACAGTACTATTGCAAGCAATTTAAATTGTATTTTTGACAAGAGCTGAAAAAGCATATAGAGACTAACGGTGTGAAACAGTAGTGACTGCAGAACTAACTTTATAGAGGCCGAAGAATTGAGGACAGCTTTATCTGGTGTTCAACGCGATGAGCACCTTAAATGATTTATTTCATCTGAAAATATTAAATGATATCTTACCTCCCTCATCACCTCTTTTTAGAGAACTTTTTGGATAGAATTAATGCAATATCAATTCAAAATATGATTAGGAACACTTCAGCATTCGAAAATTTTAAACGCTAATGAATCTTATTTTAATTCTAAGCAATTTCTCACAATGTCAAGTGATTCTAACGACTTGGAAGCTAAGGCATCAGGATAGTTTTTAACTATCGCTGCTTTGAGTGTTCTTCCGGAACCTAGCATAATGCAAGTAAAACTGAACTCTCGTGATCGATTAAGAAACTTACAAAATTTACACGCTATTTCAGCTTGTAAAATTTGTAAGCTTCCGAAGCTATTTCAGCATTCTGGATGCATTGGAGTGGTGAATATGCACTTAATTTATCGAAAAAAAACCTAAATAATGTAAACTGCAACGGAGTCTAAAGAATGCATTATTATGATGATATGGTGTTTATTAAAAACGAGAATCTTTCTCCATTATGTCGGAAAATATGACACGTTATAAAATTTTAAGCTGGGAAGAAAGAAAACTTTAGAGAGGTGGATTTACATACGTCAAATGTGTACATATATCAGTCGCCCTGAATGTTAATTTCTGGATCCGCGAAGACACTTAGATAACATATTGTTTCATCGTACACCTCTGAGTAAAATACCTTCAGTTCAAAATGAAGTTAAAAAAACCTTTTTATTTACTAGTCATACTGACGGTTACACAAGCTGTATAAAAATAAAAAACAGTTTTCGGCCTCAATTATAGCGGAAAACAATATTCAGACAACAGCTTGCCTGCAAGCAATAACAAAAGTTAAAATAAAATACAAGTACAAAATTTAAAACACAATGCGCGTCTATAAGCTTTGCTTCAGGTTTTCATCTTCTGCGAGAAATTACGGCGAACAGTATAACGGACTAAATCATATTCCAGTAACTTTATCATAACAAGAAGACGGTCAGCGATAATACAACCAAAAGCTCTCTCGAATTGAAGAAATCTCTGCCCACCAGCGGCCGAGCGGTGAAATCGCTAAACTCTGGTAGTTCGGTCCGAGGTTCGAATACCGCGAAGGGGCTGGCTGCATGGACGTTTACGTGGTTTTCCCCATATGTAACGTATATACGAGCCAGTTTCCGTTAGAAAGACCTCCACGAAGGCATTTCTCCTCTCAGGCAGATAGCCCTTGAGGCTTTGCCATAATCACACACACCTTCGCACAAGAATTTAAGAATAGATTTCTTGTGTGTGTGCAACACAAAAGGCGTTGCTCCTTTTGTGTTGCACACACACACAAGAAATCTATTCTTAAATGTGTACGGGTTATTTAATTTGTTTAATCAATTATATTTTTATTTTCAGAATCTTTACTGTCACTTATCTCTTTCCTTTTTCTCGTCTGAATTCAAACAATACTATTGCTGATAGTATTTTACGCCGGTGAAGATTTAAGAACTAATTTCGCAATTCATTTACTCTGCACAGCTGTTAGTTAGATTTTAATTTACAATAAATTTCTATTTTGAGTTCTCTCTATAAATGCTGGCTGATTCATAAGCACCAAGTGTACCTTCTGTTTAACTTACTTAGTTTTATTAATATAAAGGAGCTTTTATATCCTTCGCAAGCCTATATAGTACTTTGAGGATACAGCGATAATTCGTTTACAGACTTATTCAGGATCAGTCACAAGTTACATTTAGTAAAAGACCTTGCAAATGTATAAATTAATAGCTTACAAATGTATTAATTAATTTGCATTCTGGTGACAGCCGATGAAAATGGAACTGAAAATAAGGCAAAGTAGTGAGAAATTAGTTATAAAATTTTAAAAAAATCTCTGAAAGTGTTAAATGAAGCACTAAAAATCTCATAACTATTTACCTAACCATTTAGCATGTAGTGATCAGAGATTAATTTCTTATTGTCAGTTTTAGTTATATTTATTTGATTATTATTCCTATTTACAGTTATTCTAAATTCTTTTAAACCTCTTGGGGGGGGGGTTCCACTGAGTATTATATAAATTTATTTTAATGTCACCGGGGTGAAGAGCACTGCCGGTGGAAAACATTTTCTCTGAACTTTCTTTTTTAAAGCGACTTGAGTTTTACCTCTTTTTTTAAATATTTACTTCGTTTGAGGGGTAATAAATTAAAAACACACATTTTGCTCTAATTTTATTTCGTGCTTTTGTGAAGACTGCAGCGAGGTGTGTTACACTTCGGTGTGGGTCGGCATGGGGCCCTTTCTTCAACTTGTGTGATGTCTTTCAAGACTGAATAGAACTGACTCATCCAGTATCAACAGTGAGATATTCTGATGAAATTTTTTCTTTGTTTTAGATAGTAAGATGCCGTTATATTACATTGCATTAGGTTCCATTACATTAAGTAAATATATTAATAGTAAGTAAACATATTAACATAAAAATGCTTTCATTTCCAAGTGAATGAGTAATTTAAAATATCTTATCTTTTAATGCAAAGAGCATTCAAGGATAATGTTCACCGATATGCATGTCCTTCATTGATCACTTTGGGGTGCTAGAAAATCTGTTCCCGAAGGAATTTTTGCACATTATTGTTTGATTGTAAAAACAGAATTGATAGGTTAAAATCATGCTGTGGTTAACTGCCTTGTTCTCAGGAGGTAAGAATTCTTTTTCTTTGTTACAGTGCATTGTAATAATTGGTGTTATGTAAAGGAACTGTAATGGGATAAGCAAATCCTAATGTGAGCCATCTTCAAAGAATTAAATGTGCTAAGAAACTTCAGACCAAAACAAGAGAATATATACAATTTGGAAATTTTATTATGATTAATGTATTATTAGTCCAAAGAGGCTTTGTCCCTGAAGAACTATTGTTTTAGTTTTGCGATTTTGCGTCGACTCACTACAAATGGCGAATCACTTTTCAAACTGTTGCCACAAAGTACTGTCGTGTATATTTAAAGAAATTAAATAATGAAAAATCTGCATAAATGTATGTCTATTTCTCGCATTGTGACAAAACAAGGTATATAGAGGCACCGAATTTTGAATGACGAAATCCTCCTACGAATATGGGTATGTGGAAGACCAAATTTGAAATTTGGATTTTGTTTTATGATCGATTTCTTATTTTGTAAAACTTTAAAGAATTTTTGGTTTATAAACTCAAGGATTTTAAAGCGAGGGGTGGCAACGTTGTATAGAAAAAACATTTTTATCTCCAGCTAGCGAGTCTCTGTATCGGAAATTCTAAAGATAAGCTCATTTTAAAACTGTTTTGCGATATTGCTGTTGAACTGAATTTTATGGTTTAAGTGCGAAGAACGTGATATTTAATAAATAAATGTAACACACAAAATGTTAAAAAGTGCCCCTTTGGACGTAAATTAAAATCTGAAACATTTCAGATTTTCTTTTTTTCTTTTATTGTGTTAATAAAAAATAAGTTGAATCAATATTAATTTTGAAAATTAAAGTGAAGTAAACAATTCAATATCTACAACAGTAATGAAGACGCGGTGGTAAATTCTAGTTTTCATTATGCAGATTACAAGATTGATCATCTCTATGTGGTTTTAAAAGAGATGAGAATCTACTTAGGATTAGCATTTGCTTTATTACTTTTTATGCATAGTAAATAGAAAATGATGCGATCTGAATACCAAATGGGTTTTGCTGAGCAGGAAAGCTGAGCAATACTATCATTCTCTGTATTATTAAAACGAAGCAACAAGTATTACCGCAGTGTTTAGTAATTCTAATCATACGGTCAAAAAAAGATTTATATAATATATATATAAGTAAGTAGTAAAAAAAGTGATAAATAACTAATCAAATTCATTGTTTAATTACTTACTACCTAAGAACATTAAGCATCTGTTAGAAATTATGAATCCAAATTTTCTAAAATTACTAATGTTCTCATTAGGTTCCCTTCTAATGTTATTGGACTTGGGAATATATTCGGAATTATTAATTTGCTACTGTTTATTGGTATAAGATGTGTTATTAGTATCCAAACTCCATTTTTGTACCTAAAACATTTGTATTCGAATTATGTTTTCAATTGTTGCCACTAAATGTTATCGCGATGTGTTATTTTAAAAAATTAAATATTAAAAGAATAAATATATATGTAAGTATGCATATTCCTCACACAGCGACACCTAGAGCCATCGAAGTTTTAATACATGTAATTTTAATACATGTAATCTACCTCAAAATGTGTCTCGAAACCCGAATTTTGAATTTGTTTTGAATTTGTTTCATATTTTGTACATATTAAACGAATTTTTATTTAACAAACTCAGTGACCTGAAACCGAGAAATGTTCGAATTAAAACATTTTTATCTCCAGCGCTAGATTCTTGCCATTCGGCAAAATGTAAGATACTTATATTTCAATTTTAATCTACAAATTTAGTTATTTGAGAGCAAGACGTTGCCACTGCCTCAAATAAATCACTTATTATCTCCATGCATCAGGATTTGATATTCAATAAACAGTAAGTTTTTAAATTTCAAATTTAATCTTTTTAGCCAAGTGACTAAGAAGCAATAAATGCACTTTTTAAAGAAAAATTCTGCTTTTTAATATAACTGATTTAAAAAAAATACTGTTGCATGCGTACGGGTTCGTAATATATTGAATGCACAAGTCCGTTATAAATTAATAAAATTTATTCTTATCACAAGAAATATAAAAAAACGCTGGATTTTTCCTCAAAGATAATCGTACAATATCACAATACTATATAATCACGCAATATAATCAGTAGCTAGCTATATTTTAAAATACCAAAATATTAATTAGAATGCAATCCAAAGCGCTGAGAAAGCTAATCTGATCTCAACGCAAATTCGCTACATTCAACAAACAACAGCTATATCAACAGCTCAGTTCAGTTGAACTGAGATGTTTCTCTCCGGCTTTTTAAAGCTTTTTAATCAGGCACGAGAATGTGCTGGTAATTTCCGTTTTCTCGAGATTTTTGGAAAGCAGAAGAGTAGAATTGCGAGATATCTATTTATTAAATGTTAAATACGCGTGCTCCTGTATTTTTACTTTTCCGTCGTAGCTTTCTCTCAAAATACGTCTGGTGCTGCATTGCACGGGGATATAAAACAATTTTAATTATAATTCCGCTAAAAATAGCTAATTAAATACAAAATCCGTAACAATACATTTGAGTCATGAGATGTCTAATTTGAAATATTAAATATTTTTATGAAATGACATTAGCTGTAATCATTATGTATAATTTTCTTTTTTTATAATAATCCTTTTAGGCGGCTGGCCGCTCGGGCGGCGAGTTTTTCAAAGAAATAATACAGCGAATATAAAAAAAAATGTATGGCAAACCTAACACATAAAAGATATGCTGTTTTTAAACATTTTGTGAATTTGCTTGTAAAATTCCATTCTATTAATTTACGCAGTTATTACGATTTATATGTTTTCTGTTACTTCACCTTTCCGTTTCCCTATGAGAATACAAATCACATTAAGAGTATTTAAGCTAAGTTTTTTATGTTTGTAAAATACAGAGTGTTTTTGCCTCTCGAGACCACAATATTAGATTTCTGGTAGCTCAGATAAGATTGTAGTATTAGGCTTTGCGTTATAATTGCGCTTATTTTAAATTCATTAGTTCATTAATTCATTTAATTCATTAGTTCTAAGTTTGAAATTGGCTGTTACTTTAAGTTACCGCGTCACAAGTGATGGTTGATTTGTAAGCATGAGACTTGCGTTTTATGTTCAAGTTTGATTTAATAAAAAGGTTTCTTAACTTTCTTAAGACTTTGCAGTTAATACTGCGATAATTCCCTTTACGTCAGCACAAAGTTGAAATTTAACTTAGGCTACCAAACAATACCAACTCTGTATGATGTCAAAATTTCTACGACGTAAGGACAAAGAAAGAAATGCTTAACAATAAAGTTGAAAAGTCAAAAAATTGTGATATCCAAGAGCAGATTGGTAAACTGCGGTATTCGGCGAGAGCATAAAATCCATAACAAATCATCTGGTGCGACGTTGTAATCCGAATCCTTTCAGACTTTCTTTCTGTTTTTTTTTTTAATTCTTATTTAATTTTACTGTTAGACAAAGTTGTGTATTAATACTTACTACTTTAACCATTTTAAGTTTTCAGAACCTGATTCATCGGCCATTTGTATTTTCGTCTGTTTACAATAATCACTAATTTCTCTGGCAGGTTTTTTAACTATCGCTTCGGAAATACACGGAGTTTCGATAGCTTCGAAAGTTATTACTCTTTTCGAATTAAAAACACTTCTCAACTTTACCTTCACACAATTACTCATTACTGTTTTCGTTCTCTTGAACTAAAAATAAGACATTCCTGACTATAAATTAAACATTCCTGACTTATCACTTCCAACTTTAATTTATGAGATATCTGTTTATCAATAAAAGTTCTTTCACTATCAGTGTCGAATAAAAATTAAATTTCATTTCCTTCACATTTAAATTACATCACAAGAATTATTTTCTGCATTTGGAAATTATTACTCGTGTAAGAAAATATACTAACAGCTCATATGAGTATATATGGCAAGAAGCTGCGAATTAACGGCTCTTTCTGCTCGAAATTTAGCTATTTCCAATTTTAAAATTGATGAAGCATTCAAAATTAGAAAAACAAGATCCTATGCAAAGCGTTCAACTATCTTTGAAGTATGAAACAATGGACTTTGAGTGGAAATTTTAAAAGTGCTATGAATTATGGACCACGTTCCAAGCTCATATGAAAAAATCGGAGATTTATCCTACGAAAAATAAAATAAAACCCCAAAATTAATGCTATAAACCTTGCAACGGATTTAAAACGAGGGATTGAAAGGAAAATTAACTCGTATTTACTGTCAGAAGAGTCATTGGAATACATAGACACAATGGGCGAGAAAACAACGAAAATACGCCTGCCGTTTCGCAGAATCCATGGTAAGTAATAATTTATTACATTGAAGTAACGTTATATTTGCAGTAGAGGCAAAATTTAATATATTTTCGTTCCACAGGAATTTTAGAATTGCTTTTAGGTGAAAGCCAAATGAAAATTTGAATTTAAAAAAAACTTTTTTCCTGTCTTTGAACAAAGTTGGAAGCATAATGATTTGGATATGTTTCGCTACCTCTGGAATAGGAAATTTACTTTTTATAGAACATAATATGAATGTAATATGATAAGGTGAAAATTACCTTTCAACCTTTAGGGGAATTATGTTTTAATTTTCTTGTTTCATCAATAAATGGTGCCAGTAGCTTGACTTCTGCCCAGCCATTCTTATCACCACATCTTATTTCGTTCATTTGCACTTAGGCGGCTGAGGGAGTTGGTTCTATAGTTAAATCATCGAAACTAGTCCTGTAAAGTTTGCAAATATTACGTTCATTCTTGTTGTTGGACTTCTCCAACCTAAAAGCAATTCTTTAAAAGCTGAGGGTAAAGATGCATTGGAACTAGAATCATTAACTAAAACTGAATGGTTTTTAGAATGTGAAACTCACCTAGAAAATCTTATTGGCCAACGGAAGATGGCTGCAGAAAATATGGGAAGTGTGATTTTCTGACCAACAGTATGGGACAATAAATAATCCATGAGTTGTTTTTCCCCTAACATATGCCTCACGTTAACTGTTAACCTTCAGGTTAATCAGAATTAAGATCCTTGTAATCTTGTAGCTATTTTTGGATAAAATCAAGAATTTGGGAAAAATTTATTTTATTTTAAAGAAGTAATTCGGTATTGGGTATAGTGAATTGTTCTCAAAGCATATTTGTAATATAGGAATAAATGTATTCAATTTATTTACATTATTTTTTTCAGCGCTGTTAGGACTCGCATCCTGTGAGGGAGATTGTGTTTCTCCAGTAATTCAAAAATGTCTGTTAAATTCGACTTCTTCTTCATTCAAGCCTCCTTGCGAGTGAGTACTGCTATTGCAAAACGAATTTTTGTTATTAATTTTAAAGGCTCCTAAGTTATTTTTTACTTACGTGTGGCTTTGATTAGACCATAGTTTTGGCAATATTTTTATTCTCACATGATGCTATAATGCCTAAGATTATGTGAGTAACTATTACCTAGTCGAGGTATTTATTGCTTCTATTTCACAGATTTCTTGCCGTGGTGTTACACCTTCAGAGAAATTTTTATTTCAAGCCTCATACATAAGCAATACACTGAAATAAATGCTTAATTTAATCTTGAACAATTAAATCTTTCTTTTATTAAATATATGTATATACAAGTATCCACATAGCTTTTGTTTATAATGAATAGTGTTACAGACCAAATATTCAAAATGTTCTATATTTTAAATTTATACGGATCTAAATCTAAAACTAGTACCTGTCGTAATTGCACTGGTTACAATTGTTTCAGATGCTGAATTGAAATCTACTTATCACAAGCAAATTGCAGTCTCTGTTTACACATTAATTACTTATTTTTCTTCCAAGCTTGACTTATAAAATCATTGAATGTGAATCTTCGGATGATTAAGTTCTTAGATTACAGTTTGCTTTATTACTGTTGACTTTATATTCTTCAATACATATGTATTTTCATACTTTTAATTATCTAAACATTATCACCATAACTAAAATATCAGTAACAGCGCTAGAAACTTTTCTTTTGTTTGACTTTGATGAACTTATTCTTCGTATCAATGTCTACAACTTTCTTACTTCCTTACCTAATGTTTTTACTTTGTAAGGATTCTAAGTTTTACTAACGTTTATTTTATTTTAAAACTGTACTATCACTTCTTATTTTCTACTTCCGGCCAGAATTAAATGCTTTAACTGGTTTATGCAAATAGTCTTGCTAACGCCCAAGTACTTAAGTTGTGGCTTTTTGCCAAGAGAGAGAGAGAGAAGGAGTTTTAGGAAGCAAGCCGCTTGCCACTGCAGTTTTACGAGTTTTCACTCGGTTGCTGGTTGCCTTTAAGGCCAGAGGTTTAGGCCTCTTGATATTTGCAAACGTATTGTAGTTTCAGCAGCTCGGCGTACTACATACGTACCCCTTTTAAATAAAGGCCAGTCTTAGTGCTAAGCATTTGTATACTAATTCAAAGTTAGCTTTTAGTTAGAAGTTTTATATTCTTACGTTCAGACCACAAGTGGTTGGTCTCTGTATCCCAAAGTTCGAGAATACCTGTAAAGTAATGAAAATAAAGGGTTTCGTATACCCTTCCTGCTTGTGGTGTCTACTTCACACCTTCTTGAACATAGCTTGAGTAAGCTCTCTGTTCTTATTCAGTACCATTCATGTTTCCAAAGCAAATCAAGAGAAACACAAGTCCTGACAACTTAAGAGATACAAACATATTTCCTAAGCTGTTTATGCTAAGTGGCATTTTGTATTCCTTTATGTAATCTTGTCCTGGGTCTCGTATTGTTCTAACTGCAAAGCTGTATATAAAGAGTATATAAAGCAGAAACTACGAGAATCTTAAGATAATCTGTGTTTATCATGTCTGAACTTAATTTTAAAGATTTGCTATACATTGCATATAGTACGGTCTGTGGCGTTAAATAACAACCTAAATTAATCCTGAAAAGTGTAAGAAATTGGCTATCACAACTTTAAGTAATAAAATATATGCTACAAAATTCGTAATAAAATAAAATCTAAATAAAATGCCACTTCAAAATAAATTCAAAAAAAGAAAATTAAGAATAACACGAGCAGAATTGTTGTATTCGTTTTTGTATAATGATGAAAATTCTAGAGAGCTGACCTATGCCGGAAAAGTAAGAATACAGGGGAAAGTATATTTCACATTCAGTAAATGGGTATCTCGGTAATTTGGAGAGATATCGCCACATTGGCAACGGTTTTGGCGATTAATTTTTGTCCTCGAATTTAGTGAGAAAGCCCCAAAAGTCGGCAAACTTAGCAACATTTTGATTCGGTCCCTGTATCTCCGTAAGTGGTATTGTAACTGAATAAATGTAATTGGTCGTTATATGAGCTGTAACCGTATCTGGCCTTCATACGCATGCAACAATACTTTACTTCAAAAACAGCTGACACTGAAACTGAAGATTCACAAAAAAAAAAAATGCATTGAAACAAATAGTTTAAGACAGCCCTTCAAAACGTATTAAAAATTCATCTTTAACTTCTTCTAAAATAGTCTGCACACAACAACAGAAAGTAAACAGAGTAATTTTACCAAAAATGCTCTGTCTAACTGTGGTAAAAGCTGGGGTTGTAAAATACTGAGAACGCAGAAATCAATTTTAAAATTTAACCATCAAAACTTTAGGTGTAGACCATGTAAAATATAGTAACTTCTTTATAATCAGTAAACAAGCAAGCGTGGTTCCTACTTTTAAGTTAAAAATAAATAAACAAATAAAAGCTTATACGTAAAAATAAATAAAAGCATAATACGTAAATCAAATATCCCGAAGAAAATCACAAAAATGATTACTAGTTTTGCCATTTTTACTAGGGAAAAGGACATGCATAACTGGAAGCACTATTCCAAAAAGTTAAGTTCCTGTTATGAAAATGAATAAAACAACCAATTTTAATTCAGAAGCATGAGTGTTTCTTTCAAAACCCACAACGACTCTTTTAAAATTTTATTCTAAAGAAATAAAAGAAATTACCTTATTGAAAACGAAAACGAAAATAAATGAGTATTGCAAAAAATATGAAGATAAATTAGGTAAAATAAGCAACTCAGCCCTGTAGCAGAAAACAACAGCAGAAAACAATAATAATTAGCAACACAATTAGAACCAAAGAAGCATATAGTAGAAGGGATTCATTTGACTCAATAAAATGTCTCAGTAATATATCTAAGCGGCTGTGAGTTAGAAACTATTAAATCGAATTCAAACGTCATTAGTCTTGTACAGAGTGTCACCCCGTTTAGTAACATAAATTAGGTGGGAACGCTAGAAAACTTAAGAGACGAGACTTCTCGTTATATCTTGAAAATTGCATCAGAGACTTGGAAATTGTATACAAGACCCCTTTATTAACTCAGATAAAATTAACAGAAGGAACTGCTGGTACTTACTTAGCCAGCATTTATGGTGGAAATTAAAAGTTGCTGTTGCTGCGACTTATCTCACTTGTCTGATAGTAACATCAGAACAAGCACACGAGATTCATTGCGGCAAGGATTGCAAGATTGCGCCTGTCGTAGGCAAGATCTTTGAGAATACAGGTGACAGTAAGATTTCGCTCACATTCGCCCCAGAGTACCACAGTTGAACGAGTCCGGGCGTCACCCACTCCTCTTTCCCTACCAGCAACTTGTCGAAAAGACTTTCGGTTCTCCGCATATTTAAAGTGCCCCATACCGTACGGAGAGTATACATTTACAAACATTCATGCCTCCTCCAGGATTCGAACACTAACCCTCCTGTACCACAGTACGCTTTCCTAACCACTATACTGTAGGAGTAGTATTTAAGTCGAAGTTCCACTGACTTCAGTAGAGAGAGAATTCAATTTCCTAAATAGCGCGCGGTTGCCTTTTGGCTACGTCTCTAAGCTGTTACTACGCTCGGCCGTATTACGTGGCCTTGATAGCCTTGCTATCTAATTTAATATTCGGGCCGACTAGTTAGAAACTGTGTAGCTTCGGCTAAATCTCTTTAGTTAGTGATTAGTTAAATTCTTATTTCTTATATTTTTAAGCCAAAATGGAGGCTTTGTTGTACGTTCTGAGAAAGGGATCGTCTGTACACCTCTATTTGAGCAATAAAGGGTAATTAACCCTTCTTGAGTTTTACGTTTCTGCTTCTGGACTTAAACGATTATTCGGTTAGTAGTTCATTAACTTCCTCCACACTTAGTTAATAGATAGAAGGGAGGACACTACGGCATTATAACTAATAAGCCGACGTTTATATCTTCTGTATATTTAAAAAGTAAATATATATATATATATATATATAATGTAATGCTATAAAAATATTTGATGCTTTTATTTATTTATGTCATGAATTAAATGCATTTTTATTTAAATCAATCAGTTTAAGAAGTTAAAAAAATAATATACTTAAGAACCCCATCTATTCCTTTAAAATAGTTTAGTTTGCTAATTAATAACACATAGATTAAATATGAAAGAATAGAATATTAACTTACGCTCTTCCGAATGGCAACAGACTGGAAAGTAAAGTGAAATAATCCATTGAAGAGAAATAGTGCAAAATCGCGTTTCGAGATCAATAGTCCTTCTGGGCTATTAAAAAAAAATTCTCATTTCAACCCCCAAGCATTGCCTGCTGAATTGAAAATTTATCGAATATGTGCACGTCATGACGTGATTCGAATAGTAGACATTGGATATGGAATAAATGAAGTTTATTGATTGCTTGGCAAATGTAAAAATAACCTGATACAGATAAAGCAAAATATGTAACTTCTAGCACTGTTTGTTGCTATGGAAACGATTGCTATACTGAGCAACTGTCATAACGAACGTACACTAAAAATGGTTAAATGGTTATAGATTTGAACATTTCATACCGCGAAGGCTGTTTCAAGTTAACAAAATAAAATTTCTGAAATTTATTATCGCGTTGAACCATATACTTTAAGATGAATTTAGTGCGACTTTGGAGTTTTTTTCCTTAAAAGAAGCAGCTTTTACTATGACAATCTCATGCATAAACGTATCAGGTAAGCTGAAATTGTTCAAAATAAGTAAATAAATAAATATAAATAAATAAAAAAAAATATGAAAGGTTTCAGATTTTAAATGAAATCCAAAGGGGCGTTTTCTTAACGATTTGTGTGTAACCTTTGTTTATTAAATATCATATTTATTAAATATCATGTTCGCACTTAAACCATAAAATTCAGTTCAATAGCAATGTCGCAAAATAATTTAAAAATGAGCATATCTTTAGAATTTCCGATACACAGTTCCGCGGACTGGAGATAAAAAGTTTTTTCTTCCCGAAGAGTGTTGCCATTGCTCGCTTCGTTAAAGGTTTACAAAATATGAAATCGATAATAAAACAAATTTCAAATTTGGTCTTTCACATGCCCATATTCGTAGGAGGATTACGTCATTCAAAATTCGATGGTCCTAGGTACCGTTAAATATCACAGTGCAAGAAATATACATACATTTGTGAAGATTTTTTATTATTTAATTTCTTCAAATATAATGCAGGACTCTAAAATTTTGTGGCAACAGTTTGAAAAGCGAAACAGATATTTATAGTGATTCAACGCAAAATCGCAAAATGAAAACAATAGTCTTTCAGGAACGAAGACCCTTTGGACTAATAATAATTTGAGTCTCTGCGAGTAGCTCGTAAGATACGTAAGATACGTTAACGCAGATACGTTCAAACAGTATATAAAAGAGAACGCCATATAAAACAAGATATTAACACAACATACATATTTACAATTACTTTTAATTGACTAAAAAAATCCGAAAGCTTTCAGATTTTATACTACACCCAAAGGAGCGTTCTTTTTTACGTTTTGTGTGCTACGTTTGTTTATTAAATATCATGTTCTGCACACTTAAACAATAAAATTCAATTCAACAGCAATATCGCAAAATAATTTTAAAATAGCATGTCTTCAGAATTTACGATATACAGTCTCGCGCACTCGAGATGATTTTCTGTTCCGTACAGTTTTTGTCATTGCTCGCTTTGAAATAATTTAGTTTCTTAATCAAAAACTCGTAAATGATTTACAAAATATGAAATAGATAATAAAACAAATCCCATATTTCAAATTTGGGCTTCCAGATGCCCATATTCGGGTGGAGACGTACGTTATTCAAAATTGGATGGCTATAGGTACCATTGTTTCACCACTATGCGAGAAACATATATACATTTATACGGATTCTTCATTATTTAATATCTTTAAATACAGGCAATAATATTTAATATATATAATAATATAGCCAATTGGTACTATTCCGTTTTGAGGACCGTAAATAATTGCAGCGAAAATGTATGCGCAAAAGCGCCAAATCTAGCAAACGCGACCATTTAACAGCGCGCCAAATCTAGCGTACGCGCTGATTTCAAATTAGATAGTTCTATATTTCTTAAGACGCCATTGAAATACTAGTTTAATTTTTTAAATTCTTTTTTGATATCCTATGGATTTAACAATTTGGGAATTGCCCATGACGAAAAGTCTGCAATAGAATATTTTCAAAGGAAAGGCATCATTCAATATAGAAAATTACGTTTGAACAACCAACGAGATGAAATAATGCTTTAGCGATAACTCGGTAGCGAAATAGCGATGCAGGAATCCATTCAGTTATGTTTAGCCTTTTTTTATATTAATTATAATAATGATCTGAAATAGTTATTTACTCGTATGCTTCCATTCAGTTGTGTCAAGCCTTTTTTATATAAATTATAATAATAAAAAAGCATTATATTAAATTAAATTTTATGTAAATTAAAACAATAATCTTTAGATAGTTATTTACTATTAGACTTCCTTTCTATCGTTAGGGTTGCCGCAATTATTTTTGGCAGCACTGGCATCAATAATAGTTTGGCGATTTTTTACGGTCCTCAAAACGGAATAGTACCAGGCAATTTATATAAAATATATAAATATAGGCGATAATATTTGGTAACAGCAATTTGAAAAGTGGTTCAGGCTTTTAAAGTTTTGGGCGCAAAATGCCAAAACGAAATTAATAGCCCTTTGTGCTAATAATGCAAGTAAAACATTACTAACATTAAATAAATTAATTATGATGAAGTATTTTGTGTACTAAGAATATATTACACAAGCATACCTTACATTTTTAGTTGGGTTTTTATTTTACTTCGTGGCAGCAACGGTTAGTGTAAGAATCTCGTATGACCGATTTTTCCGTAATTGCGAGACAGATGAGAGGGAAGTTGTAGCGAACATTTCGTTTTAGATGTTCTAAACTCCTCGATCAGAAACATTTGACGCATGATATAGCAGCATTCATGGCGTAAATGGAGATTTTTTTGCAAACTCATATGATAGTCAACGTGTTAGAAAGAAGCATAGGTCGAAAACAAAAGGAAGAAATACTTTGAAACCGCTAACCCCTAGCTAACTTCCATGTAAATATTTATGATGATCAGTTAAGTATGTAAAATTAAAAAATTGAGGTTTTTTTTTCCCCTTTTTCTTTGTCATTGGCGGGTTTTTAGCCGAGTTAGACTTGGCCACTATCGAGGCCAGAAGTAGTGGCCACTTTATTGTGGAAGCACCTAATGCGTGGATCGCCGTTACTTTCTATGAAAGACGGACAATTATAGCCATGCCTTCTTTGGGATTCGATCCTTCAGTATCGCAGTAAGCTCTCCTAACCACTAGAGCGGCTGGACGGCTAGAAGTTTTATGTATTCTGAGTGTACTCGAACAGTTCCGTAATGAAATTTTCCATTTCCGTTAATTAGTTAAACCGACCCGAAGTAAATTTGAATATGTATTGGAGAGTAATATCAGTCGTATTTGAGATTCTGTAATATCAGCTGTGTTACTAAGAGGAGGCACTTTGATTGAGTTTCTAAACTTAAGCAAATTTTTTACCCCTTTGCCATTTTGAGCCACTCATAAGTAAAATCACAAATATTGAATTAGCGGATATGGGAGTCGACTGCAAATGAATATCCGAAACGACATATTGTAAGACAAAATTTAACAACATTTCTCTTAACAAAATAATATGAAACCTGTGACAAATTACCTTAATATATTTTTAAATGTTATGTTACTCATATAAGCCAATTAGGTTAGAGTAGAATGAAAGGTACCCCTTATATTATGGCGAAGTTGTTGTTCATTTATCGCCAAGATATTGTTTCGTTTATCGCCAAGTTGTTGTTTCATTTATGATTACCTGAGTAGTTGAATGTTCCGTAAATACACTTTTACCAAGAATTAGGTGCTCTTTTTACTTTTTAAGTGAAAATATATCGATGTGTACATGGACAAAGTCAAGAGAGTACGCAATGGCAAGCTTGTGCAATTCTCTGATTTTTTTTTAAGTGGAAATAGGTCGACGTGTACATGGATAAAGTCAAGGGAGGGCGCTATGCCTAGTTTGTGCAATTCTGTGATGTTTTTGTAAGTGACAATGTGTACACAGATACCGAGTTTGTGCAATTCTTTGACTTGTTATTTTGTTTTTGTGCAGCGGCGATTTTTGGCCGCCGCTAAATAACATGTCAAAGAATTGCACAAACTCGGTATCCATGTACCGCCAATTTTCGCCAATTCCCAGAAAGGAATTTGAGGGAGAATGGAATATCTGTTTGGAATAAAATAGGAATTCATTGTCATATTTTGGCCAACAGTATCAATATAAATATAAATTTCTGTAGTATTCGGTTGCATTTCTGTCTTTAAACAAAAAAGGGGAAAAAAATAAAACTTTGTAAAAGATTCAAGCATTTACTAAAATGAAAGCAACATATTTTTTTAATTTGTACGATGCTTTATTTACAATTGATATTTATTTTATCTTATGTTGATGGTACGAAAGTAAAGGCTAATATTTAAAAAGCTTTAGAAAATTGAATTGTATTATCAAATGTTCAAGTTAAGTTTCTAAAAATAGTAAAATGTTCTTTTAACTAAATACAGTTTAAGAAACAAATATTATTTTAAACAGCATCCTAAAATGCTTTTGTAAGGAAAATAGTAATGGTACTCTTCCTTTTCTAGGCGGAGCCTTTCACTAATGCAGTGCATTAGCACTACAGATAAGGAATGTGACGCAGAAGTCGAACCTGATCTGAAGAAAATTAGTAAGGTTATCGATGATGTTTGCGAAGAAGGCTCAGAAAAAAATAGAAGTAAGCATTTTGCACGTTTTAGACTTTGCCTAAATTGCTTCAAATGATGATAAAATTAAATTTTAAAAATATTTTGTTAGGCTTAGCAAAAGCTTCTTTCTTACATTCCACTTTACTCAATTGAAATATTCTACGCATACCATGTAACTCAAGTTACTGAAGTTACTATAATGAAAGAATACCCAAGATAATATATATCTTCACATTCATTCAAAAAACGTTCTCTATTTATGATTACTGCACTTCATTAATTTTGAACAACTTTTTAACAAACATGAAATGAATAATCAAACACTTTCTATTCAAGTTTTCTGCTCACACGCAGACACAAAGCGGTAAATTATTTTAAAAAAAATCATAGCAGATATTAAGGTAGTGAATCAAGAGAAGTATGACATTGTTGTAAAAGTGTGCTATTTGCTGCGTGAAAATAAATCTCTGTTGCAAATCTCTTTACACCGTTATCCAATTAAAAACGGGGCCCACCAGCGGTCGAGTGGTAAAGTCGCTGAACACTGGTAGTTCGGTCCGAGGTTCGAATCCCGCGAACGGGCTGGCTGCATGGGTGTTTTCGTGGTTTTCCCCAAGTGTAACGTGTATACGAGCCAGTTTCCCTTAGAAAATCCTCCACGAAGGCATCCCTCCCCTCAGGCAAATAGCCCTAGTGTGCTTTGCCATAATTAAATAAACCACACCACACACCAATTAAAAACGCTTATGGCAGGTTGAAACCGAGAAAATTGCACTTTGAAAGATCTGAAATATATTGTTTTTCAGGATCATCTAATCAAAGGCGCACACTTGCCTCATAAGCTTGAAAAGAAATTCTCGTATACTAGGATAATAACATTCGAAAGTAAACACAGATTGGTATATATAAAGATATGTAGTCACGTTTCTCAACATATTAAGTACGTCACATTACGTTTTTTGGACTTTTTCAATATTAAAAAAGAGGTAACTGCATTAATGCCTTTTCGACTCATTTAACAACGATAAGAGCGATATATGTATCACACTATAAAAATATACTTTTGAGTTCGACGAAGCGACAAATTGTTCAACGACACTTGAACTGTTCAGCGACATAACATATACCAGCGCACCATAAATGCAGTATGCGTTAAATCTGCCAATATGTTTGCAACATAAAGAAATGAGAAAAGAGAAACAAAAAATGTCAAAAAAATTTACATCTAAAGCAGCGAACAGATAAATTTAAAGTAACACTTTCGTTCGCCTCCGCGGGAGCACCAAGACATGAAACGGTTTGGGCACATTAAATTAGGCTTGTGTATTCACAGTCCTGCAACCTAGTAACGTCATGGCTGTTTTCGCTTCTGCATAAGGTCAAAAGATAGGTTTGAAAATATATAGGGTGGCTTTTAGTTTAATTCCGTTTCTCCCGTGCGAGAGGTTAGGAGTTCGAATCCCAGCTTTTTAAATTTCATAGAAAATGTATTGTCATTAATATGAATAATGAAATCAACTAAAAATAATTACATATCATATAATCAAAAATAATTACGGATTAAAAAATAAAAATAACTACATGTTGAATAATTAAAAAAAATGAATGAAAATTAATTAAAATTGATGTCATTCTAAACGCGTGTTCAACAAGTAGTTCTTCCAAGAACGAAAAATAGTTGAACAAAAATAAGAACTCTGAAAAAGTATTCTTGTTGCCACAAAAAATAAAATTATCACGCATAATGTCATTCGAACACGTCTGTGTCACTTCCTGTTCCAACACGATTCCAAGATGGCAGTGGCGCCACATCCCTCCCCTGTGACGTCACATCCGCCTAGCAAGTATCTGCGCTTACTACTAGTAATCATAGGTCGCATATTACAAAATACTCAAATATAATGAATAAATGTCAACCAATAGTAAGTTTAACTACTAAATGTCAAGCAAAAGCAGAATTAGAATATTTTCGGCTTTATGACTTAAGTAATATTAATATTGAAATTTTAGAAGTAGTTCCATTCAGACCTAGACCATTTCAAGAATCTCTCTTAGCTTCATCTAAAGATATTTTATCTTACGGACCTGTATTCAGCAATTCAAAGAAGATATTAACTTGACTACTTACATCCAGTTTAAACTGTTTAACCAAAAAAAAAAAAAAAAAAAAAAAAAAAAAAAACTAAGAAAGGAAAAGGGGGAAGAGGAAAACTAACAAATATTTGCCTACATTAGATATTACTAGACTACAGGCCAACTTCAACAATTTGTTTAATTCTGCTTATTTAACCAAAAATCTTTCAAACTGGTTAACATCTCAATATCAGGTTTTTAATAGAAGCAAAAAAAAAAATAATAATAATAATTAAATATGAAGGCTTTACTATATTAAAAGTCATTGTACTTGATCCTTGTACATTTAAATAAACATTAAAAAAACTAACTGCAAAAATATTACTGCGAAATTAACTTCCTACATTCTCTGTTTAAAAAAATTAGTTTCAGTAAAATGTCAACATCACTTTCCAGTAATTAACACTCGTACTCTGTTTTAAATATTAGAAAACGGTGAGCAACTGGCTCACCGACCACCGTGACCTAGATGATAAAGCAGCTTGTTACTACGGAGAAACAAAATTTCTTCCATTGGTGAACGAACACCATCAACATATTGTCATGGGAAATTTTGATATTGTTTCTGACTTATATTTAAGAAGCATTATTAAAATTAGGAAAGAAAATCAGATCAGATCAGTCACCAACATTAGCAAAGCATTTTGCCTCAATGAATTTATTAGTCTTCCAACTAATACCTTCTTGAAATGGAAAGATGCAGTTTTTAATAAAATCAAGCTTAGGCTCACAATATTTAATTTTACGGGAGCATCAACTGGATTACAATAGAGACTAAAATACATGAGCTTAAACATAAATTTATGATTACCCAAATAAGTAAAGCAAGTAATAGTTTTGGTATTATATGGAAACAAAATTAACAAAATACGCATATATAGTCAACTAATAAAATAATTAGTACTTAATCAACTGATTACTTACCAAAACACCGCTGAAATTCATATTTTTAACTAATGGAACAAACAAAATTATAAAAAAAATATTGACTACGGTTTTTTTACAGACTAGAGAAAATTTATTTAATTATTTTTACAAAAATGAATTAAAAAGATCACAGTTATTCTTGGATTATTATAATAAATTTCCAGTTATTGCTGCACTTAAGAATCTTGAGATTCAAGAAATAAACTGCTATAATTTTGAAAATTTTTATACCAGTCTTCCTTTGAAAGAAATCTCCAATAATCTCTTGTAATTATCATAATTTTTTGCTGATATGCTTACAGTTTTAACATAAAACATGTGGAAAGATGTCCTAAATTGCGCTCTTTTCCATAAATGTATTCAATTTAAGTGTACCATTTTCCAAAAAATAAACGTTATTCCAATGGGGATCAATTTCCCTATTCCAAACTGCAACCTCTACTTTTTTTCTGAAAAACTTCAGTTTCAGCAGTCACTGAACAAGATAAAGAGAAAGTTCTTTGTACTTCAGGTATATATGGATAATATAATTGTAATTAATAATTTTGAGAACGTTGAAAACCCCCAGAAATGTTGTTGTTGTGGGTAATGCTCACTTGTTTGACCTATAGTCAGCCCAAGCCCACGAAATTCCTCGTGATCAAAGTGCGCAAGGTTACGCTGCCTTCAGCAACAGTCTCGAGCACCTTACAGGTTACAGTGCGATTTAGCTCAGTTCCGTTCCCTATTTTGATGGACAGCACACCGGAAGGGGACAGGTTCGAGATTCCCCGACACCTCTTTCCCTACCACCAACCTCTCGAGAGAACTTTCCTTTCGTCACATATTTCAAGTGCCCCCATGCCGCACGGACATTACATATTTATAAATATCCATGCCTTCTCTGGGATTCGAACCCAGGCACTTCGGCACCGCAGTCAGAGACGCTAACTACTGTACCGGCTGCCCGAGAAGCTCCAAAAATAAATTATCAATACGTACAAATAATTAACTGCAGTATAATTAAACATTTTGATAAAAGAAGGAATTTTAAATTTACAATTATTAAACTTATTAATTTACACACTAACACTTCTAGAAAATTTATTGATAACGCAATGTTTAATCTAATAATTGGGATAAAATTATTAGTACGGAAATAGACTACTTAAAAGATGAGTTAATCTTGCTTACTGAAATTCTAATAATTTTCCCACTAAATAATTCTAATAATCTAATAGTTCTAATGATTTTCATGTTTGATTATTTTCTTATATCTTTATTGTTTTTCGGTCTTTTATTAGTCCAAAGGGGCAATTTGCCCAGAAGGACTATTAATTTCGTTTTGACATTTTGCGTCGATCCACTATAAACGTTGACTTCCTTTTCAAATTGTTGCCAACAACTATTAAAGCCCTGTATTATATATATTTAAAGAAATTTAATGATGAAGAATCTGCATAAATGTATGTATGTTTCTCGGATTGTGATAAAACAACGCTACCTAGAGTCATAAAATTTTGAATAACGTACGTTTCCACCTGAATATGGGCATCTGGAAGCCCAAATTTGAAATTTGGAATTTTTTTTATTATCTATTTCATATTTTGTAAAACTTTAAGGAATTTTTGATTAACAAACTCAACGATTTCAAACCGAGCAATGCCAACACTGTACGGGAAAATAAAAGCGTTTTTATCTCAAGCGCGCGAGACTGTACTTTGGAAATTCTAAGATATGCTCATTTTAAAATTATTTTGCGATATTGCTGTTGTACTGAATTTTAGGGTTTAAGTGCGAAGAACATGATATTTAATAAATGAAGGTAATACGTAAAACATTAAAAAACGCCCCTTAGGGCTTAATGTAAAATCTGAAAGCTTTCAGATTTTTTTATTATTACATTCGTATTTTTTTATCTAATTTTAAGGCATATCATTTTAGAAATTGGATCGTGTCGGGGCATTTATCTCTGAAAATGAATTAAATTTTATTTAAATTAACTAGATATAAATATTACTTTTTATTATATTAAATTGAATTTCACTCAAGTTTGACAAAATAGACGAAATGCGATCAGCTCTCTTTAACTGTTGGTAATATCATCGAGGAGGTACAATACCCCTTGAAAAATCGGCCTTTTTCAATGGAATCAACAATGATACCGGTTTTCTTAAGTTTTATGTTATGAAATCTTTAACTGTCACTAAGGTGTTACAATACTTTTTCAACTGCATTAATTATGCATATATGTGGGATGTGAGTGTATTTTCGAACTATAGGAATAGTCTTATTGAAGGTGACAGTAGTAATATTTAGTAATTTAATTACGAAAACACCGGAACATAACGAAGTGTTAGATAAAAATAAAAATAAATACGAAGAGGAAATCGGCCCATAGCATCATGAAAAGCGAAATCACATCATAATAAGAATTCAGTGTTCTTTTAATTTATAAACTTTATCGTTGCTCATGCCTCGTGTCCCTCCGAGAAATGGTAACGTGATCTTGCGTTTTCTCGCTCGCGAGCGCGTTGCCATTCTTATAAATAAAAATAAATAAATAGAAATTCTTATAAATAGAAACATATTAGCATATATATATATGCTAATATTTTTTTGCATATATATATTCTTCTCTTGTATATATATATATATGCAAAGAGAGAAAGAATGAAATTAATATTTATTACGAAAGCTTCATTTCCTTTCCTTTATCATAGAGTATTTATTGTCGGATATCTAATTTTGAGAACAAAAGAATATTGCAGAATATGGAATTTGAAGTAACTAAGAAATGTTAAGACCTCCGTAATTATTTGAAATGTGAAATTTTATTTACGAAGGTGTTTATTATAGAATTAGAGGAGAATAACGTGTTTAATTTATTGCTTTTAGAAAATGAATCGAGATGGTTATCTTTAATTAAATTTATTGTTATTGAGAATTATGAATTCAATTAATTTTCTTTGATGATAAACAAAGGTATTTTTTTATAGAATTTAAAGTATACAAAGATTGTTTTGTAGAAGTCATATGTAATTCTACAGATTGTGCACAGTCAGTTGTGGAACAAATAACTGGCGAAACATATACAAATCAAGAAAAAATTAAACAACTAGTACAGGATGCATGCAAGTAAGTTGAGATAGTAGCATATTATTTTTTGAAGTATGCATATGTTATGGGTATTTGAAGATGTATATGTTACTCTACTTTAAAAATTTATAGCAGTACTTAGTAATTATTAAACAAATAAAGTGTGATTCCCATTTAACTGCTTTTAAATTGAAAATAAGTCAAATGAAAAATAATGGCACTATACTAAGGAAAATTTATTTAAAATTAATGATTAGTAATTTCAGAAATATCTATGCCCGGCTTAAGTTGTTAATTCTTAGAACCTAAATTTAGACATTTGTCTGCCTAAATTTGAATTATGAAACCTGAATTAATATAATGAAAATGACATAAATTATAAAAAGCTATATGTGTAGCTTGTTATAATTTATGCATATATAACTATATAACTATATAACATATATAAACTGCATATATAACTTTCATTAAAACAAGAATATGGGAATAAAAAGTATTTGTGTCGAAATTATATCTGCTGAACAAAAACAACTGTGGGTAAAATAAAAATGGGGAAATGAAAAAACTGGAAGTCGTCTTTTTCCTCCTTAAATTAATGCAGGTAGAGTTGAGTTTAATCGCCATAAATCTATTTTTAAGATCATAATAAAATGTAATTAAGTGACCGCCGTACTTAGCTAAAAAAATTTCTTTTTTCCTTTCGAAATTTAATTCATATTCCCTGACGAGAAATTTCATTGCTTTTTCAATTTGGCCACTATATACCAAACGGCACGATAAATATCAAACAATGCTAAATTAACGCAATAATTAAAAGAACATATGAGATCTTTAAGAATCAAAAAATGAGTTTTACTGGTAGTGAAAAAAGTAACTTAAATATTGAACTTATGGAGAAATCGAGAAATTTTGTAATTGATAGTAAGTTTGAATAATTATTGGGTACGTGTTAGCTAAACGTCGTTGTCGGCTTAGTGTCCTGTTGACTAAATGCGTTGAAAGTTAAGTGTCCCGTAGCTAAATATCCTGACGGTAACTCTTTGTGTCGGCTAAATGTCCAGTCGGCTAAGTTTCCTTGTCGGTTAAATGGCCTGTCGGCTAAGTGCCCTTGTCGGCTAAGTGTCCTGTCGGCTAAGTGTTCTAGTCCGCTAAATGTCCTGTCGGCTAAGTATCGATACATCAGACCATCGATACATCACTTTCAGCCTCATGCATCCCCATTCCCGATTATCACTTAAACGATATAGAACCTCGGCACATAACTTAAAGAAATTCACCCGAGAAATGAGACTGGTCCTGGAACAGCAAGGAGATGAACTGAACAATTGTTCCACGGCACAAGACGCAGATCGCATCACATGTAACCTGGTGCAGTTAATACAGCAAACATGCGACGGTACAATGAGCATCAAATCTCCCAAAATTCTTAAAGCTGCCAGCTGGTGGACAAAGGAGCTACGGACCAAGCGAAGCCGCACGCGGGCGATGCGCAGAAGGTTGAAAAAAGAACGGGACCCGGATCGTAGACAACAACTCAGCGTAGAATACAAAAGAGATAGCCTCCAGCAAAGTATTCATACCACCATTACATCGCACGTATGCTGGTTCACACATAGGGTCACAAGGCTTCATGGCCACCACACTTCAACGCATCCTTGACGCAGTATTCCCACATGATGGGAATGATGTTTCTTCTGAACATGAGGCATACAGCCTGTCCACGACAGTCCCAGATGATCCCCCATTTACAGTTAAGGAGGTCACAACTGTTATACGAACTCTCCCGGTCAAAAAGGCACCAGGGCCGGACTCTATAGACTACCGGATCTTGAGGACAACCTACAAAGCCTGTCCAAGACTGCTAGTGGCTTACTTCAACAAACTTCTAAGTTTTAAGCACTTTCCAACACATTTTAAAACGGGCCAAGTGGTCCTCTTTACGAAAGAAGGCAAGGACCCCAATGATCCTTCGTCCTTTAGACCAATTTGCCTTCTGCCAGTCCTGAGAAAGCTCTTCGAGAAGCTTCTCGTTCTCAGGCTGAAGCATCATATAGCAAAAAACGGTGTTCTCTCAGATGCACAATATGGCTTTCGGGAGCATCGCTCTACGCTTAATGTCCTGGAGCACGTCTGCGAGGAAGTCAAGCGACTGCGCAAAGAACAACAGCATGTGGCAGTCCTCAGTCTGGATCTGCAAAGTGCATTTGACTCCCTGTGGTGGCCGGCAATCCTAGAAGCTTTACATGCAGCTAACATCCCAAATAACATCCTACAGATTTTTAAAAGTTATCTCAGTAACCGCAGCTTCATCGCGGTTCACAATAGTGGAATAATTACCAGGCCACAGCAAAGAGGCTGCCCACAGGGATCATGCGCAGGTCCAGACCTGTGGAACTTAACATTTAACTCGATTCTAAAAGCAGAATGGCCGGCTCACACAACAGTCGCAGCCTTCGCAGATGATGCCACTTTCGTGGTCAGTGGGAAAAGCCGCGTCATCCTTGAACAAAACTGCAAGGAAGTCATTGACATGTTCTATGACCTTTGCAAGGCTAAGAAGCTTAACATCTCGCATTCAAAATCTAAATATATCATCTACCATAAACCGGGCCAGACCTTACAAAGAAACCCGACAATTACGATGGCAGGTCACAGGATTAAAAGAGTTAAAGAGATGAAGCTCCTAGGTATCATACTAGATGAAGGCTTTACCTGGATCCCCCATTTAAGATCGCAAAGAACAAAAGCATTAAAAATAGCCATGAATCTAAGGAAAATGCAAGGCTCCAAATGGGGACTGCGTCCCCATATTCTAAAGATCCTATACTCTGCAGTAGCAGAAAAGATCATGATCTACGGGGCGGCAATCTGGGCAAACCCCATGACCTGCAGGAAACAAAAAATTCTTCAAAGTTCCCAAAGACCTTTCGTACTGGCGATTACAAAGGCATATCGAACAACGTCGACAACAGCCGCAGCAGTTCTGGCGGGACTAATCCCGTTACCAATAAAAGCACAGCAGGAAGCCGCAATTACAATGTTTTCCCAACTGCATAGAAAAGCACGATTTGGGGAGTTCAGCTATGACCCTGCAGACTTCGAGTTTAAAAGTTCAAAACTTAAAACGCACCCTTCAGATTACGGGAAAGGTGTTGTGACTCACTTCGCCCCTGAATTACCACCATCCATAGAGGGCCCGGGTTTCATGATTTACACGGATGGGTCGAAGATGGACAATGCAGTCGGCAGCGCATATACAGTTTTCCATAATGGCACTGAAGTGCAAACCTGGAAGTGCCATATGTCTCCAGGCTCGGTCTTCCAGGCGGAAGCCCTTGCTTTGCTGAAAGCAATAGAATGGGCACAAACTACCACAGCAGAAGATTTTACAATCTATACTGATAGCCAATCGGTACTATACGCCATCAACGACCCACGCCACACCTCCCCACTCGTGTCCCAAATTCAGGAGACACTAAGAAATACGAGTCCGGTCCAAAAAATTGAAATCTCTTGGGTAAAAGCGCACGTTGGTGCCCAGGGCAACGAACGCGCAGATACCCTGGCAAAAGAGGCAGCACAGGACCGGGATGCGGTGCAAATAGACCCACCTTTACCAAAGTCACTTCTCAAGCGGCAGACTTGGCAGTCAGCTCTGTCGCAGTGGCAGCAGGAATGGAACACGTCACCACAGAGTCGGCGAACTTTCGAATTCATACGAAAAGTGGACACGGAACGACTCATATCTGCGCCCTTCTTAACAAGATTCATCACAGGACATGGGCCGTTTCCGACCTACTTCGCAGAGAGAAATATATCCTCCACAGACCTATGTGTCTGCGGAAAAATCGGGTCCCCCGACCACTACCTGACGGAGTGTCAACTCACCACACAATGGCACGTTAAACTCCCGTCGAATAATGTGGCCGCCGTTAAAAGATTCGTGCTGAAACAACCACGACTTATGGACAAAATCAAAAAGATCATGGATCACTTAGAAGTATTGGGGCAGGAGCTCTGCAGCCCTGCATAGGTGCCGCACATGCCAGTTTCTGTAACATACGTGGCAAAGTGAGTACCTCGCTAGCATATATGCTCAGCGTGCCACAGACGCATTAACAACGTACCTCAGCATGCACTGTACCCATCGTACACGCACCAAGAGAATAATGCATAGACAAGTGTATAGTGCAGTCTCGAATTCTCTTACAGTTTATGTCCGCCTGTTTCTTATGTACATCTACCAGCCAAAGTGTAAATTTCTAATATCATGTTGTCAAGTTTTTAAGAGGCTCAGCCCCTGTAGTAGGCATGTATTAAATATTCACATTAATGTGCACTTCATAATATGTCGAATCCACGTAGTATTTAGTGTTCTCATATGCGTATATGCCTGCATATTTCAGTGTATTGCATTCACGTGTATGTAACAGTAGTATAGTATAATTGTTTAATCTTATTTACGTGTACTGTATTCACGTATTATCAGTGTATTGTATCCACGTGTATGTTACAATAGTATAATTGAATAGTTGTATAATCTAATTCACGTGTATTTTTGTGTACATGGTACTTACGTATCAGTGTCAATGTATATCAGTGTAAAGTACATTAGTGTATCGCATTAATGTGCATTGGTGTATTGTGCCTATATTTTAGTGTATCGTGTATTAGTGTTTAGTATATACGTGTATAGTATATTAGTGTGTCGCATCTATGCGCATTGGTGTATTGTATCTATCTTTTAGTGTATAGTATATTATTGTGAAACATTTATGTATATTGACGCATCGTGTCATTGGTTTATTGTGTCTATTCAAGATCTAAGAACATACAGAGTAACACCTGTAGTAGTACTGTGTATTATTAATATTTACACAAAAGTGTATTTTAAAATATATAGAATTTACGCAGTATCTATGTGTATTAATACTTAACTTTTTTATATATTGTAACTTAGCGTAAGTTTCTACCTATCTCAGTGTATTGTATCCACGTGTATGTTACAGTAGTGTAATAGAATAATTGTATTATCTTACCTATGTGTATTTTTGTGTACATGGTACTTATGCATTAGTGTCAATGTATACTAGTGTGTCGCATTTGTGCGCACTGGTGTATTGTGTCTATCTTTTAGTGTATAGTATATTAGTGAATTATTGTATAGTATACTGGTGTCTAGTATATTAGTGTATAGAATACTGGTGTATAGCGTATTAGTGTGTCACAATTATGTGTATTGGTGTATTGTGTCTATCTTTGAGTTTACAGTATCTTAGTGTGTTGCATTATGTACATTGACGCATTGTGCGATTACACGATCAGGTCTATTTGTAAACTACTATATTTATGTCTATTTAAAGTTTCAGCTACAGATAGTTGCAGGGTCCGGACAGCACCCGAGTAGTCATTGTAAGCCGTCCGGGTGTCCGGCCCTGCTGTCACCTGTCGGCTAAATGTCTTGTTGCTAACTGTCCGTGTCGGCTAACTGATCTGTCGGCTAAGTGTCCGTGTCGGCTAAATGTCCTGTCGGCTAAGTGTCCGTGTCGGCTAAATGTTCTATCGGCTAACTGGTGTCGGTTAAGTGTCCCGTCGGCCAAGTGGTTGTCGGCTAAGTGTCACAGACCCAGACTGCACATTATTAATATTTATTAATACAGGAGTATTTAATTGTTGCCAATTCCTACAAGTTACTATATATGGCAGTTTGAATGACTTTTCGAATTCTAACCCTTTGCAAGAGACTTTAGTAATTCTCTGTACGAATTTTAATACTGGAGAAAGAAGTAATATTTATCTTTCTTTTAATCAATTTTTTTTTCTGGGAAAATGGATAGTATTATGACATGTTTTGAAAAGGAAGTCGAATATGTTTGTAAGAAGGAAGGCAAAGATTTTTTCCATGAGCTTTCTAACCCTATTTTCAAGATGGTCAAGAAATCTTGCAAAACAATATCAAAAGACGGAGCTTCTAACTTCCAGCCAGTACCTTGGTTTGTTAATCTTTCAGCGTTACTGTTTTTGTTTTTCTGGTACATTCGCAATTAAGGAATATGACAAATTGTTCTTTTGCGATTTATTATAACAAATAAAAGTTATTTCTTTTTAAAATAAGATTTTCTTGTGCTTATTTTATTTATTTTTTAAAGGTGTGTGTATTGTATGACTTATTTTAGTAAATCAACAAAATAGTAGGATACTGAGTTCCACTACGCTTTATTTTATTGCGCTTCGTATATACTGCAGTTTTCTACAGATCGAAAGTTTGTGAAAATCTTGCAACCACCTAGTTAGTAAATGCTATTTTCACAATTACATTTCTTTAGTTAAAGCCTCAGAGTAGCATTAGGTTCCGTTCAGACGATGGCATAAATGTCTAATTGGTCTAAACCGAACTTCTTTTCTAAGTAACCAAACCTCGCAAAAACTGGTTTAGGGGCTTTGGCATAAAATGTTGATATAGTGATGCTTTTCACCAGGGTATCTGTACTCGGGGAACCTACCCCTTGTAGAACATAGTTTTCGTTTCGAATTTTAGGGAGAGGAATAATATGGGATATAAATATACAAATTATTTACAATAATAATATACAAAGTATAAGATAAGAAATTTTTTTTTAAATTTTATATAGATTTTAAAGCGTAAGTAAGTCAATAAATGAATTATAGTTAATAGTAATTCCAGTGACTTGATAGTATGTAATAATGAAATGAAAAAGAAAAAAAAAAAAAAAAAACTTGGGTCAGAGGATACGTAGACTCAAAAATGCTCCGAATAAGCCTGGGGACCGTTGGAGCTATAGTGATTAACATCTGTGTGATTAACATCTATAGTGATTAACATAAATGGTTAGTGCGAACCCCTCGACGCTTTTTAAGAAAGTGTAACAAAGTTGCAATTGAATAACAAAATACAGATACATAGAGTGATATTATAAATGCACTTATTAGAAAGATACAAATATGCTTACTACATATTCCAAATATTTAATGTGGCAAGAGGTCTGTTTAAGTTAAGAGAGGTCGTTGTAATTATAAGTACATATTTTTATAGCAGAATTACTAATATTGATCTACCTCTCACGAAATTTCTTAGTTAGATTGTGATAGGGCGTCCTTAATTAGGTTACGTTAAGCTCCTCATGGATTCTATTATTACTTATATATCATGGGGAGTCTGTGATTTGTCTGAGAACTGAGTTTTGAGCAGTTTGTAACCCTTTGAGATTGGTTCTACAAGCGTAAGCCCATACCGGGCATGCATAACAGAACATGGGACGCAGAATGGACCTGTAAATAAGTAACTTGTTATCTAAGGATAAAACACTGTTTCGAGCAAGGTTTTGGCATAAAGTCCAACGTTTTCAGCTTTATACCAACTTGGTATAAGAGTCGATCAATCAGAGCGAACTCGCGAATTCTATTGAGCGGGAAAACAGAAAGGGAAAGCTGTAGACACACTTACGCATGCGCTAATTTAACTTCTCTAACTGCCTACGGCTAGAACCTGTCTTTCAGTTGTGAACTATGACTATGACTCTATGACACATAAATGTCCTAACTGGTTTAAGCCAATCAGTTATGATAAACTTCATTGCTAGGTTACCAGACCTTACTATGTCACAATAACTGGTTTATGGGTTTTAACATAAAGTGCGAAATTTTCAACATTGTGCCGAGTTGATAACTTAGGCCTCTCGAAAGTTGTAGACACATCCACACGTGCTCAAATCAAGCATGTCTAATTGTCCTCGGCTTAGACCCTGTTTCGGAAATGCAAACGGAACTTCCGCATTTTATACCTTATGACTATGTCTCAACAAGAAATCACCATCGTATACCATCGTCTGAACGGAGTCTTAAGTGCCGTTCACTCTGGTTTTATCTGAGCTACTGAAGATACCTGACACGACTGACGTTGCTCTAAAACCAGTTTTTCTTCATAGCAGGGCGAGTTGAAAAGTCTGATCCTTACGTACAACGGAGTTGCTGGACACATAGAACCGACTCTGATAGAGCAGATAAATCTCAGTGTGAATAGCCGAGTAGATGTTCCCAGCCAGGGGTTCGAGGTAGCATTCTGGCGGGGGGGGGAGGGAATAAGATTTTGTTTAAAATAAGCTAAATAATTGTTTAAAAATTACTAGTACGACATTGATGAGCCAAAACTTATTTCCTACGCATGCGTTGATAGCATGCTTAGGAACCGTGCCTGTTGTTAACATTATTCGCATTTTGAGTTCGGTTCTGGATTTTGGATACAAAAGTCTGCTAGCTATCACATGGAAATGGTTTAACACGCTCTTTGAGATTGTGAAAAGAAGTCAAAGCTTTCTAACGGAACGAAACTGTGATCTGGTTGGAGAAATAGAATCACGAGAGCTCAGCCAAACGTTAGCCTATCTTAGTGATATTTTCATTTTATGAATAACCTGAATATAGAAAAAGTAGGGAAAATTTGAGGGGAAGTGTAAACACATTGACATGCTGCGAGAAGATACATGGTTTCAAAGGAACGTTGCTACTATGATGTCATAAACGTTACAACTTTGGAATAAGAAGAAATAAGAAACATTACAAATTTGGTGTTTACGAGTTAAATGAAGGAATCTTTCTTATTTTCCATCATTGGCAAAAATGACTGTTAACAGTAAATGCGTAATTCCAAGCACATATGAAAAAAAAAATAGCTCATTTGGAAATTTTATCGAAGTCATTTTGTTGATATTTGAAAAGAGAACCGAAGATTCCGGAAAAATGTATACTTTTTAAGTTTGGGTAACATATTGGGTGATGAAAAACTGAAGGAAGATCCTTTATAACTGTGCACAAATTGTATTCTTCAAATGCAGTTTCAAAGCAATATTTTGGAACAATATTGGTGTTTGGCAATGAACATGTTCTAAAAATTTAATTGAAAAGGCACTAAGCGTTCTTATCCCATTTGCGATGACATACTTATGCGAGTCTAGATTTAGTGCCCTTTTTGCCAAAGAAAAAAATTCAGAAATACCTTGGATGCACACCTTTTGGGAGAACGAATTGCTGTTAGCAATAGTGTGGAGAGATTTGAAAAACTCTTATCCGATAAACGAGAACAAAAAGTTATTAAAATTATTATTTTTTAAGGGTTTATGCAAATGTTAATTTTTATAAATATTTTCTGTGTCCATGTTTAATTTTTGTTTATTATTATCCCAAAAGTAACGGTTTAATCCCGAATAGGATAATTATCTCGAAACAGCATTCTAGCTGAATGACTACAAAAGGCCTATTACATTTCAAACAGTTGCCACCAAATATTATCGCCCTGTATTATATTTAAAGAAATTAAATAGTGACGAATGTGCATGAATGTATGCATGTTTATCGCAGTGTGAAAAACCAATGCTACCCAGAGCAATCAAATTTTGAATAACGTAGTCCTCCACGCGAATATGGGCACCTGGAAGCCCGAATTTGGAATTTGTTTTATTGTCTAATTCCTATTTTGTAAAACTTGAAGGAATTTTTGCTTAATAAACTCAACGATTTCAAAGCGAGCAACACTGTAGGAGGTAAAACCCTTTTTACGCCTAGCACTCGAGTCTGTATATCAAGAATTCTAAAGACAAATATCTTATATTTCGTATCTTATTTGTTATGCTATGTTTATTGAATGTAAGATGGTTATTGATAGCATCCATTTATATAATATGCTGCTGTTACGGTTACTGAATTATATTCTGCCTCTAAGAAAGCTATCGGAAGGTGTAACATTATTATTTCGTTATGAAACGAGAATTGCGGCACTAAAATTATGAAATGGTTAATTCTGTTTTCATTCGGTAAGGTTTAACTTTTCTCTTTTTCTTTATTACGATACATTGTAATAATAGATAACAAAATAAAAGATTTATAATTAATCAAAGAAGTGAGTTGAACAAACTTCTGACAATTAAATTAGACTAGAATAATGAGGATATAAGGTATTTCTCCCGCCTTCTTAGCGAGCCTTCGTGGTGTAGTGGTCTGCTCGCTGAGCGCGTAATCGAGAGGTCCGCGTTTCTATTCCCGGCTAGGTCATTGCATATTTTTCATCTTTCCTGCTTCCAAAATACCTAATGTCTCTACAAGGAAAATGTGTGAAAAGTATAGCAAATTTTTTTAACATTTAGGAGCCCCGTATTGTTTCTTTCATTACACACCTCGAGATGTTTGTTGTTTTCAAGATTCGGATTTCGTATTTTGGTAAAAACAAAAAGTATTGCTACTTGAGCGAAGTATTTTGGTAAGCCTCGCATACAAGCGACTGAATGAATAAAAACGCATAGTTACAACTTAAATAAAAATCAAATAAATTATCAGAAATGTTCGTAAGTCCTCCAAGTGATCGTAACTTAGGACATAGTAATACTATAACAATTTTTTTCTGTCAATTGGTTTTACGATTTTGAGCAGTTTATTTTAAATATAAAATTGTGCTTTATGTACCTCTAATTCCTAAAAAACTAACTTTTATATTATTAGGTCTGTCACAAATGATTAGTTTAAATCAGCTCCAGGTTATAAGATGAAACTTACATAGCAAGATCAGATTATAATTTAGCTCAAAGGGGCAATTTGGCCAGAAGGGTTATTAATTTCGTTTTGGCATTTTGCGTTGGTTCACTAAAAATGTCTGAATCACTTTTCAAATTGTTGCCACCAAATATTATAACCCTAAATTATATTTAATGAAATTAAATCGTGAATAATCTACATGAATGCATGTATGTTTCTCGCATTGTGAAAAAAACAACGGTACCTAGAGCCCTCAAATTTTAAATAACATAGTCATCCACTAGAATATGAGCATGTAGAAGCTGAAATTTGGAATCTGGAATTTGTTTCGTAATCTGTTTTATGTTCTGTAAAACACTGACGAATTTTTGATTAATAAGCGCAACGATTTAAAGCGAGCAATTGCAAAACTGTACGGAAAAAAAAAAAAAAAAAAAAAAAAAAAAAACTTTTTTACATCCACAGCGCTAGACTGTATTTTGGAAATTCTAAAGATATGCTCTTTGCTCTTTTTAAATTATTTTGTGATATTGCTGTTGAATTGAATTTTATGTTTTAAGTGCGAGGAACATAATATTTAATAAATAAAGGTAACAGATAAAATGTTTAAAAAAAGCTCCTTTCGGCGCAATACAAAATCAGAAAGCTTTCAGAATTTTCTTATTTTTTTTTATTCTTTTTATTTTTTTAATATATTTTATTCGCCCAAAAGGGATTAGCCTCGAATAGAATATTAGCCATTCTGCACTGGATGACAATAAACGGTGTATGACTTTTCAAATTGTTGCCACTAAAATTATAGCCCTGTATTATATTTAATGAAATTAAATAATGAAGAATCTGCATGAATGTATATATATTTCCTTAGCCCTGTGGAAAAACAACTGTACCTAGAGCTATCAAATTCTGAACAACGCAATCCTCCCCCTGAAACCCCGAATATAAAATCTGAAATCTCTTTTATTATCTATTTCTTCTTTTGTAAAACTTTATCGAATTTTTTTATTAATAAACTGAACGATTTCAAAGCAGGCAGTGGACACACTGCACGGGAAAAATTATTTTCAGCACGCGAGACTGTGTATCGGAAATTCCTAAAGACATACTATTTTTAAATATTTTTAGTCCAAATACTCTTGAAACGTGTACGCATGTGTTAGGGAAAAAAACACCGCTTTGGGCTTAATATAAAATCGAAAAGCTTTCAGTTCTTTTTTAAAAACGAAACTGGATTAGGAAGTTCGAAAACACGTTACTAGAATATTTTATGTGGTAAGGGACATGAAAAAGGTTGAGAACCGGCTGACTACTGTAATTTTCTAAATATTTAAAGTTTTCCGAACAATATCTTTTGCTCAGCAGATAAAAAAAAAAACTCCTATAAAATTCAATGTTAAATAAAATAATATTATTCGAATACAAAATTATATATGAGATTTTGTAATTTACCCACCTATTTGTCAAAATCCTTTTACTATATTTATTAATTCAAAGAGCGTTAGTCCAGAAAGGCTATTAATTTCGTTTTGGCATTTTGCATTGAAAACTTTAAATGTCGGTTCACTTTTAAAATTGTTGCCACCAAATATTATCGCCCCGTGTTATATTCAAAGAAATTAAATAATGAGAAATCTGCATAAACGTATATATATTCCTGCATATTGTGATAAAAAACCAGTACCTAGAGCCATCAAATTTTGAATAGCGTAATCTTCCACCGAATATGGGCATCCGGAAGCCCTAATTTGGAATTTGAAATTTGTTTTAGTATCGATTTCATATTTTGCAACATAATTTATCTACCAATCAGCTTGCTACCCAAGTTATGAAAAATTTTTGAAAGAGTTCTGCAAACCATACTGATCGACCACTTAGAAATAATATTATGGGCACAGAACAATATGGACATCAACTAGGACACAGCATACTAAAAAAATTCGTAAAAGTTACTGAATTGATTGCAGAATCATTCACAAAGAAACATACGAGAGCAGCCTTCTTTTCAGATATTGGAAGAAGGTTTGACAAAGTTTGGCATGCTGCTCTCCGCTACAAACTGCAGAGGGCACTCCATCCAGTTAACTTCATCACATTAACCAACTCTAACTTCAACAGCCAGATATTCCAAGAGAAATTTGGTAATGAAAATTTATTAAATGAGGCGTGCCTCAGGTGAGTGTCCTCGGCCCATTATTATTTAACGTTTTTATCAACGATTTGCCGTAACCTTTAAACTAAAAAATAGTTAAATATGCGGATGATACTGTAATCCAAGTACTCATCACAAGTCATGACGTCTTTCGAAAAATGAGAAGCACTGACTATCAACATATTAGAGACTTAGGAAACCAACAACTCAATAGTACAGAATACAATCAAGAGACCAAGAACCACATACCACAGTTCAAAAAGGTAAAATAGTAGTGAAAACAATGAAAATTCATATTTAAACACCTTACAATACTGATCATTAGCAAAAACCAGAGCAAAGCAGGTAGTGGACTTTGTTTTTTTCTCAGTTCGTATTATAAGTTTACAACAATGTGCATCAGAATTGTGCGCTTTTACCTGTCAAAGCTGGTTACAGATTGAAATTTACCTGACAAAGCAGGCTATGATCTTCAAGTGTAAATATGTATATATATATATATATCTCCAAATGTTCAAAATAATGTATATATATAAACAAAAATAGGTATATGTATATCTCCAGTTTTATTTAAAAGTGCTATTGCTATTTTAACTAAGTAAAAAGCGTCAAATAACGCAAATGTATCGATTTTTTTCCTTATACAAGCATTCCACTAGGGTAGAAAGATCCAAGCAGAATCATGTGTATAGATTCATCGATTGAGTTCCCCTAAATTTTATACAAAGTCCCATGTCCGTATAGCATAATTCAAGTCAATGGAATCGAAGCAACCCTCTCTATTACTAGATAGCGGCACACCTGTCTACGTTTCGCCACATCGGCGTGAGAATTTAAAACTCAAAAATGCTCAACTCACAGTAATGCAATCGCCCTAGGGTTAAATAATGAAATATAGGTAATGGGAATAACATGTTATAGGTACATGTATCTATTGTACCATCAAGCTCAAAAATCAAAATTTAATATTTTAAGAACAGATTTTCCCTGAGGTGCAAAACTGTATATTGAAGATGTGAACTCCAGTTAAAGATGATGAACCACTTTACAACTGTAGACAGAAACCGTTACGTGCATGAGATGTGTGACGCAGTTTTAATTGCTCGGCATAAGTTGAAAATCGGCGGATGTGGCAAAATTATTCAAGTAGACGAAAGCCTTTACAGTAAAGAAAGAATAACTTTGGACATGTTCTTCCGCCACAATGGATTTTCCGTGGGTTGTGCAGAAAATCAAATAAATGTTTCGTAGTCGCTGTTCCAGACCGATTGGCGAAGAAATTATTGAACATGATAAAGGAAAATATCGCAGAAGAAAGTGTTTATACTAACTGCTGGAAATCATGTAACTACGAGATGCCGGGTTTGAACATTTTACTGTCAACTACAACTACGATTTTGTGGACCCAGAAAGTGGGTGTCATACCTAAACAATACAGCGGTTGTGGGGCAGTACTAAATGGCGTAATAAATGCCATCGGAGCACTGTTCGACAGCATTTCGAATCTTGTTTTACCGAGTTTATGTATAATTAATAATTAAGTCCACATTTGCACAAATATTTGTCCATATTTTATATATATTCGTCCATATATAATGTACATATTTTGCCGTGAGAGCGGCTAATTTTAAAGAAAAATATAGCAAATATAAAAAGATGTGTAGCAATCACTAATGCTCTATCGGGAGTTCTAAAAATTAGCTGTTTTCAAATATTTTGTGATTTTTCTCCTGAATCGAATGTTGTGTGGCTTAAGCGCGAAGGACATGATTTTTTAATAAATGAAGTTGTAGTGTTCCTTCTTTTTTATCTATTAACTGATGAGGAACCTATTGAACTGTTAAGCGAATAACCGCTTAAGTCCAGAAACAGAAACGTAAAACTAAGGGTTAATTCCCCTTTATTGCTCAAACTAAAGGTGCACAGAAAGTCTCTTTCTCAGGACGTACAGCAAAGCCTCCACTTGGGCTTAAACTAAAAAATATAAGAAATAAGACCTGAACTAATGATTAAATAAAGATATTTAGCCGAAGCTAACACAGTTCTAAACTAGTTGGCCCCTAAATATCGAATTAGCTAGCGAAGCAATCAAGGGCCAGTAATACGGCCGAGCGTAGTAACAGCATAGAGAGACGTAAAGGCAAACGCGCGCTAGTCAGAAACTATGATTCTCTCTTTTGAAGTCAATGGTACATGGACTTAAATACTGCTCCTTCTCATTTCCATTTCACGCGATTCTAAAAACATATTCTGGTAAGAATGCGTAAGCTGAAATTAGGAGAGATAGGAAAGGAGCTTTAAATTAAACAATAACTGTTATAAACTTAGGATAAACCTTACAAATATAGGATAAACCTCACAGCGTTAACACATAAAAAGTTAATAATAATAAAAACAAAACAAATTGTCAGCCATCTTGCTAAGAAAACTGAATATTAATATGAACTGAGAAAAAACTGAGAAAATATAAAATGTACGCCAAAACTCAACATTCCATCGGTAATTCTAAAGATATGCTGCAATGCAGCTTTTAAAAAGCTTACGATATTGTTGTTCACTATATGTGGCTTAATTGCGAAGAACGATGCTGAATAATACTAAAACTATAAAGAGAGAAAATGGGTTTGGAGGAGTGAGTGCAAGAGCAGACTGATAGAATGTGAGCTCAGGGAGAGTGGGAAAAACTTAACAAACCCTTTTGATCGACCGTTAAATTCTGAAACCTTTCGGATTTTTTTTCCTAATCACTTGAGTTGAAACAAAATCTAAAAACGAAGATTTAAGAACTGTGCATTGCACATATTTGTCACCTCACTACATATACTTGCAAAAACGATATGGATGATTGAAAAGCGATAAGAAAGCAGGTGAGAAGTTTTATCTCAGTGAATAAAAATCAACAAGTACCCAAATATTTCTTATCTTTACTGAAGAATTATTCAGCAAAAAGAAATGTATGAAAGGAAGTATAAAAAAATTATTCTAGTTTTTCCGTTATTTCTCAAAAAATTAGATTTACTGTGAATTAAATGCAGTTCATCGATTACTATGTATATATTAATTGAAACTTTAAAATTTTTTAATCAAGTGCAGGAAACGATATAGTTATGAATTTTGTACTCGTATACATGTAAATTATATGTAAAACTGTACTACCTCATGTATAATGTAACATGAAAGACCTCTAGAGATAAAGTTCCTCTGAAAAAATAACATCGCAAAGGTTGTCTCGCCAAACTGGCCAAACATTGTCTCGCCAAACTGGCCAAACATTGTCTCGCCAAACTGGCAAGATAACGCCAAGTGGGTGATGGCATTGAAGACCATTTCTTGCCGATAAATAGGCGAAATCCGCCAAAAGTCTCTAACCTTGGCGGTTTTTTGGCGACATTTTGGTCCGATCTTGTATAACTGCAATTAGTCCATTTCGTATATAACTGTAACTGTATATGTCTTCCGGCAATTTCGAGAAGTGGAATGTACTGGAAAATTCTCGATGGCCGGGAGAAAATTAAATAAGACCGGAGAGTGCATCAGTTCTCACTTTTTAGATTGGAGTTGACGTCAGATTATCCAGAGATTTCTGTCCGAGCTTCGCACATTAGATGTACGTTGAATTTAACGTTCTTAGAAGTTTGAAGTAGTAACTACTCATTGTGCACTATGATACTGGGAAGAGCTGTACGAGTATTTTAGTGCAAAGTTCCAGAACTGTTAAATGTTTCTTTTGCGAAAACAAATTTTATCAAATTATCATCGTTTCTCTGAGTATTCAAACCATTACGCACTGATATAGTTTTATGTAAATGAAAACGTCTAGAATATTTTTTTCATGTTGATATAGCTAATATTTAAGATAGTTATTTTTTTTTTCGACATGATTTGCTTGAGTAAAACTAATATCACAAAGCGAAGATTTCTGATGGCGCTTCAGTATTGAAGATAGTTTTTTTTTCCCGATATGATTTGCTATCTTCAATACTGAAGCGCCATCAGAAATCTTCGCTTTGTGATTTTAGTTTTACTCAAGTGGCAACAGTAAGAGAGTTTGGAATAAGAAACTAAACATTAGAGTTTCGTTTCATGAAAAGGAAACTCGTTATCATTTATTTTACTGACGTTGTCTCATTAATGAAATTATTCAAAGAAGTTTATTCTCTATAGTATGCTGCTAATATATGTGTTCTAAATCAACGAGCCTACAATTGGTGACCGCTTTCGTGATTGATAAGCTGCGAGTTAAATGTGTACAAACAAATATGAAATAGCATCAAAGAGATTAGCATTTGCCAGGGTAAGTCTAAAAATTCCTCCTTTTTTGGAAACTCGATGCCCGAAATGTGATTTCTTTGGATCAGATCACAGTTTGGAACTGCTGGGATTAGGCCTGATCAAATAAAATGTGATTATGCAGTCAGTTTGAACGAAGCAGGGACATTAACACAGGTCGCTGATATCCTCTCCAAATCCCAGCTGACGGCAAATATTGGTGAAAAGTGGCTTTTTAAAACGTCTGACGAGTTTACAGAAAGAGATATGAAACTTAGCACTGCAAATAGCAAAAATGAGTAGTTTAATATTCTACAGAGATTTTTGGCTTGGCCTAGCGACAATAGAGTGCTTCACCAATTGAGTACAAATGTTGGTAGTCGTATCACAGACGGTACAGCAACTCAGCTGGCGGTAAGTAAATCAGTCATCGAATAACACTTTGTATTCCTACTTTGAGAAGTTTATGTAGCGTCGCCAATAACGGAATCAGAAGAAGGAGGATCAGTTACGAGACTATAAGATTTGCATTATGTATGTTCAGCTGTCAACCGACGTTGACGATAAGACAGAGATAGAACGCGAGATGAATACTTTTGTTGTTTTTGTAACATGCGTTTTCGGTGTTGTTTTGGATAATAGTCATCTTGAAAGCATTACTTTTTGGCGCCATTCTTGCCCTCATAAAATCGCCAAAAATATCAAAGGCACCCTATTGTAAAATTTTACTAAAAGGTTTAAAAGCTCTCACAATAGATACTATGAAGGTAGATTTATAATAAAATTACCAGTCAAGGCATCATCATCAGTAGAAGATGATTAAAAAAATTGGAGGTTTGAGAAGGTTTCTAATTTTATAAAAAATAGGTTGGATAACAAAGTGATCTGTATAAATTATATAAGTAATTTTTATGGATATTTGCATTTACAATACGTAAATCATATTCTGATTCTGAATTTGTCCCTCCAGTGGTTTATTACTCACCTCACCACCCAGTGTTTAGAATACCACCCATTAGCACTAAATCAAGGGTTGTATTTCACGCGTCAACAAAAACATTCAGCAGATATGCACTTAATGACCTGCTACAGATAGGACTTAGAATTCAGCCAGGAATTTTCAACATTCTTGTCAGATATAGAGCGTAACCTGTTGCTAACTGCGCAGTTGTAGAAAAAATATACAGACGAATTCGTCTGCATCAAGAGGATTTAAATTTCCGGAGCACACTTAATAGAAATCATATGAATAAACCAATTAAAGAATATCGAACTCCTAACGGTGATGTATGAAACTTCCCCCGCTCCATTCTTATTAACGTGTTCTCTTTTCCAATTAGCTTTTGGGGAACAAAAGGATTTTCCATTTCTTTTAACAGACGCTGCATCAAGAGCTGCTGCTAAAATTTTAATTCATGACATAGATAATTTTACGCCTAGAGGTCGGCTTCATGTTAAAGAAATGGCCATTTAACATACCTGGTATATCAGAAGAATTTTCTCAAGATCTCAGAGAAGTACTACTTAAATACTATACTTAAATCAATACTTGAATTCAATACTTGAATACAAGTACTTATACGAATACTATACTTAAATCAATTTCTTTACGAAAAAGGAATTGTTCGTGTTGGAGGACAATTAAGGAATTCAAGCATATTAGAAAATGAAAGGCATCTCATGCTCATTCCTCAGAAACATTTCATTTCTAATCATCATTAGACATTATCACGAAACGTATTTGCACGCATGCCCTGCAATTTTACCTTTTCACTAAGACAAATGTTTTGGTTGTCGCTGCTAGATCTCAAATAAGAAAAATCAGCAACAGCTGCATTTGTAGTAGACATTGTGCCCAAGTTGAGGCTGACGTACCACTGTCTAGAATTACAGCTTCAAGAGGTGTCCTTCGAATCGGGATGGATTTTGGCTCCATTTCTTAGAGTATACAGAATAGCTTCCACTTGGACTTAAAATGTAAGAAATAAGAACTAATTAATGACTAACTAAAGAGATTCAGCCGAAGCTAACACAATTTTAAACTAGTTGGCCTGCAATATTAACTCAGTCAACGAAGATATCAAAAGGCACGTAATACGGCCGAGTGTAGTAATAGTATAGCTTAGAGAGACGTAGCCAAAAGGCAAACGCCCGTTATTCAAGAGTCCTAACACTCTCTCTCGAAGTCAGTGGAACTTTGAATTAAATACTTCCTACTTCTCATTTTCATTTAATGCAATTATAAAAACTCATTCTGGTAAGCAATTGTAAGCAGAAGCTAGGAGATAGAAAAGTGGTATAAACTTAAAATAACTGTTATAAAATTAAAATATAGTTTACAATCTTTACAACCTGGCGATCCAAAAGACATTATTATTCTCTCGCGTAATCACTTTCTCATTGGTACACTTCTTACATCTTTGCCTGAATAAAATATAGAACAACAGAAAAAAAAAAAAAAAAAAAAAAAAAAAAAAAAAAAAAAAAAACATTGTTGATAGGGCGAAAGTGAATCAAATAATTTTCCCAAATTTTTAAAACAAACTGGAGTTGAGAATACCTATCTAAATGCTCTTAAAGGCAAGAGAGCTGAAGCAAAAAGGTGCAGTTATTCAATATGGAAGCTTACCACTAGAAAGGTCTCAATTCTCAAAATTTTGAGTTCAAATTCCGAATTACCTATGTCTTTAGCGTTGCGCATGTATTATTCAAGTCATATGAGACAGATTGATCTACAAGTGACGCAGTCCAGAAAAAGGCATTACTATTTTTGGAATAGAGAGGCTATTACTAGTTTAAATTATAATTTTGATTTACATATTTTTTTGTTAATTCTACACAACTTTATTTGATATGATGTCGTAAATACTTCAGAATTAGAAGCCGTTTTCAAAGATGTAAAAAACAAATAACTTTTGTACCACAATGTTTTTTAAATGTTAGCAAATTATTCATGAAAATTATGTATTAACCAATTCATGAAAAGAATTCAGAATGCAGGCACTTTTTAATGCAATAAAATAGTTTTATATTAATTTAAACATAAAAATGTATGCATATTAATTTATTTGATGACACTATTGGAGATAAAATTTTTTTCATTCAATCAGAAATAACATTTAGGGCTCTAAAATATGCAGCATTTATTTGAACATTCTCATATTACTAGTAAGCCTAGTAATTTAGTAATTTGCTAGTAATTAATCACAGTAATTTGCTAGTAATTATTTGTACATTCTCATATTACTACTTTCTAATGAATCGAATAATACTTTAAATTAAAATGAATAACCAGCGTAATTATGTCCTGTTTAACATTTCATTCTTTTTCTAAATTCCTAATAATCTGTCAGGAATAATATTTCGATGCGCTAATACTGATGTTAACTCGTCAAGCACACACAATTTTTTGGCTTCTGAACGATTGTTCTCAGACAGTTTTCGATTACTCTCATCTCTTTAAAAGTTACTTGTAAACCTAAACATTGATCAACTTAGTGCGTCCATGCCACTCCCATTTTTTCGCTTTGCCCTTTTTCTCTTCGATTTTCTGAATCGTATTAACCAAGATGCTGATATCACTGCTAAAGTTGGGACAAATAACTAAGGTAGGTAAATCCTGCTTTAAAGTTCATTCATCTCGTAATGTTTTAAAAATAACATCAAAGGAGTTCGCAGAATGCAAATCATAAAATTAAGTCTTAATAATAAGGCTCTTAACATCCTATTACTAGAATATTAAAATCATGATTTAAATATATAAAAATAATATATTATCTGTTTTCCAAAATAAGTTTCAAAATTCAGGATTCAGTTTTAAATTTCTTTACAAATCGTTGTCATCCACAGCTTCAAAACAAAGAATAATTAAATTAAACTTGCTGATATTTTCTAACATTTTCTACTGAATTAGGATTTCAGTGTGTTAATAGTTCGTATGACGTTTGTAAATAAATATACGAAAACGCAAGTAAATTTTTAAAAAATTAAAATTTTTTTTACATCTTCAAGCGGTTATAATTTTTACAGATGAAGATTTTTTCGGAGTTACAGTTATAATTTTTACGGAGCAAGTTATTCGCATGATTTCATTAGTGTACATCCCAAATATGTTATATATATATATATATATATATATATATACATATTTATTTATTTAACACACATACACATATTTATATATTTTAACCTATATATAGAGATTTTAAAAATTTGAAAGCTTTTAGACTTCATATAAGGGACATTTTTTAACGTCTTGTATGGTACCTTTATTTATTAAATATCATGTTCTTCACACTTAAACCATAAAATTCAATTCAACAGCAGTATCACAAACTAATTTAAAATGGGCATATCTTTAAAATTTCAGACATAAAATTTTCTTTTTTTTTACAGTGTTGCTATGGCTAGCTTTGAAATCGTTGAGTTTGTTAATCAAAAGTTGGTTAAAATTTTACAAAGCATTAAACAGATAGTAAAGCAAATTCCATATGTCATATTTGGGCTTCGAGATAACCATATTCGAGTAAAGGACTACGTTATTCAAAATTTGATGTCGGTAGATAACATTGTTTTTTTATAGTGCGAGAAACATACATACATTTATGCAGATTCTTCATTATTTAGTTTCTTTAAACAGAATGCAGTGATCTAATATTTCGTGGCAACAATTTGAAAAGTGAAATGACGTTTACTGAGAACCAACTCAAAAAGTCAAAACGAAATTAATAGCCCTTCTGAACAAAATCGTCCCTTTGGGCTAATGAAAATATAATGTAATACAGCGAGTAATAAAAAGGTATGGCACAATTAAAACACTCAATTATTTAATATCCATATTACATATAGAACTTTGACTTTCACTAACATGCAGTTCTTTACATATACCTTCTTTATGATTATAGTCTATAACTTAAGAGCTCTCAACTTCATTTGAAATGAAAAATAACTAATAATGCGCACATTATCTGTAAGTGCGAAGGTTTTAAATGATAAGGCATTCATTGGTTGCAGACATTCATGTAATATATTAGTGGAAGGGTTATTTGATTCTAGTCTACTGGTGAAAGATCTATCGGAAGGTGCATTATTATTATTTCCTTTTGTGAAAAAAGAGTTGAGAAAATAAAATTATGAAGTGGTTAATTCTATTTTCAGTTGGTAAGAAAAACTCTCTTTTTTATTGTTTTAGTTTATTACAAAAATAAAAAGTTTATAATATCTCAGAAAATAATCGGAGAAAACTCTGAGTAATTAAATGTGTCTAGAATGATGTGGAGAATGCATGAAAAGTGAGATGAATTTTTTTATACTTAGAAATTAGTAGGTTATGAATAGCATACTACTTCTCCATTACACACACCTCAAACAGCTATTTGTTGTTTTCAATAAGTAAATTTCGTGTTCTGGTAAAAAAAATATTGCTGCTAGAGGGATATATTTATTCTAAGCCTTGTGCACAAGCGGTTGAAAGAAATAAATGCACAGCTAAATATTAAAGAATAATGTTTTTCTTTATCAAATAAGTGCACGAGTCTCTAAGTTTTGGTAATATGGGATGAAATACTACTACATAAATTTTCTTTCATCGTTTTGTTTTACAATTTAAAATACAATTTTTTTTTTGTTTAATGTCATTAATTTCAAATGGACTAATTTTCAAATTAAATGGCTTCATGTCGTACGCTGAAACCTGCATACGAAGATCAAGTTATAACTTTTATCTGCGTATATGTATGTACGTATGTATGCTCCTCGTACTGTGAAAAAACGACGGTACCTAGAGTCACTAAATTTTGAATAACGTAGTCCTTCACCCGAATATGCGCATCCAAAAACCTCGAATTAATTTTGTTATTTACTTCATATTTTACAAACTTTATTGAATTTTGATTAACAAACTCCAAAATGCAATCGAGAAGTGACAAGACTGTCTACTGAAAATTTCAAAGATATGTTGTTTTTAAATATTTTGTGATTTGTCTGTAGAATGAAATTTTATGTGACATAAGCGAAAAACGTGATATTTATTAACACATAAAAAGTTAATAGTAAAAGGACAAAAATGTTTGCAAACCATCTTATTAAAAGAAAACTGAGCATTGATACGACGAACGAGAAAAGACATTAATTAGAAAAAAAGAAAGTCATGCCAACACTTAACACTGTATTGGGAATTCTAAACATATTCTGCAAAACTGCTTATATTTTTTTTTCCATTTTGCTGCTGAACTGTATTTGGCGTAAGTGCCAAGAAAAAATACTCAATAATAAAGCTAAAAAGACAAAATAAATAAATAAAGGTTTACCTAGAAAGAGTGCAGTAGCAAACTGGTAGGCTGCGAGCTCATCGAGGGCTTAAAAAACCTTTGCAAACCTTTCAGGATGACCGTTAAAACCTGAAACCTTTTCAAACGTTCTTAGTTTTTTTTTTTTTTTTTTTTTTTTTTTTTTTAAATTTGGTTTCCTCTTATGATGGTAACCTCTCCGACTATAATCTGTTAGATTATAATTTGAAGTCTTCAGACTGGAATATTTTTCCTTATCTTATATTCACATACTGAAGCAAAATTTAATTTTAAATTTAAAAATAAATGTAATTTAGGCTAATGAAACATCTACTGTGACGATGGCGGCATTTCTCAACTGCACCGTGCATCTAAAAATGAAACTGTGGAAAACGTTATTATTTTCTTAGAAATAATGCGAAACAAATTTAGTGTGTTTTATGAGAGTACCTATGCAAAGAAGTTTAAGAATTTTTCCTTTAAGTATCAAGAAATTTAACCTAAAAAGTTTAGGTCGCTTGGCATTATCTTTACCGTTTCGGGCCAAGAAAACTGCATGAGTCGCGTCAGGTTCAAAAATTTTTAATATACTTAACACATGTGTCTATTTCTCTTATTTTTCTTTAGATGAAGAAACTTTCGGAAAGGAAGACTATTATCACAACTAAATTTGCTTTATTTACGTGAAATGCCGCCAGAATTACAAAAACGACTTTGGTCTGTTGTCTCTATGAACTGAATGCCACTTTTTAATTCCACCAATGATATTTTCCCTTAGAAATGTACTATTATAATGTAATGTAAATGAGCGAAATAACACTATGTATTAATTAAGTATGGGATATGTATTAATTAAGTAGACGCCAATCTACATATGTTAATTTTATATTATGTTTTTATTTCTGGGCATTCCTAGATTATCATACGGTGTTAGGTTAGACCTATTACTCCTAATGCTTTTCTAGGTGTAATGCAGACATAAATAAAAATGAAAGAGATGAGTCAAATTTCCAGGAAACTTTATTAAATAGATGAGAACAATCCATACGACAAATAATATGAATTTGTAAACCTAAAGAATGAGTGTTCTCCGATCTTCCTCCGAGTTTAAAATATAAATCAAATAAAGTAAACGAACGTAGAAGGACCATCTCAATTAGAGCAAAGCACTCAGAAATAAGATTAGAGGTTCGAATACCGCGAACGGACTGGCTCCATGGGCGTTTTCGTGGTTTTCCACATGTGTAACGTGTATACGAGCCAGTTTTCCTTAGAAAGTCCTCCACGAAGGCATCCCTTCTCTTAGGCAGATAGCCCTAGTGTGCTTTGCCATAATTAAAATACACCAGAAGTAAGATTAACGTACTTGCTCGCTATTCCAGATCGCTCTGCTAAGATTTTAATAAACGTAATAAAGAATAAAATTGCAGCTTGAACAATCATATTCTCAGACTGCTAGAAAGGTGACAAATCATCTCAGTTTGAAAGCTGCCGAATATGACATCTTCACAGTGAATTACTTGTTTCTAAGGAAGACTTTCATACCCAATCCATCAAGCGTTACTGGGGTAGCGCTAAATGGGGGAACGAGTGTCAAAGAGGCATTGCCATCAACATTTTGATTTCTACTTAGCAAAATATACGTGGCATCGCATGCATCTGAAAGCCCAAATATTTTGTTCCGTACTAGAAAGATATTTATATCTCATGTGTAGTGTCCTCGTTCATTTCAGTTCATATTTTTTAGTAATTAAGAATTAAATAAAACCTTCGTAATAATAAATACTAATGTAATAATGTCATGAAGTAAATCCTATGTCTGAAATAAATATGTTGCCATCAATAAACCATTTTTATTGGTTTACTGATTTTTATTGGACTGGGAATAGTTTGCAAGTAAAACATACCTGCCAAAATGCGTGGTAAGTGCATATTAGAAAGTACTTATAATTAATTTACAAATGGCTAACGTAAATAACATTTTTAGCCCAAAAGACGTTAACCGAACAGGGTTATTAGTCTCAAAACGGCATTTTGCATCAAATTACTAAAAGCACTGAATCACTTTTAAAATTGTTGCCACCATATGTTATCGCGCTATATAAATTTAAAGAAATTAAATAATAAAGAATCTAACTGAATGTGTGTATGTTTCTCGCGTTGTGAAAAACCAATGGCCCCTAGAGCCATCAAATACTGAATAACGTAATCTTCCACCCGAATCTGGGCACCTGGAAGCGCGAATTTTGAATTTCGAATTTATTTTATAACGTATTTCATATTTTGTAAAATTTTAAAGAATTTTTGATCAACAAACTCAACGATTTCACAGCGAGCAGTAGTAACGGTGAATGGAATTAAACATTTTTATCTTCAGCACGCGAGACTGTCTATCAAAAATTCTGAAGATATGCTGTTTTTAAATATATTTAGCCAAAATGCTTTCGAAACATGTATATGGATATAAATGGAAAAACTCCCCTTTGGGCATAATATGAAATTTGAAAGCTTTTAGAAAAATGTACGTATATATACATACTATATATATATATATATATATATATATATATAATAATACTAATAATTAAAGAGGAACATTCCCCATTAAATTTCTAATATTTAGAATTAAATTACAAGAATTACAATTTGCAGTTTAAATTCCAGTTTACAAATTTGTTATTTTTGAAGTAATGTTAAAATTTTTAAAATGTATAAAAAAGTAAAATCAAATATATATGGAAAAATTGTCTTACTAGCAATGGCCAATAGAAGTGGATATGCATAAAAGTGAGATAAATATTTTTTATGTTAATTAAAAATTATAACTCAACAACCTATAGGATAGTGAAATAATACTGACTCTTCAGGAGGAACTACCTTATTTCACACTCCCCTCAATTGTGCAAGCCGATCAATTAAGCTAGTTCCCCTGAAGAGTCAGCATTATTTCACTGTCCTATCGGTTGTTCATTTTGAATTTTGAATTATCATTAACAAATTTTTATTACAATTTTATCATATCGATTGCTATTGGCCATTGCATGTAAAGCAATTTTTCCGTACCAATTAAACTTTTACTATTTAATATTTTAAAAATATTAATATTACTTTAAAAATAATAAATTCGTAAATTGGAATTTAAACTTCGAATTGTAATTCTGTTAATTTGATTTTAAATTATATAATTTTAATAGGAGTATTATAATTATGTTTAATTAAATCATTGCAGCCTTGGCGCACGATTCTTAATAGCTTTTCTTTACATTTAATTATTTGTTAATATATATATTTTGTTAAATACGATATATATATGTATATACATACATACATATATATCGTACTTAACACTATACCCTTTGTAAACATCCAGGAAATGCCCCCCGCGTTCCAGGATTTTGATAATGGGCTGCTGTTTGCGAACTGTGAGGAAGGTAAGATATCGATAACCTACAGAAATAGTGTGATATCTATAACCTACTGAAATTGTAAGATATCAATAAACTAAAGAAATGGTAAAATAGCGATAACCTACAGAAATGGAACACATGCAAGAGACATAAAAACTATTTTAATAGTTTCTAATCTTATTATTCATTGTACGAAAAACGCAGGGACAAATTTATATACCAAATAAAAATTCTATGATCTACATCTACATACTTTCCAATCTTAAATTTTAATATTTTTAATATTTTAAATTTAGTTAGCTTTTTAAAAGCTCATTTTTTTAAGCTTTAAATTGTTCGAGATTCTAGATTAGAATTTGAAGTTCTTAGATTGAAATATTTTCCTTTGTTTTCAATGAAATATCCGTAGCTTGATTAACATTTTCTCTTTCTATAGCTTGACTAATATTTTCCCTTTGCATAACTTTAAATTCTTCGAGGTTCTAGATTAGAAGCTGAATTTCTTAGATTGAAGTGTTTTCCTTTGTTCTCAATGGAAACATCCATAGCTTGATTAACATTTAGAATTTCACATTCATAAATATTATCTCTGTAATGCTATTAATATTAACAAATTAATTGTTCCTAGTTTTCTTTCACATCAGATAAATAAAAAAAATCAGAATTCCCAAAAGTATCTTTTAATAAATAATACCTCTTGATGCAGCCATTCGCCTGAAAGAAATTGTTTTAAATATTTTTTCAGGTGACGTGGTAATTGAAATAATTGAATTATCATGTAAAAAAAATAATTTATTCAAATAATTTTTATTGGAAGTACTGACATTTAAACAATGAACTTTTAATCTTTTTTTTTTCCTGTAAAAGAGACATATACCTCTCCATTTATGTAATTCTACCGTATGTTAACACAAACGCACATACAATCAGGCAGTAGACGGAACTTTCAAATTAAAATAGAATGAAAGCGTACAAATAAAGTTATTTACATCGCAACAATTTTACGGTTTCAATGTAACTATCAAGCGACTCGCGACTCCATCTACTTCACTTGTTTTATAACCTAGTAGCCTGTTCATAGGACTAGAATTTCTGTGAATACCAGTTTATTTAATTTTCGAAATTCCATAATGTTAAATTGAATCCGGAGAGTAAATGATTTGAATTCCATTGCGGCAAATTTTCTAGTTATCAATCACAACAAAAGAATCTGCGCTGATCTGCTAAATCATCGAATTTTATTTATTCTTCTCAGAATGTAATTGATATTAATTTCTTACATTATCAAAACATCAATAAATCAATAAATTCTTCCTCGATCATTTTAGAAAGCCTAGAAACGCATTTGTAATCTCGAAAAATTTGAGGTATCGTATTTAAACCAAAATATCCATTTTCGCAGCTCTCGGTTCCACTTGGACGATTTTTTTTTTTTTTTTTTTTTGTGTGTGTGTGTGTGTGTGTGTGTGTGACATTTGTACGTACGGATAGAATAAAGGACTCGTTTTTCCAAAACAGATTGTAAAATGGATTTAAAATAGGTTAAGAAGGAAATTTTTCCTGACCTCTGTAGGAATGTACATACGTAAATATGTATCTCCCACAACTTAAAAAGAAGTGTGACTGCTACAACATATAGTCGTGCACCTCCCTTTACTGCTGCAATCTGCAGCACCAACAGTGTTCATACATATATATCGGGAAGATGGACAAAAAAATTGAGACATCGCTATAATAAGATGAATTAATTTAATTATTATTATTATTTTTTTTTTATTGAAAATTTTAAATCCTTGTGCACCACATAGTATTACACAAGGCTTACAGAGGTAAGTAAAAAAAAAAAAAACAAAAAAAAAAAAAAAAAAAAAAAAAACAAATACAACAACACAACACAAAATAAAATAAACTTACAAATTCACAGATGATACGTAAGAGATAAATTTACAGAAAAAAGAGAAAGCCATTTTATGTTCAACAAAAACATGAAGAGGGGGAGGAAATGAAATATTCACAGAGTTTAACTTAGAAATGAGTTCCTTTCGTCCTTTCTTGAGCTTTGAACAATAGAACAACAAATGTTCGACATTTTGCACTCCCCCGAAACTGCATGAACACAAGTCTGTACTAGATAATCTAAATCTCTTCAGATATGAATTGAATTTACCATGTCCAGTTAGAAATTGAGTAACTTCAAAATTGCAGAAAAAGTGTTTATTATTCAGTCTGTGAGGAATGGAAGGAAAATATAGTTTAGTCAAAGAGGCAGTAGTAGAATTCCTGTATAGTTCATTCCACTCGAGTATTGTATCATCCCTACTTTTGTTCTTGTAAAATGACTTAGGAAGTATCATTGGAGTAATTACTTGAAGATGTGTAGCTTGTTTTGCCAACCAATCAGCCCGTTCATTTCCTAGATTGCCAGTGTGGCCACGTACATGAGAAAAGATAACATCAACACCTTTATTATTAAGGTCTTTAAGAAGAGCATGGGAAGTCACAATTAATTTATTATATGAGAAGATATTCCTAAGAGAATATAAGGATGAAAGAGAATCAGTGCGAATAAGAAATTTAGCACTCAGCGAACAGTTGTTAGATATCCACTTAATTGACTCACTAATGCACAGTAATTCGGCTTGGAAAACACTGCATTCATTGGGAATTCTAAAGAGTTTGTATTCCAGTTCAGAACCATTATGGAAAACGACATAAGCTAATCCAACTCGATTATTAATTTTACTGCCATCTGTATAACACACAACAGAAAAATTTTCATCAACAGAATTGTCATAAATGATAGTTTGAATTGGCAAACGATTGGCAGGATGAGGAAGATCTTCAAACAACACCTTGGCATCGAACATAAATTTGCTGATGGTATCTTTAAACTTTTTGTCATTCAAAACATGAAGGTCAATCGGAGGAAATCCTGAAATTGCGAAACAGGCTTCATAGCTAATTGTTCTGTAGCCACGCACAACTCTTAGTAAAATTCTCCTTTGAATTCTGCGAAGTATACGGGAATTAATCTTCTTTTCTAAAGCTGTTCCCCACACTCTAGAAGCATAGCAAATAAAGGGGACAATACCCTGCTTATAAATCATATCAATAACATTAACTTTTAAACCAAAAGTATTGCAAGAGACACGATTAAGTCCTCTAAGTATATTTTCGGTATATATATTCCGGGTAATAGAATGGATATATATATAAATATATTTATATACGTTTGGTGCGGCCGATTGCAACCAAAATACGAGGTGCACATCTACATGTTACAGCAGTCATATATACAAAATTTCAACGTTCTGAGGCTACTCGTTTTTGAGTTATGCCAGCTACGTACGTACGTACGCACGTACGTACATACGTTCGTACAGACGCCACGAAAAATTCTCTTCAGAATTAGTTTTAAAGCAGTTTTATAATTTTTTTGAAGGAAAAGAGTATTTTATTCTGTCTTTACCTACAGATATCACGCAAAAACTTCGTTAAATTGCATTCGATAGCGGTCAAAATGGATATTTTCGTTGAAATATGCTGCCTGAAACTTTTCGCGATTACAATACTTCCTTTTTACTTCCTACAAGGAAGTAAAAATGTAAAAAAAACACACTTAATGTTTTTTAACCGGAAGAAATTCCGAAAACATCAGAAATACATAAAAAAAGGAAAAGAAATGAAGTACAATGAAAATTTGATTCAACGTTTTCAGGAGGAGGTAGATCAGTTCTCAATTAAATTTCATTTCCTAGGAAATCTGTTAATCCAAAAGCAGCTAATGGATTACTTAAAATTACAGTTCATCCAAAAATTCTCAATGCCTCTTCTATACAGTGCCCTTCTTTCCTATGAAATGATACTATAAAGATACAAATTAAAATAAAGTAAATTCACGTTGCTTAAGTAATAGTAATATATGTAATTTATTAATATTAAACTTTAAATTCAAACGTAATAATTTACAAAATCTAGAGAAAGATCTCAAGTTATAATTTATAAAAAAAATCATTAACTGAGAATAAATATTTCATCAGAGTAAGGAAAAAAAGACAACTTAACTGTGTTAGATGAACAAAAGAATTATATTCAAAATGGTTAAAAACAGACGCTTAGGGGTGCTGGTTTGCCGCTATTGGCAAAACTCAGTGGAGATGGAAACTTTTAAATCTCCCAAAAGATAAATTCAAAGTATGATTTAAAAAAAATTCGAAATTGAAAAGCATTAAAATAATGCACGTAAGAAAGGGAAATAAAGGACAATTGTTAGAAAATAATAAAATTTTTGCGCCATGGGATTATCATGACGACTTGCAATATAGTAGGCCTTCAGTTAATGAAATTAAAATCAAGGAAACGTCGGGAGAAATTGTGCAGTAGTTACATAATTACACTATTAACCCTTTCAATTCATCCTTCTTTATACTTCTCTTATTTCAGATTTCAAATAAAAAATTCACTACCTTAAAAAAATTTATAGGGTGTAGACTACTCCAGCTTTTTTAAGTTGACTGTTAATGAAGTTAATTGGAACTTCATTTTCTAGTAAAATGTTAATAATAACAAAAATCTCTTATTAATTAATTTTTCAGTAGCATTTTGCATGAAAATGTTATTGAGATATTTTTCTTGTAAAAAAACATTTGTAAAATGCAGTACATGTGTTTTTCAATTTTTCAATTGTTGTTTCAAATAGGTTTTCAGTTTTTAGCTGTTTAAAGAGTTTAAAGAGTAGTGTTGCGCTGTTTAAAGCTCAGATTTAACCTTTTTATATATAGAAATCAGAAATCTCTAAGTACAGTTTTTCGTTTTCTTAATATTAAAAGTTTAGTTTAACATAATCGGGTACTTCCCAATTTTTACTTCCTTATACGAAGTAAAAAGGAAGTATTGTAATCGGGAAAAGTTTCAGGCAGCATATTTCAACGAAAATATTCATTTTGACCGCTATCGAATGCAATTTAAAGATGTTTTTGCGTGATATCTGTACGTAAGGACAGAATAAAAGACTCTTTTCCTCCAAAAAAATTATAAAACTGCATTAAAATTAATTCTAAAGAGAATTTTTCGTGGCGTCTGTACGAACGTATGCATAACTCAAAAACGAGTAGTTGTATCAAAACGAGTAGTTGTATCACGAGTAGTAGTACTCAAAAACGTTGAAATTTTGTATATAGAACTGCTATAACATGTAAATGTGCGCCTCGTATTTTGGTTGCAATCGGCCGCACCAAACCTATATAAAAATATTTATATATATATATCCACTCTGTTACCCGGCTCAGCGATCTCAGTTTCTTTACTCTTATACGTTTGTAAATTGTACATTTTTTGCTTTGAAAATGATTGAATTATATTGTTCTTATCTCACGGTTAAGGTTTTCATGCCTTTAGTAAATCTGTATGCAATACTTTTAGAATTATCAACGACTTTAAAGTTAAAATCATAAAAACAACCTTGTATTTAGCGTAAGTATAATGAAACACTTAATCGATATCGAGGGCAGCTAAAGGTCCCTCCTCATCAGGAGAAAGAAATACCTAAATTGTCAAGCACTAAATTGTCTTGAAACTAGGCTTCGGGAATTTCACTTCACACATACAGAAATTAATAAGTTGGTTTCGCTTACTCAAGTTTCTCTAAGTTAAACCCACTTTGTTTTCCAAAATGCATATTTTCGTCAAGTTGAAGGATTGACTATGGGTAATCCTCTCAGTCCGGTACTTGCTGACATTTATATGCACTACTTTGAGATGAAATTATTTGATAAACTAATCTTTTCGTCTTTGGATTCGGTATGTTGACGACACTTTCGCACTATTTGACGGTTGTAAAGAGGATTTATCCGAGATTCTACCTATTATGAATTCAATTGATCCAGCCATCCAATTCACTCTTGAAACTGAATCCAACAATTCCCTCCCCTTCCTTGATATTCTTATAATCCGCAATGAAACTCATTTTAGCACCACTGTGTACCGTAAACCCTTTGCAGTTTGTTTACCACCCCATGCCAAGTCATGCCTGTTAAGCAAAAAATGGCTTCTTTTTACTATTATGTTTTCCGCGCGCTAAAAAGTTTGTTCCTCTGAATCTTTGCTTACCAATGAACTTAATTATTTGAGAGCAGTTGCGATTGACCGTGGATTTTCTCCCGTGATTATTGATAAAGCCGTCAAAAAATTTTCAGATTCCCATCAAAGAAGACATTCCACTGTTAGAAATAATATTAATGACCTTGTCGTGCTTCGATTTTATCCTACTGTTAGCTATAAAATTGCACGGATTCTCCAGAAATTCAATTTTCAAGTCGGTTTCTCCCCTATTAATAAAATTCACCCTTCGATTCTAAAAGATTGCGTTTCTGTCTTGAATTTTTGGGGAATTCATAGTATATCGTGTCAGTGTGGTTTAAGATATATTGGCCAAACAAAAAGAGCGTTGAAGTTTCGTATCAAGGAACATGAATCTTATGTCAGAAAAGGCGAAATTAACAAGTCTTCAATAGCGTATCATAGTTGGACATTTAACCATAATTTTGACTTTGGGTCTGCAAAAATTATCCAAAAGGCTTCTTCCATAGGTGAATTGGATTTTCTTGAGGCTTTTCACATTCACAAAGATTTAGCAGGTTTAGTTAATGATTTGAAGTCCAATCCAGTTCTTCCTAATGCCTTTAAAATTCTGCTGTCTTAATTCAGTTATTTTTGCCGATAGATGGCGTTACCTCCTCGAGTTTGGTACTACCAGAGGGTATAAAAATTCGTTCAGTGGTTGCTTTCCATTATTTGAAGTTCCGATTTTGAGCGTGAAGGTGCATTTGCCCCTCGCTCCCTCTTTTAACTTCTCTAATTTTTCTTGTCCTTTATGCTTGATCAGATAGCCTGGCTCAGTAAAAGTAGGCGGACAGTGCAACTCTGATTAAAAATCGGGTTATAACCACGTGCAGTGCTTCTGAGCCTCTTTCTCCTTCTGAGACTCTCCACGTGTTTCTGAGACTCTTTCTCTTTTATTTTCTTCTTTCTAGGTATTTCTTTCTCCTGATGAGGAGGGACCTTTAGCTGCCCTCGAAATCGATTGAGTGTTTCATTATACTTACGCTGAATACAAGGTTGTTTTTACGATTTTGATTGTCACATTAGCGTGTTTCTCTTCTAGTCTAACTTTACAAAGATAACGCCTTCATTTAATATTTCGAATTAAATCATGCTTAATCCTTTCTGGAATTTTTTCGAGGAAATAAGCGTTTAATATTTACTTCGTAATTTTTAGTACAGATATTTTGAGTTATTATGTATTTTTGCCTAGTCGCGAAGTGAGAACTGAATTAATTGAATGAGAAGTACTGTTTCTTTTTTGTTTTGTTTGCTTAATTTCTTTTATACATCGTTCTAGCTTTATTTGAATAGAACATGTGGCAAAGATTAGATAATTCTTTAAATGATATAAATTTTGTGCATTCTGAGTTATAATATGAACGAAATATAATACTGTTAAGTGAACCTAGCACCAGAATGTCGCTATGGTAAACAAATAGAGTGAATTTTAAAGAATGCATCTATTCTACTGTGGTTTATGCGCTATCGGCGAAGTAGATTTAATTCAATCCAATAAGTTTAAATGAAATGCAAGAAAAAGTGCGTATAATTTAATATTCCGTACAAGGAAGTTATGTGGTGATTTTTTAGTTTGTTTAAATGACTATGAGTTTTGAATTTTGGATTTGCATATATTGGTTTTAGACCGATTTGTATTTTTGAATTTCAAAGTACATAATGTAAAATTCTATAATTTTTAATTGCCATTTTGGCATAATGTAATGTTTTATTTCTTTTTCCAAGTGTTTCAAAGAAGGCATAGGGAAAATTCTGGAACATTTGAGATTCGAGTTTTGGTTTTAAATAAATCTTAAAGTCCTTAGTAAAAATTTGATGAAATCTTTTTACGGGTTTTGATCTCAAATTGACTAGGAGAACGAAACGTATTAATCGACTTTTATGAAACTTTAATTCATTTTCTCCTGATGAGTTCTGAATTGGAATTTCAATAAAAGGAAATTAATTTTTATTAGTATAATTTTGTATATTTTACCATTCACATTTTTATTGTTTCGAGATTGTACTGCTATGAATTCTTTCTTTAATTGGATTAGTCTTAATATTGCGTTAAACCTCTTATACACGGTTTCAACTATTATACTATACAGGAATTGCCTTGCTTTTATTTCAATTTACTAATTAATTTAGATGCTTTAAGTTTATTCTACTTCAATCCTGCAGCTATAGTAAAGGACTGGTGTTAAAAAATTTCTTATTCTAATTGTTTAATTCGAATTTTAGCCTATTTTTATATTTATTTATATTTATGTATATATATACCCACCCTCGTAAGCGGTTCGGTGAGTTCTGTTTTTTACTTTTATACGTTCGTGAATTGCGCATTCTTTGTTTTAAAAGTAATTGAATTATGTTGTTTTTATGTTCCAGTTGATGTTTTATGCTTGTGATTAATCTGTATGTAATAGCTGCAGAATTATTAAAAACTTAAAAGTGGCGCTAAGCCTAAAGTACAGGTTACTTGTTTACATTTGAGACAGTTAGTCATGCGGTGAAATAAGTCAGATGATGCACCAGCTTCAGATTTTTTTTGCCCAGTGAGGCTAAATGTTAACTTTAAATGTATGTGCACAAGAAATTTTCTCTTTCTGCCCTTTGGCTGAAATTTGTTTTGGAGTAGAATAATTTTAATTGAATATTGTTTTTTAACTGATTTGACTATATTTCGCGGTTTATGTTTTTTCTGTGTTTTACAATTTTTAATGAAAATGTTTTGAATTTTTATATATTTTTGCCTTGTCGCGAAGTGAGAAGTAAATTAATTCAATAAGAAGTACATCTCTAATGAAATTCGAGGAATTTGAGTTTAAATGAAATGCAACAAAAAATGTGTATGATTTTTTTTTTTTTTTTTTTTGCTTATTACGTGCTCCGCCCTTGGGCACTACATGGAAAGGGAGGGATGCCCTGTCGAGGTCTTTTTAATGGAAACTGGCTCGTATCCACTTTACAAATGGGGAAAACCACGAAAACGCCCATAATGTGTATAATTTGACACGCCGTACAAAGAAATCGTGTGGTTTCCACACCAGATTTCTTATTATACGCGGTTGTAGAAGTACAAAAAATGGCCATGGCAACCGCTCTGCTGGGAAGCTAAAGATTAAAGTAGTACACTGACTACCAATAAGTATTTGGACATCTGTGATAGAAAAGAAAAACTAACTTTATTCAAAATCAATAGTTGGTAGAGCCTCCACGAGAGGTAATTACAGCGTGAACTCTCCGAGGCATACTTTCCACAAGTGTTTGTATGACAGCTAGTGATATTTTCTTCCACTCGGCTTGGAGAAGACATAGAAGTTCCTTCACCGATTTTGCACTTCTAGTGCACCCCTGAATTCGGCGATGCAACTCGTCCCAGAGGTTCTCGATAGGGTTCAGGTCTGGACTCTGGGCAGGCCAGTCTATTCAGTGAACTCCATTGGCACCATACCAAGCCTTGGTTAACGTCGAAACATGACAACTGGCACTGTCGTCCTGAAAGTAACAGGGGTCCAACCCGTAAAACTACCATAACGTAGGAAGCACATTGTCATCCAAAATAGCGCAGTAGGAATCATGAGCTTACCATGAATGGGGACCAAGGGTCCCAGCTCATACCAGGAGAAACACCCCCAGACCATAATTCAACCTCCGCCGAGCTTGACTGTTGGCACAATGCATTCTGGCAGGAGACGTTCTCCAGGTAGACGCCAGACCCAGACCCTGCCATCCGAACGGTAAAGGGTGAACCTTGATTCGTCACTCCAAAGAACCCGTTTCCACTGATCTCTACGGCCCAATTTCGATGTGCTTTGCACTACATTAACCGAGCAGCGCGGTTGGACTTTGTGATCAAAGGCTTATGGGCAGCAGCACAACCATGAAAACCAAGCAGATGTGCTTCCTTACGGATGGTATTCATTGAAACAATACTCCCGGATGCCTTGTGAAACTCCTTGCGGATGAGGGCCATCGGTTGGGTGCGGTTCTTCCGAATTTCTCTGGACAGCACTCGTCGGTCTCTATCTCCCAGTTTCGCTGGTCTGCCGACTCGGAGCACATTCCGACAATCACCGCTCACTTTCCACTTCTTAATCACATAGGCCACTTTCGATTTTGGGTACTTCAGATCGCTAGATATGTCCCTTAAGGATCGGCCACATTTGTGATACCCGATAATTATATTCTCAAAATCAGAGAGCTCCGAACTGCGAGGCATCTTGCATGCGACTAAAGCCTATGCTGTTTCCTACACGATATATACCGGCAGAGTCCGTGGCGTACCTTAGGACCGCAGATATCGTTACTTGCATAGGTGTCCAAATACTTATTGGTAGTCAGTGTATAAAGTCATTGGAAAACATTTACAATACGAAACAGGGCGTGCGGAATATAAATTTGTTGTACTTAAAAATGTAGATTTGAGGCTAAGTGAGAACTGAATTGATTGAATAAGAAGAATATCCTTAATAAAGTTAGAGGGAGTAAGTTTAAATGAAGTGAAGCAAAAAATGTGTATAATTTGATAGGCCCTGCAAGAAAGTTGTGTGGTATCTACATCAAATTGTTTATTATACCCGGTTGTAGAAGTACAAAAAGTGGCCATGGCACTCGCTCGCTGCAAGAAGCACTGAAATAGTATAAATTCATTGGAAAATATTTATTATGTGCACCATCGTGTTAGAATTATAAATTTGTTGTATTTAAAAATATACATTTGGGGCATTCTCTGTGGTTAATCATAGGGCAGAACTGGAAGCGAATCTTTGTGGTTAATGCCAGACTATTGGGGCTAAACTAACTGATTTCGTTATAAGAAAAGTCCATGTTGTGAATTACTTATATTGGGAAAGATCTGATGCAGAATTTATTGAGTTAATATCACATAGGTTGTAGCCGCTTATACAAGATTTTGCACTCCTTTGAAATTAAATTCATGTTGTGTGATGTTAAATACTACAAGTAGCGGAGTTTTCTCTCTCGCACAAGAAGTATCTAGTGTTAATTTAAGAGTTATATAAAAAGTTTATTTTAACCTTCTTAAAACTTGATCATTTGCTTCATTCTAAAGCGATAACTAAGTTTTCAGTTTAGGGAGGTCTGCAGGACTATGAGATAAGCTTCTAGATATAGCAAAACCCTATAGTATTGTGCCTTGAAATGCGAAATCTATGGCTCTGCTTTCGAATAGTCACTACCACTGTTCATTTGAAAAGGGAAACAAAAATGAAGTTTGTGGGATTTATTTCGGGAGAAGCATATCCCATATTTCTTATTCTATAAAACTACTGTTTTCAATATTTGGACAAAATCAAATATTAGCCGTTTCCTATATACAAGAACTTACATATCTTTCTTATGCTAGAAATGGAAATCGAAATATCCTGTCTTGAAATATCTAAATTTTGTATATGGAGTTATTGAAAGCTACAGCGTATACAGAAATCACCGAAAGACGCAATTCCACAAGATCCACTAATTATTTCTATAGAACTATTACTTTATTGCTGTCAATAAATTAAGAAACGCTCAGCTGAACACATATATTGCTGTATTGATTCCGTTAATTTACATTTCAAACTTGACTTAAATAAAAAAATACAAGTAGTTTGCATATTAATAAAAATATTTTGAGTGGTTAATTGACTTTTTAATCCGTCTTAAATAAATTTAATTTATTTATTTCAGCTTTCTTAGGATTTGTGTCCTGTGAAAATGACATATGTGTTACTACCAAACTTCAAGCTTGTATAGCAATTAAAGCAGTCAGCTTGGGTGAGGATGCCAAGGAACCTTGCAAGTGAGTAATTAGAAAGCAAATTAAATCGTTTTTTATTTATCTCAAAAGCTGTATTAGTATCTAAACACGACTTTGCGTTGCTTCACTTTTCATTCGAGTCCATTGCCAGAGGAAGGTACTATTCTTTCGTATTTAATCTGTCCTTAATTAATTAACAAACTAAACTATTTAAAAGCAATAGATGTAGTTCTTCACACTATTATTTTTTTACATTTTAATCTGATTGATTTAAATAAAAATGCATTTCGTTCGTGATACATATAATTAAAAAGATTAAACAGTTTTATACAATTACATTACATACTTGTTTTCACTTTTGAAACATACGAAAGATAAGATACATAACGTTCCCATGTTAGTCTAAATGCATATTTGAACAAAATAGAGTTTTTGCACTTTCTGATTTTCTTATGAAAAGAATAACTGATAATATTATATGCATAACTGGTCCGTTTGCACTTCTGTTTGAACCGCACATCAACATAAACTAATCACATAGTCGCCATGACACTTGAGCATTGCCAACGCTGTAGTGCGAATGCACCATCTCAAAACTATTACGTGTAATATGAGCATTTGCTTAAATGTGACCATATTACCTTAGTGCCCATATTTTCCAGGTTTACCCTAACTTAAAAGGAAAGGTAAATAGAAAAGATGGAAAATTAATCTTTAAATATTTAGATCAGAATATTGGACTTCAAGTTACTAAGAAATCAAAACAGAAGAGATACACGCCAAAGTGACACATAAAATTAGTAAAGCAACCACCTTATGTTTGTCGTTGATTTAATCAAGATCTCGATTTCGAAAGCATACACATAAAGGTCCTTCTTCATCAGGAGCAAAGAAATTTGCAAGACTGAAAGACTGCAAGAAATCCACAATACTGATTAGCCTTACAGATTTCCTTGCTCCTGATGAAGAGGGACCATTATGTGTTTGCTCTCGAAATCAATTGAGATCTTGACTAAATCTACGCCAAATACAAAATGCTGCCTTACTAATTTTACGTTATAAGAAACTTAAGGATACTAGAGTCATTTCAGCACGATACAAATAGTACACACTTTGCGAGATAATATATACGATGATTGCGCTTTGAATGAGATATAATAGAAAAACTACCGAAGCAATAATCTGCTTTACTCCAGTTGCATTTAGCGAACAACATCAAATTACGAATTTCACAGCTACAGACTACTTACTATAAATGGTTTTGCCAAACACAGCTTCAACAGGATTTTGCAGTTGGCACTCAGATGCATCGTTTTATACGGACATGCATACAAGAAATACTTCCATGTGATTTTGACGTTAGTTGAACAGCAGTATGGCTTTTTTAAAAGTAAATTAAAAGAACATGCACTAAGTGACATGTTGCAAATAATAAGCTCAAATAAGGATAAAAATATGTATACACTAATGATCTTTATTTACATCCAGAACGCATTTAATGCACTCTGGTGGCCGGACGTCTGTAATATTTTAAAATCTATAAAATGTACAGCATTAATTCTGATTTGTTGTTATCTAACAGATCGTCAGTTAGTCTAACAGATCGTTTAGTTCATTATCTAAAACGAACGTCTCAAGAGGCTGCCCGCAGGACTCCTGCCTGGAACCTCTATTGTGGAATATAACAGCCAAAACAGCATTTCGTGAATTTTGAGGTCTGGAAGATGTGCACGTGATAGCTTACGCTGATGACTTTGTAATTACTATCGTAGGACGCTCATCAGTTGAGACAACGGCACAGTACAGTATTTTCAACTGTCAAAACTAGGCAAAACGAAATAAAAAGCACTTCTAATTGGCAGACATCAGGCACTGAAGAGAAACCCATGTATTAAAATTTCAAGCCAATCAAGTTTGATACCAATCTTGGGAATCAATACAATCAATACTTGGGAATTCTCATAAGCAATAGGCTTTCTTGGCTTCCGCATCTCAGACAAATTAAATTAAGGATAGCTCAACCACAAAACTCAATAATAAAGGTTGCACAACCAAGCTGGGGAGTCCCTGCAGAATTTCTTAAAAACTGGATAAAACTGTCTCAATCGTCCTGTATCCTTGTAGCCTCAATCTGGGGGGACAAAACTTACCACAAAAGGAAAAAAATGCTCAATACAATTCAACGTCAGTAACTGCTACTCCTTACAAGAGCTTATCGTACTTCCCCAATTCTAGCCTTACAAGTAATCTCGGGAATTGCACCCTTGGACTTGCTAGTTGAAAGGGAAGCTATCGTCTCTAAAGTATTAAAAGTCTCTAAAGTCTCTAAAGTAAAGACCAATGGCACGCAACAGTTTTCGATATTCCGGATACAGTTCTTAAGCAAATCAATTGGAATTCGCAATTTAAGATATTCACTAATGGCTCTAAAATGGAAAATGGCATGGAAAGTGGGTTTTGCCTAATAGAAGGTACTCACTTGATATACTCATGGCGAAGAAGATTAGAAGCAGGTTATTCAGTTTACCAAGCCGAATTAGATGCACTGAGGAAAACAACAAGACTAGCCGTAGCCTTATATACTAATCAACATTCAGTCTCAAGCTTTTCAGATTCTGCCTCTGGCTTAACAGCGTAGTCTTGCAGATCTGTACCTTTAAGGGGACTCGTACACCTTAAACCCCTAATGATCTTCGAATATGTGACTGTTGCCAGAATTGGGATATTTTACTTATTTTAAAAGCAATTACTTCCAACATTTTACAGCTGACTACATAATATAGCTTCTTTGGAAATTAGTAACCAGAAAGTTTGTGTTGCTACAAATATTTTTGTAATTAATCCGCTTTGTGACAAAATATTTCGTCATGTTTCCACCTTGCGAGCATGATATTTTAAAAATAGCTAATGGTACATTCTTCAAATTTGATGGAATACTTTATATGGGCACTATTCTCTAACTGAACCAAAAATCTGATGAATATTTTAGAATTAAAAAATTGTGTGCACGAAAACATTACAGATTTTTTAATAAAATACATTTTATAAACTCAACTCCAAATAAAATAAAAATTTAACATGAAATTTTTAGAATTTTAGGTTCACAGTAGTTTCCAAATGTTATAAAAGCTATATATTAAATATGAAATTAAATTATGAAACAGTATGTTTTAAACTGTGCGCGCAAGTTGGAAATATGACGAAAAATGTTGTCACAAAGCGGATGAAATTATAAAAATATTTGTGGCAACACAAACTTTCTGATTGCTATTTCAGAAAGCAGCTATATCATGTAGTCAGCTGTAAAAAGTTGGTAGTAATGTCTTTTAAAATGAATATCTTATCCCAATGCTTGCAACAGTCACCTATTCGAACATCTTATGGGTTTTAAGGTGTATGAGTCCCCTTAAGACCAGAAACAATTTGGTCTCTTGAGGTACAGCAACAGTTTGGTTCGTGAGGTCATTCCTCAGGTCGTCCTCAACTTTTCTGGGTTTCGCAAATTTTCATTCCTCAGATCGTCCTCAACATTTCTGGGTTCACGCACAAGTGGGAATTCAGGGAAATAAAATAGCTGACCATTCGGCAAAAGCAGCAGCCATGTCCACATATGCATAAGAGACACAAGTTCCACTAACCTCAAAGCCTGATGCATGGCAATCTTTGATGCAGCAATGGCAAACGAGATGCAAGTCAGCTTTAACTGGAAGAAGAATGGTTCCAAAAGTATCGACAAATTTGCTGCGCAAAACGAGTTGGATAACGTGATTCCTCAATGGACATAGTCCTTTTCTAACTTCATCGTTTTCAAATTAGTGAAACACATCTATGTAACTGTGGCAATTTGAGAGATCCAGAACATTATACCATTCAATGTCCGAAAACTAAAGAATTCCTCCTCAATAAGCCAACTGATGCAAAATGGTCAGCATGGTTCAGTGCCACTCTAAAGAACAGATTTATACAACTAGCAAAGTTGGCAAAGACCCTCATGCACTGCCGTGAACTTTACCGTGCGGTGTCACAACAGCATAATGTTTGCTATTTTATAGTTATTGATAGAGATCTAACATATAATTAGCAGAAAAGTACCAGAATCTGTAAATTATACAATATATGCGATAAACTTCAGTGATTCAACAATAGTAGACGCATGGCTTGGCTCATCAGAGATACTATTAGCTGACAACTCAGCTGTAGTGAATTTATTTGAGGACTTATCTCACCGTCTTATATATATGTTTTCTTGCTAGTCTTGTAAGGATCCTAAGTTTTACTAATGTTTATTTTATTTTAAATCTTTACTATCACTTCTTATTTTCTACTTCCGGCCAGAATTAAAAGCTTTAACTTATTTATGCAAATTTGTCTGGCGAACGCCAAGTACTTCAGTTGTGGCTTTTTGCCAAGCAAGAGAGAGGAAGGAGTTATTAGAAGCAGGCCGCTGGCCATAGTAGTTTTACTCGTTTGCTGGTTGCCTTCAAGGCCAGAGGTTTAATCCTCTTGATAGTTCAAACGTATCGTTGTTTTAGCAGCTCTCTGTACTACATACGGATTTTCTTAAATAACGGCCAATCTTGAAGTTAGGCACTTGTATATTAATCCAAAGTTAGTTTTAGTTAGAGTTTTTAGTTAGTATTTTTATATTCTTACGTTCATACCACAAGTGGTTGGCCTCTGTATTCCGAAGTTCCGGAAATCGCTGTAAAGATAGAAAAATAAAGGGTTTCGTATACCCTTCCTGTGTGTATTGTCTACTTCACAATTTATTGAACATAGCTTTAGTAAGCTCCCTGTTCCGAGTCAGGACAGTTCATGTTTCCAAAGCAAGTAAAGAGGAACACAAGTCCTGATAGTGGCGCCCGACGCAGAAGAATAACCATGGCCGAGTTTCAAGAAGAACCTGTGGTGCCTGCAGAAGCGTCTCAGAATCCAGAAATGCCAGCTGCCGCCCTGGAAGGATTTGGTTACATCGTCCAGACCATGCGCGCATCGATGAAACCAGAAGCAACATTTAATGGAAACCGGTAACCAGTTTTTGTGAAAAATTGGATGACCACTTCATGCTGTATCCAGTCCATGAGTTCCAGAAAGTCACCTTAGCTACCAGCGCTTTGAGGGGCCAAGCGCTTAATTGGTTCAAATGTATAAGCAGAAGCCTCTTGTGTCAAGCGGGAAGCCCCACATATACTTACGAAAATTTCAAGACTGCCTTAGTAAAAGCCTTCCCTATCGTAAGAAATCGTTCCAAATTAGAAGCGGAACACTTCAGCATATACCAGAAACGAATTGAAAATCTCTCAAGCTTTATTTAAAAAAAAAAAATCACGTCTTTAAACTCTTGCATTGAAGCCGTCCGGATCCTGAGATAATCCAAGTGATTTTGCCGAGGTTACTTCCCCAAGTACAAGACTTTATTGAATTAAGGAATCCGACTACACTGGAAAAGTTATTTGAGCTAGCAATCCAGTTTGAAAGTAGAAGAACGGCGGACATTGAAAGAAGACGCCAGTATGATCAACGAAGCCAATTTGGTGCGCCAAGACCACAGCAAAGGCACGAACACGGCTACGGAAGCAAATCGAATCAGTGGGCAAGGAAACCTGAGTATTCAAAAACAACCGGCGAACGTCGACAGTTCAATAGTAAGCCAGAAAAAAAGTCTGAAGGCCAGCGGAAAAAGAAGGAAGGTATGGAAAGGAAGAAAGAAAATTTAAACTAAAACGGATTTCTGCTGACGGGAGGGTGAGGAAATCCGAAGGCCAAGAAAACCCCTCTTCCTTCAAGTTAAATACAGTTATTGTGAAAAATTTGACTCTTCCAAAGATTGAAGTTCTGGTGAACAACATCCCAGCCACCGCACTCCTGGATACAGGCGTGCAGTGTTCCTGTGTGGCAGAAGATATTTTTAGGAAGTATTTCCGTTGATATCGCATATATAATTCGGATAATATGACAGTGTTAGCTGCGCAGGGTGAAAGATGCAAATGCATAGGTAAAATACCATTATATATTCGTATCAAGGACGAGCAAGTAAAGATCATGTTTTTTATCGTAAAAAATTTACAAGCACATGTCATTTTGGGGATAGATTTTCTTTCAGAGGCGGAAGCAACTCTGGATTTTAACGAAGCGTCCCTTAAGCTGACGATGAAACCAGTTCGAGAAGAAAAAAGAGAACCACCGACCTTAAACCTCGACCACCTGCCTAAGGGAGAGCAACAAAAAATTCGACAAGTGGTAAGTGAATTTGCTTCGTTATTTAGTGATATTCCAGGATTTACTCAAGTTACTAACCATAGTATCGACACCGGAGATTCACTGCCAGTTCGCCACAAACCATATCGGTATGATAAGAATAAAGAAAAAATTATAGAGTGGCACATTCGAGATATGTTACGTAAAAAGATCATAACGCCCATCTCAAGTAGTTTTGCTAGCCCGGTTGTGTTATATAAGAAAAATACTGACTATCCGGTAACACATCCGAAAAGGTGGCGTTTTGCAGTTGACTATCGTAAATTAAACTCCATGACTAAATATCCGGTATATCCTTTACCTATTATTGAAGAAATTTTAAGGAACATAACTTCTACCAAATATATAGACTTAATGTTAGACTTAACGACTGGTTATTTTCAAATAGGGGTTAAACCGGAAGATGTGCCTAAGACTGCTTTTATGACCAAGTCTGGCACTTATGCATTTTTGCGTATGCCGTTTGGCCTTTCAGAGGCACCGGAACATTTCAGCGATGTATGGACATTGTGCTAAGGCCTGTTCTAGGAAAGACCACATTTATCTATTTAGACGATATCATTATTACTAGTGATAATCTCGACCAACATGTACAGGATTTAAGACAGGTGTTTTCATTATTAAATGAGGCCGGTCTAAGAGTTAATGTCGAAAAGTGCAAATTTGCAGCCCCTGAATTAAAATACTTAGGTTACAAAATATCTCAGAAAGGAATCGAGACGGACGAATCAAAAATAATCGCTGTGCAAAAGTATCCGCCGCCAAATACGGCGAAGAACCTCTCTTCTTTTCTAGGACTTTGTTCATATTATAGGTCCTTTATAAAAGATTTTGCAGCTAGTGCTGAACCATTGTTAAAATTAAAAAGGAAAAAGGCAAGATTCTCGTGGACGGCCGAAGCCAATAGTGCTTTCGAAAAATTAAAATAAGCATTAACGCCAGCCCCTGTTTTGAAATTTCCTGAAAATGATGAGAATTTAGAAATTTCAGCGGATGCTTCGGATTATGCGGTAGGAGCGGTACTTTCGCAAAATCAGCAGCCCGTGGCATTTTTTAATAGAACTTTAAATCAAACACAAATAAATTATTGCGCGACTGAGAGAGAGGTACTTGCAGTTCTGTTAGCAGTGCAAAAGTCCCGAGTCTATTTTGGAAGGGCGCCAATAACAGTGTATTCTGATCATGCGGCGGTAACTAGATTGTACTCAGGAAAAAACTTATCCCCAAGGTTAATAAGATGGGCACTCAAGTTACAAGAATATAATCTGGTAATTAAGCACACCCCCGGAAAGGAAAATATCGTAGCAGATGCCCTATCCAGAATAAAAATAGTTGAAGAAGGTAATACTGTAAAGGTGGCAATGTTCACAGCATGTACGATAAATTCCCGAGAAACTGTAATAAGCGAACTGGGTAAGGATCCTGAGTTTGGAAACATTTATGAGTATTTAAAGGATCCTGAAAATTTTATCCACCAAGATACTGTGGCGATAAGAAATAGGGCGGCCCATTACGAACTAATAGATGGTCTATTATTTTATACAAGAACTACGAATTCCAACAACGAATTTCGACCTGTTATCCCAGCTAGTCTTAGATTAAATATGCTTCAGGAGTTACACGACTCCTCTTTAGCTTCTCATGCTGGTATTCGAAAAACCATCCAACGCGTACGCGAAGCAGTTTATTTTCCTGAACTGCAAAAAATAACAAGGGCGTATGTCCAGTCCTGCCCAATATGTCAAGCAGTCAATTATATTAATTTCCGCCCGGCCGGGTTTCTAAATAGCATTAAATCCGAATTTCCAAATGAAATAATTGGCATCGATTTATTGGGCCCTTTCCCAAAAAGTCAGTTAAATAAAAGTCGGTATCTCCTTGCTATGGTTGATCATTTTAGTAAGTGGACCTAAATTGTTCCCTTAAAACGAGCCTCCGCGAAATGAGTTACTGATTCTATTTTAAATAAATATATTTTAAAATACGGGGCGCCCCTAAAAGTTATATCGGATAATGGTCCTCAATTTGTAAGTAATGTATTTGAAGACATGTGCCAAAAACTGGGCATACGTCATTTAAAAATGGTCCCGTATCGGCCGCAATCAAATATAGCGGAACGGGTCAATAGAAATATAGTGAAAATTATCCGTAGTTATGTTAAAAATTTTCATGAAAGCTGGGATAACTATGTCAATGAATTAGCTTTCGCCCTTAGGACCGCAAAACTTGATACGACGGGCAAAACTCCTGCTGAGTTATTTTTAGGCAGAAAGATTATAACGCCGTTAGATAAATTAGTTTATGTTCAACAAAAAGCCCCAGAATTTAAAATGGGCGATATAGAAAAGTTAATTAAAGAAGCAAAAAAAGAACACTGAATTAGCACAAAGAAAACAGAAGCTCTATTACGATATGAAACGACTGGGAGTAACTTATAAAGTAGGGGATGAAGTGTTAAAAATTAAGCATTCACTTTCTTCAGCGCCAGAAGATAAAACTGCCAAATTTATCCACGATTTGAAGGACCATATGTCATAGAAAAAATAACTCAGGCTGTAGTGGTGTTAAAAGCCAGGAATGGTGATACCTGCACCGCAAACGTTGACCAGATAAAACCGTTTTATAATCGTAATAAAATGCCAATATTTCAAGATCTTTTGCAGGATCCGGCACGGCAGGCACAAGCTCCAGAGGTGGAACAACGACAATCACAAGGGCAAGCCATGAGTAGACAGGATCAATTGAAAAGAAAGTTCCCCCGTTGGAAAACTGAAGGTAACAAGAAAAAGAAGCCGTTCCACCGACCAGAAAAGAGATTGCACGACCACCCCCAGAATGAAGAAGGGAGAAGTACGACTAATGTAAAGAGAGCCAGGAGAAATGACAGCAACTATAACCCGGCTCCAAAACGGAAGATTTACCCATCGGATAGGAGTCTACGCAGCAAATATCGACGAATTGATGAAGAAAGACCAGCTGAAGAGGCAAAGAAGCAAGAAAAATTTGAACAGCCAGCAACGAGATCCAAGCAACAACAAGAGAGAAGTGTCCTGGTTCCGCCAAGACCAGCTGCCATCAAACGGCCGAGACCACAAGCTGATGCTAAAAGGAAGGTCTTCAAGGGTGACCGAACTGGAAGGAAAAGAAAGCTCATGGAGGAAGGAACCGAAGGACGAAGCCGTACAAGACGGAAGATCAACCAGACTGTAGTCTTCGCCACTTTCCAAGCCTGGGCAGAGAAAAGGATGTCTGAATATCACAAAGATAAGTAAAACTTTATGTTACTTTGAAACCTTAAGTTAATTTTTCATTCTTACTGCAAGTGGCAGAATTCGAGAAGTTTTACCTCATGAGAGGCCTACCTTTATCGCCAAAAAGGCGAGAAATGAGTTGTTACCTATTTTGGTATTATGTTTTTCACTTACTCGCGAGTAAAACTAAAATTAATGTATAATAGGAATGTGTAAATACTTGAATATTGTAAAAGCATTGATAATCTTTGAGAAAGGTACCTTAAGAAAGTTGTAAAAATTATTGTATAAAATTTTATTTAAAAGATTCTGGCAAGAAAGAAGTTTTAATCTGAAAGACTTTTGAAATGTAGCATTTTAATGTAGAAGAATTGGCACTTGCTTGGAAAAGAATAGAAGTTAACAATATACTACTAATGAATGTTTTAAAATGCGTAAAATTAACCGCATGTTAATATGTCCTTATATACAATGTGAACTGTTATCCTAAAATTTAAGAAATACTGTGATATGTTAAAAGTGAAAATATTAGAGTAATGCAAAAAAATTTTAACTTATTCGTGTGACTGTAAAAAGAGCAAATTATTGTGAATATGTGTTAAAGGTTGAATGAATGTAGTTAGGCTCTCTGACGCTACACTTCAGAGTTAGCCACTTTTCGGAATAGTACCTCAGGGTTTAGAGATGAATATAAGGTGTGTTCTGAGGTCTTTTTATGTTGAATTTTAACACGTTAGTGTTTTGATTGCAGGCGGTAGTGCTGAACACTTGTACATAGACATGCTCGTGTTTGGTGTTTTCCTTTACAACACATGTCAGAGAGCACGGGGAGATAATTAAATAACGTCATGAATGAAATAAGAATTTTAAAAGAAAAATATAAATATTCATGTTACTTGCCATTTGATTGTGTAACATTTCATTAAACTAGTTTTCCTTCCAGATCTCTGAAAGGAACCAGATTTCAACTAAGAAACTCCTGTTTATAGATGCAGTACAGATGAAAATGACTTGTCCATGGAGTTGATAATGTAAAAACGACTTTTTAATTTCTAGTTTCTAGTGAGAAATGTTTGTAAAAGATTGGCCTCGCGTTAGATTCTAGAGCTAAAAGTTTTCAACAAGGTCGTTTTAGACCTCAGTTTCAAACTAATTAATTCTGGCGGGAAGTATGTAAGGATCCTAAGTTTTACTAACGTTTATTTTATTTTAAGTCTTTACTATCACTTCTTATTTTCTACTTCCGGTCAGAATTAAAAGCTTTAACTTATTTATGCAAATTTGTCTTGCTAACGCCAAGTTCTTAAGTTGTGGCTTTTTGCCAAGCAAGAGAGAGGAAGGAGTTATTAGAAGCAGGCCGCTGGCCATAGTAGTTTTACTCGTTTGCTAGTTGCCTTCAAGGCCAGAGGTTTAATCCTCTTGATAGTTCAAACGTATCGTAGTTTTAGCAGCTCTCTGTACTACATACGGATTTTGTTAAACAACGGCCAATCTTGAAGTTAGGCACTTGTATATTAATCCAAAGTTAGTTTTAGTTAGAGTTTTTAGTTAGTATTTTTATGTTCTTACGTTCAGACCACAAGTGGTTGGCCTCTGTATTCCGAAGTTCCGGAAATCGCTGTAAAGATAGAAAAATAAAGGGTTTCGTATACCCTTCCTGTGTGTATTGTCTACTTCACAATTTATTGAACATAGCTTTAGTAAGCTCCCTGTTCCGAGTCAGGACAGTTCCTGTTTCCAAAGCAAGTAAAGAGGAACACAAGTCCTGATAGTCTTATTGTTATTTACTTTTAATATATTATTTAATCAAGCTATTTCCCTTCTACTTTTATAATTTGTTCTCCTTTTTCTTCCGCCCCTTTTTTATTTTTAATACACTCGCACACACACACACACACATATATATATATACTTCCTTCAAACGTTAAATGTTGTAATATGCTAAACGCACAGCGTAACATAAAAACATCATATGAATAATGTAAAAGCCATAAGAAGTACGAATTTGTGCACTATGTAATGTTGTGCATAACATAATTGTGGATAATGTGCAATGTTAGATATTATCACTGAGAATTATGAATGTAACAGTCTAACGAAGCATAAACTTTTGCACCATGTAATATTTTATGTAATTTAACAGTATGTAATCTGTGACTCTTGAATCAGTAAATGTGTGTCTGCCAGTAGCTTTTTCTATCATCGGGATGACATTAATCCGTTAGGCTTAGGCTGGATGTCATCTCGACGACGAGAAGTAGTGAGAAGAGGTAAGTCATTATTTATAACAGCTTCCAAATTTGAAGGAATAGTTTTCAGAAAACTTCTGAGCAATTTTTTTTCCAGATTCGGAATTTATATTTGCTAAGAAATTGAATTATAGATGCAGTTTTAAGGAAGTATTCCGAAGCTGGATTTTTTCCAAAATGTTTGTCTCATTGAATTAGATTGTAATTTCTGATATTGACGGGTCCGATTCGCTACAAACGGGCTGGCTACATGGATATCTTCATGGCTTTCCCCATGAGTAATATGAATACGAGGCGATTTCTCTTAGAAAAGTGCTCTATGAAAGCTTCAATCGAACAAACTAAACTGAAGAAAGCCAACCTTGCTTGACAAGTCTCCTGTTTATTCAGGAAACAGAATAAAAAAAGAAATAAAGATTTGCAAGTTTTACTCAGAGCTGCATAATTCTGTACGAATTGGTCACTATATTGAGAATGTATAAGGCTTCATTTTATTTCGGTCTGAAAGAATCCCGTTCAAATCCTGAATGATTTTCCATATTAACATGTCTAATCTGTGCTTATTATCTGATCATTATTTAGTTTTAAATCTTTTATGAAAATATTTACATCATTCACAACAAAAATTTGCTGAACATAGCTATTTTCAGTAAAATGACAGCTTGAAACTTTCCTCGTTATTTTTCTACTTAAAGTATGAAATTTACATTTAAATTTATTCATTTATAGACTGGAAGAGAAACACGCTAATGTGACAATCAAAATCGTAAAAACAACCTTATATTTAGCGTAGGTATAATGAAACACTCAATCGATTTCGAGGGCAGCTAAAGGTCCCTCCTCATCAGGAGAAAGAAATACATAGAAAGAAGAAAATAGGAATCACAGAAACACGTGGTGCTTATCAGCACTGCACGTGGTTATAACTAGATTTTTAATCAGAGTTGCACTGGCCGCCTACTTTTACTGAGCCAGGCTGTCTGATCAAGCATAAAAAAATATTAGCGAAGTTAAAATAGGGAGCGAGGGGCAAATGCACATTACGCTCAAAATCTGAACTTCAAATAATGGAAAGCAACCACTGAACGGATTTTTATACCCTCTGGTAGTACCAAGTGCGAGGAGGTAACGCCATCTATCGGCAAAAATAATTGAATTAAGACAGCAGAATTTTAAAGGCATTAGGAAGGACTGGATTGGACTTCAAATCATTAACTAAACTTTCTAAATCTTTGTGAATGTGAAAAGCCTCAAGAAAATCCAATTCGCCTATGGAAGAAGCCTTTTGGATGATTTTTGCAGACCCAAAATCAAAATTATGGTTAAAAGTCCAGCTATGATACGCTATTGAAGACTTGTTAATTTCCCCTTTTTTGACATAAGATTCATGTTCCTTGATACGAAACTTCAACGCTCTTTTTGTTTGGCCAATATATCTTAAACCACACTGACATAATATACTATAAATTCCCCAAGAATTCAAGACAGAAACGCAATCTTTTAGAATCGAAGGGTGAATTTTATTAATAGGGGAGAAACCGACTTGAAAATTGAATTTCTGGAGAATCCGTGCAATTTTATAGCTAACAGAAGGATAAAATGGAAGCACGGCAAGGTCATTGATATTATTTCTAACAGTGGAATGTCTTCTTTGATGGGAATCTGAAAATTTTTTGACGGCTTTATCAATAATCACGGGAGAAAATCCACGGTCAATCGCAACTGCTCTCAAATAATTAAGTTCATTGGTAAGCAAAGATTCAGAGAAACAAACTTTTTAGCGCGCGGAAAACATAATAGTAAAAAGAAGCCATTTTTTGCTTAACAGGCATGACTTGGCATGGGGTGGTAAACAAACTGCCAAGGGTTTACGGTACACAGTGGTGCTAAAATCGGTTTCATTGCGGATTATAAGAATATCGAGGAAGGGGAGGGAATTGTTGGATTCAATTTCAAGAGTGAATTGGATGGCTGGATTAATTGAATTCATAATAGATAGAATCTCGGATAAATCCTCTTTATAACCGTCAAAAAGTGCGAAAGTGTCGTCAGCATACCGAATCCAAAGACGAAAAGATAATTTATCAAATAATTTCATCTCAAAATAGTGCATATAAATGTCAGCAAGTACCGGACTGAGAGGATTACCCATAGCCAATCCTTCAACTTGACGAAAATATGCATTTTGGAAAACAAAGTGTGTTTGACTTAGAGAAACTTTAGTAAGCGAAACCAACTCATTAATTTCAGTATGTCTGAAGTGAAATTCCCGAAGCCTAGTTTCACGAAAATTTAGTGCTCCTTCGACCGGAACATTAGTAAACAATGATTTGACATCAAATGAAACCATAATGGAACGAAGTGGGGAAATATTTTTAAGTTTATCAATGACTTCAACAGAATTTTTTACAGTGTGAATATTGTTATCAAGTAGAGGAGAAAATCTGGAAACTAAATATTTGGCCAAAGGATATGAAGCAGTACCTATGTTGGAAACAATTGGTCGAAAAGGAATACCGGTTTTGTGGACTTTTGGAAGAGCATAAAGTCTAGCGCAATTAGTAATAGGCGGAATAAGTGATTTCTTCAACTGAGTTGGCAGAATGTGGGAAGATTTAATAGCACTTTTTACTTTCATGAGGTCCGAAGTTGAAGGATCTTTAGGGATCGAGCAGTATGGGCCTTCATTTATCAATTTAGAGACTCCAGTAATATATGTGTGTTTGTCCATAACAACGATCTGTCCGCCCTTATCAGCTTTAGAGATAATGATATTAGTATCAGAATGAATTTCACGTAAGATCTCATTTTCCTTTTTGCTAAGATTAGAACCCAAAGATTTATTGTTAAAATTAACGTTATGAGTAATTAGGTGGCGGATTGTATCCTTCTGCGTTTCCGAAATTTTGGAGAATTTAAAGGCTTTCTCTATAGGGGCGATGATTTGAGGAATTGAAGGTTTAGATGTCTTTGAAAAGTTGAAACTATATTTTAATACTTTTAACTGATCCTCCGAAAGATTCCTATTGGAGATATTAACGATGGAGTTAACGTTTACTGTGGGAAGATCAGCTAGATAATTGGGACTATCCGACTGGTGTGTGAGTTTTTGGAATTTAGAAATGAGCACATTTTTATGCCGTTGACAAACGGTATCGGTTCTAGACCAGGATGTATGTTCAAATGAGGAAAAGTAAGTTTTGTAAGTTACGCCTTAAGCGTACGAAATTCTTGAATCATCTACAGTTTCTACTTAAATGCAAACATCAAAATTTCATTCCCAAATTTATACATGTGAAATGTAGCCTTAAAGCTTCCGTTCACGTTTCAAAAATTTTGCATAAATTCAAATTGGCACTTCTTCGTCACATTATAAGGGACACACGCAAACGTTTATCTAAAATTGAATTTGAATTATATTACCTCCATTTAAAAATTGCTAATTCCACTCAAAATGTTTTCTCATTTGAACATACATCCTGGTCTAGAACCGATACCGTTTGTCAACGGCATAAAAATGTGCTCATTTCTAAATTCCAAAAACTCACACACCAGTCGGATAGTCCCAATTATCTAGCTGATCTTCCCACTCTAAACGTTAACTCCATCGTTAATATCTCCAATAGGAATCTTTCGGAGGATCAGTTAAAAGTATTAAAATATAATTTCAACTTTTCAAAGACATCTAAACCTTCAATTCCTCAAATCATCGCCCCTATAGAGAAAGCCTTTAAATTCTCCAAAATTTCGGAAACGCAGAAGGATACAATCCGCCACCTAATTACTCATAACGTTAATTTTAACAATAAATCTTTGGGTTCTAATCTTAGCAAAAAGGAAAATGAGATCTTACGTGAAATTCATTCTGATACTAATATCATTATCTCTAAAGCTGATAAGGGCGGACAGATCGTTGTTATGGACAAACACACATATATTACTGGAGTCTCTAAATTGATAAATGAAGGCCCATACTTCTCGATCCCTAAAGATCCTTCAACTTCGGACCTCATGAAAGTAAAAAGTGCTATTAAATCTTCCCACATTCTGCCAATTCAGTTGAAGAAATCACTTATTCCGCCTATTACTAATTGCGCTAGACTTTATGCTCTTCCAAAAGTCCACAAAACCGGTATTCCTTTTCGACCAATTGTTTCCAACATAGGTACTGCTTCATATCCTTTGGCCAAATATTTAGTTTCCAGATTTTCTCCTCTACTTGATAACAATATTCACACTGTAAAAAATTCTGTTGAAGTCATTGATAAACTTAAAAATATTTCCCCACTTCGTTCCATTATGGTTTCATTTGATGTCAAATCATTGTTTACTAATGTTCCGGTCGAAGGAGCACTAAATTTTCTTGAAACTAGGCTTCGGGAATTTCACTTCAGACATACTGAAATTAATGAGTTGGTTTCGCTTACTAAAGTTTCTCTAAGTCAAACCCACTTTGTTTTTCAAAATGCATATTTTCGTCAAGTTGAAGGATTGGCTATGGGTAATCCTCTCAGTCCGGTACTTGCTGACATTTATATGCACTATTTTGATATGAAATTATTTGATAAATTATCTTTTCGTCTTTGGATTCGGTATGTTGACGACACTTTCGCACTTTTTGACGGTTATAAAGAGGATTTATCCGAGATTCTATCTATTATGAATTCAATTGATCCAGCCATCCAATTCACTCTTGAAATTGAATCCAACAATTCCCTCCCCTTCCTCGATATTCTTATAATCCGCAATGAAACCGATTTTAGCACCACTGTGTACCGTAAACCCTTTGCAGTTTGTTTACCACCCCATGCCAAGTCATGCCTGTTAAGCAAAAAATGGCTTCTTTTTACTATTATGTTTTCCGCGCGCTAAAAAGTTTGTTCCTCTGAATCTTTGCTTACCAATGAACTTAATTATTTGAGAGCAGTTGCGATTGACCGTGGATTTTCTCCCGTGATTATTGATAAAGCCGTCAAAAAATTTTCAGATTCCCATCAAAGAAGACATTCCACTGTTAGAAATAATATCAATGACCTTGTCGTGCTTCCATTTTATCCTTCTGTTAGCTATAAAATTGCACGGATTCTCCAGAAATTCAATTTTCAAGTCGGTTTCTCCCTTATTAATAAAATTCACCCTTCGATTCTAAAAGATTGCGTTTCTGTCTTGAATTCTTGGGGAATTTATAGTATATTATGTCAGTGTGGTTTAAGATATATTGGCCAAACAAAAAGAGCGTTGAAGTTTCGTATCAAGGAACATGAATCTTATGTCAAAAAAGGGGAAATTAACAAGTCTTCAATAGCGTATCATAGCTGGACTTTTAACCATAATTTTGATTTTGGGTCTGCAAAAATCATCCAAAAGGCTTCTTCCATAGGCGAATTGGATTTTCTTGAGGCTTTTCACATTCACAAAGATTTAGAAAGTTTAGTTAATGATTTGAAGTCCAATCCAGTCCTTCCTAATGCCTTTAAAATTCTACTGTCTTAATTCAATTATTTTTGCCGATAGATGGCGTTACCTCCTCGCACTTGGTACTACCAGAGGGTATAAAAATCCGTTCAGTGGTTGCTTTCCATTATTTGAAGTTCAGATTTTGAGCGTAATGTGCATTTGCCCCTCGCTCCCTATTTTAACTTCGCTAATATTTCTTTATGCTTGATCAGACAGCCTGGCTCAGTAAAAGTAGGCGGCCAGTGCAACTCTGATTAAAAATCTAGTTATAACCACGTGCAGTGCTGATAAGCACCACGTGTTTCTGTGATTCCTATTTTCTTCTTTCTATGTATTTCTTTCTCCTGATGAGGAGGGACCTTTAGCTGCCCTCGAAATCGATTGAGTGTTTCATTATACCTACGCTAAATATAAGGTTGTTTTTTACGATTTTGATTATTCATTTATATTTACGGAATGGGCATGAACCAATATCCCCAGCCGTACATATTTAAAGCATACCCAGCGAATAAAATCTGAATTCTGCACTTTGATTCGATGTGTTCTGGAATCCTAAGCCATAAGTGTTATCACTTGATGCGATCAAATGTGTAGCCATATTTCTTTTTAATTTTGTATTTGAAAGAGAGTACAGTAATTAATTATCAAAGATTTTGGAAATGAAGTCAGTATTTAAAATTCATGCCTCCAGAATTTTTACTTCCTTGTACCTAGTAAAAGAAGTTCTGTAATCGCGAAAATCTTCGGGTATCATATTTTAACAAAAATGTCCATTTTAACCTTTATGGAATGCAATTTAACGAGTTTTTGCATGATATATGCACTTAGGGACTGTATAAAGGATTCTTTTTTTCCCAAAATGAATCGCAAAATGGATTCAAAAGAGAATTTTTCTTGACGTCTGTACGTACGTATGTATGTATGTATCTCGCATATCTCAAAAAGAGTAGCCTCAGAACGTTGAAATTTTGTATCTAGGACTGCTATAACATGTAGTTGTGGACCTCCCTTTTTGGTTGCAATCGGTCGCAACAAATATATATGTAAGATAAAAAATATAAAAGCAAAGTTCTAAATTTAATTCGCTATAACCTTTATATTTTCATTTTAATTGAAAAATTTATTTATCTGTCTTAAAAATAGCGCTGTAAGTTTAAAGAGCATCATTAAAATTAATTATGCGATCTTACGTAACTCTTAATGCAGATGCCTCTTGACCAATCACCAAATTGTAAACCAAAACTAAAAACTGACACTTTTGACTCCCTCCCTTCTTTCTATGAACTGATACGTCACTTTTGCTTGTGCTTCCCTCTTGGCCAGACACTTTTCTGCAATTGTGTATGTGCTGCTGTATTCGCTTTTATGCAATAGTATCAAAATTGAAAATGTTCTTTAAATAGGCACGAGTAAAGCGCCGAGTGATTATAGCCACAAGTGAATTTAAATAAATAAAAGGAATTTAATCCGGCTCTACCGCTTATTCTTTAAAATGGATGGACGTTCAAAGCATCAGCTTCCAAAATTTGGGCTATCATTACATATGTTGTATATATATACCTATTCTGTTACTCGGTTCAGTGAGTTCAGTGCTTTTATTGATTTTTGTTGGTAAATTGTGCATTTTTTGCTTTAACAATGACTGAATTATGTTGTCCTTATATTCCGGTTAAAGTTTTTATGCCTTTAACTAGCCTGTATGCAGTAGTTGTAGTAGTAATAATTTAAATGTAGTTTAAATGCGACTAAGCTCTAACTTTGCAGCCATATTTGTTTACATTAGCAGAATGCTGAAGTAACTCAATTTCTACACTTTTAGTGTCTTTTTGTCCAGTGGGACTAAATGTAAACTCTCATTTTTGTGCACTAAAAAATCTGTCTTTTTTTCCCCCTAGCCGATTGCTTGTTTTTGAGTAGAAACTCTAATTTTAGTTGTAAAAATTGTGTTTCTAATTATTTTAACTGTAATTGGGGTTTTATGTTTTTCTACATTTTTCAGTTTTTCGGAAAGTATTTTGAGGTTGTAGAGTCATTAGGTTAATTGGAAGCAGAAAAGATGAAAAATATGCAACCGCCTTCGCCGGGAATCGAACCACGGACCTCGGGAATACCGGAGCAGCGTGCTACCGTTACACCACGAAGGCACGCTAGGGAAGTGGGAGATATACCTTATATACTCCCCTTCTTAAAAACCGACTAGGGTTTTTAGGGGACCTAGTCGCCAAATCCCGGGTGACGAGAATCATCATCCACAACCCTTTTAGTTCGGGCGCCACTTGTAGAGTCACTAGGTTAATTGGAAGGAGAAAAGATGAGAAACATGCAACCACCTTCGCCGAGAATCGAAACATGGACCTCTGGAATACCGGCCTAGAGTGCTACCGTTACACCACGAAGGCACGCTAGAGAAGTGGGAGAAATGCCTTAAGAGGTTTTATTTATTTTTGCTTTGCCGCGAAGTGAGAACTGAATTAATTGAATGAGGAAATATATCTCTAATGAAATCGAGGAATAACTTTAAAGGAAATGCAGGAAAAAATGCGTATAATTTAATCGAGCGTGCAAAGGAATTATGTGGTGTACACATCAGATTTTTTCTTGAAGTACACCAGATGTCTAAAAACCAAAATTTAATTATCTAATCATATGTTCTTTTAAGTTGTACTCTGCTACTGTCTATAACTTAATTTTGATTTTATCTAGAGCTGATCATATGATAATAATAATAAAAGTGTAAATGACACTAAGAACTGAGCTTTATTTATCACTGCACTGCATGTATCGAGAACATTTTAAGCTAACGACATCTAACAATAACTTTTTTTTCAGAATGTTTGAGGTAGCAAAGGAATGCATTCAAACCGTAGAAAAAGAATGTCAGACAAAAGAGGATCCAAATTTGAAAGATTTTATTTCTGTGGTGGAAGATGTCTGTAAAGAAGGTTCAGAAAGAAATAAAAGTAAGTGTCTTGCACATTTTATAACTTTAAAACTGCAATTTTGTTTCTTGCAGAAATCAAAGTTTTAAATAAAATTAAATGAAACTCAAACTTATATCAAGAGCGTAACATGAGGCTTTAAAATATATGTGGCGTAATATATGTATTTTATTATTTACAGTAACGTATTCCATTTTCTTTTACTTTATCCTAATCAGATTTATTAATAAAAATGAAGCAAGGTTAATATTTTAAGAAATGCGTTTATTGCTTTTAAACTGCACAATTTGATAAACGTCTATAGAATGGTTAAATTCGAAAGATAAATTTAAAACATTACGTTGCTGAATGGCAACATTATAATTACTGCTTATGTGCGAGGCGTTTGACAGATAATGTAAATTAAACACTTAAAGCTTCGGACGCAGGCAAAACTTGCAAAAATTTTGTAAAATATCTTTGAAGACCCCTTAAAGATGATTCTACTGAAAGATTTCGATTAGCATCATTTATCAGTTAAATTATCTATTGCTACCGACATCAGACGAATTTATCGACTACATTACAGATTAGCATTCGTTGAATTCTTATTTAGGATTATGTTCTAATGAAATAAGTAAACTATATACTAAAAATATTTTAGGCTACATCGATAGGATATTTTAACTGAAACTTTACTTAAATGCTTAAATTCAAGTACACTTTTGTGCAAAATTAAGAGAATTTGAACATTATGTCAAATTTCTAAAAACCTAGTGGGCAGATTTTAAGGAAATTTGTATAAATATATGTCCGTAATAAAGAGATGCACCATTCAAAAGTCATTTGATATACCTATGATTATCAGTAAAGCTCATAAAGCAGGAATGTCAAAAATCCATGTTGTGGTACAAAACAGAAAATGAGTCTAATATGGAGCATTTTTCCCTCTCACAGCCAGATATATCGGACAGCGTGACTGCATTCTGGACAGGAGACAGCTGAGGAGTCCTAGTGGCAGTCGATCTCCTTCCTGAAGCAAGACAGGTTTCATCTCCGGGATTGTTCTTTTTTTTGGGGGGGAAGAGATTAAATTTCCCTCCCAACAACGTTACAGACATACTGTATAGGGTTATGTTCAAGAGATCTGGCTGGCCAATCCATGCGGCGAATATCCCCACTTTCCAGTTAATCGTCGATCAGCTGAGCCTTATGTCGAAGAACCTTGTCGTTCATTCAGGAACCCAGTCAAACAGGCTGAACGGCACCCCTAACAGTCAAACAGGGCTCTAAGCTCTCTTCTGTATAACTCATAAAAGTCAGAGATCTTTTGTCAACATGCAGGGGCTTACTGCAGTCCAACATAATGCTTGCCCAAACCATTACACGTCCACTACCGTAATAATCTCTTTCCCTGGTTAGGGAGGTACGGTATCGTATTCTAGGCACTCTCCTAGACACAAGGAATGCGATAATTAGTGTCTAAACTGAGTATCGATTCATCAGTAAAAAGCATGGTCCTCCAATGAAGCCTGGTCCAAGGCTTATGTTGTCCCCACCATGCTAAACGCGTTTTCTTGTGTACTGCAGCAAATGGAACGCAAACAGCGGGTCTTCTGGCATACAGCCCTATCTCAAGAAGCCTTCGGGCAACTGTAGACCGTGAAACTCGTGTTCCAGTGGCAGCAGTGGCTCGTTCACGTGAGAGCTGTGAAGCTGTAGCAGTCTTGCTTCACCGCGCTCATGTGATGGATCATGGTCGACCTTCCAGGTCTTCTCAATATGGGTCTAGTGTCCTGAAATCGGTTCCACAAACTGCCGACGACAATGGGCTTACACTGAGCTCTGGGCTTGTGATTGGCCTGCCTCCAATGTACTGATCTCAATGACCCAATGTAATGACCAATGGCTGCCTCCAATGTACACCTGCCTCCAATGTACTGATAATTCTCCATTCAATTTCGTCATCCATACGTTCTTTGCTGCCCATTTTACCTAAGTCACCCATCTCTTGCGAGAAACATGGCGAATGTCGTGAAAGAGCACAGAAATCTCCCGAAACACCTCGCGCATATATCCGTCTAATATCACAGCTCCACAGACCCGCACGTGTATTCTTTCGTATTCGACTCTAAATATTTTCATAATTCTTCTGTGGGATAATTAGTATCTTTGGTCCAATAAATTTCACAAATATAGACGTAGTTTACAAATTCTTTTAATTTTGCACACGAGTGTATTATAACTCATACCTGTACTAGCATCAATACATTTTACGGTGCTGATACTCGTCAGCCTCCAATAGTTATAGCAACTCTGCAGGAAACTAGATTTAGTATGAAGAATTATTTAATGGAATTCTGACAACAATTGCAAAAATGTAGTTTTAATAAAAAGATACTTTGCAATATAAGATTTTTAAAGCTGTTATAAAACTGACTTTTACTTTTTACCAACTTAATATATAAATTGACAAATTTATTGCAAGAAAAACTAAATAAAAGGAAAAGAATTAATTTTGCGAGTTTTACAATGTATTCTCTTTGTGACTTTGAACACCTTGTAAGAGAATTTAAAGAAAAAAATTCTTTTTTGCTCTTGAAGAATAGGGATCTGTGTCTGATCGTCGCAGAAATCAATAGAATTTTATTCATAGTTGATGCCAAACTTTTGTTACAATTTACATAATTTAAAAAATTTAAACACTTTTGGGGTAATGCAGAAATTCTGGGAGGCGAAGCTATAATGGTTTAAACAATTCCAGAATTATACCTACATATTGCATAAATTACACAATAATTCATGCTTTTTTCTGTTAGAGAGAAGAAAGTGTTTTAAGAATCTTACATTTCATGGATATTTTGAGAAACCTCTTTCATTTCGGACACATTTACGAAAGACTCCTATTTTCCAAACCATAACCAAATTATAATATAATAATCGTGCATGAGAAAAAATTTCTTTTAGAAAAAAAAATTTAATTCAACATTGAATATTTATCTCTTTCCAAAGATTGAATGAAATATTTACAAATTTTACTGTATTTGCATTAAAATGCCAAGAATTACATTTTATCTGCATTAACAGTACACGAAAAAGAAACACTTTAGTATGAATATTAAAATTTTTCTAAATTCAAACTTAAATTGTTTTATAGGAAATTTTTCATAATTTAATAAATTATAGGAGTCATTATAGGAGATTATTTGAATCAGGAGACATCGAAAAAGAGTAATGTCCTCACCGAGATTCGAACCTGAACCTCTTGAATACGCTTCGAGTATGGTACCGTTACACAAGAAGGCACGCTGAAAAATGGAAGAACATTCCTTGTCTACTCTCCCTTTTAAAAGGCGACTAGGGATTAGGGGACTCGGTCGCCAAATCCTGGTGGTGACGAATTATTGTCCACAACCTTTTAGTTCGGACGCCACTGTAGCGTCATTAGGTTTTTCTAGACATGAAAAATGAGCAATGTCCTCGTCAGGACTGGAACCTAGACCTTTCGAATGTGCGTCGAGTGTGCTACCGTTATACCACAAAGGCATCCTGAAAAGAGGTAGAAAATACCTTATAATTTTCAGAACTCAAAATGAATATGAGCTTAAAATGTCGTGTTGTAACTTAATAGTTAATAATAGTCGTAGTTAGCAATCTTAAATCACTCATTTCAACAGTAAAAACAAAGGAAGTTTATAATGTTTTTATGGTATCTTGAGTCGAAGAAACGGAGAGAAAATTTTATTACGCTTTTGCATTTCTGGGACAAACTTGAGATAATTATGTCATAAATTATGCAAGTAACAATTTCGGCATTCAAAGAAATCATTAATCAGCAATATAAAAACCAATGGCTGGTAGTATAGCTCTTCGTCTTTTCGTTTTACACCAACGAGAGAAGGAAATATCATATGTCAGTGGTCTCAAAACTGGCTGTCCATGGGCCACAGCTCGGAAAGATATTTCCATTATGAATTTGTTGTAAATGCAGCCTAGAAAGGTTCAAGACTTTCATTATCTGAAGGCCAAATTTACATGGTTTTCGCTGTCATTAATAAACTCTAATTTATTAATAAAAATTTCATTAATTGACGGGAATCTATAAATGGACTTAACTAATTTACAATATGACATAAATCTTATTCAAAAATGTGAAGATACAGGTTTTATTAACTTTTAATCGTACTAGTCAAAATATAAATAAGCTCAATTACGAATTTTTGCCTTAAGAATAAATTCTTTGTTCGGGAATATTATCTGTACTTGAGCAGCTCTTTTTCACAACTGAAAATTGATAAGAACAAAACCCTGTTGACCTATGAACATCTACAATCCGTGATCAAGATAATTTCTAATAATATCTCTCCACGGCTACAAGCTTTATCAAAATCGAAACTCTTTCAAATGTTCAACCTGTAGTAAGATTTCCTTATGCAATATCGGGCATTTGCCTATTCAGCATTGGCCACTCCTAAGGCCAGAAGTGGTGGCCATTTTACTGTGGAGGCAGCTAATACAGGCGATCATTGTTGCCTAGTATGAAGGTACAAACAATTACAACCATGCCTTTTTACCGGCATTCAAGCCGGACACTTCGGCACCGCAGTAGACCGCTCTAACCACTGTACCATCTGGGTGGCGGTAGTAAAAACAGAAATTTATAATTATTTACATACAAACCTATGTATTTTTATTCCTGCATAGAAAAAAAATTAATAAATAAGAGAAAGAGACTAAGTTGTCATTATTTATTCTCAAGTTTTCTTCCTACTTGAAACATTTCCTGTAGGAAGATAATTTTCAACCCCCCAGACGTTATAATGTTTGGGGAAGCCGAATGCGATACCAAAGGGCCCGGTTCGAATCTCGGAGATGATATGATTGTAACTGTCCGTCCCTTCAAAGGAGGCAAGAGGGGGACACCTATTAGGTACCTCTATAATAAAGTAGCCACCGTTTTTAGCCTTAGTGGTGGCCATTGTCTGTGATGAATTGTGCCAGCCACTGGGGAAGGGAGATAATTTTCATAATATCTACCAGTTTAAATTAAAATAAGTTATTTAATGATTAAATAAATATGTTAAAACTATTTGAAGAAAACATGAGCCTGAAAATTTACTTTTTCGTTGTCAACATATTTGAATAAGAAAGTGCAACCAACAAAATTGTCTTGCAAATACCAAACTTTCAAAGATTTCGAATAGAAAATAAATAAATTTTGAATTTTTTTTCTTTGCAATATCACGATTCTTGTTTGCGTATATTTTTAAAAATTTTTAGTTAAGTGAAATTTAAAATATTTATTATTTTGCTAATAAATTTAAAAAAAATAATAAATACTTTGGCCCATCAGCTGTTTTCAGACCGCACATTCGGCCCGCCAGCAATTTGAGCAAACCACTGCCATACGTAATATTTTATTATTAGAAATTCATAAAGTTTAGACGTCGGAGGAATTCAAAAACAAACAAAGAAACTGTGAAAAATGTAAATTTTCGAAGATAAAAGTGCACCAATCTAAAAGCAGATACCGGGGGAAAAACGAGATTGGAAACGAAAATTGAATAAGCTAGAGTTAAACTTTTGAAGAGGATACCTTTAAAATTTTTCCTGCAAATTTTAGAAATTACCTGAATTTTAAAAGAAAAGTAGAGTTCTTTATGGTATAAATTTCAATTGAATTGTAGTACGAAGAATATTCAATCGTTTAATACTAAATGAAGGAAATTCACTCACATTTTTTCCTGAAAATTTGTATTTCTACCATGAGTAATATTTGTCACAATCTAAAAGTGGCAAAAAAAGTATTAGTAATCAGAGTGTGTCAAAAGTGGCCGAGTAGTTAAGTCGATGAGTAACGTTATTTCGACAAAGGTTCGATTCCTGACGATCCAGTTGACTGGACTGGCGTTTTCATGGTTCCCTCTACGTGTAACGTGGATATGAGAGAGTTTTCCTTAGAAAGTTCTTCGCGAATGCCCTTCTTTCTTCTTAGGCAAGTAGCTCTTATATACTTTGCAATCAAATAAACCAAAAAAATAGTACCCATGGTTTAATGCTACTGACAGCGATGTGATGACAGAACATTAGCTAGTATCAAGAATTAATTTTCTTAATTTGTGTCAAACAGAGATTTCTCAGACATAAAGCAAGAGGGAAAATTCATGGCGAATACATTTGAAAATATATTATAAGAAACGGAAAATTCTGAAAATGTATTATAAGAAGTGGGCGCAGTCCGACCCACCTAACCAAACAAGTTTGTCTTATGGTCATAACAGGCCGTGCATATATTATAAGATATTATCTTCCCCCTTTCCGCATGCCTTCGTGGTGTAACAGTAGCACACTCAGCGCGTCTTCAAGACGTTCATGTTCGAGTCCGGGAGAGGGCAATTGTTCACCTCTCCTGCTTCACAAGCATCCTAATGTCTCTACAGGTCTCTCTGGTGAGGGTTTGCTAATCTTTTCATGTCTCCTTCAAAATAACCTGTTTTTATATGTATATTAATTAAACTTCATCCTGGTGGGAAATGACGAAAGTATAAGGAACAAGATAACTGAGTAATAAATATTAACTCCTACAAGCTAGTAGAGACACAGAGATTCTGAATATGGCTAGTTGATCCTCCTATTAATATCTGACAGTTTCTCTTCTTCAATGTCTAAAACATAGATGAGCTTTTTCTTACTCTTCTGCATATTTCCAAGAGATTTTCTAATTTTATTGATGCTTGCCAACATCCACTTACTTGTGAATCCGACATGCTTGTGTGTACTGGCGCCTCAACTTAGAAAGCATAGCACAACTGTAAACAAACATCTCTCATGTACTTCTAAAATTTCATCAGGTTTCGTTTTTGCCAGTGTAGACCCAGACTTTTCCCAGACACAATGCTTAGATATCTGATCGCATATGTATCCTGTAGTATTGAATAGAAACTTTGCCGTCAGATTACCTGCCCACTGAAGCATTCAGATAAGATCTGTTAGTTATAGCCATCTCTTTTCAATAAAGCAAAAACTGCAGAAATCATTTCGCCGAAATAGCTGTTCTTTTACTGACTTATCTCCACCCGAACATAATGTTAAAACCAGAAAACGAAAGAACCTTATTTTCGAAGATCACATTTCCACACTTCGATTCGAATCTTGATAAATTAGCAATGACAATTAAGAGTTTAATATCAAGATAGGTATATTCCAGTTTAAGTGCTGAAAATGGCATTGAATGGTATAATAATGATGATTAATTTGATTTTGAAAATTATTTATAAGTGAATCGTTTCGTCTTGAAGTTATACAAATTTAAAATTGCAGACTATCTAAATTAATGCCATTTATTTCTACTTTTACGCCATTCTATCTTCTCAAACAGTTTCAATTATGCTTTAGAATTAATTTATTTTGCGGGTTTATGAGAGCTTTAAATGGGATAGTTCTGTATGACATTAATATGAAAGCAGCTGAATCCTCAAATTTTTATTCTATAAGGTAAAATCTATTGTTAATTTACAGACTTCGATATATGTTTAATTGTAAAGACGTAAGCTAAATTTTTATATAAATGCGATATACTCGTATGTTAAATTTTTATATAAATGCGATATATTAGTTAACATTAGGGTTAAGATAATGTTTTTTTTTTTTTTTTTTTTTTTTTGTTCATCATGGAAAGAACGTACAATAGCATTATATATTAAGTATGAACATAAAAAGGTTAAACAAATTAAAGAGCATGGCAAAAAATATGCTATGCCTTTTCATGTATCATTATTTTAATGGTATGTATGTATCGTACTTGAAGTTTATTATTTCCTCTGATATTTAGTAAACGTTTTAACCTATTAATAGCAATAGAATATTTTTTGCACGTTTTTATGCTGCTATTAAGAAACTGTATCCATAAAATAAATTAACTTACTTATATTTATTTGAAGATCAATATAACCTATTTTTATTAGAGTTCATCAAGAATTTCCCTTGTTTCGGGGAAACCATCGAAAATTCTTCCAGCTGTGTAGCATCTATTGTCAAGGACGTGACCCCAGAAACTGCCCAAGATCCAGAGAAGGTGAAAGAAATTACAAAGACTGTGTGCAAGTAAGTTCAGAAAGCAGCTATGTCTGTGATATACAAAAAACATTATCTTTCACAATAATATAACATCTTTACTGATGAGTCAGAAGTGATTTTATTGCTTTTCATTTCTGTCAAATAAAGGAATATTTTCAAATATTACTTAAGTACATATTAAAACTTAAAATCGCTAATTGACATCAAAGATCAATATAAAAAATAAAATATAATAAAATTATATTTGAGAATAATGTTACGAATTTTGTACATAAGTAAATAATTTTAGCGAAAATGTAGTAGTCCCTCCCCCCCCCCGGTAATTTAACTTAAAAATCTAAAGAAGCGAAGCTTTACCAAAAAGGTAAGAATACAGGAGCAAGTCTATTTAAAGTTTAGTAAATGGCTATATCGCTTAATTGGCGACCAAAACGTCGTGATATTTTGGTTCGTCCATGGACAAATTTAATTGGTATCGGGATTGAATAAATGTAATTAATCTAGATATGTAACTGTAACCCTAATGGGCCTTCATATGTCTTCCAGTAATTTCGAGAAGATGAAGGTACTAGAGATTTCTCTGTGGTCAGGGAAAATCTTTATAATACCGAGGAGAGGAAAATTTTCTCACTTTTTGTTAATTCAGAGCTGAATTCGGAGTACTGAAGTATTCGCGGGAACTTCGCTTTTTAGATACTCTTTGCACTGCGCTGTGTTTAATGTTCATATTAGTTTGAAGTGTAACTACTGATTGCCTCTGTGATACTGAGAGCAGCTGTAGAAGGAATTTTATGGAAAGCTGCAGGATTCTAAAGTGTTTCTTTGGGTAAAATGAATTTTATCATGCTATAATCGATTCAGTATGCATTCTATCTATTAAGAACCGTACGTAAGGAACAGTTTTTGGTGTCAGAAGTGGGACTGAATACCGGGGACAAAAGCGATGGATCAGCAACAATGATAGCTGTGACTGCCTTTGCTCTATTCCAAGAAATGATGGAAGAGGCAGTCAACACCGTTAAAGAAGAGATGAACGTTGACCACAAAAAGATGGAATGGGCCGTCAACTCCATTAGAAAAGAGATGAAAACGGGCCAAGAAAGATTTAAACATGTCAAAACGAAATGAAAAGAAAAAATTTTTGTCATAATAGAAAAAAAATAGAGGCTATGGAGTTTAGAATAGACACGGTTGAAGATAGACTTGAAGAAATTCAGAAATTTTCTGCCTTCCAACAACAAATTCATGATATAGTTCCTGCTACTATCACCAACGAAAGTAACAGTTTAAAGAAATCCATAACGACAGCTGATCACAATTCTAATGCCTTTAAATTCGAACATACATCGTCCGGACCCTCTCTAAAACTCCTATCATGTGTTCAAGACGCAGTTCTCTACAGTGGCAAACGTAAATGGACGGGATGCAGAAGCTAAAACCTGCCATCTTACTGCTTCTCTGAGAGCAGACTCAGCAGATTTCCTTAAAAATTCGAAAACTGAAGACTAGATATCAAAGCTCTATCCGGCGCGTTAGAGTTAAGCTTTGGCGAGAGCTGTTTAAAATGCTATAGCAGGCTTCAGTTAAAATCTCACAAACAGAAGCTCACGGAAAGATTCCAGGAGCTCGTCACGGATGTTGAAAGATAGACACAACTTACCTTTTTAGACTGCCCATCAGAATCCGGTAATGATTTGAATCCAGCAATTTTGTGATCTGAATCCGGCAATGTGTTGTTACACATTACTTTCCTAAGCATTAGGTAACCGACCTCGTTCAAAAGGCCAATTTTGGCTACAAAATCTCATTTTTTATTTCCTATTTTTAAACGTCACACTCTTAGCTATTAAAAATAGCTTTTCTTTTCTTGATATGTCTATTAAAGGTGGAGATATAGCAGTTTTTCTGAGAGACGACAAGCCGAAGTTTTGTTTCCATAGCGGAAGTAAAAGTTTAAACAAATTAAAAATTTAAAAAAATGCAATTTTCGCCTTTTTTGAGCTATTTGATAACTAAATAACTTTAAAAACACTTCAATTAATATGGAGAATCTTGCAAAGCTTTTTTATTATGTAATTTCTCATTTTCGTTTCGCAACGTGATATATGTCATGCAGTGTTAATCTTAACACTTTATTGATATTTTTTTAAGATTTACTTCACAGCAACCATGATAATTATAAAAGCTCTTCATAGAATCATTTGAAATTTTGCACACAGAGTTTGCATATTATTATGCATGATGTAGATTAAGAGTTAAAAAATTAGCTTCACAAAATTTGAATTATATCATTTTTCCTTCAATAGAGTACGCATTTTTTTTTTTTGGAATGTTTGTGTGTTGACTAATATACAGGGTTATTCAAAAAGAAAGAGCAGATTTCAAACATTTATTTCTTCCAAACTACAAAAGATAGAAACATGGTTCTAACGTTAATGGATAGACAAAAGTTTACAATTATGGTATGCATTGAATAACTGCAGTTTGTATGGCTTCATGTGCAGACGATGTTTTAGAACTCTCCATACTGTTGGTTGAGGAATTTTTAAGTTCTTTGCTTGCTCGCGATGTGGATTTCTTTGGGCTCCTTTCTTAAAGTGTACGAATACGCTCGACATTCTCGTTCGATGTGCGTGGACGTCCCGTGCTTTTTCCCTTTACAGATGCAGATGCAAACATCTTCTACGAATTTTCGAGACCACTCGTAAATTTGCTTTTGACGCGGTGGTTGTTTATTAAATTGACGGCGAAATGCTCGCTGAACTGCAACAATGGACTCTAGTTTTGCCAATTGTAGAACACAAAAAGACTTCTGTTGTGGTATCGCCGCGATTCCACTACAGTCTACCAACCGACAAATAATACCAGAACAAACAGCAGCGCCAATGCGGCCATGATTGGAACTTTTACCCATACTATACTGTACACTTTTCTCTATCTATTAACGTTAGAATCATGTTTCTATCTTTTGTAGTTTGGAAGAAATGCATGTTTGCTCTTTCTTTTTGAATAATCCTGTATTTAGCCATACATTAGTAGGTAATCAATATTTTCCCTTTATTCTATTTCCCTGTAGGCGTACGGTTGATATACATAAAATAAAGTAAAAAATAAACTTTTATCATCATTATTTTCATGTCAGTGATAGCTGACTTTTTTGTTAATTTCGATATAAAATTTTTTATTCTTTGGTAAATTTCACAAAACAATGAATTTTTATCACTTTTGCAGTGATTATATTTAAGTGTGAGTGAAATCCAATATAAAATTTCATAAATTCAGAAATATAACAAATCTTCTGAAGAAAGTTCTTTGAAAGAAGTCTGCTATCTTTATTTTTTGATTTAGGCTAAATGCAACGAAAATTAACTCATTGTGAAAACGAGCTCACGTTATAAAGCAATTAAATGCATTAACCTTAATCCTCAGTTCTATGTTCGTTTCTCTTTTGTGTGAACGTATAAATGCATGCACTTTTTAAATAAAAAGATGCTCCACGAAACGTTATCGCTACGTATTCTTTTTAACGCAATAATATAGCAAATAGGAATTGTATAGTAATATGTATGGCAGAAAAGCATAAAAATAATTAATACTCAGTTTGGTATTGTAAAGATATGCTGATCTTAAAGATTTTGTGATTTTGTTGCTGAATTTTAGGTATTGTAAATGAGAAGAAAGTGATGTTTAATAGATAAAGTTAAATTGACAAATAAAGAATTCATAATTTTATGAAGAAAACTGAACACCTATATCATAAACGGAGAAAAGACTGAAAAGGAAATGTATGGCAATAATTAACAAACTATCGTTAATTCTAAAGATATGTTGGTTTTAAAATTTTTGTCATTGTTAATTCATTGGTTTGTGAGTTCTAAACACTGTATGACCAGAAGCTTCATGCGATATTTTGAAATCAAAACATGAGAAATCATGTGCACATGAAAGCCCATTATTATCTTTGGCCCTTGTATCGGAGAATAGAATAATAAAAATAGTAGAGTTTGTAATTAACACTCAGCCGTAAAGATTACAAACAAATTGTATTCAGTTTGCAAACGATGAACCAGAAGTTGTGGTTTACTTAAAGTACGTCTCTGTTCTGTCATTTCCATGTTCTAATAAGGAATTGAAATGCTGGCCATATGAGATGTTTTTAAACCAATATATGTTATCGTTCCAATTTTCACTAAAATCTGTCCATCAGTTCTAGAGATAATGAACCAAATCGGAAAATTCTTATTTTGAAACCAGCGTAGTTTGTCCTGAATTCGGTTTGCTTGTGACTGAAAAACCTACTTGAAGTTTTTTCAGTGGATAATGTAAATATAATCGAGTTTTCCTTTAGGAATATGTTAATGAAAGTGTACATCTCTTAGTTAAATTGAATAAATTAATTTAAATTCTACGCATGAATTTAATAAATACAATGAACAAATTTAGACAATGAAACCTCGTATCACGAACTCCCCACTTCACGAATAAACTAGCTAAAGCCTCAGATGATGAACAAAGTCTCGAGTTACGAACACACAAATCGGCAACATATGATTTTCAAAGATGATTTGAGGTAACTTACGACATATTATTAACACTCAAGGAGTCATGGAAGCCTCATTTTAATATCTTCCGTTGCTGAAGTATCATTACCTGGCAACAAGCAAGTGGTTTAGTTTGGTTTATCGAGATTACGGCAAAGCACACTAGGACTATCTGCCTAAGGGCAGGGATGCCTTCGTGGAGGACTTTCTAAGGGAAACTTGCTCGTATACACGTTACACATGGGGAAAAGCACAAAAACGCCCACGCAGCCATCCCGTTCGCGGGATTCGAACCTCGGACCGAACTACCAGTGTTCAGCGACTTTACCGCTCGGCCTCTGGTGGGCGGCAACAAGCAAGTGACTTGGAGCTTCATGAATTCAGCTTGGAGGTAATTATGGCCGGAATGTATCTGTAGGCAGAGATTGCGTTGATTCTTAGGATGTTTTTTGTTATTTATGATATTGTGTCTGGAGACAAAATATTGGACAAAAGAAGATTAACAGTGAAAACCTATAGAAGAAATTACAGGACCGCCTAACCAGAATAGTGGTTAGCGACGCTGCTGGGAAAGGCATGGATGTTTGTAAATATACGTGGTCTGTGCGGCATGGGGGCACTTAAAATATGCGGGGAGCCGAAAGTCGTTTTAAGGGCTTGATGGCAGGGGAAGAGGTGTGAAAGACCCTCGGAACCATCACCACGTGGTACTTTCGATCAAAATTGAAGGCGGAACTCAACAAAGTCCTACCGTCACCTGTATGGAGCTCAAGAGTCTTGCCAACAACAGACGCAACCTTGCACTCCTTACCAAGATGAATTTTGTTGGCTTGTTTCTGTTGTCAGACAAAATGAGATAAGTCACAAGAAAAACAATAATAGTATTTAGAGGAAATATTTAGCTGAACAAGAGAGATGTATGACTTCAGCAGCAGCAATAAAAGACAATTGTGGATGAAATGCCTGAAGAGAAAGAAGCAGAAAGAAAAATTATCTAGATCTCTAATTTGTGAAATTTCTTTTGTCTTTCATACCACATTAATAAAGCAGCAGCAGGTTTCAGAACAAGCAGTGATAACTCCATGTCTCAATTTAGGATTACTTTAAAACGTAGTCAACAACATATCATACTGGACCAATTTTGAGAGAAACAAAGGCTCGGTAGGTCTCAGGTAGGGTCAAGTTACGTTTTAGAAACAAAGCAAAAAAGATAAGACAAGGTGACTTCTAAAGAAAATTACTTTATATCTTTATGGAAAGGAGATTAGAATCCAAACAATAGCACTATCTTTCTCATCATTTTCCGCTTTTCTAGTCCACTGTTCTGTAATACAATGGAATTAAATTAAGTTTCCGCATATTTTATCTACTTATTATTGTTCTTATCGTTTTATTTTCAATATTTAATTATTTCCATTTTTATGAATATTTTTATGTCCGGTTTTGCTTGACTATGACTTTGATTATTTGTGTTAAATTATATGATCTAGTCTTCTTTGCTAAGATATACTGCAACTAGACCTACTTGAATGTATGTTTAGCGACGTATCTCTCAAACTAGAAGACGAAAACAACAGAGAAAGGGTGTAAAAGACCCATTTATTGAACTCAACTATTTACAGACGGCACATACTTAAGTGCTTACGATTTCGCCAGCCACTTGTGATGAGGAACTTAAAGATAATGTTAAACTAAACTAAATTTAAAGGCAACTAGTAGTTTAAGACTGTACAAATTGATTTTAACTAGCAGGATGACTCAAAAACCTACAACGGCTTAATATTAATTTCGGCCGCAAGAATGCGAAGCCGAGATTCAGAATTCAAACAGCTGGTAAAACTAACGATGTGCACTATAGCAACACACGCTCTAAAGTTTTCGTTACTTCGGTTTAAATATACTCTCGTGTACCCTAACTCCTCTATATCTAGGCGAAACGCGAGGGAAATCATAAACGACAAAAAAGACAAACAAATTAAAATAACTATCAGTAAAAGTAATATACCTCACAAAATAAGACAATCATCTGTAATCCAGGAACGAATTTATCCATTTTACATTAATTCCTAAAAGGGAGAGAATTCTTTTGGTTTACCAATATTTTGGTTAACGAACGACCTTCAAGAAGCAAATTAAATTCGTGAACTCAGATTTCAATTTACCTGTCATATAGGATAAGTAAAAATTAGTTGTGTACACCACAACTTCCTTGTACGGAATACTAAATTTTACGCATTTTTTCTTGCATTTCATTTAAACTTATTGGATTGAACTAAACCTACTTCGCCGATAGCGCATAAACCACAATAGAATAAATGCATTCTTTAAAATTCACTCTATTTGTTTACCATAGCGTCACTCTGGTGCTAGGTTCACTTAACAGTATTATATTTCGCTCATATTATAACTCAGAATGCACAAAATTTAGATCATTTGAAGAATTATCTAATCGTTGCCACATGTTCCATTCAAATACTATAATAAATCTAGAACGATGTATAAAATTTAAGCAAACAAAACAAAAAAGAAACAGTTTTTCACACACGATTGAGCATTTTATATTCAATTAATTCAGTTCTCCCTTCACGACAAGGCAAAAATACATAAAAACTCAAAATATCTATATTAGAAATTACAAAGTAAATCTTAAACACTTATTTCCTCGAAAAAATTCCAGAATGAATTAAACATGATTTAATTCGCAATAATAAAAGAAGGCGTTATCTTTGTTGTTGCGAAGCTTAGTTTCTCTAGATTGGCAACAAATCCATTATTCTGCCAAGTTTGAAATGTAAATAAACATGGCCGCCATCGCAAAAATAATTAGGCTTAACCGCACTTAAACAACTTTAAATTGTTGATAACTCTAAAAATATTGCATGTAGATTTACTAAAGGAATATAAACCTTAACCGGAAGATAAGAACAACATAATTCAATCATTTGTAAAGCAAAAAATGCACAATTCACAAACATATAAGACTAAAGAAACTGAGAGCACTGAGCCGGGTAAGAGAGTGGATACAAATATATTTATATACGTTTGGTGCGGCCGATTGCAACCAAAATACTAGATGCACATCTACATGTTATAGCAGTCCTATATACAAAATTTCAACGTTCTGAGGCTACTCGTTTTTGAAGTATGCGAGATACGTATACAGACGCCACGAAAAATTCTCTTTAGAATTCATTTTAAAGCAGTTTTATAATTTTTTTGGAGGAAACGAGTCTTATATTCTGTCCTTACGTACAGATGTCACGCAAAAACATCGTTAAATTGCATTCGATAGCAGTCAAAGTGGATATTTTTGTTGAAATATGCTGTCTGAAACTTTTCGCGATTACAATACTTTCTTTTTACTTCGTACAAGAAAGTAAAAAAAAAAAAAAAAGAAAAAAATCGCGTTACAGTTGATTAAAGCAAACAATTTATTCATTTGATTACCCAGGCTTCTTGTCATACATTACACGAACTTCAAGTGAAATTCGTTTGTCGCGTAACAGACATCCAGACTGTAGTCCATCTCATTTCGAGGGCAAAACGAATCCCCCTTCATTCAGAATATTTCCCTGATGAAGGAGGACCCGTTTTGCCCTCGAAATCGACTGGGTTTTTACAAAATCTACGCCGAATACAAGGTTATCGATTTGTCTGCTTTATTTACCCGGCGAATATCAAAAGGCACGTAATAATACGGCTGAGCTTAACAGTTTCAAGAGTGACTTACCCCGAAAACAAACACAAGCGACTAAGGATTTCTAGCACTCTCTAGCGAAGTTAGTTGAACCTTCCTTATATACTTTTTTTTAACTCAATTGCATTCAGCGCGATTCTAAAAAATTTATTCTGGTAGGGAGTTGTAAGTGAAAACAAGAAGTGATAGAAAAGGGCTTTAAAATTAAGATAGTTGTTATAAAATTAAAATATACCTTACAAAGTGAAACCGGCATTTATAGTGAATCGGTGCAAAATACCGTTTCGAGACTAATAGCCCTTCTGGGCTAATGTCCCTTTGAGCTATCAATATCTTTAACATATTCCCACTCCAACAACATTGAATAAAATGGCTCAAAATTTGATTCTTGGCAAACTTGGAGTCAAGTGAAGAACACACTGACGTTTGTTCCTTTTGGACTCCAGGGCTGGTAAATATCGGAACTGTTGTATATAACAAAAGAATCTCACGTAGAGCATCTGTAACGTGTAATAAAAGCCTTCGATAATTAAAGTTTTATTCGATATATCACAAGCAAATATATACCAATTTCATATATTCTAAGTTATATATTCTAAGTTTAACTAAGTTTATATTCTAAGTTTATAAGTTATTTGATATATTCTAAGTTTGCATGTTTCGAGACTTAATGTGATGTTAATGCTAGTTTACTACTATTGTAAATATCCTGTATTTTTCTTTTCGTAGGCAAATGGATAGTATCGTGACATGTTTCGAAAAGAAAGTTGAAGATGCTTGTTCGAAAGACGTCAAAAAGTTTTTCCAGGAACTATATAACCCTGCTCTCAAGGTGGTCAAGAACAGCTGCGAAAAAATATTAAATGACGACGCTTCTAGCTCCCGCGCAGTATCTTGGCTTGTAAACCTTTCAGTGTTGGTTTTCTTATTCTTTTGGTACTCTCGCCGATAAGGAATATGAAAGCTTATTCTTTTTCCTGCGATTTAGATCATTAAAATTAAATGTATATAATAACGCAAATATGATTAAATTCTTTTAAAAATATTTACTTTTAAAGCAATATACTATGTGATTTATTCAAATAAAGCATAAAAACAGTGAAGACATATCTCATTTTATTGCGCTTTTTTTTTAAAAGCCGACAGCTTTTCGCAGTCCTGAATCAAACCAGCGATGGTACATTCGATCATAGTTTAGTAGTTTCCAAATATTTCGGAATATTTCATGTTTTTCATTATAAGTTATAAGATTTATTGTTATAAGATTCTGTTTAAATTGATTGCCCTTGCTAACTAGAATACTTGAGAAGGGTGTAGCGACAACTCGCTGACTTCTTAAAACTCCAAGAATAAATCCAAAGAAAGGTTCTTTAACGTAAGATAGGAAATAAGAAACTAAACGAGTGCTAACTAAATAAAATCTAGTCGAAGCTCTACAGAGATAACTAGCTGCGTTGGCCCTTATTTGAACCTCAACCCCTCAGTCCCGAATACTAAAAGACACGTAGCAATACGGCCGAACATAGATTTGGCTTAAAGCAACGGAGTGGCTAGAAGGCAGAACATGCTGTACTGGAACTCAGTCAGGGATTCCCAACTTTATGCCCGAGGGTTCCATGGCGCCTGCCGATCGTTTGACATGTGCCCTCTATTGTGCGATCACAATAAAAATGTTTTAGTTTTCAATAGAATTCTATGTGAAAGTTTTCTCATTTTTAACCCTTTGCAGCACAGTGTGTCCAGTCTGGACACACCATAAATTTCCTTCTGTACGCACAGTAAAATTGAATGAAAAAGGATTTATAGGTACTAAAAGGATTTATAGGTACTATAGGTTACTCTGAACCTTCTTTATTTATAGTAGATGGCAGCTCAACACAAACCAGTCCATATACTTTAGCCATGTTTAGTATTTTAAGACCCTCATTTTTCAAAGAAATCTTCCAGATTTTTTAGGGTATAAAAGGAATTGTTTGAAAAGAAATTTCTATTGGCTGTATGCTAATCTCCTTATTATATATTAATTTTAAATTCTTGCCTTGAAATCTTGCCTAAAATCAAACGGCGAACCCTAGGTGTGCCCAGACAGGACTCACCGATAATCTAAAACAACTGAGAGTCTGCATTCTTTGTTTCTCTACATCTCATCGATCAGTTCATTAACAACAATACTCGTTTCAGCACTCTTTTCGAAGCTCTATTCAATCAGTGTGCCCAATTTTGGGTACACCCACAGAATTATAAGATAAGTGCTATCTTCACAAAATTTTACTTGTGTACTCCTCTAGACCTAATTAGACTGCCTACCTTTTTCTTATCGCCGGCCAGCGGCCGAGCGGTAAAGTCGCCGAACACTGGTAGTTCGGTCCGAGGTTCGAATCCCGCGAACGGTCTGGCTGCATGGGCGTTTTTGTGTTTTTCCCCATGTGTAACGTGTATACGAGCCAATTTCCCTTAGAAAGTCCTCCACTTAGGCAGATAGCTCTCGTGTGCTTTGCCATAATTAAATACACACTTTTTTTATCAAAACTCCAACTTTAAAAGGTAGCATGCCGGAAAGGGTTAATGAAATAGAAATTGCATCAACACAGATACCAGCGCAAAACGAAATGCGACCGATCTCTTTTTTTTATGTGCATGTATTATTAACTCTATCCAACTGTAAATTGACCTTGAAAAAGTAAATGGTGCCCTCCGTCCGACTGATATTCTAGAATAATGTGCTCTTAGGGACAAAAAATTGGGGAACCCGTATTCTAAGCTTTTCAACGGAAGTGACCGAGACATTGCATACATTGGTTCTACTTCATTTACATAAAATGCGGTTCGGAAAACTCATTCTGGCAGGTAGTTGTAGATGAGAAACAAAAGAATAAAGTAAAGGGTTTCAAAATTAAAACTAACTATTATGGAATTAAAATAAACCCTACAGTGTCAATGCTTACTAGTAGATTAATTAATTATTGTAAAATGTTATATGATTTAATAGTATGTTAATCGAAAATAAAGTCACTTACATGGTAATTGATCCAAGTGTTTGTAAGAAATCCCATTTTACGTATATTCAGTACTGCTCTTTATCCTCAGGTAATATGATATAAATCTTACTGGAAATGCGTGATACCGCGGACAAAGGTGAGCATTGTACTAAGCAAGATATTCATGTAACGTGCATAAAAAAAATAGTTTGATTGATAAATATTTCGTATAACACTTTAAAAAAGTTTATCATATGATACACTATATTACGTCTTACAATGCTAAATAAAATAACATAAAGCGCTTTGAAGTTGAACAGAATTATTGCAGTATGTAATGTTCTCCCTGATCCCACTTTAAGTGGAGAAGAATGTAAAGAATTACCCCATTTTTCCATACATGCTCATGTAGCATCAGAGGTTAATATATATATTTACACAGAAAATGGAATACTGTATTTCTAGTCTAAGCGAAAGCACAAAATTTTTCATGTTTCCTTTACCGAAAAGCCTCTAAGTAGCCTAATGGTATATCTTTAATATGGAAGGTAAATAAGTTTGATGTAAGACGAATAAGGCGACGAAAAAGTGATGGCAACCCTTGTCGCATTAATGGCATATTTACCATTTCTCCTATGAGTACAACTTGAGAAAAGCTTTCTGTCATATCAGTCAGATAAAGATTTTTAAGGTGCAGAAGATGAAAACACCCAAATCCTCTTTAAAACTCAGGAAGATCAGTAAATGATCGTTACTAATTGTATCCTTTGTGACGTTGAAAAAACGAAAAGCTAGTATAGTGGTTCTCCATCTCTTTTGCCCCATGCACCCCTTTTACCTTTGTTAGACGATCATAGTCTCCTCCTCCTTTCCAAAACCAGAAAAAATACATACACAACTAACTTGGATTAATTTTTAATGTGTTTTATAAATTTAACAAGAAAAGTAAGGAAAACATTCATAAATATCAAAACCTGAATAAAATTAGATTTTACATTTATAATCTAAAACTAAATATTTGATAGGCAAATAAAAAGCTGACCGCATTCCTTCCAGAATCTATAAAATCCCTTCAGGTGGGAATTTTATGGTTAATTTTTATTTATACTATTGTTGATATAATTAATAATAAGGGATTTCCTCCCTGAGTAAGAACCTCCTGATGAGATCCTCTTGTATACCTGATTAATCCTCTTATATACGGCCAGCAGATAATCAAATTAATCGCATGGAATAATCTTGTGGCCTGATGAAAATAAATGTACGCATCTGTGTTTAGTAGGCACAGGTCCTGATCTTTTTTAAACAGCTCTAATCGTCGTCCTCGAACACTCTTATTCTAGCTGCTCTACATAGGACTGTATCTGTCACAAATAGGTAAAACTTTGCAGAATTGGCCTATCATGATAATTTAGAACAGAAGTTATTATTTCTGTTGAAGAACGCTTGGCGGAACCTGGAATTTAAAAGGGATAAGTTGCTTATAAAATAAACTTTATCAAGTTTTACAGCTTTTGTGACAATTACTTACACCGGAATAGTGCTATGACTTTGTATGAGATTTGTAACAATGGCAGCTGTGATATTTAATGCCACAGGGTGATCGCTTCTGAAGCCCCCCCTTTTTTTTTTGAACTACAGAAGATGATATCAGTATCAAAACCTCGGCTGAAGTTAGTACCTTACAGGTAGTAGCTAGGCCAGATTACCTGTGGTACCCCAGGTGACTGACATATTGCTGAAACTAGCTAACTGTTAAGCTTGGGCGCCAATTTTGAGAGAGACCACCGATAAGTGCAGTCCGAGGGCCTAACGCTCTGCCACCAACTCTTTAGAGGATTTTCAACTTGCCGTTTATTTTCAGTGCTCCTTGCCACACACATCCTATACGCTTATAAACATCCCTGCCTCTCTAGGATTCGAATTCGTATCCATCGGTATGGCAGTCAGTTTCACTAACTGCTATACCGGCTGGATGGTTAGTATCTCTAGTATACATTCTCATGAAAACCGGGAGATTTAGACATGGACCTTCCACAATAAGCCCAACACGATTGTTTAGAATTAAATGTAAATCTTGATTGCAACTATGAACCGAGCTATAATAGCGAAGGGAAATTTTGCCGAAACACCACACCACAAGCTGTAGACGAAGGTAATTTTAGGAAGTCGCAAATTTCAATCAACCGAAGAAAGTTTTTCTCACTCAGAGGCATCAAGTAAAATTCTCAAGCTTTTTTGTGCTAATTATGTTGGAGAATTTTCATTGTTTAGTCATACATGCGTAATAAATGGTAGAATAGACTAATATCTATTTACATGTCTAGTAATCATAAAATACTTTCAAACTTTTATGTTGGAACATAAAACTACCTATACTAATAAAAGCTTTTCTTGACGACGTAATAATTTTTTCGATAATGGATAAAGAAAGTTTAGCAGCAATCATAGCCAATTGTATTCTTTCTTTAATTGTAGGACTAATTGAAGTTGATTGTTTTATACTCATAGGATACGCAGTTCGCTTCCTACTTTTTTCACATTTCTCTAAATCTCTGAAATATTATTCAGTATAGTTAAAATTATTCCCAAACTATAGCTATTTATCATAAACTGAGAGACATTATCAACATATCAAAAGAAAACATTTTTAAATACAAATTTCAATTATCAAATAAGGATTACATGATACATTTAAGGAATAAAACACTTTTTTTTGTGTGCAAAATCTTCCTTTATTTTTTAATGCTGTTCTTCTCCCAATATACCCAGTGATCCACTTTTGCATTAAAAAAAGCTGATGTCTGCACTACATGATTTCCTTGTACGGAATATTAAATTATATGCATTTTTTCTTGCATTTCATTTAAACTTATTGGAATGAGTTAAATCTACTTCGTAGATGGTGCATAAACCACAATAGAATGAATGCGCTCTTTAAAATTCATTGTATTTGTTTACGATAGCGACACTGGCGCTAGATTCACTTCACAGCGTTACATTTCGTTTAAATTGTAACTAGAAATGCACAAAATTTATATCATTTGAAGAATTACCTAATCGTTACCACGTGTTCTATTCAAATACTATAATAAATCTAAAACGATGTATAAAAGAATTTAAGCAAACAAAACAAAAACGAAGGAGTTTTTCCCAGACGATTCAGTATTTCTCATTCAATTAATTCAGTTTCCACTTTGCGGCAAGGCAAAAATACATAAAAAAACTCAAAATATCTATATTAAAAATTATGAAGTAAATTTTAAACACTTATTCCATCGAATAAATTCTAGAATGAATTAAGCAGGATTTAACTCGCAATAATAAAAGAAGGCGTTATCTTTGTTGTTGCGAAGCTTAGTTTCTCTAGATTGGCAACAAATCCGCTATTCTTCCAAGTTTGAAATGTAAATAAACATGGCCGCCATCGCAAAAATAATTAGGCTTAACCGCACTTTGATAATTCTACAAATATTGCATGCAGATTTATTAAAGGCATAAGATAAGAACAACCATGCAGGAACAGGTATAAGAACCGGAAGATAAAAGCAACATAATTCAAGCATTTGTAAAGCCAAAAACGAACAATTTACAAACATATAAGAGTAAAGAAACTGAGATCACTGAGCCGGGTAAGAAATAGGCTATATATATATAATTTTGGTGCTGCCAATTGCAACCAAAATACGAGGTGCACATCTATATGTTATAGCAGTCCTATATACATAATTTCAACGTTTTTCAGGCTATTCGTTTTTGAGATGTGCGAGATAGGTACATACGTACGTACGTACGTACGCACAGACACTACGAAAGATTCTCTTCAGAATCCATTTTAAATCGGTTTTTAATTTTTTTTTTTTTGGGGGGGGGGAAGTCTTTTATTCTGTTCTTCCGTATAGACGTCACGTAAAAGCATCGTTAAATTGCATTCGATAGCGGTCAAAATGGATATTTTCGTGGAAATATGATGCCTGAAGCTTTTCGCGATTACAATACTTCCATTTTACTTCGCACACGGAAGTTAAAATTAGCTTATAAAAGAAACCGTGTATTTCCATGTGGCATAATTTTAATGTCAACTGCATAAGAACAATTTTTAATCTCTTTAATTATCAGTTTTTATTTATTTTTTAAATGTGTATAATAATAAAGCAATCAGATTTCAACTTTGATTAGCAGATGTCCGCTCCGTAATTGTTAGTTACAACAGAGTCTTTTATATGTTTTGTACCTGAAGACGGAAAGTGCAGAAGACTAACAGGAGAGAAGATAGAAAAAAGTAATTAAATTAAAATTCGAAAGTCTGGATAAACTAATTTAGTTTCTGTTCAACTTCATTTTGATTTCTTTATTCAAAATTCAATTAACGAAATTTAAAATTATTGCGAGCTAAAGGTTATTTTCATAACACACACGTTAATGCTTTGTTGTGGCATCTGCAGAAATTTGCGTCGGTTTCGTTTTCGATCCAGAGGCCAAAAATAAATAATATCAAAAATCATACCCATTATGTAAAAGTTAAACACATAAATCATGATTCTATATTTCAGAAAAACAAAATTAAACAACGTTTTAAATTTACCATGCATATTATCATATGAAAATTGCTAATTTCTTATTGTAATGAAGTATAACTTCGAATTTTTTTCCTCCTTACAAGATGGTCACCAGATGCCGCGCAAAAACATCGTTAAATTACATTCGATAGCGGTCAAAATGAATATTTTCGTTGAAATATGATACCTGAAGCTTTTTGCGATTACAGTACTTCCTTGCGTATAACTTTATAACATGTGCTAACAGAGACGAATATTTCTCTGCGTATCTTATAAAAGTCCAAAATCCTTCCTCAGTTTCTTTCAAGGTAACTTTCTTGGCTCTGTGTATAGTCTTTATCTTCCTCCTCGTCGCCATCGTCATCTTTTTTCTTTCCCAGTACATGTTCGATTGATTCGTCGTCATCTTTAAAGAATGGGGCGTAAGAAGAATTGTGAACATCCACACAAGCCTGCACCTCTTCTTACTTTCCTCGAATATGTAACTGAATTCAAGATATCGGACACGGGCGCCGGACGTGTTTTAAAACCAAGAGGATCTTTGTTGTCTACGAGCAACAATAACAAGATAAAGTTATGTTTATCATATCTTTTCAGGTACGAGAAAAAGTAAATATGGGGTATTTTAATATGATTTTTTCTGAAAAGCTTTGTTACGTTGGACGGCAAAAATATAAAACAAATGTTTTTCACATTTAAGTTTTCAGATTGCTAATATAGTACACATATTTCATCGCATAATTTCGTTTACTTCGGATCTAAATTTAACCTCGGATTAAAATTAGCTCGCATAAACTTCGGATTTAAATTTAAATTTACAAAAGTGTCATTATTTTGATATTACCGGTTACTTAAGAGACACCTACGAGAAATTTTTACTGCACTATAAAAGTAAAGCAAGATAATTTATTACTTACCCTTCATTTTTTTTTTTAATTTCAGAGAAAATATATTTAATTTATTTCAAAAATTAGCATTTTTACCATTTAAGCACTTTTCTTGTTAAATAACTAAAACTATATCTTCTTCACCTATCCCCTGAAATTATTTCTTTTTTTACGCCATCTCTATTCTTTCTTATACATCGCTTAAATTTCTCAAGGATACTTTTTATTAAAGGAACCGTATATTCAAGCTAACACGGATACGGATATAATATACGTGTGCCAGCCTATCGCCCGATTACTCGCTCAGTAAAAATTTTCCTAATACAGTGACTTTGAATTTCGATGAGTTGAATGCTTCCAAAGAAAAATACGAGATAAAAGAAAAGTGAAGACCTTTGTCCCAGTGCAGTGATGAATTCCAGGATTAATATTTCAAAGAAAATTCCAGGACTGATATTTCAGGTATGCAACCAATGAAACAAATGAATGGAATAAGGTGATAAGTGACAGGCGGACCAAATAAAGATAGTCAAATTATGTATGATTCTGCGTATGAAAATTTCGAAATATACAACCCTGCACAAAATTCTAAATTTTCAAACAGTGAAGATGCAATATAAATAATAACACAGATATAAGTAAAACCTATGCATTAATCAACTCTTAGAATTAAGAGATATATCAATCTCAGACGATAATCGAAATACCTTTCAAACTGCTAAAGTATGACGTAATTATACCTTCATTATTTAACAGTGGAAATTAAAACTCATAAATTATATACTTCTTAATTCTTTAATTGTATATTGTTCAAGAATTATAAAATGTGTTTTATTCTGAAAATAAAAATAAGCTACGTTATTAGCTAGATTATATTAATTTTTATGCAAATACGACAGAATGGGACATGACGTAAGGATATGCAGTCAAATTAAAATTCTATTTACTATAGTTTCATAGCACGAAGAGATAAACATAATATTTAACAAATATTCTATCGAAATGCGTACTAACGGTAAGTTTATTTCCTTTACTATTAGATACCCTTTTTTATGTTCGTTCGCCAAACAGCAATCGTCAAACCACTAATTCCTTACCTTAGGTCCATTTCAGTCAGATGCTAAACTATAGCGTTAGGGGTTACAAAAATCTGCAAGTTCTTTTCAGGTCTAGAGATGGATCAAAGCTGGAAAATGTAAATTATTAGGCTCGCTAAAGGTAAGTTTGTAATTCATCTTGGTTTTATTTGAATATAAAATCTAGTGACTTTCTTTCAGTAAAAGGAAATTTCCATTAGTCACATAAGTTGACCTAGTCTGATATATGTACATTTATATATACATATATCTCCAAATCGGATATCTCTCGAAATCTGATATATGTATAAACGTATATTATATACCTAAGATATATTGATGTTGTAAAAATCCCAGAGCTCGCTTAATTTAGTTGATTGAAAAAAAGTGTATAAAAGGAAAAGCATCTGTAACAAAACGTTAGCATATGATGTTCCTTAAATTATAATTAATTGTGAAGATCAGTTGTTTACTTTATGTACTGGAGTGCAGCTACTAAGTGATTTTATATGTTAATCATCATTTAAAATGTATTTGTGACTATTTTTTGGATATTAGTCAACTTTCTTCAAGACAGAAAAATTAGAAACGTTTGCACTAAATATATCTTAAAAATCTCTGAAGTCACTATCCAACGTAGTGTATAAAATGTTGGGAATGTAATATAAAACTGAAGCATACAGAACTGTATAGAAGTTCAAGTTTTATATTCACTTTTCTTATCATTACAATGAAATATAAGCTTTCCAAAACTTCTTAATTGTATAGTTCAATCTTACGTTATAATTATGCTTTAAGCTTTGGTTGTTCTACATCTACCTAAAGAATTCTATGGCAGTTTTTCCTAGCTTTTGCAGAACTGAGCGTGAGAAAAAAATATTGAACGATTTCTTTCTAAACGGAGGTGCTGAATTGTTTAGTATATAAACTTTCTACTATTTCACAAGGATTTTAGACAGTTCAGAAACACGAAAACTGTGAAGTGCATCAGCATTTAATGTAATTTTAACTCAAATGGAAATGTTAACTGTTTATAAAAAGTTAACTAAATTGAGTTTTACGGTTTTGTTTACTTAACAATCATAGCAATAATTACGAACCGAACTTATGTATACGTCAGGTACAACGTGACAGTACTTAAAATATTTTTTTTCGATTATGCTAATATTTCTATGATTCTAATAAAACGTAGTTCTACAACACATGAAAACTTTCCAGCATTTTCCTCTTAATCTAATCACCAACGAAATTGAAATATGTGCTCGAGAATGTTATATATTTATGTTATATCGTGAAACGATTCCAAGGCAGTATTTTTTAAAATAGAAACTGTTTTCAGGGAAAATTATTCAACTTCCTTATTATTCCTGTTTAACTTCCTGAGTTGAATTTAATACTTCTAAATTTCCTTAAACGAAAGAATAACCTGTCAAAAATGCCTTAAGAGCTTGGTGCGTAGAAACGTTAAATCTAGGTATCGAAATTAGCGCAAGTAAGAGGTTTTCCCGCGTACATAAAATTGTTCAAATTTCTCAACTAATGACGAATTGACACAGATTTAAAGGTATAAAATTTTGTAACGCTAGTTTGACGAAACTATGGATGATCCTATTTTAGAAATTTTTAATTGCATTCAAAACCCCGCTAAACTGGCTAGCGCTTCCGATTGCCTGTCTAAGAAGAACAAATATTCTAGCTGCATCAGACAAATTTAATTGTCTGAGTCATCTATATTTTTCGCGTTTCGGGAATGTTGTTGATGATTTGAAATTTTAGATAAGTTTCATACTGAAGACTGAAAAACAACTTGTATATTACAATAGAAAACTTATTCAAGTTTTAAATCTCGTCGGGAAAACTAAATACAATATAGGGTTACGAAATGTATCATTCTGGCGAAAATTGTTTAGCGCTTGGTTGCCGTGTAACGAAAATAACCGAAATTTCTTTTTAGTTTCAAAGAACATGAAATGTCTCTGAAGTATGTTGCTTCCATGTTGTAAAATATTGAAAATATAATTGCTTCTTCTTGGAAATTTAATGCGTTCGATCAATACTCATATTCGTTACATTATCTGCATTTGATCAGGCTAGAATTGTTTGAAAATTTATCATAAGTAAAACACTTATGCAAGAATTATTGTCATTATTGTCGGTTTTTTTTTATATATATATAAATCCAGAATAAGTGTAAAGTTTATTTGATGTTAAATGCTGCATTTTTTTCAATGTTTTCTTAATTTATACTTTTCAGAATGAAATTTTAGTTTGCAGTCGGGAACTATGAGTAGCTTGCTCTATCATTAGCAATAACTGGATTGGGGTAAATTTGTAAGTGCAAAGTTTTCTACTAACAAGAATATTGATAGTAAAGTTTTACTTTAAAAGGTGAAAAATTTTGAAAATTTTTAAAGCAACTGCGAAACATTAATGTCCTGCACAATAATCCTAAAATATCGTTTATTGTTCTGCTTGCAAAACTATCTCGACTGAAAGACATTAAGCTATAAGTAAATATATTTAACTTTTAACTGAAATGGTTTAACTTTTAACTGGCATTATGTTCCAGTATGCAATTCATATTTGAATAAATGAATTTTAGTTACTAGTTAATAGAGTTATCTTTCATTCAAAATTAAATCATTGCATTTATTTCTCAAAGTAATCAATTCCGTGATACATGTTAATTTATGTTTTTAAAATATTCATCATAACAATATTATTGTTATGATTGTTACAACTTTTTGTCACAATATTATTGTGATAAATGGAGTTCCTTTTTGGAGGAAACGAGAACATGCTAGATCCTTTACATAGTCATCTGATATCTATAAAATAAAAAAAAAATAAAAATAAATTTGATTATGGTAGAGGCTACTTTGTTATAGAATAAAAAATTACATGTGACTTAAAAAAAAAAAAAAAAAAAAAAAAAAAAAAAAAAAAAACTATTTTCCTTCGCTCAGAAAACTCAAGTATCGAAATCTTAGATACTCAACTGTGTATTTATAATCTAATGTTTTAGATCTATTTTAATATTTTCAGTATGTCTGTCTGTAGCAAGGGATCTTAAGCCTATGTATGGACACTTGCTTCCCTGATAATAGCCATGCATCGTCAGCCTTTACTAACATTGTCTCCATCTGCCCAAACCTGTTTTACGGAATCTCTAGTGCCTTCTGAAAATGTCTGGAAAAGCACACCCAAATTGTCAAGAAAAGAAAGTTTAGACTCTGTAGCTCGATTCTTGCTGAATGACTTCTCTGAATTTGAAACTAAGGAGCAGTTTGTAGGCAAAAGACATTTAGAGCCCTTGAAGGGAAATGAAATGTTCGAGAGAGAAACCACTATTTCAATTCATGTATCGCCAAGTAGCCCACCTATACAAGAACAGAGCAGATCAAATTTGGAGAGGTCTGCTAATAGAAATGAGGACTGGTAAGTTGAATCTTAATACTCATAATTAATTCTCTCGAAACTTACTTATAATTACTTCTCTCGAATATCTTAATTCTCTCTTAATGCTCATAATTAATAATCTTGCGTATTGACTCATAATCTTGTTTTGAAAGTATAGAAAAAGAGAAAAACAAAATGCTTTCTGAGATTCTTTATTTTATTCCATTTCAGTGAAATCAGTGAATTCCCTGACAAGCAGTTGCGTGTGTTATCACAATTACCATTCCGGAATTCCCCCAAAACACAACATTGCGCAATTCCCCCTAAAACCTAGAAAACGATTTTCGAAACCGTTCCCAAAATTTTGGAGAATTTTGCAGAATTCCAAAACCTTGTGGCCGTATCAGTTATTCAGTTATAACACGCAACATCTTCATTTCCATATGCGTTCTTTTTGTTTTATTCCAGGTTCGAACTTTTTTTATTGACAGACTGATATTTTCTCTATCTTAAACTAATTTTAATTTTTTCACTTATGGGATTTAATTACCATAGAAAAATTTGTGGTAAACGTTTAGCAGAAATACCTAATTCTGTTGTAAAATTGCTGAAAAGAACAATTGCTTTTAACCTTACCTTAAGGTGATCTCCAAAAAATTTTCAACAATTCAAAACAACAGAACTTTTGTAGGTAACTCTATTGGTGGATTTTTCGGTATAGATAGTTAATGTAAAAAATTTGTAATTTTTGAAATTATAAATCAACCCCTTTTTATCTTTAAAATATCACCAAACTGAGTTCAGGTGATGGTGTTAATACCTAGGTACCTCTGACTATTAGAAGACTGAATTCCAAAATTGATTAGTGACCGAATGGAAAAAGAATTGAATCAAGTAATTCGTAGTTTCTTTTCAGGTGACTGTACAAGCTGCCTGTATAGGATTTCCTCTATGTGTAACTTGAACAGAGATTACTTTTTACAAATGTCCATCATGAAAACGTTTCTCTTAAGCCATATAGCTTTCGAGCCTTTGCGATATGGCCCACCAGCGGCCGAGCGGCAAAGTTGCTGAACACTGGAAATTCGACCCGGGGTTCGAATCTCCGAAAACGGACTGTCTACGCAGGCGTTTTCGTTTTTTTCCAATGTGTAACATGCGTGCCAGTCAGTTTCCCTTAAAATGTTCTCCACGATGGCATCCCTCCTCTTAGGCAAGATAGCCCTTGAGTGCTTTGCCATAACTAAATAATAACTAAATAAAAAACAAAAAATAAAACCTTCGAGATAATCCCCTATTTTTTAATTGCCTTGTTGATCATCAAACTGACAAATTATTTAATATTTATAGCTTTACTTATGAAGGTAGATGAAGTTGATCGTTAAAAGTGATGTTTCAGAAAAGAAACCATAATTAAACTGATGTTTTAATGTAGTTTTGGTACATCACGAAAACACCAAAATTACAATAAGCACAGTTCTCCAGTTTAGATTTCGAAAAAACCAGATGTTCGAAAAATGCCACGAAAAAACGTACTTCCTTGGTAATTATTACAAAACACCCCTGGTGCTCTACACCTGGACTTTTCTTCTAATAAACCTCCTTAATTTTTTCGACACACTTTAAGATGCACGTACATGTAATTGTTTAGAAATGTGAGTAAAAACTATCTTGGACGGCAATTATCTTGATTATCGCAGCCCGGTAAAATTTGAGCGTTAAAATTTCTGACCACTAGCAGTTCCGCCCTGGGTTCGATTTCAAATGAATGGGTTAGCCGCGCAAAGACGAAGAAGTTAACTTTGATTAGTTTTCAAGGGGGAAATAGTTATAGAAGAAAGAAATAATGATGAAGACGAAGAGAAACTATCAAAAACATTTACTACAAAATATTTATATGAAGCAATTTTTCGATAAAGGAGTTCAGTTACTCAAAATAGCAATAAAACATTGATCATGTCGCCAAAACTGAGGAGTGAATTTGGGAAGCAGTGATATGTTTTTATGAGGAAAAAGGATGGGAAAAAATTAGACACTTCTGATGAAACCAAGCAAACAATATTTTAGGATTAATGAAATTTCTACAGGTTTCAATTAATGATCCAAATGCGTAACAATTACTAGCCTACTATTTTTAATTAAAGACATCGTTTGTAAATTTGTGTTCCATGTTAATGACTTTAAAGTAAGAGTTCCTATTAATTATTTTTATTCAATAAAAGCTTGAATTATAAAAGTTATCAACGATATCAAGAATGAAAGAAGTCTTTAACCTACATTAGAATCGACTTACTGTGGAAGGTCTGAATCAGCACTTGTGAATTACTCTTTCATTTCCACCATCCATTGCTACAGTAACGTCATTTTAGGAAAAGGCATTATGGTAGCAGTAGTCGTAAATCGAGGCGTACCTGTATTGTAACACTCCTATATTCAACAGATATTACTCCTTCAGCTATCATACCTTGATGGCTGGATTGTTTCAAAACAAGAAGACTTTTTCTTTGCTTGACAGACAGCGTTGAAGCTTCTGATGACTAAAATAGATGACTAAATCTCAGTCTGAAAACAAACAAATGTCCTTTATTTCAGCAACTTTCATACCTTCAGCCGCCGAGTGGTATGAGAGTCGCCGAATGCTAGTTCTATCTTGATTAAACTCCAGGGGGAACGGGCTATCTGCATGGATGTTTTCGTGATTCTTCCCATGTGTAACGTGGATACTAATCAATTGCTTTTCGAACGTCCTCTACGAAGCATTTTTCTCTTAGTCAGAAAGCCCCTGCATACTTTGCCATTAAAAAAACCAAATTTATTTACTCGAAAAAGGGCGAAATAACAATTATATACCTGGTTAAGAACGCAGAAGGCCGATAGTTCGAGCCCAGGCAAATGGGATGTCTGCATGGTTAGTTTTCGTTTTTTTTTCCTTGTATGCAACTTGAATACGAGTTAGTTTTCTTCAAACAAATACTCCCAAGAAAGCATCCCTCTCCTTAACAGACAGCCGTCATATGCTTTGCATGGAATTTAATTGTAAGTGATCCAAAATTAATATTCATTACGCGATAATAAATTTGATCTACTTCTTACACAGTGTGGCATCATTCGAATTTTCTTTTAAGTATTGATCTTAATGGCGTTTATAACTAAGTTTCTCCATTCCTAGTGACGTTTATTTTACTATTATTTACTACGCTTTGTTTTGAATATTGATGCAATATACGTAACCAAGCGAACTAATTTTCTCTATTAAAATACTTAAAGAAGCAGGTAAATTTTTAGCACAATTTTTGTGTTGCGCATAACATTACTATACAGGTTATTTCTCTTTCTGAACTGCCCTTGGATTAGCTGTGATTTTGAATTAGCCTAAGATATCGTCTACAGTGTAACACCGGTCAATCGGGAGTTGACTGTTTTCATACTGTGTTGGAAGCAGTCTGCGATAAGGGAGTAAATGTTACTGCACTAAAAGTAATCCTGCTCCAATTTGTGAATATACATACACATTAAGAGCAATTAAAATGAAACTTAAAGGGGTATCTTCTCTTTTAAATTCGATCTTATAGTAAGGAAAAAGCATCCTATAGCCATTTATCTAAAGTGAAGGATCAGTCAATTTTCTTTAGGAATTTTTATGAAAGACTTCTTAAAAGGAAACTGACTCATATGTAAGGAATTTTCTCTTTCTTTACTAAGTGCATTTCGTTTATAATCAAAAGCATGACCAGCTGGCAATCGGAAGATGCGGAGTTCAAATCCAGGATAGGGGATAGATGAGTTTTCATATTTCCTACTCCGAAATAAACCTAATGAATCTACAAATGGCGTCCGAAGCAGAATGTAATGTATAAATCTTCATACCTGAATTTGGCAACTGACTTCCATCTCCCTCAGTTGCCCTTTATCATAGGGACATGTAGGGAATTTCCCCTTCCTTACCGTATGCGATCCTGGTATAATTAGGGCCTTACCAATGGACAAGCAGTTAAGACCGCTGGGACTTCGACCTGGATTCTATTCCAAGCTAATGAACTGATTGCATGCATTCCCTTAGGTAGGTTGGCATCTTGTGCTTTGCCACATTCAAATGTTCCCACCAGTGCCGAGCGGTAAAGTTGCTGAACACTGGTAATTACAACTTGAATTCCGATTCTATGTGAATGGGTTAGCTGCATGGACGTTTTCGGGGTTGTCCTCATGTATAATGTACATACGAGCCAGTTTTCCTTGTAAGGTTCTCCACGAAGGCATCCCTCCCCTTAGGCAGATTTTCTTAGTGTGTTTTGCCTCAATCGCAGTAAGCCAAACCAAAACACATTTAAATAACCTAACTTAATCGTGGTTTAAGTGGAAACACATCCGAATAACAATTAGGAGTTCGGATCTGGTCGAGGTCCTGCTGAATGTTTCCTGCTTCGAAATAAACTTAATGCCCTGCTTTAACGGTACACAAGATGAAATCATGAACTGCGAGGAACCAGCCTGATCGCCAGGATGTTGTTAACTTGAAACTACTCAGTCTTACTATTCTGCCACTGCTGAGCTTCAGTAATATCTGAAGAATCAGAAACTATTAGAAAATAGTACTCATTTTGAATTGCAATATTGCATTAAATCATGATATATTTACTTTCAAATATAAATATACAGAAGTCAGTTCTTGCTTTTACTAAATAGACGGTGAGTTGTACACACTATTCAGTAAAGGAATAATAATCAGTCAAATTGAAGAAAAATAATGACATATTTGTTTGTACTAATTTTTCAAAGCTTTTTTCCTCATTGTAAAGTTTATTATGTAGTTACTAATATTGGACATTGCATTCGAGAAGAATATCGAAGTCAGGAAGGTAAACATAAATGGCACTGGTCATAAAAAATAAGGCTTGTCTGTATTTGTGTTGTTAATAATATTTGTGTTGTTAATCATATTTGTGTTGTTAATCATAACTATATTAATATATAATACAGACATGATATATATTATAATATATATCATGTCTGTATTTGTGTTGTTAATCATATAATCATCATAGCACTAGAGTAAAAAGTATCTGTATTTGTGTTGCTGTAAATGATGCTATTTCAATTTTTTTAAATTTATTTATAGGTACCTTAGCGTTTCACAATTTCCGTTTTCTCCCAAACTTGCCAGTGGTCGTTCTCCAGTTCATTTGACACCAACTTACAAGCATCCAACACCAACAAAAAGTCCTTTATATACTCCCAATCGCAAAAGCATCTTTCTTGGACGAGGTTCGTTTGGGAATGTAACTCTATGCGAATATAAAGGTAAATTTTTATGTACTAAAAATTAATGAATCATCATGAATTTATAATTTTTCTAAATATCAACTAATTTATTTTAGTTCCGAAATACTAATTGTATGTGTATTAGCAAGACAGCCCAATTTAATAGAAACGCAAATGAATAAAATGTCATATTCCAGATTTACATGAATTAATTTCTTATTCAGATTTACCCGAATTAATTTATTCTAAAGCGCAATTTTTTCAAAGAAATGTTGGGAAGCTGAGCAAATATCTCTCATAATGTTTCTTACACAAAGTATAACAATAAAAATAGTCATAAATTTAAAGAGAACATGGCAAAAGTAACAGTTCTTCTAATGCAGTGTGAGGTGAATGTAATTCTATAACCGTGTTTACAGGCGATATTTTATCTACGATATTTAATCCCATTTTAATCGCAGCTCCTTTCAAACTTTTGTGTATGGATTGATTTTCCACAGCTTTTTGTTAATACGTACGCTTTTTGCAGCACGTTTTCATAACTGTCATTCTAAATAGATTTTCAATTTAAAAATTCCTTGCTGCGTCAGAACAAAAAATACAGCTTTATTATTTTGCAATGTTTTATAATCATTGTTCTCCTTTTGAAAATGAAATATAGCCCTCAAATACAATTTCCCTGCACTTGCGCTTAGATTTTCTCTCATCACAACTGTTTATTTATTATATATATATATATATATATATATATATATATATATATATATATATATATATATATATATATATATATATATATATAATTATTTTTAACTTTTGGCACTTTTAACTTATATTAGTTTTTTAATCGCAGTTAAATTTTCAAAATACTTTCTTTTCTAAAGATACCACTATCGCTCTTTGAGCATACTCGCATGTATTTTAGCAAATACCGATCTTTCGAATGTATTGGCTTTACTTCTGAAATATTTTGTTTGAATTACAGTAGACGAAGGTTAATGTACGAGTAATCAAGGTTAATGTTATCATTCCGATATTGCCATCGAGCTGCCGAAGTATCCCGCCCGTTTGTACACCAAACTATGGAAAATGCATCGCTTGCTGTGATCAGCGGTTAACAGAATAAACATAGCTTAAAATAATTTTTTTTAATTGAAGTAAAGTCGCAAAATAAACTCGGAATGGATTACAAAAATTGCCAAGGAAGGGATTAAAGCGCAAAGCAGCTTCGTTTCAATTTCAGTAGATCATTTAAAATTGGTAAAAAAACTTAATTTTCAATAACTACCGATTCTGTGGGCTATCAGCAGATTGGATGGCTTTGAAGCAAAAACATTTCAGCAGAATTCAACCCCACGAAGCAAAATTCTCCGAAAACATCTATGTCACATAAATTTTACATTAGCAAGTTGTCTTTCAGTGAAGGGTGCTCTCCGACTAATGTTATCATTCAGTTAACCCCTTAACCTACGATTTAGATTCGACGATGTTGGGCCGAAATTGTATACAACCTCGCGCAGCGTTCGGGACATTTGCACGACTTGTGTAACACGCTAATCCGGGCAATCGTAAACATGACGAATTATGTAATTTTCGAAGAAAGTATAGGCGAATAATTATTGATGATGCATCCGATGACGATCAACTACCAGAGTCCTGGCTTTGGAAAAAAAATAAGAAATAGTCCAAAAATCTGGGACTATACAATGACTCCTGGCATAAGAGAGGAAGCCTTGTGTCAATCATGAGGTAGTCGAGGAGAATTGATATATTTAATCTAATATTTTATGACATATTTTGGAGCAATATTGTAACCGAAACGAATCAGTATGCAGATCATGTACGAGAAAATCCACATAGAACACGAATGTAAAAAGTGTAAAGTTCCGTTACATGTACCAGAATGCTTTGAAATATATCATACCGTTACAGATTTACTAATTTTGTATTTTGGAGTTTTGTATAAATAAACATTTTGAAATACTTGCGTCTACCACAATTATTGCATCAGACTGTAATTGCGTCTCAAGCATTCCACGTAATATTCACTTCTGGCCCGATCGCCGTACGCGGGCTATGCCCGTGAAAGTTAGGTTTGGCCCGACCATTACGCGGGCTGTGCCTGTCATTGTAGATTTAGGGGTTAATACTATGGTTCTCAAGCGTTTTTGGAACAAGCCCCCCTTTTCTCAATGCTAAACGATCATTTTCCCCTCCTACTTTCCAAAATTTAAAAAAAAAAATGCATATATATTTATTTCAATCTAAGTTATTTTTAATTTTTTCCATAAATTAATAATAAAAAACGCAGAAGATGTTAGCAAATACGAAACTTGAATAAAAGTAGTTCTATACTCATAAACTAAAACGAAATACTGAAGAGGTACATGAAAGTCTGACAGCATTCCTCCCCTGAAACTATGAATTCCGCCCCCACAGGGCAAATTCTCCCTGGTTAAAAGCTCTTTGGTTAATATTATCAAAATAGCCGTGGACAAACGTGATCACATAATGTGGCGTCTACTGTATGTTTCAGTTATTTTCAAAATTTTCATAAGGTTATGCAGACAGTGTCTATGGGGGTCGGTCTCTCAATATGTAAGAATCCTATATGGCAGTTTTCAGTATATAGGCCGTTTTTTCGTCTCATCCGTTGGTTACCAGCCTACATCTGTTTAACTTGTGAACCATTATGGATATCGTAGATATCGAAGTACAGTTGCGATTTTCTATAGAATATATATTTTTGTAGAATTTCTATATGCTCTTGCTATATGTTTTAGACGTGAATAGTTGTAACGAATTTGCAGCTCACATTATAACATTAGTTTCAAAATTACAGTTTCGCTTACACATTTAAGTTTGAAAATAGTATATCAGTATTGCTGTAAATAAAATAATAAAATTATAGATATAAATAATTTTGTTTTAATATTTTAATTTTTTCAAAATTGTGTTTTTTATTTTTAAACGCTGAAACATGAATATCATTGAAAATTATTACATTATTTTAAAAATTTTTTAACTAGAAGTACATCTCTACGACCAATGTTTGCGAAACTAAAAGCTGGTTATAAGCATTTGGGAACATGGTGTGCAGTCATTCTCACAATTGTCGTCATCTGGGGACACTATTAGTCTTTAGCATAATATAGAGAATGGCCTTAATCACAATGAGATATTCTTGAGAAGCGTAAATAACACGAAGCAAAAGTATGAAAAGAGCAATTAAAAATAAAAATAAAGCAGATATTCTGACTCCAAGAACCTCTTATTTTAATGAATATGTGTAAAAATTTAGTACTTCCTATCTTTTCAAACAGCCTTTATTATTATTTTTTACATTCTAGATTAAGTAACTTTATATTTTACACAGGAATTAAATTTGCCTTGAAGATTGTCCAAGCTAATTCTTCGGTAGGCGAAGCTAATTTGCTAGGAATCCGCCATCCTCATCTTGTAGAAATTCTTCATATCTCAAAAGCATTGAATAGGGTCTTTATCTGCATGGAGTTTGCTGGACATTGCAACCTGCAACAAATTTTAAATAGTAAAAGTGAGCTTGATTCTCCCAGAAGGCTTAGGTACGTATCAGGTTATTTTCCTTATTGAAAGCTCTACATATCAAACATAAAATATTAATTATGTAAAAAGTGTTAATTAATTAGAAATACTTTCTTTGCATGTTCAGAACATAATTTCTTTGCATGTTTAGAACATAATTTCTTTAAATGTTTTAATTTCTTTAACTGCAGTAAAGACGTGAACCTTAATATAATTCGTTCTGCGTTATATCGTCAGTGGCTCATTGGGCTGAGTGCATAAGTTTACTTTTTCTTATTTCTTGTTATGAAAGTATGAACTAATTTTTTTTTATTAAAGATTGCTCCATAACAATCATCCTCATTTCATACAAGGTCTACAGATGAACACTTCTACAGACCTTGACTTCCACAAGCTTTTAGCCCTAATGAACTTTACCCTGGTGACAGCCTCCAATACAGCTGCCTCGAGTTCCACTTCAAAACAATTTAATGGCCGGGAGTTTTATTTAATAGTCATTAGCCTTGCGCCACTATAAGAGCCGGAAGTAGTAGACATTTCATTATGGAATCACCTAAAAGGGCCTCCTATAAAGGGACTGACAACTATAACCATGCCATCTCGGGAATTCGAACCTTAGCGGTACGGCAGTCAGTTTCGCTAACCACTATACAGACTGGGCGGCATGGCCTTCCTACTTCAAATCAGTATTAGTTCAAGATGTGAAAGAGATCTCTGGGTTTCTTCTTCAATAAACAATATGCTACAAAAATTGAAAAAAAATCTTAAACGACAACATAGTAATTGTTTTTTGACAACATGGTAATTGGTTAAAATATTCAGTTTACCTCGATTTCGCTTCAGCAATTAATGCTATCTTTATTGCTTTAATTGATGCTTGTATGACTTCAAGTAATGGCCAAATTCCAATTGTGGTAGTAAATTAAAACCCTCTAACCGGCAAGGCCGTATATAAATATATTTGATATCTGTAAGAACGTATATATGCGGGCATCTTAAATAGTACATAAATCCAGTTATAAAATACGAGGTGTATTTGGATACTGAAATTAATAAATTCTTTCTTGTGGTAGTTTTGGGAAATTAATGCTTTCTTAGTGAAACCCAGCCCGGTCAGGTAGTTAATATAACCCAGTATTGCCTATAAGAAAATATTTGTGTCTCGGTAACATTTGCGTGCAGTTTTACTGACAATCAGCCTAGTTTCCCGAGAGGATATTTCTATTTTTGATTTATGGAAGACTGACAACAAATTTTTAAGATTGTATTAACGAAATTTTTTAATTATCCTGGAGTTTTCTTTCGATTTAACACATGAAACTCATTTATCCTTTACCCTGATATATATAGCGTAGCTTCAAATCCTTTAAAGTATCTTTTAAATTTTTCATAACTAGAAAGTTCTTGAGTTGGTACTCGTCCGTTGCATGCACGAGCCATGCTTTTTGGCACCTGCGAAAGACAAGCCAAACACCTGTTGTTGTTTTTTTAACTGTAAATAATTTCTAATTATAAGAATAGTTTATAGATGGCAATATATGTTTCGTATTTATTAGTTACAGTTGTTGGGTCTCTGCATGTGTTTAACTTCTCTTTTACAGGCGCCAAAGGCATGGCAGGTGCATAACGGAAAAGTACCCTTGAAAAACGTTTTACCTTCAAGAGATTTGCATAATCTGTACATCAACTAATTGTTAAATTGATGTAGTTATCCTTATTTTAAGAAAAATCTTTGCATAAAATTTATGGCTAGCAACAAAGTTTAGTTATTTCACTGTTTTACTTTAATGTCTCATTCTTCAGCGCATCTATAGTATACCAGAGCTGAACACACATGTTCCTCGCTATAAGAACTCTGTATATACAACTCTATATATCTCTTTATATCATCATGACTGTTAAAAAGGCCAAGTTTGAGGAAATCTCGCATTTTTATTTTAAAAAGCAATAAAATAAAATCCTTAGCTTTGTAAAACAAATCTGTTTTTATCTTGTCGTTAATTAGAAGAGGGTTTGCTAAAAATATTAAATAGAAAGACCTGTAAGCGAACATTTAAACCACTAAAAGTGACCTTTCAAAGTGCCAGAAATCTGTCGCTGCTTTTCTATTTTTTCAGGTATTTATTAAAGTAATAAAATTTTAGAATATAGATGTAATCAAATATATAAATTTTAGCCCATTCGGAAGCTTGTTGATTCTCAGCTTCGAAATCAATAATTTACAAAGTATTCAGAAAGCAAGAATGACAACAATATTCCATGAATGTTGAAGCACTGTTTGCACTCCAAAGCTTGGCGCCTAGTCGCCAAGCCAGGGAGTGTAAATTTAAGCAAAATGTAGGTTAAATCCAAAGGACAGCCATAGAACGCAATGAAAATAAATTAAGCATGTGTATATAAAATTGTTTGATCAAAATTTATCTACGAAATTATTACAAAGAGAACATGAAAAGTAAGCAAGAGCCTAAAGGGTATTCTAAAGAACTTTTCTTCAAAATATATTTTTGTTGATCCAGTTTCCTTTAGAAAGTTCTCCACGAAATAATGCCTCCCTTTAGGCATATAGCCAGCTTTACCTTAATCAAATAAAGCAAACCAAACCTAGAGTCATTCACTATGTGAGGTAAAATATACTAGGAAAATGTAATAGTCTGGCTAAAAGGAATACAATGACTAAATCTGAGCAAGAAGAGGATAAATTTCAAATACTTTAGTATAATAATCTGTGATTCAGATTGCATGAGGACTGAGTGCACGGTCTGAAAGCAGCTCAGAGGCCTGCACTTTTTTACTTTTTTAAAAGAAAAAGTGTTTTTAGTAAAAAAAAAAGAAAAACTGACTAAATTTAAAATTTCTCTTGTTAAATATTATCAAAAAGTACGTAAATTATACTAAATATAATAGCCAAAAGAAAAAAATTTCAATTTGAATTTATTTTCTATCTGAAATCTATAGGCTGCAACCTGCAAGAAATTTCTGTAGGCTACATTTTTAAGTCCTTTAAAAGCATCACTCCGGTTAAGCATAATTTCAAACATAGATATTGATATAAGGTAGATCTAATGAAAAGTACAAATAAACAGTATAAATTTATAAGGCGTACGTTAGTATGTCTCCATCTGTGTAGCAGTACGGACTGCTTGTGTGAGCAACTAGCCGAGCAATTAGTGACTGAAGAAAAATGTATACCAGATGTACCAACTCTATATAGAAACGACTGAACGTCAGAATACTGAAGCATGATCAGATTTCGAATGGCCAACTAAACTGAGCAATTACACAGACGTGGAACGTTCTTTTACCTTACCCTGGTTACATACCTAGCCTAAATATACAAGCATACAGTTTCAGAGACGAAGTCCTAACCTATTCATTTTCTTTTCCATTCAGCAGCAGATGCTCGCATAAGCTCAGTCGGTATACTTGGCTCTAAAACTATAAACTGGAAGCATATTTACAAAAAAAAAAAAAAAAAAAAAAAAAAAAAAAATAATTGAAATATATTCACGGGCCTAATTATACGAAAACCTAATTATACGAGTATTTTTCAAATAATAATCCTCTTTCGGAATTAAAACAGAGTAAATAAACCCAAAAATTTTATAATTTTTCTTCGATCATCTCTCAGATTTTTGTTTATTAGATAGATACCCTTAAAACATTAGAAGTAAACTTCAGCCCGAAATTAGAAGTAATTAGCCCTAACATTAGAAATAAACTTCTAGTTTATTTTGATACTATCGTTTAACTACATCTCTGTGTTTTTCATATAGCACTTTTGAAAATCTTAAGTTTCTATATTTTATTAATATTTCTGTAAAATTATTTATTTCAAATATTGTTAATCTATTTTTAAAGTTTATGAAAAATGAAGCTAATATTGATTAAAATGTTTTAATGCTATGCTTAAAAATTGTGCTTCGAACATGTTCGGATACTTTAACTGCTTCGATATGTATTCATTTTAATTTTTTGAACACTCGAGTTAAAAGCAGTAAATTTATACAGCATTTAAGTATTTTCCTGTCGACTGTAAAAGTTAACGGAAACCCCGCAAAAGGTGTGCCGACTTATCAGGAAATTTGAAAGAGCCGATCGCTGTTTATTTAATTAGATAATCATGATTGCTCTTTATTAAATTAGATAAGCAATAGATATAAATTCAGAATATGGCATATAAAAATCTTTAATAAAATATTTAATAAGGTTTAAAATAGCAAACAAATGTCGCCATTAATGAACTCGGTGCCACAAAGTTTTACTTAAAAACGAATCTAGTGCTACCACATTGTTCCGCTGTCTCTTTTATTACGCCAGTTTTCTTTTCAATGTTTTGAGAATCACCCTGGTATAAACCAAACTTGAAACTTTGAAAATACTCCACTGTATATTGTTTTGTAGAAGGCTATAAAAGCTAACGTAGCATAATAAAGATTGGGATTACATAAAACCAAAGAGAAGATTTACGAATGCGTTGTCACTCATTTATAATATTGGTACTTAATTCCTTTGTTTGACAGCAGTGCCAAAACTGCCCGACGGAAAAATACGTAAGTATCTGTTATATTTTTATCAGCTTGCAAAATGAGTATCTAATTCCATTTTTTAGTTTCTGCTTACAAATTGTATCTGGTCTCCAATATTGCCATAAACATGCCATAGTTCATGGGGATATCAAGCCTGCCAACGTTATCGTGAGTCCGCATGGAATCTGCAAACTGGGAGATTTCGGTCACAGTATTCGCAATGCTGAAGAGATTAAGCTCTTGTCTCACGATGATGAGTTCATCGGTACTGCCGCCTATGCTGCGCCGGAAGTTCTGAAGGGAAACTCACCGACCCCGTTGTCTGACATTTATTCCTTCGGCATTCTTCTATGGCAAGTGCAAACTCGAGAAGTACCATTCGGTGGAGAGCATCCTCATGTCATCATTTACAAGGCAAGTTTAATGTGTGTTTACTTTAACTGCATAAGGTAAGAGGAAGCGGAAAAGAGTAGAAAGTTAAAAAATATCACTTAGATATTATAACGAGTTTAAAAAATGCAAAATCAATAGTTGCTTTACTTTTTATTGAGCAAATTGTAATGATGAAAAAGGAAAATGCCAATAATTTGATAATGCTGTACTTAAACAAACATGAAGCAATCGAATATCTTGTATGGCTGATTATTTGTTCCTTCTAATTTAATATTTATCGCCCATCTTGTCATTTCTAACGCCCCTGATACCTGATGCACTGGTGAGCTAGTGGTTAAGACCACTGAAAACTGGGAGTTCTACTTGGTTTTAATCCTGGACGGACGGTATGACTAAATGGTTGGTTTCTATTGCTTTTCTCCCATGTGTAACTTCATTATGAGACAATTTCCGTCAGAAAGTCCTCTACAAAGGCATCCCTCCCCTTTGCTCCACAGCTCTTGAATACGTTTCCATATTCCAATAACCTGACGGCAAAAATTTCATACTGAAAGTCTCAGTTAATAATCTATAAGCATTTTTCTTGCGGAAAAGAAACATGCTGCTCATAATAAACTTTCCAGTGATTATTAAATAAGTTCCCAAAAACTAACTACCGTGAGAGAAGCTTTTATGAATACTAACACTCATGTATTATTTGGCGGTTTTACTTTTTCAGCAACCTCTGAGTATTTAGTTTATTGGTGAATGTTTGAGGATTTCAATGAGGAAAATATTGTAATTACGATGAGTTGGTCTTTTCTTGTTTAAATTTATTTATCTCATTAACGAGAAACCAAAAATAAATATAAATCCTTTAACATTCTGGGGCCTTTCTTTCTTAACTCTAAATTTTTTTTTTTTTCCTCCTTCACAGTAATGTATCAAACCTGTAGCCATTTAGCAAGAGGTATCAACTCAGCATACTTTTTGTGCCCGATAAAATGCTTTGGATAAAACATTTGTACACTGTGTTCTATGTTAGAAAGTCCTCCACAAAGGCATACCTCCCCTTAGGCAGATAGTCCTCGAGAGCTTTGCCGTAATCAGTTAAACCAAACCAAATAAACTAAAACCATTCATTCTACACGAAGGTATGTCTTCCCTTAAGCATAATCCTTGTGTGCTTTGAATAAATTATCTGAACATATATTGTTATATATCATATACATATTAGTAGTCTGTTAAATAAACCACAAAGGTTTACAATTTCTATGAAATTACTAAGACGTCTTACGCCTTAAGCAAATAAACTTTCTTTAATAAAGAACCGATTGTTTCTCGAATTCGGTCGAGACATCGGTTGGAAATTACTATTAAATTATACTTGTCGCTTGCTCGGCCAGCCGTCAAAAGTAGTTATAAAAAAATATTTTAATGAGTCCGTCTAGCAAATAACAGATGAAGAAATGTGTATATTGTTTTTAAGCTTAGTTTGTGAAATAATAAAAAGATTAAATTTGAAAGAAAAGACAAACATATTTTGCTTGCCAAATGGTGACACTAGTGCAGGAAAAATAAAAATATTTTATTTCAGACAATGGCAATACATTTCTTTCGAACCACTGAATTTTTTAATTTTAAAAAAACGAATGTTATGCGTTTTTTTTTTTTTTTTTTTTCAAATAACGATGTATTTCTAATTGTTGTTTTTGGATTAAATTTGAAAGACAAATCTTACACTTTGCTGAGTAACAACACACTACTGTTCAATCGCTGAGTAAACAAAATTTTATAAAGTTTGCACAAAGCATAAATTTCAAAAATTTAAAATTCGTGCTTAAATATGCACATGCTCGGGTGAAGGAATGCATGCGTTCAAACGTTATGTCTCCAGGTTCCTGTATTGGCAAAAATTTAAATTAAATGTCAGTTTTAACAAGTTGCTTGGTTTTTTTTTTTTTTTTTTTTTTTTCCAGCTTTGCCTAATGTTTTTTTCTTTTGCTTCAGGTGGTCCATTATACTGCAAGACCAATATTCAAAGAATCTCGAAATCCTTGCATTCGTCAATATGTCTCATTAGCTCAAAGGTGTTGGGATGACAGCCCAAGTAATCGGCCTAACTCTTCAGAAGTTTACAAAATTTTGAAAGAAATTATTCATATAATGAAGGATCTAAACAAATAATTACCAAAAGCATTCAGTTTCATTGACTTTTGAAAACTGTTTTTATTTTATGACATTTTTGTGACTGATATCGTAATTAAAAATTTTACTTTCTTATAGTTTTACAATTAATATTTATTCCATTGTACAAATATATGGAATTAAACCTTAATCAAATTAGGTTTCGTGAACAGTCTGTTAATAAATTATGATATTAACTTCACAACTTTTATTAATTTTTTGCATCATAAAGTAGATGTCTGCTTTACGTAGTAGCCCACCAGTAGATGTCTCTCGAATTTCTACATTTGTACGTGTTGTAAATATGGCGATGCAAAACGAAAAGCAATAGTTCGTTTATGTAAATCTAATTGTATTTCCTTCGCTTTACATTTCATATAATATTAATATTATATCAAGTTATCCACCACTCTGTCAAAGTTAGCCCACCAGTTGAGCGGTAAAATCGTTGAAAACTGATAGTTCGATCTGGGGTTTGAATCCCGGCGAAGGGGCTGGCTGCATAGGTGTTTTCCCTCTTGTATAACGTGCATATAAGCAATTTTCTCTTAGAACGTATTCCGCGAAGACATCCATTTCCTAAGACAAATAGCCCTCGAGTGTTATCATAATTAAATAAACCAAAACTTATCAAAGTTAACTGTCGTTGAATATTATAGGTGAAGATGGCAAAAAGATAAATGGTAAGAATTTCAAAAGTATTTAATTTTATTGGTATTTAAATTACCTTTTCGGCAAACTTATGTTTTTTTAATCTACTTCTTTCAAAAACTTTTGTTATCAGTATTAAAACAAGACCGTTCAGTTTTTTCGACAGTTATATTTCAATAAACTTTTTATTCTTATCGAATTCTTTTAAAACTTTAGTTGTATCTTTCAGAGAAACTGTGATTAATTTTCTAGACATTTTAACTAGAAATTAACATTAAAGTTAACTAGAGGACATGTAGCTGGGCTAAAATGTGCTTACCGAATGATAGGGAAATAAAGCCTTTCGCAAACGCTTTTGATCAACAGAATTCAACATTTATTCTGCCCCATTTAGTGATCCGATATTAATATCGGGTGCAAATATTGTACATCGTAAAATTTTGTCAATTTTTTAGACTCGTAAATTGCATTAGAAAGCATATTTTTTAAACTTATCTATAATAATATCAGATAAATATAGCTGTTTGAAACATTGTAAGAGTTTTAATATAAAATTTTGTTTCATTTATTTTTATTGAATGATGAGATATGATCAAAACTCTTAACTTAGTTTATATCGTCGAATACTTGGTTTGAAATTACACACTACGATACAGGTATATCGTGCATAAGATTTTCGCTTTTCTGAAATAGAGCGAAGAATCAATCTAAATATAGTCAAGTTTCAATAAGCCAAAACTGAAAGAAAATAACTCTCGAAAAAGCAAAATATTAAAAAATTGACCCTGAATCAGTATCATTTTCGAACAGTATGTTTTTGATCTTTACTTTGGCTTACCTTCGTCATTTACAACCATTTCATTTTACAACAAGCCCACCAGCGGCCGAGCGGTAAAGTCGCTGAACACTGGTAGTTCGGTCCGAGGTTCGAATCCCGCGAACGGGCTGGCTGCATGGGCGTTTTCGTGGTTTTCCCCATGTGTAACGTGTATACGAGCCAGTTTCCCTTAGAAAGTCCTCCACGAAGGCATCCCTCCCCTTAGGCAGATAGCCCTCGAGGCTTTGCCATAATCACACACACACACACACACATTTTACAACCACTCCGCCAAAGATTTTAACTAACTGCAATTCATGTAATCCAAGCTTTAATGTATATTCACAGCTTGGCAATTAAGTAATCAAATTGTATTAAAAAACATAAAAGTTGCAGAGTTCGCCCTGACGCAACTTCCTGTCTTAAATAAAACTGGTTATTAAAGAGAAGGCTTATAGATGTCTGTTTTTGGCATGGTTGTAGGAGTTTTAGAATAACGAATTGATTTTTCTCTCTTCCACGTCAGAAAAAATCTGATGCAGACACAAGACTTCCTGGTATGGCCAATTAAATTACATACAATTTTACTGTATTTCACGTAAACTTATTTCCTCGAATTTCGTTACAGATATATTTTTCATTTAATTAATTCAGTTCTCACTTCGCGGCAAGACAAAAACATATAAAAATTCAAAACATCTTCATTAAAAATTGTAAAATGCAGAAAAACATAAAACACCAAATGCAGTTAAAATTAGTTTTTAATTAGTTACGTAAAAACAGGCTATTCGGCCAGAGAGCAGGAAGACATATTTTCCGGTGCACACATTTGAAAGTTTACTTTTGGTCTCACTCGGTAAAAAAAAAAGTTAAGTTGGTGCGCAAACTGAATTAATTCACTGTTCTACGAAGAGTTTTAAATGTAAATTTACCAGCATATAAGAATAAAAAAATTTGAGCTCCCCCAGCCTGGAAACAGAGTGAATATACATATGTAATAATACATCTGATGCTGCCGATAAAAACCAAACAAAAGAAAATGCACAAGTACGTGTTACAGCAAGCCCCCATATACAAAATTTCAGTGTTCCGAGGTTATTCGTTCTTGAGTTATGCGGGATGTATAGGTACGTACCTACAGACGTAACGAAAAAAATTTCTTCTGAATCCATTTTAAATTTTACAATCCGTTTTGGAAAAAAGTCCTTTATTCTGTCCGTACGTTCAGATAACACGCAAAAATATTTTTCTGATCTCGAGAACGCTCGAAATTAATATTTTCGTTGAAATATGATACCCGAAATTTTCCGCGATAATTTGAGAAACCATTTCAGTTTTTGAGCAGCTAAAAAAATGGCAGGGAGACAAATGTGTATCATACGTGGGATGAGTAATTACTCGTACTTATTCTCAAGGCAGAGTGGCTCTGCGAAGTGGTTATTGACCGGTAAGAAGGTGCATTTTTTAACAATAAAATGGTTTTCTACTGAATAACGTAAGTTTAAAAATCATCTGCTTAATTTTTCAGCTATTCAAGTCCGCTGTTCAGCTAAATGTTTAAAATTGCATCTCTGTTTTGACACCGCAGCTTCTAAGAAATTCTAATATCAGTTATTCTAAACAACTGTTTAATCTTCCTAGAATAAGTAACGTAGATAGGTAATCGTCCCACCGTTAGCTTAATTTTTAAGAACAGCTGTTGTTCCGAATTTTACAAAACTTCGTAGTTTGGCATCATTTGAGACTTAGAGTCGAAAAAGAATAAAAGTCCGATTTTGTATCATAATGCTTACGCTAGAACAACACTATATATATCCTAAGTTACGCTTTAAAAAAATAAAAAATGGTAGTTAAATTTCATTAATCGACCAAGTAGGAGATTTATACCTGTCTCTTTTGTAGACCAAAGGCGCAATTTGACCAGAGGTGCTCTTAATTTCGCTTTAGCATTTTGCGTCGGTTCACTTTGCAAATTGTTGCCACCCAATATTAGATCCCTGCATTATATTTAAAGAAATTAAATGAAGAATCTTCATGAATGTATATATGTTTCTAAAAAACAACGGTACCTAGAATTCAAAACAAATTTTGAATAACGTAGTCCTTCACTCGAATATGGGCATCTGGAATCCCAAATTTGGAATTTTGAATTTTTTATTATCTATTCCAGATTTTGTAAAACTTAACGAATTTTTGATTACCAAACTCGAGAATTTTAAAGCGAGCAATGGCAACATTGTATGGTTAAAAAAATTATTTCAAGCGCGCGAGACTGTTTATCGGAAATTCTAATGATATGCTGTTTTTAAATATTTTTAGCCCAAAGGGAGATTATCCCAGGTGCTCTCGAAACGTGTATGTGTGTGTAAATAAAAGAAAAAAAGGCCCCTTAGGGCATCATATAAAATCTGAAAGCTTTCAGGTTTTTTCTAGTGGGTTTTCATATATGTATAATATAATCCCCTCCCAGTTACCCAATGGCGTATAGTACAGGACAGCGGTTCTCAACCTTTTGACTAACGCGAACCATCTAAACAAAAATTGAAAACCTTTAGTACCAGCACTACAAAGTACAGTGTGCGGCAGGGGAACTTCCTTATTTGAAAAGAGCGCCATCTAATGACATTTATTCCGGGAAGAGTGAGGTGGCGCTCATTGAAATGAGCGGTGTCTAACGTTTTATGTCATGTAGTTTTAGTACCGATCATGCAGTGGACGAGAGAGAAGCGCTCTTTCGACGCAGAGTCGTACTTTTCAACGTACTGCATTTTCATCCATATAAATTGTCAGTGGTGCAAAAACTTAATCCATGCGATTTTCTTTCACGAAAAAATGCATGCGATACCATTCTTGACAATATGCCTCATGATGCCCTTTAGCGATCAGGCTTATTTTCATCTTTCCGGTTGCGTAAATAAGCGCAAAACATGCGCTACTGGAGTGGCACGAATCCCAGAGAACTTAATGAGAAGCCCCTCCTTACAGAGCGTGTGACTGTTTGGTTTGCATTGTCTAGAATAAGCATCATTGGACCGTGGTTTTTTTTAAGAACATTTGCTTGGGTGCGTTATCTCCTTACGAAGCGATCTTCAGTGGCCAAAGCGCTCGCCTGATTAAGCCCCGTGTGATTTCTTTTTGTGAAAACGTCCAAAGACCCTGGCTCAGCTGAAGAACAATATACGACAACATACCCATTGATATGCTGGTAAAAGTGGAAAGAAGCTTCAAAACTCGACTATCTCAATGCATTGACCAGAACGGAGGCCGCCTTAATGATATTATTTTTAAACCATAATAAAAAAAACTTTAAATGTCTCTCTGTAACTTCGAAAAAAACTAAACTGATATTGCTTATACTATTTATGTTATTCAGTTCTAAAATAAGGTAGTTTCCCTGCCGCACCCTGTACTACTACCACCAGTACTCTTAAACAAAGCTCAGATCGCGTAAATTTACGAGTGTTATAGAAAAAACTCGATCAGGATGTTGGGGTTTTAATTTTTGAATTGTATAGTTAAAAATATCTTGCTTCTTTGCGTACCACCTATTTTTCTCTTGATCAACCCCTGATATAGGCAGTCTCTAAAGAAAAGTTTGTTTTCTGCAGAACGATGAAAAAATTGTTATCACAAACTGTTTGTAAAAAAATTTCAATACAGCGAACAGAAATTAAAAGAAAATGCGAGGAATAACAGCAGTGGTGGTATGTGGTGTATTGAGAATACGGGAAAGCACACTAGGGCTATCTGCCTAAGGGGAGGGATGCCTTCGGGGAGGACATTCTAAGGAAACTGGCTCATATAAACGTTACACATGGGGAAAACCACGAAAATGCCCACGCAGCCAGCCCGTTCGCGGGATTCGAACTTCGGACCGAACTACCAGTGTTCAGCGATTTTACCGCTCGGCCGCTGGTGAGCCGAATAACAGTAGTGATACATGATGATATAACATTTTAGAAACTCTCTTTATGCACAAAAATATGTAATTTTACTGTATATGCTCCGGAATGTATAAACTATGTTACCGTGAAAGATAGAAATCTGTAGAATGTCAACATTCACATAGTTGCTCGGTGTATGTCCGACATATTTGCTAAATATCTTGATTTCTCACTTAACCGTGCCGGTATTCACCATTCACTGATGGTGAGTATTAAATAAAAATATTTTTTTACTTTTTTAAATCATACTTTATTATTAAAATATGATACATGACAAAAGAGGAGAAAGTTTAAGTAGCAGCGCATGTATTAGGGCTTCCCAGAAACACAAACGAGCGTGCAATCATAAGAGCAGCCACTTCAGCACTAACAATGTCGCTAGCATCAATCCATTTATCACCTTCCAGGCATCCGGCGGTATCAAGGGAAACCATTCGAAGAGGACTGGCAGACACTGACGGACTGGTGTATGCTGCTGACGTCCATTAACACACTTACCACTGACCCTCATCACAGGCAATATTGATTGTATTTTTGCTGATTTCGGGCAAGCTGGAGTGTGTCAAACTAGAAGCGTGTGATCTTCAGCGATAAATCCCGTTTCATTCTCAATGGTGATGACCAAAGCACAAACGTGTGGATGCGGCCAGACCAACTGTCGGATCCGGCATTTGTTGTAGAGTGTCATACGACGATTACGCAAGGTGTGACAGTATTGGGAGCGATTTGTTGGGACACAAGACCACCTCTAATCATCTTTCATGGCACTATGACGGCTTGCAGTTACATGGACACTATTTTAATGTCGGTTGTACTGCCCATGCTATCAAGTCGCCCAAGTGCTATTTCTCAGCAAGAGAACGCTCGTTCACATACTATACGACTCTCCCAAAAATGTTTCAAGGATATGACGTAATCCCGTGGCCTGCCAGGTCACCAGACTTCTCGCTAGTTTGGGACATGCTTGAAAGACAACTGCAGCCGTCCTGGAATATTGACGAATTTTCTGCCGAAATATCATGGTATGATCTTCTGCAAGGGGTCATAGGTGACCTACTTGACTCGAAGTCACGCAGTGTTTCGAATTGTATAACTACCAGAGGTGAATGTATTACTTACTAATTTGTAACCGTTTTCATGACATATTTTCTTAATAAAACGATCTTTTGTTCTAAATTTGTAATAATTTGTTTATTTTCTCATACACTATATACATGCTACGTTTCGTGGCAGTAGTTCATTTCCTTCTGGGTGCATGTATTTTTGTGACAGAGTGTATTTCGACATCAGTCAATATTTTTCTTACTTTCCTTTTGCTGTGAAAATCCTGCCGTACTAGTACCGTTTATCATTTTTAAAAACAAACGTAAAAAATTCAAACTCTAAATTTAAAAGCCACTCACATAAAAAAAAATTCGACTAACGTCTTTAAAGGCTTTTTCGTTACAAATTTCATCATAATATTAAGTAGTAATGACAGTACAACGGGCAACGCATACATACATTTTCGAATTTATAGTCCTTTTGCCACCTATGTTAACGTAATTTACAGCACTAGAATTAAGATGGTAATTATCATCGGACAATATTTACATTCGCCGAAACTACATTTGAATGTTTTGTACTATGAATACTGTTCATCAATATACATTTTATGCAATAAAATATTTTTTGAATAATTCTGTCAATTTTACGTGTTTTATATTTTTTTTCCTTTTTTCTCAGTTTAATGATGATACATATTTTACAAAAAAGTCGTCAGTAAGGAAAGTCGTTTCATTTCTTGAACAGATTACCAATTCCATAGACAATACACATACCGGTGACATATAAACAAAAAAGCAGATTTGCATGTCCATCAACTGCTTTATGAATGACATTATCTTTTTCAGTCAGAGATTTAACATAGCAAGCACAGTAGTTATTTGAAAGATATCCGTTATGTTCTCTTGTTGGTACCTCAGTTTCAGTTTCTTGCCCAGATTCGTCAGCAGAAAGCTCCGTGTTATTTTCTTCTTCATTCTCTTTTAATTCTGGTTCAGTATATTCATTCGCTAACGCGCTAACAATGATAACATCAAGAAGATTGCCCACAGGGTCTAGAACATCAGGTATCTTGAGTTTTTCGAAATTCGTTTTAGAAGAGTACTGTATTCGCCTTTTCCTTTTCGGTAATCCTTTTCCTTCGTTGACGTTTAAAAGCATATTTGAAAATGATTCTCGCTCTGAATCATTCAGTTCACAGTGTGTTCCGATTAAGCCAGTTTCATTACTTGAAACATTCTCATGTTCCTGAGGATTAGTCATATTATCGTCAGAATTCAGCATTATATTTGAAATTTCCATGGATGATGTTTCTTTTCATTGTTATTGTATTACTATCAAAACTGTTATTTCCATTTTTTTGGTGTAAATTGAATACTGTCACAGGAATCCATTTCAAAATGTTCTGTCGATAGATCGGCTAAATTACTATCAATTCGCTTGTCATATTTCCACTAATTCTGATGATGCTCTTCTCCTTTTCGCAGGTTGGTTCATACATTCTATGCCAGATTCGATTTTCGCAGAGGTTCCATTTCCAATGTATTGATTATTAGATGCTTCATCGTTTACTGCAGCTGTATCAGTGACTTCTTCCGATTCTTTATAGCCACATCCATTACAGGAACTATTCTTGAATTTTTCTCCATTGGTAATATTTTGGTCAAAATCCGGAATTTCATCGGAGTTACTAGACTAGCTTCAAAACAACCATTCCTATCCTTTGGAGAAATTTGACTGTTTGCAGACGAGACAGTTTCCTCACATCCTGTCCATAGATCTGTTAAATTAATGTCGTCTTCTTGGTTAATGTTTCTACTGATGATGCTGCTCATGCTTCTTTTGTCATGTGCAGATGTCCTCGTACATTGAATACCAGATTTTTTTTTTATCCGAAATTTGATGTTTAGTATATATCGCCCTTCAAGTGCATTTATATGCTTTATTAAAGGGCTTCTTCTAGTACCATTTGTATCAACATCAATTAATTCTTCACTTTAATTAACTGCAGTTTCATTCATCCGTAAGATTTTCTCAGAAGTGTCTTCACTTTTATTAACAGTAGAATTTTCGTGATGGATATTTCTTTCTTGACAATATAAATCAAATTCTCTGGAGAGGTCTTTGAGTATCATTTTGAGTAAGTATCATTTTCTGGATTAACACTTTTGTTAATTGGTGACATTGAGGTATCTCTAATATTACGTTTTACGTCAAAGTAACTATTTTCATTAGGTTTCAAATTGTGTGAAATAATTTCATTACCGCTATTTGCATAAAAAAAGAGAATAACCATACAACTTGCTTGAAATCCCACACATTTAAAAGCAATAGAAACTAAAACATTGCTTGGTACTAAGACCACAATCGCTGTTGGTCTTAAGAAGAAAAACGTATAAATTATGAACAGTCCATGCATTAATTGCAATCGCTTCTTTACGGCTCACTCAAACCAACTTGTAGAGTCATTAGGTTAATTAGAAGCAGGAAAGATGAAAAATACGCAACCGCCTTCGCCGGGAATCGAACCACGGACCTCTGAAATACCGGCTCAGTGTGCAGAACCACTACACCACGAAGTCACGCTAGGGAAGTGGAAGAAATACCTTATAACCTAAAAGCAGTTTTTGCTTACAAAACAACTTTAAATTAAAGCTTTAAATTAGAAAAATAAATCACTTTCTGAAAACACATTACTCCAGAAAGACAATAAAATTTCACTTGAAATAAATTGTTCAGCTTTTTTTTGAACAATATTTTTCTCTTTCTTACGAAGAATAAACTTTATTAACAATGCTATAATTTGTCGAAAGCTTCGTCAACAAGCACTTTGTTTTTTGCATCCTTTTATACATAATAAATAACAAATATTTTAATGTCTTCTTTTTAATACTGTATTATTTATTACATTAAAATTTTCAGTGTTCTCTGCTGAAATACAAAAAATCTAGAAAAATATCTTTAACAGCGAAATTAAAATGTAAAGATATTTTTAATTAAAATTGAATTTAATTAAAATTGAGTTGAAACATATTTCACATTCATTGAGGTAGTAGTAGTATACAACATTTTTCAAGCAAGTAAAATGAAAATTCTGTAATGTAAAATTTATGTTTGGTAGACAGCTTAGTGATTGCGGATTTTAAATAAGACGAAATATTCAAAATTTTTCCTCGAAAATATATCTTTATTAAATGAGGTACTGTCTACTTTTATTAATGACCTTTTGCTATCTTTTAGACAGTGTCATAATTATGTTTTCTTAAAACTTTTGAATTTTTAATTAAAAAATCAGAAGATCTGATTCTTTAATTGAAGCGTCAGAAGTCTAATTGACCTAATTTAATTCAGTTTTAATAAAATCAGATTTTCCATCATCAGCTTTATTAAAAAGTTTTTCATTTAAGGAGTTCTGCTTTGATAAAATCAGATCAGTTTTCAGTTTTAATAAAATCAGATTTTCCATCATCAGCTTTATTAGAAGGTTTTTCATTTAAGGAGTTCTGCTTTGATGTCTGAAGGCAGATGAAATCTAAATTGCGCAATGTGATGGTTATATGTTGGATGTAACATCACACGCCAACCCAGTGGCGGATTGGTCAAAGAAACTGGCCCTAGCCTCCCACATGAAATGTCATTATGCATATAAGTTATCATTGTCATCATCACTATAAAAATAATTTTATAAAATTTTTTAAAAAATAAATCTAAAAGCCTTCAGATTTTTATATTACCCCCAAAGGGGCGTTTCTTTAACGTTTTGCGTGTTACCTTTATTTATTAAATATCATGTTCTTCGCACTTAAACCATAATATTCAATTCAATAGCAATATCGCAAAATATTTAAACGAGTACATCTTTAGAATTTCCAATACATTGTCTCGCGTACTGGAGATTTAAAAAAAAAAAAAAAAAAAAAAAAATATTCGTATAGTGTTATCATTGCTCGCTTTGAAATGAAATTGTTGCTCTTCTTAATCAAAACCTCATAAATGCTTTACAGAATATGAAACCGATAAAACAAATTGCAAATTTTGGCTTCCAGATGCTCATATTCGGGCTAAGATGTACGTTATTCAAATTTGAGGCTTTAGGTACGGTTATTTTATCACAATACGAGAAACATACATACATTTATGCAGATTCTTCATTATTTAATTTCTTTAACCCTCTGAGCGATCAGGGTTTTCGCTACGAAAGCACAAATTTCCCAAAACTAGTATAAGAACAAATTATTTTTTTGATTTTAATGTAAAAACTCTGCTGGTATTTTATACCTGGATTTGTGTACTTTTGATATATTACCTTAATTTCTTTGACATATTTTAATATCCACGTATATTTACGTTCTTACAGATATCACAAAAAAATATTCTAAGCCTTATATATACGACCTTGCCGCTTACAGGGTTAAATATAATACAGGGCTCTAATATTTGATGGCAACAAATTAATATTGATGTGCCGTTTATAGTGAATCAAAGCAAAATGCCAAAACGAAATTAAAAGCCATTCTGGGCAAAATCCGACTTTGGGCTAAAAATATACCTTTGCAGAAAAGCAATACTTTATTTATATACATATAAAATAAACTACAAACAATAGATAACAGTGACTAAATAATTATATAAACAAAACAACAGCTGATTCATAATCAGCCGTTTAAATATTTTTTAATTCTAGGCCGGCTGGGCAAATATTTCCACCATAATATCTTCAATTTTCGCTTTAACCAAAATATCCTTCTCTGTGTTTATCAATAACAATGACTCCAAATTAGTTTGCCTCATAGTACCCCTTAATCTACTTTTTCTTACAATTTTTAATTTTAAAAAAGCTCTTTCGCATTCAACTTGCGTTATTGATAGTGCGAATACAAACTTATAAGCAAAGACATTGGCATTTGCGTTACTATATAATTAACTCTTGAAATGCAAATTAGATTACAAAAGTAATTTGTATATAAATAAGACAATTTTTCGAAAAATTGCATTTAGCTTTGGATGAATGCTCATTAATAGACAGAGCACTCTTTCCTTCTGACTCGGTATCAGATTCAAAATAATGATTTTTAAATTGAAGTTTCTAGTATTTTCCATTTACTTATTAGGTTCTGATTTACACTTGCATAGTGACCTAATAATAGAGATAAACATTCGAAAGAATTCGGCGGCAATGTCTTCGAAAAGTTTGGGGGAACGAGAAGAGGTATGTCTTCATACAACTTTCTGTACCCTTTAAACCTACTTTCATTGATGAAATTGTGTTATTCATTATAAAATTAAAGACAGTAACTTCGAATTGCTTTGCATTTGATTCACTTTTCGGCATCTTCTAGCAAGTAGTTCTACTTCTATAATTATATTATAACTCAGTCTTTCTAGTTTACTATTGCAATTCATTGCAACCGATTTTGATGCATTAAATATTAAATCAACTTCCTAGAAATCACTTTTAAAGATCTTGTAGTTTCCCAAACCATAATATATGCTAAAATGTTTTAGAGCTATTAGGTTATTTTGAAGCAGAAGACACGAAAATTGAGCAATGCCCTCGCCGGGACTCGAACCTGGAACTCTGGAATACGCGCTGATTGTTAACCGTTACGTCATGAAGGCATGCAGAAACGAGGGCGAAAATACCTTATATACTCCCTCTTTTAAAGAGCGACTGGAAATTAGGAGACTTAATCGCCAAATCCTGGTGGCTAAAAATCAACATCCGCCACATTTTAGTTCGGGCGCCATTATAGACGGATTAGGTAATAATTATAATGTAATCTAATCATTTAGTCTGCAAATATTTAGTTACTGGCTCAGTATATTGAAATATTTTCAATTATACGAGAGGAGACAAAATTATTCAAAAACGTTGATCTTTTGTCCGGAATAGCTTTTGCCATTTGTGGTATCTGGGCATTTTGTATATGATTGGAAGCAATGCTGTTGAGTATAAGTATTAATTCCATCAATCTCTCATTCCTCCTATAAATCTCTCATTCCTCCTATAATCCTCCTATAAATCCTATAAATCTCTCATTCCTCCTATAATCTATAAAGCAAATTGGACACAAATTGATATGCATACAGGTTTCGACGGAAAATGCAAAATTTTACATTTTGGCTGCCAATGAATGAACGGTTGTCGCTCCAGTGCATCTGATCTGCGCAACTGGCAGGATATTTAAGAGAAATTACGATTCAAGCTCATAAATTCTTCACGAATTTCATCCCGTATACTCTGGTAGACAGTAACTATGCCGCGCATACAGGTGCGCGAACGATATGCGCAGATGTTCGAATTTGAGAGAGGTCGTGTCGTTGGATTCAAAGAAGCCGGTTGGTCTTATCATTCGAATAGCTCGACATTTGAGCAGAAGCGATGCCACTATTAGACGATATTGGTAGGAATGGGTGAACCATGGCCGCACACAGCGTCAAGAAGAAAGCGGTAGGCCTAGAGAAGCGACAGAACGTGAAGACCGAGCAATCGTCAGAGCGGCACTCACAGCCCCAGATGCACCATTATCATCGATTGTACGTGCAACTAGTGCTTCAGTGACCGCAAGGACCATTCATAGACGGCTCTCACAGAAAGGGGGTTAAGGTCACGGCGCCCCTTGCGCCGACTACCATTATGCTCTGTATAACGTCAAGCCCGTTTGCAGTGTTGTCGGGTTCATTCGCACTGCATTGTCACTGATTGGAGTAGAATAGTCTTCAGTGATGAGTCTCGCTTTGAACTGAGCCCCGATGACCAGCGAAGGCGAGTCTGGAGACGCCCCAGACAGCGGTGTGATACCAACCTGACTGTCTTTCGGCAGAGAAGCCGACAACCAGAAGTGATGGTCTGGGATGTCATTTCATTTCATAGTAGGACCCCTTTGGCTGTCATCCGTCGCAACCTAACAGCACAGCGGGACGTCGACGAAGTTCTAAGGCCCGTTGTTTTGCCTTTCATGTCACGCCACCCTGGGCTTACATTTCAGCAAGATAATGCCGCCCCTACATTGCACATGTTTCTACTGCTTGCCGAACATTACCTTGGCCAACAAAGTCGCCGGATCTCTCTCCTATTGAGCACGTTTGGAGCATTATGGACAGGGTTCTTCAACCAGCTTGGGATGTTGACGATCTAACGCTCCAATTGGACAGAATTTGGTACCATATCCTTCAGGAGGACATCCGCAACCTCTATCAATCGATGCCAAGCCGAATAATTGATTGCATAAGGGCCAGAGGTGGACTTTTTCGCTTTTTCGCTGACTTTTTCGCTTTGTGAAGGTCTATCACTTCAATAAATCATCCAATTTTTCTCAAACTGTAATCATTTGTTTTTCTGTATGTGTACATCACTTCTACCGATTTTCGTCCCATTCGGATAAATCTTTCCTGGTGCGTCGTTTTTTTTTTTTTTTTTTTTTTTTTTTTTTTTTTTTTTTTGTCTTAAGAATGTATATTGCAGCTGTTGGTGTTGTGACTTTTCTCATTTGTCTGACAGTAACATCAGAACAAGCCCACTTGCCTTAGTGCTTGCTGAACATTACTTTGACCCCTCAGAAAGCTTTGTGCGGTGTATATAATTACCGTAATCACAGTGTTATTAAAAATAAGGAGAATATGAAAGGAATGCGTTGATTTCAAACAACGATTCAAGTTGATCCCTCGCTAAACATTATCTGTTTTGTTCCTCAGTGTACTTCTAAAGATTCCAAAAATCTAGAATAAAATCAAAGACGAATTTGAAGCACCATCTATCGGTCGGTAATCGGCATTTACTCTCGAACTTTTGGGCGAAATTGCACAGAGGAAGTTCCTAATGGCAAAGAATATGTTCTTTGCTAACGGCAACATCCGGTTAGATACAGTATGGCGACTTCGAAGGGAGCAAACAACTATAACAGATTAAATTGGGAAGATTCGGTAAACATTTTGTTCACTTTTCTTTTTTATTCTGTTTGGTTTTCTAAAGTTAATTAACACCTAATAGTTTTTATAGATCTTTTTTCATAGTTGTCTGATTTTTGTATGTACTGTGTTTTTCAACGATAAAGATTGTTTACTATTTAATATGTGTTTATGTATTTGATTTAATTTGTCATTTTTGTATTAAAACGTATAACTGTTGTAGGAATTCCCCGTGTTATGCCAGACATGTCTTGGAGACAATCCGTACATACGAATGGTAAGTTTTGTTTAGAATATTTAAATTTTAATGCTTTCATTCATTGTCGTCATACCTAAAGATGGTTTATAATAATTTATAAATCTATATACTTTTGCTATATAATATTTTTTGGAGTCAGTATAAAAAAAATATGAGATTTTTTGTAAGCAGTCTATTACCTTGCAAAACTTAATAGATTGATCCTGATACGATTCACTAATTTGTAATTAGAAATTATTTTGCCATGTTTAATATCTGTAATATTAAGTTTTTATTGATTATTTTAATTACTTGTGTGATTCAGATAAATGGATTTTCATTAAGTAATATTGCAGAAGCTTGTTTTCTAAATTGAATCTAGGGGCAAAATTTAGTGGTTTGTATTTTTCATAATAATTTTTATATGGGATTAAATTTATAGGCAAATTCTGCATTTATTTACACAGTGGGGCAGTAATGAATCCATATATGCTGTTAATATTATTTATGATTCTTTAAAAGAATAACTGCTGTATGTAATATCTTCTCTGACCTTGTGTAATGTTGACAATGGAAAAGATTTGAAAAATTTATTGTATTTCAGTTGTGTTATTAAGTATGATTACATGGATAATTTTGGGTCAGAAATCAACAACATTCATTTATAAAAAATTACCTTTGGTCATGTTTCTAATTTTGTCATGCAGTAAGCACATTTTTAGCAAGCAGTTAAGTATTAGGCAAGCCTTATCCCAGGTATTATATATTACAAAAATATTGAGCTTCAACACTCAAGACAACCAGATCGAGACTGTCCAACAGTTAGCGTAATTGTGGTGAATTCAGTTCTTGATGTTACCAAATCAAAAATGTTGTCTATAATTGCTGGTTTGTCTGAATCATTATTTGTTAATTCAGGAGACTAACTGTGTATATATATTGGATTCTTCATTTTAATTTTGAAATATGTTTTGGTACTTTTCTGTTATTGGAACCTTACTAAAAAATGTATGTATGTGTGTGTGTATACTAACATGTTTATAGATATATTGCCTTTGTTATTTTAATTTTGAAATGTGTTTGGTACTTTTCTGTTATTGGAACCATTTTCAGAAATGTATATATGTGTGTGTATAAATATACACATTTCTAAATGCAGTCCCAGTTACAGGAAAGTGCCCATTTTTCTGATCTTTTGAATTCTTCATCTCATGTTTGGGAAAAAATATATTTCAGGGTCCATCTTGATGAAAAATTGCCAATTGTTTTGCCACCACTCATGTTTGCATGTAATACCTTCCCAAGTAAAATGACGTCCAAAATATAATGCAATAAAACGTATTTAAAACATAAAAAAATTATAATCTCAATAAACTGCATTTTAAATCAAAATAAAACAAGGAAATAACATAAAATTAAAAATATCGAACCTGCACAGTACAAAAAAGAACTTACCTTATTTAGAAATTTCCATGTCTTCAGTGTGTGGCACACAGAATTCCCTAACAGCACCCAAAACTTTTTAAAAGTATCTGAACTAGAATCTATATACTACTGTCGTTACATAAATTCACAAAAGAAAGAATCATAAATGCTGTCTGTATTGCCGGATTCTTAGTGGCATTTCTTTCAAAAATCTCTTTTTATTACACCCCATTTGATGGTCTTGATGTGAACTCTGGTTTCCAGATTCTTAAATGTCACTTCATGATTTACTTAGAGGTGAATAAAGCCATTATCAGAAAGAAAATTGTACAACTTCCAGCAATTGTATAGGATGGTTGTTTCAGGTAAGATATTACATTGAATCCAACAAAGTTTCTTTTCGTCTGTCTTCAGTCTCTTAAAAAAAATACCTTCCACTTCCTCATTCTGTGCCACCAAACACCCACTTTCCTTCCACTTGTTACCACAGGCAGCCATTTTATGGTGTAAAGCACAAAATAAGCAACGTACTTAAACGAGGCCTTAATCTGCGAACTCTTTGTTTAAGCTAGGTAAGAACTTCTGCATAAAACTGTCTAGTCACAGCCTTGTCAGGTGGAACAAATTCTTGATGAATTAGCCCTTTGCTATTGATAAAAAGGAATTAACATTGTCTTGATTGTGGAGTTTTGGAATCAAAATTCATTTAGTCTTGGTGAACTTGGAGACCATCATTCGGAGCTCTGCCTTTTGCTTTTAGGGTCATATTGGTAACACCTAGACTCATCTCCCACTACTATTGAATTGAGGAATGCAAGGTCAGCATTAAGTCCATTCTTAATTGCTTTTGTTCCTACAAGAAATAGTGAACAAATATCAAACAAACGTTGCATTTCAGTAGGTCTTCTGTGAAACTTTGCTGAACCACCTACTTGGAAATGTTCAGTTCCTTGGTGAGTACTGGAATAATGAATTAGCATAAGCTCATGAAGTCATAAGCTCAGGAACTTTCTTAATTGTTTTTCGTGTGTGCTGGAATGTAGGCATCCAGCATGTGTGTCATCTTCGACATATTTGAAGCGACCTCGAAAATGGCTGAACCATTCAAAAGTGCAAGAGTGGGATTATGCTTCCTCTCCATACACTTATTTCAACATTTCATGTCTTTCTGCGGCAATTTTGCTCAATTTGAAGCAGAATTTAATGCTAATTCTGTGCTCTGTATCAACAACAAGACTTTGAAGGCCCGTTCACACGACTCGAAACGTAGCTTATAAAAGCGCATTTATGTTAATTATTTTGCGCAAAAATTATTTGTATATTTATGTTAATTATTTTGTGCAAAAATCATGTGGTTCTGTAATATAGCATCAACGGAGCTATCATCTTGTTACTTCGCTATGTTTCTGTATGAATGCGGCAAGATGTCGGAATAAGATGATTTTTTAATAGCTGAAACGTTACTGTTAAATACAGTAATTAAGCAGAGCCAAAAATGCAAAAAACGGCAATTATGGGTCCGAAAGATTTATGTAGAGTGACCTGTTAAAAGAGATTTTTTTTTTTTTTTTACTGCCTCGTTTGCGAAATTAATAACCTGAATTATTTTTTAATTACTTCAGGATGAGTATCGTTTAGTTTGACAGACTTTTGTATTGTATGAAATTTAAGATTTATAAAATTGCTTTGGAATACAGTATATAATGAGAATTAAATTACTTGAAACACCATCCACCATATAATAAAATCAACTTCACATTTTTAATCTCCTGTCTTCTTTGGTTTGCTTGCTTATGTGTGATATGGGGGTATGTGTAAAGGAATCTTTGTAAGAAGTAAAGCGTTCTATAATTTGATTATTTTCTATATATTATCACACAAATAAATTGGAAGAAAAAGCTCATTCAATAAAATTTCTAAAGATATGCTGTTTTTAAATACTTTCAGCATAATGTGATGTTAGCCCAAATGCTCTCAAAATGTGGATGTGCCTGTAAATTAAAAAAAAAAAAGGCCCGTTTAAGTGTAATTGTTTCGATTTGAAATCAGACTTTGTTTTATATCTAGTTTATTTCATTTAAGAACACATACAGATAAATGTGATTATTTACATGTAGAGTTTAGTATAAAGATAAAGTGATCCGTACATCTTAATGATAAAAAAAATTTCAGTATTTCATTAACGTGACTAACTTAACTGCTGCTTGCTTAGAAAAACGGGAATTCTCCAATCACAGCATTCGAAACTAGTTGCCAGATTCATAAATCAAACAAAATTACAAAACAAACTCTTAAATAATAATAAACGGGAAATGCTAAACTTAAAAGGAGTCATAACATCCTCCCCTCCTTTGCATTGCAGGCATGTTTTCCTTAAAGCAATGCATTATGAAAATGTATATTATGAAATTATGAAAATGTCTACATATAATAGACATAAATTTTAACACATGACATGAAACTGAACTAAGAACTGTAAATGTGTGAATATGACATCAAAGAACAAGAAACACATAAATGACATTACAATTATCTAAAGAAGAAAAAAGTCAATAACAGTTCATAAATCCATACATTTAACAGACACTTCTGGATGACTGCTGCACAATACCCTTACACTCTGCAGAATCTCTTTATCGCAAGTTTCTGTTTCTGGGATAGTCTGGGGATAAAAGTATATTTATGGGTATGTATCCCTTAGTGATTTTTGGAGGTACATGGATACCGAGTTTGTGCAATTCTTTGACCTTGTTATTTTGGTTACACGATGCCAACTCGGTATCCATGTACACATCGACCTATTTTTCACTTAAAAAAATATCCCAGAATTCCAAAAAATTGGCATTGTGCACTCCCTTTATCCATGTACACATCAACATGCTTTCACTTAAAAAAAATCCCAGAATTCCACAAAAATGGCATTGTGCACTTCCTTGAGTTTTTCCATGTACATATCAATATATTTTCACTTAAAAAGTCAAAGGAGCACCTAATTCTACAGTAGAGGCAGACAAAAAATGCAGTCTCAATAAACTACATTTTAAACCAAACAATAAAATAACATAAAAGAGGAAAAACCGGTTATGCATAAAAGCACTACACAAAGCAAATATTCACTTACCTTATTTAGAAATTCCTTTGTCTTCAGTCTGTAGCACACAAAATTTCTTAACAGCATCCAAAAACTTCCTAAAATTATCTGAACTCGAATCCGTATATTGGCGTCGCCACATAAATTCACAAAAGTAAGAGTAAAAAATATCATACTTAGTTCCGGACTGTCTGAAAAATAGCTACTAAGTAAACCTTCATTTACACGCCAGTCAATTAATGCACTTTTTCCCCTTCGTTCCAAATCGTACAAAAGCTTCAAATTAATCTTATTACATTCAGCTATTCTATCGTCTAAACAATAAAACAAGCAATGTACTTCCTAACAACACATACCACAAAAGCCCTTACAAAACATCCCATGATTCAAAATTTCCCGGAATAATGCAAATGATTACTTCATAATAGGGTTTCCGTAACATTCAAGTACTCAGGTTACCATAAATGAAACAACAACTTCATGATAACACAAGGGGTACCCTAAAGTCAACTTTTCAAAAAAAGTTTTTTTTTTTTTTTTTTACCCTAAAGTTCAAACGAGAGTTACGTCTCAGGTTTTTGAGGTATTTCAATGAAGTTGCCAGCAGAAGTAAGCTCCAGAGGATAAATTCGCTGGAGGGGCTGTATGATTTCACCATTGGCGACTCGTAGTTTTGCAACACGTTCAATATTGTCGTTGCCAGGAAACAGTTTAATTACCTGGTCTGAAGGCCAATTTATCCTGTTTGGATTCCTTGACTCAAATAGAACAATTTCTCCCGGAGAAATTGTTTTTCTCTGTGAAGATGATTTAGGACTTATTAATTCTCCTAGATATTCTTTACAGAAATGTTTTCGTAGATTTATCTGTAAAGTATGAAGATAATGTACACGTTTCATAATTTCAAATTCTGAATTCTTCATATGCAGAATACAAACTCTGTACTGTCGCGGATGCAAGTTTTGTTTTGATTCGAAATCAGACTTCATTTTATATCTAATTTATTTCATTTACGAACATATACAGTTACATGTAGAGTTTAGTACCGTTATTCAGCGGACTCGTCGGGGCTTTGGCGATTCCGGATTATAGATCATCAATTTAAATCTGGTAAGATGGCATGCAGAAATTATACAATTAAAAATATGAAACCGTAATTTATGAAATAAAAAGCAATTATGATCTAAAGGGTATCAAAATTTACAAAAAAAAGCGTAATATTTATTTGTTTACTTTATTAAACATTTCTTTCAATGTAAGTTGTTTAAGTTGCTTCATTTTTTGGGCTAATACTTTCTCTTTAATTCTATAAACAGACATAATTTCTTGTTCAGTTACAAAGTTCCACTGTTCAAGTTCTGTAATTGCTACTGACTAACTTGTCAATCGAAATTTTTTCGTTTTCATTAACCTCTCTGTCACTTTCTTCACTATCGGAAGCGGTACATTGAAACATGCTTTCGCTTTGTAGATCCTTTGGCAGCTCTAGAATTGGAAACTCTTTTTGACCTTTTTTTTTTTTGCAATGGATGTACATATGTATGTATGTATCTTGCATAACTCAAAAACAAGTTGTCTCAGAAGGTTGAAATTTTGTATATAAGACTGCTATAACACATAGTTGTGCAACTCCCTTTTTGGTTCAAATCGGCTACATCAAAAGAACATAAATATATATACCCACTCTGTTACTTGGCTCGGTGAGCTCAGTTTCTTTTATCCTTATATGTTGGTAAATTGTGCATTTTTTGCTTTAAAAGTGATTGAATTATGTTGTTTTTATGTTCCTTTTAAAGTTTTTATGCCTTTAGTTAATCTGCGTGCAATAGTTGTGGAATTATCAACAGTTTGAAAGTTGCTTAGGTGCGTCTGGCACTACTGGAGCAGCCATATTTGTTTACATCGAAATTTTGCAGGAAAAGTGAATAAGTCAGTTTTTATGCCTTCCGTGCCTTTTTGCCGAGTGTTACCAAAAGTAAACCTTTAATTTTGTACGCTGAAAAAACTGCCTTCTTTTCTGCTGGCCGAATTGCTTGTTTTTGTGAAGAAACTCTAATTTTAATTGTAAAAAAAAAAAAGGTTTTAAACAGTTTTAACTGTATTAATTATATTTATGTTTTTTTATATTTTTCAATTTTTAATGAAGATGTTTTGAGTTTTTAGATATTTTTGCCTTGCTGCAAATTGAGAACAGATTTTTGAGAACTGATAATTGAATGAGAAATATATATCTATAATGCAATTCGAGGAAATAAGTTTAAATGAAATGCAGCAACAAAAAAAAAAAAAAAAAAAAAAAAATGTTTAATTGAATAGCCGTACAAGGATGTCCTGTGGTGTCCACGTCAGATTTTGTAATGTATTTTTCTAATTAAGCAAGAAAAAGTAAAGAAAGTGCTGATAAATATAAATACTTGAATATAAGCAGTTTTTTATATTTATAAAATAAAACTAAACATTTAATAGGCAAATAAAAAGCTGACCACCTTCTTTCCCCTTGAAGTTACAAATTCCCCTTCCCAGTTGGAACCTTGTTCTAGAGTATTCGTTTGCATTGTCTACAAAAATCTAAAACTCTTCATTGAATTCTACTAGATTCAAATATGTTATATGAATAAAATTTATGATTTTTTTAAATTGATGTACAAAGGCATATCTCCTGTTTATGTTTGTTGCTAATTATAAATGTTCAATAACTTCTAATATATTCAGTATATTGTAAAAGTTTTAAATTTAACTAAAATAAACTTCTAGTAGTCTGATAGCCAAGTAATTAACTTAAAATGAAGCTGAATATTTGATATCTGGTAGCCTGCTAAATTGATCATAGGTTTATTTAGTATTTTTTATTTCAAAAATCTCGGAGAAGTCTCTTCATATTGTTATTTGATAAGATTATATTCAGCCCATTCTTAAAATGGATTAACCTGATCTGCATTGCTGTTATATACTTAATAAATGTAAAACAACAAGTAGAAGAATGTATGTCTGTGATAGTTGTTTTGTTAGATTTCCATAAGTAATAGTATTAAGAGTGCATTTACATTTTAAGGTACTTACGTATTAATGCAACCATTTTGACCAATTTGGCGATTTTTTGCAGATGAAAGCATACAGGTTACGTATGGGTTGCAAGTTGGTAGTTTTTATGCCCTTTTTTTTTTTTTTTTTCCAAAAAGATTTCCGAACTATTGATATCTTTAGTATGTCGGTAAGCATTATCAACATATGAAAAGAGAACATGCTTTAGCTATTTAAAGTACACATTTTAATTAATAAATAAAGATTACATTATGCATTAAAAAAATAAGAAAATTGTGGAGACTTGCTTCATGCGAACCTTGGCAACAGCAGCTATCTACAAACTTCATTTCCTCATGTTCCTTTTAGAAAATTTTTAGCAAAATTCTGTATTCCCACAGAAATTTTACTGCAGCATCTTCCATAGCTGGCAAATTTCGCAAGTTCATATTTTAAAATTAAGTTTAAGGCACTGTTGGAACTTAGAATTTAATGAAAAAGAACGTGTACAAAAATGTGGAATTGCTTGGCTGAAGGATTGTTATGAGCATGGTTGCTGGAAGAATGGTTATGTGTATGGTTACGAGAGTTTGACACATTCTGAAAATTCAGCGGCTTTTACTAAGGTGATTGCATTAATATGTAAGTACGCATTTCAAGATGTGTAAAATATAGATAGGATATTCTGTAACTGTTATTGATTGAAAATGTGTATTTTTGATACATTACTTTTCTTTCAGACCAAAGAACGCTTTGGGAAAGAATGCAAGATTTGTTCCCGTCCTTTTACTGTGTTCAGGTGGTGTCCTGGGTCAAGAATGAGGTTTAAGAAAACAGAAGTTTGCCAGACTTGCAGTAAACAAAAAAATGTTTGTCAGACATGTCTGCTTGATCTTGAATATGGTAAAATAATCTGCTTGTTTTTATATAAGATTAGAAGTTTTATCTAATTAGTAATCAAATGTAAATGCAATTAAATGTAAATATACAACTTCTTACATTTTCTAATAAATTTCAGAAGCCCTTTTAAAAGTGTAACATTATCAGAGATTTTTAAGACTTGAAAAAAAATTGGCAGTGTTAAAGTGTTTGAATTTTTTTTTTTTTTTTAAATGTGAAATAATTTACCAATTAAAAAATGGCCTTACATAAGTGCAGAAAATTCTGATGGATCTTCAGACATTGGACACAAAGGTCACAAATTTAAACAAGCTTCAAATTGAGTTATCAATTTTGTAAATTCTTCTTGCGTCAGAAGTTGTTTATCGTTTGCAATGTAACTTTCTAGATTTGACTGCAGCTTCCCATAATCCTCCAAAATGTGGCGCAGAGGGAGGATTAAATATCCACTTAATACCTTCAGTAGAGCAATATTTATTAACCAATTCATTTTTCTTCAAAGAACTTATTATTTTCAGTTCCTTATCTGCAGCAATAAAATTCATGCCACAATCACTATACGCTTCTATTGGTTTTCCTCTTCGAGATACAAAGCACTTCAAAGTGGCAACAAATGATTATGATGTTAGATTGCCTACTAATTCAATATGTATAGCTCTTGTAGCAAAACACACGAATACACAAATGTAGTATTTCATTGGTTTTACCCCTCGACCTTGCCTGGGCTTCATTTGAAATGGCCTGGCATAGTCAATCCCAACCTTAGGGAAAACCTTTGACTTACCATCATCTATGGTAAGATGGTGGTAAGTCAGACATCTGGGTAGATGTTTTTGCACATACACGATGGCATTTCACACATTTCCAAATCTGTTGTCTTATAACTGACCTAGCGTGGATTATCCAATAATCACGGTAGCAATAGCAGGAGGTCAGCATGAAGATGGGATGCATGAAAATGATTCACTATTATCTGGGTTATGTGATGTTTATTGGGCAACAAAATAGCATATTTTCTGAGCTGCATGGTGTTGGCTTGTCTTAATCTTCCTCTGACGCTTGTAAGTCCATTCTTATCAATAAATGTGTTCAAAGAAAGGATATTACTATTTGAGTTTAACAGTTGGTTATCCTTAAGAAGATTATATTTATTCAAAAGCTCATCCCTTTGATCTACTATAACAATTGCATTTCTAGCATATTACAATTCTTCTTTAATCCTTGTCGCTGTAGATTTAGCTGAATTATTTGCAAACCGAAAACACCATGCAACAATTAAGTTTCAAGAATGCTGAAACTTAATTAAGAACTGGAATTTGCGAAGCACCTGTTCCAATTGAACAAGAAAAATTTTTCCATTTTTTTTTTTTTTAAAGACTCTTCTGAAAATGGTAAGTTGATAGAGAACAGAATATTATTAATATTATTTAAACTAAGCCACTGAGGACCTGTCCACCAGAAGTCATGAGTAGAAAGTTCTGAAGGCAAAAGACCTCTTGATGCCATTCATCAGGATTCTCATTTCCTCTTATGCGATTCCAATGCGATGATGGTAAAACTGATTGAATTTCCGAAGTGCGGATGGCTACGAAGGTTTGTCAGCGTGTGGCTTCCGATTGTAGCTATGAGAAAACCATCAGTGAATCACTCCATGCGTAAATATCGTCAACATGAATTTGTGAAGAATTCTGCACAGCTTGTACCAAATGCACTGATAGAATGGCAGAGCAAAGTTCTAAACGAGGAATAGAAATTACTTTCAGGGAAGCTACATGAGTCTTTGATGTTAGTAGCTGCACTGAAACTGAGGAATTATTTGAAGACTTTATATAAATCACTGTGGCGTAAGCTTTCTCTGATGCGTCACAGAAAAATTAAGTTCTACATTTATAGCTTTGGGCTATAACACTTCTAGGAATACGAAAAGCATTCAAGATTTGCAATATCTTCACAATACATCTACCATCTTTGATTGATTTCATCTAGTAAGGGATCATCCCTCGAGATTTGTAATTTTCATATATCTTGAAGCAATATTTTTGCTGCAACTATGAAAAGTGTTAACCATCCAAGTGGATCTCTGTTCTCAAGATTTTCAAAGTGACAAGTAAACTCGTCTTGTGTTGGATATCACTCCAAATACAATAATTTTATTGATTTAGTATCAGCAATTGTGCAAGAAGAATTAGTGTTCTGAACATTCAATGAAGTTTTTAAAATCAAGCAATAATTTATACACCATTTATGCCATTGAAAGCCACCTTTTTGTAAAAGTTCACTCAGTTGTGAAATCAATTCTACTGCATTCTCTACTGTGTCTGAACCAAATAAGACATCATCAATATAACAGTTATGTAATATTATCTCAGCTGCCTTTGGGAATTTAGTTCTTTCGTAAGTTGTTAGTTGTTTGAGCATGCAAGTAGCCAGATATAAAGCTGAATTAGTGCCGTACCTGACTGTATACAACCTGTAAGATTTAATTGGCTTCGATAGAGCATCTCTTCACAATATTTTTTGGTAATCACGATCTTATTCATGAATTTGAACTTATTAATACATTTTCAATAAGTCACTAGTAATGGTTATGGGATAGCATCTAAACCTTAAAAAAAAAAAAAAAAAAAGTAAATAAGTCATCTTGTACCTTGGGACCATTCATTAGATTAATTAGGTGTCATTAAGCAATATCCCTGATGTAGTTTCTGCACTAGCACTGAAAATGACGCGTAAGTTTGTGGCAAGACTCAATTCTTTTAGCACATGATGATGAAGTATTTAATAATGCTCATTTACTTTATCTAGTATTATCATCAGATAATTCTTTTATGTGTCCAAGTGCTAAATATCTGGACATGAAGTCTTTATATTGTTGATATACTTCAGGAGGTTTTGTTAGTTTTTATTCTAGACTAAGAAAGTTGCGAAAAGCTGATGGTCTGGATTTACCTAACATATTTCTTTTAGGCTTGAATGGCAATTTTACTGAGTAAAGACCATTTTCACTACAGACGTGATTTTCCAAAAAATTGTTTTCACACAATCTTTCCTCCTTAGTTAAAGGTTTCGATGTGGGAATTCATTCCAAATCCCAAAATGATTTAACTAATTCCTCAGAGTTTATGTTTACCGTATTGATTGAAATTTGCTTACGGTTTGGGAATCAAAATGTGTAGTTCGAGCAATTACCGTTCTAACTTAGAACAAAATGCAAATGGAAGATTTTTGTCCCTTTTAATTACTTCTCCATTGATTAAAGTAAAAAATATGTTAACTCGTAGCAAAATATCAATTTCTCCTGATTCATGAAATGTTGGATCTGCTAAAGTTAAATCTTGGAAGCTTTCATATAAATTCAAAGATAATGTTACACTTGGAATATTTCCTGTAATTTTGTCTATTATATAGATGGATGTAGAAATTCTGTAGCTAGTATTAAAATGAGATGTAAACAATAGGACAACTTCTCCAGTAGTAGTTGTACTGAAAGTTCCTAAGCATGACACTATCTTCAAATCCTTTATGTTCAATCCAAAATTGATAGCTTTTTCTTTGATTTTTCACTACCTGAATGTAGTAAGCATCTACAATTTATGAATTCATTTTTTGAGTTTTGAACCTTAATTAAAGGATACACAAAAGGACATGACTACATTTACCATTAGCATGAGCTCCAAAATGGTGATTTTTATAGTTGTTTGCACAAACGTTGGAGAAACCTCTTTCAAGTTGTTTTCTGTTTTTATTTTCAATTTCGGAACAAACATTTGTGCTTCCAATAAAGGGAAATTAGATGCATTTTTTGGTTTGAAATTATTTTCTAAATGCAAAATGCTATGATGATGCTTAAAACAAGTTTACAAGTATTTGCACTCTTACATATTTTAACCTTATGGACATTAGACAATCAATTAAAACAAATTTTATTAATCTTAACAAACTCTATTCATTTTTGCACTGGTAAGTTTAAAAAATTAGAACACTTGTGCAAAAAATGATCTTCTTTACAAAATAAGCAAGTAGAATTAGTAATCAGAGAATTAACCCTATTATACAATAATTTATCTGATTTATGCATTTTACTAATTAAAAGTTTAATGTTCTAGCATAATTCTTCAAAAAGTCTATTAAGTCATTCAACTTTGGTATTTCGTCTTTTTTTTAATTGACGCTCCCACCACAACTTGGACGAAACATCAAGTTTTTGCAACATAATATACATCAACAAAGCATCACTAAAATTATCTACCTTTTAATCCAATATTTCCAATGAGTGTATTATTTCATTTACATTATCTACTAAATTTAATATCAAGGATGCGGATTTTCTTTGTATTTGTGGAGACATTAAGAATTCATTTAATATAAGCAAATATCTATTCTCTTTTATTAGAAAATCTCTAGTAAATTCCAAGCAATACTGAAATTTTGATCAGCTGATATACTTCAGGAGTTTCGACTTCAGGAGTAATCGACTCACAATTTGTATAAATTTTGTTAAACAGAGATTTAAATCTTCCTTAAAGATTTTATATTTTTCTAACTTTAATTCAGCTTCAGCATTATATAAGCTATCATAATCTATTTTCTCGATGAATTTCACTAACCATGTTTTCAAAACTCTCTTCTGGTTTTTTTCCTGTACCTGACATTTTGAAAATATTCTAAATTCCCAATTTTACTAATACTTGAATCACAATAAAGCAGCAATAAAGAAATGTCAAATGCTATTATAATGTGTTAACATTTTCACTCACCTCATCCATTGTTTCCATTACATAACTCTTGAGAATTCTAAATCAAGAAGTTTATTATTAGCAACATTATGAAGACGTAGAATTCTTATTCACGAGCGCACCTTTTTCTCAAGCCTTCGGCATATGGTGGACCAAATATTATGTTGAATAGCGGTATTTTAAAATTAAATTAATAAACCAGGAATGCAACTTGTGCAAGCGGACTGTATTTCACCTTTTATTCAGTGATTTCAACTTTAGAACACAACACAGGCAAAAGGCAGTTACAGTTAGAATTTGCAAGAGTGCAAAAAACAATATACAAACTGCGCTGTGTGAAATAAGATCTCACTAACAGGCAGATGATCTGGTTGTCGAAACAATATATTTAAAAAAAAACAGCATATCTTTAGTTCTGATAAACAGGAATAAATAAGTAGGAATTGCCTTTAATATATAAAAAAAACTGTATTAACATCAAGTGTCATCCACTACAAGTTTAAAAAAATGTATTTGAACTTGAGTAGGTGAATAAAAAGTATTTTATTAAGGATTGAAAATCTGAACAAGATATTGGGAGAGTGTGAGCTGATAGTAGGAATTTAGAAAAGAAACTATGTTAATGAATATCATGACTATCAAAACTAGCTAAATAAATGGGAGGAGAGGAGAAGTTCAGATTAAGTTTTTTCTACCTTGGCACTTGAAAAAGGGATTCCTCCACATTTCCAATTGCATGATATCACAAGATTTTCTCCAAATTCTACACTGACAGATTATGTTGTTTATTTGTAAAGCTGCATTTAGGGTAAGAAAATTATCATTCTGCATCTATCAATAAGAAAAGATCATATTTAAAACATCAAAAATGTAAATTCGTAGCAATATCAATTATGTGGTAAAAATATATTTACAAGTGCCTCTTTTAAATTTTTGTTGGTATATGGACACTGGGTTTGTGTAGTTCTTTGACTTATTTTGGCTTCGCGTAGTGGCGATTTTTAAAAAGTCGCCACTACAGAAACCCAAAATAACAAATCAAAGAATTGCACAAACTCGGTATCCATGTACATATCGACCTATTTTCACTTAAACAAAATCAGAGAATTGCACAAAATAGGCATTGCGCACTGCCTTTGTCCATGTACACATCAATCTATATTCATTTAAAAACTCAAAGGAGCAGCCAACAAAAATTATATAATCTCGGTAAACTACATTTCAAATCAAATAATGAAATAACATAAAAAAGGAAATTCATCTTAGCACTGCACAAAGGAAATATCCACTTACCTTATTTAGAATTTTTGTGTCTTAAATCAAATTTTTGGGAGAATTTTTTTCAAATATTTTCCTAGGGTGTATGGTTTCAGTTATAATGTTATATATAAATCTATCCACAGTATTAGTTGTTTCATCAATAAAAATGAGAATGTATTCTGTTTTCAACCACATTTTTGGATATTTTTGCCTTCATTAATGTATGTAATATTTAGTTATGCCCTGCTTAAGGTAGATTTGCAGAAATTTCTTGTTTCATGTAAGTTTCTTAAAGTCTTTTCTAAAATGAATTTTACGTTTTCTAAAGTGGAATGTTGGCTAATGCAAATCAAACAGAAACTGACTGGGATATCATAGCTGCTATGGAAACTAGTGAAAGTTCTATTGTTTATTGGCATTGCACTTCTTGTTAATTTCAAATTTGTGTTTATCATATTTAAATGCTCTGTTATAAAATGATGCTCCTCAGCTTAAATTAGTTTTTCACAAACTTTGCAAAACATTATTAATCCATCTGTTTCAGATTCTTTCACAAAATTACTCATATCCCTTTATGATAACAGTTGTGCTTAGACATGGTAACGTTCTCAAGGTAATGGAAAGAACCTGGTGTGTGTTTTTGGTAGTAAAGTGAATCAAAATTAAGAAGGACATTTACAGATAGGGCCAATGATTACAATAAATGGCATTTTTTGTGATTTTTTTTTTTTACAAAATATAACATTTGCAACATTTTCCAACAATCTTTTATCTTTAATAATTATGATGAAAATGGAATACGATCATATAATGTATGCATTGCTTGCAAAAAGATAACATAAAGGTATGTATAGTCTCTTGATTGAAAGCTTTTTTTAAAGTGAACTTTTAAAAATATTCTGAAAACTTCAGTAGCTAGAAATAAAGTTAAAACGTTTTTGTAAAGTTCACCAATTTATCTGAAAAACTGGGAATAAGTTTTTATGTAAGATTGTCATGTAAAATTCTTCAAGGTAACTAGCCTGGAATAACAAGGTTATAAAGTTTTAAAATGCTAAAAAATTCAGAAATGGCTATTGGGCTATTCTTCAAAATGTTCATGCGCTTTGAATTGGGAAATTCCCCTTGATAATGTTTGAAATTTCATTTTCCATTTTTACCATTATTTACTTAAGCCAGAGCTTAAATTGCACTGGAGCCCACCAGATCCTGGCTCCAGTATTTCTTAGTTTTTGGGAATAAATCATAATTCTAGACGGAGCGCACCGGAGCCCTAAATAAGAAGGCTCCGGCACTTCTGTGTAACCGAACAACAGTTTCAATAGAAATCTGATCTCGAAAATTTTAATTTAGTATTAAAATCACTTATTAATTTATCTCTGTAATTTAATTTTAATTACTAATTATTAATTAACTTATTAATAAGTTGTAATTAAATAACAATACAAATACTGATTATTAATATTAATAATTATTAATTAATCTGATAATAAATAAGTATTTAATTTTTAAATTATTAATGATTTTAATGGCCATTTTATTTATTTACTCTTGTTTCTTTTTCCTGACGCTCTTGCATAGGGCTCCGGCACTTCTAACTTTAGAAATTAAGTCCTGACTTAAGCAATTAATTTATGCACATTTTCTCAGTTTGAAAGAAAATTAGGTGAACAAAAAAATATATATTGTGATGATCTGCATCAAGTATTTGCAAGGTATTTAAAAATGGTATGTAATTTTAAATGCAGATTATCTCTAAATAAATTACATAATTTTATGAAAGCATGTTTTATGAGAGTTTTCTAAATGCAATTTGTTTTATAAAGCAAAAAATCCAATTACAGTACAAAGTCTGATATTCGGACGTCCAATATCTGGAATAATTAAAATCAGGACCTCCAAATCACCAGCAATCATTTTTTTGGTACTTACATATTATCTCAACTATCTTAGTAGAAGTCACCAACGTTTCAGAATGCACCATACTCTTTATCATGCACATAATGGTTATTCGGCAACCATGTGTATGACAGATATTTAGTTTCTAACGTCACCATTTTCATTTGTGTTCCTTTTGATGTATTGCAAGTCCTAGTGGCCTTTATAGAAAAATTATGATCATTATTTTCTTAAAAGATTTTAAAATTCGTGCTTGTGGGGTTGTCCTGTAATAGAAAAAATTGGTAAAGTTTTCTGCGACAATGCAGTATTTTGCCTCAAAATCGCTAAAGGAATAATGGTTTGAATCTTTTAAAAGGAATCACTGTGAAAACTCTGAAAAATTAAATAACTTTAATTTTTAAGTGTGGTCTTATATAAACTGATTATCTAATATCTGAAAAAATCCCAAATCTGGTATTACTGAAGTCCTCTCAAGTCCAAATCTCATACTTTGTACTGTATTATATTGTTTATGCATTTGTGATTTAAATAAAAAACGTTCCTTGCCTTTAGGTGTAAAGTTTTTATGGAAATATTAGGTATTAATATTTCATGGTGCATAACTGTTAGGTCTGCTTTATCCAGTACAAAATTATAATAGACATCACGTAACATAATTATGTTTGTCCGCATATACTTTGATAGCATTAAACAGTGACAAAAAATATTTTTCAAAATATCAATGGAATTTGAATAATTTGATATAAATCTAGAGCAACACGTAAGTACTTGCATTACATACGAGTACAAGCATTTTAATAATAGTAATTTTGATGTTTGTAAATCTTAGAAAGTGGGTTTCCTTGCATCCAATTGACCTAATCAAACTCAAGGTGTATGGCTCTTAATATGTTACTTTGTGACTATTTGTCATTTCATAATTGCTGTTTTATATTTTGACTTTATTTCAGAACTCTGTTTCAGTTAAAAATCTATTCTATATTATTTTGAATGTAATAACTGATTTGTTTACAAAGAGTGGCTCCATGCTTTTGTATACAAATAGGTGGGACTTTGGTTACGCACTTATAATATCCAAATAAGATTGATTGTGATATTATTAAGTGGTGCATACTGTATTAAATGCTAAAACTTTATTTTGTAGTTTCTCTGTAAATGTGTTTAAAATTATTTAGTCACTGGCATTGAAAAGTATTTTTTAAATTTTGCATAAAGAAATAAATATAGCCAGTTAAAATAAAGCACACAAAATATTGTGTAATTGTTAACTATCTGAACATTCTTCTTGTAACTTGGACGTTTTACATTCATTTTAAGGGTCTTAAATGGGAATAAGTTACTAGATTGTCAAAAAGTTAAACAAAATCAATTTTAAAATTTTAGTAGTTCATGTTTGAAAGTATTCATGATATTGATTTTTAACCATAGCAAACAAACGGCTTTGTATATTTAGGAGCTAAGCATCAGATACTTAAATGCATCAGAGTAAGTGTACTGATGATCGTGGATTAAGCTTTGCATTATCATTTTTAAAGTAGAAGGAAGTTAAATAATTTCTCTGCGTTTTAACCTGTCAAAATGATTATATAATTGGAGGCATGAATGTGTAATGTTTCCTTAACTTTGTCTTTTGTAACTTTTTCCTTCTTCATGTGTAAAGAGACGTGGTTAAATAAAAATGTATGCAGTAGATGGTAATTGTTATAGCAAATTTCAGGATTAGTTAGGTAGCAGTGATATTTTAAAATTTGTAGCTTCTAATTAACAAGGTATCTTTTCATGAATTTAAATGTTGGCATGAAATCTAACTATATCATGACCCTAAATATATACATCTTCATGAAAAGAATGATTATTTTATTAATAAAGATTAAAAAGGCGAGTAAAAAAATTACAAACAAAAGAAATACAAAACAATATTTTAAACAAAAAATAAGAAATAATTAAAATTAATAAAATTTTAGATTACAGAGGAGGCATAAAGCTGCTGATTTTCTTTAACATTATTGAAAGCATTTGCATCTTCTTGTGCAGTCAATTCCATGTAGACTCAATTATGTAGAAATTTAGATGGTCATACATGATGCTACATATATTTATTTCATCATATTATACTGCCGGCAACTCTCTAACAGTTTGTATATGACATTCGGTATCAATATTAGTAAAGTTGTATTTATGATTAACTTGCATATGTTCATATCCCAGCATATTATCCTATCCCAACATATTTATCCTCATTGCAATTGCCATAGCTGCTAAGAAATAGCCTTTGATTCTTGCACTCATACCATGACATAAACAAGTTGTCACATTTAGGGCATTGTTGTGTGACTATGACTATTGTTCTAATAAGTGGAAAATACCTAAAAAGTTATGGGACAGGTTTACCATTTTCTAAAAATCAGTTTTAATGGGAGTCATCCTTAATTCATAATAGTTTGTTGAAATAATATTATGACCTGTAATATTGTTCATATCAATGTATATTTTCTAATATATTTCAAACAGAATAATACTAGCTCATTGCTTATATAGCTTTGTAATTTTTCCATCGTATGTTAAATTTATATAATTACTTTTCATTAGGTTTGCCTGTCCAGGTTCGAGATTATGCTCTAAATCTGAAAGATGAGATACCTAAATCTGAAGTCAATCGGGAGTACTATTCTCAGAATATGGAACGAGAAGTAAGATAAATTGCTTATAATTATTGACCAGTTTCTTGTTGAATATTGGAAATGAATTTATTTCTTCCTATTTGTTTTCAGTTTTTAATTTGTAACATAAAGTTTATGTGGTTTAATATGACTTCAAATTTTAATAAATTTTAAATAACATCAAGTGTATAGAAGGAATCAATAAAAATGTAAAACTTGTTTTAAAAATTTCTGAAACGTGCTTGGGTCAAATGAAAAATAAAATTAACTTCAAAGCTTTTTAAGTACTTTATGCATCTCCATTACTATCAAATCAAGTTTCATAAAGGAGCAGCATTTGTTGGAGCAAATCAGTCATTAGAAATTACATGTGGTGGTATATAAATTTTTGTTTTCAGTGAGAGATCAGATTTTAGATTTTCCTTCCTTCCTGTTGGGGAGTTTTTGTTTTGTAATATATAATTCTAGCTATGAATCCGAGTTAGCTCGTGAACAAATTGTTGTTCGTTATTGATCAGAAGCTACTTCAGGTAAAGTATAAATTGTGCAGCATGATTGAAATGCTAAGTGCAGCTAAGCTGCTTGGCAGTCAGCTGCACATAAAACTAAAGAAATGAGTTTCATTTTCCATGGCAGATACATAATACTGGCTGAGTGTTTAACATTAGACCATCAAGAAGTGTTAGAAATATCCATCTAATGCATCTTATCGCCCTGAGAAATCAGTTGCTGTAAAAATTGTGAAACATACATTCATTCATTTGAAAATTATCTAATACATCTTAAAAATATTTCCATTTATAGCTTAGTTAAGAATAATATGTGCAATATGAAGCAGATAGCTTTTATTATACAATCATTGTATAATAAAAGTTGTCTGCTTAACATACATTAAAAACAAAAAATTTTTTTCAGTGTTTACAAACAATCTTTTTTAATCATTTAATCAATTTTTGAAAAAGAATTTTACTTCAAAGATGTTTTTTTTTTTTTTTTTTTTTTTTTGATTGTCCAGATTATATAGGTACCTCAAAAGGTCATTTACAAACTATGTATGCTGGTCTGTCAGACAAACAAGTTTTGTACAGAAAGTTGTATCCAAAAAATCAAACTTTGCTGTGCTACAGCAGTGTGATTGACACACAAAGAAAGGGAATCAGTGACAACATTAACATGTATTTATTTTTTTAAAAAAACTTATGCAGATGAATAAAATAATCATGTTTAAAGGAAATGTTCAAAATTCTTCCTTTCACCCCAATGGTTGCTTCACAGTTCAACATATAGATTCACAGATTCATTTGAATTGACCAGGTGTATCACCGACACATGCTGTTGCTTCCATTATCCTTATCAGTGTCAGAAGTTACAGGTATCTCGGAGAATGGGACTATTCTCTGTGGTCATTTCACCATAGGGCTGTTTCACCATCAGGACGTTTCACAGTCAAGACATATTTTTCTTTACATGACTGTATTGTATCTTGCCATATTTATTTAGTTTGATAATTTGATTTATAAGCATTTTATATAAAATGTTTTTATGTACAATTTTGTACAAATATATCATTATGCATATTAATTTTAAGTGAGTAATGTGTTGACAAGATTCCAAAGTGAATCAGTTTTCAATTCAGATTTCATAAAAATGTGAATTTCCTGCTTGCAGAGTGATTTCTCTGAACTAGCCGATTAAAATTTAAAGAAATTTTGACAAGTCATGTAAATATTATACCAGCATAATTTTAAAATCGATAATATAAATTCTGTTATATCAGAGGTTCAGCCCCAGTTCTCTTTGATACTGACATAATGTTCTAGCTAACTATGTGTAATTTCTTCATATCTCATACTTGTTAACAACTATATACATTATAAGCAACCTTTATTAAATATACAAAAGGTAAACAGAATTATTAAACTAAGTTTAATACGATGAGATATAATACAGTCATGTAAAGAAAAATATGTCTTGATTGTGAAACGTCCTAGACCCATATCTCATGTATCAGGGATTCATGAAATTCCTGAAAATCTATGGGGATTAGGTTAGTGAATGATGGTGGCCTCCCAGTTTCCTGAAGGATGGCTTCCTTTATGGCAAGTGTGCATGTAGTATATTGTTGACCAATGGTATCTATTGCCCAAAGAATGGATTACTTGACAGACATCTGTTTAGGAAGAAATAGGCATGCATCTTAGGGCAAATCTGTTTTCATCGATGGCACCATAAACATAATGCATATCAGGCAATTCCTCGTAACTGAACTGATACATCCTTCACCTGCGACATCCTCGCCTGAAATGATCCTGTTTTCTGCTCTCCAGTGTGCCTGTGAACATTTCCTTTCAGCAGCATCTGGTCATAGTTTCACTACATATTATTTTCAGTACTTTCTTAGGTAAAAAATTGTTTGTCACGACAAACCATTGCATAAACTTTGTAAATTATGTTTTGTTTGACCCTGTATAAATTTGATGCTCAGTCTTGTGCTTCCTTTTTCTTGTTCCTAAAATCTTTTATATTTTCTACAGATTTTTTAAGTCTTTTCCTTTTTACCCCTTCCTTCTTCTTCCTAACAAACCTTATTTTGCTAGAGTGTTACATTCTAACATTGTATACTATATTAGTTTGATTATAGTTTATTTGTATCTAATAATTTTCACTGATTTTTAAAAAGGTTTCAAATACTGATGGTTCCCAACCATTTGGAGCTTTGGCGAAAGCTCAACCCCATAGTGATCTCTTAATGAAACTTGCTCGTACCACACCATATTATAAAAGAAATAGACCTCATATTTGTAGTTTTTGGGTTAAAGGTGAATGCAAACGTGGTGAAGAATGTCCGTACAGGTAATGTATATATTCTTTTTAAATTGATTTTTTTCTGTATTTGAATTTATTGAACTATTTTTTAAAATTATAATAGGAAAATGATATGAAAAATATTAAGTTGAAACATAGAGGTTGATTGGTACTTTTTGTTTTGCAATATTGCTTACATTTTAGAGAAATCTCAGCTGTAAACAGCAAAAATAAAAGATTATATTGTTTATTTTGTATTATTTACCGTATTATGTTTATTTTTCAAAGGCACGAGAAACCTACTGATCCAGATGATCCATTAGCAGATCAGAATATCAAAGATCGATATTATGGGGCAAATGATCCTGTTGCTGATAAATTGTTAAGGAGAGCAGCAGCTATGCCAAAATTGGAGCCACCAGAAGACAAGACAATAACTACTTTATATGTAGGAAATCTTGGTGAAAAAGTTACAGAAAAAGAGCTCAAGTATGTAATTTTCCTAAAATACAAATTTAAATCTGTATTTTAGAAAAAGTTTTAAGAAAAGTAAATTTTTGTTTTTGTTCTTAATTTATTATGTTTTTCATACTAATAAATTATAATAAGTAGAATGTTATTTTTCTAAAGGCATTCAAAGCATAAAATGTGTCAGTCTTGTGTGCATTAAATCTGCTAATTTAAATTCTTCCCCACTTTTTTTTTAATCTTCTGTACAATTTTGTTGAATAATTTGATAATTCTGACATGAACTTGTGCAGTTTAGCATTTGCTGAAAAAGAGAAGCATTTGAGGTGCAGAGGACTAAAATAATTAATTACATGCTCTTAAATTTTAACTATGATTTTTTTTGTGTTAAAAATTTAATACCATAACTAAGGTATTAACAGCTTTGTTGTCAAATATATAAGTTGTGTAGAACTTTATACTTGCCCTCCTTGAAAATTGTGAATTAGACTTTTGCAGATGCATTGCTTTAAAAATCCCCTTTAATTGTGCAGTGTTTGCAGGAAGTTAGTGATAATGAAAACCATTCACTTCGCTTGCAAAATATGATTTACTGTGCTTATAAATTAGTGTTTATTGATTTATATTTTTGAAGTATTCATTATGTTTTTCATTAGTGTTAAATCAGTAATTATTTTTATCATTTAATAAATTTATTTCAAAATCTTTGTATATAATTTGAATTTTTTACTACAACTTTTGTTCTGGCTTCTAATTAGGATCATTCAGTTATAATATTATCAGTTGCATGGGATATGGTCTATTATATGTTATTTATTATTATATTTATATATTATTGTATTAAATGAAAAGCAACAAGCATCTAATTGTAGGTGGTGATAATTTTCTTTTGCCTTTATATCTATCTTGATAAAATAGCAGTCAGTTTTGAGTGGTGAATTTTAATAACTTCTCAACCAGATATCGAAATATGAATTTTTTTAAATCCAGGTTAATTTTTGTAGTTTCTTATTGTCAGCATTTGTTATCAAATGATATATTGATTTTATATTTTGCTCCTTTTAAAAATGATATCATTGTTCCTTTAGGAAACCAAGTACAATAAAACCTTTTCTTTTTATAACAGATTCTAATAAAAGTTTTATTTAGCTTTCGCCAGAAAATTGTTCCTTAATATGTAATGGGATTTGCGCTTTGTACAAATTTAATGTAATTAACTTTTTATGCTAGTTTAATAAAACTGTGAAAAGATTTATATCAACATTTATGCTCTCTTTTATTATAATGCACTATTGTCATATCTAATTTTCGTAAACTTTTATTTAGGAAGCTTAGATACTAAGAGTAGTGTTTTAACTAGCAATGTACTTATGTTTCTTGTGCATGTTGTAGTGGTGTGAGATCATATGTGCTTCATATATGTGCATAATGCTGATAGCATGTGGTTGTGGACTATGTATGATTTCATAAAAGTTGAAAAACTTAATGTTTATTCTCTTTAACACATAATAATGCCACTTTAACAGGGAAAAGGATTACAATTTAATTATAACAAATGGCTTTGACTAGGCAGAGGAAAAGTGACTCGGTGTAAGTCGAGTGTGTGCTGATCACTTACTGGTTAGGGTTCTTGCCAGTGACATTGTGTGGTGCTGCATGATAGAATACTCTAACTTTTATATAGATGGAATACTCTAACTGTGACGGAGCATTCCGCCTGGCATTAAAACCTGATAACAAAAATTTCAGTTAATTAATTAATGACATTTTACAGTATTTCAAAATTCATAATCACATAAATAATAGTCAAGCTATTACGGTTCTTAAACTGAACTATAAAATTTTTAAGAACATTAAAAATGTTAAAAACAGTAATTATGCAAACAATAAGTTGATATAAAAGTGTTACAGTGCACAGACATTTCAAATTAAGCTATATAATTTATTTAAGCATAACAATCATTATTAAATTCTTGTCTTGTGTAAACTAATTCTAAATATATGTAAATTCAGTAGAAACTTGAATCTTAAATTGGCAATAAACCGGTTTGCGTAAAACAGATGTAGTAAATATTTCTGAAGGAGTTTTAATTTTAGCTACACATACGTTACTGTCAGTACCAGGGATCATCTCTAAAATTCTGCCTAAGGCCCAGTCACAAGGAGGCAAATTCTCATGCTTAAACAAAACCATTGCACCTGCTTGTAAATTGGATTTCTGAAATTGCCATTTATTGCGCTGTTGCAAGTGCATTTCTTACTGATGATAGTGTCAGTAATTTCAATAAGTTCAGACTCTGGGATAGAAGTGATTGGATGGCTAACTAAAAAAAATGCCCATGCATTAAAACTTCATATTCATTAATAGCATTACACATAGGGATTAAAGGAGGCGAATTTAAAATCCCTTCAATCTGAGTAATGTTTGTGAGAAATTCTTCCTCACAGTGACTTTAAATGATTTAACACCCGCTCCCCACAATCACCAAAATTAGGCTATTTAGGAGGAAGTAATTTCTAAGCTATAGACTCTGAGGTGAAATAGCATCTGGGTTTCTGTTTAATTTTTGAAAACACTTTAATTCTGTATAAGCCCCTTAAAATTTGTAGCATTATCTGTAATGATGGAAGAGATTTTCCTTCTTCTCGTTCAAAATCACTTAAGAGCTGCAAATGTTTTGCCTTTGTGGATAAATATATAAAAGGATCAACATAAATTTTAGGATAAATGCACTTGTGTTGCTCCTTGAATGAAATATGAAACGATGCCTAAAAGTCAATGCCACAATTGAGAAAGGGGGAAGCTGGAGTTTCACGCTCAGTGGGAGGATTACTCATGATCTGATTTGCTGCAGTTTGATTGTTTTTAAAACAAATAACACAAGCATGAATAATATTACGAGCTAAGCCCTTGCCATGAATGGACTAATATTTCATACACAACTGATGAAGTAAACTTTGCAATTCAACGTGTCGACATTGGAATATGAAAATATTCAAAAATATCTACGGTAACTCTGCGATTAGAAGGCAAAATTAACTGGTGTTTAAAATTAATGCATAAGTTTAAGAGAATTATCATATAAAAAGGGTTAAAACCTTCTAAATTACACTGAGCAGGAATAGGTTTACCTCGTCAAAGAACTTAATTTCCGAATTAAAGGCAGTTACTTTTGCTTTTCATATAAAAAACTATTCAGTTTTTTGCTTCTCATGTAGAGTGAAAAATGTCTGCATCATGTCCTGTGATTTACAATTTAAAATAAATGTAAAAATAAAAATGAGAATTTTGATTAGTTTATGAAGGTTATAGCAAAGTTTTTTAAAAAAGTCCATAAAATGTTTATTCATAATGTTCATAAGTCAATACTGGATTTGATCATTGTTTTAGTTCTCCCTGTCCAAAAAATAAGGAATGCATTCTGGTAATGAAAGTTGTTGATTGAGGAACTCTGGACCTAACCACTACAAGGAATTAACCAAACGTTCATTAGCATTTTGCTCCTCGAGATATTATGTCCCCTGGATTTTCCTTGGAGGCAACATGACCACACTTGAATTGGTTATTTAAAATTTCAATATCAGCAATTCAATTGCTCACAGAAGTTTTGAGCTTCTCTGCAGGAGTGTTTTATCCATGCCAAAACAATAATAGAATCACACCACAGATAAATGTCATCTATAATTAGTTGTAGAGCTGTTATTACCTTTGACACAAGTCGGCTCTACACTGTTCAAGACTTGGAATTGTAACAGGCTTTATAGGAGAAACGTTAATTCCTCATTCCAATCCAGTTTGTGTAACCGTAATCTCTGCTTGGATATTTTTGCTGTCATTACTATGGGCCTGATAAGACCCAAAGGAATACCTATTTCAGATATTACGTGATATTTAGTAAAACAGTCTGAATTTTTCACAGTTGTTTTGAAAATAAAGTTATCATCCTTCCGTTTCCAGAGCATTCCCAGCATATTCACTACACTTTCTTGAGACTCAAAGGAATATTCCTTTGTGGTAATATCATGCAACAGCTCGGGATGATTGGATGCCCATTTATGTAGCTCCATACCACCACAACAAAGCATTTGTACTTATTCAGATTGAAGTTCTTTTGCTTTTTCTAAAGTAGTTATGCCCTTGAGTATATTATCTGTGTAAAAATCTGTAAATGTGACAGTAGCAGCCTTGGGAAAATGCCTCTACAATCAAAAGTCTTTAATCCGGACATCCATAATCTGAAATGATCTGTAATCCGGACCTCAAAGGTACAAACTTTCTGCACATGGGTCAATGCATAATCCGTTAATGCATGCACATAATACGTTAACGCATACGCGTTTAATGTATAACGGACGGTATAAGCTAAGCTAAAGTTATCTAATTATCTATTTCAATTAATGTTGCAAATTGAGTTGTTCCTTTAACTTCTAATTGGATCCAGCTTATTATTTTTTTGCAGACTGTTAGAGCAATTTTATAAAAGTAAGCTTGAACTTTCGATTATGTGAAAAAGAATTTCCAATTCTGGAGCTACCAAAGGATCTGCAAAGCGAAGGTATGTTTCGATGTCCATCAAACAAAAAGTGGAATTGCTGCAAAAAATGGATAAAGGCAAATACTTTGATTCTCTAATCATTCCGAAATATGTTTATCAATTTCATGCTGCTCTGCGGGAGGGGGGGGACGTGGCACGCAATGAACTGGAAGTTGATCTATCAGCACTATCCTTATCTTCAGGGCAGGTGTTTTTATTTTATTCGGCTTATAATTCCTTACTAAAAGTAGTATTTCATCTCGATGTACTCTGATATGTTTTAAATCAAATTCCTCGCCATTATAAATATCACGAATACACATCAAATAGTTTTCTGGTTGCAATTTTCTAATTTCGACTATGTGCAATGTATGCTTTACGCATGCGTGCGTTAAAAGAAATGTTTAATAAAGTAAACAAATAAATATAAAGCTTTTTTTTTTTTTTGTAAATTTTGATACCCTTTAGATTATAATTGCTTTTTATTTCATAAATTACGGTTTCATATTTTTAATTTTATAATTTCTGCATGCCATCTTACCAGATTTAAACTGATGATCTATAATCCGGAAAAACCGATAATCCAGAATCGCTGAAGTCCCGACGAGTCCGGATTAAAGACTTTTGACTGTATTTGTCTGGTGCCAATGCCTTTATGTTTCTTATAGCTAAGAATGACGTACTAGTAGTACCATGCATTATTGTTCAAACCTATAAACTTGAACTGGGGCATCAAAAATCAGCATCGCATTTTCAAATTTTCACAGTTAAAGTTAATAAAACTATTTGTTCAGCAATGTCATTTTAATTGTGAATTGTATTGAATTGTTCCTCTGTTTAATAGAATTGAACTTAATAGCTACTGGATGATTTATATGATGCACCGTAAACAACTCTTAATCAAGGTGAAGTTTTCTCTGGGCTGTATACTGTGTGATGGGAATGTAGTAACAAGCATCACATTTATCCACAAGCCCAACAGATTCCATGTGATTTAAGCTTAAGTATTCATTCATAAATTCTTTATGCAAATTAGGCATAGTCTTATTTTATTAACACTAGCACAGTTCCAAGACACCAAGACAGAGCAAAGATCATTGTCTCTGTGGAGAAGGGAATTAAGTTTTTGGAAGCAGCTGCTGCATGAAAAGTTTCAGTTGCATTCTCTGGAATATTTTTTTTTTTTTTACTATTCATACATAATTTGTTATTTTTGACAATAATGAGTCTGTTCTCAAAATCATATATTTGAATGCATTACATTTACAAAGAATATGATTTCCTTTATTTACAATGGATAATTTTTTTGTGTGTGTTGGAATTATTCAAATTTATGATAAAACGTTTTAGTTTTGCACTTATATCAGGTTGGCGGAAGTTTGATAGGCATAATTTTATGAATATTTTCTAGTGCCAAAGTTTGATTTTCAAGAAAACTTTAAAATTCTTCCAGTAATTTTATATCTTTGCATTCTAGAAACAGCTGAAATTGCTTTCAAGTATCTTTGTCAGTCTTCTGAAGGAGAATATCGTTAATATTGCATTAGATAGCTTATCGAGGTCATGCTGTGAGGCCTTCAAGACGAGTAGATTGCACTAATGTTATCTGATAACCAGCAAAGTTTCTTAGCTAATTCTTGTTGAATTCTCTCTTTATTTTATATACAATTCTCAACTATTGCTCATTTATTTTCATACCATAATTCTAATTTCTGAAAGAATGATTAATATGCATCTTTATTTTTGTTTCTTTAAGAGCAACCTTTGTGTGTCTCTTAGTTTCTTATTTTCAGCAATAAAAGACATAAATTGGCATTAAAATAATGAAATACTTGATATTTTCCAGAGAAATAAGGTATAGGCATTTCAGGCAGTTTAACATTAATATTTTCAATAGTTTTATTCAATGCTGGCAATATTTTTTGTTGTTTTAAAAGTTTGTTGTATTAAATGTTTATCAACTTTTAATTTTGAAAGAAGGTATTTTAGACTTACCTCCATTTTTTGATGATTGTCCTCTAGATTTTCAATGACTTCATAGGATTCCATTTTATGGTCACCTCTGCTGGTAGATTAAAGTACTGCAATTTTAGTTCATCCAAGGATCACTTTATTCCAGATAGTGATTGAAATTTCATTTCTAGAAATAATATGCTTTCTTCATTTTCAATGAAGTCATGCATAGACAACCAAGTTTCCTACTCAATGATATAAGATTATCCACAGTTACAGATATCTCTTCGGGTTGGTTAGGACCAAAATATTGATAGCATGTGGTTATGGACTGTATATGATTTCATTAAAAGTCAAGTTAAAAACCTTAGCAATATTTATTCTCTTTAATACATAATGTCACTTAAATGGGAAAAGGCGTGAGTAAGAATTGCAATTTAATGTAACAGTTTGCTGTTGCTTTGGCCAGGCAAAGGGAAAATTACTCTGTATGGTTTGAGAGTGTGCATATTTATAGCTTACTAGTTGCCACTAACATTGCCTGACACTGAAAGCGTTACACCATTACAAATAGACAAAATATTCTAACCATGATGTAACAGCTAAAAAGAAAGAAAACATTTAACAGAGTGTTCGTTTTTTTCTAGAGTGAAATTGCATTACATTATTATTGAAGTTTTAAGCAGTTTATTTATCTTTTTATTTTTTTAATTTTAGAGATCATTTTTATCAGTATGGAGAAATACGCTCCATTACATTACTAAGCAAACAGCAGTGTGCTTTTATCCAGTTTACTACAAGGAATGCAGCAGAATTAGCTGCAGAGAAAGCTTTCAATAAATTAATTCTATGTGGAAGGAGACTTACAATAAAATGGGGCAGATCACAAGCCAAAATAAGTACTGGAGGAACTAAAGAAGCAGAACCTAAGAATCTGGAACCAGTTCCAGGCTTACCTGATGGTGAGAATAACTCATTTCTTTGTAAAATAATGTTTCAATGTTCAGTTTCTGATGTGTTGAAACTTTCGTAATTTGAAGTACACTTCTGAAAGTATTGAGTGTTTTAAAAACACTTTTAAATATTTTTATCATGTTAGTAAAAAAATAATTCCAAAGTTCAGCTTACCCTAATTAAATTGTTATGTTCATGCCAGTTTTGTAAAATCTTGTTATTTTGGAATTTTGTCCTTTTTCTTCCCAAATTTTACTGAATAGTTTAAATTTTTTATCAATTAAGATAATTTTAAGTAGAATGAAACAAATTTCAGTAAGGTTTGTATGGAAGAGAAGACTGCATATTGATGTTCTTCATATATGAGAATCATATGATAAGTTATAAACCTAAAATATGACGTAGTGGTTGTGAGATCAAAATATGGAAAATTAAGAAGCTAACAAATGTTATCAATAAGTAATGTCCTTTAATATTGAAAATATCAAATGTCATTCATTAATTGAGTTCTTGACAAAAGAAGCTATAACATGTATTTGTGAAAGCATGGTTGCAGTCTATTGTGATGCAGCAATTTTCCTTTATCACCATTAAAAGGTGGGTTCTTATGTTTAGACTGGAAAGAACATCACTAGAAGATGAACACAGAGTAGCCTGCAGGGTGTGGAGAAATGTTTGTTAAAATCGAGAAGTGCGTTATGGAAAGTTAGATGATTGATGGTTTTTCAACTCGTTACAGAAATGAGTATGAGCATTGGGGCAAAAAATTCGTGCATGAAATATAGAAGACATCAAAGTCTTTGCCTGCTGGATTCTCAGAACATTGATGTGAGAAATTAAACACTACATGAAATGCCTTCAAGAACAGTTGTCCATTATAAATGCCAATAAAGTTTTTAATTCATAGCCTGTCAGAGGAGAGAGCATGGCTTCAGGGTGAAGCTCAGAAATGAAACTAGAGCATGGTGTGAAAACACAATACATCTAACTACCATAAGTTTAGAATCCAGAAGTCTGCAGGAAAATTTTGGTCATTATTTTTGGCAAGAAGAGACAGACCACAGTTTGTTATTATGTGCCAGGTTATGCTGACCTATTGATTTAGCTCCAACAAGCCATAAAGGTAAAATATCGAGGAAAACTCAACAGTAAAATGTTTCTATTGCATGGCAATGCTCTAGCTCACAGGGCTCATAGTTCCCAGATTGCTATTCAGGAATGTAGATTTCAGCTTTTCTTTCATTCATTATATTCACCAGACCTGTCACCAAGTGACTTCTTTTTGTTTGAAAAACTGAAGTAGTGTTTGCATAGTTTATTACAATGGTAATGATTGAAGGATACCATTTAGAAATGATTTAAAGGCTGTGATATTTTTTTTTTCCTTTGCTGAAATCTGATGCGTATTAGATTACTGTGCTAGGTACATTCTAGGCAGATGGTGCTATGGCGGCAACTGAGAATGTAATTTTAGATATTTGTTGTACAGATGTGTTTGGAATATGTCTTAAACATCTTTGTACACAAGTTTGGATTTGAACTGTATAGTATAATAATATATATAACATTTAAATGTATTATATGTAAGGTGTATAAGGTTTATAAATAAGGTTATATGTAAAGTCTAAAGTCTTTTGTTAGTCTTTCTACCAAAATATACAATGTTTATACTGTAGAGAATTATGTTGGTATCCATTGCTGAAGGTAATATAATTTTCAGTGCATTTCTAAATGGTATCCTTCAATCATTACCATTGTAATAAGCATTCATGGTCATATTTTAACATTAATCAATAATAAGTATTGAATATCCCGACATTTCTACTATATAGATTTAATAATATTAATCAAAGACTGTAAATTTAACGTAATTTAGTATTAAATGTGTTAAGCATCTGAAAAGAAAATTTTAATTTTATTATATATATATGTAAAATATAAAAAAATACGATGGCTTTGCTTTTCGCAAACATGCAACCTTTAATTAACTTTCTGCAATTCAGGATCTTCCCTCTAGACCAGTACCTTCTAGAATTTGCTAGCCTATTACATAACCGCTACTATAAATAACGAATGCCCTGCGTCAGAAGAAGCTTTCCTCTCTCTGTGCCTTTAGGGTCTACGCTACTGCACTTGCTCTCTTTGTTAGAATAAGTTATGACGCATTAAAGTTTAAATACTCTTATTTAGTAACAAATAAATGATCTACAGTGATAATTGAATTAAAGATACAGAGTAAAGATGCACAGTTAAAAGCTAAATCAATTTGGTGTCTTCATTGGATTTCTCCTTACCACTCTGCAAAAAGCCATGCTTGAACACTGATGCCAGGCTTCACGACTGCTAAAATATCACATATATATTTTTTAAATTTTGACTTTCCATTTATTTGAGATTCCTGATTCTACCTTATTTTCTGTTTCCTGTTTAGTTTAATCAACTAATATTCATGTGGGTACAATATTAATAAGTAGCAAAAGTTAACATATAACCTGAAAAACTGCAAACAGTGCATTATCTAATAGTCTAAAATTTAAAAAAATGTTTTGAAATTCAACATTAAATTGTGACAGATTTAAACATATATTTACGACACATTTTAGTTTGTTTTCTAGTTTAACAATACAAACTGATGCATTTCTTGATGAATAATTTTTTATCATGAATATAAAGCACTCTTAACTTCATCACCTGTGATTCTGTGTTCAAAAAAGGGTCATTTTTATATCAGTAGTGAAGATTGCAACGTGTTGCAATTGTTGGTTCTGTATAAGAGTATGAGAAACCAATTTCTAGCCTTTTCTGCTAATGCGCATTAATGATGGATATTATTATTATTTGTTATTTTTAGTATAAGTATTTGATGACCTGAATCTTGATGCCTTCTGTGAAGAAAAATTGCTATTTCAGAATTTTAGAAACTGCATTTTGATATTTCTTTCATTCACTGCAGTCTTTACTGTTTCTTTCTTTGCAGAATTCATTTAACTTGTCTTATATAATGAAATGGCTTGTATATTTTGCACTTGGGATATTATTTGCCCCCCTTTCAGCAATTGTTTACTGTACTAGCAGGGATTTTTACTGTGGCAGTCTCAGTACCAGGGTATAAAAACACAAGCCTGGAGGTTTCATTTATCTTGCTGAGAAATATCTTGAGCCAAATCTCCATTGGCCCAGTCTGAGAAAGTTGGCATAATTCCTGTGTAAAGCTTTTAGTTAGCCTCCAACTTAGCAGGCATAAGCTTTTAGTTAGCCGTATAATCCTGGTGGGTAGCAGATTGATGACCAGTCAGTTGTCTAGGCTCTTATATTCCCACCACTGGAAGTGATGACCTGGACTGGTCAGTGTAGTGTTGGTTTGGAGAGAAACTTGCTGAAAGTCTGCCCTCTCAAATTGGGACCTCTTGGCAGGATTTGCATGACTCACTTCCCACCTAATATCGAGGATACCCGAGCTGGGACCATAATGTAGCATGACTGATAAATATTGTTATTATATTGATGTATGTATAGGTAAAAGTAATGTAATTGAAGAAATGCAGTATATTCATGTTAAGTGTTTTCTAAGACAAGAATAAACTTTTTATTATTATTATTATTAGTACAGTGTTTTTTTTTTTTTTTTTTTTTTTTTTTTTTCTAAATTAGATTAAAATATGCATATATATTTTTTAGCTCTTCCAGCACCTCCTGAAGAATTGGCTAATAATTATTTCAATTTACCTCCTACGCCATCAATGCTGTCTTCTGCACCACCTCTTCCACCATACCCTCCTCCTATGGCAATGTTAAGAGGTCCACCACCAATTGGTATGTTATTCTTTTTTTAAGTGAATAAAATTTTAAATAAATAACTTGCTAGCATAATACTTAAACTAAATTCACAATATGGGCTTCTTATTCACCACTGTTAACAACATACTGTTACATACATTTAAAAATTGTGCTTTGTGTTATCAGTTTCTCATTACCATTTTTCTTGGATGCAGTTAATATATTTAAATTATACAACTGCTTAAAAACAAATTATGTTAACTTTTATTCTAATTAATCGTAATAAATTTGATATACTATCATAAACCATTTTCTGTTTACTTGCCTCCACATATTCAAATCATGTATGAAACTTATAATGACGTAATGATATCTTCTTTTGCTTATCAGGCTGTTAAGATTAATTCTTCAGAAGGTTTTTCTTTTTCAGGATTTTGGTCATTTGAAATCTTTTATCATTGATAAAAATTTCTCACATAATTATTTATAAAGCCTTTAAAAAGTTACCCTTGCATTATAGAAAATATTCTGCGGTTAAAAATAATCATGATAACCATGTTGTCTTCCCATTTTATATATAAATCATTTACAAAATTGTTTCAGTTCCCTACATCTTCATATTTCAGATCGTTTTTTGCATCTATCCCGATAAAATTCATTACTTGGTTCTTAAAGGTTTTTTCTTTGATTTTTATGAAGGAATTTTCAGTATTTCTTGTCTTATGATTTGATATATATCAATCAGATTTAAAGAAATTAAAATTCAACAGTAATCATGTGCCTCCAAAAGGAGATACTATAAAATTTTCATTAATAATTGTCGGTCATATATCACAGTTTTGACTTTGATTGTGCTAAAATTGTCCTTAACGTTCCTCCAGGTGAAAAATTGGATTTCTTTGAATCCTTTCTTTTCATAATAATGTGCCTTCTCTAAAATTAATGACATTAATTTCACTCCAGGTTTACCAGCATTTTCAAAAATGGTATATCTTTTTCTTGTTTAATTGCTTTTTTGCTCAATAGATATCATTATGCTTATTTTGTGTTTGCTGTCTATGCTGAAAATACCCAGGATCTTTGTTAAATCCCCCTTAAAACTGGTAGAATTTTACTTAAAGTCTATCCAGTCAAAGGTTGCAGTTTTGTTTAAAATTAACATGTTCCTTTTCTAACTACCATAAGTAGGCCTAAATTTCTGCGTAAATTATGCAATACTTTAGTGTTGATGCTTTAAAATTAGAATCCTGCAAAAGTAATTATTTTGAGTAGTCTTAATATTTGAATAGTTTGTTTTAAAGTAGTTTAAATTTCATTGGTAATATTTTCAAAAGATAATTTAGTTCTTCAATTTTAAATCTCAATTGATATGGATGTGGTAGCGTTATGTTAGATTCAAATACCGTGATTTTAATTTGAGAGTCTCTTTTAATATATAATTTCTATTCCCATTACAGGTATGGGCTTCACATTGCCACCACCTCCTCCTCCTTCATTGCAATACATGAGACATCGAAGTGTATCTATGAGACCTCCTCCTGTGACTATGCCTCCTGGTTTACGACCACCTGGTTCTTATCCTCCGCCTCCATTACCCTCACAGCCTACCACAACTGCATCTGAAGAAACAAGTACACCATCCAAACCTGCCATTCACTATCCTTCTCAGGATCCACAACGAATGGGCTCATCTGGAGCTGCTAAAGCTTAGATGGAGAACAATGTATATTAAAAAAAAAAATAATACACATAGTGCTTCTACATATTATTATACCATCTATATTCCTTTTGTAATAAAAGGTCTTTTTTTTTTTTTTTTTTTTTTTTTTTTTGTAAAATAAAATGATTTTTTAAATGTGTTTTGGTGTTTGTGAGCATCTTTAAATTTATTTAAAGAATGAATAACATTTGATTTCTTTCTTGGAATGATATTAACTATCATTTTCATCCAAACATGAGACGTTAGCCCCTTTAAATACCATTATAAAATTCATAATTATCTTAAGTGTGCAGTGTGTTAATTTAAATATAGTGTAGAAAACAATTAATAACCTGCATGTCTGAACTTCTGCATGCTGAATTATCAACATCTGTATAATGTAGCAAAAAGTATTTTCTAAATATTATGTATAAATTAAAAAACTTTAAGCAGAACTAAACCTATTGTAAATCTACAAATATGTTTAATGATTAAATACATACAAAAAGTAATTAATAGGACATGCATAATGTGATATTTATAATCAATTTATGTTTTATATTGCATGAAGCTATTTGGAATGTCCATCTGCTTCACAGACTGAGCTCTTTATTAAGAAATGATAACAGAAAATTTGGATATTTTTACTTTTCAATGTTGTTTTGTATATCATGCAAATTTCACAAATATGTTAAAACTTTTAGTTTTGCGCAAAAATTATATTAATTGAAACTGCTTCTTTTGTATTATCCATTATTATTTTATTTTATTTATTATTTTACTTGCTGAATTGCTTGTGTCAGTTAAGTGTTCCACAGTTTTATCATCTTTAACCCATTCAATATTGTCTTATTCATTATAAATAACTAATATTATCTATTAACCACCATAGTATTATGATTGCTGAATTGTTTTAAATAATATTTTAAACTATATTCTGCAGTTCTGAAATGTAATCCTACTGTGAATATGGGCATGTGGAAGCCCAAATTTGAAATTTGTTATATTATTGATTTCATATTTTGTAAATCTAACGAATTTTTGATTAACAATCTCAAGGATTTCAAAGCGAGCAATAGCAAAATTGTACAGAAAAAAACATTTTTATCTCCAGCTCGTGAGACCGCATATCAGAAATTCTAAAGATATGCTCAATTTAAAACTATTTTGCAATATCGCTCTTGAACTGAATCTTATGGTTTAAGTGCGAAGAACGTGATATTTAATAAATAAATGTAACAGAAAAAATGTTAAAAAAAAAAAAAAAACCCTTTGCCGTAATTAAAAATCTGAAATCTTTCGAATTTTATTAAAATTTTTTCTTATACAGTCAAAAGTCGTTAATTCGGACACCCATAATCCGGAATGATCTATAATCCGGACCTCAAAACTACAAACTTTGACGCATGCGCATAGGCATTTACGCGTGCGCGTAAGACCTTTACGGCTGCAAATATATGTGTGCGCATGCGCGTTTAATGTATAACGGATGGTAAAAGGTAAGCTAAAATTATCTAATTCAGTTAATGTTGCAGATTGCGTTGTTCCTTAATCTTCGAATTGGATCCGACTTATTATTTTTTGCAGATTGTTAGAGCAATTTTATAAAAGTAAGCTTGAACTTTCGATTATGTCAAATAGAATTTCTGATATATATTTACTAATATGTAAAGGATTTACAAAGCGAAAGTATGTTTCGAAATCCGAAATCTGTTTATCAATTTCACGCTGCTCTGCGGCGGGGGAGGGGGGGAAACGCTGTGACGCGTAATGAATTGGAAGTTGATCTGTCAGCACTATCCTTATCTTCACGGCAGATGTTTTTATTTTATTTGGCTTATAATTCCTTACTAAATGTAGTATTTCATGTCGATGTACTCCGTCTTTGATATGATTTAAAGCAATTATAGGACTTGAACAGCGGAACTTTGTAACTAAACAAGAAATTATATCTGTTTAATAGAATTAAAGAGAAAGAATTATCACATGAAAGGAAGCAACTTAAACGACTTACATTGAAAGAAATGTTTAATAAAGTAAACAAAAAAATATTAAGTTTTTTTTTTTTTTTTTTTTTTTTTTTTTTTTTTTTTAATTTTGATACCCTTTAGATCATAATTGTTCTTTATTTCATAAATTACGGTTTCATATTTTTAATTTTGTAATTTCTGCATGTCATCTTACCAGATTTAAACTGATGATCTATAATCCGGAATCGCCGAAGTCCCGACGAGTCCGGGTTAACGACTTTTGACTGTATATATTTTCCCCTTTATTCACTGCTATTTACATAGTTCAAGATTTTGTGCACAAAACATATTATTTTATAATTAAAATAGCAAACCTCTCTTTATGTGGCAGTCTTTATGAATCCCCTACCCAACAATTTGATATAAAATTACATTGCAAAATTCTATATCTGTTTTAAAGGTGGATATATATTATATCATTTGTAGCAGCTCCCTCTACATATAATATTAGCTTTGTTATTGTGATGTTAAGCTTCTGTATATTGACAGCCAAAGAAATGTAAATAAAAAAGATTTCACTTTGATATTCTAATCCTTAAGTCTTCTTTTACTATTGTAAACTAAAATATGCTTAATCCATTCTGCAATTATCATTTAAGTTATTAAATTATCCCATGTATTGACTCAGCATCCACAATACATGTATTCCTAAGAAAGCTCCTTAGAACCTGCTGCATCTATTTTAAATATAGAATATATCACATCAAAAACAAATCAAAATGCTTGTAAAACTGTCTTATTTTGTTAGTTATGGAAGTAATATATGGAACACAGTACTTTCACTCTAATAAGTTAGAAAGGAAAAATAAATGCTAATTGTCTTTACGAATTATTTATGCAACTATTATGAAATGAGCAAATTTAAGAAAATAATTATTCCTAAAATAGGGAAGACTAATACTTTTTTTTCTTAGCACTTTTAAAAAGTGGAAAATAAATATCTTCATTTCTTAGTGATAGAATATACCCTTAGAATATAAAAAAAAGGGGGGATGAAAGGGAAATGTGTGCATATTCCATTTTTAATTATTTTAACTCATTTATTTTATTCGAAACTGTTATAAGAATAATTATTACAATCTATTTTAGATTGCAGTATCATTTCCCAGTCCTTTTTAATACAAGTCTCTAACTTATGCATTAAAATAATATGCTGCTTTAATAAATCATTTAAGCAAAAGGTTTTGAAAGTACAAATGCTATGCAGTTATCATTCTTAAAGTAGCACTATTTTCACAAGAAAATGAGATCAAAGCGATTAAGTATACAGTACTATTAAAGATAATGTTAAGTCACCATTACTGAAGTTTGCATAGTTGTCTCCACTACAGTAAAATATCCTTAAGTGAAACTATTTAAAAATTGAATAATATCCTTGAAACCAAGACAGCAAAGTTTAAAAATTTGAGAATGGAAGAAATTGTTGTACACCAAATTTCTTCAAAACAATATTGAATGAAGTTGCTTCTTTTACGGTGACAAAAATTCCACTCTCTAGTTCCAAACTTCAAGCGCTCAAAATTTCTTTTAATCTTCTAATGAGCTAGCGCTTATGTCTATACTCCAAGGAACATAGTTAATGTTTGAATCAGTGGACCAATAGTAGTCAGGAGGTCCACTTGTGAAGCAGATATTCTTGGACAACGTTCGATCAGCATTAATGTAGTACATTATATAGTAGGTGCACATTTCATCGTCACTACTGTATCTGGAAAAGAAACAAGCAAAAGTTAGCACATGAGTTTTCAGTAGAAACATCCAATAAAAGTGGAAATAAGAAAGTCTAGGATATCATGATGACGATTTACTGAGCTAGAGTGAGAAGTTGCCACCTCTAGAACTAGAAGGGAGACAGGATTATTCAGGACATAGATATGGATTATTCATCTGCTGCTGCTGAGGAATTACATCCTTCAGGAGTCCTATCAATTATCAATTCATCAAGGTTTGAGTGAAATAGTATCATTGAGCGTATTTTATACAGCACTGAATGTAATAAATCCATATTTTGGCAGTTTTATATTAGCTTTTGTTGCCTCTAATCTGTCGAATTGTCTGTAGAAAAAGACAGAAGTTGAGAGTCCTTTAGATATAAACAAGAGCTTCGCTACCTCTTTAATGGAATTTTCCATATCTATAATCGCAGTAAACGTGTGAATAAACAAATGCCAATATACTGATAAAATTGGTGGAATATTTGCAATATGATGGTAATGTTTTGTACATTCCACAAACCCCAAGTGATGGCGGAGCAGTGAGCTGTAACCTTTTGTTAGTAGCATTCATTATGATTATTGGAAATAGGTTTCTATTTTGTTCAACGGATGGCAATACTTGCCAAGTGTTTTTTGTAATAATATCTTGTCACTGCACACGCGCAGCTTGTGTAAAGCACAAGTATGTTCAGTGGAATCTAAAGCTTCATTCAGACGGTGGTATAAATGTTATAGAGGCATAGTCATAAGGCATAAAATGCAGGAGTTCTGTTCCTACCAACAAGAAAGGCTGCAAACTGTAGCCAATGACAAAAGCTAAATTTGCGCATGTGTGGATCTGTCTATAGACTTTGCTTGTTCACTATGATTGGTCGACTCTTAAACCAAGTCGGTATAAACTTGAAAACTTTATGCCAAAAATCCTTAAACCAAATTTTGTGACATAGCAAGGTTTAACTACCTAGCAATGAAGATCGGCTTAAACCACTTACGACATTTACACCACCATCTGAATCAGCCTTAGATGCGGGAAGGTGCACGTAAATACAATCTAAATAAAATTATATTGTTGTAAAAATGGTATTTTGTATTCTCTAACACGATACACAGGATATGTGCAAGGATCTAAAACCTAATTTCGAATACATTGTGGCAGTAATTACCACAATGATACTGACTTACACACGGGCCTATTTTAACTTAAGGAACTGCAGGTTTGGACACTTGGGAGATGTGCCTGTGTTGTGAAGCTACAATCCGTGGAATTATGACTGAACATCTCTAAGTCAGAATTTCACGTAATTACTGCAGTGATACTGTTTGTGTTTTGCGCGTCGGTGGGCTATATTAGGTGCATTGTGCATATGTCCCGAACGGGTCAGAATACTCTGGCGCCGAAGCTTATTCGACTCAGAGCAATCAAGGAGCCACTAGAACTACGTGGTCCCCGCTTCAAAATCTGTACCTTGAAGGTGTGATGTGCAAATCATCTGTAGATGACTTAGGAACTGGTCTGTGTGTTATAAGTCAAAATTAAAGTGTTTAAGTGGGATTTAAGTTCTCCACAGAATAGCGGCTTTGAACTCTATTCGGATTGTATTTGAGGGCACCAAGGTTTCCCTGAAAACGAAAATGATGGCGAATTAGCAAAATTAGAAATTTATTTAAACTGTGTAATTGAATGCAAGATCTTACGAAATTACATAATCCTAATGGCGTAACTGGAAGAACCAAATTAAATTCTTTCCCAAAATCTCAGTGAAGAGACATTTCTCAGAGTTCTTTCTGAATCAAGTATTTACAAATCATGGTGTGTTTCCCAAATATTTTAACAGCTTTAATCTAAAAGGCACCTACTGCTCATGCAGTTGTAGGAACGCGGTGGCAGATGCTCTATGTGATCATAGAATGTCTGATTGTTGTAGGATTTCCCTTATTTTGCATAACAAATTATTTTAAGTTTGACACCTTTCCTGAAGCTCTTCCCCCCTCGCATTTCCTTCCAGAATGCAAATTTAAAGTTAAGTTAGTATTTAAATGGGTGAATCTTGTAGTTTTCGCTAGCTAGTGCATGTTAGGAATCTGTCCTTGCTGTTACACGGAGTTGCTGAAATACTGTCCATTTAATAAGTATAATGCCGGTTAGGTTTTTGAGTCAACCTAGTTAACCTTAATTTAATTTATTAGTCCGGAACTACTCTTTATCTTTTGAATTTATTGTGTAACGATTCTTAAATTCCACCGCAAATTGACGGTGTTATTGTAAGCACGAGGCACGTGGCTTTTCTGTTCAGAGTTTGATGAATAATATTCTACCTTTCTTTTTGCTGGTACAGTCAAAAGTCGTTAATCCGGACTCGTCGGGACTTCGGCGATTCCGGATTATAGATCATCAGTTTAAATCTCGTAAGATGGCATGCACGAATTCTAAAATTAAAAATATGAAACCGTATTTTAGGAAATAAAGAACAATTATGATCTAAAGGGTATCAAAATTTACAAAAAAAAAAAAAAAAAAAGAAGCTTAATATTTATTTGTTTACTTTATTAAACATTTCTTTCAATGTAAGTTGTTTCGTTTTATGTGATAATACTTTCTCTTTAATTCTATAAACAGACATAATTTCTTGTTCAGTTAAAAAGCTCCGCTGTTCAAGTCCCGTAATTGCTGTGCCGAGAATACCGACTAACTTGTCAATCGAAATTTTTTCGTTTTCACTAACCTCTCTGTCACCTTCTTCATGTCTTTATCCATTTTTTGCAGCAATTCCACTTTTTGTTTGACGGACATCGAGACATACTTTCGTTTTGTAGATCCTTTGGGAGCTCCAGAATCGGAAATTGACATAATCGAAAGTTCAAGTTTACTTTTATAAAATTGCTCTTACAGTCTGCAAAAAATAATAAGCTGCATCCAATTCGAAGATTAAGGAATAACGCAAGCATCAACATTAACTGAAATAGATAATTGTATAATTTTAGCATATACCGTCCGTTATACGTTAAACGCGCACGCGAAAACGTATTCTGCGCTTGCGCACACGCATATGCGCGTGCGCGTAAAGGTCTTACGCGCACGCGTAAACGCCAATTCGCATGTGTGAATGCGGCGCATGCGCAGAAAGTTTTTAGCTTTGAGGTCCGGATTATAGATCATTCTGGATTATGGGTGTCCGAATTAACGATTTTTGACTGTATTCTTTCTACCTGTGCGAGAAGTTGCCAAGTTCCTTAGTAGGATCTAACAGAGTTTATGTTACCAAAGAGATTACGATCCTATAGTGCAAATACAAAAGTGAAAAACAAAATTGTTTCCACAAGCAACTGTCTGAAGAGAAGCTGCTAAAGCTTATGCTTACGGATAGAGCTGCCATCTCATTGTTAATAGAATTTATTATTTTTAAAGAAACTGAATTGTACTTATAATCACCTGTTTACATGTAACTGTTTCAAATTGCCTATTATAATTCTTATGTATTTAATTATTGTAATAGCCATGCATAAATTCTACTTATGATTGTTTGGCTTAAATTGTAATGTGTATGTAATAATGATGTTTACTAGGTCGATATATCTGTAGTCAGAGAGAGGACCTCAAAATTAAACTTTCAGCCTGCAGTCACTTCAGGATTTTACACATATAAAGTTATTTATTATTTATTTCATTTTGCTTATAGCTTAAAAAGTTTCCTAAATTTAGTGTATGGCACCAATGATACCTCTAATGCTGAGGATTAGATTTTCCATTTCTATGTTATAAGCAGTAGAGCAGCCACCATATTCCAATCCATTGGGACTCGTCCTCTGACTATTATTTTATAGCTACTTGTTATATGACTGGCATATTTGCAATTTATACATAATTTATTGATTTCAGACTTTTCATTTTGTGATTACATGAGAGCTGCTCTCTCATTTCTTTCCAGGATAATAATTTTTTTTCTTTATTTTCAAATTTCGCCTTTTTAATGTGGCGAAATTGTTATTGCAGCATATACATAGATAAATCAATTAGTATAAATAAGAGACTTCTAATTTTCATGGCTGACTGCATATTTAGTTGAACAGCAATGATACTGCGACACGATTTACACTTTTTAATAATAATAATTAGCATTATTTATGCTACTCAATAATTGTTATAGTTACGTTGCATGAATATAAAGATGAATATAGTCTTAACCAAAATTAACCAATATGAATCAGATTAAAACTATTTAAATTTCCAGTCATATGATTAGCACAAAGAAGGAAATTCTGGGAGACAAGCTACTCACTCAGTTTAATAGTTTAAAGTTATTGAAACATTGTGTTTGTTGATGAAAAATGAAAGTAACAGTGACAAACCATTCTTGTTGTGATAAAATATGGACATTACATTACACCTTACAGTGCATTTTTTCTTCCAATTCGGAAAGAATAGTCTAAATAATGTTGTTGCTGTTGTAAATGTGGTATAGCCTATCTTAAGGTCTTGGTAAACATACAACATACATTTCGAGTTGAAAGAGTGGATTAAGCATGTATGCCAAAGTTGAAAATTTCATACACCTTCTCTCAAAATAAAATGAATTAATGGTTTATTCATAAATATACAGGAAAATCTTGTATAGAGCCTTCCCGAAGGCATAAATGCATATTTAAATTTGACAATTTCGCTACTCCCTCAGGAAGCTTCTTTAGGAAGTAATGGTACAAATAAAGCCATCGGAAGTCTGCCAGTGAATAGAGATAAATACTAAAAAAAACTCAGCGACGTAACAGCCCTAGTGGGCCAATGCCTGTAGTGCCCCGAAATATGCTTTCTTGACTGTGGGCCCCGGGGTGCGTAAGCATATGCCCTGAACAAGTTGTCAGCTTTTCGCAGGACCCCCAGTGTTTAGTCCCCAAGCAAACTTAATACTCATTTTATGGACCCAAGGGATGAAAGGCTGAGTCGAACTTGCCCAGCCCGGGGATCGAACCCTGGACCTGTGGTGCTGCTGCGCGATGCGCTAGCCACTGCGCCACCAGGCCTCGAATAGAGATAAATAGCAGAGAAAAATAATTCTGAATAGCTGCAGGAAATGCATACCAGAATGGTAGCTTAATCTCGAATATTTCTACACTTACACAGAATGATCATCGATGACCATAACTTCTGAAGTTTCACTAATGTTTGTGAAAAATGCAACACTGTGAAGGAATTGCTGGAAATAAATGAAATTTATTCCACATATTACTGACAATAGTAACAATAAACGTTCAAATTTACAAGCCCAAAAAACAAAACGAACATCGGAAATCAGTACTTTGTATGTCTGCCGCCTATACACATGAGTGATGACAGCCTATACACGTCGGGTTCATAATCATACGGGTTCTGAATGTAATCCTGGGAAATGGCATTCCATATGGCTTCAACTTGAAGCCAAAGTTCAGTCTTAGTGTGTGCCCCACCAGCTTTGTACGAGGGGAGTCGCCGATTGATGAAATACCAGACATGCTCAATGGGTGACATATCCGGGAAATAAGAAGGCCATGTAAGAAGCGAAACTTTATGTGCCCTAAAAAGGACTTGTGCAGTCTGAGAAACATGTGCACGGGCATTATCCTGCTAAAATACAATGCCCGGAATGGGGAAGGCTCCACAACTTCCCTTATGTAGCGATCACTGTTGATGTTGCCCGCAATCTGCAGTAGATGAGATCGACAATTATGCCCTAAAGCTTCCCACTCCATGATGCCAGGTGTTTGTGCCGTATGACTCTGAATATCATATTGTGGGAGCAGATGTTCCCCTCTGTAACGTCTAACACGTCCATCATTGTGCTCTATATCGTCCAGAGATTCATCGGAGAAAACAACTTGTTGCCACAGGGCACGCCACGTACTGTTTTGTCATACCCTCTGAAGTTGGAGGGGTCTGTGAATAAGGGGGAATCCTGTGTAGAGGAACCCTTGCACGCAGTTCATGCTGTAGCAGGCGGCGATGAACCTTGTAGCTAGGCAACACCTGTAGCCGCGCTCCAACGTTGTGAAAGGACCCTGTACAATACGTCACAGCCATGCGGATGAGGTATCTGTCGTCCTGTGCCGTTGTGCTACTGCGTGCCCCACTGCCAGGATTTCACCTTATTTGGTTCTCCTCTGTTCGTTTCTTCCAAACACGCATCACTGTTGTGACGTTGCGCTGGGTGCAGGCTGCGATCGCTTGATACGAAAGTCCATCCTCTTGCATACAGACGATGCGGCCTCGTTCGAACTTCGTTGGTTGTTGGTATGCACCCTCCGCTGTTGACGAATCATATTGACTGCTAATTAACTGTTCATTGCAGACAGATTTCAACTTAAGATTATAAAAATATTTCAATGCAAAATTACAATCCTTTATATACACTCGTGTCCATAAATTAAGGATAATACAAAATCAGGCAAAGGAAGAGTTAGAAGCAAAACAAATTTGACTTATTTGTAAAGCTTATTTATTAAACAAAAGGTAAAGAGCAAAGAAGATTGATATTATTAAAAAAATTAGCGATTTTTTCTCCCTGGAGCAAATTACAAAAAAACCTATTTACAAAAAATCAATATTACATAGTTGGTATCATTGTTAATACATTGTATGTCTCCCAGACGATGCAATACAGTCCTTACAACGCCTAGGCATGCTGAGTATCAAATTATCGATCGGATCTTGGGGGATATTACACCACTCAAAAAGCAATGTTCTCCGAAATTCCAGTAGACATGTAGGAGGAGGTTGACGGGCTGCAACTCGACGGCCAAGTATGTCCCACACGTGCTCTACTGGATTCAAGTCCGGTGAGAATTCTGGCCAATCCATACGGGTGATATCCTCCGATTGAAGGCATTCGCTTACGGTGTTTTTACGGGGAGAACGGGCGTTGTCATCTATAAACATAAATTGTGCGCCCATGGCGCCCCGAAACAAACGTACATGTTGTTCCAGAATGGCGTCCCGATAGATTTGGCTTGTCATGGTTCCAATTTGAACATGCAGGTCAGTTCTGGAACCCAGAATATTTCCACCCCAAACGAGCACTCCTGCACCACCGTAACGGTATCGCTCATTGATGTTTTCTTGGTGGTAACGGGTACCTGGAGATCTTCATATGAAAGTCTGACGAGAATCAGACTGCAAGCTAAACCTGGACTCGTCGGAAAACATCACACAATCCCACTGTTGCGGTGTCCACAATGCATGCTCTCTGCTCCAGGCTAACCGCAGGCGACAGTGAGTTGCAGTAAGTGGAACGCATCTGACAGGTCTACGAGCATATAGACCAATCTGCCCTAAGCGTCTGTACACGGTCTGCCTTGAAATTGTCGTACCAGTGGCTGAAGAGAGCTGACGGGGCAGGTCTGGCAGCCACTGGTACGACAATTTCAAGACAGACCGTGTAAGGCAGGCGGCTGTGCTCCACCTGTTTCTTTTGGCAGTAACTGCCAAATACCGGTCCTCATTCGTCTGGGGCGACCTGTGCTGTAACGTCTATTCACATTACCATTATCTTGGAATCGTTGCCAAAGCCTGGAAATGACATTCTGGGCAATTCCATGTTCGTCTGATACTTCCAGTTGGGTACGCCCACATTCCAGAAGGCCGATAATTCTACCACGTAAAAAATCATCCAATTGCGTCCTTTGTGTCATAACTATTCGGTTATTGCTCTGAGATGCTTATAAAGCGCCTGCGAACAATTTTAATTCTTTGCCTGTATTCCTTATTTATGACTCTCTTAAACTCTCATCATTGTAACGTACCATCGGTGTCATCTGGTTACTTCCTGAAATTTGCATATGATTCTTGAAGATGTGTGTAGTGATTTTACAGGTGATATATTTATTTTAGGGTCCGATTTCCGCGTGACTCCGAATTATCCTTAATTTATGGAGATGAGTGTACATGGAACAAATGGCCGGTTCTAATTCAACGCATGCGCAATCGCTTTGTAATTTTAATCATTTGATGTCTTACCTTTCTTTGCATTTACTAAGTTTGGTTCAGTTTGCTTAATTCCTTCATGGTGTTGCAATTTTCACAAACATTAGTGTATTACTTTGTAAAATTTAACAAATGGTTTTCTAATGATAAAATCTTGTTTACTTACCCTATATATGTGTCTGTGTCTCGGAAATTGTACATAGTGCAGCGGGTAGCCTGGAATATGAAAATAATTTAAATTTTGATCACTATATTGCACAAAAGTTCAAGAAAGAAATGCCAAGACCAGTAGAAAAATGATAATGATTACCCGTAAGATATGTCTCTAGATTTCAAGAACTTACCATTATATCTCCGTATCCAATGGTCAAATTCTTGTCTTCTACGGGATAGAACATCTGTAAAAAACAGGAAAAAAAACATAAAAAGTTGATTTAAATTTACGTGCTATTTAGAGAACCAACGTTCAATATCATTTATGATCCAGAGTTCATACTGATTCATACATAAGATTCTTGAGAGAGATGAAAAAGAACAGCTTTGTGTACTTCTGGAGGTGGAGCGATTTTGTTTAGTTTCATTCCATTTTGATCAAGAACTCATCCCGGGGACTCGAAGGATTCGCACCTCTTCTTTTTTCTCGATACTTATTTTCACCAGTATTTCGAAAGAACTTTTGGCGTAACAGAAGTGTTTCAGTTCCGAAAAGACAGCATATACCGTGGTTCTCAATATTTTTTGGCCCCACGCACCTTTCGTTATCGCTAGAAGATCATTCTTCTTCTCCCTTTCCAAAACTTGAAACATACATATGCATTTATTTAGATTTAGATAATTTTTTTAACACTAGAATAGCCGAATTTCAGACTAACCGAAAACCGCCATTGGGGGTCAATTTGACCCTCATAAGAAATGTAAGTGGGCTCCAGCAGTGATCACCGAGGCAAGCGGCAGCACGATCGCTGCGCTCCGTAAAAGAGTGAAAAAATTTCCTTTCCCCTTGGTTATTATCAATTAAATTACTTTGAAAAATGTTTTTTTCTACAACACCTATATCATTCTGATGAATTTCGGCTCCGATGTTGACGAGAATAAAACAGCGGACAATGTAAGGATATACTCCAACAGCCTGGAATTTTAAGATACGTACTTTTCTTTCATCTAAACTAAATCAAATTTCTATAAATAAGTGCCTTTAAATCAATAAATCTTAATTTTTCATCAGTTTAAAGCATTAAAAATACTTGAAATTGTTCATTGCTTGTGGCTTCCTTTGTGTATCAACTACAAACACACGCCAACGTTATCAGTTCACGTCTGTCAACACTTACAAAGCCCTTTAGGAATCTCGTGAGAGGGAAAATATGGGGATGAGAGGGAAAATTTGGCATCGCGCTATTTCCCTCTTGGATCTTCTGAATTCTCTTTTCTTTTTAGATCGCTTGAATATAGTTTCGCCTTCAAATAATATTATACCTCACCGATTTTTTTCTCATACTGTTCTTTGCTATCTGTTAAATGTCCATATGTAAGAGATGGTTTATTCTTCACCGCCTTAAATGAATTCTTAGAACTATGAGCTTATATAAATAACAGTGTGCCTCTTTGTGTTATACTAACATAAATTAACTAGTAATAAATTATGATAGTAAAATAATTAATCTTGTAATAAATTATGATAGTTAAATTAATAAATACTGTTTAATTTGTGTTTTTAATACATATACTCAGTAATTTACACACATATATATATATATAATAATTTATTTCCTAAATAGTATTGATTAATTGATTATATTATATGGATTTAAGATTATATATATGTATATATATATTTTTTTTTTTTGTGTGTGTGTGTGTGTGTGTGTGCGGTTGTGGTCTTGTATTGTATTTGGTTCTATGTTGTTAGTCTGCTGCTGTTTTTTGAAAAATGTATGAAAATGTTGAGAATGAAAGTAGCATAAGTTACTTTGGTTAAATTAATATATACTTTTGTTTGATGACTTTTGTTGATATCTCAGGATGCAAGCATACATATTACTTTATATTCCATGCTAAATACCTTGATACGTAGCATTTTAACACCGTCAATATTTTTTTTTCCCCAGTAACACATCTATTCACCATTACCAAACACACTCACTACACACACACACACCTGTGAGACACTATTTATTGTAAATGAAGACAGTTTCTTCTCCTTTTAACTACACTCATGGACAAAATCGTATTTTAGGATATTTTCTACTTCTTTTCCTTTTCTTTCTATAGGCCCTTTTTTTTTTTTTTTCCCTCTATTATCTATATGGGCCTTTTATTTTAAATTTTATTTTTTCCCATCTTTTCTTCCTGGCCTTTTGAACTCATACAAGATGTAAGAAGTTCCTTTTTACTCTCCTCTACGAAATTGCCGCTCTTTCTATGTACCTTTCCTTCGCACCTATCCTTGATTTTTCGTCCATCGGTGCAGAAAGACTTAGCGGGTGCAAAACAAGACATCTGTCTACTTTGTTTGTCTGTCTGTCAGAAATGTAAGTAGAAGCACAGTAAATGATTGAAATGATGCTGAAATGACCACATAAAAGAGTTTTTAGAGGTTTTTATTTTTTTATACTTTAGAATTCTTTTCGTGCAATTAGTGCAAATTAGCACACAATATCTTTCAATGTAAGATTACAAAAACAAAAACAAAATCTATGAAAAACAAACAAAAGATACAAATGCAAAAAGTGGAAAATAGAACATATGCAAAAAATTACAAAAAAACATAAATTGGGAGTAAACACACAATGTTTTCCAAAGTTTGTTATACATTACCGCAGGTGATACAACATGAACGCTTGACAGTAACAGCAACACATTTACCGCAAATTGGTTTCTGGCATCCCTTACAGCTGACAACAGTCTTGTTTTGTCCCTTGTAACTTTGAAATGCACATTCCTTTCGTTTAAGTGTCTGTATTTGAACAATCGGGGGGCATCTGTTGCGTAGTGCACCAACTCGTAGTTCTTCCACGAGTGCAAGAATAAATTCTCGACGGGAAATAGAGGTGCCCAAGGATTCTTTGAATATAATCCAAGCATTGAGTTCAGCAATGTCTAGGACGTTGGAAAAAAACATGTACAGGCCACCTGCGACTTCCACTACCTGTACTATATTTCCTCAGCATCTGATCTGCGACATCAACGCCACATTTGCACCACAACTGCTGTCGTCAACAAACACATTACTGTGAATCGTGCTCAGAATCACGACATTCCTTTTGCTCTTGCACCTATATATTGTGAGTGTTTTGTCTCCATTTTTCAGTGCAAAAGATGAATATCGTGCCGAAGAAGTGTCACGAGCAATAGGGGGTAATTCTCGCTTATTCAGACGCATCGTGCCGACAATTATGGTTTTTTTCGCAGAAAGTTCATCTGCAAGTTTCACAGAAGTAAAAAAATTGTCAGTTGTGACATTGAGTCCGGAGTTTAGATGTGGTTGCAGTAATTTGAGAACTACACTTTCCTCAAGTTGTAAATTAGTTGGTCGTTCTTCATCCTTGCCCAGATAAGGATAACCATTCAAAACGTATTAGGATTTTACATCAGTTGCTAGCCAGAATTTGATGCCAAACTTGTCCGGTTTATTCGCCAAGTACTGGATAAATATACATCTTGATTTACAAGGCAACAATTGTTCATCAACGGTTATTTCTGGTCCAGGATTATAGCATAAATAACAATTTTCCATTAGCTTGTACCAGGTTTCAGAAGAGAGAGCAAATTTGTTAGTGGTGAGACGATCAGCTCTGGTGCTTCGGACGTCGAATCTGAGATACCGCATTATTTCACGGAACCGATTGCGTGACGTTGTTTCTTTGAACACAGGTGGTCCCCAATTCTTGTTCCACAAATCATCTGCACAAAGTTTTGAATGGTGCTCCACGGGCATACAGGAAAGCAAAAAAAAGCATCAAGTTCTTCCAGAGTAACATACCAGTTACTATCATCTCTAATTTGGAGTCGTGCCTCAGCAACTGTACATGATTGAATGTGTTTCGCCATTGATTTCACTCACCATCAAACACCACTCTGAAGCAGGGTTTGTTCCTATATTACGACGAGCAAACGACGTTGGTCCACTTGCAGTGGTTACAATATTTCGAGCTGGCGTGCGACCTGAAGTGGAAGCGGTGCTGCTAAGGTTCATAGGAGTCCAGAGAATGCCGCTGGATGAGGTATACTTCTCATTACTGCTGCCAGCAACGTTGTTGCCTCATCCTTGACCACGACAACGTCCACGTGAGCTTCCGGCTTCCCGCATAGGGATCACATTTCCAGAATTGTCCTCGACATCACTATCACTGCTTTCAGAGAGCGGCGCATTCTGTAAGTTCACATCAACGTTAAAATCTTCATCACTGCTATCATCACCACTTATATCTGATTCCAACTGTTCAAGGAGCGAAAGGCACTCTTGTGTACTCAATCCTCTTCCTCTCGGCATTGCAATGGAGAGAGAATATGCTCCGTTCTGGATTTTATTTTTCTCCCCTGTGTCATCGCGATAAGAGCTGCGTGTTTCCCAATGCGCAGAAAACGAAAACGTGGCATCGGTAATTCGAAAACGGACATTCGCTTAAAAATATGCCGTTTTTCTTATGAGGGTCAAAATGACCCCAGTTGGTTGTTTTAGGTATATCTGCGATTATTTATTTAAATAATTAACGTAGAAATATAAAAAATTGGCATAGTATACTTGGAAACATTTTAGAAAAAGAAAAAAAAATATCAGCTTCGAAGCTCAGCTGTAGGTTAAAAAAACGTGGAAAATTGGAAAAAAAGGTCAAAATGACCCCAACGGCGCTTCTAGTGTTAACAGCCGAGCAGGAAGCAAATGCAGTCAGGCTGACCTCATTTACACGAAAACTATGAAACTCTCCCCAAGAGGAAATTTCCCCTTAGTGGATAACTCCTGCTGTATATACCAATGATCAAGATTTCTTCGACCAGTAGTATGACACAAAATGACTGCCTTATGATGTTGATCTCAATTTTGAATAAATTTTGATGGGCCATTTATCACCTTTCGTCCTGGACTTTGTAAAACTTATGTACTTTAATTCGACTTTCATCCAGACTACAACGTCGCTCACTGCGTAGGTATTTATCTTTTTTACTTACTGCTCTGATGCATACCAATACTATTTGTGCTGACTACATTTTGTAATACCAATGTTCTGTTTCATAATTTCATGTACTTTGCACAGCCCTTCTCGCATCATGCAAATCTTGAATTGAATACGACTTTAGTCGACTCAGCCAATCAGGGCACTGCTCGTCATAGTTTCTGATTTACTTACACTTTTATGTATTTGCTCTCATGTATGATTTTACTTTTGTTACTTTTATTAGGGAGTTTATCAAATTTTTTCGACTAAAATGATGGGTCGTATGTCCCAATTAATACCCTATTTACTTTTACCATGTCAACTTTGACCCTCCGTGCTCAAGTACCATGACGTAACGCCTGTCACGTGCACTCTCATATTTAATGTATTCATAAATACTTTGCATATATTTTATTGTATTGTTGCGTTCTATGTGTTCGTGGATTTGGAGTAATTGAAGATAATACTTGATGAAGAATCAAAACACAATTATTCGCCAGTACAACAAGGAAAGTTCCAAAGACACGTTCACAGTCATCGAAAAACTACGATAAACACGCTGAAACAATGAGCAACACAACGTTCGGGCCACACTGGTGAAGACCGCTTCACAGCAAAGCACTAAAGTACAACTCCCGACTCGGTTCGGTCACCCTCTAGCAAATCTCTGAACTCAAACCACGACTACTGAACTCAGCATACTATTACACTACTCAAGAATACATGCATTCTCGGAGGAGAAACATTGCGCACTTTTTTTATGTTATTTCAGAGGAAGTGTTTTCGTTTTCATTTTTAAAGGAAAAGTATAAAATTGGTCTTATTTTGTTCTGTTCCGTACTCTAGTTATCCGGTTGAAAGGTGAAATCAGTCATCTAATCAGTTAATTATAATTAATGAGAACAGAAGAAGAAATTAGTTCAAAGTTTCTTTCAAACTAGAGGTTCAGAGTGGCGTAATGTTTGATTTAGTATTAGTATAAGTTGATAAATAATATTAAAAACTTTCAGTTTTCTAAAATAAATTTGAATGTGACTATGATTCAATTATAATTTGCTGTTCCATATTAAATGTCAAAATCAACATATCCATATACTGAAGATCTGTGAAAACTGCCGTGAAAGAATTTTTTGTTTTCCACATGAAGAACTACTTTTATCAATTGATGCTTATGTCGTGAGATTTTTAGGTTTCTTTATAAGATATTATAAAACTTATTCCAGCTTCTATTTGATTATGTAGCATATTTTTTATTTTTCATAAAGAAAATCAATAGGTAAAATCTTTTTATAGAAAAACAAAGCATATTCAAGATTTTAATTCAGTGAAATAAAGATGCCACAAATACATGACTGAATATCGGCATATAATGAGGAAAGATTTCCTTGCAGAATTGTAGTGTAGTTTAGATGCGAATAAAGTATAAAATTTAGGACCTTCTTTTCTTTTCGCCATCGTCAGCTGGTCCACTGAATTAGGTACTCTTTAGCCTGTTGGATCCCGTCGATAGAATTGAAAAAAAAAAAAAAAAAAAAAAAAAAAAAAAAAAAAAAAAAAATAGAGCTTAATACCATGTCCTCCGGGAATTGACTGCTTGAAGTGAGGAGCTCTGAAAGAAGGACCACACTATACACTATAGAAAGGAAGTGCATTGTGGGGACTGTTGAGACTAAGGTGCCATATAGTGATACGAACATAAAACAGTTTTCCAGGAAGTTAGTTGACTAGCTTTGTGAAAGTTATAAAGCATTAAGTAGCACCTTCGACTTTATGAAGCTAATGCGATTTCAGCCCATCCAACAAACTCGGCACTTGCCCAAAAGTATTATGGGCGCGATTTTGCTAACAGATTCCGGCGTGCCACTAATTTAGTTGTGATAACCTAAAAATTGGCGATATATATGATGGGCATGACTTTGCCAAACATATTTGGATGAACTACTTATTTGGTTCTGATAACAGAGGAATGAAAGAAAAATACTATGGCCATAATCTCGCCAACAGATTCGGATGTATTATTTATTTAGTTCTGATGATGAAAAATACAATTATTCTATTGAAAACAACTTTGGTGGTAAATTTGAACATAACTTCATTTTGCCTAGAAAGCTATCACTCCGTGCCCATCATACGTAAGCAGTGTAGGAAATAACAATTATTTCTCATTGTTTGTATTCAAATGGAACATAATCTGAGATATTATCTGTTACTTAATATCGTGTATTGAACAGAAATGATCGTACAATCGACATACAGTACATATTATTTTAATAAACAGTAAAAATAGTTATGAAATTCCTTGCAAAAGACAAGTAATTCGTGATTTTTCTCATAAACGTTTTTAATACTTCAGTCTGTTTTCATCTATTACCCGGCATCGTTGTTTTGATGTACGAGGTTGTATCAAAAGATTCCGAGACTAGGTTTTTAATACGAAAATAAATGAAAGCTTAAGCCCACGCTCACAGTCACAGGGAGCACCAACATTCATAAGTCAGTGCACCGAGAGATTTTGCACTTTGTGCATTGGTAGCTGTGCAACTTGTGCTATTGTGACCAAGTTGTAATTCCATTATGAACAATAAGCATGAACAAACAGCGAACATGAAATTTTGTGTGAAGCTCAGAAAATATGCCATCGGGATGTTGCACATGGTGCAGGTAATTTACCATGCTGCCATGAGTTGTGTGAGGTGTTTTGAGTGGCATGCACGCTTTAAGAGCAAGAAAACATGACTAAAAGACTAAAAGAAAGCTGAGAAAGACCTTCAACAAGCTCATCGCTGGAAAATGTAGACGATGCATCCTGTCATCGTTTTCTTTTCACAATGTAATTCCTCACGAAACGGAACATGATCTTACTACCGCATGCGCCGTATTTTCCATTTTTGGGTCCTGTAGATTTCGCCCTCTTCTCCAGGTTGCATGGTCTCCTCCTTTCTGACCCCTTTGCGGGGATCTGGCACGAATTGCAGAAGGTACTTGCCCACCGGTTTCATTTACTTATATGAATAAGTAATTTTTAAAATGAGCAGATACAATTTAAGCAAAGGAACACCATATTTACTCGCATATTTCACCCCATTGAAATTTTCCCCTTAGTTTTTACAGAATGTTGATTTATAAACTTCTGACTTATGGTAACAGCGTAAAATGTATGCACAAATAGAAAAACATTTTTGTGTAGTTAATATTACTGGAGATGATAAACTTGTAGAGTCCTTTTTAGAATGTTTCGTTGTCAGGAAACTGAAGAAATCCGTAGTGATCTCACCGGGATTCGAAGTCGACGCCTCCCGAAAACGCATCGCGCGTGCTTCCAGGTAGACCACGAAGGCAAATGGAAAGGAAGCAGAAGATACCTTATATACTTCTCCTTTTAAAGGGCGACTGGGGAGAAGGAATCCAATCGCCAGATCCTGGTCGTTACGAATTATTGTTCCCCCCCTTTTAGTTCGGGCGCCACCTGTAGAGCCTTTATTAGAACTTTTTCAATGTCTGGAAACTGAAGAAATCCGCAATGCCCTTTTTGGATTCAAATTCCAATCATCCAGAATACGCGTCAAGTGTACTTCCTGTTACACCACGAAGGCATGCGGAAAGGAGGGAAAAATTACATTATAAGTTCTTTGAAATAGATTATATAATAATATAAGCGTGCTTTTATGTGTAGATTTCAATGTGCCATGTCTATCATTTAAGCCGTTTCTTCAGATAAGGTTAGGTTAGGTTATTTGCATATGACAAAGTCCTGACGGCTATTTGCCTAACAGGAAAGGTGCCTTGTAGAGAGATTAGATTATTTTCGATGTTGGAAAAGTGAGAAATGAGCAATGCCCTCGCGGGGACTCGAATCTGGACCTCTCGAATACACGCCGAGTGTGTTAACCGTTATACCACGAAGGCATGCAGAAAGGAGGGAGAAAATACCTTATATACTCCTCCTTTTATAGGGAGATTGGGTTTAGGGGATCCTATTGCCAAATCCTCGTGGTGAAAAGTCATCAGCCACCACCATTTTAGTTAGGGCGTCACTGTAGAGACATTAAGCATTTTTTAAAGCAGGAAACTGAAGAAATCCGCAATGACCTCGCCGGGACTCGGACCTGGACTTCTCTAAAACGCGCCGAGTGTGCTAACCGTTATGCCACGAAGGCATGCAGAAAGGAGGGATAAATTATCATAAAGGACTTAATGAGAGAAATTGACACTTATTCACAGTACACATGGGGAAATCCGCAAAAACCAACCATGCAGCCAGCCCTTTCGCATGGTTTCGAATTCAAGACAGGTCAAACCATCAGTATTCGGTGGTTTAAACCACTCGGTTACTGGGAAAGAGATGCCTCTTCAGAAATACTGTACAAAGTTTGTTTATTCCCTCTCTGGTTACAAGCGATAAAATTAGAAGGAAAGCGGGAAACCTCGAGTAAATATAGTAATTCAATACATTCAAGCAAAGACTTGTCGTGAAAATTAGAGTTGTAAGATATTATGTTAGTAACAGTAACAGAAATAATAATTGGAACTATGTTCCAAGATTTGACAGATATTTGATGACTCACTAATGGACAAGGTTTGGAATCCCTAGGCTAGGCGGCAGAAATTTAGGAAATTTTTCAGTTCCTGATTGAAAATTGGGTATCTAATGACACTTCGTAATAAAATTTGTAACAGCGTTGTTTGCCATATCTCAAATTGCGATATCTGCAATACTAACACGCCAGTTCACATGATGCAAGTTGAAATATTCATAGAAGTTTTTAGAAATCAACAGAATGCAATAATTATGCGTATATAATATAAAAAAGGTATTTGCAATCATTTGCATACTTTTATAATATTACACCAAGAATATGGAAAAAAAAAAAAAAAAAAAAAAAAAAAAAAGATTGGCTGATTTACTTGGGGATCTTGAGGATTACGTTTTCCAATAAGGGTCCAGTTTCCACTTTTATCAATTTTGTAACCGGATACAACCTTACCTGAAAAATTAAAATTACTCAGAAACATAGAGAAAATCAAATAAAATATAATGCATATGCATAAAGATGATCAAATAATATTATATAAAAAGCAATGCATTTGACAAGGAAATATACTACAGAGGCTTTTCGCACATTTCTTAGACAATTTTCGTTGTATTTACGTATATATTTTACCTAAACGTTTTGTGTTTTAAATGTTCTGTATTATAGCCCTTATTCTTCACTATTTTGCTACATCGTAATTTTAAAAACGAATAGAGCTTTTTATAGTATCGGTAGAGATAATTTATCCCATTTCTCTTGAACACCTTTCCAAAGTCCAAGGAGAGCTGCAGGTCGACGTTTGGACAATTCGCTTTTTAAAAGACCCAAATAGCAAAAATTCATGGACGATACATCAGGATATTTAGCAGGAATTTGAGGGAAGGGTATGATCTTGATACCTATTTCTTGTTCCATTTTCTTCCAGGAAATTAACAGTGGATTTTGATGTGTGGCTGCTTTGTCTTAATGCAGTCCTACTGATTGATGGCATTGTTTCTAAACAGAAGGTATATCATATTTGAAAATTGGCTATCAGATATGTCCTTGAAAATATGTAGAATTGGTCTTAACATTTTTTCCACTCTCTTTATTTTTAATTCGACATTATATGAAACTCCACCAAAAATCCTAAATCCTGTTGGAAAACTTTTTTTAGATCCTTTGAACCATGTTTTAAGATTTTTTTCCTCCTATTTGATGATAATAACGGATATCTTTTTATTGTAGTCATTTAAATACACGCAAGATTCATCTATATTGACAACATTTTTCCACTTTTGTTCGGATAAATATTTCTTATAAAGAATTCTGCAGCACAATCTGCGTTCGGCGACAGAGAAAAACGACGCACATTAAATTTTTTCGCCTTTTTAAACTTCATATCAGCATTAATCACTTTATTTACAGTTTTACAATTTACACTGAACATTTTAATCATTTTGCTACTGACCTTTGTCTTGACGGAATTTAACGTTAAAGATCTTATCTTTTCAAAATTCGAAACATTTCGTTTATTCCTTGGATATATACTAAAAACAATTTTTTCACTTGAAGCCAAACTTTGACGTTTTCTTCCTTTTTGTTAACAATATTACCTATCGTAGGTTTAGATGTCGAAAAACCATTGGCTTTCACGATTTTTTGTAATAACTAGGTTGGAGTAATTTTCTTCGGAAGAAGGACAGACATCCATTGCTTCTTTAAAACCGACATTTTGCATGAAAACAAAACTGTCAGTTAGCAAATGATAATTAATTCTTCCAGATATATATGTTGTGTCGTTTTTGAAATTACCAAAAAGGTACCCTACTAATTGATCACAACAATAAAAAATACCATAACATACTATTATCAATTCTACCATAACATACTATTATCAATAACTTGTTTTAATTGCATTGTGTTTTCCTCCGGATTAACCCTTAAATCAATTTGAGTAAAAGACTGGTAAAAATCATGAGCACACAAAACAAATTTAACCATTGATTGATCTAGAAAACTTATTTATTTACTCTTAATGCAAACTATATATATATATATATATATATATATATATATATCCATTAGGTTGGAAAAATCAAAATATATTCAACAAAAAGTTTTACTATTGCTTTACACATTCAACTATTTCTGAGAAATTATTTCTTAACATCCTTGTAATTTCTATTATATTTACCTTTTCAATCTGGTAAAACATACCAAAAATAAACTATAAATTTATGAACAGTACCCTCCCCGGGGAGAAAAATAATAAAAAAAAATAAATTTAACAAGTTACACTTTCCACTTCACACAGAATTGATCAATACAAAAAAAAATATTGCATAATATTGCACTCAATACCACCATTTAAATACTATTATTGCACATAATAATTTTTATCATTTATTTTTTTTCTTTTGATTAATTAAATATGGTTTAACCGGATAAAGATAAGTAGTGACACCTTTACACTTCTAAAAAGTTCGTCTTGAGAGGAGCAAGAATGCTCTAATACAGGCACTATTACAAATCATCCTCACCAATGAGTAATTCAAACAAAAATTCAATTAAATAATTTCATGAAGAACTTCTTTCTCTTAACTATTAAGTTAAGTTACAATAATTTTAATAAGGTTATAGATCTTTATTCAATTTAATGCTTTTACTTAATCGATACACCAAAGAAAAATGATTTTTATAGAGTTATGATAAATTTATCAACTACAAAAAATTTAAGGTTCAATAAATTAAATTAATTCAATCTTTTTTTACTGCAGAAATCTATAATATTTAACTAACCAAGAATTAAACAAAAAAATTTAACTTATCTGGTAGCTGAGTAGCAGGAAAAGTCAAACCACAAAAAAAAAAAAAAAAAAAAAAAAAAAAAAGTCCATTGAAGCTCATGAGGAATTCGGGCAGCCTGTTGAATGGAAAAAAATGTTCGTCAAATGTATGGAGTCATTACGATAGCCGAGAGTTCTAGTAGATTTTAGGATGAACAAATGAGGTTCCAATACGGTAAGATAAGTGAAATACAGTTCCGGATGTGGAGATACGAGGAGATTATGATGAACTAATGAGGATCTAAAACGGCCAAATAAGTGAATACAGTCCCGGATTGGAGATACGAGAAGATTAAGAGGAACTAATTTTCAGACATTTTTCCGGACATCTTCAGCGGGAAACGACGAGTCAAATTCTAAAGGGGTCCAAAAGCAACGGTGGTAATTTAACGCTCCATTTCAGAGTACAGCGGCAATCAGACGGTTGAGAACGGGGAGCACGCATCATTTTCATAGATCGTTTTCTGCTTTAAATTTTTCTTGAAATACACAAACACACACGAAAGAAAATAAACTGAAGAAAGAATTTTGAATTTTTGCGAAGACATAGATGCCCATACACTACGGCCCGCGCTCAAAGCGCTTAGCCAAGAGGCCCGTAGTTCCATCGGAGCCAAGATCCATTTTTTCGGCGGAATCAGCTGTCTCCTCGGAAAGCAATTCAAAAGGGCAAAAGAAGTGTCAAAAAGTGACCTCGTCCCACAAAACAACCCGTTAAAAGGGAGAACGTCGGAACTCCAACTTGGCACAACTCACTCCTCGCCAATAGTTAAACCAGTTGCAACTACAGCATTCCTTCATGTTAGCAAACTCGCCAAAGACACCACTTTGAAACCCCAACGGAAATTCTAAGTCGCCAAGCCGCCGCCAAAATAACAGGCCTAAAGAAGGGGGAAACTTGGAATTTCAACAACCCTGTAAGCAGTCCCAACGAGGGAACGCTGAAACTCGAAAAAAAGCGACTATTTTACCGAAAAAGGGCATTTCTTCTTCCACAAGAGAAATCACTATGAAAACAGAAAAAAATCTACTAATTAAAGCTCATAACTAAAATGCAATTAAAGTTAGGAAAACGAAAGTTATGTCAAATTAAAGAGCTAATTTTTCTGCAACTAATGATATTAAATACTAAGAAATCAAATTAATTTTTAACCTGAAAAACTGAGTTTATTACATGAAAATTTCACCTAAATCCATTGTCTGAGTGCACAAAATCGAAGACGCAGTTCGCGTAAACTCGAATAGTCGAAATAGATTACACTAGAATTAATAAGCCAAATAAAAGAATAAAACCAAACTTGTTGTGTAGCTCAAATTTTGAATAATTACAAATTAAAATTTTGATTTTTATGAATCACTTAATTAAATTAAATTCGCTACACAACATATACCTGGAGTTAAATAAATACTCGATGTACAAACTTGTATTTTATATTAACTTTTAAAATTTAGAATAATTTTAACAATGAACATTTACTACTCTTACAGATCAGAGTGAAAAACATTTCTGATTTGTATACATTTATTTTTGATTTAACGCAAACTGTTGTAGATTCTAATGACGCTAATCGCATATCTTTTAATAAATTCCCATGACAAGAATATTTAGATAAATTACGCAGAATCCTCACAATGGAGCTTACAGTTTAAGGAATCTTAATGTCTTTTGCGAACATTTTAAGAAATTTTGTCATTCTTGATTTGATGAAACCTTTATGTAAATGTTGAATCAGTTTAAAAATAATCTGAAAATCTGTAACAAAAAAATACTGAATCCAAATTATTTATCATTTTTAATGCACGCATTCTAGCACATTTAATTTATACCTGGAGTTTTTGGAATAAATTGATAGAAAATATATTATCGTCCATTATGATGGCGCTTTCTGAAGAGAGAGGAAATTTTCTCGGTTCATCCATAAACATGCGCATAATGAATGATTCTTCTATGGAAGTCAATTTCTTTGACACGAGTTTGTTCTTATTTCTTGTTTTCAGAATTCTCATTCTTGTTTTGAGACGATAGTTTTAAATGCAAATAAGGAAAGTAATCTAATAAACGTTATGACAGTTATGTCAATCTCATGACTTTCTATGTGGTATTCTAAATTTTGAATGAAGTAGAAAATTATGTAAAAGGAAGTTAAATGTAATTACGGCGGACATTTCTTCTTTGCTCAGGTGCTTAGGAAATTTCATCGACCCTGCTTGATTGCTTGACCCTGTTGGCTTCATAAAAGGCTACATTAAACACTTTTTGGACTTCGTTGCGAATCCCTGATTTAAGGGAATTAATATTTACGAAGATATTGCTTGTAAATGATTGTCAAGTATCACACAATTCTCTCGTAAACATTCTAGTTTCACGACATTTCGACCTTTTTATACGAAGATTAACATGAATAAAATAAATAATTATATCAAATAAACGAACCTAGATTCTAATATGTGCTTTAAATAACTAAAGTAATTATTTCCAGATTATTTTTGATTTTAAACATTCTTTCAGGAAAAAAAAAAAAATTATAGAACTAATGTGGGGTAAACACGTCGAGTAATTTAAAAATTTTTGAATGGAAAGTAACCGAAATACGAAAACTGTTCTGCTGGAAAACATAACAATGCGAAGAGACCGTAAGAAAAAGAAATAAATAAAATAACACGGGTGTTCAAATAGAATAACTGCATATTTTGTTGAACATTTATTCCTGCTTCTCTGTTCTACATATTGTATCTTTTGACGTTTCTTTAATTTGAATAACTATTTTCTTAATGTTTTGAATCTGTATTGTCACATCTCTCTTTCTGTTTTCCCTCCAGAATGCAAATTAGTTCACGTGTATTTATCGTGAGAACTGAGTTTGTTAAGACAAAGCGTGTTCTACCACTCGTAGTCATGTTACTAAGTTTGCTACTTGAGATATGAGTTCCTGTCTTCGACCTTGCATTACAATTGACGATAGCTGAAACTGACGCCGGTGAAGCTTTGAGTCAACTTCGCATTGAATTTCTCTGTGTAGCCTTTGGCTATTAATTCAATTAAACTTAAGCTTTTTATCTGACTTACTAATTTTGAGTTCCTCGCCATAAATACCGGCTGAATCGTAAAGAGGTCTTTTATATCCTTCGCAAGTTTCTGTGGTATTTTTAGACTTAGCGATTAGTCACTTAACGTCTAAGCGTTTAACAGTGGATTATAGCCAAATGAATTGAACTTTGCATATTATACAGTATATAGCAATTATAAGAAAGGCTTGACTTAATTCATGAATTTTATCAGATTAGGTTAGGTTATCTGAATAAATTAAAGCCCATGAGGCCTATTTGCCTAAAGGAAGGGATACTTCGTGGAGGACCTTTCTAGAGGAAACTAGCTATCAAAATCTTACCTGAGAATTTTAAAGGCTTAGATAAATAGAATTCCGAGGAAAAGGAAAAGTGGTTACTTGCAGTTGACGAAAGAATCAATTTCTTATCCCGAAATAAAGCTTGGGAACTAGTTGAGCTTCCTGTAAAAAAGAAACCTATTGGCTGTCGATGGATTTTCAATCTGAAAGTAAACGAAGATGTAACAGTCATTCGTTACAAGGCGCGACTAGTCGCAAATGGTTATAGTCAAAAATTTGAAACTGACTACGATCATACCTTTGCACCAGCAGTTCGACATATAAGTATTAGCACCTTTCTTGCTATCACAGCATGTGGTAAAATGCACGTGAGGCATGTAGACGTCACTACAGCCTTTCTACATGAAATTTAGAAGAAGAAATATACATGGAAAAGCCAGAAGACACAGTTCAACCAGGACAAGAAGAAAAGGTTTGCAAACTGGAAAAAGCTCTTTAGGGATTAAAGCAAGCTGCTAGAGCATGGAATAAAAAAGCAGCGGGAATATTAAAGAATAGTAAATTTTCGCAGCGTATGGCAGACCCTGCTTGTTTCTAAAGAAAGATGGCAAGATAATGATTATTATCTACGTCGACGATATCCTTATAGCATGCAAAAGCGAAAAAAAAAATCAAAAGGCTAATCAAATTTTTCATTGAATTCTTCGAAGCAAAAGACTTAAGAGAAATCAGAAACTACTTAGGAATCAACATCAAAAGAGATGAAAACAAGTTGAGTCAAAAATCAAAAACAGAAAAACTTAAGAATCTTTTGTCCAGATATCCACAAACCATCTTACACATCAATGGATACTTCCTATCCAAAGAATGACGACGCCTCTCCACCAGTGGACAATACCAAGTATAGGCAAGCCATCGAAGCCTTCTTATACATAGCCACTGTAACTAAACCGGACATTACCTTAGCAGTGAATTTTTTAAGCAGAAAGCATGAATCTCCAAATGAGAAGGATTGGAAAGCAGTTCTAAGGATGATTCAATACCTGAACTCTACAAAGGACATTTACCTGAAAATTGACTCTGATAGCCCACCAACACTTTCCTGCCATACGGATGCTGACTATGCATTTCATTTAATCTCTAGACGATCAACCGATGGAAATTTATTTTTCTTAGGAAGCAGCTCAATATTTTGGCACACAAAGAGACAAAATTATGTTTCCTTATTATCTACCTAATCCGAGCTTATTTCTGCAGCTACTGCTGCTCAAGATCTCAAATGGATATTAGATCTTAAAGATTTTAAACTACCTCAAAATCTGCCCATTAAGATATTTGCGGACAATAAGTCCACAATAGCCCTTCTAAAACAGGGAAAAATGAAACCAGGCTAAAACATATTAATGTTAAATATTTCTTTTTTAGGAGAAATGGAAAAGAATAATATAATCGAGATAACATACTGGTAATACAAATTCCATGATTGCAGATATTTTCACTAAGCCATTGCCCAAACCTAAATTTCTGAGATTAAGAAGTGAGCTAAATCTGATTTCCAACATTTCCCAAATGCTTGATTAAAAGGGGGATTGTTGTAAATTAATCAGGCATTTGAGAAGAGAGAATGTTTTCTCCGACTCACTTCTGGTAGCCCTAGAAATGCCAAGGTACGTGCGGGCCAACCACGCCAGTCACACAATTATAATATCCCATTAGCCTTTCGTTCTTTATTATTATTAAGCTTTCGTGTGCGTGTTATATGCAACATTAACGTGTCTGTCGCTTTATGTTATTTTAGTTACCAGTTGAATAATTGTTATTTGTATTTAAATATGCATCCTATTATTAATGGATATATCCCTCACACAAAGTCTAGTCTTTATATCCCTCACATATTCATATCATAGGGTATGAATACTCATATCACGTATTCATATCACATTATCATAGGATATATCCCTCACACAAAGTCAAAGTCACACACTTTCGGAGACTTAACTATGCTGCTGGAGCATGAAAAGTAAGCTGACTTTGCTATATTTATTCTTCAATCTTGTCTAATCACTATATCTTATCTGGTTCATTTGCGCTTTGGCAGCTGAGGACGATGGTTCGGTAAAACCATCGAAACTAGTCCTGTGAAAATTTACAAAATATAACGCTGATATTTATTGTTTGGCTTCTAAATTAACGAAATACGTCTTTTTTATACAGAGTGATCAGTAGAACTGCATCAAGACAAAGCAAGAAGCGACACGACGAAATGTATCGTTAATTTCCTGGAAAAACTGTAACAAGAAACGAGTATCAAGGCCTTCCACATATCCCTACTAAATCTCATGTTCTATCATAAATGTATTTTTGCGCTTTTGGACTTTTAAAAAGCGTTGACCTACAATCTCCTTGGACTTTTTAAAGCTGTTCGAGAGCAATGGGATAAAATACCTCTTCCGATACTACAGAAGGCTTTATTTTCTTGGAACTTACGGTGTAGAAAGGTAGTGAATAATAAGGGTTATCAAATACAACATTTAAAACATAAAAATTTTAGGTAGAACATTTCTGTAATTACAATGGAATTTGTCTGAAAATGTGCAAACAATCTCTGTATCTTTGAATGAGCTATTGCCACATAAGCTGAGGCGCTCCAGAACATTTTCTGGAAGCATTTAACTCCGTGACCTTCTTGCATTAATTATTTCTTGAATAATGAAATGTTATATTCACTTGTATCCAAATATTTTGTAATATGATATAAAAGGCATCAGATACAGATGCAATATACCGCAATAGAAATAGATGTACTATACCGCAATTAGAGTTGCGAATAAAATGCAGTAAACATTCAAAAGCTTAATATTTTGAAAATTGTAGCTTAATTTGAGACTTACCCAGTGAATGCGTATGTGTTCGAAAAGCGAAAGGATGAATAACAACAGGCTCATTAAATGTGCAAGCCGCTTCGAAATGCTCTAAAAAATTAGGAAAATGAAATATTTAAGCATTGAATAATCTTCATTGTAAGCAAGGATATTTACGCAAACATAATTAAAATCGACACTTAAAAATGATTTCACATTACAATTTCCAATACTCCTAAGCAATAGTACTTTACATTTGCATTATGGCGACTAACTCTTTTGTCCTGAAACAATATGAATTTTTTTTTTTACTTCATAATACAGGAGCACTAAAATTATTATTTATCATTTGCGGTAGATGCTTAAACACGCTCAATTACAGCACAAGAACGTGTCATCTAATAAGGTACATGAACATTCAATACGGTGCATGAAATATTATCCAATAACTAATGTTAACTGAGTTTACACTATTGAGTACAGAATATTTTCGAGTGGATCTATTCATTTTGGTTTCGTAATCGTGCATGTTTTTAGTTCAAAAAGTATATTAGTCGCGAAACACGATTTTGCTTTGTTTAACTGTAAGTGCTTTGTTTCACTTTACAATTGACTCTGCTTGCCATTCAGAAAAATTTAAGATATTGTTCTTTTATATTTCATCTGTCTTTCATTAATTAACAAACTAAACTAGACGGTGTTTCATATTAAACGGGCTTAGTACAAATTCTGTAATTGATTTTTTATGCTGAAACCAGTTAATTCTGAAACTCCAATTATACATGTTTTATCTAGCAATAGCGAAAACTCATCACAAAATCGCCGCTACAAGTATCTTAATCAAAATGGTGCCATCCGTAGGAGAATGCTTACTGTGTTTTAAATACGCAAAAACTTCATTGTTTATCGTTGTTCAAAGACCTTTCTGCACGAAATTTGGTAAAGAACCACCGCATCGTTACAACATCGAAGGGTGAATGAAGTAGTTTTAGGACACGGGCTGCTTATGTAAGAAAACCAGCCCAAACCGAAGCGGCTGAAAAAAATTCGTGAAACTTTTTTACGAAATCTCACAAAATCAACGCGTCGTACAAGTTTTGAACTCAGTGTGCCTCGTGTTACGGTGTGACGCGTGTTACGATAACGTTTCGGCCATACACCTATCAGATAGTGCAGGTATTTAAACCTTTCGGAAAGCTTTCTGTGAGAATCTGAAAGAAAGATAAGCTTGAGGTAGATGGTTTCGAGAATAGACTTGCGTTTATGGATGAAGCCACTTCTCATATTTCTGGCGAAGTTAATTGCCATAATTTACGATTTTGGGACATTGGTTGTTCCTTCGGTTGGAGCAAGCGGTTCTCTGTTTAATTTTGCAGCAAGACGGTTCTTGATCACACTGGCAGAAACACGCGCGCCAGCACAGAAGTGATAGTATCCCCCATCGCTATACTGGTCGTGCTGGGTCAAACGATATGCCATTGCTTTGTTGCCACCGAAACCACCAGATCTAACCCCTTGTGATTTTTTCTATGGGGTTTTGTTAAAGGCAAAGTGTTTGTGCCTCCGTTTCCCCAGGACGCACAGCAACTGAAGCAGCGAATAAATGAAGTGCTTGAATCCTTAACAAAAGATATTCTATCACGAGTATGGCAGGAAGTGGATTATCGCACAGATATTTGCCGTGTCACCAGAGGGTCACACATAGAATGTCTATTAGAAACATGAATAACTATAGTTTCAAAACAAATTTGATTTATCAAAGTGAAGTAGCTACAGCGTTCACAGGTATGCTTTTTTTTTTTTAAGCATTCCATATGAAACAGCCTCTATTTAAAAGCAATATATGCAGCTCTTAGAAACATTATTTTTTACATTTTAATCTGATTGATTTAAAAAAAGTATTTGATCTATGATATATCTAATTGAAACGATATATCTAATTGAAACTAATAAGGTACATGAACATTCAATACGGTGCATGAAATATTATCCAATAACTAATGTTAACTGAGTTTACACTATTGAGTACAGAATATTTTCGATATTTTTTTAGAATCACATTGCATATTTTTTCACTTTTTAAATATACAGAAGATATTTGACATTTTCATGCTAGTCTAAACGCTTATTCACCTAATTTCCAATATAACGTTTCACTATTTCATCTGGGCTATCTCTATTATCGATAATCTCTATTGATAAACCATATTAAACTTTAAAATAGCCCTCTTGGGCGATCGTTGAAATTCGACCCCTCTCGGATTTTTTTAGTATTCTGCCTGAGCGTATCGGTTTTAAAACGAAACTGTGTCATACATTTACGAACCTTAGTTTTTTACGGTTGCTTCTTAATATTACAGTCGAACTCCGCTATAACGAATTTCAAGGGACCTGGAGTTTGATTCGTTATATCCAATCCGATACGACAAATGAATTATTTCAGAAATATGTATAAAAATTGAATAATGAAGGAAAAACAAAATCTGATTAACACTGTCGAGTCTACCAAAAGAAGTGAATAATAAATTCTAATTAAAAAGTCGTATAAAGATTTAATACAGTTAACGCGCAATTAATTAAATCTGTTGTTCGTTCTTTTTCGGATATCTCTAAAGTGAAAGGCAAACTCACTGGCATTTGTTTGAAGATTTTATACAGAAATTAGAAAATTATGGCTTCTTTAATCGTCGAGTCATTTCATCAAGGCTTCCTCAACATTCTTATATTCCCCATTTTTCAATGTTTTCCTCGTATCCAAATTTTTTACTTGAGTAACAATTATATAGAGAGTTTCCATTTTTCATATGGTAGCAACTGTCGATAGGGTTAAATTATATTTTTGGCAGATATTGATTTGGCTGCATCCATTTTGTAGTCTTCGAATAATGTTCCTTTTACTTTCAATGGAGAAATTCTACGTTTACAGCTCGCACGTGGATGAGATGTCAACACGGAAATAGTGTGCAGAGAGTTAATTCAAAGATTACGTGATAATTTTGCTTTTCCGGAAAATATGAAAAATGAAGATAATTTCGTCATCTATATGTCTTATCCAATGTCCATAGAGACAATATCATTTCTTCCCCAAGATAAGTATGTTTGCAATACAAAGATTCAGTAATTTTTATAAAAAATATCTTATATTTTACAAAAAACTTAAAGAATACATAACACCTATACAGAGGATAGAAGTTGGAGAACATTTATGCTCAAACAAAACAAAACGATAAGGATAAAAACTTTTCATTCCCTAAAAGAAGAATCAACTGCAAGCTCATAAGACTCAATGCTTTCTCCGAATAACGAAACTTTTCATTATAGTATAAATTGTGAGTCATCATATGCAAGACAGATATGCCTTTGTTTAGAACACAGAAAAAAGTGCGGATGAAGATAAAAGAAAATAGAATAAAGGTGATTTCCTTTACGGATGGAATGTGGATGAAATATGGATCCTGATATCTTAAACATGAATGAGTTTAAAGATTAGTACTTTTTTGTTAAAACTTGAAGATATTCTGGAAAAAATATGAAAAATGCAAAAACGTTTAACTCGAAGATATCGATATAGTTCGTTATTTCATTTTCTTACTCTCTTTGCAAATTCTCTCTAACAGTGTAAAATAGCATTAGATATACAGGAAACTGGACGGGACAAAATTTCGTTCATTATATTTGGTGGTTGGTTATAGCCCGGTTCGACTGTATTTTATTTAAAAATAACAATATAAAAAAATCTTAAAAAGCACATATTTCTTAAACGATTTCCACAATCTTCAAAACTAGTGTAAGTAATAAAAATGATCCATATTTTTGTTAATGTATATTCATTCTTACCTTCCTCGCCAGCTCGAATTCTTCCATAGGTTGAAAGGACGTAGACACCTGCAGGTTTTGTCACCCTAGAACAAAACGAGAAGTACCTTTAAGTTCTCGATTATACACGTATGGATTATTGTTTTGCAGATTATCTTTGCAACGTCTTCGGAAGGAAAATTTCTTGTGACTGGTATTTGCAGCTTTTAGAATTTTGAAATTTAGAGCGTTTTTAGAGCAAGTTCGCGATTTTTTATTACTACGTGCCTTTGTAGTGAACTACATTGCTAAGGCTTTTAAATTCCTAAGCTCAATTCATAACTGAAAAAAAATAAAGATCTATGAAAAAATGAAGGGAACGGAAGTCTGACAGTGAAGAGATAGCAGCATGGAGTTATGATAATTCTGGAAGTTCAATATGTAAATGAAAAAATATCTGATGTGGACAACACATGACTTCCTTTTACGGCCTATAATTCTTGCTGTACTTCATTTAAACTTATTTCTTCGAATTTCATTGGGCACATATTTCTCATTCAATCAATTTAGTTCCCACTTCGCGGCAAGGCAAAAATACATAAACATCTTTATTAAAAAATGTAAAATGTAGAAAAACCTAAAACATTAAACACAATTAAAAACAGTTAAAAACACAGATTTTACTGTTAGAGTATTCTACGCAAAAACAAGCAATGCGTTAAGCGGGCGGATGGACAAAATGTTTGATGCATAAAACTGAAATTTAGCTTTTGTCCCACTGGGCAAAAAGACATTTAGTGCAAAAACTGTCTTAATTCACTACTCTACTAAGTTTCAATTGTAAGTAAACAGCAGCCTCGTTAGTTCTAGCGCCACTTAAACTTGTAAATGGTTGATAATTCTACAACTGTTGCATGCGGATCAGCTAAAGGCATAAAAACATTACCGAAACATAAGAACAGCATAATTCAATCACTTTTAAAGCAAAAAATGCAGAATTTGCGAGATAGATACGTAGGTATAGACATCATGAAAAATAGTCTTTTCTGAATCCATTTTTAATCCATTTTACAATCCGTCCTGGAAAAGATCCTTTATTCTCTCTGTATGTGAAGATGTTACCCAAAAACATTTTTAAATGGATTCGGGAGTAGTCAAAAGGGATATTTTCGCTGAAATATGATACCCCAAATTTTTAGCGACTAGAGTACTTCCTTTACTTCATATAAAGGAATAAAAAATATCGAAAAGCAGCTGCATAACGACAAGAATGATGAAGGAAATGGTTTTTTTTATAAAATCATGATAGTGAATATATTGTGACTTAAGAGCAGGCAACAGAAGAGTGAAAGAAACTAATTTTGGATGAAAAAGAGCAAGAATACACTACTGGAATGTTTAGTCTATAAAATTAGTCAAGTACAGAGATGTCAACAAAATCAGATCGCATTAAGTGACTTTCAGAATTTTGATCAGTATTCGATATTTTGTCGAAAAGATCAAAATGTTTTTTTTTTCCTTTAAAAAAGCAATATAATGAACAAACTTCTAAGAAAATAAAAACAAACCTCCTGGCAAAATAATAAAAAAATCGAAAGCGTTTTGTAACTACTTAGGTGGATCCTAAAGAAAAGGTGACATACATCAGTATTTGAAAGGTAATTACTGTGGAGAGAATACTTTATCCGCAAAGTGCAGCCAGATGGCAAAAATTGTTCAGTAGTGGTTGTGCGGGAGGTGACGCTTCAGAGCGATTGAAATAGTAAGACGTTTAGAAAGGTGGTTTCGCTTGGAAGTGCAAGCTGTGATTCGTTGTCCTAATCGAGTATCTGAAGTATGGCGATGCCGTTACTACCGATCATTACTGTGCCAGTTAGGCAAAGTTACGTGAAGCCATTCGACGCAAGCGCCCTGGCAAGTTGATTGCTGGCGTCATCCTCCTGCATGGCAATGTCCGGTTCCATACTGGTCGCCAAACCCAAAAATTACTGCAAAAGTTTAAGTGGGAAGTCTGCAGTCACCTCCTCCCCACATAGCCAAGATTTAGGACCCAGTGACTATTTTCTTTTCCCGAAATTGAAGGAAAACTTATCTGGAATGATGTTCTCTGCAAACAGTGATAGAAAACAGTCACCGAGAACTGGCCCAATGTGCAGGGATGCGATTTCTGCAAAGCAGGGTTAAATAAGTTGGGTTCTGCTTTTATATAAATGCTTGAATAGATTTGGTGATTATTTGGAAAATGATGGGTAAGTATGTTTCTTATATCCGCTATGTATTTTCTGTCTATTGTTAATAAATAATTTTTTATCACTTTCGTAACCTTTTTTTTTTTTTTTTTTTTTGGATCCACTGTCGTATTTTGCCAGCTATTTAATGGAAATCTAAACGAGATTCATTGGAATAAGCAACTTTTTTTTGACATGGAGTGTAAAGTTTGGGTGTTAATGAACCTAGAACAACCGTGAGTTTCTGTATATCAATGACAGCATACGCACCTCGGACGCTCTCATGCTGAGAAGCTATTTCAAATTCCATTATCCTATTGACAAACTAACCAATCAAATGACCCATATTTGGTCCCTTGTCTGTCAACATACCATCCATGAATTTTATGCGTTTCACTACAACTGGTGAGCCTTTGTATCCAAATCAGGGGCGATATTGCAACATACGTTTTCCATCTTTTTGGATCTTTGATTTACTCTCATGTCCATAAATTAAGGATAATGCAAAATCAGGCAAAGGAAGAGTTAGAAGCAAAACAAATTTAACTTATTTGTAAAGCTTATTTATTAAACAAAAGGTAAAGAGCAAAAAAGATTGATATTATTAAAAAAATTAGCGATTTTTTCTTCCTGGAGCAAATTACAAAAAAAAAAAAAAAAATCTATTTACAAAAAAACAAATATTACATGGTTGGTATGATTGTTAATACATTATATGTCTCCCAGATGATGCAATACAGTCCGTATAAAGCCTAGGCATGCTGAGTATCAAATTATCGATCTGATCTTGGGGGATATTACGCCTCTCAAAAAGCAAAGCAATGCTCTCCGAAGTTCCGGTAGACATGTAGGAGGAGGTTGACGGACTGCAACTTGTCGGCCAAGCATGTCCCACACGTGCTCTACTGGATTCAAGTCCGGTGAGAATGTTGGCCAGTCCATACGGGTGATATCCTGCGATTGAAGGCATTCGCTTACGATGTTTGCACGGTGAGGACGTGAGTTGTCATCCATAAACACAAATTGTGCGCCCATGGCGCCCCGAAACAAACGTACATGTTGTTCCAGAATGACGTCCCGATAGATTTGGCTTGTCATGCTTCCAATTTGAACATGCAGGTCAGTTCTGGAACCCAGAATAATTCCACCCCAAACGAGCACTCCTGCACCACCGTAACGGTGTCGCTCATTGATGTTTTCTTGGTGGTAACGGGTACCTGGAGCTCTTCATATGAAAGTCTGACGAGAATCAGACTGCAAGCTAAACCTGGACTCGTCGGAAAATCACACAAGCCCACTGTTGCAGTGTCCACAATGTATGCTCTCTACTCCAGGCTAACCGCAGGCGACAGTGAGTTGCAGTAAGTGGAACGCATCTGACAGGTCTACGAGCATATAGACCAATCTGCCCTAAGCGTCTGTACACGGTCTGCCTTGAAATTGTCGTACCAGTGGCTGAAGAGAGCTGACGAGACAGGTCTGAGGCTGTGCGCCGCCTGTTTCTTTTGGCGGTAACTACCAAATACAGGTCCTCATTCGTCGTTGTAACTCTGGGGCGACCTGTGCTGTAACGTCTACTCACATTACCATTATCTTGGAATCGTTGCCAAAGCCTGGAGATGACACTCTGGGCAATTCCAAGTTCGTCTAATACTTCCAGTTGGGTACGCCCACATTCCAGACGGCCGATAATTCTACCACGTAAAAAATCATCCAAATGCGTCCTTTGTGTCATAACTATTCGGTTATTGCACTGAAATGCTTATAAAGCGCCTGCGAACAATTTTACTTCTTTGCCTATATTCCTTATATATCACTCTCTTACAGTCTCGTCATTGTGACGTACCATCGGTGTCATCTGGTTACTTCCTGAAATTTGTATATGTTTCTTGAAGATGTGTATAGTTATTTTACAGGTGATATATTTATTTTAGAGTTCGATTTCCGCATGACTCCGAATTATCCTTAATTTATGGACATGAGTGTAAATAAATTATCTAACTGTTCTGGGATCTTAATTATTTCTTTTCTGATGCATTTTGTATTACACATACTAAATGCTTCAGCACTTGGTCCTTTCGACTATGTCAATCTTTCTGTTCTACCTCTCATAAAATATACTGAAGCTGCAAATTTGTATTTGCAATCTAATAAATTTACATTTTAAGTCTCAGTAAATCAATCTATTCTCATTATTATATAGACGTTTCAAACACTCTTTGTGTATGATTTGCATTTAAACATAGAATAAAAATTAAATAAAAGGGAAATACTTACTTATTAGTTGTTCCTGGTAGTAGAGAAATAATTATACCGGAATTATCTGTCCCTCCATCTGTAATATTTGAAAACATTGTTAAGAGGTGAAGGGGAATATGTGAAAAACGTCACATTTCAAATTAATAACTTCTAGGCATTTTGATTTATCAACTTGTTTGTGCATGGTTGTTTAAGATAAATGAACCTTAATTTGTACATTGAGAATACAAGCAGCACAGCATTTGCAACAGATTTGCTCTTAATTTGATGATAACGTAACCAATAGCAAACTGGCGTAATGAACGAAAAATTACTAAGACTACTTCAAATCAATAATAATTTCTTTGAAATAAAATACATACTTATTATCTAAATCGTAACAGCAAAGACAAAAGTAGCAGAAATACGGTTAGATAAGATTTGATGTATTGCCACGTTTTTTGTATTGATTTAGCTATTTTTAAATAGAATTAATTAAATTGTTTTATATTCTAGCGCAATGCAGCACGAGATTTATTTGAAGAGAAAGCTAAGCCGGGAAACAAAATACATGAGCACGCGCATCTAACATTTTAATAATATATATCTCGTGATTGTACTCTTTTGGTATCCAGAAGAATTGAGAAAATACTAGAAGTTTCTCATGCATAGTTAAAAAGCTTATAAAAAGCTAGAGGAAAATCTCTCAGATCAGTTGTTTACTTAATTCCTGTGGTTTATTGTAGAGAATTCGCGGTGAAATCGGATTAGCTCTCTCTCTCTTGAATTAAGTTCTGTTGAACGCTTTAGTAGTTTAAAAGATAACTACTGTGAGATATTGCGATTTTGTACGAATTTCTCTAAGGAAATTTAAGCATTTTGTATTTATTCTTGGGATAAGAATAAATTTTATCCACTTTTCACCAGACTTGTGCATTCAATTCATTAAGAACCATTCACAATACATGGTTTGATTACCATTTCACTAGAATCAAACAATCAAGCCAAATAGGTACCGGGTTTTCTCGATTTCTTCTGCAGTCAATCCTTCTAATTAGGCACTTCCTTTTTTTATTGCAATCAATCGCACGAAACGTATATCTATATATATTTATTCCCACCCTATTACCCGGCTTGGTAAGCTCAGATTTTCTATTCCCATATTTGTTAAATTGTGCATATTTTGCTTTAAAAGTGATTGAATTTTGTCGACCTTAAGTTCCGGTTAAGGTGTCTATGCCGTTAGTTAGTCTACGTGCAGTAGTTGTAGAATTATCAACAATTTAAAGTGTATATGACGCTAGGCCTAACGAGGCCACCATTTGCTTACATATGAAACTTAGATGTAGAATAGTAAAGTAAGTTAGTTGGTGCACACGGATATCACTCTCTTTTTGTCCAGTGGGGCCCAAAGTTGACTTTCAGTTTTGTGCATCGAAAGTTTTGTCTTCTTGCCCGCTGGACGAATTGCTTGTTTTCGCGTAAAAACTCTAATTGTAATTTTTTTTTTTTTTTTTTTTACTATTTTTAACTGCATTGGGTGTTTCAGGTTTTTCTGAAATTTACAATTTTTAATGGTGTTGTTTTGAGATTTATGTGTTTTTTCTTCACGGCGAAGGGGGAACGGAACTGATTGAATGAGAAATATATTTCTAATGAAATTCGAGAAAGTAAGTTTAAATGGAGTACAGAAAAAAATATGTATAATTTGATAGGCTGTACAAGGAATTCCTGTGGTGTCCACATCATATACTTTAATTTCACAAAACGTTTAAAAATGAATGTAAAAATATAGCATTTGACTTATCTATGTTAGTTAGTTGCTTACATAAATCAGTAAAAGAAATTATAAAGTTTTTATACTCACTTAAAAATTTATCAACATCAGCATAATGGACTTGAAGTACCAAATAATTGATTCCACTACTATTGCCAACCTTAAAGCCAACCTCTAACGAAAAAAAAATATAAATAGCAGGTATAAAACCAATCGAAACGTTAAAAATACAGAAACAGGACTGAAAAATAAGGTGAATTGTGAATCATTTTTTGACACCTGAATGATGATGAGGGCGTGACATATTTACTACAATTTATCAGTAGGGCAAATAATTTAGAAAACATTAATAAAGTGACTATATTGTGGTAAAATTTTCCGGGGAGGGATATCTAGTTTGTTTTTAACACTTGTAGGGTTTATATTTATTTTAACTAACATTTATTTTAAGTTTAAACTATCTTTCCTGTCAAGCCTTACTTTCCCCTGGAACTGCCAATGCCAGAATATGTAAATTTGAGTAGAACGCGCAAGCATTCAAATTATCAGCGGAAGTAGTATGATTTAAATAGAAGGAAACGAGTTCGGTAAGAGAGTTATTCTTACTTAGCGAGCGCGGAGGTAGAAATCGAGAATTGAAGAACCCCGCGTTGCGGCCTATGTGCTTGGCGGGAAGTAGTTGCAATTGTTCCAGTGAGCTTCAAGTCTGCTGAATTAGCTGCGGTATTTGTAAAACGCGGTGAGTTAGTTATTTTAGAGAGCCTCGTAGTTAGAATATTGTCTTTACTTTCTTTTCAGGTTCTTATTTTTATTTGACTGCCTAGTGGGCACAGTCTGTAAGCGTCAAGAGGACGCCATTGTAATTTATTACGTTGAATAAAAAGGGACTTAAACCCTTTATAAGACTCTGTGGTTTATACAAGCTTTCACAGTCACCTCTTGGTTGCGTGCAAGTTAGAGGCGCGCAACGTTATACACTTGTGAGACTTCACTTTCCTCACTATGTGCTCTCACGGCGTAATTGGGTAGCATTTACGGCTGTTTGAGAATTTGCAATCCCGCCGAAGGTAGAACTGATTTTCGCATTTCCTAATCCAGTGCATAGTTAATCTTCCTACTGACTTTGCCCCAATATGTCAAGTAATATAAGTATTTCAAATTTCTTACTTCTCAAGGATTTCACTATAACTATAGCCATCATAATTTAACTTTTTTCATCCATTCAGTAATATAAAATATGCATAAATATACTTACTGATATTCAAACCTATTTATCAATTTCGGTTCCTATGTCATACATTCATAATTAGACAAATGCAACCTCATTTTCACATTAGTTTCAGTTTAAAGAAGTATTAGTGTCAAAACAAGAAAAACATGAAAAAATTTAGATAGCAAGAAATGGTGTCGCTCACTAGATCTACATTGGATTTTGTGCTGGTTTATGTGCCATTCATTTGGATATGTAATCCTCGCAAATTTTATAAATTTAGTAGAACTTATAAGTTCTCAATTTTTTTATAGATCTTTTTGCTTTTTTCAAACTTTTATAAGCAAAAATATTAATTACTCTGCCAATTTTGTTTTCCTATCAATTTCAAGTAAAATTAGTTTTATGTACGCACTTGTCTTCTAAACTGATTACCGATAACAATTACGATAAACCACATCCAAATGTATTTTTAGTCAACGTATTATTTCATAAATTCCTGACTGCATTCTTTGATAACATTCTTTTTAATCGTATTATAAAATCCCTTTCAATCAACTTAATAAAATTTTCCCCACCGGCTTTTACTTGTCTGACATCTTTTATAAATATGTTCAAATAAGTTTTCAGCACTCAGCCAATTTTGATGCATTACTTATTTGAGTAATAAAGAGGATTCTGAAATAACCTGAACGTTAAGAGTATTTGCAGCTAACGATGATGCAATACTGAGGAAATGTTCGAAAAGCCATTGTGATTTTCTTGGCTTAAAATGTATACGAATAATCACGAAATGTACATGAAAATGTAACTTCAGAAGGACAAGAACTTGAGTTTCGAGAGAGGTACCCCCGGATTCTAAACATTTTGGGAAAGCATTTTAACCATTTTCATCTTCGTACGACTTTAATTAGCCAAGATATGAATTAAAACTCTGAAAACGCTAATCTCCGCATTCAATTTTCCCGTGTGGCAGCAATTTCGAGCGCTGCAGATAAAAGTCTGCTTTATTTCGAAAAATGTTGCCACTGCTCGCTTTTAAATTACATAGTTTGTTAATAAAAATTTTGTAAGTTTTACAAAATCTGAAACAAAGGTAACATTGCAAACATTCAATACATTAGTCCTTATTCCAAAAACTCGCGAGAAGCCATTTTGACTATTCTGATCTTCGTACGACTTTATTCAGCCGAGATATTAATAAAAATGCTAGATGGATTTCTAAATGAATGTACACTTGTCAGGATCTTAAGTTTTACTAACGTTTATTTTATTTTAAAATTTTACTATCCTCTCTTATTTTACACTTCCAGTCAGAATAAAACGCTTTAACTTGTTTATGCAAATTGTACTTGCTAATGCATAAGTATTTAAGTTTTGGCTTTTCGCCAAGAACAGAGTTAGATAGACAGAAAGTGAGCCGCCTTGCCTCTGCATTCCGCACGAGTTTTCAATCAGCTGCTGTCCGCCCTTAAGGCCAGAGGTTTAGTCCTCTCATTATTTTAAACATTATTCTCATAATTTTCGGCAGTCTGAGTACTACATACGTAATAATTTAAAAGGCCAGTCTTAGTGTTAGGCATTTGTGGGAACTACTCAAAGTCAGCTCTTATTTAAAATTTTAGTTAGTTAGCAGTTTTATATTTTTACATTTAGACCACAAGTGATTGGTGTCTGTATCCCGAAGTGCGGGAGCACCTGTAATATTGTGGAAAATAAAGGGTAAATTTAACCCATCCTGCTTGTGTCGTACATTCCATACATATTTGAGCATAGCTTGAGTAAACTCCCTGTTCCCATTCAGGACACGTCATATTCCCAAAGCAGAGCAAGAGTCATACAAGTCCTGTTACACTGCGAAAAAAAATCTGAAATGTTTCAGATTTCAAACTACGTGCAAGGCGGCGTTTTTTAACGTTTTTTAACGTTACCTTTATTTATTAAATATCATGTTCTTCGAACTTAAACCATAAAATTCAATATCGCAAAATAATTTTAAAATGAGCCTATCTTTAGAATTTCCGATACACAGTTCCGCGCGCTCTTATAAGGGTTCCTCCCCCCCCCCGCCCGTGCAGAGTGTTGCCATTGCTCACTTTTAAATCGTCGAGTTTGTTAATCAAAAATTCGTTAAAGTTTTACAAAATATGAAATCGATAATAAGACAAATACCAAATTTGGGCTTCCAGATGCTTATATTCGGGTGCAAACATACGTTATTCAAAATTGGATGGCTCTAGGTACCGTTGCTTTATCACAATGGGAGAAACATACAAGTATATACATTTATGCAGATTCTTCATTATTTAATTTCTTTAAATATAATACAGGGCATTAATATTTGGTGACAACAATTTGGAAAATGAATCAGTCATATGAACCAACGCAAAATGCCAAAACGAAAATAATAGTACTTCCGGGCAAATTGGCCCTTTGGAGTAAAAAAAAAAGGGGACAGTTCTATATCCCGCGTTGTACTGGGCGGATTGACGAAATTCAAATTGCGTTTCGAAAGCGCGACTTAGGATATGTAGTAGATTTATAGCTAGCACTGTTCTAATATAAGTATTTTAACACAAAATCGGACATTTTTTGAAACGACATGCCACATATTTTCCATATTTCGATTATATTACTCAAATTACGCCTAGATATTAGATTTTGTAAATTTTGGTACAAAATTTACGAGAAATTCCATTATCTTGGCGCTTTTTTCTCATTTTGCACCAAAACTAATTCTATTGGCAAACTTAATTTAAATCAACCTATTTTTCTTTCCCCTTTTTTCATTGTATAGGAGAGGGGAAAAAAGTCATCGTTCATGCTTTCAAACAAATTTAACAAACCACATTTGGCATTATTATCGCATATAACAAATATGCCAAATTTCAAAACCCGCCAGTATGTAAATTCACGTATATGTTAGAAAATTCTGAATAAAGAACTCTAATATTTTGCAGGTGTGCCTAGAAATACATCTACTTTAAGATGATGCTAAAAATTTTATAGGTTATAGTAGAAAAATGTTTTCGAAAAATTTATAAAAAATATTTAAAAATACAAATTTAAAAAATAAATCATAAAAAATATGCGAATTATATTTGGATTAAACCTAATTTCGAATTCTGGAAGAAGGAATCAAGTAAGTTTAATAAAAAAAAAAGAGAGAGATTAATAAATATATAACAAACTCAATTAACATTAAGAAGCTAAATTTTGAGAACTAATTTTTTAAAAACTACTCGTACGATATTTACAAAACTTGGCAGTTTGCCATAATTTGAGTCGTAGAATCGAAATATGGAAAAAAAAAACTTGCCATGTCGTTTCAGAAAAAGTCCGATTTTGCGTCAAAATGTGTATATTAGAACGATGCTATGTATAAATTAATACATATCTTAAGAGTCGCGCTTTCGAGACATGAAAAACGCAAGTTGAATTTCGTCAATCGGCCCAGTAGAACGGGAGATATAGAAATGTCTCCCCCTTTTTTTTCCGCAGTGTATATATAATGTTGGATGCATTGTATATATAATGTGGGATGAATTTCTAAATGAACTCAAATTTTAATGTTTTTTGAGACACACTATATATCATTATATTTCAATTTCCAGTAAATGTAAATCCTAAGCATTTCAATAATTACTTCAGGCAAAACATTTTAATAAAATTATTTTTATGCTAAAACTGTTCCATTCATATTACTGTTTCTTTCTTTTCCGTGGATCTTCACTCATTTGTAAAGGATTAATTTGTATTCTTTGACTATTGAAATAGTATTGCGCACCATATTTCGTGTTAATAAAAATATTGTTGTGACCATTTTTCAGTGCAACTTATCACTTTCAATCTCAAAATAGCACTTTTGATAGTGTTATTGTGTTAATTTCTTACGAGCATATAACTTCGACCAAATATGAGTTGTACCAGAGCAAAATCTGTATACTCAGTTGACGTCCTTGAAACATCCCCAGAAGATGTAAAGCTGAATCAACATCGACAAATAATTTGCACTCCGCCCCTCCAAGCCATTACATTGATAGCAACGTTGACTGCTCTTTAAAAGACAAAGAAGAGTTTGTCAATTCCATATTTGAAAAGTGCGTAGGTCTCCTAAACACAAGGGAAAAAAATAAGCCCCCTTTTCCAAAAGATCTTTTTGAGGAAATTTATGCGCAGATAGAAGTAATGAAGAACTTGTCAATAGGAGTTCCAATGGACTACCAGCCAAGGCCCAGTAATTCCCAAAAAGACGATTATCACAAATTTCACTGCTGCGGGCTTAGTAACCCAAAAAAGACGAAAGAGGTTGGCTGCAGCCACACTGATTCCCAGCAAAAAATGCACGCCAACGTTACCCATACAGAGCAATCGCCTACGTATGCTCAAATTGCCATGATGAGCATTGGCTACAAACGTCATAGAAGACCAGCACTTCTAATTACACCAAAAAACAACAGCTCCAATGTAAACATTCAAGAAGATATCCCCAATTTTGAGTCTTGGTATTAAGATTAAAGCAATCACCAAAATTCAACGGGGAGGAATAGCAGTTTCCTGCGAAAACGAGGAAGAAGTAAAAAAACTTCATGAGTCTCTAGACAAAATTCAAGACATCCACGAAACATTTAATGCGAAAACTCCCCAGAGAAGAACATCAAAGTGCGCATTTAGTAACATCCCTCACGGGACAACCGCAGAGGAAATGCCCAATATTATAACAGCAAACTTTCCCATAACAAACAATGACAAAGTAATATTCAAATTAAACGATAAACGGAATAATGCGATAAAAGGATGCTCCCCATTAACATTCAAGTTAATGATGGAAAGAAAACAAATCTTCAGTGGTTGGAGAGAGCACCAAATCACTGAATATTTTGGCGTTAGAAGGTGCTTTACATGTCAATACTTCAACCACTCTGCACAAGACTGCCCACACAGACAGTACTGTTCCTTCTGTGGGAGACAGCATGATATTAAGAATTGCAGAGTAGAGATGCCAACTTGCATTAACTGCAAACTTTTCAATAATGTGAATGACAGCGATTTCAATATAAATCATGCTGCATTCGCTTTGACCTGCTCGATGTACCGTCGTGAAATAGAAAAGATCAAGGAAAGAACGGACTACGGTACATCAAACTATGGAAGCAAAAAGTAGCGAGTCAGCAAAGCAGTGACTCCTCTCCCTTCAACCACACTAATAAAGCGAAACAATGCACCTAAAATTAAGATTCTCCAAATTAATTTGCAGAGTCGAAGCATCATCTGCAAAACTCGAACTTTTCTTGGCAGAACACCATTATGATATAGTGCTCGTTCAAGAGCCTTATTCCTTCAAGCTGGAATTTAATCCAACACCAAGACGCAAAAGAAAATCAAATAAGAACAGCTATCATATGCTACAACAAGAATTGGTCCCCATCAACAATATTTGCCTCTAAAGATTTAGTAACAATAGCCTTAAACACTGCAAAGGAAGAACTGCTCATCACCTCCTTCTATAATTCTCCAGCAAAGGAACTATCTACAAACCTCAACCAACTAGGTAACATCTTCAATAGATTCCCCGGTTCCCTCTTCGCATCATTGGAGGAGATTTTAATGCCCATAACCAAATATGGGGTTACTCTCGGTTATTAATAGTTACAATCTAGCATTAATAAATGAAAGTTCTGCCCCCACCGACATTCGAAACAAGTTCTGGAAAAAGGTGGCCTGACCCAACGCTTGCAAATAAGGCTCTGGCCCACCGGATCTTGAACTGGACGGTAATGCAGGATGAAGTAATTTCAGACCACAAATTAACATTATATGAATTTGTCACGCAGACTGTAGCAATAACAACAAAGCGCTTCAAAACCACAAATAACAGGATCAAAAGATTTGTAAATTCAATCTCCACGAAAGTTACTTTAATAATAAGCGAACTCAAAATTCCACTAATGAAGTTTAGTTAGATGACTTAACCACGAAACTTACCAAATCAATTCAAGCCCACTGTGAAAAATCCTTTGACATTAAAAATCCTAGTGATATCAAGAAAGTTAAATGGTGGACAACCTCACTTCGATCTGAACGCAATAAAACCAGAGCTTTAAAGAGAAAAATGAAACAAGCACAAACAGAAGCAAATAGAACTGCAGCGTACATAATTTTCGCCAAACAGAGAGCTTTCTATAAAAAGGAAATTCGATGATCAAAAATAAACTGCTGGAAAAAATACATATCAAACAGCAAAGACCCCCTATGGTCCGATTTACAAAATCTGCGCAAACAAAGTTTTCAAACCTTCAGAAATAATAATCCCTCATTCAGTTTTACATACCTCAGGGTCAGAGGATGCTACTACAACTTCAATAGAAAACATTATGGACGCCGTATTCCTAAAGGACGATGCAGAAGGTGATACAACAGCACAAAGATCGTGAAGAGAAAATACGCAACCTCCTTGCACACAGGATGACGCTCCCTTCACAAAATTCGAAATTAATAATATTATTAAAAATATACCAAAGAAAAAAGCTCCATGTCCAGACGGGATAGATAACGTAATAATAAAAATAATATGCAAACACTTCCCTTCTCTTATCCCGGTACTAATAAACAAATGCCTACAATATGGTATTTTTCCCTCCTGCTTCAAGATAGGATAGATAATTCTGTTCAACAAGAAAGGTCAAGATGCGTCCAATCCGAGCTCATATAGGCCAATAAGCCTTCTCCCAGCGCTGGGAAAAGTTTTTGAAAGAGCCCTTGCGAATCGGCTCAGGCACCATTTGAGAAAATCAAATAGCATCAGTAACTTGCAATTTGGATTCCAACCCAACAGAAGCAGAATACATGCAATCAACGAAATAATAATCCAAATTTGTAACAACAAAGCCCAAAATATACATTCTGCTCTACTATGCCTAGACCTCAGAAAGGCCTTCGACTCACTCTGGTGGCCTGAGGTATCAGGCACACTTAAAGAAATCAAATGACCGAAGAACCTATTTAAAGTATTCCAGAACTATTTTTCCAATAGAAAGAGCATAATAATAACCAACAGCAGAACCATCGAGAGAAACCAAAAAAGAGGCTGTCCACAAGGTTCTTGTCTTAGTGCTGATTTATGGAATTTAGCATTTAACAAAATAGTACAACATCAATGGCCAGACCACACAAAGTGCATAGCATTTGCTGATGATGCAGCCTTTGTAATCAGTGGAAACTCTAGACAAGTACTGGAGGCCAATGTTAATACTACTGTGGAAAAATACAACGAACTTTGCAAGCACCAAAAACTAACAATATCACAGGAAAAATCTCAAGCCATTATATTTCATAAGCCTTCTAAAAAAATAACCAGAATACCGAAATTCCACACTGACAACAACAAAATCAAAATAGTCAAATCCTTAAGATATCTTGGGATTACAATAGATAATAAACTTAACTTCATTCAGCACCTACAGCAAATTAAGCAGAAAACCTCCAGTATAGCTAACAACCTGAAACGACTGCAAGGTGCCGGATGGGGCTTAAACCCCCAAATACAAAAGCTGTTGTATAACATTATAGAAAAGATAGCACGTTATAGTGCAGCGATATGGGCGTCAAAAATGACGGTGAGAAAACAAAAGCAACTCCAATCCATCCAAAGGCCCTTTCTTTTAAATTATTCCCTAGTTTACAGAACAACCTTAAATGCTGCACTGTTTCAGCTCACCAGCAGCATCCCCCTATTTTTAGTTGCGGAGCAGGAACATGCAAAGGCTTCAGTTCTTTAGCTAAGAAAAGGCTGCAAAATTAAAAATGAGATAGTAGCTGCCAGCTCCTATACCTCCCCGCCCCATCCATATGAAAGACACCCAGCTAGCCGAAATAATACCACACTATGCATAAGGCAGAATAGATACCAAGCATTATATCCAAAGATCTACATTGATGTTTCTGTCAACAGAAAAGGATGTACTATAAAAATATATCTCAGTGACCATTGACCATGACACAAAAGACTTAAAGTTCCAACTTGACAAAGAGAATAGCGTTTTTCAGTCGGAAATGTTCGCGATTTTGCAGGCAGTCAACGTAAGCACACATCATCATTTTCCAAGGACTTACATCTATACAGATTGTCTCTCGGCAATGCAGGCACTCTCGAACACAAATAATAGATCATCTTTAGCGCAGGAAATTCTTAGAGAATGTACTGCGAGAGAAATGTACTGTGAGACAATAATGTAATTTCTGAAAATCAATTAACACAAAATCGTACGTTACAGCACATAATGAATCGTAAAAATTGAGCTGTTTCGGCACAAGTTTACAACAATACTTAAATGTAAGCTTTGTAAAGAATTTTATAGTTCTTAATTAATTCTGATAGTAAACAGATCATGTTTACAAAAATGACTTGTAACGTGGGAATATCACGCCTGTTTCTAACGCAATATATAATGTCCTGAAACTTGTTGCCTGTACCCACTACAATAGATAAAATCTTGAAATATGCACCTGCACGACTATGTATATCGCAATGTCTATCATGTAATTTAATCCCTTTTACTTGAGCTAATTTAACGCTGAAAAGTAGAAGTACTGTTGATTGCCGCCGCCTGTAGTAGTACTTGTAGTGCTCACTGGAGTCACAATTTCCATCACGACTCAAGGAATGATGCCAGAATGTTGTTAGTTTTTTAGTTAGTGCGTGGGGCTAATACCTACTTACTTGGGGTAAATATTAGGTGGCCCCCTCATAACATAACATTACATATATACGTACATTTCTTTCAAGATTTTAAAAATCACACGGAAGTGGAGAAAACAAACAATAATATTCTCTTCTGTCATTTTCTATTTCCATAGCTAAATTGCATAAAACCTCTTACCGTTGGGTAGCTCAAGAGGTGGTGCATCTTTAGCCCAGGCGTAGATGACCTGGAACCCACTGGAACAGGCTGGTCCTCGCAGGTAACCAGAACGCTGACCTCCCATCTGTCCACAATCCCATACCAGCCTGGAGTTATCCGCCTGAATCTGTCCAGGCAGGTCACAGCCAAAGATCATCATATGATGTGCTGTGTGCATAGATGCATTTGGTTCGAATTCCACTGTGGGAAAACATAGAGGACATAAAGTATTTCAGTGCATTTAGAAATAGATCAGATTTCTCAACAACAGCTCTTAACTGTTCATGACAACATTCAGTATCATTATTCAAAATTCTATCATCGAGACAATTTCGCGATCCCATACATAAAATAAATATTTTCTCCTAAGTAATTTATTTACTTATTTGGTAAATAATATACGCATTAAAAGAAGCAATGTTAGGATTTAGTATAAAAATTAATGAAAGAAAATCATGTTTAAAGTTTTAATAAGCCAGATATGCATTTTTTTTTCTATGTAACTTGAAACTAAATTTTGGTACAATATTTGACACTGCTGAGTATAAAGAATTTTTAATGTTGAACATTATTTGTATTTAATAAATGTTGAAACTGGAAAAGTCGTTTCTTGTTACTACGTGGTGCTGAACTGCTAAAGAACATTTAATGGCGTTTCAAATTTGTAACAAATTCAGTTATACCCCGATCTAGAATTCAATCTAGGAATTTTGCGAAAACTCAGGTTTTTAAGTCATTTGATAGCTCTAAAAGTTCTTCTTAGGTGTTGTTCTTAGGTGTAATTAATTATATGTGGGTTATTAATCTCATTAATGTCAATCAAAACGATTTTTGAAATTGAAATTCTTTGTAAAGCATTTGTAAAATTATTTCTCTATGGTTTTTAAGCAATTTATAATAATTTTTGCAATTAAAGTTTTAGAATTCTTTTTATTTCTTTGCATGGAGTAAAAAGAAGTATTGTAATCGTGAAACATTACGGGTATCACATTTCAGCTAATATATCCATTCTGACCCCTCTCGAACTCATTTGAACTATTTTTTTAGTATCACTTTTTTGTATATTATAATTTTTAATGACGATGGTTTGAGATGTTTTTGTATTTTTTCCTTGCTGCGAAGTGAGATCTGAATTGATTGAATGAGAAATATATTTCTAATGAAACTGGAGGAAATGAGTTTAAATGAAGTGCAGTAAAAAATGTGCGTAATTAATTAGGCTGTACAAGGAAGCCATAAAAATGTCAAATTAAAATATATATGGTGTCAATATAAAATATTTTTCTGCTTTAAAATTATCGATAATTCAAAGCATTTTGAATGAATCAATTTCCATCCTATTCTTCCCAATACTTATCTTTTTAATAAAGCCTTCAGTTTTATCATTCGAAGTAAATATATTTCACTTTTTGGCTGAGATCGTTTAGTTTCTCACTGATAATATCATAACTTTGATATCCATAAGTCATTTCGAAAAGAAAAGAAGAAGAAGGACGAGAATCTCTTTTCGATTAAGAATATACTAATTTCAATTTTAATAACAATAATCTTCTTAAATTTCGCCCTCTTAACATCCCTTTCACTTCCCCGTAAAATAATTTAAATTAATAATAATTTAAATAATAAAAATTATTTAAAATATTTAAATCATTTAAAATAACTCAAACAATTATTTTTATATTCGACTTACACAGATTTACACAACTTTACACACACAGATTTGAAAATAAGCATCTGTTAAGAGCACGGTTTTTATCCTGAAATATAAATAAAATAACATCGATCGTAATTATTATTTCAATTAATTTCAACTTTAGTGGAGTACAATAGTAAATACTATGCTGTATTGTTCTTGCGATGAAACAGAAACACCAGACTATACTAGAAATGCCTTATCCACTACACTAGTTGCAGTAACGCCGACCTTTGAACATTACGTATGTACTGTGGAACACTATGTAGAACATTATGTACTGTGTGTTTGCGGCATATTTTGATGTTGAAATTGCCATGCGATATCGCTGTTATGATGAGCTAAATTGGTAGTTTTCAATATATAAACATAATAATCGTAATACAGCTCAATCTGGTGATTATTACAATTTTATAATTGCACTGCACAAAAATGTAAAATATTGTTGCGCGCGTATGGGTTCGTGATAAATTGAACACACAAGTCCGATGAAAAGTGAATAAAATTTATTCTTATCACAATAAATAAAACAAAATGCTGAAATTTCCTAGGATATATTTGTATAATATCACAATATCTCACAATAGTTATATTCTAAACTACTAAAACGTTTTAAATAACACAATTAAAAGCAAAGAAAGCTAATCCGATCTCACCGCGAATTCGCTACAGTCAAAGCCGAGGGATGTTTTCCCTCGGCTTTTATAAGCCTTTTTATTCATGCACGAGAATATTCTGGTATTTTCTCAATTTTTTGGATAGAAAAAGAGTACAATTGCGATATATCTATTTATTAAAATGTTAAATGCGCATGCTCCTGTATTTTAATTTTTCCGCTTTAGCTTTCTCTTCAAATAAGTCTCGTGCTGCATTGCACAGGAATGTAAAACAATTTTAATTACTAATTCTACTAAAAAATAGTTAAATAAATACAAAAAACGTAGATCATAAGACATAGACAGAGGTTCATATCTTGTGAGTAAAACTGTCCACCTCGTTTATCAATTTTACTGTCAAAAGCTATTATAGTGTAGAGGTTATTATAAGTTTCTAACCGTTATTTTCATTTTTAAACATGCTTTACGGTTTATTCTCGTTTTCCACTTACTACTCCCTACCAGAATAAGTTTTTAGTATTGCGTTGCATGTAAAAAAGATAGAAATAGGTTTCACTGACTTCAGCAGAAGTGCTTAAGAGTCCTTAGTGGTACGTGTTTTCCGTCAGGCTACGTCGTTGTTTAAAGTTACCTACGCTCGGCCGTATTGTACGTACCTGCTGATATTCGCCGGTTAATTTAATTCAGGGCCAACTGCAGATAATTTTGTACAACTTTGGCTAAGTTCTGTTTAGCTTAGCATTAATTTCTTATTTTATTATCTTGAGTTAAAGCCCAAGTGGAGGCTTTTCCGTAAGCCCGAGAAAGAGGCCATCTGTGTTCTTAGTTTGAGATAATAAAGGGTAAGTTTAACACGTCTCTGGATTTTTCATTTACACAATTGGACTCCCGTAAATCGCTTTATAGTTCAATTAGGTTTCTACGAAGTTAAACATAGACAAAGTCTTTAGAAACATAAAAATAGGCACCTCAAGGTCGTGCCGATACTCTTCTCCTTTACGATCGTAACTTATGTCATGCTCACCGTACAGAGGGAATTAGAGGATTCAACCTATTTTCCACAGCAGTCGTTGCCGTGGTCATCAGTTGTGGTTTTTGGGTGGGGAAAGAAATAACCTTGAAGTGCCTATTTTAAAGTAACAGATTATAACTTAGCTCAATTCACTTTATAATGAGGAACGCAGAGAGAACAGAACATGAGTATTAATTTTATTAATAAGCATATATAAGCTTTTACATACTTATTCGCTTAAATTAATGCAAAAATTTAAAATTATTAAATATAGGAACTAATACAGTCAAATCTAATGTAGCTTATTAACTTCTTAAATATAAATAAAGGGTAATATTTTTGGCTGATATCATCATATATTAACAAATGTTTGTTACAGTTTCTATAATGTAAGCAAAAATATATAGTTTTTCATACCTTACATATTCACTGTATATATAGTCTACATACCTCTGGTTCCAAGTAAAATTTATTTTAGTGTGTTCTTTAGTTTATTATGTCGAATATCATATTGATACCACAAATGGGTGTAGAACAAATTAGAAAAATACTTTATGTTTCTAAATATCTGAACAATGTGCTCATTTTTCAATCCCAAACAACTCTCATGAGTACATTTTTGTTGAAATTCTATGCTTAAATTCTTTGCTTCTTTGGGTTAAGAAACAGTTTTTGAAGTAGGTTTGCATCTGTAGAACAAATGTTCAATTCATAATTAATTTTTATGTTTAACATAAATAGAGTCTGCTTATTAAAATGTAAACAAATATGTATTCATAATTTATTATTCTTGTTCGCTGTAAAATCTGTTTTAAAATTTAAAAGCTCACTTCACTACTTTGTACGACACCTAAATTCTATTAATCTTTTCAAGCATTCTTTTAGTTACTAATTACTCATTTCCAAGATTTCTACTGCCCCTCTCCCCCATAATGAAACTAAGGCAATTTCTCTTTCAAAATTTTGAAAACAATTATTGCATTATTATTGAAAAACAAAGTTAATGCAAAATATGATACCTAACAACACTGATATTCCAGATAAATAAACATTTTATGAAATATTAACTGCAATAATTCTTATTTTTCAAGGTCTTAATTCTAATAGCGTATATTTGTGAAGACCACGCAACATTCACGGACAATCCAGGTGCTTTAGAGGGTAGAGACATTTGATTTATGGTACATAGTGAGGTAAATATCTAGAAGGAACGTTTGCTAAATGCCAGTTGTATAGACAAAAGAAAAGAACCATTCTAGTTGCCAAGTCATTCTGCAAAAAGGATTTAATGCAGCGTCTGAGCCCGTGACCTTCCTTTTTTTTACCCTGCTCAGCCTTACTTTAATGTATGTAAATTCAAAAGAACGCAATATTAATATACATACAGTTATTTAATTTAAATAATTTAGAGAAAGAGATAACATTATTTTCTTGGCAAATTTAAAAGCAAAAGAAGAGTCATCAGCTTTTTTTCTTACACTAATTATTTCAAAGCATAAGCAGTAAAAATGTTACAGCACCCTGTCATAATTTGAAATAAATTGTTTTGAGTGCATAGAAATAAAACCAAACATAACGTTACCTCCTTTTATGCAAAAAACAACCAAACATAACTTTACCTCATTTGATGCAAAAGACAATCAACCTCTAAAGAAAAAAAATGTGAATTTTAAGATTTTATTAATTATAACCGTAGAAGATACATCAACACTTTGAATGGTCTACCAGTTAAGCCTTTATTCAACCTGTCAGCCTTTACTTTTTAAAACACTTTTAATGAGGATTAGTGCAGCCCTTCTGAATTAAGGCAGAATGTGGGCTAGAACATAAATATAGCGACGGGAAAAAAAAAAAAAAAAAAAAAAAAAAACATACAACATATATACAAATTTCCAGCTAATGAACTCAACGCTAATAAGCTTAAGTAAATTAGCTGGAAATTTGTCACAAGCTAACTTTCTTATAGTATACATCAAAATAACAGGGGGGAAAAATTTACAGATGCTTTTTCTTAACATGATAAATTAACGTAACATTATTTGTTAAAATACCAAAAAGACTTAAAATTGTAAAGAAAAATATTCATGCACTTAAATAGTTTCATGAACTTCTTGTAAGCACATTTTTTACTTCTTTGTACGAATTATGTAATCGCGAGAAATTTCGGGTATCATATCTCAAAGGAAATATCCAATTTGGACGTTTCGAATCCATTTAGACGATGTGTTTTGCCTGATGTCTATACTTAAGCACAGAATACAAGACTCTTTTTTGCAAAGTGGATTGTAAAATGGATTTAAAATGGATTTGTTTGGTGACGTTTGTACGTACGAGGTATGTATCTCCCATAACTCAAAAACGATTAGCCATAGAACGTTGAAATTTTGTGGTGTGCAGATTTCAAATGACATCCTTTCTACTTCCTAACAAAGAAGTTTCCATTAGCCTTTTAGAGCAAGCTGTCTGCAATAAGCTGATAGAATGCATTTGGGGAAACTGCCCCTGCTACTGCATATCTTAGGGGAAGGGACGACAACAACATCGCAGTCTCGGCCGTTTCGGGTGGTTGTGGTTGTTTGAATGAAAGGCTGTATCGGGTGTTTTGGACTTCAAAGATTCAACACTAAAGAAGTTTTTCGGATGAAAGAAAATTTAAAGTTTGGCAATCAGATGGGCGTAGTAAAGCGCGAAGGAAAGCTAGCGAAGCCACACAGAGGTAAAATACACAAAGAATGCTAAAACACAATGGTGGAAATACAAGTGTGGGAATACAAGGCTGAAGCAGTGCTGAAAAATTTAAAGCAACTGATGGTGTTTTTGAATCAACATGGTTATCTAAACAATTTAAAAATCGATTTAAAAGAATGCGCTCATATGTTTTTCATTCAATTTTTACAGTCAACGAGACAATGATCTCGAACATAAATTTCGAAACATGAAGAAATAGCTGTTATTTAGTATACCATATATCCTGGAAACACCTCCACAATCATCAGACGTTAACTTAATTTCATAGTTGCTCAGTATCGAAAAAATATGACCGTTAGCGTCATTTTGTAAAGGAATGAGAAAAAACTAACATAATAGCATATTTGGATTTTGTAATATTTGGATGTTTGTTTCTACTTTTATTGCGCTATATATATATATATATATATGTGTGTGTGTGTGTGTGTGTAATGATTTCCTTCATTTAAATATGAATCAGCATATTTAAATAAAAAATCATTCATAAAATTTTAAATTGTTTAAAAATTCTATTTGTGTATTAATGCTTTTTTTCTCCCTGTATCACGATGAACTAAATTACGGTTAAGGATATCCAACTTACGGTTGAGGGATTCTAATTTTCAAGTGAAACATTCAGACTCACTAATACTCGAACGTGTATTTTTAAGATATAACAGTGTGTCTAAATACTCTAGCAAATTATTGACGCTAACATTGCTGACTGTTTCTTAAACGGCACCCTGACATTTTTCATGAAAATACCTCGATTGAATATTTATATTCGCATGTACAACACGATCAGCAACAGACTCTAGGAAATACTTTTTACACTGCTGTCTTTTTACATAAATTATGCGTCATACAACCAATAATGTCTCAAACGAAATATTAATAAGACATTAATTTATTAATTATTTAGCGAAGTTTACTGATGATCTCACCGATTATATGTAAGTTAACTGGAATTTAGTTTTTAAATTTACGGAAACCAATATTCCTTTATTTATTTAATTTTACTATAACAGTCAAATGTAGTCCAAACGCTACGATGTAAATCGTATTAAAAACTTTAATTTTCACAATGTTTGTTTTCACAATATTACAACACACAAGCAGAACCTAAATATTCGCTCCGGGAAATAGTAAAGAAAAGTTATTTAACGATATGGCATTTCTGACTAATTCATTTGATTAATGGATATTGTATCTCATATGGACAAAGTTTATAAAATTGCTTATGTGGCCCTAGAGAGGTTCTTAATAAGCAAGATAACTAGCTTGAGGTCACCAATACTGCATCCATTGAAGGAAACAGGCAGGGTCGTTGGGCTCGCAGGGAACAACGCACCACGCCAGCCTACTCGGAGAGCCGAAGCAAAGAATTGGCCGAAGCCACCTACCTTCCAGAACAGTAAAGACTACCACTTCCGTCATCAGGAACCGAGTTTGTGTATTTTTTGATTTCCGCGGCCGAGACTGCCAAGGTACAGATCCGACAAGATAATAAAATTCAGCCTCTGAGGGTACATGACTTTGACGAGCTGGCAGGTAAAACTGCTATTTGTCAAGAATGTGTACTGCAAATGTGTAAATCAGATAGAAATATACGAGAAACAAATGTCAGACCACGCGAGAGAACAAGTAAATGTTTGCAATCCAAACTAGATTACAAAATTGTATGCTTTAAGCATGTGGGTAGCAAGAGGTCCGACCAAATTAAATCTTCTGGAATGATTTGGAAAGTGGGAACTTCTGAAGAATTCGCAGCTAAGTCAATTTTGAAGAAACGCTTATTTAATAATTCGTTCCACTACGGATTAATTTTCAAGCCATCATGGATCAGCATGTTTCTAATCATATGTATCTCACACACCAGAGGACCCCGATCTTTATGTCACTGGAAATGAAGCTTTATAAAATTAGTTTGAGCTGTTTGTAGAACTGGAGAAACTTAATGCATTCAAGTTTCATTTGTTAATGGGCAAAGAAGGAAACTGTAGATAAAACCACATTAAATCGTATAGAATAATGCTTAAGCAGCTGATGCAGAGCTGATTTCTTATAATAATTACCAAAAGATAAATTTCTACGCATGAACAAGAAGCTAATTCTGTAAAACGAAGTACATTAAATAGTGAAATCTCAACCATTTTTAATGAAGTTTTTGTCATAAAACTACATTGGAAAAATGTTCATGAAATGGAAAATGGAAAAATGTTTAAGAAAAATTCAGACATTTAAACGCGTGTTAGATAGAATAAAAAAATCGGTTATTAACGTAATTTAAAATATATTATTATGTAGTGTGTATGCTGATATGACTAAAATATTTCTTACCTATGTACTGAGAAGCATTTCTCGGCATTTTAAAGGCTGTGCATAGATATGTTTCTTTCTGAAAAATTAAATTAAAAGAAAATTAAAATGTATTAGATTTATATAAATAACTCTTAAGTTAAAAATAAATTTTCTTACTAATTTCCTTTTAATCTGTTGACCACTCAATCCAATTAATTTTCATTTAAACAATATCTGTAGTTTGGGGTTTCCTACCCGTTACACAAGATGGCACGGTGCTGATAAATTTTGAGATGATCCACTGTACATTCATATAGTATAAAAAGTTAGTAGTTTTAACAGGAAGGAGAAGTAGTCAAACTAAAATGAAGGGACTATTGCTATATTAAAGTAGCAGTTTTATTTCATATTTTACATCTTGCACACGGAAGTAATATTTGGGATAATTTTGTTGTAAAAAACTTCCTTAATTTTCTCTCTCTCTAGAGAGAGAGAGGGATAAAAGTATGTAAATCAGCTTTATAATTTAATTTAGTAATAATCTCGCAGTTCCTCATTTTTAGTTTCAGTATTTCTTCTCTCTATTCTAAAAAAAATAATAATAACATTTCTGGGCTGCGCCATTTCTAGATTAATCTATGGCACAGAACTTTCGTAACGCTGATGACTTAGTTAATTTGCAACGTGAACTCTGAGAACTGAAATCTTTTTAACATAAAACAAAACATTTCTCTTAAAAGTGTTAAACCTTGAACCTTTTCTTTAATTGGCATAATTAAAATTTGCATAATTAATTAATTATGCCATATTGAATAAATACGCACCTTAGCTTCAACTTCTGTGCTGCTTGAAGGCTGTTTCGCTATGCTCTCTTCCTTTCGCAATAGCATCAAAAATGCAAATGTTCTGGTCATAGGCGCGATTTGAGTTTCAAGCTCTGAAGTGACAAGGAAATTTTTTCCCATATTTCGCTTTTACAGCTCAAATTATCACAAAACGTCAAGTTTTGTAAAAATCTCACGAGTACTTTTTAAAAAATTAGCTCTCGAAATTATACCTCCTTAGTGTTAACTGAATTTTTTATATATTTATTAATATCTCTTTTTTTTTTATTAAACTTTTTTTATTCTTCCTTCCACATTTCGAAATTTAAGTTCATTCTAAACAAAATTCACCCATTTTTTATGATTTTTTAAAAATTTTTGTTTTTAAATAATTTTTATAAATTTTTCGAAATAAATTTTGAACTATGACCTATAAAATTTTTACCACCATCTTAAAGTAGATATATTTCTAAGCATACCTACAAAAAATTAGAGTTTTTATTTATTTTCTAAGATATAATTGAATTTACATATTGGAGCGTTTTGAAATTTGACATATTTGTTGTATGGGATAATAACACCAAATTTTTTTTACGCCCTTCGTTAAAATTATTTGAAAGTAATGAACGATGACTTTTTCCGTTCCTGTACAATGAAAAAAAGGAAAGGAAAATAGGTTGCTATACACTCAGAAGTTCGCCACGTGAATTATTCTGGGTGCACAGTGAAAAAAATACGCAAGATAAATTTTTGAATTTCTCCTTAAATTCAAAAATTTTATAAAATTCACCAAATTTTATAAAATTCAATATAGGCATAATTTGAGTAGTAGAATCGAAATATGGAAAAAAAGTGGCACGTCATTTCAGAAAAAGTCATTTTGTCTCGAAATACCTATTTTAGAACAATGCTATATATAAATCTAATACATATCCTAAGTCGCGCTTACGAGACATGAAAAACGCAATTTGAATTTTGTCGAACGGCCCAGTAGAACGAAAGATATAGAACTGCCCCATTTTTTTTTTTTTTTTTTTTTTTTGTCCAAAGGGGCTTTGTTCCTGAAGGACTATTGTTTTCGTTTTGTGATTTTGCGTTCATTCACTATAAATGTCCGTTTGACTTTTCAAACTGTTGCCACCAAAATTTAAAGAAATTAAACAATGAAGAATCTGCATAAATGTATGTATGATTCTCTTGTGAATAAAACAACGGTACTCAGAGCTATCCAATTTTGAATGATGTAATTCACTGGGAATATGGTCATCTGAAAGCCCAAATTTGAAGTTGGAATTTGTTTTATTATCGATTTCATATTTTGTAAAACTTTAACGAATTTTTGATTAACAAACTCAAGGATTTCAAAGCGAGCGATGGCAACATTGTACAGGAAAAAACATTTTTATGTCCAGCGCGTGAGACTGTGCATCGAAAATTCTAAAGATATGCTCAATTTAAAATTATTTTGCGACATTGCTGTTGAACTGAATTTTATGGTTTAAGTGCGAAGAACTTGATATTTAATAAATAAATGTAACACACGAAATGTTAAAAAAAAGCCCCTTTGGACGTAATTTAAAATTTGAGACCTTTCAGATTTTCTTTTTTTTTTTTTTTTTTTCGCAGTGTACATTAACGTCATGCAATAAACAGATACAGGTTGAAACAAGACCAGCATCTGTGAATTCGGCAAAGGTACAATACGTATTGCCAGGCCTTGCTGACTGTTACCGCTCAATCCAACTTTGATGGAGAACATCCCGCAGAGCGGTCTTAGAGTCTCCTATCCATCTTCTTTAACCAACAATCATTTAAGAGGACTTTCGGTTTGCTGCGTATTTTGGACGTTCTCGTTACTGTACGTGCACTATACCAGGGGTTCTCAACCAGGGCGGAATTTCGTAGTTTCAGAAGAGAATGCAGTCAGCCTTTTATTTAGCTGTTAAGTACTTAGTTTCAATTTATGCATATAAAAACGTATTTTTGGTGCTTACGTATTATTTAGACAACCGTGAAACTGTCGCCAAACAGCGCAATTTAGTGCCATTTATGGATAAGTGCTACATATCAGCACACTCACAGCACCTGCGCTTTCGGTTAGATGAAAACCCGATTGATTCCCGATAAGCTACGTTTTATTTGTATGGACAAGGATATAAATTAGCCTCTATTACTATATTTTTTTTCATTTTGAAAAAAATGCTTAAAATTTCGGACTTGCCTTGTACAGAGCAGCAAGCAGCGGTTTACTTTCAAATTTATGGGATCGTAACATTAAAAATATGTATCTTAATGGACAAGATATGGGCAGCTGAATATGGCCAACAAAACAATAATAACAACAATCTGTGGGAAGTTTGTACTCATAGCATTCTAAACAGGGTTTCCAATAAAATTGAAGTACCGAACAAAGTAGTAAAAATCAACAAAAGCCTTTTTATGAAATGAATCGAATATTTGTTTTTTTATTGAATAAAGAGATTCATCTCCTTCAGAATTTCGCAGGAATGATTTTAATGCATCTTTGGCGGGATATTCTCTAGCTTTGATAGTGGCTCATTGGTTCAATAGTAGCCAATTTTCATAATCGACGAGATAATACGTAAGTACTATATTTTTAATCAAATTTTGGTACTTACCATTATTTTCTATACTTTTTCTTCTTTAATTTATAAAACATATTTAAAAATAATCTAAATCTAAGTAAATGTGTAGAAACATTAGGATTTTTAATGCTTAGAGACTTGAAAAATGAACGATGCCCTCGCCGGAACTCGAACCACAGACATCTCGAATACGCGCCGAGTGTGCTGGCGATTACACCTCGAAGGCATGCTAAGAAGGCGGGAGAAATACTATACTCCCCCCTTTTACAGGGCGTCTGAAGATTAGGGAACCCAATCGCCAAATCACGGTGCTGGAGATTCATCATCCATAACCTAATTTTAGTTCGGGCGCCACTGTAGATACAATAGGATTTTTGAGACTTAGAGACGCGTAAAATGAGCAGTGCTCGCCGAGACTCGAACCACGGACCTCTCAAATACTGTGCGCTGGCCATTACACAACGAAGGCATGATAAGAAGGTGGAGGAAACACCTTATAAATGTACACATGTATTTTTCAAGTTTGGGGAAGAAGGGGGATAATCTTTTAGCAATGGTAAAAGATGTACATAGAGTAAGAAAGCTTGAGAGCCACTGCACTATACACTCACAAATATCCATACCGTCTCCGGGATTCGAGCCCGGGCCATCGGTACGGCAGTTAACGTCAGTAACCACTATACGGTAAAGAATACGATATTCTGCAGAACCACTATACGGTAAAGAATACGATATTCTGCAGTTAAAAATAATAATTGAAATCTTTCCTCCTGCTCGTTATAAAAAATAATGTAAGTAATGTTGGAGCCTTAAAAGCATTTACGTAATATATTGTAGAATATAATTTAAAATATGCAAATATGAAAAAAGTGTTTAGATAAAATAATGGTTAAAAAATATTGAAAATTTACAGAATATTCATTTTGTTAATATTTATCTTCCAAACGGAATATTTAATTTTCATTTCGTTAACTATCAATCTAACAAACGGAATTCTCATATGTAGTTAAAATAATGGTAAATGTGGTTAAGAAATTGTTGCTTCTAAATTAATTAAACAGATCAACCCTAATTAAATTAAATTTTTGACCTAATTAAATTAATTTATTAGAAGTCAAACAAATTAAATTAAATTAATGGCCTAATAAGATCGACTGTTTATCAAAATCAGTACATTTAAATTAATTTAATTGTAATCAGTCTGCAAAGAAAACTTACAGAAAATTAAACTAATTCACCGTAGAATGATTTTGAAATTTATTTATGTTTTGTAAATCAGGTTTCTCTGTTATTTGCAGAGAACATTTTGGTGAACAAATAGTTAATCAAATTTACCTGAAAGGAAGTTTTTCTTAATTTTTTGTTTAATGTACGGTATTGAAACCATAGCATTTTCATGATCTAGAATAGGTGATTTCACTAAACTTTTGACTAGTTTAATTTGTTGAAAAGACAAAAATATTGTACTATCATTTCAAAAGTTCTATCATTTTTATGCATGAACTTGGATATAATATCACAAACTTAGCACTGAAATTTAATTAATATTATAATCACTGTTATCGCATACAAATTTTAATAATAGTAATTTTTCAAAGCCATGGGTTTCTCTGAAGCCAAATGCCAATCACTATTGCTGCAATTTTTCATGTTTTTTGCTTTGTTGCATGTTGTATGAAGAATGAGGCCATGTGATATCATGAAACAGTCACACCTTTTTTCTGTTGGCTTTCTGTTGCGAGGAGCTTTGATTGCCACTTTCGCACGCAAGCGAGTTACCTTGAGCACAATAAACTTCAGATTTTATAGTTTACCCCGGTGAGGATCTGATAATTGAGTTGTTATTGGGGACATTTGTACAAAACGTAAGCAACGTTTCTGATTTTGGCTGTAATTTTGCAAAAAATCAACTTAAAAGGAAAGTTATATTACAGAAACACAATGTAATACTTGAAAGATGAAGAAACCATAATAGCAAAAAATGAATGGAACGCACACAGTATGGAGTGAATAGAAAAGGGTTTTATTTACAGAATAGCGTTGGTATATGTCTGGCCAAAAAGAAGTACAATAAATCAAAAGAGCCTTAGTAAGGGATATGAGCTTCCTAACGGCAATTATTGCATTGTGCGTATGTATATTAAGAACTCCTATTCTTCAAAGAGCATCTGTTTCAGTTGTCTGGTGTTCTCCAATGGGTTATGCACCACTGACCAAACTTCCGACCTCAGGTAAAACCGAACGGAATGATGCCTGATCAGTGGAAAAAATAACAAGCAATGCACAACAAGGCAATGGTTGAAAGACCAAGTGCCATTCATTGCTCTTAATCAGGAATGTGAAAGAAAAGTACTTTACAAAAATGATTACAGGAAAGTTGCTACATATGACAATAAGCAAAACCTCTGTGTATAATATTATAGTACAATAATATAGTGCATTTAGTAATAAGATACATGAATACATAATTTAATGGTATTCCATAGTATAATGCCTTAATGTTATGAGATAGAGCTAGATAAAGTACGAATAGTACTATAAGTTAAGTACGACTAAATGTGAAAGATTGTTTTTAAAATGTTGCCTAAATGCAGTACTACAAGAACATTGAGCTGCCAAGAATCTCCCGGAAGTATTCCACACATGCGCAGTGGGATTTAAATTAGGTGTTCACGCTGGCCAATCCATGCCGTGGATATCTTCGCTTTCCAGGAGCGTTTTAACAGCATAAGTCCTATGCGGCGCGTTTCATCCATATAAACAAAGTCACCCAGGAAGAGACGCACTTAAGGGAAGGTAATTTCATCACAGTAACGATCTTCGGTAACTGAAATTCTGCCGAGATAGAGCTCCATTCGTTCTTTCATCATAGTACTTCCCCATACAATCACGCCAATACCACCCCAGCGGTCTTCTTCCCTGATGTTATTGAAATGGAAACTCCTCCCTAACTTACACTATATCAAACGGCACTAAGAATCATTTGTCAGACTGAACTCATTTATTGCATTGATGAGGTACCCAGTCTTTGCTTTCTCTACATCACTGTAAACGGTGTTGCCAAAAAGTAACTGTCAGCGGCATGCAGCGTTCAGGAAGCGGGCGGATACGCTATCTTTATGAAGTCGTCTGGCCACAGTAAACCGGAAAAGGTGTCGTCCGGTTACCGTGCGCAGCTGAGTAAGCTAGTTTTGAACTTTTTTCGCCAACAGGGCGATATATCGGTCATAAGTCACCGATGCTTTCCTTGGCCGACCATCACCAACCTTTCTTACAAGTTTCCAGCACCAACCATTCCTTCTTGTCGTTTGGAAGTCTTTCCAAGCTCATAAAACAACAGTTTTATGAATTCTATTTTTGGGCAACAGACGTCAAACTACATCCCTTCTGAAGCTTTCCAATCATTCTACTATGTATAAAGGCATCCTGACGTTTTCTTGTAACCATGCTGCGCTAGAACCGCCCCTTCAGTTGCTGAAGAATGCTTGGAAGTATGCGTTCCTTTCTTCTTTTTAAGTTGCCTAACATTGCGCCCGCTGACACCCGGCGATTTGGGTGCTCTATCAAACCCTCTGACATCATGGTGGTGATATTTGAATATGTATCACCTTTCTACGTCGTTTTTCTACGTACGAGTTGTCGTTTCATTGTACTGATCACAAAAAAACCTTTTCAACAATTTTATAGTACTGTATAGAAAAATAACTTTTTTGCATACGTTTTTCACACTAGTGTGTATTTGCCTTCTATTAATACTAAAAATTCCTCCTTTCTTAAAAATACTTTCTTTTTTGATATGTAACTTGTTAATAACCACTTATCTGCATGTGCTGTTTCCCTGCAATATGCCCATTTCACCACTTGCAGTTATCTCAGCCAAACAGGTCATATCTAAACAGAAGTGAAGAACAAATGAGAGTTCGTTGCAACTGCAAGCTTAGATAAAGATGAGAACATGAGAAATGCACTTTCTGTACCTATTTCCACTTGATTGCAAATGACATATAGTAAAGTTTTATTTCTGCTACATAGTTTGCTCTTAAGATTTCATTCGCAGCGGTTTAGGCTTTTCTTTAAATTATGGTTTAATGATGTATATATATTGTAAGGTTTATCCTAAGTTTTTAACAGTTAATGTTTAGTTTAAGCCTCTTTCCTGTCGCCTCTTAATTTCAGCTTACAATTTCCGGCTAGAAAATGTTTTCCGAATCGCGGTTAAATGCAAATGAAGGAAGAGCAAGTATTTAAACTTGAAGTTCTACTGACTTCGTTAGAGAGCCAGGGATTCTGAGCAGAGCGCGTTCGCCTTTTAGGCTACTCTCTCTCTCTAAGCTATTTTTACGATCGGTCGTACTTTAGGCCCTTGATAGCTTGGCCGTTAGTTAGCATTAAGGGGACAACTCTGTTAGAATCTAAATAGCTTCGGCTATATCTTTTTAGTTAAGTTTTATTTCTTAGTATATCCGAGTTCAAGCCCAAGTGGAGGCTTTGCTGTAAATTCCAAGAAGGAGACGACTGTTAAATTTATTTTGAATAATAAAGGGTATTTAGCCCTTCTTGAGTTCTGTTTTCTGTCTACTGAACTAAGCGGTTATTCGCTTACCAGTTCTTAAGGTTCCTCATTTTTAGCTGTAACTTAAAGGTTGGAAACTTACAATATTATCAGTATGTGACGATTTTCTAGTGCTTTAAGAGTTCAGTAAAGAAAAACCTCCTCTTCGAAATTTCAAAAGATACATCTGATTTGTTCACACAGGCATTTCAGCAGATCGGTTGCAAACTTTCAGGAGAGATAGAGTACATCTAGACGATAGAAAATCACATAGCAACGCATGGTTGAAAAGGCTACCCTGGAGCGGTAGTGACAACAAAAAACACAAGAAAGGAAGAACATGAACAGGGTGAGGAAACATATTTATTATGCTTAGCACAGAAGAAATTAAGAAAGATCAAAGAAGGCGCTTGAAATTACAAGCTCGGACCCTGATGCACACTTCACATCTCCGGTACATGGAATATCAGATGTTCTGTAAGATCCGGGCATGTCCCGGACTTCCTCAGCAACTGCTACGATGAGTGCAATAAGTTCATCAGCACTTCTAACAGGGATTTCGTACATCAATGACTTGACGTACCGCCAGAGGAAGTAGTCAATGCAAGTGAGGTTTGGAGATCTTGCCTGAAAATGCACCGGACCACCAGTGCAGATCCCATGTTGCGGATGCATTTCGAACACCTTCATTGATGACGATCGTCTGTTTTTGTTCTTATTTCTTCGTTCCCATTCCACTAATCATAAAAACATATATTCTTACCCTGTTCGTGTCCTTCCTATCTTGTGCTTTTGTCGTCACTACCGCGCCAGGAATGCATTTCCGACCATGCATTGCTGTGTCTTTCTGCCGTCTAGGTGTACTCTATCCCTCCTGAAAGTTTGCAACCGATTTGGCGAAACACCCTGTATATTCTTCACTTCATAGATCTCTAGTTATTTTCGAATCACGAATAATAAAACTATGAATTCATTTCAAAGTGATTAATATATATATATCCTTAAATACGAAGTACTTAACACTTTGCGGTACAGTGTCCGGTCTGGACACACCTAAAAATTTCCTTCTATACTCACAGAAAAATTGAATGAAAAAGGATTTATAGGTTACTCTGAACCTTCTTTACTTATAGTAGATGGCAGCTCAACACAAACCAGTCCATATATTTTAGCCATGTTTAGTTTTTTAAGACCCTCATTTTTCAAAGAAATCTTCCAGATTTTTTTAGGGTATAAAAGGAATTGTTTGAAAAGAAATTTCTATGTTATTTTTTGTCTGTATGCTAATCTCCTTATTTTATATTAGTTTTAAATTTTTACCTTGAAATCTTGCCTAAAATCAAACGGCGAACCCTAGGTGTGCCCAGACCGGGCCAATCTAGAACGACTGACAGTCTGTATTCTTTGTTTCTCCGCATTTCATCTGTCAATTCATTGACAACAATGCTCGTTTCAGCACTCTTTTCGAAGCTCTATTCAATCACTGTGCCCACTATGGGCACACCCACAAAATTAAACGATAAGTGCTATCTTCACAAAATTTTACTTGTGTACTCCTCTAGGCCTAATTAGACTACCTACCTTTTTCTTAATCAAAACTTCACTTTAAAATGAGGCGTGCCGAAAAGGGTGATTAAACGCCGTTAAACTGTTCTTTACCTAAGATGAATTTCCGCATTAGCAAAAGAAGTTTTCAGGAAATATTAGAACTTAAGGAATGACCTGATATTATATTTATAGAAAGTTAAAAATAGGAATTGATTTAACATTCTGCAGCTAACACTGAAATTTCGCAGAGAACTTTTTAAAAGTTACATTTGTGTTCTTGAAGGAAGTTAACATCGAACTGAAAAAGAATCCAAGATTTTATTGACAAGACTCAACTAAAAGTTTTTTTAGTTATAAATCAATGAAGGCAGGGTTTATCATTTGATCTTACGTGATAGCACAAAACGAAATCAGCTGAAGGTTAATTCGTGCGTTAACTACACCGATTCATGAAACGCAAAATGAAATATTGCACAGGCATTTACGGAAAAAATTTATCAAAAATATAACGCACAAGTAGAATGAAATATTTCTTCTAATTTTTTATTTGTTTCACATATTGATATTATCATAAACTTGCAATTTATGTTTCTCGTAATACTAGCGATCTGCGAAATGTCAGTATGGAAACCTGTTACATGCTGCACATTTAAAAAAATTTTTTAAAAAATCTGAAAGTTTTCAGATTTCAAATTACGTCCAAAGGGCCGATTTTTTAACGTTTTGTGTGTTACTTTTATTTATTAAATAACAAGCTCTTCGCACATAAACCATAAAATTCAGTTCAATAGCAATGTCGCAAGATAATTTTAAAATGAGCATATCTTTAGAAATTTCCGATACACAGTTCCGCGCGCTGGAGATAAAAAAGGTCCCCCCCCCGTAGAGTGTTGCCATTGTTCACTTTTAAATTGAGTTTGCTACTCAAAAATTCGTTAAAGTTTTAAAAAATATGAAATTGATAATGAAACAAATTCCAAATTTCATTTTTTTTACATGCCCATATTCGTAGAAGGATTATGTCATTCAAATAATACACGACTCTAACATTTGGTGGCAACACTTTGAAAAGTGATTCGCTGTTTATAGTGATTTAACGCAAAATCTCAAAACGAAAACTATAGTCCTTCAGAGACAAAGACCCATTGGACTAAAAAAGTCTGAAAACATTCAGATTGTATAAATACGCCCAAAGGTTTTTTTTAATACCAAAGGTTTTATACGCCAAAGGTTTTTTTTTAACGTTTTGTGTGTTACCTTTATATAAGCATAATTTTCTTTGCACTTAAACCATAAAAATCAATTCAACAGCAGTATCACAAAATATTAAAAAATAGCCTGTCTTTAGAATTTCCGATACATAGTCAGTCTAGCACACTGGAGGTAATTTTTTTTTTCGTACAATGATGCCATTGCTCGCTTTGAAATCATTGAGTTTGTTAATCGAAAATTCGTTCACGTTTTACAAAGTATGGAATATGTAATAAAACAAATTCCAAATCTGGGACTCCAGATTCCCATATTCGAGTGGAGAACTACGTTATTCAGAATTTGATATCTCTAGGTACCGTTGTTTTCTCACAATGCGAGAAACATACATACATTCATGCAGATTCTTCATTATTTAATTTTTTGGGTAGAGTAGACTTTTAGGTACCCCTTGTATTATGGCAAAGTTGTTGTTTGATTTATCGCCAAGTTGTTTCATTTATGGTAGCCTGAGTAGTTGGATGTTATGGAAACCCTATTGTGACGTAATCGGGTGCATGATTCTGGGAAATTTTGAATCATGGGATGTTTTGTAAGCGTTTTTGTGGTGTGTGTTAAAACCGTTTATATGGGTTTGAATGCGTTTGTAGGAAGGAATGTTCAGATAGTCATTATGTGAAACGTTCGATCAGAAAGAGTACCTGGTTTGAAAAAAGTCATTTGAGTATGACTGATATTTTGATTTTCATGTGGCTCTGGGTGTACGAAGCGAATTCGAAAATCATGGTAAGTGAATATTTGTTTTTGGTAGTGCTTAAATGTATAACATGTTTTTCCTTTTTTATGTTATTTTATTGTTTGGTTTAAACTGCATTGTATTGAGATTATGTATTTTTTGTTTGCCTATATTGTAGACTTTGGTGCTCCTTTGACTTTTTAAGTGAAAATATATCTATGCGTACATGGACAAATCCCCGAATTGCACAAAAATGGCATTGCGCACTCCTTTGACTTTAGCTATGTACACGTCGACCTATTTTCACTTAAAAAAAAACCTCGAATTGCACAAAAATGGCATTGCGCGCTCTTTTAACTTTATCCATGTACACGTCGACCTATTTTCACTTAAAAAAATCCCAGAATTGCACAAACTTGCATTCCGCACTCCCTTTACATTGTCCATGTACACATCGATACATTTTCACTTAAAAAGTCAAAGGAGCACCGAATTCTACAATATAGGCAAACAAAAGATACATAATCTCAATAAAATACATTTTAAACCAAACAATAAAATGACATAAAAAGAAAAAACATTATACATTTAAGCACTACCAGAAGCAAATATTCACTTACCATGATTTTCGAGTTCGCTTCGTACACCCACAGCCACGTAAAAATCAAAATATCAATCATACTCAAATGACTTTTTTCAAATCAGGTACACTTTCTGATTGAACGCTAGTGACCATCTGAACCTTTCTTCCTACAAGCCCATTGAAATCCATCTAAACGGTTTTTACGTTCGACTAGACGCATATCCTTCCTACATACAGGACACTTATAATGGCTACTAAGTAAACCTTCATTTACACACCAGTCAATTAAAGCTCTTTTCCTCTTTCGCTCCAAATCGTACAGAAACTTCAAATTAATCTTACTACATTCGGCCATTCTACCGTCTAAAGAATCAAACCAAAACACACCACAAAAACGCTTACAAAACATCCCATGATTCAAAATTTCCCAGAATCATGCACCCGATTACGTCATAATAGGGTTTCCATAACATTCAGCTACTCAGGCTACCATAAATGAAACGACAACTTGGTGATAAATCAAACAACAACTTCGCCATAATACAAGGGGTACCTTAAAGTCTACTCTACCCATCCTCTCTTCGTACGAATCCTTAGCTATCAATTATTTGCAGTTTTTGTATACATAGGGTTTGTTATCATTTTAAAAGCCCAAATTAAATTTCTTCATATAAGCTAAAATGCAGAGAGTATTTGGAAAAGACTGCATGATTACTTTTATCCTAAACAACTAGTCGCAATCCCCATAGTCTTACATTACGAAATAAATGCTAAAGGGATAATTTTAATAATGCGAAATCTCTAAGTAAAAATACACGATGAGTTTTAACATGATCATAAAAAGTACAGCAAATGCAGTGCTGAGTTAGCAGTAAGAAATAATTTTAATGAATCAATACTTTGTTAAACCTATTACTCCCGCCCCCAAATTCTAATGTTTATAGAAAGCATTCGGTTCGATAACAAAAGTAAGAAATTTAGGCCTTCTTGCAGGAGTCTTCAGAAAATCATGTAATTTTCGTTTCAAGCTAAGAGGACAACCATTTTCTCTCTCTCCATTTGCCATGAAACAATTTACCAACTATATAAAATAATTACTAGTATTGTAAAATTAGAAAAACGATCCATAAATTGACATAGCTGTTAAATAAAACTAAAACTGTTTCAATAAAACAAGTTTTCTACAGTCAAGTTTTTTTTTTTTTTTTTTTTTTTTTTTTTTTTTTTCCGGAAGAAGGAGAAGGTTTTTTTGCCTTCGGAAGTGAGAAATATTTACGTAAATTATAAACTTACTTTTTTTTAAGGTTTCATATTTTTACCATAATTTAGTATTTTACAACGAAGGGAGTGATGTATTCTTAATAAGAAATAAGTTAAATTAATAAAGAGTTTTTTAAAACCAACACTCCCCTCCAAATTCTAAAGCTCGTAGGAGGAATTCTGCTCTCCGATATTAAAATATTAAAAAAAAAATCTGAAAGTTTTCCGATTTTATATTACACCCAAAGGGACTTTTTTTCAACGTTTTGTGTGCTACCTTTATTAGTTAAATATCATATTCTTTGCACTTAAATCATAAAATTCAATTCAGCAGCAATATCGCAAAATAATTTTAAAATGATCATATCCGTTAGAATTTCCGATGCACAGTCTCGCGCGCTGGAGACAGGTTTTTTTCCACTACAGGTCTTGCCATTGTTCGCTTTGAAATCGTTGAATTTGTTAATCAAAAATTCGTTAAGTGTTACAAAATATGAAATCGATAATAAGATAAATTCCAAACTAGGGCTTCCAGATGCCCATATTCGGGTGGAAATGTACATTATTCAAAATTCGATAGCTCTAAGTACCGTTGCTTTATCACAATGCAAGAAACATACATATATTTATGCCGATTCTTCACTATTTCATTTTTTAAATATAATACAGGGCTGTAATATTTGGTGGCGACAGTTTTAAAAGTGAACCGACATTTATGGTGAACCAACGTAAAATGCCAAAACGAAATTAATAGCCCTTCTGGGCTAACGCCCTTTGGGCTAACAACTCCTAGGTATTTTTTGTTTTATCTCTTTATTATTAGAAGGAACTCTCCAGCGGTTATCAATAACTAATTTATTAAATGCTGAACTGCGTAAATCCATTCGTTCTTAGCAAAATTTCCGTGAAAATTTTAACTTTAATCTACGCAAAACGATTAATATTAATGAGTCATAACTTTGCCTTAACTTGTTTAAAAATTTTTCAGTTTTGTTTCAAATTTCATTTTTTATTATAAATGTTTAAAAAAAGGAAAAACAGTTACAAATTGTTTACTGAATATCAGTTTGTACTCTTGGGATGTTTGAAAGTTAAACAAACATTTAACGAAATTAAAACTTACGACTTTTGGTTGTACATCTGGCATCAGCAGAGGAGACTTTTGTATATCATCGTCAGCGTTCATATGCACTATGAAGATTAGTAATACAAGAAAAAACAATATTTTAATTAGCTGTTTCATACTGCCGACTCGCACTCTTCCTTGCACATTGCTACTGAGATACGATACAGCGCGTGTCAATATTTTGACCAAAGAACTATGTCAACGCGCATCTTTGCGGTGACGTCAGGACTGAAGTTATTCTTTGCTTTCACCCTAATAAACACTCTCAATCCTTGTTACAAAAGTAGAACTCATTTAAAATTATTAAACTACCAAAGTATAAACGTTATTATAAGAGTATTCCGATTTTCGTTTTAATACTTTTTTCGCTTGCCCAATGTTTCCAGGATAAAAGTAAATATTAATATACAGAAGTACTAAAATCTTTAATGTCTTTGCAAAAATTACATATTCTTATATATAAAATCATTATGCGTTACTTCAGTTTTGAAATACGATTATTATCAGTTTCAATGTTAAATGTGAAATAGATGAGATGTTAAATGAGAAAATTCAGCGTCCAAATACTATACAAGACGCTGCACAAACAGTAGAGGTTATTTACTTACCTTGGAATTGAACATGCCTTTTTATGGCATACTAGCTCAAGTACCCGTTGTTGACGAAGCTTAATGCAAACCGAGAAGCCTTAGGGGTGTGGGGAAAGTTTTTCGAAATTTCAGACAGGCGGTGATTTTCCTATAATTTTTTTTCAAGGTGAATTGCACAAAATTTTATCAAGCTCGAATAAAACTTTAGATTTTATTTAGACAGAAAACAAATGTTATGGATGCCAATTTTAAAAGGAAGAAATAGTTCACTCAGTTAACACAATTCAAATCAGACGATAATTTCCATTGTTTATTAATTCCTCATTTACAACACAAAACTTTTATACTGCCTTTCTCTTTAGGTACTCTTTTTGAGTATTACTTATGAATTTCAGCATCTCAATATTCTCAAAACTAAAATTATTCTCGCATCAATAAATATTCATCATGAATATTATACTCATTTTTTTAACATACAGCACGTTTTACTCAGCTCAAAATGCAAACTCTGATTATTATTTTTAGAATTCAAGAAGAAAAGAAATCAACAAAGGTTGTCAAAACGATTTCAGTAAACCTTTCAATGAAATATGGAATTCGGATACTCTAGCTCATGCTCCACGTTCTTTATTTATTTAGTTGCTAAGTAAATACATTTCTGAACATCCTCCCAGTTAAATTATCATTTGATCTGAAAAGGTTAACTTACATGATGCAGATAAATGCTAATAATCAAATATAAATCATACACTTCACGTAAGTAAAATAATTTAAATAAATATTTACGAAATATATAAAAATGGCGTATTATATTCAAGTCACAAATTCAGTCTTTTTGAATACTTTAGTTCCTCGTCAAATTCCGGCAACCATTAATACGGGACTAGCAGTTTCAGAGTTAGATATTTGTAGACTTATCTTCCTCCAAAATGAAACGTTTTTTGAGAGGATGTTAGGGTTAGAAACAGCTATTTCTAATGACTGCAGATGCTGGATCGGTCTATGTGTCTCTCCATGTATAGTTTGAAGTTTAACCAGTCTCGTTACTCCATCTTTGCCTGGCATAATCTAGATAACTTTCCCAAACGGCCAGTTCATTCTTTGAGTGCTGTCGTTTTCAGTTGAAACTACTATATCACCAACATTCATTTGAGATGATCGTTTAGTCTTTGATTTTTGAAAAGAGCTCATAGACATTCACTTCGAAATCTTTTTCTCAAGTTGTCTTGCAAAACTCAAGTTTTTTTATCTATATTTTGCCCTCTTGTTGAAGCTCTTCTGGCTTCCCTTATCACAATCTGGAATTTCATATATTTGGATTTCTTGGAAAAACATTGTAGTACAGGAACAAGTTCATCGTTCTTGGTGATATACGTCAGAGGACAGGAATTGATAACTGATTTGCAGTCACAAAGCACCGTTGCCATTATGTGAAGGAAGCATGACCTAATATTTCCCTCAATAAAATTTTACACATTCCTATAAATCTCTCCCAACGACTACCTCGCCATGAGGCAGGCAGCAGATGGGTTAAATTTCCATTCTGTTTGGTGAATAAATGTATCAGCTGTAGTGCGATTCCAGTCTAAAACTAAAATAAGCTTGAAGCTTCAACAAAGTTTGTACCATTATCGCAATAGGTATTTTTGCATCGCCCTCTTCGATCTATGAATGTACATAGAGCTAGCAAGAAAGGTTTTGCTGAGAGTGAAGTTACTAACTCCAGGTGTACGAGCTCAGATTCTTAAAAGAATACCTTTTACATATTACATATTTCGAAACAATAGATCGTATTTGTACGTATCCAAATGATCAGAAGGTTGTTGATGCTTGTTCCTTGATCTATTGCACCAAGATATTTTACTGTACATTTATTTACAATTTATTTACAAGTCGTATGCCACCTGGCATGTTTACAAGCGTTATGCCTCCTGGCATGTACATGATAGACATATTCTGCCACCTGGCATGTGAATTAATACATCATATTAGTTTTCTGCCACCTGACAGATACGATGCAATTACCTCAATTAGCGGTAATACGCCCGACATTTTGGCGTGTCCGCTTCCCTTACGTTCTGTAACGCAACTCACTTTTTGTGCGGTGCGCCCTCTGGGCACAAATCACCGCAATCACCGAGGAGGCCAAAACATCCTCCCCCCCCGATGAATTACATTCATCTTAATACAATCTTCAATATATGCAAACAAGTAAATGAAAAATATAGAAACTGAAAACATACAAAAACCTTCAAAAAGTATAAAATTACATGTTACACTTACCAATCTTCTAGCAAAACATCTTATATCTTACTATATTGAAACGTTAACTATGAAGGTTAAACTAGAAGAAACAAATAAAATTATTAGTACAATAAGAAATGAAAATAATAATAAAACATATTCAATATAAACCAAACGCTTAAGTTAATGTTCTTCAACTGGTAAAAGACACAGTTTGGTAATAGGACGTTTAATGTCCCCGTGCACAGTTTTTAGTCTAACCACTCGGACATTATTGTCTCTTCCAGGAAACACCTCTATTACTCGGCCGAGTTTCCAACGTAATGAAGGCATATTATCTTCTTTAATGAGAACCAAGTCATTTAGACGAATATTTCTGCTAGGCTGTCTCCATTTGCTACGCTGCTGTAGTTGGCACAGGTACTCTTTAGACCACCGTTTCCAAAACCCTTGGAACATCTGCTGTGTTAGTTGCCATCTTTGCAATGGAGACACTCGTACTTCGGTTAAATCTTGTTCCGGAACAGCTGTTAAAGAAGTCCCTATAATAAAGTGTCCAGGAGTCAAAGCTGTCAAATCATTGAGATCACTGGAGACCGGTGTTATTGGCCTCGAATTTAAGCATGCTTCAATTTGTGCAATTAGAGTTAGAAACTCTTCATAAGTCAAAATTTGAGTTCCAACACATTTCTTTAGATGCAGCTTCATAGATCTAACAGCTGCCTCCCATATACCACCATGATGTGGAGCATCTGGCGGGTTGAATATCCACCTTATGTTTTCATTTGCTAACCACCTTTGAAATTCTGAGGTTGACTGGACAGATGAAACTGCTTCTTTGAGGATTTTATTTGAACCTATAAAATTAGTTCCACAATCACTTCTTATTTCTTGAGGTTTTCCTCTCCTCGAAGCAAATCGTTTTAGAGCAGCTAGGAATGCTTCACTTGATAAGTCGCTAGCAATCTCTAAATGGATAGCCTTTGTAGCTAAACAAACGAAAATACAGACATAACATTTAATTGGTCTTATACCTCTTCCCCTTTTCATTTTCACAGAAAATGGGCCGGCATAATCAACGCCAACCTTTGAAAAGGTTCTACTTGGAATCACTCTACTTGCAGGTAGTTCTCCCATTAATTGAATAGATGTTACTGCTCGTACTCTGCAACATTTTATGCATTTCCAAATGCATTTTTTAATTTCATTCTTTGCACTTATTATCCAGTATTTCTGTCTTATTGCGGATAACATTAAATGCAACCCTCCGTGTAAATATTTTTCGTGATAATGCTGTATCATTAATTTTGTGAAGTGATTATTATTTGGCAATATAATGGGATGTTTACTTTCTCTGGTAATTTCTGCGTTTCTTAATCTACCTCCTACTCTTAAAATTTCGTTTTCATCTAGAAATGGATTAAGTGAAATGATTTTGCTTTTAGTTTTAATCGGTTGTTCTGTCTTTAAAGCCTTAATTTCTTCTGAAAATTCATTAAGTTGAACATTTCTTATAATAAATTCTGAAGCCTTCCGTAACTCATAGGCGGTAAGCACACCAGATTGCTTTTCACTAGCGGATTTACAGTTGTTCACGAAGCGCAGAACATAAGCCATTATTCCCAGTACTTTGGTTAAATTTCCGTACAGTTCAAGATTTAGTAACGGTTCTGTAGATTCCACAAGTGTTTTCAAAGTAACACATTTACGTTCTTCACTAACGTTTTGCAAGTCAGCTTCGGTATTCATTTCGTTTATGTGATGTCGAATATCTGCTTCTGAAAGCCAGGGTGGCCCAGAAAACCAATCACTATCATTAATTAGAGCTTCAGCATCCATCCCCCTCGTAAGTTTATCAGCAGGGTTTGTCTTCCCACTGCAAAAGTACCAACTGTTTAAAATTGTTTTCTCCTTGATTTCTACCACACGATTTCTAACAAATTGTTTCCACTCGTTGGCAGATCCCTTGATCCAGTGAATGCAAATTTGGGAATCACTCCAGTAAAATATATTTCCGTTATCCAACTGCGGAAATATCGATTGCAAATACGAACCTAATCTTGCAGAAATTAATGTTCCCAAAAGTTCAAGCCTAGGGAGTGTTACACTTTTTAATGGAGCCAAACGGGATTTCGACATTATGAAACTTGTTTTACATTTATTTTTCTTCTTAAATCTAAAATATGCTACGGCACCATAACACTTGGGACTGGCATCAGAAAATATGTGAACTTCTATAAACTTCCAACACATATCACTGAAGTACTGTCTGGGAATTTCGAAAAACTTTATTTTTTCAACTTCTTTTAACCATTCCTAAAATATGAATACTGTATCAAGGGGAACACTTTCGTCCCATTGAATACCCTTTTCCCACATAGTTTGCATTAAGAGTTTAATTCGAACAGTAAATGGATTCATAATTCCTAAGGGATCAAACAGCATACCACATGCTGTTAAAATGATGCGTTTAGTTACTTTGAGATTTTGTAACTTCTCAAACTGAGATACATCTATTTTCAAATTATCATTGACATTGTCCCAGATAAGACCTAAAACTTTCAACGGTACCAAAGAGTCTTCAGATGTTTCACGAGAGTCAATTCCATTAAGTTTCCATAGTTCATTCAGCTCAGGTGAGTTTGAAACCCATCTACGTAAATTCATACTGGCCTCGCTAAGAATGAAAATCATGTCCTTGCTTAAATGTAAGGCCTTTGCTACATTGACTGTCCCAGAAATTAAATCATCTACGTAAAGCTCTTTTAACATACTGCATGCCTCTTCGTAGGCATCTTCATACTTTTTTAAATGCAGTCTTACTGTAGCTGTTAATAAATAAGGTGAGCACTTGACCCCGAAAGGAACTCGATTGTGTTGGAGAACTTGTAAGTTGGGATTACTGTGATCGAGATTTGACCCTTCTTCATTTATCCACAAAAACTTTAAAAAATCCCTATCTTCTTTAGCTAAGCCTACCTCTAAAAATGCACGCTGAATGTCGGCACAAAACGCAATTGAATGTACCCTGAATTTAATGATAATCTTTAGCAAATCAGGATTTAAATTAGGTCCGCTTTCCAAACAATCATTAAGTGATAAATTTCCCTTACTTTTAGAAGAAGCGTCAAAAACTATTCGAACCTTTGTAGAATCCTTCTGCTCGCGCACTACCGCGTGATGAGGCATGTAATACCCCGTTTTCAAATTACTATTTAAATACGTATCTACCCGTTCCACTATACCATCTCTCAAGTGTTCATTAATTATCTCATTATATTTTAAATATAGCTCGCTATTTTTCTGAAACTTATTATTTAAAAATTGTAAACGCTATTTCGCGATTTCATAATTGTTATTTAAACCTTCAACACCCTCTTTCCACAATAATCGAGTTTCATACCTTTTATTCTTGTAAGTTGTATTTCGTTCAAATGACTCTAAAATTTCTTTATCTGATAGAGATATTTCTTTATCCGAACTTATCCCAATTGCTTCTAATTCCCATAATTTTTTAACTCTTTCATAATCTAAGTCCTCATTTACAACAGTTATATGATTAACTCTTGCGTCCTTACACTTTGATCCTTCGTCCTTGCCTTGAATCACAAAACCGAAAGTGCTTTCTGTTGCGACTAATTTTTTACAAATCTTCACGTTTCGTTCTCCTAAAATTTCCCAAATATAATCCGAACCTATTAATACTTGAATTTCGTCACTCGTACCAGCATCTGCTAATTCTATTCCCTTCTCAAACGCCATCTTTCGTATCCACCGAGAAGGAACTTTTACTTGCCCTAGTGTTATAGAATCAATGACTATTGCGTTAATTTTTATCTTTTTACTGGGATGGCTTACATTTTGCATTACGATTTCTACGATATCATACAAGCGCTCTTTTGCATCTTTGCATCCAAATGTGAAAATAATAAGCGCTTCTTTATTAATAATTTTCAACCCCAGTGAATCAACCACTTCTCGTAAGATGAATGACTTTGTTGACCCTGAATCTAGCATACAACGTAATACCTTTTCGTTGCCCCCTTTACACCTAACTGTTGCCGAAAACGTCTGTAAAAGAACGGAAGTCGGTAGTTTAATTTTGTTATTATTTTCATTACATAAGAGCGAAAGAGAAGCTTCAGGGATTGGCGTTTGTTTTGTCTGATTGGAAGTATCCGTCTCTAAACCTTTCGATGCGGCGTCACATATTAACGAATTATGTAAACCTTGGACATTGCACAGTCTGCATTTTTCATCTTTATGAGCACAGAATATGCCCTTTCGAAAAGCAAATAAAACATAAACCTCGATTCATTAATGCCTTTCGGCGAGCCTTTAAATCAAGTGCGCAATCATGATTCATATGACAAGCAGATAAACAAAATATGCAGACATTTTGATTCTCTTTCTTAGGCGGGGTAGCGAACTTTCGATTTGGATTAAAATGTGATTTTTGAAAGAATTTAGAGGGAGTTTCGCTTTGACTAGTTAATACCGAAGCACCTTGCTTATTCGTACTGTAATCATTTCTTTTAGAATGCATGATAGATTTATTTTGATAACCTTGATGGGAACTTTTGTTTCGTATTGATGTTTCATTTACATCAAAATTCTTAGAACGCGCTAACATCATTGATGTTTCCCTACATTCCACTTCCGTTTTCAAGAACGTTAGTAGTTCATTAACATCGAAATTTTGTTTATCACTTCTTTTCCTAGTGAATTCTAGAGTTAAATTCTCGGGTATTAACTTTAACAAAATAGGGGATAATAAATGTCCATAAGAACCACTAGTAACATTTAAAGAATTTAAATTCCTTATTTGTATTTCTATATCGTCATAAAGCTTCCTCAAAGAAGCCGTACTTCCGGAATATTTTACAGGTTCTAAACTCAACAATTTATTCATATGCGCATTAATTAGCAGGTCATCTCTGCCGAAACGGTTTTTTAGTGTATCAACAGCCACCGTATAGTTTTCACTAGTAAATGTTAATCCACTAATAGCATTTAAAGCTAAACCTCCCAAAAGCGATTTTAAATAACAAAACTTGTCAACCGAACTGAGACTTTCGTTTTGGTGAATGGAATTACTAAACTGATTCCAGAATTCAAGCCAAGAACAAGGATCACCGTAATATTTTGTAATCGTTAATTTTGGCAATTTTAAAATATTAACTTCACAAGTTTTCAACTTCGGAGATATAGTTTCCTCACTAGAATTTCTAGATTCAACTTTACACGCGTTTTTTCTTAATTTTTCCTGAATTTTACATTTAAAACTTATAATTCTTTCCTGATATTCCTGCGCGGAAATTACTTCTGTTTCCAACTCCTGTTCCGTAATTATAAGTTTTTCAATCTCAGAATCGTATTGTTTCAACAACTGCGATTTTTCAAGTAACATTTCGAGTAATTCTTTTAATTTCTCATCCGCGGTTTCACCCTCTTCTAACAATGCAGAATCTATTTTACTCATCAACTTGGTAGTTAAGTTACGCGTCACCGTACGCAACTTCTTTGCCTTATTCATAGCCTCCATTTTACCATTAGATTCTATCAACTATAATAATCACCAAGATTTTTATTCAACAATTCTATTCAAAACTGGAAAAATGAAAAAGGTCCTACCTCGAATTTCTTCGCGTTAAATCCTGGCTTTTCAGTCATGAACTCACTAATTTTCTTCCTCCATTCTTCATCTCCACAAATCAAGTCCGGTGTCACCAGAAAAAATGTACGTATCCAAATGATCAGATGGTTGTTGATTCTTGTTCCTTGATCTATTGCACCAAGATATTTTACTGTACATTTATTTACAATTTATTTACAAGTCGTATGCCACCTGGCATGTTTACAAGCGTTATGCCTCCTGGCATGTACATGATAGACATATTCTGCCACCTGGCATGTGAATTGATACATCATATTAGTTTTCTGCCACCTGACAGATACGATGCAATTACCTCAATTAGCGGTAATACGCCCGACATTTTGGCGTGTCCGCTTCCCTTACGTTCTGTAACGCAACTCACTTTTTGTGCGGTGCGCCCTCTGGGCACAAATCACCGCAATCACCGAGGAGGCCAAAACAGTATTGTTCTTCAACCATCAAAAATCCAGAATCTTTCTCTTAGTATGTTTAGCAGAATGAGTTTTTGCATAAGATTATTTCACGTGATGATAAAATATCAATCTTTTAATGACCTGTCAGACCTTTTATTCCAAACCAAACTCAATCCGTTTGTCTAGCTAGTAAAGAATATTAGGATCTTTATGCTTTCACCTTCTTAGCTCAAATTTTTTCTCTGCTATTAAACTAAACTCAGTGACGTAACACGCCCTAATGGGCCAAGGCCAGCAGTGCCCGAAATCTGCTTTCTTGACCATGGGCTCCGGGGTGCGTAAGCATATACCCTGAACAAGTGGTCAGCTTGTCGCAGTACCCTCAGTGTTTAATCTCCAAGTGAACTTGGTTCTCATTTTATCGCCCCAAGTGATGGAAATCAAGGGTTGAAAGGCTGAGTCGACCTTGCCCAGCCCTGGAATAGAACCCCGGACCTGTAGTGCTGTTGCACGAGGCGCTAGCCACTGCGCCACCGGACCTCTTTCTCTGCTATTACTTCAGTTGAAACTTTGATAAATGTATTGAGATCTGGCTCGCTCTTAACACTAATATCAGATTATGACGAATTACCATCTTTTAGGACTGTTTGCAGATGCTAGTGATTGGTAGAACCCAAAAGGAATGGGCTGCATGACACCCCCAAATACCATTCGCCAATGTCTGTATTCAATTACATCTTCACTACTGCAGTACCTTAAAAAGTGTTCATAACCTCTATCATCAGGTAAAATATTTATTTATAAGAAAGCTCTAAAAGGGTGTAAAGAACGTTTCATTAATTCAAATAAAATTCACATATGTTCACAACTCGAGCTTACAAAATGCCCAACTTTTGGCATAACTCAGAAGGTAATGAATAACTTAAAATAAAATGTCTAACGGCAAGAATATCTCAACGCCACGGAAATCTGATCGCTAAGAAATTATAGATAGCAACATGTCCTTCAGTCTGGCGTGTTCCTTCACGCTCTGATTTCACCTTCCAAAATCTTTCCTTAAATACTAATATCTTTTTACCTAATTTGAATACACTCGCTCTAGATTATTTACCTTCTGGCAAGAAAGTGTGAGTTGAAAGTAAAAGCGATAGAATAGGTTGCTTAAACATAAATAAACTGCAAAGCAAATTAAATAAACCCCACAAACAGATAAAAATTAGTGAAATGAACTCAATAAGATTTTCTCCTTTCTACTAGGCAGTCATGAAGGCTAGGTGAACCTTTCCCCTTAGTGGATGCATCAATGACTGACTTGATTTTAGTTATATTATTTTCTTTGATGACTGGACGAAGTGAAGTAATATAGCGGAACTTTTGCTTATCTCGAACTTCCTCTAACATTCCTTCCTTTAGCCAACTTTTGAAAATTTCCTTGCATTCTTCATACAGAGATTTCAAATGTTTTACTGTTGTATGGAGCTTCTTTAAGGCTAAATTATAATTATCAGCCAAAGGAGGGTGATCTTCTGTCTAGGGTAAATGCACAACAAAACGATTATTCTCTACACTAATAGCTTCCATAAATACTTTCCTTATAAAGCTCCATTTTTTTTTTCACGAAAGGATCAATAATGCCAAGCGTATTCAATGTCCATAACTGCAAAACTGATTCTTTAAGTGATAATAAATAGGTAATCATTAGCTATCTACTATTCTCCTGAGCTTTAACTTTTGTCCTTCGACCCAATGTCCATCCCAACTTAGTCTCAGTAGCTGAGAGTCCTCATAATAACATCTTATAACCAGCTTTCATGAGTTTACCAGCTACGTCAGCACAAATAAGCACTTCAGTTGGACTTTGATTGCTATTAACAATGGGAATATCGTTATATAAACGTTATTTCGCACAAAATTTATTGGCTACAGGTGGTACAGTCTAGTAGGTAACAAGCTGACTCAAAACTTAAAATTAAAATTGTACGTTGCATCAATACCGGTTAAAAACAATGCAAATACATTGTGTTTACACATTTCTGTGCTATTTCCCTCAAAAAGTGCATGTTGAATATATTCATAATTTTGCGATTCACATCCCATCCCTTTGTTACGCCATAAATACAAAGGATGTGACGCAGAATGACCTATTCTTCTTGCCTCAAGCCTTGTGCTATTATTACCTCTAAGAATTACCATTAAAGTCTGCAATATTACATTTGCAAAACTGCGACTTTGATCGCTTCTATAATTAATTGACCTCTGTCTTTCTTTACTAAAGTTAGTAGATGATTTTAGCAGAATGTGATGTTTCTTACCACAACATAAACATTCTACCTATAAATTACGCTAGCAAATATGATGCCTTGATTTTAAACACGAGAAACAACAGCGAGTGTTTTTACAAAATTCTCTCTCTCTTTCAGTATCATCTTTCTAGTTTTGATACAGTCTTCAGAACTGTGAAAGATAAATGCACATTGTTTCTGTCCTGCGTAAGAAGTCGAAAAATCAGCTGTACTTGCAATCCACGCAGCGTTTCCATATTTGAGTTTATTACTCGTAAGCCTTATTACGGTTATATTTGTCGTCACCTTTAAAATCCAGTTCTGTTTTGCGTTGCGAGATTTATTCTTCTTTCCCAACCTCTTCATAGAGAAATTCTAAAATGGAATTTAAACCATTTCCTTCTACTACTGCAGGATTTTTTTTTCTGTATTTTTTTCACGCCACTTACTTTTGTAGCTTGGTATCGTTCCTATGCTCTTGAAGTTTCTTATGGTAATGAAGATTCTACTAAAAACAGCATGGAAGTATATTTATCTGTTGTGTCTCCAAGAATTTTCAGTGAAAGTAATTTCATTTCTATCAAGTCATAAAGTTTTCTCAATGATGTTTTCTCAGTGTTTTGTTTCTGAAGAACTCTTTTCAGATCTTTAACATACACTTAAATTAGTAAGTCCTGGTTTCCGAAACGATTTTTTAATTGCTTATTGCCTTTTCATAGCTGTCAACGCCCGGTGGAAAACTTTGTTTAAATCCTCTACTCTTCTGCCTCTTTCCATAGCTTGACATAGAAAGTTTATCGTCCAAATCTAAATCAGGGATTTCTGGAAACTGTCTTCCAAAACGTAGCCAATTCTAACATCTCCATTACATTTTGTGGTATTTCAGTAACCGATCCTGCGCTAGACCGTCGACACAAGGAAGAAAATTTCTCTATCTGGCTCCATTTATCCGCTTCAATTTTTGTTCTAAATTACTCCAGCGATCAATATAACTCCGTGATTCATCTATTTCCATCTCTAGTAATTTTTTACCAATGTCCTCAGCAAACAGTTCTTCATTAATTTTCTCAGTCTATCATTAGTTTAGCCTTTTCTTCAATCAGTTTTAATTTAATGATTTCATATAAGCTTCATCTGAACATGTATTTTTTCTTCATCACCCTGAAATTCATAACAGTTTCTTGTAAATAATCTTCAGCATTGTGTCCCATTTTAAAAACTTCTACATGTCAAAATATTTATTTTCCTTCTCACTATTTACTCTACATTTCAGCTTCAACTTAATTTAAAATGCAAAATAAAACATTAAGTTAACACAAATGGAAAACAAAATCTTCTCTTATATAAAACAAAATATTCAATCGTTTTCGCATTTGTTTAATTTATAAAAGTCTGTCGCCGTTAAACACAATACCTTCAAATAAACAAAAAATTGAATAAGAAATGACTCACTTGAAACCTCATCCTGTCTCTGGAAGCCATACGCTATGGACATCAGACATCACAGGAAGAAATAGTCTATTTAGATAATACAGTTCGAAGATAATTTAACGCAGACAGAACAACAGATAACATATACAAAAGATAATTTTTGTAATAAAGTTTATTTATTCCACATTTGTATTATAAAATGTTTACACTGCACTTCTTTTTAGGCACTCATTTTAAGCATTACTCAAATTCTGAATATTCTCAAAACTAAAATTATTCTTACATTAATGAAGTTTAGTCATGAATATTGTACATGTGGTTTTGTAAACATCTTTATATTTTACTCAGCTCAAAACGCAAACTAATTGCTGGTTTTAGAATTCAAAAGGAAAAGAGGCAACGTAAGTTGCCCAAACAAATTTAATAAACTTTTCACTGAGTCATAGAATTTGAATACTCTTGTTCAAGCTCCACGTTATTTACTCAAGAACTGGACACTTCTGAACACGCAATACTTTTATCGCAAAGCTTGAGGGTACACCATGTTCTTCGTTTGTCCGTCTGGAGCATAAACACACTACTCAGCTTACGGTCTGTTGAGGAGTATATGAAATTAAGGCATTTTCAAGTTAATACTGCCTGCAGTTTATGTTCGCCTAAATAAAGAAGATCGTATACGCTTTTGCTGTAGACAAACCTTCCTTTGTTCAGGTGTTTCCAAAGTCCGATTAGATTTCTGTCTTTTACCCGTAGGGTTTCTCTGACCAATATTTATTTCACGAAACAAATTTCATTTAATTCCCTCTGATGTTCGGAATTTTTAAAAAGATCTTAGAAGAAATTCCTCTTTCTCTCATCTTGTGAATCCTTTTTCCCACTCTCCTAGCATCTTTATATGCAATCACTGCATTCCTTGAATGCTTCTTGCTCAGCATTTTACAATATTCTTCGTTCTTTCTTTTTTAAACCAAAAAAAAAAAAAAAAAAAAAAAAAAAAATTCATTATTAAACTTCATCATACGAATCATTAATCTCTTTATTTTCTATCTGTTTCTGGAATTTTAACTTTGTCTTCTCGCATTTGAGATGATTACATGTTGATCCTAAGTGATCTTTAATATATATATATATATTAATTTCATGTTATAATATTAAATATAGTATAAAGGGACCCCATATCTCAAATAGTTTAGGGCCTTATCAAGTCAAAATCCGGCTCTGCACGGAACATATGTGGCAAGGAGAGCAAGCCTGCCGTTGGCAACAGCCTTGAGCACAATACAGGTATTTCTACGACTTAACACAGTTTCGCGCCCTTCCCCCCCAGTTTTGATGGAGAGCATCTTGGGGAGGGGATGGGTCCGAGGATCTCCTCTCCTCTTCCGCTACCACAAACCTCTCGAGAGGACTTTCGGCTCGCAACATACTTAGAGTGCCCCTATGCCGCACAGACACTATAAATTTATAAACATCCATGCCTTCCCCGATATTCAAACCCGGGCCCCTCGGCACGGCAGTCAGCGTCGCTAACTACTTTTCCAGTTGGGCGGTATTTAGCAATTTCGTTTTAACTACAGTGGATTTTTCGAACGTGATGGAAATAAATCTATCGCTGTGCGTCTGACGGGAACTGTGCCCAGTGACAATATATTATTGCGGGCCACGCGAATACACGCCTTCTTATGACTCTACCGTTACTATACAGCATGTCAACAAAAGTCCTTATCTAGTCTTTATGTTCGTTATTGTTGATCGTAGACATATACTTTCAAATGCTAAAGCTCACCAGCGGCCGAATAGTATAGTCGCTGAATACTGGTAGTTTGGTCTGGAGTTTGAATCGGGTTGGCCATATATGCGTTTTCGTAATTTTCCTCTATATAAAGGCTATCGGAATCGGTTTCCTCCACAAAGGTACTCCACTCCTTACACAGACAGCTCTAGAGTGTTTTTCCATAATCAAATAAATTAAACCATTTACCAAAATGCTTTAAATGATGTAAAGTTTCCTGTTTCAAAATGTTTTGGCATAAAATACGAAATCAAACTTTTAGTACCATCCCTCGATCCCTATACTTATGTTTAGGAAACTTTCATACACATTATAAAAAATATAACACAAAATGTTTGAGGGGCCATCGTATTCAGGAGCCGTACATAAATCGAAGCGTGAAATGTTTGCATTTCTAAATAATTAAAAATAAAATATTAGTTTAGAAAAAAGTTTCTGGTGTCAGACCCGCGCCAAGCCTAATCGGCGCCGTCGTGGAAATGTCTAGCGCGCGCCCTTACGTAGTGACGATATTAAAGAGACATTGCTTATGTTTAACATTTAAAATGAAGCATTATTAACATAATAATATGAAAAACCAAAAAATTACATTTTATCTAAATATGCAAACATTTTGTGCTTTGTTAAAACCCACACTCAAACATATTTATTGAAGAATCATACATACACTTATATTATAAAAAAGCCGCTCAACCGGTAGAGTGGTTAGAGCCCAACCGGTAAAACCGTGCTGAAGAGCCCGGTTTCGAATCCCAGAGAAGACATGGATGTTTGTAAATGTATAGTGTCTGTGCGGCATGGGGGAACTCTAAATATGCGAGGCGAAAGTGCTCTCAAAAAGTTGGTGGTAGGGAAAAAGGGTGGGAGACGCTCGCATAAATGCATTGGATACCAAATATATTGCTGAACACTATTTATTATCTTAAAATTAAAAACAAATTCATGTACATATCTAATAAGTTTGCGCTGAATAAATTGTTGTTCGCAGCGTAGTTTACGACAAGGTTCAAACTGTGATTACAACAAGGCACAAAAAATGCTGTAGAGCTATGATATCTAGGGATATATCCCTAGATATCATAGCTCTACAGCATTTTTTGGATATATCCAAAATTCAAAAATTCTAAAGAATTTTGGATATATCCAAAATTCTTTTCTACACACCGCTATGTTGTTGACAACGATATAGCGTAGTTTCAACCGGTGATACTACATTTTCTCCAAAAGCTTCCAAACGCTGCAATTCATGCATAAGATTTATACTGTTTATATCGCTTTGATTTTTATCAGTTAATGCTTTTTGCAGTTTCTGACATAAGATGAGCTGATCTTGAAAAAATATGTAAACAAAAATACTTAATGCCGATGCGTATGCAAGGGTACAGGGGGCGCCGTAGACGCGTTCCACAAATTACTTAGTCCTTATTTTGTGTCTACTGTTGCAATCGTAGTAATTTGTGCAACATTTATCTTTTCTGGGATTTTTTGTTTTGGTGATTGCTTGTTGTTCTTGTTACTCTGAAAAAAAAAAAAAAAAAAAAAAAAAAGGAATTGATTATGAATGTTTAGTTCATATAATAATGATTCTCAGAAACTGATATAGATTCTGGAAACGAAAGTGAGAATGGCACAAATTGCTTTATCGGAAAAAATTATCAGGCACAATAAAAAAAAAAAATATGATTTTGACCAGCGAAAACGCACACAAAAACGAAAATGCGCTGCGCAGAATGTGAAAAATATTTGTAAGTGGAGCACACAACACTTTGTATAAACTACTGCTAACATTTGTTGTTGCATTTTTTTCCCTTGGTGTCTATACTGTTAATAAAGAAAATAAAGAATCGATGCAGCGTAAACTTCAGAGCTAATAAAGAAAATAAAGAATCGACACAGAGATAAAGTATTTTTAATAAGCTAATATATAATGTAAATATCTATTCCTTTAAGAAATTTTATTCCATAAATGCATTTTCAGAAATTAAAAATTTTAATGTACACATTTTTTCATGGTTGATCCTAAAATTTTCTGAAGATTTACAATTTTTTTTCAAAAATCCCGAATCGGTTCTTTTGAACTCAGTGCGCATGCTCGCGGGTTAGCATAATATGTAACTGCACTTGCCTTTTTTATGTAGAAAAAACAATAAGTAAAGCAATCACAAAAAAGATAAATGTTGCAATAAATTACTTCAACTGCAACAGTAGACACAAAATAAGGAGTAAGCAATTTATCGAATGCGTCTACTCTTGCATACGCATCGGCATCAAGTATTTTCACTTTCAAATAAGACAGAAGAAAAGACCAGATGCGAACTCTTGCTCTAGTCATAACTTTCGGTCAAGTAAAACAGTGTGCTAGGAGGAAGGGGCACTCAGACCTGGCAGGGTCGAGGCTGCCTTAAGGGATGTTGGAACCCAAAAATCTTCAAAAAAATGGCGATTTCGGATTTTTGCATTTTCAAATTCTCTATACTTTTATCTTTCTAAAAATACAATTCTTTAATCTCTATGAAAAGGAAAACTGTAAAAAATCTAGTTTTAATTTGTCATTGAATGCTTTGATAAATGAGGACTTTTACATAAAAACGCGTTTTTCTCCAAATGTGATTTTTTTTATACTCGATGTACCTTTTCTCAGGAACTAATGCTCACAGGTATCTAAAAATTTTATGGCTTATTTATTAGGTTTCCTAATATTTAATAAAATGAGCTAAGAAAAAAATTTAAAAAAATCTTTTGTGTGAGAAAATTGCTAAATTTTACTATGCCTAACAAAATATTCTGTAAATTACTCTAAAATTCAAAATGTTTCAAAATCTCATCTCAGTATAATCAGATAGGTATACTTTAATTACACAAAAAATTTCAAGCGTGTATCTACAGCAGATTTTGAGAAAAGTTACATCGATAATGGCCAGTTTAACAAGGTCACTATAGGAATTACTGATACCTCTTAACAATGTTAAACGCCCCAACCCTTAAAGGCGATCCAAAAGACCCGCTAACCTATCAGTCGAGCCGACAAGCCCAGTCTGAGTCGACAGGAATAGTCAGCAACTCACATTCTAAGTTCCCGTTCTGGAGGGATGGTAAAAACATCTGCCATCAACAGGGGCCCCAAACGCGGACAGCAGAACGAAGTCACTTAAATAATGTCAGAGAGATCGGACCTTCAATCCGGCCTGCTAACGCTACGTCATGGTATACAGATGTCGGCTTCAGGCGCCCTCCAGGGAGAAACCAAGGGAAGGATATGAATATGCAGTTTTGAGGTTCCAGGCGCCCACTGGAAGCCTCAAGCAGTTTAAAGGCTCGCTGAATTCGCCAACTCCATCGACGGGGGTGTTTCTCCCCGAACTACCATGACTATGTGACTATATAGTTCCACCACAACGAACGGAACGGACAAGACAGTACCATACGGTCCCTGTCAAGCCTGAAACAGCCATCGCCAGCGATGACTCCAGTCGTGTGGAGACTGATTTTAAACACCCGTGGCCGAGACTGCCTAGGTACAGATCCTAATTAGTAGCTTACCAGGTTTTACCTGAGTCGAGCCTCGGAGGGGCGATCAAATAAGACAAGAATTTTCCTGTTCATACAGGCAGCGAGACGAAATGCTTGTTTTAATGATTGCCTGGCGCCACCGCACGACCTTGCACCTTTTGTCAGCGCGGGCCTGCCTGGTGTTAAAAGATTAAACTTATGGCCATTGCAAACCAGATAACGGAGAAAAATACCAATCAATATAATATTTTTAACTAATAATTTTACTAACCACTATCCCGATTGAGTGGCATATATCATAGGTGAACAGGGCTGTTGATAGTCTCCTTCAGTTTGATTTTGTTTTAGTAATATAATGTACTACCTAAATGATATACTAATTTTACATAAGATACTAATTGTTAAGATTTATTAACATTTACAGTAATTTCAATTAATAAAAGATCTAACGATTCTGCACCACAACAGAATATATTTTAACTTAAGAAATTATTGTCTGATATCTGCTTCAATAATCTTTCATTATCTTTTTATTCATTTAAAATGAAACGGCTGCACTGTCATTATTGTCAGTTTATTTCCAATAAGTATTAAGTTTTCATTTATTCCCCAGATGGCACCACAGAACATAAAATACGATGTAGCGAGATTGGGATGATATTTCTCGAATTATCTGTGGAGTATGTTTTGCTTAAACATGCTTTACGAAACCGAAAAACAGCCAGTAAAACTGCAACGTAAGATATAATTTTAAGGAAATTTTCATGTTACAGGAAAAATATACAAAGAAAATACCTGTTGCTATTAATTCCAAGAATACTGTGTACTATTTGTGCAGACATTCACGTGGACAATGGCGCAATATTTGTATTTTTTTATTTATTTGTTATATTTTTATCCTTTCGTATATTTGTCCTTTTAATCTGCTGATATATTAATTACCTCATTAGGTTACCCAGATTTTATATATTTACATAATAAATCTGCCATCTTTCTCATTCAAAAATTAATGATATAGCATTTGAGGCGACTGACAGCAAATACAATTGAACGCTCAAATTGTATTTCGCCGTAAAGCAGGAAGTATGTTTTATGCTGCCAAATATTTTGGTAATGTTTTCTTAAATCATTGGCATCTGTTAGCATCTAAAAGCATTACTTTTTTTAAAAAAATTAATTGAGTATAAATTCAATTAACTGCTTTAAAAAAATTCAATTTATTTACTTGTTTCAAAAAATTCACTTTACTTTTAAAAAATCCAATTCAACTTTCAAAATTCAGTTTATAATATACCAATAAAGTAATATCTATAAGATATTCCTAAAACCTAAATCTTTAAAAACACTTTCAAACATATATTACTTAAACATACCTTCCATGAGATACATTTTTTAATATTTATAGATAAAATATACTATACCTATCCTTTGTTAATAATTTTAATCAGTACTGTGTCCGTTAGTGTTTGCAAGCATGATGCTTCAAATTTACTTTGTATCTAAGAAATTGTCAGTGGCAAGGAAGATAACACAACATGGTTATTAAACAGGATAACTCAAAAGTGTGGAAATACCTTTCTACATGGTAAACAGTTGTAGGAATCAGAACCATGGGTAGCCAGAACGGGGCAGGTAAGGGCTGTCCGCCTATATTTTTTGCGTGAAGCAATCATTTTATAGGGGTTAGTCATGCGGATCATTAAGGTAGGTGAAGATTAATTAGATTCCAAATTCCCATGCAGAACCGTCGCGACTTTTGCATACAGATTACGAATATCAACTAAATTATGATCATGGCGACATTAATAAGAAAACATTCTTCGTTAAGAAAGAAGTATTTCAAAGTTTTATTTCTGTCAATGCTTGGGAAATCGAAATAGGAACGTAGAAAGGTAGTTCTCAATTTTTGCAGTTTATTCTAAAACAGAATCTCCAGAAAAAGGTTCCAAATTTTGCAACAAAGTGAAAATTTTTCTCTCAATTGCTGTAAGTGTTGTTGATAGCGAAAAGCGTTTTCTACATAAAAATCATTTAAGAAGCATTTAGAAACTGTAAATATATAATTTGCATTTAAGAAATCTTTCTTTACTGTCTATATAAAGCAAGATCAATCCAATAGGCATCTAAAATGCCACTGATGGATCTGCTATCAAAAAACAAGCAAAATTTCAACATAATTTTAAAATGTTGAAGTTACTCTTCAAATATAGACGTTTATTTTCCTGCATGTAGTTTTGATGTTATTTTTTGGGAGGTAGTTGTTATTTTTTTAATATGGAAACAGGCGTCAAATTCAAGGGCAGCAAAAGTTCTAGCTACCCACTGAATCAGAACTACTATATGTTGGCTATGACTGACTAGTAAAAAGCGTTGTATCATGGCGTGGTTTTGAATTCTGCCGTTTCTAGTTTAGCAACCTCAATCAGACACATCTAAACACATATTCGGATTGATGCTCTCAAATAATTCTACGGTTCCGATTAAAACCTATTCATACTCCTATGTTTGTCTCATAACAGGCTACATAACTGGAAGGAACGAGTTGCGTGACTAAGTAGGAAGAGATAGTAAAAATGCAAATTAAAACCATCTTGTTAGCTAAATAAACTAAATTGTCACAAATAGTTTAAAGCAAGAGGTTATAGCCTTACAACAGATTCCGATTTCATTTACATTCTTTGCCAATAAAACTGATGACTCTGGTCACTCCAAAGTCTGCAGCTGTCCTTCATTCTAGATTTCTAACGTGCCAGGAATGGTTGCCACTCTTTTTTCATTGACTGAGCTTCACTGCCATCAAATTCAACTTGATGCTATTCTCTTTCTCTCATATCGATCTAGATGAAATATTTTCAAAGCTGAACACATGTACATAGCATTTAATTTTGTTAGAAATTGTTGAGAATTTATGCAAAAGTCCCATATAGCTGATATTATCATAGCCAAATCTTCGGTAATTGCTAACAACCATCAGAATTTGGCATCGATATAGTTTCTAGCTTCTTAGAAAAGAATATTTACTCTGTTTAATTTTTGTTCTTACAAATGATAAAACCAGACGTGAATCATACATTCATGTCACATTTATCTTTACATATTTAAAAATAATGACATGCCATGAAATAAGAAATTGATGTAAACTATGTTCGCAGGGAATGTGTGAAAGAAAAGCTTAATTAGCATCATCCAATCAAAAGTGATCAAACGGTTTGTGGCATGCAAATCAAGAAGTTACATCATCTGATGGTGAATTAAGTGGTATAAAGTGTATATCTGAGTGAATTTCTGCAATACAGTGCTTGATTTCAGTGTGTAAGGACTCAGAACAGTTTGTTACGGCTCCGAAGTATCATTTGAAAAAGTCTAAATTCTGGCGTATCAGCGACCGTTTAGAAGCAGGGAAGACAACCATGGTGCAGTGAGAAATGTGAATATTTAAAGTTAGGCAGTCGCCATAGGCACAAGTTTAAAATTCTAGAACTGTTGAAAGGAATTCTGTACAAGTTTGCAAATGAATAACAATTGCTTCTCAAGATCTATGTATGGCAATGAATTCGTTGTAACGAGAAGTCTACAGTTCAGGGTTTACAACCTTCCCTAGAACTGTCTTATCACAGTAAATTGTATATAGAAGGCTTAATAGAAAACGCTTTATGGCGAAAACCAATAGTATGTGTTTCCTGTCACAACGAAAGACGAATCTTTTTAATTGCTGCAAAAACATCAAAACTGGAGCGTACACTAGGGAGTTCAATGTTCTCTTCACCAATGAGCCGACGTTCAGTTTAACATCGGATTCTAAACATCTTTACATCTGCAGGGAGTCAGAATGTGAAATATCCATTCTATCATTAAGGAATGTGATAGTTTCGGTAATGTTGGTGTGGTGGTATGGAGAGAAATATTCATCGATTGACATATGACCCTACATATTTTCAAAAGCGGATCTGGGATCTGCCAGAGATATGGAGTTGAGACCTTAGAACATTATGTAAGACTTTTCAGAAGTACATACGGATCTGACTTTTTAGGAAAGGTCAATAATCCTCGTCCGCATCCAAGAAATCTCGTTGACGAAAAAAAGAAAACATTGATCCCTTGAAGATTGCTCTACTTGGAGGCGTGAAAACTAATTCCCCAACCTGTAGTTAACAACTTTATTGCCAGAATGAAAACAACAGATTTTCATTTTGGCAATTCATTTCCATTCATTATGATATGTGTGTTATACGAGTAACTCAGGGGAAGATCATATTCCATATTCAATTCATATGGCTTAATGTTTTTTCTGAACTCTCCTTGCAACATATTATTGCCATTTTTATTGTTTCATGCTGCAATTTTATCTCCTACGCAGTGCTCATAAATATTTTTCTTTCTATTTATGTGTTATAATATTCACTCCACCCATAAGTCATAAAATTATCGTTAACAGTTTCTTCTAAATCCGCGATTTTATGCACATAAAGATAATTTTGGACATGAACGCATTTTCGCCTCTTAACATTTTTTTCATTGCAAATTTAGCATTCAGAAATTTAGTCTTAAACACGTGTAATTTGGCGGCGGGACTGAGCTAAATCTCACTGTCCTCTCTAAGGTGCTCAAGGCTGTTGCCAACGACAGGCGTAATCTTGCTCTCTTTGCTACGAGGAATTTCGTGCGCTTGGGCTGATGTTACTGTCAGACAAGTGAGCATAAGTAAGAACAACAACAACAACATAATTTAAAGTTCAAAGTGTGAAAATTTCTGTTCGTGTAAATTAGTTAAATAATTGCGAGTGGCTGCTTGAGAGTAACCAAACCATAAAATACAGTGTTTTGCCAGACTTTGTTAAGAAACATCTAGTACCCACAAAATAGAGTTGTAATTGATTATGTCGAGAATAGGATGGTGGTTCTTTATTATTTTAGGTTTATTCCAGATTTTGCATTATGCCAATAGCTGTTTGCAAGTTACTGATCTTTTACAAAGTTGATAATGATAGCAAATTTTTAAACGTGTGTGAATATGATAAAAATGTTAGGAAGTGTTTTAATCATAATATTATAAGGTATTTCTCTCACTTCCCCTTGCGTGCCTTCGTGGTGTAACGGTAGCACGCTGGGCCGGTATTCCAGAGGTCCGTGGTTCGACTCCCGGCATAGGCGGTTGCATATTTTTCAGCTCTCTGGCTTTTCCAACTAACCTAATGACTCTACAATATTAACATAAGTTTTATTTATAATTTTATCAGCGCTGCAGGTTCTGTTTGACTGAAATTGGAGATATAATTTAATTGAGCTAAATGAGGAAAACCTATTTTAGGTAATGATGTTTTATTGCTATCCATAATCTGGTTCATGGTCATAAAAATTAAAATTCATCAATTCCATATTTGTTCATTATTTTCCCTTCCAATGCTTTATTTGCAGCATTTGTTTTATTTGAAAATGGGCTAAGGAACATGAGTTCACAAAAAGGAAAGATTTTATTTCATATCACTGTATCAGTATTTAAAATATAAGCTGAAGTCCAGAATCTCTAAATCTATGTTTTGGGTGCTACTGCACTCACAATGCAACCGCATTCGGTGCGCATGGAATCAGCTGAACCCTTTCAGCAGCACTGTACAGTGCACTGAAAGTTTACCGAAAGCTACATTTTAGAGCTACGAACTTTTCCCTAGGAACACGAGAACAAAGAGCATTGATTGTTGAGCTGATTGCATTTCTTGATTTTCGACTGAGAATACAGCTTTGAAAATTCGTTGACTTTGAAATGATCATAATATTTAATAGGACCTGTTGTAGACCTTGAAAATTCAACAGAAATTTCTCTTTTTTTCTCTAAACGCAATAATATGGTTTTCAACAATCAGCGAAGAGCATGAATTACATATCATTTGGAAAAATGAACATTTCTCCATAGAATTTCCTAATAACATGTCGTATTGTAATACAGTAATGAGACTACGACGTTGCTTTGCAAGGAATTTATTTTTCATAAACTGTACACAAACATATTTTACATTATCATACAACTACAATGACACAAAAAAGAAATTCCCATACAAGAAAAGTTATAACGCAAAATGAAATATATGGAATTTCACACGCCTCATTTACAAATAGAATCTTATCATATCAAACAACAGTTTTTCTTTATACTTAATTATATATATTTAATCTCTAATAAAATAACCTTAAATTTTAACAACACATTGCTATATGTCATATAGCAAATTGGACTCTTTCGTGATTTTTTTTTTTTTTTTTTTTAAACTAGATGTGGACAGTTTCAAGAGTCGATAGGTATGGAAAATATTTGATAACTGGAAAACCTTTATTACAAAGTAATAATTAAAATCTTATTATCGGACACTAAGTAATCATAACAATACAAAATTAATTACTTTTTATATTTATATATATTCATAATCTTATAATACTAAATTACAAAATTGGTATAACATGTTATTTTATGTTCTTATAAAATTTTGTGAATTATAAAAAAGCATTTTAAGATCTAATAGTTAATAGAAAGCAAAAGTTATTTTCCGAAGTACCAATGATTAATTAAAAAAACTAAACCGATGAGGTTTATTTCTATAATTACTCATGGCTTCATATTTCTTAAAATGTTTACTGATAACATAAATGTTATAAAAAAACTGAGACATGTACTTATCAGATAATGTGCGTTAATTTAAATTTCTCCCTTCATGACTTTTCAGCCTAAGCAAATATTTCCAGTGTTTAAAAAATTACCATTATTTTCTAAATTAAATTATTTTTAAGCATACTGATTTTTTAATAGTTTAGATTTTTTAATAGCAGCATACTGATTTTTTAATAGTTTTCCTTTGTCAAAAATTTAGCATTCCAGGATTTTTTGTATATCAGTTTAATCGATTTCTATAAATTTGTTTGTATGAAAATAAGTATTATTTTAAATTCTTTAGAACTTTTTTTTTTTTTTTTTTTAGTTTAAGGATCAACTGAGACAATAACATAAATTGTTGAACATTTTCAGTAGTCATGTTATCATTTTCCCTTTTATATAGTTAACAGTTTTTATATAGTTCTATATAGTTCTAATCCCCTGATTCCCCTTTCTGCCTTCACTACAATGTTTTATGTGTATTTGTACTGTTTCCCTTAAACTACTTAACCAATTATTCAAATGTTTGTTATCTTTCCTGAACTTCTGAACTTCCCCTCGCATTTCCTCGCCAGGATGTAAATTTAAATTTAAGTGAAGTAAGCATTTAAACGGGAGAATTTATTCAGCGCGTGTTTTCGCAGATTTCGTTTCTGACCTTGCTGTTACGCTGATACGCCCGTTGGCTATTTCAAATAATTGTCACGCCCGTTAGGTTTGTCGAGTCAACCTAAGATAGCCGTAACTTAACGTGCTAATCCAGCACTATTCTATTTAGACTTGAACTGATTTGTATAATAACGTTAAGTTCCACCGCAAGTTGTCGGTATTAAAGCGCGAAATACGTGCCTTTTCTGTTCATAGTTGAAAGTATTAAAGGATTATTTTCGCCCTTCTTCTGTGCTGGTATTACTTCACGCTTGTGCGAGAATTCGCCAGGTTCATTTGTAGAATCTAGATTAGTTTATGTGGCCTAATAGGACTAGATCTTATATATTTAGACTTCAAATTAATTTATGTTATATGTATCCTTTTTAGCAAATTTGGTTCAATAATTCCATTAATAATATCTATCAGCATCAGAGGCAGATTTATGAGTTTGCGCAAGTTACAACTGGCGGTCCAATGGTTCTCTAGATCACTCTTCGTATTAGAAAAAAGCATAGAGTCTTAAGATACAAAGCCCTCATACACTCTAGTAAGGCAAGCTCTCTACTTCACAAATACACCTCTGTTATGATATCAAAATCCATCTCTTCTAGCAGCTTAGCATATTATCCATCAAGGAATACATTTTTATTTATTTGAGCGCCTATTATGAATTATATATCAATATGTATTTCCTAAACATAATTCTGTACCTTGAAGGAAACAGATCAATGTCCTAAATTCTTGAATTCACGACTTTTTGCCCCAGTCACATCAAAAATGCCCGTTACATTCCAACTATTACTATATTACTTTAAATTAGAACTATTTCAAAGGACATAAGTATGATATTAAAAATTACTGTTACATTTTTAGTGACATACGTTTAAAAATATGGTCCGACCACATGCCTTTTCAAGCATAAGGACAAATTAATTTTTTGATAAATATTTCTTTGGATTCCATATGCATGATTAAAAAATTTATCGAAACTCCAGCATCTTTTCCTCAAAGTTTGCAAAATGTAAACCCCCTTTCCTTATAAAAACACTGAACTTATTTTAACGATTTTATTCTCTTAATACTAAGTGTTCTACAACAAAAATGTAATTTCTTATCCCTCTGGACACAGACCCTTTAAAATGGAATCTGTTAAGCGATTCTAAACACCATGTATTCTTAACCAGTTAATAATTACTCTTTTTAGCTATTATTTGACATATTTACCTTATGACTTCATGATTGTGTCACATATATTTGAAAACTATAGCTCATGAGTATGTGTAGCAATTCTGATTTCATACCTGATCCTTGCTAGCAGGTGAACTCGAAACACTATAATCCATGGACGGGATGACTATCAGCTTAGCTATCTGAAGCCTTGAAACAGGTTCGGATAACTCCCAGTTAGCCATGGAACATGCGAAGTTACATATTGCTTAACAGATCCGAAAGAGTTAAACCATTACATTCTTTCTCCCTGTTTGGGGTTGGAGGTGTCCTTGATAAGAACAGTTATAGAACGACCGTACCCATTCTAAGCGTTTTGCTTTAATTAGGTGCCTGAGCCATTGATAAGCTTCAAATCCACAGTCGGCACCACCAGCAGTCGAATGCTTAAGTGAGCTGAATAGTGCTAGTTCAACCAGGGTTCAAATCCCGCGAACAGGCTGGCTGCATGGGCGTTTTCGTGGTTTTCCCCATGTGTAACGTGTATACGAGCCAGTTTCCCTTAGAAAGTCCTCCACGAAGGCAACCCTCCCTTAAGGCAGATAGCCATCGACTGCTTTGCCGTAATCTAATAAAACCAAACCAATCGATCAGGGTTCGAGCCAAGGCGAACGAGCTGGATACATGGTCGATTTTCGTTATTTCTAAATGTATATTGCGAAGATAAGCCAGTTTCTCATCTACGAAAACAGCCCTCTTCTTAGTTCTTCGAGTGCTTTGCCCCATTCTAATAACCTAACCTACCTTATCAACTATCCGAAGGCGTTAACCTGATAACTTAACCACTGAGCTCATAATTTGACTTTAATTAAATACCACAAAAGGCATTCGTAAGAAGAATACGTGTTTAAAGCACGAAGTGTTTTAGCCTTTTCTATCACGAAAACCAAATGTAATGTGCTTCTTATTTTCGATTCATTTTTCATATTTTCCAGCTGATTGTATTTCTCAGACTTGATGAACGTCTGATAATTACCTATACGATTAACAGAATCATTCGATTGCATGAAAAAGCATAATGTTTGAACAGCAAATTTAGTGGCTCTTTTTTAAACTCATCAAAAAATATTTATTATTTTCAGTAAACGGATCTCATGTGTTGACAAAATAAAAAGTACTGCTGTTTGGAGAAGTACTTGTAAGCCTCATATGCAAGCTACCTAATAAAACATCCTATCATCTGCGTCTAGAAAAATTAAATTGTTTTTAATTTTTATTAATTAAGCATATAAATCTCATAAAATAATGTTATAGAAATTTTTTTATCCTATCATTTGGCAGCTCTTTTTTAACAGTTCGTTTCAAATATATGATTTTATGTTCTATATCTTCAGAATCTGAGAATGATTCTCTAGCTAATAAGTTAATTGTAATTTTTTAGCTTAAAATAGTTTTAATCATTAAATAAAATCAGCAAACGAATCTTAAGCTGTGATCCCAAATTTCAAACTCTAGTTCCACATCCAAATGTAACCAGCAGAAAAATATTAAGTTCCCCTTAGCATCTAAATGAAATAATTCAGAATGTCAAATACAATTTGAAATTATAAGCCACATTTACTACCGTGCCACCATGTCAACCTTATTAACGCAGCCTTTTAAAACACGGAGTAAAGCAAAAGGTCGAATAAACATGTCAAGTCATACGCTGCGTCACGCAGCAACATGCATTTGTTTCAACATTTACTGAGAATAATGTGCACTGTCTATTTCTCACGCACGCAACAAGTTTGCCCGAAAGTTGTTGAAATTCTCTAATTCTAGGTGGCATGCGCAGATTCAAGCTATTATACTGCAAGGTTTTTCTCTTCTCGACCAAGCTCAGCCAGCGGGATGACGTCGACGTCTTGTTCTAAAGCACGGTTTCTCCTGCATCTGTGGATAAAGTAACGTCAATGAGCAGATGTACGATACGTCACGGTCTCGGAATTGGAGGAGGCATTTGCTATCACCTCTTCTTACTTTCATCACATTACTATCGTCAAAACTCTACTTCTCATCAATAGAACCTCTTTCCTGAAAAGTATAGTAATGACTTCATACTCGACGAATAAACCACTCGAAAATTTCACACATTTTTCTAGTCTGGAATAGCGGAACTGCGCAGGAGATCGTCTTGCGAACTCCGTTCGCCTATGCCATTGGAAGGACTGAACCTTGAAAGAGCATAACCTTGTCTATCTACTGATCTTGCATATATCCATGTGAATAAAAGAGCACGATATTTAAAAAAGCGTAAAATTTTTGTCGAGTTAAGTAATATATTCACTTATAAATATTATTAAAAATGTGAGGAATGATAATACCAGTATATTCCGTTTGATATCGTCAGCCTTATTCAGCTGTAGACCTACATAAGGTAAGCCAAATTTTAAAAAAACCCTATAAAATGCAAAATGAAGATAAGGGACAAGCAAGAAAATTTTGTTGAATATATATTGCAAATTAAAAATTACTTTTGATAATAACATTTCTCGCGGAAAAGAAATAATTGCCGATGGATTTAGCTTATTTATTTTATAAAGTAAATCAATGTTTTTAATTTACAAAAACTCTTCAAGTGAATGCCTAACGCGTTTATGTTAAAGGACTTGGAAAAAAAAGTAAATTGTGATTCAAGATCTAGAAAGGCAGGCCAGAGTTCCTCTTTCAATCATTTTTAGGAACACTTCAGTCATAACCTCTGAAACATTAAATCTAAAATATGATGCGATTATGCAAAAGTAAGCTAGAACAGTGGTTCTCAACCTTTTTGCCCATATACACCCCTTTCACCATTGCTAGAAGATGATATCCTCCCCCTACTTTCCAAACATGATATATATATATACATTTATTTAGATCTAGATTATTTTCTATTTTTTTCATAAATTAAACAAAAAAGTGAAGAAGATATTAGGTAAATACCGAAACTTGAATCAAAGTAGTTTTTTATGCACAAAACTAAATAATTAACAGCTTAATGAAAGTCTCACCGTTTTTACCTCCTGAAACTATTAAATTCCCTGCATTCCCGGTTGAGAACTCTGGGCTAGAATTTCGTTTCATTCATGTATCACGAATTTTTTTTCTAATCATAAGCTGTCGATGATCAAGCTCCAAAATGTTAAATAATTTTTACAATGTAGATTATAATTTCCTTTACAAGCATAGCCCCTCCAGGAAAGTCTAATCGCATTTCTCAAAAGCTCAAACGGTCCTTTTCAGCAAAATTTAAATTAAGTTTTATACATCGTTATTTCTCTTTCCCATTACAGTTATTCTTTAATCCAAACGGTAAAAACGAAAAAGAAGTTCTGAAATCTAATTTTCTGGCGAACAAGCGAATATGTTACTGGCTAAAATCCTTTAATTGTCATTAATGTATTTAGATATTTAACAAAAGGAAGAAAAAACATTTAATAGTTTTAATTTGTCAAGATAAAATTTAATTCATTCAGTCCCATTTTATTATTTTGAGGCGATATCTTCATAAACAGTACAGTTTCTGGTTTATAAATAAAAATTGGGATGTTCAAGACATCTTATAATTCATATACAAATGAAGAATTCCCAGTTTCGAATATCTAATCTCAGATTAAACTTTTAAGAGGAAAAAAATGTTATAAAGCAATAAAATAAAATAAATGAAAAAACAATCGAAATACATGGGAAATCTTGTTAAAGCCTAGGTAAATGGTTTCATTGTACAAATTAATTATTAAAAATGAAATTATTTTGTTACATGAAATTAAAGGAAGCAGTGGTAAAAAACAATAAATATAAAAAACAAATGTACTTATTTATTGTTTTAATTAATTGTTGTTTAACCGGATTTTGAAAGTTTGTCAGCAGACATTTTTCAATGGATAATTAAAAGTGACAAACTTCTCTTCACTTATAAATCATTTTTTAAATTTTTCCTAGATTTACATTAGACCAGTATGTTACCAAATATTATGAACATTTTGAATGTGGGTAACATATTTGCATTACTTATCTCTGAGAACGTATAATTAAAAACTTTCCCTGAATGTCAGCTTCCAATGAAGAATATGACATAAAAAAATAAAATAAAATATTTGAAAGCTGCCTTAATCTGATAGTTAAACGTTATATAAGCATTAAAATCAAACAAATTTCCTTTCGCTTGAATTGAAAAACTAAGGTAGCTGTCTACATAAATTATTTACACAATTGTTTGAACTAACATTTAAGGAAATATTTCTTCCAAAAATATGAATGACTAGATATTAAAGGACAAACCACAGTTTTGAAGACTCTTTTTTTTAAATAATACAAAGTGGAAATAGAGTCTTTACTTAATGGCAATCTTTTGAAATCAAAAGAAAAGGCAAAATTTTTCAATAATAAATACCATTAAATATCATCAACCATTTCATTCTAAAACTACACACATCCTCATTCTTAAACATCATTTAAATTCATTAATAAAACTATATATAAATATCGTATATTTCAATCTTAAATATTGTGCGAATCAGTTTTGGAATTGCTTTTGGATTACAGCAACAATTTTAGTGTTATTTAAAAATAAGGAATTTAAGTTATAAATGAATTTAATTATCTCGGAAACATTTGGGCAACAGATTTTGGGAACGGGATGTATATAAATAGGAAATCGCTTTTGAAAAAAAGCAATTAAATTTAAGATACAGAAACATTTCTTGTATTAGAAAAATTAGACACTTGCTAAAAAAATATTTCCCGTGTCAAAAATCATTGCCAAAATAATGCGCAATGTATATAAATGTATGATGTGCAAGTGCTGTCTAAATACACGTAAATCATTCATAAAATAAAACATTAACACTATATGAGATCATAAACTTTAAGTATGCAGTAGTATTAGTGTAAAATGCTACTTTTGTAAATAAAGATCTAGTTTTGCTTATCTGTAACAAAACTCATAACTATTTAAAAAAACCGGTATTATTTTTGGCACCAAGGGCAACAAAGTTAAAAAAAACTTCAGATTAATCGTGAAAGAGTTTTTCCCTCAATCAAACTTCTTCAATAAGAAACTCAGTTAAGGTTTACTTTTCTTTCATGACTATCTGCCAAAACATTCTTCTCTTGAATCCCAAACTCTGTTGCCCTGATTTAATATCTGCTTTTAATCTTTTAAAGAACTCGCACTCTTCTCTATACTCGAAGGAACATCGTTAATAATCGGGTCCATTTCCCAGTAGTAGTTAGATGGTCCATCAGAGAAGCAATACTTTTCAGACATAGGTCGATCACCGTCAATATAGTACATCATATAGAAGTTGCACATTTCATCGTCGCCAGTGGGTCTGGAAAACAAGAAAGTGAAAAAAATGTCACATGACTAATTCATCAGCTAGGAAGATAATTTATTTCCTGAATACAATGTACTCCCAATTATCTGAGTGAGGATTATCCGTGTGTGGCGGCGCCTAATGCTGTGCGCGAGAATGTCGCTACAAAAAGCAAACACAAGCAAGTCTCAGCATGCTCTAGAAACCGCTGAATTGCGTCATTAGGCTTAGTTTCAACGATTACCTCGTACGATTGATTCAGCATATTTCAAAGGCATCGCTTCGGTTGATCGCCGGGATTTTTTTTTTTGGGGGGGGGTTTCGTACGCATTTCTCTAAGCATTTTTCTCTTATTATTTTAAAAATTAATAAAAGTTTTTAGAAATAAAAAATGAATAAACAAAATGCTACATGTACTAAGCACAAGAAAGTTGTTTTAACATTAAAACAAAAACTTAGGTTAAACGAAAGATTTCAGCATGATGAATATCGTTTCCAATATCACAAAAGCAGAAGAGATAGAGAGTGATACTGAAAATACAAGGGAAGAAAATATTGAAAATTAGCATTAGTCCCGAGGGAGCAATGACTTCTTTTGAAATTCTGTTACATTTCGCCGACCAACGGGAATTCGAATATAATGATAGAGGAGCATTTCGGAAATTTGCATGGAAATTCGGCAAACATTTAAACATCCTCTAAAACAAATTTAAATTATTGCTTTTTTTTTTAAGAAATAAACACATACAATATGCATGAAAATTGATAGTTTGATTTATTCATGGTTTTCAATTATCCGAGACCTGCTTCGCCGGCTTTAGACCAAATAATCGAGAGTACATTGTTTTCATCAAAACATGGATAGATTTTTCTGATTCTGGAAAGGAAACAAGAGATAACAGATTATTTATTTCTTTTAGAAAAGCAAATAAACAGTTTAGTACAATTTTTAAGACTTCATACAAAATTTTGGGAATTGTATTAAAAGAATTATTTAACATTTATTCTGCGCTTTAAACAAAAAGGTAAGAAATGATACGTACAATCAGCCAGTTTTTCTACATTCAGCACTTCATTCAGCATTTCAGATACTGATAAAGCATACTTTGGGTAAACATTCTAAAGCATACCTACGCATGCGATTTCCAAATACATAGAAACCACTGACGAATGTAGTCGGTAAATGTTTGTACTGTGATATTTAAATTAAACGCTTTTTTCTTCCGTCTGCTTCAGATTGTAACACGTCGTTTATTTAAAATCAGACGAAAATGTTGTTTTATTATCTATGAAAATTTCAAAACTTTATATCCAACATATTTTTAGACGTTGAATTTTAAAATTATAAACGTCAGAAAATCGAGCAATTTTCAAAAATTCACCAAAAATTTATAAATTTAGCCACAATTTTCACATATGTTTCATTGTTTTTTTCACTTTATTCTATATGCAAACAGTAATATTCTGATATGTTTAGTTTCTTCGTTAAATAAAGATATGTGCAAAAAACATTTTAAACATCAAATAAAAAAATCTAAATGAATTTTGAAAAAAATCCCTTCACCACATTGCACTCACATCCACCGACAAATTATATACAAAATTTGAGCTCGATAGCTTATCAAGAAGTAGGTTAAAAATCGATGACGAAATTCCAACCACAATGAAACACTATGAGTGAACTTATAAACCATGTGTAACCATGAGTAAAAACTTATAAAAAGAGCAGTAGCGGCAGATTCGGTAGCTTGTGCTATCAATATTCAATAGTAGTAGAATGGCATTACTTATAATTCGGGGAAAAGACAAAAACAGATAAGAGAAAATTTATAATATAACAGATTAATCTGGAATATTTCTGTAATTCTACACTCCCCAGCAAAGAAAAAAAAAAGAAAAGGAAAGAAAAAAGAATACAAAACTATTTACTATGTCGAAGATGGATAACATTTTAAACTTCGAATAGTTAATTGAAATGATTTAAGATAACAAAAAGTTTAATTACTTACCCAATATATGTATCTCTGTCTCGGAAATTAAACATCGTGCAGCGGGCGGCCTAGAACATTTAAAAAAATTCTAATCTTTGTTTAATAAAAAGTATTAGAAACGTATCAGATGCATTTCTGTTTGTAAATAATGATCATAACAATAATGATAACACTAGACTTAAACCTTACTGATACTTCAAAAATATAGAAGGGAATGTCTTATATTTTGTTTTTAATTTTAACTAAAACACTTACCACAATATCTCCATATTCGATAGTCAAATCCTTATTTTCTACTGGATAGAACATCTATGGGGGAAAATATTTAAGTGCCTTATGAGTAAAGAATATTCAAATAAATTAAAACAAAATCATTTTGAGTTAGCACAGATTTATAGAAATGTCTCCTTGTTTAAAAAGAAATATAAAAAAATCAATGGATTATATAAATTACAAGGCATTCAGGAGAGAGAACCGTGAAACGAATTGCACATTTTCCAGGATTTGAATTAGGGATCTCCCAATTGCTAGCGAGATACGCTAACCTTCTACATAGTACTAAAAACACGCATGACGGCAATAGAGAAAGGAAAGAAACCGAATCTACCAAATTTTCAATCGGTCAAGTGTTTTTTATTCAGGCGCCACTGCAGAGACTATTAAACATTCAACAAAGAGAAAAGTAAAACTTTCTCAGTGCTCTCGCTGGGATTTGAATCACAATTCTTCCATTTGTCAACTAACGGTTTATACCTACCGCGTACGGAAAAATGGCATAGTTCCTTATAATTTCACTTACTTTTAGTTCTTTGAATTTTACTCGCAGTCATTAAATTGGTGAATAATATGTACGAAATAGCAAAAGCACCCTAACCCTCCTCCCCCCTCCCCAAAAAATAGCCAAAGGTAAAAGCTTTCAGAAATATGCAGTAATTATAGGTCTGTATAGTAAAAGAAATGCCTGCATTTATATATATAACAACTTCATAGTAAGGTAACAGGCATATACAGTAAAACAGCTTATATATGTCAAAAATTTACCTGAGGTTCTTGAGGACTGTGTTTTCCAATAAGATGCCATTTTCCACCTTTATCAATTTTGTAACCGGATACTACCTCTCCTGAAAATATAAGAAACATTGCAATGCAAAACCTATGTTACAGAAGGGTAATAAACATAATTATAGTTAAAAAAAGGGCAAAAATAAATATTAAAAAGAAAGAATGTGAAAGGTTTTACATTTTAACGCTTGCCCAAAAGGGGTTATTAAGATTTTTTTACGCTGAGCTTGTAGTTTACCAGTCTGCCGTTGCACTCACTCCTACCTACTCATTATTTTTTTGTCTTTTTAGCTTTATTAAACATCTTTTCTTCGCACTTAACGTCATATACAATTCAATAGCAAAATCGTTAAAAGTGGCATACATTTAGTATTCCCGACGCAGCGTTTAGTGTTGGCACACACTTTTTCGATTTTTTTTTATCAACTCTTACTATTACTTTCAGATTTTTCTCAGTTCATCAAATAAACATTCAGTTTTCCAACAAAGAAAAAAGCGTACGAAAGCGTACGAAACGTCTTCTTTGTCTTTCCATTATTAACGTTTTATGTGTTAGCTTCATTTATTAAATGTCACGGTCTTCGCTCTTACCGCATATAAAATTCAATTCAAAAGCAAAATCACAAGATATTTAAAAACAGCATATCTTTAGAATTTTCATCAGACAGACTCTCGCGCTGAAGATAAAAATGTTTTAATTCTTCAAATCATTGAAGTTATCAGTGAAAAGTTCATTAAGTTTTACAAAAGGTGAAAAAAACATAGTAAAAAAAGGTTAAAAAAATTTGAAAGCTTTTCAGATTTTATATTACACCCAAAAGAACTTTTTTTTTAACATTTTGTGTGTTACCTTTATTTATTAAATATCACGTTCTTCGCACTTAAATCACATAAAATTCAATTCAACGGCAATACCACAAATTATTTAAAAACAGCATATCTTTAGAATTTCCGTTATACAGTTTAGCGCGTTGGAAATAAAAATGATTTTTTTTTCGTACAGTGTTGGCAATGCTTATTTTGAAATCGCTGAGTTTGTTAAATAAAAATTCATTGAAGTTTTACAAACTATGAAATAGATTAAGATACAATAATACGCCGAACAAATATTAATTTAGAAGTCAAATAATAAAAAATCAGTGTTATATTTTCAAATTTTCACAGGACGAGTTTCGATAGTTTTACCGCACCATCATCTTCAGCTGCAAATGCTGAGGATTTCACATTCTTTTGCAGCTGAGGATGACGGTTCGGTAAAACCATCGAAACTAGTCCTGTGAAAATTTGAAAATATAACGCTGATTTTGTTGTTTGACTTCTAACTTAATATGAGATAGATAATAAAACAAATTCGAAATTCAAAATTCGAGAGCATATTTGGGTGAAGGATTACGTTATTCAAAATTTGATAGCTCTAGGTACCGTCGTTTTTTCACAACGCGAGAACGATACATATATTCATGCATGTTCTTCATTATTTATTTTCTTTAAATATAATACAGGGCGATAATATTTGGCGGCAACAATCTGAAAAATGATTCAGCTTTTTACAGTGAATCAACCCGAAATCCCGTTTCGAGACTAATAGCCCTTCTGAACTAACACTCCTTTGGGCTAAAAATGTATAGCAAAATTCATCGAAAATAATGAATATTTTAATTAGATAGATTATGAATTAAATGCACTTTATTATTCAAATCAGTCAGATTCAAAAGTAAGAAACGGATATTCTTAAGAAATGCATCAATTGTTTTCAAATAGCTTGGTTTGTTAATTTACAACGGACAGATTCAATTTGGAAGACAGATATCTTATATTTTGCCGAATGGCAACAGATTCGAATGAAAAGTAAAATGACGTATTTATATTCAGCTGACGCAAAATCGTGTTTCGAGACTTGTAGCCCCTTTTGGGCTAATAAAAATAAAGGCACTTTTGTAGTCGTAAACACGAATTTAAATACTTTTATGGCTAGGCGTACCGACGAAAGAGGAGTCCATCGATATAAACCCTTTGATAAAAAATGAGTAATAAAAGATTCTCTAGGATAAATATCAATCCAAACTTGCACACTTTTACATTTATTTATAAGGTTTAGATTAGCCTCAGTAAGAAATTCTTAATATTATTGATAAAAGTATTCTGGAACATATTGTAAGACGGATTTCAATGACGCTTATCATATTTCCTACTATATTTACTTTTACTAAATTTCTGCGATACGAATACTTACAAAATGAACTGAGCAGACTGATATTAAAAACAAAATCATATGTTTACAACTATCTTTCTTGAAAATTTTTATTATTTCTGATTTTTCAAGAAATCGTCAGAAATGAAGAAGAAATGCATCAAATAACCTGAAAATCAATAATCAGAAATGGTAAAAAAAAATATATATATATATATGTGTGTGTGTGTGTACGTGTTAAGTTAGGTATGTTGTAGACAATTATTAGCCAACGCAAAATAAATTAGTGCTATAAACATGCTTGTTTTAGAAGTTTTACAGTTCTGAAGACAGCAAGCAGCAGTAAGATGGGATCAGCAAAGCGGGAAAGCAAATGCGACGTTTCCAAGATAATATCTTAAATCTGAGTGATATAATTAAGGTTTGCAGTTTTTCTCCACTGGCTAACAAATGGTTCTGCTATTGGCTACTTGAATTTTAGTTTGCAAATAATCGGAAGCAGGTACTATTTTTAGAATAGAAAAGAGGAAATATCCAAATTAAAGTTCAAGAGAGAAGGTATCATTGAAAATTAAATTTAGGACTTACATTTATGCATTTTGTATCTAACGTATTTAAAGGCATGCTTTACATTTGTATTGTTAATATTTACATTTTTCTCACTAAATTTCTCAAATTTCTTTCGCTTGAAGCGACTGTGAAATGGTTTATCGCTCTTGGAGTAACATTTTTTTAATGGCTGGCACTAGCCATCTTAGACTTTGGTCACTACTAAGGCCAGAAGTAGTGGTCATTTTATTATGGAGGCACCTAATAGGCGACCACCGTTACTTCCTATGAAAAGCCAGACAATTTACACACATGCTTTCTTCGGGAGTCGAACCCGAGTTCTTCGGTATAGCAGTCAGAGTCACTAATCACTTTCCGGTTTAGGTGGCACTTAAAGTTACATAGTTTAATTAAATGAATATGGCAAAACAAGCAAAGGTGATCTGCTTGAATGTCTCCTTGGAACTCTTGTTAAGAGAAACTGTTTCACATTCATGTTATACATATGAAAAATATATACATGAGATATCTGCATGGGATACACACGAGATATTTACACGAGATATCTACATGACATCTATCTATATTAAGTATACAGCTACATAGATAGCTGCATAAGATATATACATGAGGGAAAAACCATTAACATGTCATTCATGTAATCAGTCCATTTGCCAGAAATCAAACACCACTATTTAACAATCTTATTCACTCGATCATTATAAGCCTAAGCTATAGATATTTTAAACAATAATATGCGCATTTTTAATATGGCATCCAAACACTGTCATACGAATATGGAATCAATAGGTTGCTGAAGGTCATACTAAACGGCATGATGCAATTTTAATACTGTTTTGAGGGGGGGGAGGCGGAGATTGCTTAGTTACTTACCCAAAAATACGCACACGTTGTTTCTTTCAGGTATGAACATCAGTTATTTTAAAAACTAAGTTTTGACTTTTGCTGTAGGTAGAAGCTCATGAAATGTATAACTGTGACATGAATATAATAATTATTAAAACTATTTAATTTTCGATTGAATATCTGTAATAAAATTGCACGGTTTTGAGAAATGAAATATTTTGTAGACCTGTATACAAACATTACTTATACATTAAAATATTTCAGGTATGAATATAAAACGTGATGTGAATTAATGTTAAGATGTAAATTTAGTAAGTCAATATTTGGAACAATTTCAGTCACTCTGAGACTTACCGAGAGCATGCGTGTGTGTCCGAAAAGCGAAAGGATGAATAACGACAGGCTCATTGATTCTACAAGCAGATTCGAAATGTTCTGGGGAAAAAGTATAATGAATTATTAAAATGAAACACATAAACATTCCATAACTTGCACACTCAGTACCAAAATTTATATAAATATAATTAAAAAGTAAAAGTATAATTATTTATGCATTTTTCAAAAATAATGTAATCGTGAAGAAATGAGATTACCAAACAATTTTAAAATTATTTGGATTTCTCAAGATTTGTCTGAAGAGCAGTTTTAAGTAATACACCAGTGTTCTAAGAAAAATAACGCCTAGTTGAAATGTACCTATGAATTGTAATTTTCAACGACATCTAAAGGAGCTAACATAGAATAAATGATTAGCATTCGAAAGCAATATGCATAATATACGTCAATACAGTTAGGATTCTATATGTTCACCTCTTGTTTGTATTGATGGCATTCCCTGTGACATTGAATTAAATAAGGTTTTAATGGTATCTATAAGAGATTAGCAATGTAAGCTTCATTAACTCGCGTAAAATGCTCATCAAGGGATTTTCAAGAGAACTCTCATAACGCATTACTCTTCACTCCACCATGCACCATGTATTTACAATGCAAACTAAATCAGGTAATTGAAACGGCAAGGCAGAAGTGAGACATAGTTAATTCTCAAGTAAGCTAGTGTTCTTGCTGCAATATGAAGAATGGCACTGCTCTGCTAGAAAGTTATTCAGTAGTGATGTTGCAAATATAGAAGTGCAGCTGGTCGTAGATTGTCAGTAATATATACAACTTCCGTTATAGTTACTTGAACAGTTACGAACGAAAGATGTTTTACCTGTGGCATTGCTTTCAAGATTGCTTTTCTCAAGATTTATTGACTCGAAAAGTTGGTGGATGTCATCCTACGAGTTAGTTTTCCATACGCGTTCCAAATGGCGAGTTAAATCATCGCGATCTAGGGACGGTCGAAGACGCCTACGAATCACAGCGCAAATGGGGAGAGATCTGGCGATCATACTTGGTAGGGAAGTGTTAGAGAAGTACGAAGGTAAGCAGTGAAAAAGTTGAAGAATCCTGTTGAAATATAAGCTCAAGGGTCCATGAAAGTAAGCACAACACCACAGGGCGTAGAATCTTCTTGACATACAGCTGTGGTGTAAAGGTGTCACAGATGACAGCCAAAGAGGTTCGAATCAAATGAAATGATACTCCGTACCATAACTTGTGGTTGTCGGGCTGTGTGGCGGACAACGGTCAAGTGAGTATTTCCTCCGCTAACCTGCACGTCTCCAGACACCTCTTCGCTGATCATCGGAGGTCAGGTCGAAACAGGACCCATCGCTGAAAACAACTCTACACCATTTCTTGAGATTTCAGGTCGAATGTGCCCTGAACCACTGAAAACGTGTCTGGCGGTGTGCAGTGATGAGAAGCAGTGACACAGTGGAGCTCCATGACTTCAGCCGGCGTCGCTGAGTTGCCTATCAACGGTCGTTACAGTCACTGCTGCGCTGGTCACACATCGGATCGTTAATAGGGACTGTAAGCGCCGATCGGGCGATCACTATGTCATCGTCCTCCATGGCCTACTATCTTTCTAACGCTCTGCATGGTCCCATAGTTCACCAATTTCTAGCAACACTGTCGAATGTACCATCGTTCCTGCTCAAAAGATTAACAATCTTCCGATTTGACCATCCTGCTTCGTTTAGTCCAGCTGAACTTCTTATCTTTGCATACGGAGCTCCGTTGCAATAGGCTGGAGATTCAGCTAGTCAATTACTGGCCGCCAAAAGTTAATCATTTCCATATTCTGTCGTAAGGATGGGCATAACGCAGTTTCATCCTATTCGGATAATTCCTTCTTTGTGCGTCGCTTCTTATGTGAAAGAGTGTACATGTTGCCAAATATTTCCTTAAGTGAAAGCAATATGACCTTTCTAATTATAAAAATATCCATTTCCATGCCTACCTTCTTCGCCAGCTCGAATGACTCCACTAGTTCCAAGGAGGTAAACCCCTGCAGCTTTCGTTACCCTAAATGAACACAAAAACAATTACATTAGCTTCATTCCAATACACTAGCTATTACAGTACAATGCATTATTTCAGTTTAGCACCCTTCCTTCCCTGTATTGTAACAATTACATTAGCTTCATTCCTATACACTAGCTATTACAGTACAATGCACTATTTCAGTTTAGCACCCTTCCTTCCCTGTATTGTCAGCCACTGAGCACAGGAAGGAAGCACAGAAAAACATTGAATTTTTTAACCCTATTACAGTACAGTACGCTATCTTACATTATAGTAGCTTGAAAGAAAATAAATTACTGCATTATATAAATAAGTACAATTATTTAAAGTTATTTAAATAGAGTTTTATTTCCTCTAGTTCAAACTTCAACAGCAAAACAGAAAAATTTAAGCATTGTTCTTCCATATCTATTTTTCTCGCTGTCAGAAAATTACCAGCCTGAAGCCGTGGCAATACTATGTATCTATATTCGGCATGATTCACGGCGATTTCTCAGTAAAACATAAGCTACAAACAAGAAGCTTGATAAATTTAGTTGCATGGAAATAGCTAAACAAAGGCATCAATAAATAAAAAAAAGATTGAATTATAAGGTATAAGATAATAAATTTTAGGCAATAAATATAGGAGAAAATCGTGACTAGAAATAATTCATACAATGTCATTCGAACTACTATAATGTTTTATTTATGATCTAACTTAAGAAAGAAGAAAGAAAAATGTAATTGCGATGTATCTGTAAAATAATTGTGTGCTTCTGTAGTATGATAGTTGTAAGAACCTTTCCAGAAAAGCCTGAAATGGGCAATAGCTGTAAGTACTTCAACTGGAAATTGTAAAATGGACAATAAAAGAAACGCTAGCTGTAACTTTGCAGATAAGCACTATTATACGAGATAATTATTTATAACTCTTATATTTTTCCCCATTACATTGTAGTATTGTGTGGCTCCAACTTGTCAGCAACCGTGGTAGTGACTGCTATGAACTGTAAATTTACACAAACACGTAAGAAGGGTTTAAAGCCCTTTTTATTCCACTTTAGAAATAACAGCTGCGTTCACTTGACGCTCACAAACTACGCCGACCCGGCGGTTTAACAAAAACAGAAATGTGAAACTAAAAATTAATGTCAGGATGAATAAACAACTAGATCAATACCTACGAGGCTCTGAAATCGTAACGAACCTAACCGCGTTCTAAAATACAGCTGAGATTCAGCGAGCTTACTGGTTAAGCAGTTGAAAGATTCAGCGAACTGCCGAGATAGGCACACAGGCCGAAACGCGCGGTTCTTAAATTTCTACCTAGCAACCTTCACGTTAGCGATTCAAGAAGCACACTTACAAACTCGTTTCCCTTCTATTTAAACTCAACTTACTTCTGCTAAAATTTGAATATACTGCTCCCTCTACTACAATTTACATACTCTGGCATTGGCAATTCTAGGGGAAAGTAAAGGCTTGACAGGAAAGATAGCTTAAAATAAATGTTAGTTAAAATAAATATAAACTACATATAAACTAGTATTCTCAAATAGTTAACATTATCTATATTCCTCATTAATCTTACTTGAAACTGCAAGGGGATCTGTGCTTAGTAATTGGCTGCGAGTATATCTCTTTGTAATGCCACCGGTTAAATAACTTTCCCTTTTAAACATTCTTAATTCTATAATTTTTGGAAGGGGGCTAAAACAAAAACTCGAGTTTAATGAAAATAATTTTTTTCTAAATTATACACGTGTGATATTTTTTATATTAAAAGCACAAGCTCAAAATGGAAATATTCTAGTCCTATTCAGCATAGTTGAAGAATGTTCCATCAAAATATTTCAGTACAAAGCTTTATTCTGTACAAAGCTTTATTCTTTACGCTTTATTCTGTAACGTTCTTTAGATTACGTTTAAAACTTTATGGTTGACAGTTGAATTTCTTTCTTTCATTGGGATTTTTTCTCCTTGGAACTTAAAAGTCAGACTTCTTTTCAAACAGTTTGTTAAAAATTATCTCATTTCCCTGAACGCACTTTCATGGTGTTTCCAGCTTGCAAGTGGAAGATCCATGCTTCGGACCAAATTCAACTGATTTTCACCTTCTCTTTCTTACCAAGCTATTACATTTTAGAAAGTTTACGTAACTATCAGCTTTATAAAGGTAGTTTTTCTTTTAAGCAGTGATTATTCATATATTCTAAGAAATTATAGGTTTGTTGAGATTTTATACAGTTCGAAGTTTTAGAATCTAAACTATTCACTATCATTTACCTTTCACTCATTAGGATTAATTAGAATTTATTTTTCAGGAATAACCTAGAATTTATCTTTAAAGAATGGCGTGTGTGAGTCGTTAAATAAATATACAATTCGAAAAGCTTGAAAGTCTGAAATATCGAGCTGCTATCATTTGCAAATAATAAATCGATATCCAAGGAAATGAATATCCATTTCCACTTTTTATCGCCGATCTTTCCATGTGAGAGATTAAAAGGTATGTGGAATTTCGTACCTGATGATTTCATCTGAAGGTTTAAAATGCTGCTTCAATTATAAAAACATCTAAGAAATTTATAAAATATTTATTATGAAAATGATGACATTCCCTATTCAATTCTGTCACAAGAATAAATAAATAACCATATTCTACTGACTTTTCCTATCTACTTGTATACTTTCATACACCATAAAATACAAATTCCTAAATCCATAAATACAGATAGATGACTTATCGCCCCGTCATATGCTAATGTACAACAAATACACACTCAGACGAAATTTAAAATGAACCGTTTTATTAACATGACGTCCAAGTGGTTTCATAAAACTAATAGCAATACCAGACAATCAAATCCCCGCAGCTTGCAGGAAATTCAGAACATATGTTCAAGTCAAATTAAAATATTAAATTCAAGCAACATCTGCCCAAGTATGCCTTGGCTCAGATCTTAGCATCTTCATGAAGTAATTACGGATAGCGAAGCTAAATTTGATTAAGCAATACAATCGATCGTAGAAAGATTAAAAGAGTAAAAGGTTACTAAAGCTTTTCCACGAACTTGACAATTGGTTAATAGAACCCTTCGGAAAAGAATAACAATATATTTTATCAGATGAGCATTTAAGTTTTGTATCAGTTGTCAAACTAAAGCTAGGAAACTTCTAGCTTTAAGTAGTAAAAGCTTTCAGTTGAAGTCCACTACACAACAAGTTTTAAAACACAATCAAAATACTAAATAGGAATACCTTATTTTTTAAATGATTTACTATTTACGTTAGAAGTAGAAGGAAATTACAAAATTACATGTTCTTTTGTTTCAAAATTGCTAAATATGCTTTCTACTTATAAGAGACAACATTCGATTTGATGGAAATTCTTTAGTATTCTAGATACGTTACATTTCTAAACTGTAAATTGAAACCCTAACGACATCAGTATTTTTACCTAGCCCATCTGATAAACCATTACATTCACATAGCTCTAAAGTCTTTAAAATTCTTAATTGAGCTCATTCAAAACTTTAGTCCGAGTAATCGTAATCATGCCTTCTTTGGATTGTGCAATCAATTCATGTGAAGGACTAAGTAGCGTTATAACCTCAAATTTCTCGAATAATAAATTCAAATATAAGATATTCATTCACTGGCTTTTCGTATAACCGTCCAATAATCATTGCATCTAAATAGCATAAGAAATCTTCCAATTTTATTTCACTCCCCATTAACTAATATGAGGCAGAATTGGACATTGATTAAGCATTGTTTGGATACAATGCACTTACTTCATGTGAATGCTAGGTTCTTTCCCTTTGTAATAAATAGTTAAATGCGCAATGCAACTATTCACCGTTCTTCATTCTGTTTAGCAAATAACCTGAAAAATTCTTTGCTTCATTAACAGTAAATTTGAGATCAAAACATTCAGCTTCCCATTTTAGACTGACTAATCAATGTGTTTGGAAAGATGGAAAGTTTCTTTTCGTTTATACTTAAAAATGCGGTAACTAATAAAAGCTCGATGTAGTAATTCACAAGAACGTCTAACCAACATAGGAAGAATTTCATGCACGATTGTTAAGTAATTTATCATTTCCTTTCCTATTTTTTCCTAGCTTTCTTTCTTAAGTATGTCACAACTGTGATCAATTACACGATCAATCCAGTCTCTCAGTTGCAATCGATCAATCATATGCACCATCGACAATCAGCTTATTTTTTTTCAAACGAGAAGTTAATCTCTCCTTAAATTCAGAAACCCTTAGAAATCGTTGTATGAACATACGTGTTCCACATTTTAGCCTCGTGTTTTGTGTTTCATATATAACCTAAGAAAGCTAGCCAGTAAAGCTTCTGGCCATTACGTAAACAGCAGCTGATACCAAGGCATTTTAGTGGAAATATTTTGAAGAAATGAAGCAATCTGATTTAAGTTCGAGATCGAAATAATCTAAGGCTGTCTTTCTTTTTTTTTTACACAAGAAGCTCAGTTTTATTGGATTGCTAGAATACTCAAAAGCGCATTAGAATTTGTTGCTTGATATACGTGCACAATTGCTTTATAGAGAAAAATATTATAAGATTCCGTGAAGACCGTTTTCACCAAATAAAATTCACTACGGCTCTCGTTCTGGAAAACTCTTGCCGTCACACTAATCTTGATCTAAGCTAGAACGTCAAGTAACACTCAAGAATAAATTAAAATTATTATATTTTGTGCTACAGTTCCTATACATAAAAATAACAGCAGTTATCTGAGGTTATTTATAGGGAATACAGTCAATCCACATACTTATACTATATTTTTACAAATATTTACACTATTTATACGAAATAAAATAATGTACCTCAAACTAAATGATAACAATTCTATGAAATTATTCACTGATCTTTTACAGCAGCTCAGAGAGAGCAGTTAACGCATGGCAGCAGAGAGTCTTACATTCTGGTGAAGGCCAACGAAAAATACAAAAAGACAGTATTAATGTACAAATTACTCTATTTATTTAACTACACTGGCTTTCAAAAGTAAAGGAACAACATGTTTTTCAAAGCTCACCAATACAAAAGTGTCAGTAACGTTTAAATTCACAGTTCATATGTATGACAGTAAGTTTAAGAAAATACATGCAAAAACAATAGCTACCACTTTCATTTTATAGAAATGAAACCATTACAAAAATGTCAGTAACGTTTAAATTCGCAGTTCATATGCATGACAAAAAGTTTAAGAAAATATATGCAAAAACAATACACTTTCATTTTATAGAAATTAATACTTATGTAGGAGTTGGAGAAAAAAATACAAAAATTGTAGTTTTTGTTCACGAGTTTTGATCTTCAGTTGTTATTATAGTTTCGTGAACAATATCCAGGAGAAGTCGTTTGCCCGATTCGTTGAGGTGGCGGGTGATCGGATGGGTGGAATGGGAATTCACAAGCTGAAAATGTTGCTAGACGTCTCATTATCTCTCGTAGTGTGGTCTACCGACTATCTAATCAGTTTGAATCCATCGATTCTATGTCTAGAAGACATGTTTCAGGCAGATTCTAGAGTTACAACACCTACGTGAGACCATTATTTAACTCTTTCGGCCCGACGTAGGAATAACATTTCTGTGCTTCAACTCATGGAAGATCATTTAGTGGCAACTGGAACAAGAATCTCAGCTACTACGATGCGCAGACGCCTGCACAGTATAAATCTGTATGCAAGACGACTTGTTGCTTGTGTACCCGAGGACACAGAGGCGCCCGTTTATTTTGAGCAAGAAAACACGTCTCCTGGACCTGTCAACAACGTTTTCTTCACAGAAGAGTGAAGGTTCACATTGGAGAGTTATTTAGATCGTCAGCTGATCTGAAGGAACAACGCACCATATACAACCAATCCCACATTGTGGAAAGACATAGTTACAGAAGTGATGGAATAATGTTTTGGGCTGGGATATCTCTCAGTGGTCACACTGACCTGCATGTGTTCCATGCAGGAGCTTTGACCGGGGGTAGATATCGAGACGAGATCCTTGATGAATATATCCGCCCATATGCCGCTGCTATTGGTCCTGGATTTCTTCTGATAGATGACAATGCGCGACCACACTGAACTCGGGTTACTGAAGAATATCTTGAGGGCCACGGTATGGAGCGGGTAAACTGGCCAACTCAATCCCCAGACCTGAATCCGATAGAACATTTTTGGGACTACTTTGGGAGACAGGTTCTGCTTTAGGTCCTCCTCCGAGGTCGTTAGATGAGCTCGAACAAGGATTACTCCGGGTCTGATCCTTGCTTCCTATTTCACTGATCGACAACTTAATTGACAGCATGGAACATCGCTGCCGCCGAAGTATTGCAGCTAAGGGTATACACATTCCTTATTAACACTTATTTTTGTAATGTTACCATCCCATTGTTCCTCGAAAAACTGTGATACACTGTTTCACCAAGACTGGATTTCTCTGCCATGAGTGCAATTTTTTATTGTATTTCATATTTGTGCTGAACTTTAGAAACATTCTCTGTCACATATATTAAAAAACTGTTAAGTAAACATGTCCAGTAAATTTCTTGTTTCTATGTTGCTTTATTCTCAAATTAGACAGAAAAAACATGCTGTTTCTTAACTTTTGGAGGGCAGTGTATTTATTTTAACGTAATCTCGCATATTAAACGTTGAAAAAGTATATGTCATTGTGGCCGTGTAAAAGACAAAAGACTGATAGTTTAAACTAAAAGCTATATTTACGTGCAAAATGCGCATAATAGTTGTCAAGCGAAAAAATATTTTTAAGTGTCAGTTATAATCTGCCGAGCTATTTAGAGCAGTGCTTACAAAATAGCTCGGGAAGATGAGGAATAGTTTTGGATTTAACTTTAGAACACTTTTTGAAACCAGACATTAAAGGCCAATAGCTTTCAACAAACAAATTCTTCCCACAAATGTACCAAATATTTATAGCAAGTAGTATAGGTATTACAAGCAGATCACAAAAGCGTTTCTCAATCTGTGATCAGCGGACTACTAGAGGTCTTCGAAGCCTGACCTTGTGGTCTTTCTAGGTTTCCAAAAAAAAGCGTAAAACAATAAAATTCAAATTAGGTGTGTATACCATACTATAGCTGAAAATCTCAGAGTTTGGAAATTACGCATGGCAATCGTCCATCCTTTTTTCTCCCATGACTGATATTTTAATAAATTTATAACCGATTATCTTACCTACAGATATCTCAATCTAGTTTTAGAAAAAAAAAAGATTTAAAGCACTTTGGTATTTCTTACCAGCATGCATCCAAACACAAAATAGCTATACAGGGCATCGGCAGAATCCACGCATCTCATTAATGTGATTTTACAAATACTTATTTAATATCTAGTTAATAAGATGACGATTATCCAAACTTTAATAACAATGAATTATTAAAAGCAAATAAAAATTTTCTACTATTAGCTTAAAGAAAAATTAATTAATTTTCATTATTTGCATTTTAGAAATATAGCTAATAATGGTACTAACATATGCGAAAAAATTTGCTTTCGAAGGGGAATAAGTAAAGTTGTCCGAGAGCATTTTAATTTTCTAAACTGGTCCCCACTTAAAAAAAGTTTGAGACACGCTGATTACAACAATAAAAACTTTCCTAGAAAAAGCGGGAAAACGCTCATACACATTTTTAAACCGGGATATTTTAAGCACGCTAATGGAAATTATAATACTTAGAACTCCCAAACTTCGAAGAAAGCAGACAATAATAAAGAGACAACACAATAGGAAGCATCTACGTTGACACAACAAATTCATAGCTTCGTCATAAAGGGATGGTCTGTGAGATACATCGTGCAAATTATATCGAAAAGCCGTTATTCTGTTGATTAGTTTAGCCTAAACTTTATACTCCACAACTGTTTTAGTTTGAGTAATATTATATCGTATTTCCTTGCGTATTTCTCCTCCTAGGAATTTAGAATTAGATTCAGAAAATTTCAAAAACTTTAGCACTTTTTTAGTTTTTCCCTTCCGTTGTTGTACATACTAGTTTCCCTTACAAGGGCTAGCTTATTGGTAAATTGTATTCCCTTGATTATTTTTATTTATATTGAATGAATAGAGTCATTAGGGATTTTTCAACGCAGGAACGTACAAAACGTGCCCCCGAGATTCGAACTCCGAACCTCCCAAATACGCATCGAGCTGCTTCCAGTTACACACTACAAAGACATGCGGAGAGAAGTCAGAAAATACCTTATAAGTATATTCAATTTGTTTTTTGCATTTTTGTGTTAGCATTTCATCCATTTTATTTTCCATTGCATTTATTGTTTGAAACGTATTTTGTGTAGGTTCTTCGCTAAGCTACGCAGACTTTGCATGTTTTTTTTCACACTTAAGAAACTTCCCGGGCGTGTGATTTCACCTTACCTCTGTTATTTACGTTCCATCTGATTGGAGCTTTATGGACTGCTGAAGCGTTTGATCTTTCGAAATGCAGATCTTCTGTTTGTAAGAAATAGCCCGGCAAATTTCGCAAAAATACTGGAGTACGGCATTCTTGAGAAAGACGGATTATTTAGGCGATACGCTACTCATTTGCTGCATACTACGGTGAACAATCAGGCTGACCAATGAGAAAGTAGAAATTCCCAGTGCTTTTACTATATATTGTGTCTTTGCAAATGCGTGAATTCTGAGAGGCAACCAGCATGGACAGTCTCCAGGCCTGTCAGTCTTCAATTTAGAAGTTAAGCGCTTCAATCTGTTCTCTACTGGTCCGATATTCTCTCTTATGGAGAATTTTTTCTACGGTCGCATCACAGGTCAAGCCCTAATGGGACACTCTCAATAACTGGCAAGAATAGGGAAACTATCACCTGCTGCAGGCCACGACCACGTATCAAAATATCAAATTACAAATTACTCGCGTAATTTTCTCCTTTCGATTTCCGAGCGCCTCTTTCGATATTTTCGATTTTCGATTTAAAATTAGTTAAAAATAAGAGAAAAATACGAGAGGAAATACGGTAGTTCAATTTTTTTTTTTTTTTTTTTTTTTTTTTTTGCAGCGTTTCCTGCTTGTACACAGTGTCACAGTGTTCTCCTAGCAGTATTAACAGCTGTAGCAAAGTTTCAAAGTTTCATGCTACGCTACTATTTTGAATAAGCTCGTTATAGATCTAGATAAAACCTTCAGTTTTTACAAAGGGGGAGTTAGAATTCAGGCCGATAAAATGTTGAGCTTATTAATGGTTTTGATTAACAAAGTTTTCGAGTGGATAAGATACCATGGTACTATTACTTAAATCAGCGACTATCCTTTTATACTAATTGTTCTTTTTGTGTTCTGAGATCTATTTGTGTAGAAGAAGAAATCAGAAGCTGTACAGATTTCAAACTGTACCCACTTGAAAATAAATTAAAAAATTAGAACTCAATTCAGCAAATAACTTTACAATTAGAGTAAAAATCAATAACTAAGTACAAAATAAAAAGAAAATCAAGACAGAGAATATTTTTAAAACGAAAACTAATCCCAATTAATAAACGTTTTGAATACATACCGAAGCTATAAAATTCGTAATTGCAACTATTTAAATTTTTAATTTATAATCGCTTTATCGGCTCTGTTTAAAAATATCCACAAAATAAAATTTATTTAAATATTTACAAAAGTTTATAGGATTTAGGAAAAAAGTTAATTAAACACTAAATACTTACTTATCACTAGTCCCAGGTAGTAGGGAAAGAATTATTCCAGAATTATCCGTTTCCCCATCTAAAATGAACAGAAATTTTAGTTGGAAGAAAGATCAAGATAACTTGACATTCAGTACACATGGGAGATGCTTCTTCCCATTCGTTTAAACCATACACACATTCAATTTATATTCACTAAAATATTTCATTTCACTGCGCTTGGTGTTAAATTAAAATGTTTCTATTGAACTGGTTACATATTTCTTGTGCAATGAAACTGAAATTATTGCGAGTTTATTCGCAGCAGATTTAACAACGAATTTGGTCAGGAGATAATTAGCCAGGAGTTGGCGTACGAAACGAACTAAAGTCTCTTCAAATACAATGCTGTATATAATTTTGAAGCCTAAGATTTGCTTATTTTCTAAACATCTTAAGCTCTGAAGATGTATTGGTAACAAAACAAATTAGATTCATTGTAGCTCTAAGAAGCTTCTGTTATTTTCTAGTCAGATAATGAAAAAGTTTTTCTGGGCCACCAAAACAATTTTATAAATCGGTCATTCTGTTATTTCCTTTTTTTTTTTTTTTTTTTTGACTTTTGATTAAAACGGTTAAACATTTACAAAATGCAAAGTATGAGTCTTGAAATTAATCATGTTAAAATATCTAGCAAGTGTTTATATTTATCATTTACATTGTAAGTGTTGCATCCAACAGCAATTTCAGTCTTAAAGATAATTAAGTTAACCGTTACATGAAGATAACAATCACTAAAGTTATTCGAACAACCGATTATGTAGATATTCCAGATACTTCAAGTAAAATAAAGAGAAATGCATGATCACATAAACACTTTTTCTGTCATTATCGGTAAAACAGAATCAAAAAACCAATCTTTCAAATTGATTCTTGGCCAGACATTCCTCATTCATAATGTCGACTTACATAGATAGAATCAAAAGACAGTTGCTTGGCAGTCTACCCCTCTGCTCAAAACGTTCGCGAAAAATTCCCCACACAAGTGTTAAACTTGCAATAATTGAATATAGCAGCAGATCGGTGTTATTCTCTAAGAAAATAATATACGAAGTGTTCTCATCCGTGGTAGCATATTCGTGTGACAATAAAAAAGGTGTTAAAGCATCTTCCGGCCATCTTTAATCTGTTGTTCTGTTTTATGAAGATGATTCTACGAAGTCAACACTTTCTGTAAATTGAAGCTATCCAAGATGACTCGATAACCATTCTATGACTGATACCAAAAGAAGCATTCTGGAAGACTTCCCAGAAGTGCTGGAGTAAGTGAACCGTTAGATATGTATTTCCAAATGAATAAACAATAAGTTTGCAACAAAAAATATGTTTGACGCCAACAACTACTTTCTTTAATGAAAGCTTGGATCATCTTTAATTAATACAATTTTGGAAGTTTTAAATTTATTTTACGCTTACATTCTCCTATGCATGTGATTTACTATAGATTCATAACATAACAAAATACGCACCAAGTGGGAGCTAATTCAACGTATATATACTTTGATATTAAGTAATATTAGTTGAGATTTTAATGCTGACGACTGTGGCTATAGCACATTGAAATAAATCCTACCAAAACTCACATCACAGACGGATTTAACCAAACAACGATCAAAAATGGTCCGTGAAGGGCCTTGCATTAAAAATTATTTTTATCTGTATTATTTTTTTTAAAATACTGTTACTGACTGAAATATTTCAATCTTAGAGATCGATTAAAAGATAGACTTTTCCTTTTTTTCCCAGTTAACACGATAAGAAATGTCGAAAAGACAGTGAAAAAAAATCTTTCAATGTAATTCAGGCTAGAAAATCAAAATACTATTTATGAAAATATGTTTCACAAGTTGTCTCATATGACATCTTTTTAGACAAAAGTACATAAACAGTTTTTAATTTAAAGTACTTAGTTTTCAAAATTGCCATATTACACATTTTTCTATCTAATCTACATGAAATTTGAAAATAAAGCGTCTTTTATATAGAAAAAAATTTTAGTAGGCTTTAATATAAATAAAAATACCCAAACAAGAATTTTTACTTACTTAAAAATTTATCCACATTAGCGTAATGAACTTGGAGCACTAAATAACTAATTCCAGTGTTTTTTCCAACTTTAAAGCCAACACCTGCGGAAAAACAGGATAATTTCAGAAATAAAATAACTTTAAAATAAATAAAAATATAAGCCAGTAAGTTGTAAATATGTTATGATTTGAATTTTCATCACTTAATGATATCAGACATTTGTTTCAGAGGGTGATATGACTGGAGTGAATCTGATTGCAGATTTTTTTCGACCTCTATAAAACACCTGAACCCAAAAAAATGTTTATCATTATTCAATTCTTTACGAAAAATTCTAATACCACATATCTTAATATTTGCTTATCTACCTTTATTTCTCATCACGCCCAAGAGCTTTAAACTTTTCCATTCATTTACAGGTATAGAACATAGGTGTACCTACTTTCGATGCTACTTAGTATCAGGCTACTTATTATACCTCTATGACACTTTTTTTTTTTTTTTTGCTAATAATGTCTTTATTTATAACTGCATGAAAGCCCTCTCCTTCTGCTATTTCAACAACAAAATAAACAAACAAACAAAAATCTCAGGTTTCGAATTTTATTAGCCGATCTTTCTTCCCTTTTCGGAAGCAGATAATGGTTTTTTGAAAGATGAAGATGATTCTGAAAAATATTTTTATCTCTCTGCCATTTAATAAATTCGAAAATTCCTCTTCCAAAAAGATGCAGCAATATTTCATCACATAAAATTAATATTAGTTTTAAAATGTACTTAATTACAAGAAAAATATCCAACAATATGAGAAGACCTCGTAAGTAATATTTTGAGATAATTAAATGTGTTAGAAGACAAACCGCATAACAGAAATTTTATTTCATAAGAATATTTGTTTATGACAGCCTACATTACAAGTTATCGCTCTCGCCTCTTTTAGCATGCCTTTGTGGTGAGATGGTCATCACGCTCGGCGCGTATTCGAGAGGACCAAGGTTCGAGCCCCGGCGAGGGCATTGCTCATTTTTCATATCTCCTGCTTCGAAATAACCTAATGTCTCTACAACATACGTGTTAAGCTGAAATAAAAACGAGTCAAACAGCAAAATTTTTTAAACACATTGAAAAAAGCCTATTCCGAGAAGTCTGTTCTTTTAAGTAGGGGGATTTTACGTTTTAAAGAAATAGAAAGTACTGTTACTTGAATAAAGTATTTGTTGCAGGTCTCTTGTGGGAACACTTTGGTGAAATAAATGCACAGTTACGTCTTGAAATCTTTTCTTTATTAGATAAATTAATGTATAAGTTTCCACATAATGATAATTTACGATGAAATAGTATATCATAGCAAGATTTTTCTTACTCAACCATTTGCTTTTTCTGATTTTATATATTCGTTTTAAATATCTGACTTAATGTTCTGCACGTTGAATTCCTGGATATCTAGTTCTTAAATTAATAGGCGAATTCCAACTGTGTGGCTTAAAATTATTTTAACCATTTAGATAGCAATTTTTTAGAAGTTTCTATATTCACATTTTTTATAATTTTTTAAATATTCTTTTAACTTTTTGAAACTCTAATGATAACCTCTTAGAGGTACACGACGATAAATTGAACTTTTTACACTGTAATTTAACTATTTATTTAATTTTTTTCTGTATTTTGTTCTAATGATGACCCTTAAATGTTAAATATACTCTTATTAGATTGAAGCCTAGAGCCCATGCATAATGTTTCTAACTACTGAGGCCCTGTTGTTTCTGCCTTGATGAAAACCCTTTCATTTGGATTCAAAGGTTATTAAATTTCGATTTTGCCAATTTTGAAAATAACACTTTGGTCTCGGTTTTCCTCCAATTATGCTTTGTGAAGAATGTAATGATTTGTATCATGCAAGATTCTAATTTAAACTGTAGGATTTCTGATAAAGCTGAGTTATTTATACACAAAATATGTCCTAACAAAAACGCCGGATGTAATATGTTCAGTAAAATACTTTGTTTTTAGAAAATGGAAACTATTTTAAGCATGAAAACAATGTCTGGCATATGTCCTTCACTTACTCTGCAACATTGCTCTTTTTCGATGAAATTCGTAAATCACTTCTTTCAAATATCTGACTATTGAGATTGCTAACGACACATTGAATTGCCTCTTTACTTTCGTTGTCAATCTTTCTAAGATTTCTATTATTCTAAGTTGGGATTTTTTCGGACTAGTGAAAAACATAGTCACGTACAACAGCGACGTTTTCTACAGACCGGCTGTATCCAGAGCGTGGTGATTTAATTTCTGCTGTCGAATATGGGTTCTCAAATTTCTTTAACAATCTGCGAAATGTTGGTAAGATGCACTATAAGATGTTTCTCTCGCTTTCTTGGCATGCCTTCGTGGTGTGGTAGTCTGCACGCTAAGCGCGTATTCCAGAGGTGCGTAGTTCGATTCCCGGCGAAAGCGTTTGCTCATTTTTTATCTTTCCCGCTTTAAAAATAACCTAATATCTCTACGGTACTTTCACATCAAAGATTGCACGAAGTTTCCAAATCATCTGAGCATAACACCTGCCATTCTTATAATGAGATTCCACAATCAAATTTTGCTGTTCCTTTATGTGACGCTCCCTGTCAACTAAGCTGCTGCGAATTGAACTAACAGTAAAAAAAATGCCAGTGCTGCTAGATAAAATCAAGCTCTATATTTTTAAATTGGAACATTTGCCTGTTTTATGTACGCAGAAATATTTTCCATTTTCTAAAATTAAAGTATTTTTTGGTGCGGGGCATCGTACATATCAGAGAAAACTGAGAAGTTATTTTCCCAATTTTCGAAAACTGCTTTTATAGTAAAGCATTAACTATTGTTTGCAGCATCAAGAAGAGCTCATGTTACGTCAGTTTTTGCATATTATTTATGAAAGAATAAATTTGATTTCTGGATCGAAATATTTATATTTCTTCAGTTTTTTAGACTTAAAATTATAAAAAAGTTAAAGCAGTCAGCAATAATATAAAGTTATTGTTCATTACCTCACGTGCAGTTAGAGTGAAAAAAATACAGTTCTTACCTTCGGGTAGCGTGAGGGGTGGCGCATCTTTGGCCCAGGCGTAGATGATTTGGGATCCGCTGGCACAGGTCGGCCCTCTTAAGTAACCAGACTGTTGACCGCTCATCTCTCCACAGTCCCAGACCAGCCTAGGGCTGTCTCGCTGCCTCTGTCCAGGTATACTGCAACCATAGATCAGTATGTGGTGTGCCGTATGCATCGATGCATTTGGTTTGAATTCCACTGCGTTCAAATAGGAAAGGACTTGAAATATCATTCGATACGTCAAAAAATATTATGTAACATTATGGCAATATAATGAAAAGGCAATTAATGTATTATCATTATTTCTTCCCGTGAAATGAAAAACTGTAAAGTCTTTTACATCACCATGATATCTTTAGTTTTAAAGGCAATGTGCTAATGACAAATATCGTTTTGTTTAAGTTGAACTAAATTATAAAACACCATTTTTTTGACATACTGCTAATCATTTGTTGTACTAGAACTCCCTATATTGCTTTATTCTTCATTTGATCAAAGTTTACAGTTTAAAAGTTGAGAAAAATTCTAGAGTCCTTTGAGATGGTTGAAATTTCGACAAATAGAAAGGTCACATTCATTTTGGATTAAAAATTACAGACACAAAACATTCCGCCAACTTATACAATACAGAATCATTTCCAAGGTTGTTGTTATACTATACTGAATTCAGTGTTATAGAAAAACAAAGATAACTGCATTGTCCCATATGTTTTTCTGGGTATCCATTTAATAGGTATCTAACGCATTTTAAAAGTTTGAATTTTTGTTGTGGTATTTAATACAAATGGTTTATCTCACGTTTCAAGTCGAAAACAAAGTGATAGGAGTAAAGTTTGAAAGGCAAGCTGCTGTTTTACTGATGCTAATGTGTACAGTACGCTACTTTTCCTAGTCACATACAAAGTTCCTAGTCACATACAAATGATATTCATACACTTTAGAGTGGTTTTGATGAAGAGTTTTCTAGCTACAGAAAATGAGAATTATTTGAATTGCGAAATATCGCCTGCTTATTTTAAATTTATTCTTCTTTCAAAATGTTGCATGTAAATAAGTTGTGGATTGAAAAATATGGTTTTGCGCTTTCCGAAGAGAAGTATTCCTAATTCGAAAACGTTGTGGAATATACTGAATTAAAATATGGTTGTGAAATGCATGGTGTTTCGATTAATAAGCAACTCATTAATCGGAAAATTAAAAACCGCAATCAATACTTCTACATGGAACGACGACTCCAAACGTATAACCAAAAAGGATACGTGCTATTTCTAATAGTTCTATAGTTAAATCGTTGCTTATAAGATAAAATCCACCTCAAATCAATTGCAAGGTCTTTAAATGCATCTGTAGCGACAATAAATAAAATAATATAAAGAAATTTACAACTTAAAAAAGCTTAAAAACATAATATTCAGCAGCTTTTAATGTGGCTCGACGCAGAAGAAGTGGAAACCTGTATTAAGATTATATAGCAGGAGATAAATGAAAATTACATTAAAACCCTTGATGAAGCATGGTTTACCTAAATGATTGTAATAAAAAAAAAAGGTTTATTACCGAATACGAGGAGAAAAATTGTACAAAACTAGTTCCGGCAATAGAAAGAAATTTACAACAAGGGGCTTATGAATGTCGCAGGATTCCCTCACAATGGGAAATTAAAAATGAGAAGAGGAGGGAATTTTAAAATCAACTCAACGTATTATCAAGAGAAAGCTTAACGTCTAATCTTAAAGAAGAAATTCCGTTTCTTTATTCCAATTATTTTCAAAGAACGGAACTACATAGATATAAAGCAACAAATCATACTTCAAAAGTACCACTGCATTCCTTGAAAAAAATGAAGACTGCTACAGGTATCGCATTATATCTTTTTAACGTATTCTTGCAAACTTCCCTGCCGTGTCATCTTTGGATTATTGTGCCCCTGGTGTTTTTGAACACGGCTGTTTCAAAGCGCAAACCCATCACGATTGATGGGCTCTGAAAAATACTAGAAGAGGAATGGAAATTTTACGGATAGCCATTCTATCATGAAAATCCCTATGCATACTTATAGTCCAGAAAAAGGCTATCAGAGTGAACATTTAAAAAATACTCTTTACATTTTAAACATTAATTACACGAACAAGAAATCGTTCTAAAGAAGTGTAAACATACTTTGTGGTGAAGTGCCTCTAATAATCGGGGTTGTATTATACTTTTATCAAAATACGCAGCGGAAATATATACATTTTTACTGAACTTAGAGCATTTAAAGCAATTTATAAATAAGTAGTACATGATATAGGTTGCAATAACTCTTTAGTGGAAAACAAATACTGATTAATAAGAATATAATATTTTAAATGGTTAAATTTAAATTTACTGACAAATATTTTATTTAAATTTCTTTATTCTAATTAAAACTAGAATAAAGAGGAATATATTATTAGAATACACTGAAGTGACAAAAGTCATGGGATACCTCCTAATATTTTGTCGGTCCTCCTTTTACCCGGCGAAGTGCAGCAACTCGACGTGGCATGGACTCAACAAGTCGTTGGAAGTCCCCTGCAGGAATTGAGCCATGCTGCCTCTATAGACGTCCATAATTGTGAAAGTGTTGACGGTGCAGGGTTTTTGGCACGAACTGACCTCTCGATGATGTCCCATAAATGTTCGATGGAATTCATGTCGGGCGATCTAGGTGGCCAGATCATTCGCTGGAATTGTCCAGAATGTTCTTCTAACCAATCGCGAACAATTGTGGCCCGTTGACATGGCGCATTGTCATCCATAAAAATCCCATCCTTGTTTGAGTACGTGAAGTCCATGAATGGCTGTAAGTGATCTCCAAGTAGCTGAAGGTATCCCTTTCCAGTCAATAATCGGTTCAGTTGCACCAAGGGACCGAGTCCATGCCATGTAAAAACAGCCCAGACCATTATGGAACCACCACCAGCTTGAACAGTGCCTTGTTGACAACTTGGGTCCATGGCTTCGTGGGGTCTGCGCCACAGTCGAACCCTACTATCAGCTCTTACCAACTGAAATCGTGACTCATCTGACCAAGCCACGGTTTTCCATTCGTTTAGGGACCAACCGATATGCTCACGAGCCCACGAGAGTCGCTGCAGGCAATGTCGTGCTGTCAGTAAAGGCACTCAAGTCAGTCTTCTGCTGGCATAGCCCAAGGAAGACAAATTTCGCGCACTGTCCTATCGGACCCGTCCCTCGTACGTCCCACATTGATTTCTGCGGTTATTTGACGCAGTGTCGCTTGTCTGTGAACATTGACAACTCTACGCATACGTCGCTGGTCTCGGTCGTTAAGTGCAGGTGGTCGGCCACTGCGCTGTCCATGGTGGGATGTTATGCCTGGAATTAGATACTCTCGGCACACTCTTGACACTGTGGATCTCGGAATGTTGAATTCCCTAACGATTTCCGAAATGAAACGACCCATGCGTCTAGCTCCAACTACCATTCCGCGTTCAAAGTCTGTTAATTCTCGTCGTGCGGCCATAATCACGTCAAAGCCTCTTCACATGAATAACTTGAACACAAATGAAAGCCCTGCCAAAGCACTTCGCATTTATACATTTTCTACGCGATACTACTGCCATCTGTATATTTGCATATTGCTATCCCATGACTTCTGTCACTTCAGTGTATATTACTTTAAACTGGAGTTTCAAAACTGCATAGCTACATCGATTATCGGTTAAATGAAACCACTTTCCCTGTAGTGTGAATGGATAATTCCATTGCTAATGTTTTAATTAAAGTTTCTGATGTATCGAAAGGTATATACTATTTTTCATTCAACTAACTAAATGACAATTATTCAAACAGCTTTGGCAATACTGAATTGTGTTTCGAGATTGTTCGTAGTCGAAAAGGTTCTCACTCAGAAATAAAGAAAATAATATAGTATTTTAGAACTGTTTAAATTAGTACATCAGATTTATTTTTTGAACAAACACACAAGCCTGAAAAATATAATTTCTCTCCATGCAGAACCATCATAATAATTATATGATTTAAAATTTGAATTCCAATGAAAAAAACTCTCAAAGAAATTTTACTATACTTTAACTACGTCTTTGCTCTAGCATGGAGCAGTTAATAGCGGTGGATGCAGTACAAGGTTATATTCAAGGTTTTGTCTACTGACCTTGGTTACACTCATATGATATATGAAGCTTAGTTTACAACTTTACAGCTGTGTGAATGATGACCTAGGAAAGAACTAACCTACATTCAGGGAAGAAAAGGAAATATAAAATCCAATATGTCACAGCAAACTTCTTTGATTGGTTCAGTACCCTTTGAAAGACTATAGTAGCTCACATTTGTGTTCAGACAATTATGGTTTTTCAACTTTATTTTCGTTCTGGCATGCCTGACTAATTTATTCGTGTAAGAATGTTTCTTTTGTTTCATTCCTCCGTAATAATTGCTTTTAGTAGAATTTTCGATAAGATGCCATGTTTTGTTATTGTTTCCTCTAACTAGCTATACATGATTAACAGGATTTAAGTCTGAAGAATATGGAAAGATATGGGTAATTTAAAAACAATAATCTAATAACCACAAGCGAACATTTAGGGCAGTATGTTTACAATCATTATTCTTATAGAATTTAATTATATTTCGCATTTCAAGTTTTCTTGCAGATTCTTTCGAGTTTTCATTAAGAACATTCATATTTTTATACTTATCCCCATTATTTTACATAAACACGAAATTCACATCTCAGAGGCAATGAAACATCCTCAAACCCTTACTCCTTCCAAACAGCAGCCAGAAGAGTTTTCGGATTTAATTCTTCATTCGCCTTTCGCCACATAGCAATTCGTCGTTCGAACCCATATATATTAAATTTTGATTCGTCTGCAAATATAATAGTCTTTCAATAAGATAAATCATTTCTTACCATGGCTTTGTGCAAACGCCAGGCGTATTTTTCTTGTCTTCTTGTTCACGAAGAATGTACTTCTTTTTGATCGCATATTGTAGTCATATGCTATATTGACTTTCCTGACAGTTTCTTGGATTAACTTTTATTGCAAACTGTTCTTCTAAATCTGCTACTAAGTTTTATAGTATTATTGTTTGTACTGTAAGGTATATTTGAATTTTATAACAGCTATTTTAATTTCGATACACTTTACTATCGATTTTTGTTTTCATTTAAAACTCCCTACCAGAATAAATTTTTAGAATAGCATTGAATGAAAATGAGTTAGAAGTAGTATTAAAGGAAAGTTCAACTTACTTCGTCAGAGAGAGCTACGAATCCTGAGTAGCGCGTGTTCGCCTTCGGACTAAGTCTCTCTTAAAGCTATTATGCTCGGCCGTATTATTACGTGCCTTTTCATATTTGCCAGCTAGTTTAAATTAAAGGCCAACTATGTTAGATTTGTGTTAACTTCGGCTAAATCTCTTTTAGTTAGCTTTAAGTTAGGTCTTATTTCTTATTTTGAGTTCAAGCTCGAGTGCAGTCTTTGTTGTAATCCCTATAAAGGGGCCAACTGTTCATCTTATTTAGAGTAAAATAAAGGGTTCTTAACCCTTCTTGAGTCTACGTCTTAGTTGTTTGAATTCAGCTGTAAGTCGCTAACAAGTTCACTAGATTCGTTTTTAGTACAACGTTCATTTTTACTACAAAAAGAATAAGGAACTCTATAGTATTTTGTTTGACTTTTCTTAGAACAAATGTCCAATTCCTTCGTTTCAGCTTGAAATGCAGTCCGGTCATCAGTGCATGTTGAATAGTTTCACGCACTTTCAAATACATAAAGTTCCATACCGTTTCAGTACATAAAAGACAGTTGAATGCTTTACATCAAGGATTTTTTGGATTCTATAAATACTTTAATCATGTTTAAAATGGTGAAAAGTTAAATTTCTATCAACACATTTTTGTTTATGTTTAGCGTTTTGCTATGTTCACTTCCGATATGGAACAGTTAGTACATTTTGCTGAACAAGTAATAATTTCCACCTCAAAAGATAATTCTTGTGATGCAGTGTCATTCAAAACAAAACCTTATTACAAGAAACATCTCTTGCCAAAACATTTCAACAAAACTTTGGGGTGTCCGAATTATTATGTGAGTTACTGATTAACATTTTTTGAACAAAATATTTTATAACAAGAAATATTTTGACGAAATATATTTTGTAATAAGCAAGTCTTAAACTAGAGAAAATAATATAATAGAAAACAAATTGTAGACTATGTGTCAGTATTTAATGCAAGATATAAACAAATAAATTTCAAACATATTATAAGGTATTTCTCCCGCCTTCTTAGCGTGTCTTCGTGGTGTAATGGTCTGCACGCTGGGCTCATATTCCAGAGGTCCGTGGTTCGATTCCCGGCGAAGGCGTTGCTCATTTTTCCTCACTCCTGCTATAAAAATGTCCTAATGTCTCTACAATATACACGTCCGAAAATAAATGTGAGCCACTGTATCTAAACAAAAAACCAAATTCCGGAAACAAATTTTCTAGAGTCAGATCTATGGATTAGCTCTTAATTGCGCACCACTGAATGAACTGTTTCCTTTTTACTTCTATAAGAGTTTATCCTATTAGAATTTCAATACTGTGTACAATGAACATAAAGCGGCTCTAAAAATTACAAAGCATTATGGTTTGTTTCTGGCCTTTACTCAAATACTGTCAAATAATTTTTTTAAAAAAACTTAAATTTAACCTATCTATACGAGCATATATAATGCATGTTTTTTATTCATTTTTATACGTGTTCAGGTGCCGTAAGTTTACATACATTTACACGTAACGTTTCCAAACGAAATTCTAGAATCGACCCGCCCCCTTTATTGGAATACTGTCAACATTTTTTTTCATGTGTCATAATTTTACCTGCATTTATACATGACGAAAGAACAAAAGAGATTTTTTGTTAAAACATGAGAAAAGTGTCTTTCATCTAGCCATTTTTACTTATTTTCATTTTTGCTTTTCTAAAGCGTTTTTAAAAAATACTCATGTAATTTACTTGACTCGATACGCAGGTTAGAACGGTATTTTCAGGTACTTGTGTTGCAATCCTAGATTCGAATTTTACGAAATTCAACTAGTATATTTTTTAAGTTTACACCTTTTTTTCATATTTAATGTTTCATGATGCTTTAGAAAGATATTTGGTCTTATGGAATTTTATTTTTTACTTCATTTTAAAAAATTCGAATATGCAGTTCTACTGCAGATTAATTATTAACAAACATAAATTTTATTTCATTGAAAATAATCCGAAATTATTAAAATATGCAGATTAGTTATTAAAAAGTATAAATAATAAGCATCAAAACATTTCTGTCATAGTAATGCATAAAATGTATCTGTATAAAAAATGATGCCTTTTGTAAATTTTAAGATCCATCTGGATTCAAATATAATAAAATTAATTAAACCGTAATGCATGTATGTATGTATGCTGCTCAAAGTATATATGATACAAATGTGAATAAAATCAGGAATGCATTGTTCACTTCGGTTGTTAAATTAGAGGTATTCATTTTTCAATCCCAGCATATTTTGCTAGAAACTTACACATGGATTCCCATCTGTTTCGATACTAATGTTACAGCTCAAAGTACATTTGATGCTGATGTTAATTAAATCAGGAATGCATTATTCACTGCGGTTGTTAAATTGATGTTTCTTTTTTAATCCTAGCTTATTTTGCTAGAAATTTACACATGAGTTCCCATCTATTTCGATATTAGTGAATATTTCAAAGAAGTCAGTTATGGTTAATACTTATAATTCTATTCCTTTTTCCTTACTATAAAGGAAATAAACATATACGGATAGTTAACATATGCTTTTTACGTTCTACGTATACTTATCTACACCTTGTACATTGCTAACATCAAACAATATGTTAAAAAAAGCTGAGACAGGAAATATATAAGAGGGTTGAAAATATAACGTATATATGGTAAATATTATTTAGAGACATCATTTAGATTTACAGAAAAGTTTTCTCCCCATCTCTCGAAATGAGAAATGCGATAGCTTACACAGCAAAAATTCCAACTGAATAAACCGTCTCACATAATGCCAGCTAAAGTACATCCATTTTTTTCCTATCTTAATTGAAATATACAGTTTTGGGGAAGGCTACGCAATATTCTTGTCCAAATCTATTACTTTGCGGGCAAGTTACTTGATTTATAACACAAGATGGCATACCTATCGATAAAACAATTTTTTGAGTGCCAGCTTTGCAAACAAAAGGAAACTATTCTACTGCTAAGTCATTAGACAAAGAGAATTTAATGCGTCATCGAAATCTCAGTCCTTTTTTTAGGGCGCATTGCAGGTGAAACAAACAAGTAGCTCTAGCAGACTTCCTTTCACATACGTTGACAAAGACTCATTTTCTTTTTGATAGTACACTTCTCTTTCATCTTACAACTATTTCCCCAGCTTCCAGCGTTATTAGAAAACTGTTAATGTCCAAAAAAAGGGGGGGGATTGTTTATATACTTTGAAGGTAACCTATTCTCATCTTCCGTATGCTTTGAGCAATGTCTGATTCATTGTATTTATATATCACCTTCGTTCACTTCTTAAAATTAGGCAAAAAAATCAATCCCAAAATTCGAAGTAATATTCACATTATTTAAATTTCATCTTTAGCAGCCATCGATATTGGCCTGGTTGTTAAGGTAGAAGGTTTTTAGTTCGACCTTTCTGATTCGAATAGAGCAAGTTTTTTTTTTTTTTTTTTTTACATAAGAAAACAATGTTCGTGTTCTACGAAGTATTCCTAGAGGTTTACAGATGTAATTAAATAACGCATAGTACAAGACAATTAGATACAATTCAACAACAAACTGGAGATATAATTCAACAACAAAAACACAATATCTAGATCCGGAGAGAGCAAAAAAAGTATAAAATATAAATACTATTATAATTAAAATACTACAATATACCATGAATAATTAAACTATGTTAATACCCCTATAATATAAAATAAACCAACATAATAAAAAAAAATGAAATAATACCGATGCAAAGGGAAAATGATATATACGCAACATAAAAGACAAAATTCAGTCATATAAATAATAATACTAAATATATTATTTATATGACTATGACACATAAAAGACAAAATTCAGTCATATAAATAATAATACTAAATATATTATTTATATGACTATGACACATAAAAGACAAAATCCAGTCATATAAATAATAATACTAAACGTTCAAAGAACAAATAAAGTCGCGCAAGACTTCAGTACCTTCGAAGCTCCTAATAAGATCATGGAAAATAAGACTCCAGCAAATAGACAGCTGTCCTAAACTCACTTTAAATGCCCTTCTGGCAGTCGCATGCAACCTACAATGTAATAAAAATATTCTACATCTTCCAAAGCATCGCCGCAAGCACAGAGTCTATTAGTAACAATATTGAAACGAACTAAGTAAATTTCAAAATTCCCATGACCAATCAAAATCTGAGTAAGTTTATAATCCAGTTGAAAATGTCTACATTTAACACTTGGGAAAATTATCTTCGTCCACTGGGCCTTTGAAAAACACTCAGCATTCCAATAAACTACAGTTTTCTTCCAAGCCATATGCTTCCAATAAAACTTGGAAGCAGACAACATTAAATCAATATCAAAATAAGTTGCTGGCTTAGCCAAATGGTCAGCCCAATCAAGCGAGTTTAGTCAAGGTTTTTTTCTTTAATCGGCATTTTTAGTTTTTTCTCAAAGTTATTTTATTCCAAAAATAAATTTCTTCATGAAATAATGAAACGTATTTTTAAGGAAGCAGTATAAAAATTATATACTACAAAATTTTGTACAAAAATTAATTTCCCTGAAGCTTTGCCCCTGAGGGACTATTGTTTTCGTTTTGCGATTTTGCGTTGGTTCACCATAAATATCCGTTTCCCTTTTCAAACTGCTGCCACCAAATGTTAGAGTCCTGCATTATGTTCGAAGAGATTAAAAAATGAAAAATCTGCATAAATGTATGTATGTTTCTAGCATTGTGATAAAACAACGGTACCTAGAGCCATCCAATTTTGAATGTAACCCTACTGCGAATATGGGCATGTGGAAGCCCAAATTTGAAATTTGGAATTTGTTTTATTATCAATTTCCTATTTCGTAAAACTTTAACGAATTTATTGATTAACAGACTCAAGGATTTTAAAGCCGGCAATGGCAATGTTGTACAGAAAACACATGTTTATCTCCAGCGAGCGAGACTCTGTATCGGAAATTCTAAAGGATATGCTCAATTTAAAACTATTTTGCGATATTGCTGTTCAACTGAATTTTATGTTTTAAGTGCGAAGAACGTGATATTTTATAAATAAAGGTAACAGACAAAATGTTAAAAAAACGCCCCTATGGACATAATTTAAAATCTGAAACCTTTCAGATTTTTATTTTTATTTATTTTATTCTAACTTATCGCAACGCAAATTTATTTACAATTAATGCTATTTGTCATAAAAATTTTAAGAATGTAAAATAATTCCATTAGCATAATAATGCATTGAATAAATGGTAATTAACTGCAATTTATAGGGCCGACCAGTATTGGTAATTCAACTCGAATTAAAATTCAGGTGAATGGGCTATTTGTATGGATATTTCCATAGTATTCTTCATGTGGAATGCAGATACAAGCCAATTTCCTTTTAAAAAGTTCCCCATGGACCTGATATTAGATAGCTTTCCTCTGCTTTGCCAAATCAAATAGCCATTTTATGCCCCATTAGTGGCTGAGTAGTTAAGACCGCTGAATACTGGTACTTCGACTCGAGTTCAAACCCAGGTCAACAGATTGGCTGAATATATGGTTTCCGTGGATTTCCCATGTGTAATGTGAATACGAGGATGTTTACCTTAAATTCTCAATGAAAATATCCCTTTTCTTAGGCATATAACCCTAGTATGCTTTGCCTTAATCTAATAAATTGAATCCTTATATTTAAGTAACTCAAGTGCATAGTTAGCATGATTAATCCTTAGATTTGCCTAGTGAATTAAAACAATTACGTTATACTTTCATGGTGCCAAAGATATTGTGTTTACCGAAAGCAATATCACTGTGATCTCAAATGAGCTTAAACACTAATGTTCATTTTACATAAATTCATTTGAATGAATATTCATATTTGAATGGAGATTTTATAAACGAATTCCGTTGTATTCGTCTAATTCATGTTGCATATTTATGTACTGAATATTCGTTTTAATGTTATATGGTAAAATGGTAAAATATACATATTAGCGTAAGAACTTCTCATGGAATTATTCAGTGAATTGAATAAAGTTTCCGAAGGAAATTGATAAATCCAATCTAGTTCAACCGCAAAAATTGTAAATGAGATAGACTTTGAAAAAGTACATATTCCACCCGAATAGGAATTTTTATTCTAATAGCAGCACCATAAACATACCCGATACTTTTGTTAGACTCTGTCAAAAAAATAATTGCTGCAATAATTATATTTAATGGATACAAGGTCACGTAACCACCCAATTGATATAGTGGTTAACGTCGCTGACTACCGTGCCGAAGGGCCCGGGTTCGAATTCCGGAGAAGGCATGGTGTTTGTAAGTGTATAGTGTTAGTGCAGCATGACGGCACTCTAAATATGCGGTGAGCCGAAAGTCCTGTCGTGTGGTTTGGTGGAAGGGGAAAGCTGTGAGAGACCTTCTTCTCCGTCTCACCCGGGGTGCTCTCCATCAAAATTGGGAGCGATCTCTGCCACGAGAAATTTCGTGGGCTTGGCCTGACGTTGCTGTCAGACAAGTGAGCATACGTAACTACAACAACAACACAAGAACACGTGCTTGAAATTCAAATAAATCGACGAATTTAGCTTTAAAACGCAACAATGCTTTGACTTTTGTTTGAAAAAGAAAAAGAAAAGATTTAAAACCGTTCACATATATCAAAGATGAAGAACGATTAATAAATAGATAACATTGAAAACGTTGGGCGTTTGTCATATTTCTGCTCTGTTGCATTTAGTTCGGGGCTTTGAATACGAAGAAAACATAGCGTGGACGTCATGCCCTGAAACTCGCAAATACATCATTTATTTCAAATAAATAAATAAATATAATAAAACTTGTACAATTATTAATAAAAGCAGCGAGTGAAAAGTTCAAAGCAGAGTTTCCCATCGAGTTAGGTATTGATCCCTGGGAATTGATGAAATTTTACAAAGGATCAATAATGATCAGGAGTATAATCAGAAATAGGTGTCGATAGCCGAATATGTGCCGGCAAATTAATCTTACTAACAAAGATCGCATTGATTACAAAAAAAAAAAAAATGTTATAGTGATATTTAATAGGGGGACCGGAAAGTAATGTCGTTTCTGCGCATGTCGACAACAATATGCTAAGGGCAAAAGTGGAAGCAAATCCATGTCAAACACTCTTAACCAACCTTGGTCGACCATCCAAGAACATTTAAAGCAGAATGGAAAAATAAGTAAAGCAAAAGACAAAGCCAACCTATCCACCCCATGCAACGTATTGCTTCAACGGCACCATACAGAACCGTTTTTTGATCGTTTGATTAGTGGAGACAAAAAAATAAGTCCTATATGATAATCCAAAACTCAAAAGGCAGTTTTAATAGAGGTTACAAAGGGTTTACATCCCGAAAAGATGCTTCTGGGTGTTTGATGGAGTATTCGCGGAATTGTTCATTTTGAATTGCTGAAACCTGGACAAACTGTTATTGTGAACAATTGAATCTAGTGAAGCAATCCTTAATCGAAAAATATCCGACGATTGTCAACGAAAAAGGCGTCATTCTGCAACATGACAATGCAAAACCGCACTGTGCAAGACGAACACTGGAAAAATATAATGAATTGGGGTGGGAGGCACTACCTCACCCACCATATTCGCCCGATATCGCCCCCTCCGATTTTCATTTTTTCCGATCCCTACAGCATTTTCTTAGTAACAAAAAATTTGAAAATTTGGATGATGTCCAAAATGCCATCTCGAGATATTTTACTCAAAAACCTATTGATTTTTATCGGTCTGGGATTGAAATCGGCGCACTAGATGGCAAAAGGTTTCTGATAACGGGGGTGATTATATTATTGATTAAAAATAAAAACTTGTTACAAATTTATTCATTTGAATTTAATGTAAGAAAGCGACATTACCTTACGGTCCCCCTATTAATTATTTATTGAAATAAAGCTGCATTATATGATAAAGAAAGAAATCATATAAAATAAATATAAGGGAAAACATACCCTAAAATTATCTAAAACATTTTTAAATCAATAATATTTTTAATGTATATATTTTTTATTCGATATATGCAATATAAGGAGGTAATACGCAAGAACACGAGGAAACACAATAACAAAAATACGAATAACGCAAAACTAAGATGGAAAACAGGAAACAGGTTGAATATTTTTGAACGGTATGATTTGAAATCTAAATTAAACAATTTTACACCAAATATTTTTTTTAAAATGCGCCAATACATCAGTTTAACTAAAATCGAACTGTTGTGCAATTAGAATCTGTGATTATATTTTTAAAAATCTGTTTATATTTGTAAAACTTAAAATAATAATAATACAAAAAATAATTAAACGTAAACATAGTAAACCATTTTTTAAGTCTTTTGCTCCTATTCTTAATGAAATTGTTACTTTTAGGCTATTTATGTGCAGTTATTTGTATTATGATTACTGGATATTATAAAAATGTTGTAAGGGAATTAATGAAGAAAACCATCCCTTTAAAAGAGGTTGATGCAAGAAAAAGCTTGGAAATACCTAATTTAAAGGAATACTCTGTACCGTTGACATGCGATTTCTTTCCCAGAATATACAGCGCAGATTCTAAGTATGTACAGTACAACTCCAATTATCCGAATCGCTTTCAGAGTTAAAAAAAAATTAAGACGAAAACGTAGTATTGGACAATCAACGATTTCAGACATTAAAAGGAGCAAATCTACACTTTTAAACTTCGTGGTCACTGCTTAAAAACAATGATAGAAGTTCTTCAAGAACATCAATGCAACAACAAACAAAAATTTAAAAGATGTCCTTTTCAAGTGGTTTTTGCAGTAACGGTCGATGGGAAACCCAATTTCGGGGCCGATTCTTTGTGAAAAATCTAAGATCTTAGCTCAAAAGCTTGGTTGTTCATCCTTTAAAGCAAGTAACGGCTGGCTAAGAAATTTTAAGTGCAGACACTGTGCCCATCAAACAGCTTACTTTGACTGAGATGTTCAGCAAGTAATGACTTTCATCACTCGTAAGTACTGTGCAGTGCGCTATATAACACCTTTTCATTTTGATTAATTAAAACCTGTCTTTCTTTAAAATATTTTTTCTCCCATTTTCAACATACAGTACATATAGTAATTAATTAAACTGTACGTAGGCCCTTTCTTTGGAAAAAGTCCGATTATACGAATTTTTCATTATCCGAATAGGGTCTGGTTCCAATTGATTCGGATAATTGGAATTCTACTGTATATGGTCCTAATACATGGAAAGCTAGGAGCATTTTATAACCATTAAATTATTCAGTTGAACTCTTTCTTTCAAAACCCTGAGCAAAAGAATTCTAAAAAAAAAGAGGACGACAACATCGTTAGAGAATTAACCAGAGCGTTTAAAATTACTGGCGTGACGAAAATTATGAATTCTGCAAAAGTTCTGATATTAAGGATCAAACAGGTTCTATAAACCAATACTAATAAATGAGTAAATAAATAAATAGGAAAATTACAGAAAAAGAAAATGAGCCATATAATTAAAAAAATATACTGAGAAAATCACTCAAAATTTCGAACATTCATCAAACTATTGCTCATGATGCATTTCCCTTCTTTCAGTTTTTTATAACGTTTTTCATCAGCTAAGGAATCTTTACAGAAATATTCCGAACAGAAAGATTTAAAAGTAAATCATTATTTTAGGAGGGCTCTACGGCATTTTCTCCCTTCTTTCACCATGTACTCGTGAAGTAGCGCCTAGCACACTCGGCGCGCATTCGAAGGGTCCGGTTCAAGTCCCGGAGAGGGCATTGCTCATTATTCATGTCTCCTTCTTCAAAATAACCTGATGAATCTACGTGTGGGGGCCCGAACTAAAAAACATGGGGAAGGGTAATCGGGCAGCACCAGGATTTGGCGATTGGGTCCCCTAAGGAAAAGGGAAAGTATGAACTGTCCAGCATACCTTCGTGGGGTACACTCGGCACACTCGGCGCGTGTTCAAGAGTTCCAGATTCGGGTCCTGGGGGGACCATTGCTAATTTTTTATATCTCCTGCTTCAAAATAACATAATGACTCTATAGACTAAATAAGTGCCACAACAGCCCTAAAGGGCCATGGCATGCAGTGCTCCGATATCTGCTTTCCTGACTGTGGACCACAGGGCCCGTGAGCATATGCCCTGAACAAGTGGTCAACTTTAGGTCGCAGGACCCCCGGTGTTTAGTCCCCAAGCGAACTTGGTACTTATTTTATCAACTCACCCAAGAGATGAAAGTCTGAGTCAACCTTGCCCAGCTCGGGGATCCAACCCCGAACCTGTAGGGCTGCTGCGTGACGCTCTAGCCACTGCACCATCAGGCCTAAATGACTCTTTAGGCTTTACGATAAATAAATACCATCGGAGCTAATGCAAAAAAGAAAAACTTATTTTTGGTAGATGTGGTGTTGTTACAAGGCTTTGTAATTTTGTATCTATTAAAGTTAGGAAAAGATCTTCGTGCAACATCCAGTATGCTTTTCGGTTGTGACAGTTTTGGTTTTAAGAGAGTTTTCAAGTAATTTTGGATTTATTACATAACAAGTAAAGGAATAATTTTGCTTCTTCACATACGTCACCATTGAAAAATATATCATAGTATATATTTTCCGTTAACTACCCTAGAAGTAAAATGGTAATCTAACAGACTGTCTCATAAAAAATTCAGAAACCAGTTCTCTCTTAATCCTCATTAATTCAGACAGTGCACACTAACAGAAATTTGGCTAATATTTTAAAATTGAAACCTTAATTTAGAAATTTCGATAATATTTTAAATGCTGCTCCTCACGTAAAGTAGAGCATGTATCAGTTAAGGCCTTTTTATATTAATAATTTAATTTTAATAATAAAATAGATATTAGACATTTCAATTTATAAACTGATCTAACCCAATAGTTGTTATGTATTTATATTACATTTGTTAGTAAAATGATATATAGGTAAATTTCTGGATACTCACGTATTACCACAACCACCTTGGCCATATTTTACAGAATAAAAAGGTGATTCTGTGAACTTTCGGATTGCAGCTGATAATGGATATGCTTGTCTAAAGAACTGATATGTGCATGGTTGCCAAAGTTCAGGGGCTTCTGAAAATTTGGCGATTCCTACTAAGATGGTTGTGATAATACGTAAATTCGATTTCTGTGCAAATAGATTTTAAAAAACTGAGTTCTGTAATAACGCAGCAGAAAGCACAGAAAATATTTTTAAAATGAATGTGTGCATGTTAAATTTGTGGGAAAACTTAAAGTTCTTCTTACCTATATATTCAAACTCAGATCTTGGCATCTTGAAAGCTGTGCACAAATATGTTTCTTTCTACAAAGTAAACAACAAAACATCAAAACTACGTTAGATACCTTTAACCGCATTGTTTATAACATGATATGATATTTTTATAATAAAACATGATTTTATGTTATTGATAATTTTACAAAATATATTAAATATTCCGCAAAAATATAAAGAATATTTACGCAGAAGTATAACACAATTAATTAATTTTCACTGGAGATTCATATACTTAGATTAATAAATGTATTCTAAGTCTGCATTTTGACGCAAAGTACAGGTGTGCCAACATTTTTTAAAGATTTGTAATCTAGACAATCATCTTTTAAATTGATTTTTGTACTTATTTATGATGCAACAATACGCAACAAATTTTCTTCTTGTCTAATTTACAGAAAAAGTTGAAGTTACAAGCAAAAAACATCGCAGCTTTAGACCATCGTGGCATAAAACATCGACATAAAAAACAAATCGGTAACTTCGCAGGTTTAAAACATCGTTCTAAAAGTGTCGTGGTAAAATATAAAGCACTTAGAAACTATTGCGTGGTAATAGCATCGCAGACTTGTATTTTCAGGCTTTACAAATTTTAAATGTATATTTGCGTAATGGTTCGAGCGCAAGAAGGAATGAAGAAATGTTTGTGTTCTAATATTTCATATTGTTGAATTAACTGATAATTTTTTACTGAAAAAGCAATTAGCTAACTTAAGCATTCAAAAACTGGAAATGAGAAGAAAATTAATGCTACACGTATAACAGTTAATAGAATTTCAAACTTACTAGGATTTTAAACTTATGTAGTTAACTTTTAAAGATAATTATTTAATTAATCTTCTTGCATAAAACTGGATTAGTAATAATCTCTTTTATAATGTTAGATCGGTAGTGCGGATATGCATTTAAAGCTTTTGAAGTATGAAAACATATAACTGCGATGTTATCACCATGTGATGATTTGTAGGTGTCTTATTTTTAACACGATATTTTCTACCAAGACTTTTAAAACTGCGAAATTTTTTAACCGGTTTATATTGTACCACGATGTTTTAGAACTGCGAAGTTTTCTCTTGGCTTCTTTTCTTGCACAATGTTTCGTATAACGACGTTTTCCCTCTGCATTGTTTTCTCCGCGATATTTTCGGCGAACATGAAAGCTGATTACCGATACCGTAGTAGGTCGTTTTTATAAAACTTTTCCATTACGCAGAATACCTTAAGAATTAAATGACAGAGAGCAATAATAACGGTAAATATGAATAAAATTTATTTCATATTATAAAAAGCATAGGTGATAGAAAAAAACGATTTTTATAATCGGCACCCCAAAGCTCCTAAGAATGAGAATAAATTTAATAATATCATTGTTTACCTGTTTTAACGGCTTGAGTTAAATAAAATATTAAATACTTTTGTTAACATTCCTTTTTTTTTTTTTAGTCCAAAGGGATTTGAATCCCGAAGGACTATAAGTTTCGTTTTGGCATTTTGCGTCGGACGGATAAATGTCGGTTCACTTTTCAAACTGTTGCCATAAAATGTTAGAGTCCTGCATTATATTTGAAGAAATTAAATAATGAAAATCTGCGTAAATGTATGTATATTTCTCACATTGTCATAAAATAACGGTACATAGAGTCATCGAATTTTGAATAACGTAATCCTCCAACGAATACGAGCATGCGGAAGACCAAATTTGAAATTTGAAATTTGTTTTATGATCGATTTCCTATTTTTTAAAACTTTGACGAATTTTTGATTAACAAACTCAAGGATTTCAAAGCGAGCAATGGCAACGTTGTGCAGAAAAAACATTTTTATCTCCAGCGCGTGAGTCTCTGTATCGGAAATTCTAAAGATATGCTCGTTTTAAAACTATTTTGCGATATTGCTGTTGCACTGGATCTTATGGTTTAAGTGCGAGGAACATGATATTTAATAAAGAAAGGTAACACACAAAATGTTAAAAAACGCCCCTTTGGATGTAATTTAAAATCTGAAACATTTCAGATTTTTTTTTTTTCTTACTAGTCATTAAAATTAATTCTCATAAAATAAAATTATTACATCTGCATTACAGATACGTCTATATACAGGGTACCCGTAAATGTTGCTATTGCGACAAACTTCTGGGGGAGGAAGGGCACATCATAAGGATTTAGAATTGCACAGGAGCCCATGCCCGGAAATGTCAGGGGTAAGTGGTAGCAAAGGTAGAAGATGGGAAAAGAAACAAGAGTAATTAATTTGAAACATTTATTGGACATGAATACAAATGGTGTAAGACAGCTTGAATGTTACAACAGATGTTCGAAGTTTGCACCATCAGACGCCAAACATGCCTGACACCGAAGAACCATTTATTGCTGGACATGTTCAAACACACCGGGTGTTTCTTTGGTTCTAGAAGCTGCGCAGGCGAGTGTTGCCACGAGATCCGTTTCAGACACAACAGGATCGTGATAAACGATACTTTTGATGGCTTTCCACAAAAAGAAATCAAGGCTCGATAAATCCGGTGAGCGTGGCGGCCAGGGAACTGGTCCACCATGACCAATTCATTGATGCGGGAATGATCTGTTCAAATGGCTACGAACATTCAGTTCAAAATGAGTCCACTTCTTAATGACCCGTAGTCACACAAATTTTGATGTAGACGTGCAAACAAAGTGTGATATGGTTGATTGTCTGTCGGACAAGCGTTCTCGATATATGCGGGCTGTGGTTCGTCCATTACCCTCAGGTATTCCATACACTAAGTGCATGTTTGCAAGCTTCCGGTTCGTACAGCGTTCCATGCTCTTCGTATGGTACCTGCCGCTCGAATAAGGCAATCCTCACTTTTCACTACTACTCTCCTGTACAGCACTCCCTGGCGGCGTACAGTGATGTTTCTGGGCATGGGTTCCTATGCAATTCTTAATCCTTATGATGTGCCCTACTTCTCCAGAAGTTTGTCGCAACTTTTACGGGACACCCTGTATATTTCATTTCCATGCTTCATATTCCACTGCCAATTCTACATTCTTTACGTATACTCACACGTAAAAATTAGCAAACATTAGCAATGGAATTCCAGTTCTGAAAATGCACTTCATTCCACGTTTCATGCAGCTATAAATGGACCTTAATACAGTGCGTTTTAATCATTTAGTGCTTCAAATATTAAATATTTTATTAATTATCTACGATAACAAATTTATAAAGCTCCTGAAATTTTATAGCCGAGCTAGCACTTTGTGGCACGGCCTAGTTGCGGGGAATACGTTTTAATTCTTGTCCTTCCGAACTCTCACAAAAGCATCCCTCGAAAGCTCTGGCGGGATATATCTCATTTACTGCTATTGCTTACTACTATTGCGTTTAGTAATCTTGATTAAAATGTTAACTGTAAGTTAAGATAGGCGTGTATCATAACTGTTAGTGTTATGGAGCCTTAACCCTTTAAGCTCTGGATCTTTTTAGCCACGCCAAAGCATAGTGTATAAAATATTCCTTACAGATGTTAGAACTCTTTTGCAACATACTGACATGTACCTACTTGGGTTATAAATATTAAAATGTCGTGGTAATTACCGCCTTCAGATCTCAAGCTAAAATATCATAAAAATATAAATATATATTACAATATTATTAAGATTCATTGTAAATTTAACACTTTTATTTTTTTTTAAATAAAAAATGTTAAAGTGTGCTTTGCAGTTTTTACACAGGACTCTGGAATGTCCTTCACAAGTTTCCAAATTACAACGCTATTCGTACCCATGTTTGAGTATTGGACAGTGTCCACAGTGTGGTTATATCTTACTTCCCATACAGAAACCTCAAGGAGCTTCTGACGTTTTAGAACTGGTTGCTGTCTACCACGTCTCGATGGTATATTCACAGAAAACCCATAAACTGCTAAACTATCTGCGATTTCCATAGCGATTTTAAACATAACAGGTACCGAATTTAAAGATTATTTTATCTAAGTATCCAAATTGAAGAAAATATTAAATGATTTCTATTAAATCATTCTAATTAATATAAATATTTAAATATGTGTGTTTAATTTCATTAACGTTATGATACCATATATCTATGAATTTAATTTAGTTTAATCACTATAAAAACAATTTTAACACAGAAAAAAACTAATGCAAACAATATTTCTTCTTTTATGCATCATAGCACTTTACTCAAATTTTTTCATGAAATCTAATTGAATGCAGTTGAAAAAGAAACGGCAATTTAAAATTAAGAGAAAAACTTTATAAAAAGATATATATATATGTTTTGCAGAATAATTACTTTAGATAACAAAATAAGCACAAAATCTTATTTTCGCAAAATCATAATAAAATAATAAAAAAGATAGCATTTTAACCAGAAGAATATGTTTCCTTTTTGCTATCAGAGATACACTTTTTTTTTAAATTCGGCTATTTACCTGAAAGCTGATTTTACAGATAAGAAAACTTTCAAACTGGTACATTTGGCGCATGTAGTGGGCGAACTGTTAATTCAAACAAATTAGAATATTTTCCAATTAGTTACATAAACCTTACAAACTTCTCTAAACTATAATATTCTCTAAACTTTTTTCTTTCATTAAATATATGGTGAGAAATTCATCTCTATTTCATATATTGAATCATAAAATTTCGAAGGCTTTCCTGTTAAGATCAGTGAACTAGGAATTTCAAGAATACGTACTCACTGTTTTATAGAAAGGTAAATATTAACAGCTGCTTTTTTGACCTTGCATTTGAACAGAAAGATTTATAAATATCAAGCACTGATTCTTACAGCTATAACTTAGAATTGGAAGAGACCTATTTTTTACTTCTTTGTAAGAAGCAAAGGAAGTTATTGTAATCGTGAAAAATTTCGCGTATCATATTTCAACAAAAATACACATTTTTACCGTTCCTGAAGCCATTTGGAGTGAACGTTTGTATATGGGATTGCTATAACATGTAGTTGTGCATCTCGTTTCCTCATCGCAACCGACAGTGCCAAACATGTATATATATATATATATGTGTGTGTGTGTGTGCAATAAAATCAAATTTATAAGTACTAAAGTGAGAATACTGAGATACAAAAACGCAGGAATTCTGATAACGAAGCACGTAGATGGTATATTGAAAAGGATCCATACTGAAAAGGAAGAATTCTGATTGCATCGTATGCTAATATGTTAAGTTATGTTATGTTATGTAGAAGTGAGTACGTAAGAAACTTGACAATCGAGGAGGATTAAATTCCATTTTTATTTAAAGTGAAATATGTGGCCACAATTCACTTGGCACTCGAATCGTCCTGTTTCCAGAAACTTTACATTGATAATGTTACGACAGAACGAGAACACAGCGAAATAAAGTCTAAGCAGCAACAAAGGTAAAAGCGAAGTGCTCATTTACACAATACGGTAGCTCGCCAAGAGGAATGTTTTGATTTAGATTAGAAAAGTTTCAGTTCTCAAAATCTCGAGTTCAAGTTCCCAGTTAGCTATGTCATCAGCATAACATAAGCCATGTATCATAGGTTGATGTAGAAATGAAAATCCAGGAAAATTATTGCAATTTTTAGAATACAGTGACGAAATACTAAAATTAAAAATGAGGTATTAAAAGCCTGTTGTTAAATTTAATTACAAAGCTGATTTACATATTTTTTCTTACATAAATATACATAATCACCTACTTAGCCGACTTCAAAGTCCTTAAACAGGCTTTATTTTCGCAATCGTTAGTCGTAATTATATACGTCCAGTTACAGATGCGTTTGAAATTAGGAAAATATTCACGTTTTTTTCAATGTTAAATAAAAAAAAAAAATAACAGTTTTCGACAAATAACAGAATCTAACTTTTAAAGTGGTCTCCCCGTTCCCATACTAAAATTTTGGAAAGTTTCACACTCGTTATTAAAAAATAAAATTACAAGAATTTTGGCTTCCGTACGACAAAAACTGACCGGGATATTTAATTTCAAAACTTGCAATTTGTGATGTCATTTTCAACTTGCCTTGAGAGAGTTAGAATAATTCGAGGAAATAAGATTAAATGAAGTTCAGCAAAAAATGTGAATAATTTAATAGGCCATACAAGGAAGTTATGTGGTAACACATTAAAGTTTTTATTGATGTGATTCAAATTAATGTGAAAATATTTAAGATTGATATGATTAAAAAGAGACAAGACTATTATATCATTTGTTATTATATAATATAACAAAAGAAATTAATATCAAACATAATTCCTGGTCTGTAGCAGACATTCATACTATGCAAAATGAGATTATGCCATCCCATTCGCCTGGGTTGGCAGCCAGAGTGAACTACCACTATTAAGCGATCTTTAGCCACTTGGCCACTGTTGGGGAAAGATGTGCTTGTTGAGGAACGTATCAACTGAACGTATCAGAATTTTCAATGGTAATCTAGTCTTTTAACTTTCAGTTATTCTCCATTATTGACTCTGTTTATTTATTATCATTTCAGTTGTACAATCTAATATTATCATATCAATTTAATATTATTGACTCTGTTTGTTTATTTATTATCATTTTAGTTGCACGGTCTAATATTATCATAAATCTAATATTTTTGACTCTGTTTGTTTATTTATTATCATTTCAGTTGTGCAATCTAATATAAATAATATATACATAGTATAATACTAGTATAATTCAGACGGTTTGGTTACACTGGGTTACGTAAAATCACGTGCGAGCTATCTACCAAAAAGAAAAGATACCTTCGTCGAGGACTTTCTAAAGGAGGTATTGCATATAATATTGTCTCACCACATGACACGTAATACACATGATACACTTATATCCACGTGACACATGGCGAAAACCACAAAAATGCCCGCGCAAGTAGTCTGTTCGCCGGTATTTGAACTCGGGTCGAATTAAAGTGTTCAACTTAACCGCTCAGCCGCTGATGAGCCGAAATTCAGAAGGGACTCTAGATACAAAGATAATTCAAAATGTTTGATCGGGTAAAGTACTTTGACAGCTTTCTCAGGTTAAGGGCAAGCATGATGTCTGTTGTGTCAAATAACAGTAGCACCTAGGTATCATGGGCTCCAGGAAAGCGTCATTAATCTGGATAGATAGTGTAAGGGTCTTTACCTGCTTAATCAGGATAAATAACAGGCGGCTCCTGCACTTAATTTAATCTAACCTAGGCAGGTATCCCTGAAGCTGCTTTCACATAATTAATTAATTAATTATGTGACATAATTAATTAATTAATTTCACATAATTAATTCACATAATTAACCGTTCCCGTTAAAATGAAACATATTTACTTAACATCACTTCAAGACACAATATTCTGTCTTTTTACTTAATATTTTTATCAAAAACAACTGAACGTATCAAAGTTACGTAGGTGAGACAATATTATATGCAATACCATTTTTTAACTTAAAAAAGTCCAAGGCTGTCTTATATTCGAACCAATACGGTTAAGTAAAACTTTTGCCAGTGTAATTTAAAATTCGTCATTCCGTTTGCAGTTGGAAGCGCTGTGTAGACTTGAATGTGTAGCCAAGAAAGAAGCATCAGGTTTATATAACACGAACTAAAATGACACTCCTAGATGATCCATGTTGCTTCTTTCTTAACCCCCTCCCTTCCTCAACAGCGGAAAGCAACATTCCGTCGGCCGTGGAAGAAGTCAACCGCAAAAGCAGAATGTGCTTAGTTGCATAATTAATAATGTATACAGAATGTGCTTAGTGGCTCAATTTGATATTGTCAGAACTGCTATTCCTTCTAATTGCCTTGGGAAACTTCTAGTAATCCTGAATGGGAAGAGGGAGCTTACTCAAGCTATGTTCGTGTGTGCGTGGAAGAGACAATACAAATGAGAAGAGTTAACTTTACCCTTTTTCTCACAGCGTACAGGCGCTCCCGCGCATCGGGATACAGAGACCAACACTTTTGGTTTAAAACGTAGAAAATAAGAACTAAACTAACTTAACTAAATAAGAACTAAAATGCTTTATAGAGACTATTAACGTGAAGATTGGCTACTTGGGAAGTATGTACGTGTGTAGTGAGCGAAATGCAAATACTTCAATACGTCTTAGTATATCAGTAGGAACTAAGTTCTGGCCTTAAAGGCAAACATGGAATGACTGAGAAGCACGAGCGTGGCAGGGCAGCGTTAAGGCTCTCTTCCTCTCTCGGCTAGAAGCCGCTTCTTAAATACTTATACAGTTTGCATAAAATAAACATAAAAATCGTACTCGCGCTTATTATGGCTGGAAGTGAAAAATAAGAGGGGATAGGAAAGTTTTAAAATAAAACAAACGTTAGTAAATCTTAAAATCCTTATAATATAACTAGAAACTAATATTAAATTTGCCTATGCTTTTGAAAATCATTATAAATTAGCTTCAATTTATCTCTCTCGATAGTTTTAGATAGTTACAAGGAGGAAACCTTTTGCGATTCCTAAAGAGAAACATACCTTTACAACTGCATATAAAAAGTTAAAAATAAAAATATATCATCAATAACTCAATAGCAATAAAAATACACAAAAGTATAATTAAATAAGAAGCAAAATTAAATATAATAAAGGGATGCTTGAAAACAAATGATGTGCGGAGTAGCATCTGCTCGCTTTCACAACAAAATCGTTTAAAACACTCTATCGGGGCATTTTTTTATTTTAGCGTTTCCTTGTCCCATTTATCCTAAAACCAGTTTAGTACCTAGCTTTACTTTCACATAAATAATAATTACTTGAAAGCTACTGCAGAAAAATATATATTAAAATCATATGACAATTTGTGGAAAAATGCCGGAAACCAAGAATACGGAACAACGTTTTTGAGGCGTAGAAAAAATCTTAACCGTTTAAATTTGTGTGTTTGTGAGGCACAGGTGACTCACACGCTTCAAGCAACATAGCACCTGTGAATCACGTTCGATGCACACGGCTTCGCAAATTAAGGTCGCTGTGAATCATCGCTGATTCACATGGCAGTCAAGGTGTTAAGGGGAAGTCAAAGGCCGAAAATAATAATTTGACTAACTGTTCATAGCATAGCATTGAAAATCCCCACCTTCCCGGAATCGAATCCCGGAGAAGGCATGCATGTTTATAAACATATAGTATCTGTGCGGCATGGGGGCACTTAAAATATGCAGATAGTCGAAAGTCCCCTCGAGAAGGGAAGAGGAGTGAGAGAACCTCGAACCTGTCTCCCAGAGGTCCTTTCATTCGAAATTGGGAGCGGAGCATACTGTCGCCTGTATGGTGCCCAAGATTCTTGCCAACGACAGACAAATATGAAAATTTGAAAGCTTTCATGTATATATATATATATGAAAGCTTTATATATATATATATATATAGTATTTTCAGTTTTTCCCTAACTTTTATCTTTTCTCATTTTTTTCTTCTCGTTGAGTAATATCTAGCTTTTCGTGAATTAAGATCACACGATTCCGAAACGAGAACACGAAATAATTGCGAGTTTTCCCCATTATTGGTAAATGAAATGCTAGTAGCGTTATCTTATGACAAGGATATCACTAGAATGGCTGCAGGATTATAGGGTTGATGCTTTTAAAGGCTAGAGAGAAAATATACACAGCATCTCTATGTTTTACCTGCAATATAATTGAGAAAGTTGAATAGAAAGATATATAAGAAAGATATTTTAATTTTATAATCAAATACTAATTCTAAATAATAATATTTTGCTATGCCGATGTAATTTCGTTAATTTCATTTTCCGTTGTTGCATTCTTAATTTTAAGCCGCATCTTTGGTTATCATTTTTACCCTAGAAAGTTTGGTTAAGATAGTTGATTTGGTAGAGAATCTATTATATATGAATTTAAGTGCATTTTGATTGATATCGACATAAAATATAAATAAAAATAATGTAACTGAAATGAAAAGTGATACTGATGTCTCTAAAATACCAGAATCGAAATTTAAAACAATTTTTGATAGTTTTGCATACCCGATAAAGCTGAAATTGAATACTTTAATACACTGGAAATTGAATCGAATTTGAAATTTAATATTTTTTTTAGTTTTCTGCACTTGATTTTAACTGAAAAGATTTTTTTCACTTTTCGTGCGTTAGGACCTGTTACAAACACTGACTATTTTACAACTTTTTAAATATTGATATAACTTAGATGCATTTGATAACTGCTATTTAAAAAATACTACTGCAGAAAATAAAGTTATGAAGCATACAGTTTGAGTCAAAACGGAAGTTAAACATTCAGAATTCAAGTAATAAAAGATAAGAATTAACAAATGTTATTAAACTTTTATGCTTTAATTTTTTTATATTTCTTCATTTCCAGTTGTCGCAGGGCTTTCTGTTGCTCAGCAATTGCAAGGAATTTTAGTACTTGAAGAAATCCTTATTTAGAGGCAAGTTTAATAAGTTATAATGAATGGCGTTTAGTTTCTCAAGGTAACAGCAGTTACCTTGAGAAACTAAACTGATGGTATACCAAAGTCTGTGACCAGTGAAGGCTCACTCTCCTCTCGTTCCGCGCTCATGGCTATGCATGGTCATGCACATGTGATTATAAAGCTCGGACACGGAAATTAGTTATTTTAGTAATTACAGACAAACAACTGGTGAAGTTACCATAGCTATCACAAGCATTGTCGGGGTACACAGCTAGTCGCAGAAGTTAAATCATCAGGAAATTCTAAAAATGTGTTCATTTTAAAATTATTTTGCGATATTGCTGTTGAATTGAATTTTATGGTCTAAGTGCGAAGAACATAATATTTAATAAATGAAGGTAACACACAAAATCTTAAAAAAATGCCCCTTTGGGCGTGATGTAAAATCTGAAAGCTTTCAAATTTGTTTTATTATTGTTGTTTGTCTTTAAGTTCGGATTTTTTTTGGGGGGGGCGGGACTTGCAATAACACACCCAAAATAGCGATGTTTTCAACCGACGGACAAGCTCGAGAGTGCGGCGAATTAATATCTGGTGTCAGACTGCGTTCTTAGACTTCTATATCACTTTGTGGTCTATTGTTTCATTAGGTGCATCTTCATGTCTGAAGATTGCATGAAGCTTTCTAACAGTCTGGGGTGTCAATCTATTGACTTGCCATTCTTGAAATGAATTTTCACAGTCAAACTTTGTTCTTTTGTGTAGTGCTCCATGTTTACTAAGTTGCAGCGAAATTAGAAAATGAAATAATAGTGGTAAAATTCCAGTGTTACCATGTCATACCGTATTCTTAAATCGGGAAATTTACTTGTTTTAAGTATGAATAAATGTTTTCCATTTTCTAATAAAGCATTCTTCTGGGCATATTAAGCTCGGCGTTTTTTGGAACATCCTCTAGAATCGAATGTTATTATAGTCTATGAGAAATTTGCATATTTTGTGCCAGCTCAGCTCAGAACACACTAACCTGTCTATTCATAGAGTACTGAAATGTAGAAATAGAATGTATATTATCTATCAATGCATATGTACTTTAAATTTATTTGAATGCGCTATTTTTAATTATTTACGTTTTAGTTAATTATATCTTTAAAAAACAACTATGAAGAAAACGTTTTGCAAAAAAAGTGGTATTTTTATTCAAGAAAAGATATTTGCGATGGAAAACCACAAGCGAGATTAAATTACCTCATTCAGAACATTACGAGAAAAGAGGAAAATGATGATAAGCTGACAAATCTCAGACAAGAATCTCATAAATTTTATATACGCAATAGGCAGCTGATAAGTTTTGAGATTTATATAAAACAACAAAGCACGTGTGTTACAAAATTTTGCCTATAATCTTAAGCCATTTCAAATGAAGAGTTTAGCGCAGACTAGTTTTTGTAACAAAGCGCATGTCGCGTTTCAACAATTTCAAAAATGTATTTGTAATTGAGGGGGGTAAATTTTCAATTATAGATAAAATACTATTTAATCCCATTACAGAGGCCAGTTCTTATGTGCTGTATGACCTTCAAGAATCCACAAATATATTCGACAGTCTGAACTGAAAGTTCCTGAAATTGAAGAAAATTGGTTCGAAAGTTTACTTTTTACCACTTGTTTGCAATAGCAACAAAAAGAGCATACGAATATAAGTTTCCCTTATACTGTTTCCTATTTCTGGTTTGTCAATAAATGAAAGCTAGCTTTCAGATTTTATTTTTAAGCTTTTATTGTTTATTTACTTATCACAAAAGTCAATTCGATTATTTCTCTGTGTAAACTTTAAACTGCAGTTAGAAATGAATTTTATTTATTGTTTTCAAGGATTCGTTGTCACTTAGAATAGTTATTTATTAAATTTATGTAAGTTCCTTCCTGAATTACGGAAAATCACTCCAAGGTTACGTGCTGAGAAAAAATATTTAATAGAGAATTCCAAGGCCAAATAAAGAGGAGAGATACCATTAATTGAGATATCTTAGTTATTTCTAATGGAAATTTGCTCTTATTAACATTACATAGAAGGCGGATTATAAGCTGTTCGACATTACGACAGAGAAATCATTTCCAAAATTTTAATTGTTTAACCAAAAAGAAAAAAAAGAAAAAAAAAATCTGAAAGGACTTAAATTTTAACGTCGCACCAGAGAGTTTTTTTTTTTTTTTTTTTTTTTTTTTTAAAAGGTCTGTTATGCTCTTGTTGAGTTCGCAGTTTACCAATCTGCTCTTGGACTCACTCCGGCTGATACAACTTATTTTAATCTTTTTAAATTTATTGGTAAACATCATTTCCTTTGAAATTATGCCACATAAAATTCATCAGCAAAATCATTAAATTTTTAAACATACTACATTCTCAGAATTCCCGATATATTTCTGTCTTATATTTCTTATCCCAGAAGGGCTATTAGTCTCGAATCTCATTTTTAATTTGAATCACTTTTATTGTGCGTTTCACTTTTCAAATAACAACCGCTAGCGCGGCGAACTGCCGAAGCTAGTTCTCATAAAAAAGAAAAATACATATAATTTTTTAATGAATCGAGCTAACATAATTTCATGGTTCCAGCTAGTAATTAATAAAAGAGATAGATAAAAAAGTAAAAGATTTATTAATCAATAACAGGCGGATTAAATTTAAAAGAAATATCTGATGTGGACAGCACATGACTCCCTTGTACGGCCTATTAAATTATACACATTTTTGCTCCATTTCATTTAAACGTATTTCCTCGAATTTCATTAGGGATATATTTTTCATTCAATTAATAATGTTCTCACTTCACAGCAAAGCATAAATACATAAAAATTCAAAACATCTTCATTAAAAATATAGAAAAACATAAAACACCAAATACTATTAAAACTGTTAAAAAGCTCTTTTTTTAATTTTTTTTATTATTTTTATTTTTATTTTTATTTTTTTATTTTATTTTTTTTTATTTTTATTTTTATTTATTTATTTATTTATTTATTTTTGCAATTTAAAATTAGAGTTGCTCAAAAACAAGCAAATCGGCCAGCGGGCAAGGAGCCAGATTTTTCGATGCACGAAATTAAAAGTTTACTTCTGGTCGCACTCAGCAAATGGATTGGATTATTCAATTATGACAAAGCACACGAAGGCTAACCTGCCTAAAGGTAGATGCCTTCGTGGAGGACTTTCTAAGGGAACCTGGCTCGTATACACCTTACACATGGGAAAAACCACAAAAACGCCCATGCAGCCAGAATGTTCGCGGGATTCGAACCTCGGACCGAACTACCAGTGTTTGGCGTCTTCACCGCTCGGCCGCTGGTGGACCGCACTCAGCAAAAAGACATTGAAGGTGCAGAAACTGACTTAATTCAATGTTCTGCTAAGTTTCAAGCGTAAACAAACATGGCAGCTCAATTAGGCTTGGTCCTACTTAAACAACTTTTAAATTGTTGATAATTCATTAACTGTTGCATACAGATTAACCAAAGGCATAAAAACCTTAATCGGAACATAAGAACAATATAATTCAATCACTTTTAAAGCAAAAAATGCATAATTTGCCAACACATAAAAATTAAAAAATTGAGCTTACCCAGCCGAGTTACAGAGTGGGCAGATATATATATATATATATATATACTTTTGAATGAAAAAGGGAGGTGCACAACTACATGTTATAGCAATCCTTTATACAAAATTTCAATGTTCTGAGGTTATTTGTTTTTGAGTTATGCGAGATATATACGTACGTACGCATAGAGGTTACGAAAAAAAAATCTCTTCTGAATCCATTTAAATAGATCTTATAAACCGTTTTGGGAAAAAGAGTCCTTCATTCTGTCCTCACATACATAAGTCACGCAAAAACATCGTTAAAGTGCATTCGATAGCAGTGAAAATGGATATTTTCTTTGAAATATACCAGATATTTTTCGTGATTACAATACTTGCTTTACTTCGTAAAAGGAAGTAAAAATTACGTAATTACGCTTCTCTAAATTGCAACAAACTAACGTGTAAAAGTTAAAAATATTTTATATCGGGAAGTGGTTATACATTTTTTAAATCGCTGACAATACGATAACAGTAACGACAATATAATTTTACTCAGTCGCATTGCAGTTCTGATAAAAAAATACCATCGGATGGAAGAGGGAAGCCAAGAGTATGGTATATTTCAGGGCTTTACCGATGCATTTAATGTATCTTAATTCCACATAACCTGATGTTAACACTGCTGGAGCTACAGATGCTCTATTTCTTATATAATTCTCTTTTACTTTATAGTCTTTTGCTTCTTATTCCAATAGATTTAAAAAAAAAAATTCATTCAATTTGTAATATGTAGTATACATTATGTACTATGTAATATGCAGCATACAATAATTCACTAAAGATTAGGTGCTTAGAATACTATCTAGGAAGCATAAGATTCCCCTGCATTTTATTTATCAATTAATATTTAAACAATACAACTCTGATTTCTTTTTGTTACTAATTTCTCTCAAAATATTCTAATTATCATAAATATACAAATTTAGAAACGAGTATATAAATAATTTCCGAAACTTGTTGCATTAAAGGATCTTTTCGAATCTTTATTTACTTATTTTCAAAATATTTCAACCTAAGCTATTATTTAACCTCCTCAAGCTGCTTTTAGAATAGAAAATGTTAAGTAATATTGCTATTCATAATACTGAAATATTTTAAAGCGCAGACGACTGACTCGCAGACGACAGCAAAACAAATGAGCTGCAGATGTTATCACATCTGCTGTTCTTACGCAGTGATGCAATAGCGTGTAAGAATGTAATAACAAGTACAGCCTTAATGTAATAATATTTACAGCAGAACAGATAAGTTAATTTAAAAGCTAGAATACTCATGACAGCTTTAGTAACTGTTCTTTTTTTATTTGCTAATTGAAACTCGAAACAAAACGGTATAAATAAGTCAGTGAATGGTTTTGAGCAGGAATTGAATTTATAAAGATATTAATCATGAATCGTATATGTGTATAAATATCCATTCTGGTAGAACTTTCCATATTTTGAACTTTCATATTAAAATGCTGAAAAAATTAAAAGTGTTAATGCCTCAGTAATTCTCTATTTGTATTCTACTTGAAACAGATTTTAATTTTAGCAAAAGTTCAGTTATCTACATATGAGAACATTTTTAAAAAATACTAAATGTGGTGTCTTTGTTTACATTTTTGCTATCTTTGTTACTCTCTACTCCCATAAACTACTACATATATGTGTTACATTGAGGAGCTATAATTTTGAGAACTAATTTTTTAAAACTACTCGTGCGATTTTTACAAAACTTGGCAGTTTGACATAATTTGAGTCGTAGAATCAAAATATGGAAAAAATGGTATGTCACTTCCGAAATAGTTCGATTTCGTATCAAAATACCTAAATTAAAACAATGCTATATATAAATCTAATACATATCCTAAGTCGCGCTTTAGAGACATGAAAAACGCAAGATGAATTTCGTCAATCGGACCAGTAGAACAGGAGACACAGTAACAGTCCTATTTATTTTTTTTTCCCGCAGTGCATATTTCTAAGCGATTTTTAATAAATTTCAATCAACTTTAGGGAAATAAGAATTGCACATTGTAACGTAAAACAACAGTCTTTTTATCAAGGTTTGTAGGGTTTTCCTTATTTTGCATAACAAATTTATTTTAAGTTTTCCTGTTCTAAACTTCTCAAACTTCGCCTCACATTCTCTCGCCAGGATGTAAATTTAAAGTAAAGTGAAGTGCTATTTAAACGTGTGATTATCTCAGTTTATTCAGAGCGTGTTTCGCTAGCCTAGCGCACGTTTTGTTGTTATTTCGCGGTCACGCTAGTAAGCCTTTTGGCCTTATCAGTTTAGTATCACGCCGGTTAGATTTCTGTGAGTCCATCTCTAGGAGTAATTTTGAAGTGCGTTCTTGCACTCGTTTATTTTTCAGATTTAAATTTGTATTCTAGTCTACGTTTAGTTACCGCCGCAAGTGAACGGTGTTTTGTAACGCACGAAGTCCGTGCTTTCTGTTAATTAATTTCTGTTAATTTAATAAAGGGTTATTTTCCACCCTTTCTTCTGTACTGGTATTTAATTCACGCCTGTGCGAGAATTCGCCAGGTTCATTGTAGGATCTAAGTTAGTGTTATGTGGACAGCTAGAGATAGATCTTACAGTAAAGGTTACTATATTATAAGGTGTGTGACGTCTCTGATTCCTAATCTGCTCAAAAGCAATTACTCTTTTGTCTCTTTTTCTCCCTCTTATGTAAGTAAATGACGTTAGGGTTGGGAAAAGCCTAACATTAATTGTATACTAACATTGGTTATTATCGCTTTAGCTATCGCTATTGGACATTTCCTGGAGAACTTCCAAAACATTAAATTTTACGCATATATAACTCTTGAATTTCGCAGTTTTGGAGGTATTTTTATAAAACTCTCAGCAGTTATTGAATTTTATGAATTCGAAGATTCCTATGCACTTTCTCGGACACCTAATCGTTCACTTGCATGATTACTTTTTTTTAAAGTTTTCTGAATAAATGTACATTACAAATCAAATTTTAGTTTTAAAAATAATTATTCAACATTGGACTCATAGGGGACCGCAGATATAGTATTAGAATTGCTCTTCTACCTTATTTTTTGGAGTTTTATCTAAGATCTATATTCAAAGACATAAAATCTGCAACTGCGTTTTTCCAATACCTCTCTAGTGGAAATATTCTGAAAGCACACCCACATAATCGCTTTTGAGTTACGAAACCTGTACTCAGAAACATGGGCAAGAAGTTGACTCAATGCACAGGAAACGTAATCTTATTCCGAGTACGTATTCCTCACAAACATTAACGTCTGTTGCAAGTCTGTAATTCTCAGATGTTTCAATCAAAATCCGAAAAATAATATGGAGAAGTTCCGCAGTTAGACAGGAAATTTATTATAACTGTATGTCTAGTTTAACATTAATGACGGTTTTTTAAACGTTTTGGAGGAAACTTCAAGCTCTTCTCATTTCATTTCGGTGTCCTTGCAAAATAGAAAGCATCGTTCCTTGAAAGAAATATTTGTCGCTAGCTTCGAGCGCAAGCGATCCAGCGAAATAAATACATAGCTATGACTTTAATATATGTTTCCCCCTTATTAAATAAGCGCACATTTCTCAACATAGTGTTAATTTACAGTTAAAACATAGCACAAGAAGCTTGTTTCCCTATTATTTGGAACTGCTGTATATAACACTTTGCCGGTGATGGGAATTTAAGCCAAAATTTTATTAAACAGAAAGGTCACTGTATAGTTATATTCTTATATTCCAGGTCATTAATCAGGCTCTTTCCAATGCTCAAATTCAATGACGTTACTTGTCTTATTGAAGTGGAAGAAAAGATGACACAAAGGGAGTAGCTATCGTAGTTATGGAGCAGACTTTAGACAATGACAACACAGCTCAAAGATTTCTAGTCGCGAACAACAGACCTTGCAGTGTAGTAACTTCGGTCATATATATCATTGAAGCATCCAAGTTTCAATATACTGTTATTAATAAACGCCAAATATAATCTGTGACTATCTGTACACATCGAATATGCCTAAATTATCTCATAAGTGTTGTTGATATTAATTAAATGGGCCAACTTGATTTTTTTTCCTTTATAATTTCACAACAGTTTTATTTTAGATCTAAATCATGCTATTCAAATTAACTTTAATTTTGACCTGAACCCTGAAACAATACGTTTGTTTATGATTTCTTCTTTTTTCATTTCCAAATAAGAACTTTACCCGCTGAGCAATCTGTAGCAGGTGTGTCAAGACAGTATCAATATTTATTCAGGCAGAATTTTTATTCTTGCCTCAGTAAAGGAAGCAATTCTTTAAAACAGAATTCTTTTTCGATTTTTATGATTTTAAAAATTTTATTACCTTTGCAGAGTCATTAGGATTTTTTAGGGGCAGAAAAGATGAAAAATAGCAAACGCCTTCGCCGGGAATCGAACCACGGAACTCTGGAATACCGGCCCAGCGTGCAGAACCACTACACTACAAAGGACGCTAGGAAAGTGGGAGAAATACCTTATATACTCCCCTTTTTAAAGGGCGACTAGGGTTTTAGGTGACCTAGTCGCCAAATCCTGAGTGCGGAGAATCATCATTCACAACCCTTTTAGTTCGGGCGCCACTTGTAGAGTCATTAGGATTTTTTTAGGGGCAGAAAAGATGAAAAATAGCAAACGCTTTCGCCGGGAATCGAACCACGGACCTCTGGAATACTGGCCCAGCGTGCAGAACCACTACACTACGAAGGACGCTAGGAAAGTGGGAGAAATACCTTATACCTTTAAAATGTAATTTAAAACAGATATCTGTCAATGATTCTTTAAAATCTTACTAGAATTAAGTGTAACATTTTAGTTCATATTTCGTTGCTGAACAGAATTGGCATGAAACAGAAATGAATTAAACCTCTTGCAGCATCTTTACATCAGCGTTCATTTTATAGTACGTACCAGCATTAAATAAGAACATTATATGCATACAAAGTACATTATGCTCATGGAAGATTCGCCAACTATAGTTTTTTCGTCCTGTTTTATTCCACGTATATTTCTGATTAAATATACATTAGAATTAATCGAATAATTTAAATACAAATGCCTCTAGTAAAAGCTTGATTCGCATCTCTAATTGCAAGGTAGAATTAATTTTAATTATTACTTCTTCTATTGTTTTCATTAAACAGACGGCTTGTCTAAAAGTATTCGTAATTTTTTTCCTCGCACTTAAAAAAACGACCTTTTTCTTTTCGTTGATGGACCTAATGGGATTATCACATGTAACGACATGCAAATCTAGAAGAAACTTTTCCGAGAAATGAACAAGTCTGGTATAAGTAGAAATATATCAAAATATTAAAATTACATTACCGTTTGAAAACTGGAATTACCATTTGATATAAATAGAAAAGAAAAGAGCAAATAAAATATGAAAAGGTTCAGATTTTTATCGATCGCCAAAAAGGCTCTTTTAAAGTTTAATATGGTTTTATCTGTAGAGATTATCAATAGACATGGCCCAGGTGGAATAGCGAAACATTTTACAAGATATTAGATAAAGCTGCATTTACAATTGTAGAGTCATTGGGTAATTTTTGGAAGCAGAAGAGATGAAAAATATGCAACCGCCTTCGCCGGGAATCGAACCACGGACCTCTGGAATACCGGCCCAGCATGCTACCGTTACACCACAAAGGCACGCTAGGGAAGTGGGAGAAATATCTTATACAATGACATGGGAACTTTATATATCTTCTGTATATTTATAGCATGAAAAATATGTAATATAATTCTATAAAAATATTTTAGGTTTTTAATTAGACATAGTATGAATTAAATGAATATTGTAACAGACCTATTTAAGGGTAATTGAACTATTTTATTCACGCCATGAACTCATGAACTGTAACCGAACTATTTTATTTAAACGCCATCTCGTGGCGATATGAAAAAACGTCAGTCGACCTCCAGCCGCCATGATGATAGCTTACTATGTTATGTTATTCTCAATGTTTGATGTTCCATTTGGTATATGTTTCATTTTTATGTATATTTCTTTTGTTTGTAACCGTTCCTGTGTGCTCTGTTAATAAATCCTTTTAAAGCTAGCCGGCATTTGTGTCTATTGAGGAACGGCTACATCACATTGGCGCCCAACTAAATTTGAATCCAAAATGGCGCAACAAAATGTTTAGAATTTCTGTTTGGCTTTAACAAGTTCTTACTCCCGAATTTAACTTTTAGTTGCTGGAGATCGGCTCAGTTTCTTTTCAGGTTTGGACTGCTGGTCAAAAATTCTAGAAACCAATTCTGGAATTAAAATTGTCATACCGTGCTGCTAGCACATCGAATCATCAACTGGACAATTTCAACGGAAAAGATAAGTTTCGTTTACATTATTGTTTAATCTGAGTTTAAAGTTCTTTTAAATTGATTATTTATTATAAGCTGCTTCTTAAAGCAAATGTAAATTCTTTACTGAAATCTCATTTATTGATACTACATAAGAGTATTAAACGAAAGCAAACAGCTTTCTGTTAACCAAACGTTATTTCTTGAATTGTAATTTGTTATTTTAAAATGTTAATTCGCATAGTAAATTAATTTGTGAATAATATTGTTTCACTGAATACATGTTTTGATGTTAAAGTTTGAATATATTCATGGACGTTGTTCATTAGAATTTATTAGTTTCGCTTCTGCATACAGCAGCAGATGTTTTCCCCCCCGCGGAAATGTTTAGACTAGCGATGATTTATGATGTGTTTACGTCAAATCTTTTATTATTTTTATTTCCTTTGAGTGCTTTTGTTCCTTATTAAATGTTTTATTCTACATAAAATAAAATATTGTACTTGTTGATTTATCTTTCGACGAACATTTTGAGAAGATGATTATAGTATAATACTTTAAGAAAATACGATTGTTTTCCTTTAATGAATGCATGTCTTAAAAAATATTTCTTGAAGCGAAAGAAAATCATTATGAATAAAATCGAATGACTATTTAAATAAAGTAAAAGAGTTACTAAGTGTGTGTTGCTTAATCAGCTTAATATTTTGTTAAGATTAAGATTTCGAAGAATTCAGCTTAAATACAAAAGCTTATGGTAAGACATTTATGTATGTTTTGTATGTTTGCTAACTAGTAAACAATTTTTGAGCAATTTATTATATGTTATTTTCTTGATACAAGTTGAATTTATGAGGGCATTTTATGATATTTTTACGACTTCGAAATAATAAACTTTGTGAGTATTATTGTTTACATTTATAAATACTGTTTAATAGTGGTATATAAATGTACGAGTAACATTGTGTACATTCATACATGCTGTTTAATAGGGGTATATACATTTTACTTAAAGGTATAATTATTAATTCTAAAATACTGTATTGTGAATAAAATCGAAATAACAACAAATTCAACTTCATCTTTTCCCTCCCCCCTGACCTCTCATATAATTATGGCTTACCTTGCCAAAGCACGTAAAGAGGATTTAAAAACTCTCGCTGCAGAACTAGGTTTCACTGTAAACGACACTATGCGAGTAATAGATCTTAAAGATCTTATTGTCAATTCTGACACTTATGATGAGGCTTTTACCAGGAATCTTCTGGAAACTTTAATCGAAACTAGACAACAAAAACAACGTGAAAGCAACGATCTGGAGACACGTCAAAGAAAAGAACAAGAACTTTTATTAGAATTGGAACGTTTAAAATTAAACCTGGCAGCTGCTAGCTCAAATCCTGGCTATGCCGCCTTTGCTTCAAATGCAGCTATTGGAACAAATATTCAACACCTAATCCCTAAATTTACAGGAACGTCTGACATTGCAACCTACCTGCAAATTTTTGAAAGACAATGTGAGAAATTTAATATAAAACAAATAGATTACATCACTCATCTCCTACCTCTTCTGCCTATAGACATTTCGCAAATTATTTTAAGAGAACCAAAAAACAAATTAGAAGATTATTCTTACATCAAGAAGATTCTGCTACAAAGATTCAAATTAAATGCTGAATCATTTCGAATTAAACTTACTACACACCAAAAACACCCTGGGTCTTTATGGAAAGATTTTACTTACGAATTAAACAATTATCTCGAAGAGTGGCTCCATAGTCTCGATGTAACAGACTTTGAATCACTCAAAGACTTGGTCCTGACGGATCAGCTTAAAAGAAGAGTCAGTAGTGACGTTAAGGAGCATTTTATTGATACTTGGGGAAAAATAAAGAGTTCATCTGAATTAGTACAGAAATTGGATGATTATGAAGCTGTACGTGTTAAAAATACGAACTATAAAACTGAACTTCCTGGCAGGCGGAACTATTCTTACAAATCGACTAATCCATCCAAACACAAAGTGGAAAATCGAACAAGTGACATACAGGGAACTCATAAAACCTTTTTAAATCGTAGTCAGCAACAAACAGAGGAAAAGCGACCTCCTTTAATATGCTATGGGTGCGGAAAAACTGGTTTTAATTAGACAAGTCTAAATGTCCAGACTGTAACCCCCCAAAGACTTCAAATTCATCAAATTTTGGCACTATCCAAATCCGATCCTGTTTATCTTCCACTCGGACTGCTGTATTTCCAATTAGTATTGGTGGTGTTTCCGGTACAGCTTTTGCCGACACTGGTGCTAGTCACTCAATTGCAAGTGAATCCCTCTATCATATTCTGCAGAAACAAGATGCAGTATTTGAAAAGACAACACTAGAGGTGTCTTTCGCTGATGGTTTGGTATCTGAAAAAGAGGTACTTCGCACCGAACAAATCATTCTTCTCGAAGGCAGAGAGTTCAAAACTCCGCTCCTTGTGTTGCCTTATGCCAAAAATAACTCGACTCTGTTAGGAACTGACTTTCTTCAAAAAGCTAAAATTGTTTTAAATCTTGCTGAAAATAGGTGGAACTTTTCTGATGAACCTCGAAGAAAATATAGCTTCGTGAAACCTCATCAATCCCAAGTACTGGAAGAAACCCCAGTTGTTGTAAACAACTGCCAACTACGAGAAAATGAAGGACAACAATTAACTCTACAGCCCAACGGCTTGCAACTGATGCATTGCTTAACAAATATCACACTGTCTTCAAAGTAGGGGGAGAAGCCACTAATCAAAAGCCATCTGGCTTACTTCAAACTCAAGTCTATGCTCAACGTTTTGAGACCTTGTCAATTGATCTTTTCGGTCCCCTTCCTGAAACACCGTCTGGTGAAAAATGGATTTTTATTGTGCAGGACTGTGCTACGAAGTGGACAGAACTATTTGCTTTAAAGGAAGCCACGGCCAGAGAATGTGCCATTATTCTTTTGGAGGAAGTCGCCCTTCGATTTGGGTTACCCAGGAAAATAATAAGTGATAATGGTACCCAGTTTACTAGTGCTGTTATGCAACAACTATGCTATATCTTGAACATTGATCAAAGTCTTAGTCCTTTCTATCACCCACAATCTAACCCAGTTGAAAGGAAGAATAGAGATCTGAAACCACGTTTAGCAATACTTGTTGGTAACGACCATCAGTCATGGAAGGATAAACTGCCAGTAATAAGGTTTGCTTTGAATACAGTCAAATGTGCTTCAACTGGACATTCTGCTGCTTTTCTTCAATTTGCACGAGAGTTACGAACCTTAGATGATGTAAAGCATGATATAAAAGCCGTAATTGAGAACGATAATTTTGTTCCCGAAATTACTCCATATTTGAAACGTTTTGCAAGAAATGTACAATAGGTACGAGAAAGAGTCGAAATGCATCAAGATAAGCAGAAACGATATGCTAACAAAAAACGAAGAGAAACACCGAATTCGTTCCTGGAGATAAAGTTTGGGTCACCCTCCACCCAATCAGCAAAGGTCCACTGAAGAAAACTGCTAAATTCATGCCCAAGAGAGATGGTCCTTATGTGATAGTGACTACAAGATCTCCAACCACTTATGATATTGCCGATCCTCATGAACCAGACAAAATTCTCGGCAAGTATCATGTTTCAGCCTTGAATCCATATCAAGATCGAAATAAGTTTCAAAACACAGCTCGTGTAACTCCAGTGGTTCCCTTAAAGAAAAGAGGACGCCCGAAACATGTAATACCATCCGAATCTGCACCTGTTGCACAAGGTGCTGGTGACGCAAAATCTACTCCTCTTCAAACTGGAGCTCGTCCATCTGATTCTCCGCCCGCTGCACAAAGTAGACAAAGGTCAGTTCCTGACTTCTTGCCGAGACGTCTACGAAGTCAGAGGGGGAGGATGTAACAGACCTATTTAAGGGTAATTGAACTATCACGCCATGAACTCATGAACTGTAACCGAACTATTTTATTTAAACGCCATCTCGTGGCGCTATGAAAAAACGTCAGTCGACCTCCAGCCGCCATGATGATAGCTTACTATGTTATGTTATTCTCAATGTTTGATGTTCCATTTGGTATATGTTTCATTTTTATGTATATTTCTTTTGTTTGTAACCGTTCCTGTGTGCTCTGTTAATAAATCCTTTTAAAGCTAGCCGGCATTTGTGTCTATTGAGGAACGGCTACATCACAATATTTATTTAAATCAATCAGACTGAAAAGCAGGAAAGTAATATTTTTAAGATATGCATCTATTGCTTTTAAATAATTTAGTTCGTTAATTAATAACAGGCAGATTAAATATGAAAGAATAATATCTTACGTTTTTGCGAATGGCAACCGACTGGAATGAAAATGGAAATAATGTAATCACATTTCGAGAAAAATAGCCTTTTGGACTAATAAAAATAAAAATCTGATGTTGACACCACATCACTTCCTTGTATGGCCTATTAAATCGTACATAGTTTTTGCTGCACTTCATTTAAACTTATTTTCTCGAATTATTCTAGCTTAAGTAACCGATCCCTTAAGGCAAATTAAAAATGACATCAAAAATGCTAATTTTGAAACTAAACATCCCGGTTGATTTCTGTTGTACGGGAATCAAACTTCTTATAATTTTATTTTCGCACAGCAAGTAAAAAACTTTTCCGAGTATACGTACACGAACCAAAAGATCACATTAAAAATTAGATTTCGTTAATTGCCGGAAATCAATTTTTTTTTTTAATTTGACATAGCTAAAACATTAATATGTTCGTCATTAGAAACATTTCTTTAATTCGAAGTATGTGACTGGTGATTACAAGCAACGATTATGAAAACAAATGCCGGGTAAGGGGCTATATATATAATATATATATATTGGAAAACTAGTTATATTTTTTGTTGGAAACTAGTTATATTGCCATAACTAGTTTCCAACGCTTAGTATTTTACTTTGTTTAATTTCACGTGTAACTTAATTTTTCACCCTTCAATGACATTGTTTTTTTAAAAAATGTATTGAACTTTTCTTGGAGCCGCAGCTTCTGGTAACTTTTTGGCGAGCTGATATAGATTTATATATATATAGATAGATATATAGATATATTTGTATATAATTGAAAAGCTAGTAAGTACTGTGCAGTAAGACCTATTTGGTCTTAAATTTTTTTTTTTTTTTTTTTTTTTTTTTGCGCAATATGCTACGAAAATAAGGAAATAGGAAGAAGAAAAATTGTAGTGAGCTCGCCAAAAAGTTACCAGGAGCTGTGGCTCCAAAAATTGGTTCAACACAGTATTTTTTAAAAAACAATGACATTGAAGGGTGAAAAATTAGGCTACACGCGAAATAAAATGTAGAATATAAAACACAGTTAAAATCAATCGTTGGAAACATGTGAATGGCAAAAAATGCAGTAAAAACCTATCGATGTGATAAATGAAAAATTAACACACATAAAAATTCGATCGATGGAACACGTTAAAACAAAAAAATAAAAACATATGAAAAACATAAAATTATACTGCCGATTGCAATAAAAAAGGGAGGTACACAACTAGATGTTATAGCAGTCTCATGTACAAAACTTCAACGTTCTATGTCTAATCGTTTTTGAGTTATGAAAGGTTCAAAAATACATACGTAGATACGTTTGTACATAGACGTCATGAAAAAATTCCTTTTGAATTCATTTTACACTCTGTTTTGGAAAAAAGAGTACTTTATTCTGTGAGTAAGTACAAACGTCACACACACAAAAAAAGTCTTGCAAAAGGATTCAAGAAAATTAAAATGGATATTTTCTTGAAATACGATACCTGACATTTTTCACGATTACAATTTTTTCTTTACTTTGTAAAAAAAAGTAAAAAGAAAGAAAATGCTTATAAATGATTATAATTTATACATTATTAAAAAATTTCACAGTTACTATTAGACTTTATTTCTGATGTAGAATATAATGTTTTCAGATGAAAACTAGATTCAGAGATTTTACTAGATTTTATTACAGAATTATGTTAGACATTATTATTTGATATATTTCAGAAACAGAGTTTACTTATTACACTAATAGTTCAAATCAACAGTTTCTGTTCTTAAGATGAACAAATAAAATTTTATTTTGAATGGCTCACTTTGATATGGTAATCATGACCATACTTTAATCACATGGAACACACATGATGATCTTAGGATCTTAGGATGATCATAAACTAGCAAAAACTGAGGCTCTGAATATGCAACGAAAAAAAAAAAAAAAAAAGAAAAAAGAAAAAAAAAAGTAAAGAAAAAATTACAACATCTCTGTGAAATATTAAATATTTTCCTTATAAAATATCTGATAAGCACATGAAAGATTAAGTGAAAAATTAGCCACATTTTTCCACATAATTCCCATAGTTCAATGTGTCGTACTTCCAATGTAATAAACGCACAACAGGATAATAGGAGTTTTTTTAATTAAAAGGATACATTCTAATAAATTATTTTTGAGGCAAAAATGAAGAAGTTGAGATTTTTCAAAAATTTCATAAATTTTTTTATACTACATATCGTTGACCATATGCAAAGATTTTATTTATGATTTTTTTTTTTTTACAAAACATTTGCCATATTGTTTCGTCCAGCCTTGTTTATCTTATTCTGATTTGAATAAGATATTACAATTTTGAAATATATTTTTAAAGCAAAAAATATTCATTTTAAATAACTGGGGGGGGGGAACTAAAAATATTTTATATATACTGACACTTCATCTTGATGACAGTGTGATTGCATTATCTTTTGTAAAGAAGACATTGATAACATTTCTAACTTGCAATTGTTACTGATAACGTTCCATTGTTTCACTTTCTGAATGCTATTTCCATTATTGATACTAAAGTGTAGAAATCAGTATTTATATGAAGTTTAATATTTTATGGTATAAATGCATTGTTTACAATTCTGGAATAAATAATGAAACATTAAATGCAGTTTGCAAATATCCTATAAATTGATATTCTGGTTTAAACTCTAGCAAAATTTTTATTTAACGTGTTAAATTTACTTATTTCTTTAATACGATGAAAAAGTGCAATAAAAATGAAACTGAAATGTGAAACTAAAGTCACGTGCACTATGAAAACAAAATTCATACGAATAACATGTTAAATGTTTAAAAACTTGTACGAAATAAAGGAAGTATTGCAATCGTGAAAAATTTCAGATTTCAACAGAAATATCCATTTTGACTATTCTCGAATGCGTTTTGACTAATGTTTACATGATATCTGTACGGACACTATATAGGACTCTTTATTCCAAAACGCATAATAGATTAAACTGTATTTTTTTTTTTTTTCGTGATGCTGTACTTAAATACTCGCGTATCTCGCATAATGCAAAACAATTAATCGTAGAACATTGAAATTTTGTATATGGGACTGCTATATCATCTAGTTGTGCGCCTCCCTTTTTTTTTATTTCAATCGGAGTAAGGAAATATATACCCGGCTACCAAACGTATATCGAAAAGTAAAGTACGGCTTTATCCAGTTTAATTTCCGCAACTACAAGTCGTAGACACATACTTCCAGTTACAAATATGTTTTAAATGATGAAAATATTCTTGTTTTGGCAATTTCAAATTTAAAAAGAAATTAATTTTGGACAAATAACGAAATCGTACATTTAATGAGGTATCCCGGTTCCTATATACTTATATTTGGAAAAGTTTTGTACTCACTGTGAAGAAACAAAAATACAAAAGTTTGACTCAGGTACGACACAAAAATGAATAAATGTGTAAATGAATTGTAGCCAAAAAAATGAGTATAATTTAATAGGCATATAAGGAAGTCATGTAGATTTTAAAACGGGTCACATCAGATTTTTAAAACGGGTATACACGCGATATACCAAAAAGATTTTACTTCTTTCCACTATTAATCACAAATATTGATTAAATTTTATTCCATTTAATTATTTAATTATTTTGAGAGGGATAAATCAAGAGTCATTCATTATGACTTTATTTAAAACGAAACTAGGCATATGTCATTAACTGCAATGTAATTTCTCAGAATGTTTCAACTCTGACATACGCAAACCGGTTAATGTCAGTTGCACCATATGTTCACATCAGGTAGAATCATTTCAAATCAGCTCGTACCAAAACTTCACTTAAATAATAAATACTTTGATTTTTATGATTTTAACGACGATTTTTTCCTTATAAAGCGTAAAATATGCTACTAATAAACCACTGAATATAAGTATATTCTATTGAGGTCGTTTGGAAAGGCAAATAAACTTTCACACATAGGTTTATTTGCCTACTTACCACTTTAGGTTGGACATCTGGCATTAACAGTGGAAACTTTTGCATTTCATCTTCTTTCGCGTTAACCTGTACAATCACAACTGTAAATCCAACACAGAATGCTAATCGTATTAATTGTTTCATACTCATGAAACTCATTTCTGCTGACACAACGCTACTCAGGTATGACCAGCGTGCGTCGATGTTTTTGCTGTCCCCAACGAGAAAGATCGATTAAAAAGCCAGACGCAGTTGCCAAGCAACGGCAACCATTATTAAGGAAGTGAAATCATGTGACGTCAGTGCGGAATAGGCTACGCCATTTCCTGTACAGCAGCTGCAACCTGCTCAACAGGTTTATGAGATTGTAGAATTGGCAGATCTTTCATTCATTCGTTGAATATTCATCCATTTTTTTTAACTCAGCTGGTCAAACGTCAATCGATATCATTTCTATAAAATGGTTATTTGAAAGTAGTGCAAATGAATTACAGAAAATTAATGAACAGAAGTAAAGCTAAATTGCTTGGCAAAAAATTAATATTTCTAATTCTTTTTTTAATTATTAATAATGCGCTTTAAAGTTTTAACACATTTTTAAGAAAATGTGCGAAATTTTCTTCAGTTTTTTTCTAGATTTACATGTTTGATGTAAATGCTCCAAGAAAATTCAAGCATATTGTATTTCTTACGAGACATGGCAAGTATTTATTTATCTTAAATGTGCATATTAAATTAAGTTTAGAAATCTGAACTTCGAGAAGGTAATAAACGTTGTTAATACAAAAGTGAGATCTATTTCACTTGATATGCTATTATATTTTGAGACGCAATAAAATTATCTAATTACATATCAAATTATTTTTTTTAAAAAAAAGGAAATAGGCCACGAGCAGTAATACATACGTCACTCTGTTTCAAAATATGTCGCTGCCGGGAAAAAGGAAGAACTCTAAACGTGCAGTGCATATAAAAATAAGTACATTTTCAAAATTCTGATTGTATGTCAACTTTAGCGTTCACTAAAAATTTTTTGAAGCCGTTATGCTTTTAGTGCATTTTTACTTACTTTTAACGGCTTTTCTGTACTCATATATATATATATTTGGTATGTATGTGTGTGTGTCTCTTCTTTTATAGTCCTTAATTAGCCAATAAGCTTTAATAAAAAATGTCTTCTCTAAAAAAATATTTTATTTAGTTACAAGGAGTTAGAGAAAAAGAAAATCCTTATGAAGGATTTCTATATTATTTAGTGTCTATCACTCATTTTTATCATCACAAGCATATCTGCCTCTGAAAAAGGAAGTAAGACCGGCTAGTAAAATTCGAAACCTGAGGCAAGTTTTTATTGGTTGAAATGACAGAAGCAGGCTTTCAAATAGTTATAAATAAAACTATTATTAGCAACAAAAAAATTTAACATAGAAAATTTCGACCGATTGAAGTGATTGAAGGACTCTTGAGCAATGATGGAAAAAGAAAATAAAGGTGGATCATCAAATATGAAAATAAGTTGAATTAGAACTTTTCATAAGAACTAAATAAAAATAAACAATATTGAGGTTTAAATGATTTATAGCGTTTGCAAAAACCTGATCGAAATATAATCTTACTCATTCACTCCAGGCATGAAACTAATGTCTGATAACTCACAATCATGAAAATTCAGTAGGCCCACCAGCGGCCGAGCGGTAAAGTCGCTGAACACTGGTAGTTCGGTCCGAGGTTCGAATCCCGCGAACGGGATGGCTGCGTGGGCGTTTTCGTGGTTTTTCCACGGTTTCGTTCGTGGTTGTTCCCATGTGTAACGTGTATACGAGCCATTTTCCTTAGAAAGTCCTCCACGAACGCATCCCTCCCCTTAGGCAGCCCTCGAGGCTTTGCCGTAATTAAATAACCTAACCTAACCTATCATGAAAATTCAAATTATAAGATTTTTACAACTTATTTGTTTAGTTAATTCCGCCTAGGCGGGTTAGTGGTTAGGGGCTCGGACTGTCGTACTGAAGAGCCCGGTTACGAATTCCGGAGAAGGCATGAATGTAACTTGTCCCCTTCATAAGAGGCAACGGTGGCCCACCTATTAGGTTCCTCCATAATAAAGTGACCACCCCTTCAGGCCGTAGTAGTGATGTCGAAAACGTTTATAAAGAAAAACCTGTAAAGCAAATCAATAAACAGGCACTAGATGGCGCGCGACAAAATGTTATGACTTTAATTTTTTGCTATTAACTTTTGGCAACGAGAATGAACAGACGGTTTGTAGACAGAAGATATGTTAGACGTTCGGCTGTATTTCTAGTGTTTCTGTATATCATAACGTTGAATTATTAAGAAATTAAAAGTTTTTTTCTTCTTCTTAAGATGTAACATTTATTGAATAATTAAGACACAATAACACGCCGAATAAATACTAATTCAGAAGTCAAACAACAAAAATCAGCGTTATATTTTCAAAATTTTTACAGGATTAACGCATTTTGAAAATATAACGCTGATTTTTGTTGTTTGACTTCTGAATTAGTATTTATTGAATAGATTACCGAAAATAGGAATCGGCGAGCTTAAATCCTGGCTACACTTTGGAAGGAACAAACGTAAGTGAAGCCTTTTCCCTTGAATTTTAGAACTTAGAAAACTTAGAATTTATCTAGAAAGTTTTCTATAAGTGGTCAACGCCTATAATGGCTAGTGCCAGCTTTTGGGAGAGAAAAAAAACACTCATATTTTTCGTCATTTTCATTTAATCATAGTACAAATCATGTCATAAGGCCCCAATTAGAATCCCTGGGGAGATAGAGATCCATGTAAATAATAGCATCTTTTTATTTAAAATGCATCGCACTGAAAATACCTCGAGAGACTGGCAGTAGGAAAAGAGGGTTTATGAAACCTTTTGATTCCATGTCTCATAATTCTTGATTAAAGCTGGAAGAAATTGGTTCTACGAAGAACTATATCTTTTTCTGCGTCGTGTTCTATTGCTTTTATTCTTTCATTAACGGACAAAATTTCAGAGGCTTGCAAAAACCCTGTGCAAATGAAAGAAATCAAGATGTGAATGAACAAAATCTAAAATTAACCAAAACTTTACCTACCCAATATGAGGAAGCTTATAAGCAAAAGTGATATAACAATAAAGTCTCCCCATAGACTAATAAAAACTTTAATATATTCCATTTGGATTAAGCTTCCTCCGGACAACTTAAGGTGGGAGGATGCCACATCTAAAGTTTCAGCTAACTGTATGTTTTAATGATTTTTCTGTTCCTAGCAGTTTTTCTGAGTTTGTGAGTGGCAACATGTGTAACTTACATTTGTTGTTTTACGTTTGAAAATAAAAGACTGGAATTCCTTTTTCTGTAAAAAACGTTTGTTTTTCTATGGTTTATATACACTAAATGTTCACTTTCCCGAATCGCACAAATGCTGGTCGTACATATCATTCCCTGTGGTAAGTTCAACGAAATCAAATAACTGTCCTTTAATGCGCAATCGTAGTTGGTTTATTTCTCCATTACAGACTGCTTTGTCTATTTCTATTACTAATATTTCTGTTTTATACTTTGACATATCAATGATATACCCTCCGCTTTTCCCTGTGAAGAAAAGCGCTTTTTGTCCTTTGCTCTGTCAAAAAAAGGATGAAAAGTACTTTTTTGTTACATTCTTTATTGCTTCTTATATATAAATAGTTATTAAACTTAATAATATTAATTTAATACCTATGTGAATATTTTTAAGGTTCTAGTATAGAAAAGGGTGCCCTTAGATTTGGCGCCAAACACCAACGCTGTTAGCGGTTTTTTTGTAACTCAGAATCGACTCTCGTTTCCCCGGCAGCCATTTTTTAGCCCAGAAGGGCTATTGATTTCGTTTTGACATTTTGCGTGGAAAGCTTCAAGAGTCTGAATCACTTTTCAAATTGTTGTTGTCAAATATTATCGCCCTGTACTATTATTAAAGAAATTAAATAATGAAGAATCTGCATAAATGCATTAATGTTTTCACTTCCTTGTACGAAGTAAAAAGGAAGTATTGTAATCGCGAAAAACTTCAGGCAGCATATTTCAACGAAAATATTCACTTTGAATGCTTTCGAATGCAATTTAACGATGTTTTTGCGTAATATCTATACGTAAGGACAGAATAAAAGACTCTTTTCCTCCAAACAAACTAAAAAACTGCTTTAAAATGAATTCTGAAGAGAATTTTTCGTGGCGTCTGTACGAACGTATGTACGTACGTGCGTGCGTACGTACGTATCTCGCATAGCTCAAAAACGAGTAGCCTCAAGAACCTTGAAATTTTGTATATAAGACTACTATAAGATGTAGATGTGCACCTCGTATTTTGGTTTCAATCGGCTGCGCCAAACGTATATAAATATATTTATAAATATATCCACTCTGTTACCCGGCTCAGTGATCTAAGTTTCTTTACTCTTATATGTTTGTAAATTGTACATTTTTTGCTTTAAAAATGATTGAATTATGTTGTTTTTATCTTCTGGTTAAAGTTTTTATGCCTTTCGTAATTCTAGAAGCAATATTTGTACAATTATCAACAATTTAAAAGCTGTTTAAGTGCGGTTAAATTTTAAATAACATGGCGGACATATTTGTTTACATTTGAAACAGCAGAATTGTAGATTTGTTGCCAATCTAGAGACACTAAGCTTCGCAACACAAAAATAACGCCTTCATTTATTATTGCGAATTAAATCATGCTTAATCCTTTCTGGAATTTTTTCGAGGAAATAAGTATTTAAGATTTACTTCGTAAATTTTAAAACAGATATTTTGAGTTTTTATGTATTTTTGCCTTGTCGCGAAGTGAAAACTGAATTAATTGAATGAGAAATACTCAATCGTCTGTGAAAAACTGTTTCTGTTTCGTTTTGTTTGCTTAATTTCTTTTATACATCGTTCTAGCTTTGTTATAGTATTTGAATAGAACATGTGGCAACGATTAGATAATTCTTTAAATGATATAAATTTTGTGCATTCTGAGTTATAATATGAACGAAATATAATACTGTTAAGTAAACCTAGCGCCAGAGTGTCGCTATGGTAAACAAAGTGAATTTTAAAGAATGTATTTATTCTATTGTGGTTTATGCGCTGTCTTCGAAAGTAGGTTTAATTCAATCTAATAAGTTAAATGAAATGCAAGAAGAAATGCGTATAATTTAATATTCCGTACAAGGAAGTCATGTGGTATACACATCAGATTTTTTACATTGTGATAAAACAAGGATACCTAGAGCCATCAATTTTGAATAACGTACGTCTCCACTCAAATATGGGCATCTGGAAGCCCAAATTTGGAATTTGTTTTATTACCTATTTCAGAATTTGTAAAGCATTTGTGAGTTTTTGATTAAGAAACTCGACGATTTCAAAGACAGCAATGGCAGCACTTTACGAAAAAAAACCACATTTTTATCTTCTGCATGCAAGGCTGTATCGGAAATTTTAAATGTTTATCGAAAATTTTATGCTCTTTTTAAATTATTTTGTGATATTGCTGTAGAATTGAATTTTATGGTTTAAGTGCGAAGAACATGATATTTAATAAACAAAGGTAACACACAAAATTTTAAGAAAACGCTCCTTTGGGAGTAATATAAAATCTGAAAGCGTTCAGATTTTTTTTTTTTTTCCATACGTGCCAATGTTTTCCTTAAAACAATTAGATTTTTGCCAATTTTCTTTTACTTTTTAAGTGAAAATAGGTCGATGTGCACATAGATAAAGTCAAGGGTCGATGTGCACAGTGCCATTGTTGTGCAATTCTGGGATTTGTTTTTTAAAGCGAAAATAGGTCGATGTGTACATGGATACGAGTATGTGCAGTTCTCAAAAACACGTCAAGCAGTGGGTGATTCTACACTTTACCCAAAATTCTATTGCAGATTTTTCATCATGGCAATTCCCAAATTGTTAAATCTATAGGATATCAAAAAAGGATGTAAAATAAAAAAAAAGGATTTAAAAATTAAACTAGTATTTCAATGGCGTCTTAAGAATTATAGAACTATATAAACTTACGCAATCTGAAATCAGCGCGTACGCTAGATTTGACGCACTGTTCAATGGGCGCATTTGCTAGATTTGGAGCTTTTGCGCATACATTTTCGCTGCAATTTTTTCGATCCTCAAAACGGAATAGTACCTAAATAAATGATAATAAAATAAATTTGAAAGAAAAATAAGAATAGAACGTTTTTTTTTCTTGTATTTATTAAATGGGATTTTTTGGTTTGACGCGATTGGCGCCGTCTCTTCTGGTTGACAGGATTTTCCATATGTACCTAATTGCATTAAATATAAGAAATAACTAAACCACAATAATTCAGGGTTAATTTCCACAGCGTGTCCAATAACGGAGCAGCGTATCTTTAGCCACCAATCTCATCATATATCGCCAATAATGCACAGCAGACGCCAGCCGACTGCGCCAACGACAAAATAACGTGCACTAAAGCGGGACGCCACTAACACACCATTTGTAATGTACTCTTTCAGTACAAATGTATAGAATGACATCAATCGGAACAGCGTAATCGGAAGATACAAAGAATAGAAGATACAAAGAATCTTACAACCTCTTACAAAGGAAGATAAAAAAGCTTTCGAACTCCGGCCAGTTCCGTATTTTCCGAGGGGGATTGCAGTGAAGAAATTTTTGTTTAAATGATCAGAAACAGATCCCTTACAACTAGTGTACTTCCCAGATTTGTCACCTTTTAAATTTTCTGTTATCTCTTCTCAATATAGTTCAATGGTGTCAATATTTACAGGCAATTCAAGCTATCCTAAGGAAAGTCTATGACAGATGCAAACGAGGTATTTACTATATACGTCCAAAAATGTGAGAAATCGTGAACATGTGTATATATTCCCATGAATTTTACTTCGAAAGTGACTAGATAAAAATTTTTAAAAAATTTTATGTTTTGATTTTTTTAATTTTTTTTATTTTTTACATTTACATTTTTATACCTTATAAGTATTTTCCGCGAACGTTTTTAGCACAGAAGTCTGGAATATTTTTCTTTTATGTTTTTATTTGTTTGTTTGTTTCGCGGATGGAATTGTGGACCAGCATTTTCATGCTGCATACCATAATTTTAACCAAAGAATTACTATAGTTTTTGCCCTTTCTATATTTGCAGATGTTTAACGTCACGCTAGTCATTGTGAAAACACAGTACTTAAAAAGAATTATTGCTCCAGATCAGTTCTTTCCAGTCATGTTATGCGTCTTCTCATCTCGCCTTTTATTACGGAAGCTGTGATCCGTAGACTTTGTGCTGAAGATTGCATACTTCTGTGAATTTGAAAAGGCCCATTTATTAACTTTATCTCTACAGTATAATGACACAACCATTTTACAGCTACCATACAAAATATGAAATAAAAGGTTTTGTTTACTATTCAGGGTGGAATGATTGATGAAAATGAAATATGGAGATCTAAACAACTGCTTACCTTTGTTATATAATTTTTTGCAAGCAAATAACTTGCAAAAAATAACAGAAGACGCAGCAAAGTTATAATAGCTCATTATTTACCATGGAAGTAGTTCTTGGAAGATAAAGAACAGTACCATTGGATTAAAACTTTTCGAAGTCGAAATTCCATCCGTATTCAACACCAGTAAAGCAAAAACGCTTTTTTCATTTCATATTAATCACCACATTTCAAGTTTTAAAAAAAAGTGTTATGCCACCAGATACCTTTGCAATAGGAAAATGTCCGTAAGTAAAATTCCTGAATTTTCATGTAGTATCTGATGAAAATCCAGATAATATTAGAGTCTTAAGAAAGATTAAGATTACCCTGAAGCAGAATTTATGAATATTCTTGCTTCATAGTCCTTCTGATATTTCTGGTTTCTGTGCAACAGCCAATGTACATTGTGCAGGATTCGAACAGTGACTCCCGGTTAAACCAAATACTGGTCCATTGCTTGTGTTAAGAAAAAGATAAGATATAGCATTCCTAAACTCATATCAAGATCTAGAATCAGTATAAAAAAGAATCAAATCACTCTTTCCATTGATTGTCTGATTTAATTCAAAAAGTTACATGTTGCTAAAGTTAATATTCCTTAGAATAGTGGTCGCCCAAACTTATAAAGCTTCTGAACTACCGTACGGTTTTTAAGTCCTCATGTGAGCTATCTACCAAAAGAACTACCAACTTAAAAAAAATTACATTTGTTTATTGCCTTTAAACTTAAATTTTTAGTAAATATGAAGTCAATTTAAGTTAAACTGTATATAGCAAAAGAAACTGAAATTGAATTGTACATAAGAAACTGAAGAGCAGTTAGTAATAAAATAGCAAATATAATATAGGATTTTTTATCAGACTTGTTAACTTTAATGAGAAGGATAGAATTCTTTTTGTCATCAACAAGTTTTTTTAATGTTTGGAGAGTGTCTGCCATTTGAATAGAGTTATCCAAGCGTTCATCAGTGAGTCTGTTTCTGTACTTATTTTTAATAAATTTTGTACTGGAAAAAGAAATCTCACACAGATATGTCGAGCTAAACATTGCCTTCACTTTGAGACAAACCTGGACAAAAATTGGGCATTTTTCTTTAGGAACAGGAGGCCAAATACTTTTAGAGCTTGAAGAAAGCAATTTGGCAGATAAATCACTTTGAAAATCAATCCGTTCTAACTTCACTGCAGCATTGTCTTCTTGAAAATCAAAATGCTTCATGACACAAGTACAGAACTCTTCAGCATTAATGTCTATAAAAGGCGAATGGACAAACTGTGCAATAGTTGAAATCCTTTTGAAATATTGCAAGCGTTTGTTAAATTCTATTGTCAAATCTGAAATAATTTCAACGTATTGTTTACTATTGTAAGGAGGCTTTGAAAAACTTTCATATGAAGCACTCGATCAAGCAGCAAGTGCTCTGAATAAACGTCTCTGAATTGCATGTACTCTAACTTTGTTCACTATTTTTATGATTGTTTTCATTACGTTGTTCATACTTAAAAACTTTCCACAGTGACTCCTGCTGTATTATACTATAATGATAAGACAGAAATTTCAGAAAGCTCTTGACTGTACAACACAAAGTTATGAATCTCTTCCGTCTGTCTTCCATCGTAAAAGCTCCATCAGTTGCTGAGCCCATCAACTTATTTATAGGAATATTTGCAGAGTTGATAAGATCTTTAACTGCTAAAAATATCCTGTCCTGTCCTGTAGTGTGTCCTGTTAACGGTATAATCTTTACCAGATCCTGTTTTGTTTCGATATTATCAAAACCTTTTCTTGCAAAAACGGTCAGCTGAGCTGTATGAACTATATAAGTCGATTCGTCAAATTGCAGGGAGAAACAGTAGGCTGTGAGCAGTCAGTTTTAAGTTGTGAGATTATGTCAGAACTCATAACCTCAACCTTCTCATTTGTTTATTTGCAGAAAGCTGTACAGATTTAATAGCAGACATTATCTCAGTTTTTTTTAAACTAGTATCAAATAATGTATCTGCAGCTTCTAAAAATGCAATGCTGATTGTTTTATCCTCTTTGTATGGTTTCTTATCCTGGGCAATAATGCAATAATATTTGAAACTCGGAATGACGCCTCAATTGCTGCTTAATTCTTATTTAATGGTTTTTAATTTAATGGTTTTTAAAAAACTGATTGTTGAGCATTAAATTTTAATTTTAGCTGATCTACCTTTTCTTCCCTTAGAGCAAGGTTCAGTGAGAAATTCTTTTCAATCCCTGCGTGAACGGATTTGAAGTGACATTCGACGTTTCTCGTTCTTCCCAACTGATACACTCGCCTAGTACAGTAAACATACACATTTGTCCTTTAGCTGAGTAAAGACGTAATCAGTTCCCCATTCCTATTGAAAGTAATAAGTTTTTTTTTTTTTTTTTTTTTAATTTTTGCTTGAACACATCATCATTAGAACAGATTTAGCTTAGCAAAACTGTGTAAATCAAACTATCCAAGATAGCAAATATTTAATATACTCGTACAGACAGAAAACATAATGTGCCCAACCTCACGCGTAACTATAAGATGAGGCTTATAATGGCAGTTGCGCGAGAGAAACAAACAGTTATAGTCATCGCCGCTTGTAGTTAGCATCAGCTCAGTGGAGGAATCAAGGTTAGCCAACCGGAGCGTTAACGTGATCTACCGAAAATGTCCTCAGCTTGCGATCGAAGGTTTGATGATCACTGTCTTGGAAGGATTTGGATTTCTTCATCCTAAGGAGCCTTGTAAGTATAACAAAACCTTCCAATGTGCCCTACTATAAAAAATTGGGTCTTTCTTGAGAATTAATTCCGGGACCCTCTATCAACTGGTGGAGGCTTTTAACAGCTTGCCTATCAGAAGCAGTTAATTAGTACAGTTGGACGATCTGTTCTGTAACTCATTCAAAGAAATAATTCACTTTACTGAGTGAATTAATTCTGATTCCAGAAAATGCTTCTTCGCTTTTACTGTAAGCTACAAGTTGTTACAAGCGAAGAAGCAAAATTCATTTACAGTTCACGGAGATCGTTTGCTGGAAGTTTACTGTACCAGGAATACCGTCCAACTGTACAAGGATAGATATCTGCTATGTGTTCACAAAATGTTTCATTTTATTGAACGAGGTTCCTCAGGACTGGCGAAAAAGAATTAAGCTCTTGGTGTAAGCGTGGCAGGAAAGTTTGATTTCCATTTTAGAGAAGAAAGGAGTATTTATCCTTCCATGTTAAAACTGAGTTTAATTTTTTATCATTTCAAAACGTTTTTGAAAACTTTTATTCTAGAATTGTGTTGTTAATTCTATGTAGAAAGGAGGTTTTAGGAAATCTCACACTGATCTGAAAGAAATCAGAGAGTTAGCGTTTGGCCAAGTCAACTCTTCTGATTCCGTTTGTCATTTCGCTCTTCGCTCAAACCTCCATAACTTGGCTCGATTCCACTGGGCTTTCGATTCTTTCCGCTCTTCTCTCACCCTCGCTAACCGCTCATGTTTCATCCGTTGTTCCTATTCTAGAATCGTACTGTTAATTCTATGTAGAAAGGATGTTTTAGGAAACCTCAAACTGCAGTTGAAAGAAATCAGTTCAAGGAGTTATCGTTTGACTAAGTCAATTCTGATTTCACTTTTCATTTCGCTCTTCGCTCCAACATTGCTAACCAGTCCCGATTTCATTGGTCCTTTTATTTTTTCCGCTCTTCTCTCTATCCTTACTAACCGCTCTTGTTCCATCCGTTGTTCTGGACCTTTTTTTTTTTTTTTTTTTTTTACCAAGATTATTGTTAGTGAGCGGTGATTCATGACAGAACCGTTCTGATCCTGTCCCATAAAAGAGTTGTTTTGACCATGTCTAGTAATTAGCTCCTCTTCATCACAAGATTCGTAAAGTTTGATCTCAATCAATCGATCACAAAATTATGTGATCGATTAAGCCTTCTACAAAATTAACTATTCCTCTAAACATTAACATCTTAAAAGACACGTATAATAATTTGCTGTTAAGTAATAGATTTAAGCAAAAATACGATTTTACTTCTGCAAGTGTATGTTTTATATAATTCATTCCCAACAACAACATATAGAGCAGTATTATAATTCTATGAAATATGTTTTTCAAAATCCATGAGTCTTATGTTACTCCAGATATAGGAAAACCACCAATTCCACAAAGGCAGCTATTTCAATAACCTGAAAATAAGCCATAAAAAAGCCATCGCCATTTTGCGGTTTAGCCAATTGAGCAATAGAGAATCATTGAGAGAGTATAAGATGTGACATCTCTGACAAAGTAGCATAAAAATTACTTTAAACACAAAAAGTTTCATAAAAATCTCACTTAAGCGAATCGAATTGTAAGAGTTGAAGAACGAGATGCGTTTTACGGAAACTGGGAGGTATATTCCATAGTCAGACATCTTAAGAAATTTTTTTACACTAAATAGTGAGTAAGATTTATTGGTTCCCAGTTTAGTAATATTCTTTACACAGAAGGTTCATGACATTTTCTTATCTAGTCACTTTCTCAGTGCTTGCTTTTGAACGGAAACCAATGAAATAACTTTTCCGTACTTCTTGCTTCCTGAATGAAATTATCAGTTCCGCTGGAGTATGTCAACAGTTCCTGCTAAATATTACTGCATCATTTCTATCACTTAGAAGTGGTTAAAATTTTCATCAAATGCATTAAACTTTTGTATGAATAATTACACTTAAATAATTACACTAAATAATTACATTTAAAATTTTAGAAATATGAGTCATTATATAGATTAAATCTTTTGCCAAAATAGACAGAGCAGAATCAAATCATACTATTATTTTATTTTTAATTTATTTTTTGACTCTCACTCATCTTCATAGGATTAAACTATGATTTTGCTGTCTGTCTGATTTTTTTCCTGAATGCTGTCAAGATTCTCATGCACTATTTTCCCCTTCCTTCCCCTATGAACATCGTATTGCATTGGTTGGATATTAAGATGTCAAGCATTTCCTGAGAAAATCATTCTTGAGAAGCGCATTCTTAATTTGAATTACATAGCTCAAAGGTTTCAACCTGGGCCCTATTCTTGGGCACACTTTGTGCCTTTCTTATTCGTTTCGACAATGCAATTCATGAAAGAGATGTATTCAGTGACTTGTTTGCAGAACAGCAAGAGCAGCAGAAATACGACGTGTCCCATAAAAGTTGGGTGCAGAATGATTTAGTTTAGCTTCATCTCTAATGGTTAATGTTTAGTTTCGTTTCTCAAAGTTGAAATTATTACTGGCTGAAGAAATTCGAGAAACATTTAAATAACATTTATTAGAGAGATTTTTCTTCAATAAAAGCATAAGTGATTAACGAAACGCTTGAAAACATCGAGCAAGAGACACTTAACAAAAAAAAAAAAAAAAAAAAAAAAAGAAAGAAAGAAAAAAAAAGAAAAACAGTCGCTTGTTTGATGCTTGCTCAATGTTTTTCTTGCTCGACGTTTTTAAGATTCTCTTTAATCACTCATGTTTTTTACTTTGTACCCTTCATTCACGTTACTGGTTTTTGTTACCATTTCAGAGACGAAAAATAGGATAACCTTGATATTTTTTGGAACTAAATTTATATTTGATTTACGTTCCGACCTTTTACTTCACTGTGTAATTACATATTTTCTTTACTATATATCTCTATATCTATATTATCTATCTAACTATACATATATGTATGTGTATAAGTTAAAAGCTAAATAATATGTAAAATAAAGTCCTAATTTAATACGTAATACCGTTTTAAGTCTTCTATTTAATTTACTAATTTTTCTTTTCTATCTTCATAATATTACCATGCTTATAATACATTTTTCTGAAGTGCGTCATTTTAAAATTAATTCTTCTCATATGACTCTTACATATTGCTAAGAACGCTTGTATTTAGATAAGGTTTCAGCCAATAATAATGGGAAAGAAATTTTGAAACTAAAGTCTTCACTCCAAGAATAAAAATAGTATCATAACTGCATAAATCTTAACCTAATTTCCATGTGCATTTTCTTTTCCTCTTCTCTATCATGATAAGTGTATTCCTATAAAGGTAAGAGAAAGCACAACTGCAGTTTTTCGAGAATGAGCTCACAGGTTTCGCTAATTTCGCCATATTTTAAAGGAATAAGTACTATGTGTATCAAACCGGCCACATTTGCAGTTACGTCTTTATACACCAGCTCGAAATCCATTGGGGTTTCGATAAAAATTACGAAAGTAAACTACTAATTTTAATTGGCTATAGCCTCTTCTATTTAATTTGAAGACTTCCTCTCTCTATCTAAAAATAGCGCTATAAGTCTAAATTGCGTCATTCAAATTATTCACGCGATCCTGCTTAACGCTTAATGCAGATACATCTTGCCCAATCACTATAATTGTAAACCAAAGCTGTTTTAATTCGAACTGAAACTTTTGACCTTCTCCCTTCTTCCTCTGAAGTGCTGCGACACTTTCCCGTAAGCTTTCGTCCTGACAGGATGCTTTGCTGCTACCTTCTTTGTTCAATGAATATGTGCTGAGCCAACAAAAATGTCGGGCGCATAAGACGCTAGTCCGCATATGTGAACCAAATGTTGCGTATCCCGAATTGCTTTGCTCGAAACTAAAATTACCTTGAATCCGGCCATGTTTATATTCCCAAGTTTCTTCGCCATAAAGGCATCTATTACGCTACCACCAAGTTCCAAATCAATTTCATCTCATGTCATATATATATTTCCATTTCAGAAACGATCTGTTTACTTTACTGCTTTAAAAAATAATTGGCGACCTCAAAATTAAAGTTCTAAATTTGGTGCTCTCCCCCTAAATTCATCTGTTCTCCCAAATTCGAGATCATTCCAAATTACGTAACACTGCTTGAAAAAGGTAGCTAAAACTAATACTGACCAAACATAGCTTAGAATGCCCTCTGCACATACGGGAAGGTATAAATACTGAGCTTAATAAAAATAAATAATAAAAATTGAAATATTAATATATATATATATATATATATAATAAGAAAAAATTGAATGTATATGAAGATATAAAAGGCCAGAAAAAGTATTAATTAACTTACGTTCTTTCTAGTGGGATGTGGGCAAAGTGCTTTCTTCAGTGTCTTACTCAGAAGGGTTGTGTGTCCGAAATTCCTTATCGGCAGAGGGGGCTTTGAATTATTATTTCAGTCGATGAAACTTGTGAGAAGTAACTTATGGGACATAGGAGGCACTAGGAATGCTTGAGGAACGTTTGTTGCGGAGTTCTTATGAGAGTTAAAACGTCTGTTAAAATTTTGAATATACTAATTAGTGAATGCAAATTAATTAATTTCTGGCTAATTGTCGTGTCGGAACGAGGAAGAAATTAAGAAAAGGAAAAAAGTAATTTTCACTTTCAAAGAGCTATTTGACAGACTAAAGATTATGAAATAGGCCCATTTTTTTAGTAACAGCATAAGAAAAGTCTGAAAACAATTAGCTTTTTACATTATATACAACTTTTTAATTACACTATATACAAATTCTACAACTGATAGTCATCCAATTTATACCGCCTTCTCAGGTTTAGGAACAAATTAACATATCCGTATCAGTTAAGTGATTTAGAGTGAGTATTTAACGCCTGCTCTTTTAAGACAATGGTTAATAAACTGATTAGGTAATAGATTATTTTTGAGAATTTTAATAAGGAGCAAAATTTCGCATTGTAGATTTAGCGTATCTGTGCAAATATTTTTAATGCGTTGTATTTGATTTATTATTGTATTACTAGTTACTTTTTTGAAGATGTTGAAAGTCCAATTTATCAATTTGTTAGTAGTGAAACTGAAGTTTCTTGTTTTGTCAAACAGTAAAATTTTTTTGTAGTTAATGATTTGAAGATGGAGATAGTCAATGTTATTTTGCGAATTATTAGTTTTATTAAGTGTAAGGCATTATGGATAAATCTCGGAGTATTCAATCTTATTAAAATTATTAAATGTAATAAGATCATCTATATATCTGTAAGTGTGCTTGTAGTAATTTAATTCTTGCTATTGTAAATTTTTTTGGAAGTTAAATTCTTTTGATAAATAAAAAGAGATTACAGATCGAGGTACTGCAATACAGGGAGCCCATTGGAAGACCTCTGACTTGTTTAAAAAGTTGATTATTTGCTTTTCCTGGTTTATAATTTTTTTTTTTTTTTTTTTTTTTTTTTTAACCGCAAACTTTTAGCATTCTTTGCAGAGCAGGTAAAAATTGTTTTTCGAAATTCATATGTCTAACTGCAACTAGAAAGCATTCACGTGAGGATGTACTCATCATAATTTGTCATAATCCTAAGGCACAAAAGTCATTAAAGTTATTCACAGTTGTGGAACAGGGATTGAGTCTTAACTGGTCAGAGAATTCAAAGCTGTGAATGCATGAACGCGCAAATGTCTCAGTGAAATCGTCTACCGAATGTCAGTTGTATCTTATTTGCTGTGACTGGTTGAGTCTTATACCAAGTCAAGTATGCAAAAAATCTTATACCAGTTGTGACATAACAAGGTGTGGTTACCTAGCAAAAAAATTCGGCTTATGATTGCAAAGTCCCCACATGAAAGCTTCATTAGCGAAATTAATTCCCTCTCCCTAAATCCTCTGTTGTTATTTGGTATATGTAGTTTAATTTTCTGCTTAATAATGATTTATTTAAAAACCAGCAGCTACGCTGCCAGCTTTCGTCTGGCTATTAAATGTACCGGAAAAATGCCTGAAGGGAACACCATACGTTAAATTTAAAATCTGCGCTGATGCGCAGAATTTTACTCTGTAGAACAACTCCATCAAAAAAAAAAAAAAAAAAATTAAAAAAAAAGCTTTACATGTAACAAAATTACAATGAAATAAGCAATATCCCTTAATACAAATATTAATTATCCTAATAAATAAATTAACTAACTTCCCTTTGCCTTCTCTCAACAAACGCCCAGTATCCAAGAGAAACATTAAATTTAAAAACTGCATAGAATTATCGCCGTCATTTTTCCAAGTGGCAACAGTCAGCAATCCAGTATACATTTGAATGAAAAACTATTGCCGAAACCACATTTCTAAAAGATTGAAACTATTCAAAATGATGCGATAAAATCGAAAAGAGAAAATTTAAAAAAATCTGATTCGAATTTTGAAAAAATCGCTTAGAGGCGCACTGGCTCTTGTCTAGATGCACTTATATACTAAATTTCGTAGCCCTGGGTCTGTTAGCTAAGCGCAGCACGAACGAAAAGACACACAGATTCTTTCTTTTGTTATATGTAGAGATTATGGCATTTAAACTATTAAAAACTGCTTTATTTCAAATTTATGCTAGATTAGAAATTTGGGTTTCATTTCAGTTTAAGTATTAACTGAATACGTGACGAATATTATGAGAAAGCTAAGCCGGAAAAATTAAAAATACAAGAGCACGTGCATTTAACATTTAATAAATAAATTTAGCATCAATATATGATAGAATTCGGAAATATGCAACCGGCAAAAACCGAAAACGATGAAAAAACAAATAAAATGAAATAAATAAATATCTTTATTATATGCGGCTTAAGTGTCTGTTTGTCACCGATAGTTTATTGGTTGCTTGCGTAACTGTACTAGCCAATGGGGTGAAGTTGCCAAGGCACAGGGTTGCCGTTTCATTTGAGACGTAGACAGTTTCCTGTAAAACTTGCCTTTGCTATGACCATCCATAAGTCTCAGGGCCAAACGCTTAAGCGTGTTGGTATTTTTTTACCTGAGCATGCATTTGGACACGGTCAACTTTATGTTGCCTATTCAAGAGTTCGCGAAAGAACGGACGTAAAATTAAAAATAATTGATGGTCCTCTGCAAGGCGAGCTTAAAAATGATGGAAAGATCTACACAAGAAATGTTATGTACAAAGAGATCTTTGACATGTGAATTAACATTTTTTTATTTCAATCACCTTTATTTATTGAGCTAACAGTGGCTCTTAAGAAATGCACTGCCATTGGTTTCCTTAATTGCACTCTGCTTTAAGCAATTAAGCAAGTAGAAGGGGAAAACCCCGTGGGGCAGTAAGCAAAGGAGCGTCCTCGCCGCCTGCCCTGGGTAATTTAGTTTGAATTAGCAGACATCTTTGCACAAATCATTTTAATTACAATTTATAGTATCTAGAATAGCGGTCATTTCGTATGACCGCCTGGCTTTCTAGTTTATTTGATATTTTGTAAAACTTTAATGAATTTTTGATTAACTAATTGAACGATTTGAAAGCGAGCAGTTGAACATAATATGGAATAAAATATTTCTACCTCCGGCGCGCGAAATTGCCTATCGGAAATTCTTAAGATATACTGTTTTAAATATTTGGTGATTTTGCAATTGAACTGAATTTTATGTGGTGTAAGTGTGAAGAAATTGATATTTAACAAATAAAATTAACATACAAAACGTTAATAATAAAACAACAAAAAAGTTTTGCTAGGCATCTTTCTAAGAAAACTGAACGCTGATATGGTGAATACAGAAAACACTGAAGAAAATGGGAAAATGTATGCCAACACTTAACACTCCATCGGGTATTTGAAATATATACTGCTATTAAAAATTTTGAAATTTTACTGTTAGATTATATATGGCGTAAATGCGAAGAAAATTATGCTTAACAATAAAGCTAAAAAGACAGAAAAAAAAAAAAAAAATGTGGGTTAGCTTCAGTGAGTGCAACAGCAAATTAATAGAATGTGAGCTCAGGGAGAGCGTAAAAAAAACTTAGCAAACCTTTCTGGACGATCGTTAGAATCTGAAACAATTCAAACTTTTTGTTTGTTTTTAATAATTCAGTATGTGAGAATGAATAAAATTTCAGGTTGTTATTGTATTCATTTTCAGAGTAAAGAGCGCTTCAACTGATGAAGTCCTTTCAACTCATGAAGTTATGCCGAGTCCTTCCATTATTTTATCAACTGTAATTTTCCTTGGAGTTTTGTATTTTTTAAGAACCACCAAATTTCATCTGTATATCCTTTTCCGTAAAATATCTTAATTTCAAATATCAGGTTGTTTAATGTTGAAAGAATATCTAGACCTCCTTCTATAGGAATTTAAACTGCTAAATAAGGATACAGATTAGATTTGAAAGATCTTATCTAATTTCCCCTTGATTTTTTTATTTGAAGAATCAACTTGGCTGCAAGCTAAAATAAAGTTATTTGCATCTTGTAAAAAGGAAATATTAAAAAAAAAAAAAAAAAAACGGAGCAGCAGGTTTTATTTTAGTGAATGTGTGCAAAGTAACACAAATAAAGAGGAAAGAATTTGGTTATGATTAACTTCAAAGAACAGACCGTAGTGTGCAAAACTGCAAGGCCAGAGAATCACTGTAAAGAAGTTATCACACATGGCTACAGTCCCTGCTAGACGGGACTTATCTGAGAAACGAGATTCTGATAGCACTGAATTCCTAGAAAAAAGGAACGGGAGGATTCCTAGAAAAAAAGAGCTCCGCCTAGCTACGGAAACAATGTTGCGGCTACACGAGATTTTTTCAAACCTCACCGAGAATGTCTCGGCTGGACTTCAGTCCTGGGTAGAGATAACCACTCAGACGAAAGTTCTGTTTCTGAAGCCTCACGTGATTCCCAATCTGAACGATAATCGATTAGTGTTTGGCGTTCAATTCCTTGTAGTAAGTGAAAATGGTAACCTAGCTACGTGGGTTTCCTAGAATTGTGCGGGTTCTGGGAATTGTCCCTTTCGACGTCAAGTCCCGCATAGCCGATACATAATGTGATTGGGACTTAAGATTCATTCGCCTTACAACAGGTTCCCAAGCAGACAAACACACATTTTAACAACTGGATCGATAGAGCCCACGTATGCTCGGAAGCTCCTAGGGAAAGGCCTCCTAAGAAAGCATTCAGTGTGTGCTTCGAGAGACGGAATTTCCGTCCATCACAGCAGGGCACTCTCAGCATGAGGCATGTAATCTAGCCTTTCCTATCAGTGTTTCCTTTGCCTAAGGCTATCAAAAGATAAAAATTCTTAAAGAAACGAAATTATAGAGAAAGCTTACCTTTCACAACTGAACACTTATTATTATTATTATTTTAATTTAGAATGTATCTGTGTAAGAATGCATCTGCGACTGTTTTGGCTGACGCGCCTTTAAGTGGAACAATTTCTGTCCATTTTGAAAAATGATCTACAATTACTAAAAGAAAACGATTTTTATTTAACTCGCTCTGGGGGAAAGGACCAAGAAGATCTATGCCTAAAATTTCATTCGGAAATGTAGCGCCAATGCTATTTAAGTACCCGGCCGGGCTGTAATTAATATCATTTATTAACTGACATTGATTGCAGGACCTGACATACGCAGTTACTATTTTGTATAATTGCGGGAAATATACCGCCTCGCGTACCCTTTTTAAAGTCTTTCTGCCCCTAAATGACCCGCTGTTTTCGCGTTTAAAAATAATTCTGCTGGGGTTTTTCCCGTAGTATCGTGATTTGCCGTTCTTAAAGCATAAGCTAACTCATTTATGTAGCCATCCCAGCGCTTGTGATGTGTGCTAACGTAACTGCGAATTATTTTTAAAATGTTTTTTTAACTCTTTCTGCTATGTTTGCCTGTGGTCTATACGGAACCATTTTGATATGTCGTGTAATTCCTTCAAAATGCTTAATCGAAGAGAGGCTGGGATGACTGGTTTGTACTCGAGATTTTCGTTTGTTGTTTTCGTATAAAATAATAAATTATCTATTATTTCATAGTTTTCTGCTCTATTTCTTATCGCATCGATATCTGTATGTTCAAAGCTTTCGGGGTCTTTCAAATATGCATAGATACTTCCAAATTCAGGATCAGCTTTCAGTTCAGTAATAACCGTATATCTAGAATCTAAAATTTTTGAAGTCAACACAGCACATTTAAGTTCATTACCTTCATCGTCCAGTTTTATACAAGAAAGTGCGTCAGCTACATTGTTTTCCTTACCCGGTTTATATTTTATTATTAGATTATATTCTTGGAGTTTTAAAGCCCATCTTATTAACCTGGGCGTTAGGTTTTTCCCCGAGTAAAGTCTACCAACAGCCGCATGATCCATAAAGACTGTTACTGGCGCTTTGCCGAAATAAACTCGAAATTTGTGTACAGCCATTAATACGGCTAATGTTTCTCTCTCTGTAGCTGTATAATTCCTTTGTGTGTGATTCAACGTTTTACTAAAAAATGCCAGAGGATGGCTATTTTGCATAAGAACCGCACCCACCGCATAGTCCGACGCATCTGCTCGGACCAGAGCGAGTTAATCATCCCAGAGCGAGTTAAATAAAAATCGTTTTCTTTTAGTAATTGTAGATCATTTTTCAAAATGGACAGAAATTGTTCCACTTAAACGCGCGTCAGCCAAAACAGTCGCAGATGCATTCTTACACAGATACATTTTAAAATACGGTGCACCGATAAAAGTCATTAGCGATAACGGTAAACAATTCATTAGTCAAATATTTGAAAACATATGCACTGGACTTGGCATACGCCATATCAAAATGGTTCCGTATAGACCACAGGCAAACATAGCAGAAAGAGTTAAAAAAACATTTTAAAAATAATTCGCAGTTACGTTAGCACACATCACAAGCGCTGGGATGGCTACATAAATGAGTTAGCTTATGCTTTAAGAACGGCAAATCACGATACTACGGGAAAAACCCCAGCAGAATTATTTTTAGACCGAAAGTTAATTACGCCTTTAGATAAATTATTCTTTGTGCAGCAAAGAGAGCAAGAATTTAAACAGAAAGATGTGCAAAAACTTATTGACCAGGCGATTAAAAGCTCGGACACGGCAAGAAATAAGCAAAAAATATATTACGATAGAAAACGCCATGAAGCAGATATTAAAGTTGGGGATAAAGTGTTGAAGCGAAAATTTTCTTTATCAAGTGCCCCAGACGATTTTACTGTAAAGTTAGCTCCAAAATTTGAAGGCCCCTATGTATTTCAGGAAATCAAAGGAGTCGTATTGTACCTTAAGAACGAGAGAGGGGAAATCTGTAAAGCAAGTCCCTACCAGGTGAAAAAACACTATAATCAAAATGATTTTGAAATCCTTAAAAGTTTCTTGCAGGACTCAAGCGTAAAAGAAGTAGAAGGTCCAGAAATAACGTCACCCGTTCCACCACCCAAGAAGCAGAGAACTCAAGAGAGACCTAGCCCTTCTACAACCCAGGCGACGGTACCGAAAAGAAAAAACGAAAACTTTCAGACTCCAGCATTTAAGAAAAACAAGAATGCAAAGCCACCGCTTAAAGAAACCTTGGTAAAGAGGAAAACACCACCTACAACGTATCTCAGTAGAAATTATACATCAAGGAGAACGCTTCCAGGGCCAGAGAGTCAGGTGCAAACAAGGCCGCCGTTCTGGAAAATAAAAAGACTGCAGGAGGAACGGAAAGACCAGCAACAACAGAAGAAATTCAAGAATGACTCCAGACCGGAGGACGCCAAGACCAGCCGTCCAGGGGAAAAACGAAAAAGACAGCAACCCGACGACTACTACGCCAAGAGGCCAGCATGCAGAGGACGAAAACGAAAAATTAATGTGGATGACACTCGGAGGTCATTAAGGAGAAGATTGACGTCCATGAAACCTATAACGTGGGAACAGTTCTGCCAGAAAAGAATGACGGAGTTCCAATCATCGAAAACTCAAAGATAAGTTAAAATCTTCTATAAAATTTTTCTTTTGTTCCAAAATGTTATGCGTAAATACGAAGTTCTATGTTTTGACGAAAGTCAATGTGTCTCGGTTGAGACTTAGTTTTGTTTTACTTTATTTAGCTAAGGCAAAAGTATTATTTTCTTTCAGTATAAAATCTAAGAACAAGCAGTTTCTGTTGGTCGAAAGACTAATTCTGTTATGTTAAAGCCAAAATTTGGCTTAAGATAAAAATAACTTCGTATTCTTGTATTAATAAGAACTTTAGTTTCAGTGCCGCCAGCTTGGCGAAGAATGAGTAAAGTAAAAATTTATTTTTCTCTTATTCATTTTATGGTAAATTGTAAAAAATCATATGTATTAGAATTTTGTAAATGTACGTAAATACTTGAAAGTTATGTAAAAGTAGAATTTAGTCTAGAAGCATAAAATTTTAGATGCTAAAAGTAAATGCTCAAAAGCAATGAATTCAAATTTAAGTATTAAACTGCAGATAAAATCATGCTTTAGAGCGAAAGCCTGCATGTCTAAAGATGAATGACGGGGAAGTTTGAATGAATGTGTTTTGTAGGGTTCTCCACCTACACTTGAATTTTAAGAATCTTAAAGTAGCTCATCGAGTTGTAGAATGTCGAGTAAGGTGTGTCTATTTGGTCGTTGAATTCTAACAAATCATGGTGGTTAGGGGAAGTATTGTAAGACTAAAACACGAATATTCCCGTTTGACACCACACATAGTGGAGAGCCAGGGTAAAGTTAAATTTATGTTTGAATACTTGAATGAATGTGAATTAAGCAGTAACTAAGGAAAATAAATCGTTTAAAAACAAAAATTTATTCAGTGTCAAGAAAGTGTAAATTATAATGTATTTAGAAAGATACTGATACTTATTCCTTCCAGCAACAAGATTGATTGCGGAAGTCCAGGAAAAGTTACTGTAAGAAGAGAGATTTAATTAAGTATACTCAGAAAGTTTATTTTCTTTTGTGAGATAACAGATTTTTTTTATGTAAACGAGACTCTCAAAATTTAGTTCAGAATTGTAGAAACCTTTCAACAGGTCGTTTGTAGGACCTGCTTCCAAGTTTTCCAAATTCTGGCAGCGGCAAATGTAGGGTTTATATTTATTTTAACTAACATTTATTTTAAGTTTAAACTATCTTTCCTGTCAAGCCTTACTTTCCCCTGGAACTGCCAATGCCAGAGTATGTAAATTTTAGTAGAACGTGCAAGGATTCAAATTATCAGCGGAAGTATTCTGAGTTAAATAGAAGGGAAACGAGTTCGAAGTGTGCTTTTCTTACTTCACGAGCGCGGAGGTAGTTAGTCAGAAATTGAAGAACCACGCGTTTCGGCCTAAGTGCTTGTCTAGGCAAATTGTTAATCTTTCAACGTAATATTCAGAGTTTGCTGAAGTATCAGCGGTAATGTGAAACGCGGTGAGGTTAGTTACGTTTAGAGAGCCTCGTAGTTAGTCACTCGTTATTATCTTTTTAGTTTCTTATTTTTATTTTACCGCCGGGTCGGCGTAGTTTGTGAGCGTCAAGAGCACGCATTTGTAATTTCTAAAGTTGAATAAAAAGGGACTTAAACCCTTTTCAAGACTCTGTCTAATTTCCAGTTTCAGCAGTCACCACTTTGTTGCGTGCAGGTTGGAGGCGCGCAACTGTACAAGTTAATAAATGATTGTTTTGTAATGTTTTGTGATTGTTGTAATATTATTATAGATTTGAAAATCACTGCCTGAAAATGGTCATTAAATTTTAAAAAAATTATCAGATCTTGTTTAATTTTACCTTATTTATTTCAAAGCATCACGTACTATCAATCTTATTTAATTTTACGGTATTTGTACGCAAAATTAAGTTCATAAATTTTGTGCTTAGAGTTTTTACCGTTTTACCAAAGTAAAGTGGTTTGTACAAGAATTACGCGTGAAAAAATTGCGCGAAATGCAGTAAAAAGTGCTTTAATGAGATATATTAAATCCTATTTGGAAAAAACTGTGGCTTTCATAATCTCATCTCTATACAACGTATCACATTTAATAATTAAAAAGAGTTATGTGATACAAACGCCATAGGTTTCAGTGCTAAAGTAAACCAGATCGTCCCTACTCTTTCTTGCCAACATGTCGGTGACGCGCGTCCCGCCTACTGGTGTAGTCTATCTCTTATAAGGTCCATGTCTGTGATGTAGTGACGTCACTGTCTTGAATATCGAAAAGAGAAAGGTGAGCATTAACCTGTATACTGACCTCGGTTTGAACAAGAAACATTACCATTTTTGCATGTACTCTTTTTGTGGTGCTAAAAAATCTAAAGGTAAATCACGATATTTTTTCTCTTAAGCTCAGTTTCAAAGTATACGCTTGTGAGATTTGCTTGCAGTGAAAAAAAGTGCTGTAAAATGTTTGCAAGGATTCAATATTTTGGTTCAAAATTGTGAATGTTGATATTCACGTTTCATGACAGTATATTTCTAAAAGGAAAACCTTTTTGAAAATATAATGTGAGAAAAAGTAATAAACACGTTAAGATTCGAATTAGTAATTGGTCTGACAATAGTTGTCTGCCTTTCACAACAGCATTCAGATTCATAAATTGCTTTAATAAAGAATAAAAGAGTATAACATTCTGCTACGAAGAGTTAGTAAAATGACGTCACTTAGCAGATGGATAAGCTAAGTCACTGTCTTGAGCGTCGGAAAGAGAAAGGTTTGAAAGACTAAAATCTTGCCTATCTACTGGCCTTGGAAAAAACTTGAAGGTTCCCATTCAGACAGCCTCTTCGCCAAAATTGGAACTCGGATCGAACTACTAGTCTTCAGTTATTGTATTGCTCTTCCTCTGGTGGATTCAGATTCTACGTAATTATAATTAAATATATATATATATATATATATATATATATATTTATATATATATATATTTATATATATATATATATATTTATATATATATATATATATATTTATATATATATATAAAGTTAACTAAATAACTTTTTAAATGCTTGTAATACCAGTAATAAACATATTTCCATGGTACGCATAGTTTCCAAGACAAATATGAGATATTGGCCCATATATTATAAAGAATTTTTAATTACTGCAATTTTTACTTTGTATTATGTAAAGCCGACAAAAGATTGGAACTGTCTGCAAGACATTAAAAAATCTGATGCGCACACCATATGACTTCCTGATACGAAATATTAATGTAATCTTTATGTAAATGTATTTCTAAACGTAGCTGCAAAAAATTAGTTTTTTATTCAAAATTTCCTAAGATATACGTGAATTTACATTTTGGTACGTTTTGAAATTTGGTGTCTTTATTATATGCGTATTTATTATATCGTATTTATTGTAACGAAAAGGGGCTTTACGCCCTTTGTTAAAATTTTTTGAAAATATGAATGAAGACCCCCGCTCGTGAACAAACTAAAAAAGCAAATGAAAACAGGTTGCTATAGATTAAGAAGTTCGCCAAATGAATTAGTCTTGGCGAAGACTGAAAAAATTACTGTCCCCCTCTTTTATTTTTTTGCACAGTGTACCTCAAAATCAGGCCTGGAGGAATTTCCAGTTACAAGAGGCCTATCCATATCAGCCATTTTCTTCTTTAATATATCATAATGAATATTGTCAAAAAAACTATGCTTAAAAAATGAAAGTATTTTAAAGTAAACGTTCAGAGTAATAAAAAAATCTTGCTGCCATAAATGATACAAGGTCACAAGTTAATGTAATATCGCAATATCGTAAATTGTACTAATGCACAACTTGAAATTATTGAGAACAACCCTAAAACAAAATTATTATCTCTATCTGGAGATCTTTCTGTGAGCAAAGTAATTTAATTATCATGCAAAATAGGTAGACTTACTAATAATACAGTATTTTATGTTGTCAATTCTAGTCTGACATATTTATTGTTATCATCATCTCGTGTTTCTTTATTTAAATTGCAACTGAATTTTAATAATTATGAAGTATATCAGGTTAAACCTATAATAAGTAAAGGCTTTCAATTAAATAAAATTTTTCAAAATAGTTTTGTATGTAAAAGTAGTGCAAGTATTAAGAAATTTGATAATTATGTTAAAAATAGTGAAACTGCTAATGATCAGTTGCAACACTTTCTAAGTAAGTATAATCATATATTTGCTAAAAACAAATATGATGTGAGTTATATCAATACGGAACCTCCACGAGTAGTTTTAATTTCAGAATTACCTATAGCTTGTGGACCATACAGAGCATCTCCTAAAGATAACAGTGAACTTAAAAAACAAATAGATGAATTGTTAAATGCTGGTATAGTTAAACCTTCATTCGGTCCTTATGCTGCCCCTGTAACTTTAGATTACAAAAGAGATGAAAATTAAAAAACTAGATTATGTATTGACTACCGGAAACTTAATCAAATTACTGAAACAGATTCTGAGCCTATACCGAGAATAGATGCTGTATTAGATGAGTTAAGGAATAAAAATATAACGAATAAAACTCATAGAAAATATGAAATGGACAATAAAACAAATTCTGGATTTGTGCTTCCCGATACCCATGTTCTGGTGGAGACATACGTTATTCAAAACTGGATGGCTCTAGGTACCGTAGTTTCATCACAACGCGAGAAACATACATACACCCACGCAGCCCCTTCATTATTTAACCTCTTTAAATATAATACAGGGCTCCAATATTTGGTGGCAACAATGTAAAAAGTGATTTGACGTCCTCAGTGAATCAATGAGAAATGCCAAAACAAAAGTTATAGTGCTTCTGGACAAATTGCTCCTTTGGGCTAATAAATAAATTACAGAGTTTATTTTTATTTTAATATTAATTATTTTTTTATTACTTAAACATAATATTTATTTATTAATTTAACCATCCTAATTTATTATTTTAGCATTAGTTTAACAAATTAAGGTACACTGTATTTATATTAGTTCATAATTCAAAGAGATATATTCAGGAAATATGGAAAAATCCATATCTCTCATAGCGAAGTGAGAAAAAGTCTGAGAAATGTCTGCTAAAAGCGGTTTTCGCACTTGCAAAAACCACATTTTTAATACACAATTTACGCCAAAAATCGGAAACAAAAACGAAAAATTTACGTGGTAAAAATGTAAAGTTTCTAACCAAAACTATTTGACAAGAAACCATGTACACAGCGATATGTTTTCTTCGTAAACCATCAGAGAATTGCACTGTCTATGCAGCGTAGGAATCTAGGAACTACGCACCTCGCTAAAATAAACCAACATAACAACAATAAATTTCAAACAATACCATGTACACAGCGTTCTGTTTTAACTTGAGAAAATCAGCGAATTGCACAATCTAGGCATCGCGCACAGCCTCGGCATTGCGCACAAATCGACAAAATAAACTAAAATAACTAAGACAAATTACAAACAATTCAAACAACAACAATAACGACAGAAATTCATAGCAAAAAGAAAATGAACATAACATTCTACAAAATAAGAACAACAATAAAATAAAATGCACTTACCATTGTGAATGCTTCTTCAAACAGCAGAAAGATCAATTCTAAACATCAGCAAAACCATTAATTTCCACCACTTTTTACTTTCTTCCTATCTTCTGAGACACAGAACATACAAAGTCCAGCATACATTCGTGAATAAAATTTCGCTAGTCACACAATGTCTGTGAACAAAAGGGCCACAATTTTGCTATATCACAAGTCTTTCTGTGGTTCAAAATTTTGAAAGTAACGATTAAAACGTCCTCCAAAGTTAATTTACTACATGAAAACCAGGATTCAAATCTAATACTTTGCTGAAATTCACATACTTTACCCGCAACCATTTGCCTGCTAACCCACACAAGTGCATCAGAAACGCCATTCTTCGTATAACTTTTCATATCAGCTCCGCATTTCGGAAAACCACTTCAGCAAATAAATTTTCAACGTCAAAAGGGTTGCCATAGAAACAACATCGGGCAGAAAAAAACCAGCGCAGAACACATATCGCCACATTTGGCAACGCCATACCTCTGAGGGCGTATATATTATTAGTACCTGAGATTTGATTGAGTTTTTAAAAAAGGACACTTAAGATTTAAGAAATGTTTACAAGGTCATACAGGGGCAATTGTTTTATGTCAAACAATTGCGCCTGTGTGGCTTTGTAAACCTTTATTAAATCTTATATAAACTCCCGGTGCGGCCTCGTGCGGCTCGGAATTGTTGCCTCTGGATAGTGGAGGACGCGAGACATATACCTGTTTACCTCTGTTAAACACCAGGCGTCCCCGTCCTCCATCACCTGTCACCGACCTGAATGTTTCGTATCAGGCTTTCTTGGTAAACCTTCAGTGTCATGGACGAGACGAACCTTCAGTTTGGGAAACCTTCATTTTCACGCACGAGACAAACGTTCAGTTTCATAGACGAGATATTGGAGAGAAAACGAGCAAAAAAACTTATTTAGTGAGGTGAGGATTTACTGAAGCAAACATTTAAAAATTTAGGAGCTCTGCCGAAATGCCTCTACCAGAGGCCGACCCGATTATGAAAAATACCACAAATTTTTTTTTCACAGACATACTAACGTGTATATACGTTACAGTCGTGGTCACACGTACGTCACGTTCATGATCGAACGACACGTAAGCCAGCCAACGAAGAAAATATACTACCTTTGGTAGAGAGCGCTCCCAGTAGAAGTACAGGAGGTATTACGAAAGGAATCGAGTTTTTTCATGCAGCAGTGTGAGGAGGATTCTGAATAGCAGCGACACACATCCATATCATTTACAGCGCGTCCAGTTACTGAAAGAATGTGACTCTCAACCTCTTCGGGCTTTTTTCACTTTGGTATTTGTAGGAACGAGCTACAGATTCCTGTGTCTCAGCCTCCGTTTTGTTCGCAGATGAAGCATATATCACGAGAGAGAGAGTTTGTTCAATACTCACAAAAACTATGCGTGAGCGATGGCGAACCAACATGCGATACAAACTTGGGCTGAACAGGCACGTTTTATGGTAAACGTGGAGGCCGGCATTGAAAGTGATCGTCTCAATAGCGCCACCACAATTGACTTCTTCATCTCAAATAACATTACTAACAGATGCAATATCTCTGTAATTTCATCCCTGTCTTCCGACCACAAACCCATTGTATTTGAAATCCCCATTAATAAATACCTCCCCTCACTTGACAGAAGTATAGGAGTTACAAATTGGACGAAATACTCTAAAAATCTGAATAATTCCATACATCCATACAAGGTAACCCATGCATCAACAATACAGAAGATTTAGAACACGAAGTCTCAAAATTTACCAACACTTTAAAGGAAGCCAATAATACTTTTTATATGAACAAGCCTTTCTTTCCCCTGCCTGCCGATATAAGAAATAGGATTAAAGAGAAAAACCGGATCCGTAAAAGATTGCAAACCACCAGGGATCCACAACTCAAACACGAACTATGCAAACACGAACTCTATGCAAAAAGAAATCAACAGAAGAATCAAGAACTTCAAAATCCAAAAATGGACCAATTTCCTAAATAACTTAGCTATAGAGGACAATTCCCTATTTGACATTTCCCGCAAATTCAGGAAACCTTATAATCCTATTCCACCTATCCATGGACCTAGTGTAACTTCATATACAGAAGAAGATAAAGCTATACCTTTTGCGGACTATATGAACGATACATTCACTCTTAATCCCACTCCGGACGACAATAACCATATTGAACGGGTCAACCAGGTGGTCAATAACTTCCTTAATACCCCTGCTCCGTACAACTTCACTTTCCTGACTACCCCAACAATCGTTGCCAACACCATCAGCGCCTTACAAACGAAGAAAGCCCCAGGGCACGATGGAATCTCGACCAAAGCACTGAAGCATCTTCCGATCAACGCTCTTACCTGTCTAACTAAGATAATCAACAACATTATCAAATTCGCCCATTTTCCTAACTCATGGAAGCAAGCTATAATAATTGTTTTTGCTAAACCGCAACAAAATCCAACTCTCCCACAAAACTATCGCCCTATCAGTTTACTTAGCCACCTGTCTAAAGTTACTGAGAAAATCCTACTTTTCCACATCCAAAAAATTCACCCTTCCATGAATTTTCTCCCAGAAGAACAATTCGGTTTTCGTAATCATCATAGCTCTTGCCACCAACTTCTTAGAGTTAGCAACATTATCACTGAAGGTTACAACTGCAAGCTTCCGACCGGTGCTATATTTCTCGATATCGCGAAAGCTTTTGACAGGGTATGGCATCGAGGCCTTATTTTCAAACTAATCACTCTCAATTTTCCAGATCATTTTATTCGCTTAATGGCCTCTTTTCTCAGCAACAGAACATTCAGAATCAAAATAGGCACTGCTTACTCTACCACCAGAGTAATCAATGCTGGTGTCCCACAGGGGTCGTCACTTTCGCCGTACCTCTTTAATATTTATACACAAGACATCCCTAAAGACCCTTCTGTTCATCTTGCACTTTTTGCCGATGACACCGCCATACTTACTAAAGCCTGCACAGTTATCGCCGTAAGAAACCAACTCCAAAGCTATCTCATAAAACTGGAAAAATGGCTTACCCTTTGGAGGATTAAAATTAACACTGATAAAACTAAGGCAATAATTTTCCGTAAAGGAAACATGAAATACTATCCTCCACCCCCTGAAATATTTGACGAAGAAATAGACTGGATTAATGAAACCAGATACCTTGGAGTCACCCTTGACCAAAAACGTACCTTCAGAACCCATTTCCGGTCCGTAGTACAAAAATTTAAAATCACCACAGCTACTATGCGACCTCTTCTTGGTAGAAAAAGCAACTTATCTACTACAAACAAATTAATTCTATAACGCTCCATACTGCGCCCAGCTCTTCTTTATGCAGCACCGATCTGGGGACATGCAGCTAAAACCAATATTAAAAATTACAAATTCTACAAAATAAAATTCTACGAGAAATTATCAATGCTCCTTGGTATATTCCCAACATCTATATTCACAGAGACCTTCGAATCGAACTTATTCAAGAGTATATTAAACGATTAGCGGTCAACTTCTTTTATTCAGTACAAACTCACAGTAATAGCCTTATTAGCAATCTCAGACACTCCCCGCGTCCCAGAGAAAAACATCGTTACCCTTGTGACATCCTTCCCACATAAGAATCACAACCTTAATTGAATCATTCACGCAAAACTGACTCTGCGGTTTTACCACCCGCGGCTACATCTTATAACGACACTGAACTTGACAACCCCCCCTTTCTTCGCCGCCGCTAGTGCGGACCTCACTCTCTTTCATCCGCTCCCCACACTCCTTTCACCCTTCTCTTTCTCCCCCCACCCGATCTTTATCAGAAGTCGAGTAAAAAGATGTTTCTACATCTTGACGCTGGAGAATAAAATACGATCTGTGTGTGTGTGTGTCTTAGGGCCATACCTGTTGTCTGATCGCCTGCAAAGTGCAGATGGATATTCTTGAAACAAGTGTTATCAGAATTATTGCACAACGCGCATGTTTCCATTGAGGCACGTCCTTCCCTGAGGTGCTAGCACAATGGAGCCCCGCCCATTTCAACCTTTCTGTACGTAATCATTTGAAAGCAACATTTGACCAGCGATAGATTACCCGTGGTGGTCCGCTGGCACAGCGTTCGAGGTAGACGTCTTATCGCTTGGCTCTTCGTGTCCTTGACTAACCCCCCCCCGCTGCTGAATCGAGTTCATCGACTCGCCTCACGGGCTTTGTGTTGTTTCTTCTTTCGCTTTCGCCTGGCAGAAGCGTCGCCTTACCTCCACTGCTGCATCCTTTTCGCTCGATAAAACATGTCGTATTTTATTCTTTCTTCTGATTCTCTTCATACACCATACTGATAAGGGAACCTTCGGGTCCGGTCTCTAGTTAGGCCTTTTTTCTTAACTTTTTGCTTCACATGATCAATCAATATGACACAAAAAAACACAAATTTAACTAATAATAACACAAACATGGAGAATTCCCCTCCGAACTCAGAAAATCCTCACACGAGAGATCTCAGTGATGAACCCAACGTTCTCCAAATATTAAGTAACAAAATTACTTTATCTAATGACGTTGAAACTACCAGATCCTTGGTGGAAGATATCCAAGATATCCTTAACGACACAAATGTGATTATGCCCGCTAATGATAAAACAGAACTAAACTTTCTCCTTGTAAAATAATTAACCAACTGCGTATGCAGGAAAACGAGATGGCCAATGCAAAAATAAACAAATTACAAGCTTCTAACGATAAACTCGCTAAACAGTTTGAAGAGGTTAAAAACTTCTGCGACATACTTCAACCCACCAGTGTATTCAAAAAACAGAGAAAAAGAAAACTGCGCCATAAACAAACGGATTCTGACTCCAGTGAGGAGCCATCCCTCGAAACCAGCAATCGATATAAACAATTAGAGAACCAAATAGACGACATGCATTTGGACAACGAAGTTGAATCAACCATTCAGCTCACTACCCCCACCCCCAAAAAACCAACCAAACAAGAGTGACACCATTCCCGAAAATAGAAAACGAAACTCTAACCCCAAAACGAACAGAATTGATAAAGTACGTATTATTGTCTTAGATGACGTCCCAAAAGCGGATGAATTCTTAAAAAACTTAAACAAGCAAACCGAAAAAGAGATAACTGGCACCTTAAAAGGACGCCGTCTCGAAATACAGCCTGAAAACTCTGACTCACATCGATTCATTCGTAAAATGGTAGAAGAAACAAAGCTTAAGGCATAAACCTACTTATTGCCTGAAGAGAAGGTTTGAAAAGTTATAATAAGAGGCTTGACCATCACCACAGATCCCCAAACCATTAGTCAAGAATTACTTGGCAAAGGATTCAAGGTTAACTTTATTACATTATTAAGCTTAAGGCATAAACCTACTTATTGCCTGAAGAGAAGGTTTGGAAAGTTATAATAAGAGGCTTGACCATCACCACAGATCCCCAAACCATTACTCAAGAATTACTTGGCAAAGGATTCAAGATTAACTTTATTACATTATTAAGAAACAGAAGAGAAAGTAAGACAATGCTGCTATTCTTAGTACATATACCAAAATCAGAAGAAAATAAGGAAGTATTCAAAATCAAACGCATAGTTTATATGAACGTATCAATAGAATTATTACGCAAGAAACCCAGCCGTTCACAATGTTATAGATGCCAGGGATTTTTCACAGTTCCTCGCTCTGCACCAGAGATGCGTCCGTTGCGGAGGCAATCATAAACTTATAGAATGCACCCATAGCTGTGGCCAGCCAGCCATATGTTATCCACCCAGTCAACTTCTCAAATTATCCGGCCAAACCAAAAAACAAACAAGTTCAATTCCAACCCAGCCCTCCATCAGCAATCAATTCATGGACTAATAGAAGACAATACTTTCCTCCGATCGATCAACAGTAACGAAAATCTCGCTCAAATCTCCATTCAAAAAGAAAATTCAACAGAAAGAACTATCAACACCGCAGAATCCTCCCTGTCAGACCTCTTCGACTAAAGACAATCTGGGCAATAGACTCTCCAATTTATCGTTTTCCTGAACGGTTGAAATAGTTTCAATGACTGATTTGGAGGGGGGGGGACAAAAATCTTGTTTACATTTCTTGCACTTAGAATACAGTTAGCTTCAAAGATGTGTTTTGCGCAATCAAGACTTTAATTCATTCCTCTTTGAAAATCTTCGTCCGAGGAAAGATAATAAAAAATTAGACAGAGGTTTTCTGTGTAGAAAATTTAGACACGAAATAAGTTAAAAGTGATTAAATCAACTATTAAATGACTAATTAATCATATAATACTGGTTATTAACAATTCTGTATGCCTGTTTTTTATGGAAATACTTGGCATTGTCATGACACATAAAGTACTTCAAAGAATTTTGAAATATTAGTACAAGCACATTAACAAATTAAATCGAAATAAATAATGGGATGTAATTTAAAAGACAGAAAAAAATTAACGTGAGAGATTTAGATTTAACAATTTGCACACACAAATGATTTACCAGATTGTATAAGGTTTTATTTCATAAATAACTTTGATTTTGAAATATGGCATTTGAACCTATAAACATGAGTGAATACTGAAAAAATGATGAATACATAAGAATATTATAATTTTTTAGTAATGTTTCTTGTTGAATAATAAATTCTGGCAGTCCTATGCTATTAGACTAGGCTCTAAGTTTGGAGAAAAATTCCTCTGTTAAATAAAAGAATTTAAGTAATTTCTGTAGCCTTTTTGTCAGTACATTAAGGATTTTTTTAACTAATTACACGTCCTCGCTTGCAATTAGAACCATCATTAAATCCCTATTTTATCTAATCATTTCCTGAACATTATCACGTATATAGACTGACATCGTCTTTGTAACTGATAATTATTACTTGCAAATTATTCTTTTGCTGGTGAACTTTTAACAACCCTTAGTAGTGTACAAATGAGAGAGCTGGCGCAGTGACCTTTGGGGGCGAAACAATGACTGCGAAACCCTCCATTAAAATCGAACCCACTTTTAGAATGTGATGGCTCTCCAACCCTCCATTAAAATCGAACCCACTTTTAGAATGTGATGGCTCTCCAACCCTCCATTAAAATCGAACCCACTTTTAGAATGTGATGGCTCTCCAACCCTCCATTAAAATCGAACCCACTTTTACAAACGCTACTTTTCCAAAACGCCGCTTTTACAAACGCCACTTTTCCTCTTCATCGCATGCTTCTTTTGCAAGGGGACATTCGTCCCCCACATAATCCACTGGCATGGTATATTTAGTGAGGGTATTAATTTATACCATCAGTGCACCATTATGTATGGCTTCTAGAGCGTCAAAGGAGAGACAATGGGTAATTGATTAATAATACCTAGTGAATAATAAAAGCATTTAAAGAGATGCATTCTATATGTAAAGATGGCAAATATTTATGACTTATTCGGTGATATTAGAGCTTTATATAGCTCAGGTAATAACAGCAGAATGTGCGGCCTTGCTAGAATGTGTCAGCATTTACTGACTGCTGTTGAAGAAGAAACAGATATGAATAATAATTATCCTGAAATTCATTCGCTAATTTTAAAATATATTATTCAAATGTATCAAATACTACACGAAGAAAAGAATAGTAAGGTACAGAATATGGGTTATGACACTCTATCAAAAATGACCAGATTTCTTTTGTGTAACTAAGCCTACTTTATTTTTTAATGATTCTAAAACCATTAAAAAAAAGCACTTATCATTTCCTCAAGCTAGGAACACGTTTCACTCCAAGGTCATTTCATCAGCGTTCGCTTCGATTTTTTTTCCCCACGCGGGACGTTGAAAACGGAAACACGATCATAACAAATTGCGGGTAGTTATTTTATTTTTAATGCTACACAGCATTAAAAAATTACTAGGTTTAAGGTTCATTTTCGCTGCTATATCTATATAAATTTCTGTTGCATATGTTAGTTAGAAGGATGCAAATCAGTTTTTTATAGTGCATCTCGTAAAAGGCATTCGATAGTAAATGGTGTTTATAAGTCATCAGATGACAAAAGTCTATCTTATCCTGGTGTTCTAAGATAAACTCTTCGCTAAAGGTTTGATATCTGACAATTCGTTCCCATTCCAGCTGTTCTGCGAATTCCCTCATGAAATCTTCAGTGAGTGTTTGTTGGGAAGAGATAAGAACCATATCGATATAGTCTTTGTGCTTCCGCATGAAGTCTATGCTCAGTACTTGGTAGTGGGAAACTGTTATCCAATGCACTTTTGTTATATGTTTATCGAGGAAAGGTTCTGTCATCTTTTGGTACCTGCAAGCTTGTTCCCAGTCTAAACTATAGGCATATTTGTCCATGAAGGGTTCCGACAATTTCTGGTATTTGGAGATTTCATACCATTCAACTAAACCTTCATGTTTTTCTATAAATGGTTCTGATAACGTCTGATACTGACAAATGACCTTCCAGTTCACCTGATTTGAGAATTCTTCGATGAACTCCTCCGAAAGAGTCGAGTATCGACTCACGAGCGACCAACTTATATTCTGTTGTAATGCCCTGATTTGTCCTTCCAACAAACCGGTCTTCGAAATATCGTTCCAATTTACGTCAGCCATTTATTATAAACACAAAAGAATTTCTACTTTCAAGTATACATAAGTTTTTAGGTCCTTAGTCTTAACGAATACTTGTATCTCTTTATCTTTCTTAATATAGTTTATAAATGATACCTGTTCGGTGTTATAATTGAACTCCCGCAGCATCTTATTACCGTTAAAAATTTGAGCTTCAACCACACTTTCAAGATAAGTACCATTATTATCTATGAGTGCGAAGAAGGTTATTTTAGCCTTTACACTTTCATTCAATGTCATGAGTGCTCCATTCAGTAAATTATTACTGAACGAAGTAAATGTCACCTTCTGAAATTTTGAGCTGCTGTACCCGCTTTCAGGAGGATCTGCGCATACATAAACACTTTGAGTATATTCCTGTAATTTTTCTTCAGTATGCTTGAATCCTATTTCCAAGCTTTTAAGCTTCTTCGAAGTCTCTGACGAATAATTTTTAAAGCTGTTTACCATAGCATCATTACTTCTCCTAGCTTCCAGCTTTAATTCCTCTATTCTGTTGGTCATAACATCATAAAGTGTCCTAATTTCCAGCTTTAAATCCTCCAATTCTCCGGAAACGAAGGACTTCGTGGTGACATCGTTGGCGTCTACTGGATCTTTACAGTTTTTCAGCACCTTGTTTTCCATATCATAATTCCCATCGTTTGTGAGTTTAAACCCTATTCCAGGTGGACCGCGAAGACCCACCGCTTTTCTGGGATAGTATATTCCAAAAGGATACCAAGCCATCTTTATTATTATATAAATAAGTTTTTAATAGATTGTAATCTATTAAAATCTAAAAATAATCTCTAAATATTACATCCTTAAAGTATTCAACACTATGATCTTCTTTTCTACCATATTGAGTTTGCATCTCTTTCTCTCATTCAAAACAAAGTAAAATACATACTTATCATCAGGGCTGCTCTTCAGTCTCCAGTGAAATTCAATCATCAGGTTGCTAACATTTACGTACGGCTCGTGAAAAGATAAGTTGAAGCATATGATTGGATAGAGACTTCTAAAGGTTTCATAGTTGATCAGACATCCGGCTTCGGAAGTGATATTGTTAAGCCCTGCATCTAAGAGAGCGGTGTAGAGTCTCGAATAATCTTTTTTCTCAAAGTCCATAGTATAATTGATGTTTGGCACCCTCACGTTATTGACCATAAGCCAGCAATCAATCATGTTTAAGTTATCGAACAGCATGTTGTTTTGAGAAAAGTTTTCGTTTCTTTTATCATATTGGGGCACAACGTAAAGGCTCATCACTTCATCAGTAGTGGCGGGTATGTTGCATGATCCGCTGCTATTTTCTAAAATGTTGGACTTGACTACTCTAGGTTGCCTCCAGTTAATGTCGATGGATTGGTCCGACAGAATCAGTTTTGTAAACTGACCATCAACAGAAGAATTGAATTTAACATAAGGTAGCCAAAGCGAAAGTTTCTTGACTTGTACTTTATATTTAGGATTAGGTACATTTGTATACAACATGTTCCTGTGACTGTTTCTTTGAAACTGAAATTTTACATCAAAGCCTGTAATGACTTTTTCATAATCATTGAGGAAGCCGAAAATGTATTTGAGCGGTATAAATATGTGCACAGACTGACTATCTCGGGTATACATCCATCTTTTGGTAAAACCTTCGTTATGGTCATCATTCACTCTTAAGTTAGCGAAAAAATTTGTTATTGTTGTAGCGTCGGTAAGGGCACCGTTAAACTTGAACGATCCTCTCTCGGTAGAATCGGAGGTATCTATATAGTAAAACATATTGGTCGCTTCCGAAGTTGCATAATCAGGTGTGAAGTTAATTAAACCCATAACCTGTAACATCAAGGATGTGTCATGCACATCTGAATCTATCTCGTAGGCACCGATGGTCATGATACTTCTCCTGAGTAAACCTCCACCATTCACCAACGTCACGTTCTCTTCCCCTACAGAATCTCCATTTGCTTTTAGGACTCTGAGTTCTTGGTGAATATATCCTTTGGAGTAGAGAATTTTAGCGTTTGTATCGAGTATGTGAAAGTTATACGTGGCATCTTCACTCGTATCTTGAGTGTTGTGCGTTTCTTTGATTTCTCTATACTCAAAACTTTCTATATCTCTGATGACGTCTTCTGACGTTTGTTTCAACTCCCAAATATTGTTCATCTTTATTATATGCAGTAAAATTATTTTCGCTTCATATTCTTTCCAAGGATAGCTTCTAATTTAGCTTCGTTCACTACTTTTAAACCTGTGCCTCTTTTAATCGTTTTATTAAGGATTGACTCCAATTTACTATTCACTGCTTGCTGCACCTCTTGTTCAACCTCTTTCTTAGCTAGGTTCAAAAGCTTTCTCCCAAAGAAACCTCGCCCTTGTATCCTCTTGCTTGCTCCGTAAAGTCTATGTCTGTTCATTTATTGTAAGTACAAAAATTTTCTTCACTCCACCAGCAACCTGTAAAGTACCCTTTGATTATTGATCTCAATAGGTTCACCATCCTGATTGGTCAGACGCATCCTGATCCTATATATGTGGTTACTCTTTGTCTTAAAAAAGATAGGTCTGTCAAAATCTTTAGAGAGCAAACTGCCTGGCTCTTGAGCCGGTGTGAAAGAATGGATAACTTCTGATGCAAATTGGTTCAAATAAGCTCCCTCTATTATATCACAATGGATATGAATATCATCGATGCTTCGAGAAATATTAGCCACATACTTGGCTTCTTGTTTCACTTCTTCGTAAATCTTTGGTTCAAATCCTAAAATCTCATGAAGCTTACTCTTTGATAAATCAAGCTTGTAGTGTTCTTTCAGTTTTATCACAAATCTCTGTCGAGCGAATATCACGCCAAACTGTATGGGAGGACTTTCGTCCTTGAAGTACTGCATCATGTAATCGTTTAGCTCCCCCAGAGTATAATTTCCATCCGGAATAGTTAGATCATACCAAAGGCTTCCATCATAGAATGAAAGCATGTTGTTCTCATAGGCCTTGCAAATGTTGTACCATGAAACCCATAAGGAAAATGATTGCAAAGCAACCCTCTTGATTCTCAGAGGCGTAGCGTATTCGACAGTAAAGTCTTCTGACTTCGGGTAGTCTTTTGAGTTTAATATAAGCAGAGTCATTTTATTATAAGCATTTTATTTTTTTTTATTTTAATGGGCTTTTACCTATTAAAATAACACACATGTTTCATTAAAGTAGCACTTTCTTCTCATTATGATCACTTGGTTCTTGAGTTAGGGAGTATAAGATGTCCCAAGGAGGGTGTCCTCTATTTCTCTTTTTTATGTATGTCATACTGAAGTAGCCACAACGCTCAGATGTGGGTTTCTGCAGGAAGCTTGAATTGTACCGAACTTCTTTGTTTGATGTTCTCAGGTAATGAAATATGTTTGCCGGGATAGTGTCATCCTTTAAAGTAGTACCTTTATATTTGTAGTCTCCGAATGAATCAAAATATTCTACAAAATTATTTTTTGGATCGTTGTAGTAAGCCACCCAATGTGTTCCAGGCCCTGTCGACAAGTCTAAATTAATAATTCCACTTTCAAACTTTCTCATCTTTTTGGGTAGCAAGTCTGATGTGAAGACGCCACGAAATCCTCTCTCACCATTCATGCATTCCTCAATCATTTTGTTCGAGATTCCCAGTTTTGTAGAACGCCTTTCCCCTTTTTTTCTTTCCCCCGCAACCGGATCCGCTCACTTTATCCATAATCTTTTTGGCTCCCCATCCAGCTGCCCCCGAAAGAGCACCGGTAGCTAAAGTAGTAAGAATGGGAAGAAGAAAAGGCAAGAATCCACCATTTGTCTCCAGTTGTGTTTTGCTGATCTTTATGCGTTTGCCCTTCTTTAGTTGCTCGATCTGTGTTTGTGTAAGATATAGATCATGATTTGGCGCCTTGGAGGTATTGATCTGTAGAGTGACCTCCTCTTTTTTCTTGTGTGCAGTCTTTAACTTGTTGATCTGATGATCAGTCAGATGCACTTTTATTTTAATGTAGTTACTCATTTATTATATGTAGAGAAAATTTTAGTTAGCTCAAAAACTTTGCGTAGTAGCTTTTTACAAAATCATTAGTTAGCTCACCCTTTTTCAAAAGCGCATCCAACAGAGTAACGATTTTATTGTAGAGCGTTTTACTTTTATTCCCTCCACATCTTTTATCCGTCAGTCGCGAAAGCAGCTCCACCCTATCGATACCCTCGCCTGAATAATAATTTCCATCCCTGAGTGTTTTGAGTGCTTTTGTATAGTTCCTCATCATTTGAATTTTGTAGTCGAACTTGTCCAACTCTTTTCTTAAATATTTTTTCCTATCTTCATTATCTTCTGCACTGTTCTTCCATTCTTTTTTCATAGGCCCTTTTCTAGTTCCGAATTCTTTATTTCTGTCGTTGGCGCGTTTTATGATTTCATTCAGCTCGCCCTCACTTTTGTTCACTAATTCCGATGGTAGTTCAAAACCCTCTTCCCGAATGAAAGACTCGTCGATATCCTTATTTAAGTTTAAATTATAAATCCTGCGCTCCAAATCTTTTATTCCATAATCCAATTCTGGAATTGTTGTGGACTCTAACGATGGAGAGGATATTTCCTGTATTGCATCCTGAACAGCTTTAAGGTGTTTGTTTCTAGATACTTCCTGCTTAGTCATCTCTTCTGTCACAGGCTTATGAAACTCTGTTAACATTTCTCGAACACCTAATTTTTCTTGAAGCTGCTGCTCGTTTTTTCTTCTAAGATCTTTTTGTAACTCACCCAATCTTTTTTGGGCTAGTATCTGCCCCTTTATCTTTTCAATGCGTTCCTTTTCTAATTGATTCATCTTTATTACTTAGCAAATAAAGTTTTGCCTTAAAGTAAATGTTTTTGCCTTAAAGTAAATATTTTTTGCCTTAAAGCAAATATTTTCACCTTAAATAAAGATATGATTCGAATAAAGAATTACACGCAACCTGAAGAGTTTGCATATGCTGATCAGCATCCTTTGCTACCCAAACATCCCTTCAGACTTTTAATCACCGGACCTTCAGGGTGTGGTAAGACAAACTTGCTTCTTAACTTCATCTATGATTGGTTGAAGTTTGACAATCTCTACGTATGTGCTAAAGACATCTTTGAGCCCAAGTATTCATCTCTACAAGAAACATACACGCAGTTTAATGATATAGAGGAAGATGATATTCTTAGCCTTAAAAAAGTTAAGAAGGTTGATAAAGAAAAAGTTTTAGAAATGTTTCACAAATTCAAGAAGGAAACATTATTCACGTCAGAGTTGGGCGATTTTATAACAGTAGATGAACTTGATCCTAACGTTAAGAATCTAGTTGTATTCGATGACTGCGTGACAGAAAAGAAGCAAAAAGTCATAGAGGACCTATTCATAAGAGGTAGGAAGAAAAATGCGTCCATCATCTATATATCTCAATCATATTACTCAACACCCATCAACATACGCAAGAACTGTAACTACTTTATCTTCTTTAGACTCCAACCAAGAGAGGTTAAACAAATCCTGAGGGAAATCGATGGTAGTCTCACCAGCGAGGAGTTCGATAGTATGTACAAAAAGTGTGTCACGAAACCTCATGATTTTTTCATGCTTGATTTAGTTAACCCTGAAATGAGGTATAGGAAATGTTTTTCTTCTTTAAATAAAACATGGAACAAAAATTAGAGTCATGCTTGTACGCATACAGAAAAAGCTACAAATTCTACAGTGATGTTAGTCTGTCTCTGACAATTGCGAAGTTCTTGTTTGGTACTTCGAGTTTGACAGCTTTCGCTCTGCTTCCCTTAGCATCCTTGAGCATCGTGGCCAGTGTCATAGAGATTATTGATAAATCCTTGCATGTCGCAGAAAGGAAAGAAGAATACAAGTTTGCCTACAAGTTTTATAAGTCTTTACTAAATTGCTTGAGAGCAAAGACTATTTCGGAGGAGGAAGCTTTGATTAAAGAGCAAGAATTTATTAAGGACTTGAAGTACTTCCCCATGGAAAAATATTTAAAGGAGAAAGGTTTGAACGGGTACGAAAAATAATTTTCTATTCTTAATAAATGAGCAAACAAGATAGAAAGATTAAAGGTGGAGATTTAGTCGGTTGGATGCAAGATAAGCTCAATCCACCAGAAATGCATCTTCCTGGTTATCAGTACTGTGGACCTTTTACAAAGCTTTCTAAAAGATTGACTAGAGGGGATCCAGGAGTTAACAGAGTAGATAAAGCATGTAAGAAGCATGACATAGCATACAGTCAAACAAAAGACACTAGACAGAGACATGTTGCAGATGAAGAGCTTTTAAAGGATTTAGATGCCATTGAAAACCCAAACAGCGGATTTTATCCACTCGGAGAAAAACAAGCTAGGGCTATCATCCGACCTATCATAAAAACCAAAAGAGTTTTTGGACTAGGTGCTATTGTGACATATTGCTTGATTTGTAAAAAGAAGACAGGTACACTAAATGTTGAAAATTCGGTAACAAGCAACGGAAGGCCTATTATGAAAGGAAAGTGTGAAAAGTGTGGATCAAGGAAAAGTTCTTTTTTAAAGTTGACGGGGTAACTCAGAACACCCCTAGACTGAGAGATGTGTACTATGATCCTGAAACTGGATATTGCGGCATCAAGGAGCTTCAGAGGAAGGTGCATGTTCCTAGAAAGGATATCGAAGAGTTCTTACACCAGCAAGATGTTTATACCAAACACAAACCACTTATCCGTAAATTCAAAAGAAGGAGAACTTACGTATCACACATTGACGACCAATGGCAAGCAGACTTGCTATTTTTAAAACCATTATCAAGTTCTAATGATGGTAACAACTACTTACTAACAGTCATAGACATTTTTAGCAAATATGCTTGGGCTATACCAGTTCGCAGAAAAACGGGAGAAGAAGTTACTATAGCGTTTAAAAAGATCTTTAAGGAAAGAATTCCTCAAAAAATTCAGACAGACAAGGGGACCGAGTTCATTAACAAAGAGACGCAACAACTGTTTAAAGAGAATAATATTCACTGGTTTACTACTGAAAATGTCGAAATCAAGTGCTCCATAGTGGAAAGGTTCAACAGAACTTTAAACGGTAAAATTAGAAAATATTTAGCAGCAAACAATACAAAAAGATACATAGATGTATTGAGTCAGTTAGTAAAAAATTATAACAATTCCTACCACAGAAGTATCAAAATGACACCTGTTGAAGCCAGTCTAAAAGAAAACAGTGGTGATGTGTATCACAATTTGTTTAAAGAAAAGGTCATACATAAACCTAAATACCAAGTAGGAGATAAAGTAAGAATATCAATATATAAGTCTGCCTTCAGAAGAGGTTATCAAGCAACTTTTACAGAAGAAATATTTGTCATTTCTGAAGTATTAGAAACTGATCCAATCACTTATAGAGTTCAGGATTTAAATAATGAAGAGGTTAAAGGTACTTTTTATGAAAATGAATTGGTAAAGTATGATAAGAAAGACAACGTATATAAGATTGAAAAAGTCATCAAAAAGAAAGGGGACAAATATCTAGTAAAATGGTTAGGCTATCCTGAGACTAGCTGGATTGATAAGAAGGATTTAGTTTATTTTTAATAGCCGACGAAAGCTATTAAAAATTATAATTCACTCATTGGGGTCATCGCACCCATATTTGTGCTCCAATTTAATGCATCGAAGATGGTTCTGCAGATTTCTTCATTCTGAGCTAGCGTTGTCATCAGTTTAGGTAGCTTAAGTGGGACCTCATAACCACCTCTTTTCCGTAACATTTGGTATAAAATATAGTCTTTGCTAATTAAGTTCTTACGCTTCGGATACAACTCTATGTATTTAGAGATAAAAGATGACAAATCAATCATAAGCTCTTCTTCGAAAGGAAAGTTATACTTACTTATCCATTTATAAAGATTTGTCATTCTGCTTTTCATTCTAGCTGTCTGCGCCTTTTCGAAATATAAATCTTCTAATTTGATAGGGGGTTTATTTGGATTATATCTCAGTTCTTCACCACATGCTTGGCAATTGTACCAGTCATCACCAATTACATATTTGTGTTCACACTCTTTAGTTTTCAAGTCTGAAGAAACTTCTGTGTCTGGACTAAACAATCTCATTATTTCCTCCATTTCTTCCGTCATGTCCATATTTATTTTAATAAGTCTTCCTTTTAACCCCTTTTAAATTGATTGATAATGTTGTTGTCATGTCTATACATAAGTGCATGAGGTGCAAAAATCAAAAAGTCTTGGTGCTGCCAGTTCTGGAGGCGGATCTCTATTGGCGGAGTTCGAAGAGGCATGAGGGATTCAGGACAGCAGTTGGGATAGGACCAGTTGGTGATACCCTTGAAATGTTCAGTACGTAGCCGAGCTATTATAGAGGAGAGGTTTCTTGGGGGCCTTACCAAAATGCTGATCCTTCGCCTGGCGTCTGTACAGGTGACTTTTTGAGGTTGCTCTTTATCGCATAGTGACCGTGAGCCAAGGTATGGATACCATCTGGTAATATGTGCCGCTTGTCATCATCTCCTGAAAGGGCAATCTTATTTACTTGTATGGAATGAATATTATGTTTTGTGCTTCTAATGAGATTCATAGATCTGTACTGTTTTTGATGTGAGAATAGACAGTTTTTGTAATCCTCGAAAGTAATTCTATTTTTCACTACACATTTCTTAATACCTTTTGATTTTTTAACTAAGTCTTTTTCAGTTTTACAGGCATACATCTTAGATATTAAGCCAACGTACTCTTCCAAGATCCCCCCTGCATTTTCATCCTTCATCTTCCCCAAAACCTTTTTATTAACTCGCGGCATTCCATACCTATTATCCTCCGGATAATCAAACGTGTCAAAATGTTCAAGCATTCCTTTCATATCTTCATAGAAATCATCAGTTTTTATATCATAGATGAAACTATCCGTATCCATGTACAACAGTATAATGTTTTTCCCATATTTAGGTGCCATCACATTATAGTGGAAGTCGTACATTAAAGTTTTGGATAAATCTAAGATACTCATTCCAACATAGATAGGTTTATCAAAGAGTACTGCAGTTTTGTGCATATGTATAGCGGCTAAATTTTCTTCAAATATGGTTCTTCCTTTAAAATTTGGTTTAGCAATAAGTTTTTCGGCTTTCTCCGCATCACAGCACAGTTTGATATCAAGCCTTTTTCTAATATTTTCCATTGTCTTACCAAACACAGAGTTGTTCATGAGTTTATAGAAATCTTTTTCAAAGTCATTAGTTGCTTTAGTTCTCATTTCAGTGTTCAAGTCGATATATGTCTTCAGCCAAGGTGCTTGCTTATACTCTAATACCCTGTGTACTTTCTTCAATTTTAAGCCCATTTGTAAAAATTGTTTCAAACCCCTGTAATGAACCACATAATGATCTTTGTCATATAAGGTTGTTAGTAATTTTGTATGTTTTGAGCCATCAGGAACTCTGTTCTCAGCTCCTAGTGGGAGGTCTGAATGGAGATCATGCAAATATTCAGGATATTCCAAGTCGCATTCTAAGATATAACCCACATCTGAATCGTCGGGGATCGCTGTTACATCTATATCGGTATCCCCCCACTTGAAGCCGCCATATGGTAGAAATTGGCTCATTGCCCATCCATACAAGTTATTGGCATCTAGGTAGATTAAATAATTAGATTCTTTACTTCTGTCATAGTCTTTCATATATTTATTATTAGCTTTCCCATACCTATTACAACACTGAGAAATCCCACCTCTGGTTCCTTTTTCTAACATTAAAATCATGTTATAATCAGTCAATAATTCTAATTCCTTTCCAGTGGTTTTTAACATAGCATCCCAAGAGAGACCGGGTGCAGTGAAGTACCATGCAGGATCCAATTTGTAAGTCCTTATGCAGACATCTCTAAAATGTTCCATAATATCAGCTAAGATCAGTACATCAGTCTTCACATACAAATCAGAATACTCACCTAAATTTTTAATGTTGAAGGTCTTCCATATTGTTTTGGCATGTGCATAGTCCTCGTGTGATATATCCGACTCAGTCATTTTGTTGTAAAATTCTTTTTTGTTGGGTAGTCGTGTTTCGTCACATTTATCCCACGAGTCCATATAATCATACGGATACACGCCTTTTCTGGTAACGAGGTCCAATTTGTCCTTGGGAAAGAATTTGGCTGTTTCTCTGAATTCTTTCACATTTTTGGCTAAACTATCAATGCTGCTAGCCATGAACTTAAAAGAATCCAGAAACCTCAACTTTATTCCGGGTAGCTTGACCTTTTTACCATCACCTGCATCTACCCATTCCGCTCCAACCTCTTTGCTGAATGAAATGTATTTTTCCTCAGTGTTTGGAATGACATCGATATTCCCATTATCACCACCTAGCTCTTTTATAAATAAATGAGAATCGTACCCAGATAAGTTGTGAATGAAGACAGGAATGAGGGAAGGGTATTGGTACATTAAGTTACATAATTTATGAGCTGGCCCTCTATAGTTTGATTCATGTTTGGATGGATCGAGTAAATGGTCATGATCCATTACTTTTTGGAAGTCCTCAGAGTCTTTCGGCGAATATGGTGATGGTACTTCTTTGATGTTAAACCCGCAGATATGACATATATGGGTTCTCTTGAAATGCCTGTCATCTTCATCAGTAATTTTGATTGGGTGCTTCTTATCATAAATTTTCTTTATCTTTAAGGCCTCAGCTTTCAACGTTTCGTAAAATACTTTAGTTGCATTTGGACCTCTATATGTGATAGGCGGTTTGTAGTCTCCGTGCTTATATTTAATGTAAAGTGAGAAACTCATGGGTTCATGTTTTTGGTACTTCTGCATGTAAGAGCTCTTGGGATCTGGCTGACATGTATCTATCTTAGTTGTTAAACTTTCAAAATCTGCATACATTACAAAAGGTGCTCGTAGCGATTTATGGTAATGTTTGAACTTTAATTTTGAATCTTTTTCAGGCATTACTATTTTAACAGCCTGATTTTTCTTACAATCCTTTTCATGCGTTTGAAGATCTTCCTCAGAGTGAAAAAATAACAGGCACCTTTCACATGGGTATACTCTTCCATTATGCTTGGTTAATTGCCCACATATTAATTTGGACATGTCTTTTATCCAACAGTAATGACTGTTCCCTTTCTCGTTTCTTATGTAAAGTAAATTGACATGCTTATCTACTTTATGCTTAGTTATTCTTAAGGGGTATATGTTAGTCTTTTCATCGTATGAGTATATGTTCACTGATATGTTATTCAATTTTTCGAACCTTTCGAGTACTCTGTCTTCCATCTTTACTGGGTATTCAATGCCTTCGAACTTTAGCTCATTTTCATATGGCTTATATTTGGTGACTCTTTGGGCATCTTTTTCTGCTGGATGTAGTGCAGACAGTATCGCCCATTTAAAACACTCATTATCATTCTCATTTTTTACGTTTATGACTGCTTTTTTAGCTTTAATCACTTTTGACAAATCAATGTAGGATGATCCTCTCAGTGGGGTGTACTTATTGATCCTCACCTAAAGACTTTTGATTCTAGCAAGCGTCCAACCTGAACCCCTTGCAACAAACTCCTCCATCTCCGTCAATAATTTTTGGATAACTGATCTGTAATAAGCTACCAAATCAGTTGATTCTAAGATGACTTCATTTTTTGTTTTGAAGTTTTTCTCCATTTCTGTCATCGTTTCATCTTTCCCTTTTTCATAGTCACAGAGAAATTGGAAATTAACCTTCAAGCCATGCAGCCTCTTCAGATGTTTTGTAATAAGACCCCGGACCAGTGATGAAACATCGTTCAAGAAATCTTTGGGAAGCATCAGATTGTGCTCATTTTGGACATCATACGTCACCAAACGGTTTTCAAAAGCCGTATCAATTTCATTGGGGGTATATAGCCTTCTCTCTCGCGAATCTGAAAACAGGTCGGAATCAAATTCGAAGTGACGGTTGAACAAAACGCTTTCTATGTATGCTTTGATGTCTGCCTTCCTCCGTAGTTTGGAATAGCCTGCGATGCCACGCGATCGACAAAATTCACGTAGTTGGTTAATGGTCATATGATGCAGCCCCTGCATATTGTCAAAATCATCTCGGTGAACCTCCTGGCTGGCCTTCTTAGGCTTATAGTTTTGATGAGCTTTAGTTTGTAAGTGCTTATTTATGCTAGATTCCTTTATTAACTTTCCGCAACACCTGATTTTTAGCTCCCTCTTCTTCTTTCGCTTGATAAACAAGTCATTGTGGAACCTGGAAAAGCCGTTGTGGTATTGAATGAGGGCGATCAGTTCCACCTTTTTAAGTTTCGAGTATCCTCGAATATCATTTTCTCGACAGTAATCTTGTAACTGTCGAACTGTTTTTGATTGAAAATCCATTTTGTCTTTCTATATACTACAAACCTTCTCTTTAAATGCTTTTATTATTCACTAGGTATTACTAATCAATTACCCATTGTCTCTCCTTTGACGCTCTAGAAGCCATACATAATGGTGCACTGATGGTATAAATTAATACCCTCACTAAATATACCATGCCAGTGGATTATGTGGGGGACGAATGTCCCCTTGCAAAAGAAGCATGCGATGAAGAGGAAAAGTGGCGTTTGTAAAAGCGGCGTTTTGGAAAAGTAGCGTTTGTAAAAGTGGGTTCGATTTTAATGGAGGGTTGGAGAGCCATCACATTCTAAAAGTGGGTTCGATTTTAATGGAGGGTTGGAGAGCCATCACATTCTAAAAGTGGGTTCGATTTTAATGGAGGGTTGGAGAGCCATCACATTCTAAAAGTGGGTTCGATTTTAATGGAGGGTTGGAGAGCCATCACATTCTAAAAGTGGGTTCGATTTTAATGGAGGGTTTCGCAGTCATTGTTTCGCCCCCAAAGGTCACTGCGCCAGCTCTCTCATTTGTACATTACTACCCTTTCGTTTGCTGAGTTAGGGTTAACCATCTTGGCTCTTACTATCGCCTGCCTTACGGAAATTGGCGTAAAATGCTGGTGCCTGGGCTAATTGTGCGCATGCGTTAACATACCACCTACGTTAACGCATGCGGCTATGGCAACAGGTTATTTAGCTATTCGCACCGTCGGTGCGATTAGCCACTGCGTACAAAAGACTCACCTTAGACCAGCACTCGAAGTACTATATGCTAATTATAACACCTACCGTACAGATCGGGAGACAGGAAGAGGCGTTGGCATTGTCATATTTGTTAAAAGGAGCATGAAAACTCTCAAATTCCAAATCACAGCACCACTTTCGAAAGTAACACAATAGAAATTGCAATAGAACACAAAAAATTCAAAATTTCTAATATATACAGTCGGTCACAAAAGTATTCGAACACCGGTACCCTATCAGAAAATGACAAGATGGCGTTTTTTTCCCTCTTTCTCTCTGTGTGTCGTGTTATTCCATCCTAGGTTTTCTTCTCCCCCCATCTTGGAAAAAACTGGAAAAAAATTGGTTACGATCTCTTTTTGAATGGGGAGATGCCATTTTGAGAAAAAGCTGACGACCCTATCTTGGAGAATGAACATGACCGCTCTAGACACCCTTTCACTCTCTCTCTCTCTCTCTGAATTGGGAAGCCATTTTGGGAAAAAAGCAGACGACCCTATCTTGGAGAATGGAAATGAATGCCTCTCCCTCTCTCTTTGAAATGGAAAGCCATTTTGGGACCCTCTATTCTTGGGGAGGGAGAAAACTGAAGTCTGCACTTCGCTGTCTCTGAAAAGCGGACCCTCTTCTTCTGATCTTGAAGAACTGGAAATGAACGCTCTACACGATCTATCTTTGAATTCAGAAGGTATTTTGGGACCTTCTAATGTTGGAAAACTGAAATGAACGCTCTACGCATTTTCTCTCTCTCTCTCTCTCTCTCTTTGAGATGAGTAGCCATTTTGGAGGATTCTCCACCACCATCCTAACCTTGGAAAACTGAAATGAACGCTCTACACCTTCTCTCTCTCTCTCTCTCTCTCTCTTTCTCTGAAATGGGTAGTCATTTGAAAACTCCCTAACTTTGGAAAAAAACAGAAATGAACGCTCTACACCATCTCTCTTTGAAAATGGGGGGGTGTCATTTTGAGACCTCCCTCCCCTAAACTTGGAAAAAAAACTGAAATGAACGCTCTACACTTTCTCTCTTTGGACATGGGTAGCCCTTTGGGGACCCTCTCCTCTTGGTAGAAAAAAAAAGAACTGAAGTGAAGGCTCTACACAATCTCTCTTGGAATGGGATCCATATTTCGGGAAACGTGGATCACCTCATGCTGGAAAACTGAAGTGAACCACCAAGATTGGACTCTATATAATATTTTTTTTAATTGACATCATGACCCTCCTCCAATTTGTTATTAAAAAAGTTTTTTTTTGTTTTGGTTTTTATCCCATTTCCGATGTGATTTCAGAAATGCAATTCCATAACAGTTCAATTTCATTCGAGGTTAAATGATCTAAACAGTCTTTGACCCACCCATCCGTATGATTATTTTCTTCTCCTTCCTGTTGCACCAAATTTTGTAAGTCCATATAATCATTCCATACGGGAAGGGCTGGATCCTCACAAGGCTGTCTTGAAACACTTGGAGTCTCTTTGGGATGAGTGGAGGGATCTAGGATGACTGGACCCGGCTGCGATTCTACCTCCATGATTTCTGGACCCGTTGGAACTTGTTTACCCGGCTGAAATTCTACCTCTACGATTTCTGGACCCGTTGGAACTTGTGAACCCGGCTGTGATTCTGCCTCCATGATTTCTGGACCTGTTGGAACTTGTGGACCCGGCTGACATTCTACCTCTACGATGTCGGGACTTTTTGAAGCTTGTGGACCCGTCTGACATTCTACCTCTACGATGTCGGGACAGGTTGGAGGAGAAGAAGAAGAAGAAGAGGATGCTGGAAGAGGTTCTGTCTGTGAGGAGTCCAAAAGAGGTTGCTTGTTTGAACAAGTCGGAAAAGAAGAAGAAGAAGAAGCTTCTGGATTCTGAAGCGGATCTTGCACGCCAGGTAGGTTCCGGTAAGTCGACCGTTTTTTAAGAGGTAATTTTTTTTCTTCCTCCTGATCTTCAATTGTGATGACTTCAATTTCATTCCGTTGCCGGGTCGATTTTGTTTCGGGCCATGACGACGGTTTGGTCCAGCTCCTCTTATCATCTAAGGAAGGGATGGGTAAAGGTGGCGGAGGGTTCTCTTCTTCTTTTTCTTGAAACATCATCGGCGATTGGAAAGAAATCTCCTATTTCAATTGTTTCCAAAGCGAGTACGAGCACCGATCGACGAGAAAGAGACTCTTCTGGGTTGTGACGATGAGATATTGCGTTTTCGGGGGAACGACATAGTTTTGAAAAGGTCTTAGAATATATTTCTTATATTTCATCCTGTCGCTGACTTTAAAACTTCTTTCCTTCAGATTGGGGGACGATGATTCATAATAGGCGAGAGGAGCGGCTGTGGTTTGAACAATATGAACTTCGTCCTCAGCCGTCGTTCTCACTCCAAACGTAAAATATCGTTTCGTGAGAAAAATATTCTTCCACCGAAAACTCGTGCGCGGATCCGTATATCGCCGGTCTGTTTGAATGGGCCGTCTCAAAGCTCGATCCATCCGATTCCAAGAGAAGGGAGATTCCTCTTTCGTTTGTTGCGATTCGAATAAATTTCTGTATATATTCTGAACGAGCAGGTTGGAGGATTCGACATCTTGGTTGAAAGAAACGATCGCTTGTTGAGGTGGTAAATGCGGAATAAATGTCGCACAATGACACGCCAAAAAAATTTTCAAGTTGGAGATTTGCTTTAGCGTCTTCAAATCCTCCCCGTTCGAAATCCGTTGAGTTGGAAAAACGTCTAATAGCGACATGGCTCCCAATGGAAAAGAAATGATCTCGCCCAGTACTCTCGCCTTTTTATATATCTATATAGACACACACAGACACACATAGAGGCTCTATGACGGCCGTTTTATTTGTTTTTTTTTTGTTTCTCTCTCTTCTTTCCAAGAAATCTTATCTCCATGACCTCTTTTTCTTTTCTTAAAAGATGAATGTGTGTGGGAATGAGGAAGTGAAAGTAATAATTTAATAAACAAAAAATTATCCAACCATGACCTTTTTTTTTCAAAGTCACCCTTTCCAATCCAAGGACGTCCAGAGATAGAGGAAGCAGGGAGAGAGGAGGAGGAGGGAAGGGAAGGTCACACTCTCTTTCTCTTTATAAATAAAAGGGGAGAGCCCCAAAGTCGTATTTTTGTCCAAGTGGATCATGAGGAGGCATCCCCGGCTCACTACGTGTATTCCTTTCAAATATAAATATGTTGATCTTTCCTTTTATATCATCCAAGGAGTCGTTTACTTGAAAGCCTCCGATTTTTCAAAATGTGCGGGTTATCATACCGTGGGGAGTTATCAAAAGATGCGGGACGAATTTTTATCCGACGAAAACGTGTTGATGGCTCGTGACATTCCACCTTTGGATGCACAAATTTTGTTAATGAAACGAGCCAAATAATTTTACACGTCCCACTTTCTAACCGTCTCGCAAATGAATAGGATTATGGATCGTCTTGAGAAGACAAAAGGGATTCTCGTTCATTTTAGTGAATGGTTGCACAAATGTTTGCACGAACCTCTCTCGATCGAGAAGACTGGGAAGAATACCTATTATATTCTTCTCGAGGACTCTCCTCCTTCGTCTCATCTTAAAGAGGCCACGACTTTTGAAAAAATCCTCGAGCAAGAAAAAATAGAATGGTGGAACAACTACCCCATCCCTCTCCCCGAGCATCAAGAGGAGCCTGTTCAGAAGAAAAAGAAAAAACTTTTCCAAAAGCCTATCCTCATCCTCCTCGATAATGATGGGGATGAGGAGAAGCCTGTTCAGATTCCTCTCAGTTTGTCAAAACCCGTCGAGGATGAAAAACCTCTCCCTTTTTCAAGACCCCTTGAGGAAGAGAGACCCCTCGAGAAGGAGAGATCTCTCCCATTGTCAAACCTCCTCGAAGATGAAAAACCTCTCCCTTTCTCAAGACCCCTCGAGAAGGAGGGACCTCTTCCTTTATCAAACCCCCTCGAAGATGAAAAACCTCTCCATTTATCAAAACCCCTCGAAAATGAGGAACCTCTCGATTTGTCAAACCCCTCGAGGATAAGGGAACCAAAACTTCTCTCTCTTTCGAAGAGGAGGGACCTCTCAATTTGTCAAGACCCCTCGAGAATAAGGGAACCAAAACTTCTCTCTCTTTCGAAGAGGAGGGACCTCTCAATTTGTCAAGACCCCTCGAGAATAAGAGAACCAAAACTTCTCTGTCTTTCGAAGAGGAGGGACCTCTCAATTTGTCAAGACCCCTCAAGAATAAGGGAACCGAAAATCCTCTCCCTTTCTCAAGACTTCTCGAGGAGGAGGAGGAGGAGAGACCGCTCCATGTCTCAAGACAGGACCCCCCTCTATCTCTTGAGGATCCGAGGGAAACGATTCCTATTGAAAAACCATCTATCGACGATCCCCAGAAAAGGTCTTCGGAGGAGATTAGACTTCCATGTAGAAAACGCATCTGCCACAATCATCATCATCATCATCATCATCATAATAATAATAATAATAATAATAATATACCCCCTTCTCAACAACAGAATCCTACAACATTTGCAGATAAATGCATTCAAACCAATCCCTTTATAGTAACCCTTTTGATTAGAGAACCCGTGCATTAGCCTCGAAAAAAAAATGAGATTGTAGACTGTTTCTATGACCAGAATGTTAAGCCAATAGATAGGTCTAGCTCAGAATTTTTCTTTTTAAAAGAAAATAAATAAATAATCCAAAGACTATTCGTAAATATAAAAGGTAAAGTCTCCAGTCGGCTGGAAAAAAATTTTCAGAGCTGAGAAAAATTCTCCATCTCAAAAAAAAAAAAAAAAAAAAAAAAAACTTTTTGTTAATTTTTATCATGTCTTAAGACATGATAAAAATTAACGACCCCCTTTCCTTTTCGTCTGGGAATGTTGTCTCACTCTTTTGAAAAACAAATCGTGATTCATTCATGGAATGATTGCCATTAGAGAAAGGATGAGTCATGGTCTATTTTTAGAAAGGGTGAGACATCCTTCCCAGACAAAAACTTTTGGTTAATTTTTATCATGTCTAAAGACATGATAAAAATTAACCAAAAGTTTTTTTTTTTTTTTTTTTTTTTTTCATTAGAGAATATTATCTCAGCTCTGAGAATTTTTTTTTCTCCCAGCCGATTCGAGACTTTACCATTTTATTAAGAATGATTTCTCCCTGATCTATTATTTCAAAATTCCAAGTTTCGCTTCAGAACCATCTATGCTGTTGAAGAAGTAACGTGATATATGTATTTTTTTAATGAGTTCTGTCAAGATTGAATTGTGCAGGATCGACCATGCGAATTTCTTCTCTGTGTCTTTAAATAATAATGATACCGAACTGCTTTTTGTAGAGCGCAATGGAAAAAACCTTTTGTATGGTTAGGACAATTCATGTGTTCGATCCCATTGTATTTGAGAATCTCTTGCGTCGATCTCGAAATGCAATAAATGGATCTTTGCAACCATTTCTCTAAAAACTGCCGTTTCATTTCTCCTCGCACCCAAATCATGGAAAAAGGTTCCGTCAACATCGTTAACACCCATGGAAAATAACTGTACGGAATTTCTCCTTAGTACCACGACAAGCCGTGATAATAATCACTCGCCCACACAGCGGTTCGTTTTTCTTTCTCGGTGAGCATTTGCCATGGAAACGGGGGTTTAAAAACAAATACCCCTCGAGAAGTACCGTCCAATGTGACGTAAGCCAATTCTTTCACAATAAAGGCTCCTTGAGAATCGTAGAAACCTTCAAAGTCGAGCACGAGTTCCATGTTTTTTTATTTCTTTTTCTTTCCAAGGTGACCTTTATTATTATTATGATGATGGATGTGTATTGAGATACGCACGATATTATTCAAAAAACAAATATATATATACGAATGTGACCTTTCCCAGAATTCATACGACCTGTCACGTGCAACCTTCTCTCTCTCTCTCTCTCTCTATAAAAGAGGAGACGGCGAGAGAACGCTATCCATTTTTTCCTTCAGGACACACAGCGAGAGAGAGAGAGAATTTTGTTTTCTTTTTTTCCTCAATTGAAGAAGATGGACATTTTGAGTGCCAAACCTCTCAAAGATTCCTACATTGTTCTGGACATGGAATACTTTCATTGATATGATCCAAAGACGGGAGATATATGTTTCATCTTGAAAGAACTGGGCTACATCACTTGCGATTTAACCTTATGCGGATCCATGATTTTTCTCCCTCCTGTCCATTACGATTACTTATCGTCCCGCAATCAAGCTGTGGTCAACCAGACTACAAATAACCGACACGGCCTGCAATGGACCGAGGGTCGTCTTTCCTACGAGCATCTTCCTACGATCCTGAAAATACTAACCGAAAATGTGGAGGTGATCTACGTCAATGGATACGATAAAGCCGAATTTTTCAGCAAGCTCTGCCAGCGATCCGTTTATGAGTTTTACATCCCAGGGAAAACCGAGTGGCGGAACAAGTCGAAATGCACGCGACACCAATATTTCCAAAAGATGATTCATTGTGCCGAGAACAAGGTGAGAAATTTTCGATACCATTTGATGCAGGGTAGTTACGTTTTCCGGAAATTACATTGTTACCCCTCCGAAAGCGAAGCTGTCGGAGACGAAGAGGAGGCGGAAGAATCTCCCCAGGAGAACTCGTGCGACGATGAGGAGGAGGAGGAGGATGAACTTTCTAATAATAATAATTATAATAATAATAATAAAGGTCTAAGTTGGGATGCTTTAGAGACCCAAGAATATTGGTCTCAACCCTTATCTCACCTAGACCTGAAAGAGGATCCTCAAGTGTACTCTTTGTGGTCCTCTTCTAAAATTTGGTCTTGGAGAGAACCCTTGAATGTTCATGAATGAAATGGTATGTAAATCCCTAGAGAAAAAAAAAAGTTCCTTTTTTTTGTAATATGTTGATTTCTTTCCAATCCCATTTCTTTTCCATAACTCCACCCCCAATCGACGAGAAGAAGAAGAATTTTCCAAGTTACACAAGACGAATCTTCCAAGTTACACAAGATGTAGAAAGATTTCACAAGGATTTATAAATTACACGCTCCCACATGATATATGTATAGAGAGAAAAAGACCCTCTGTTCTCTAGCCAAATACGTCAAGACTTCCGTAAACTAAGAGAGATCATGAGTACCGAGGAAACCTTAGCAGAGCAAGTGGAAAGACTTTCAAAGAGATTAGAAGAGTTAAGACGGGATAGATTTACAGTTCCGCCGACTAAAGAGGAAACGATCATCGATTTCAACAAACCGCTGTACTTTCATCCTCTACCCCAAAGAATGAGACGAATGGACTCGCCGTTGAACAGTTCCAATGAGAAACAAAATGTCACTTATTTGAATAGCCAATTTCAACACATGAATATTTCATAAGTATTTTTTTGTTTTTTTTTCTCTAAAGCGTAGGGAGATCGGATCAGTAGTTTTTCCCTTTTCATCGTCGAAAAAGATTGGGAGGAAAAATCTTTCTCAGCTCTCTCAGAAAAATTTTTCAGCCTTAAAAAAAAAAAAAAAAAAAAAAAAAAAAAAAAAAAACTTTTTGTTAATTTTTATCATGTCTTAGACATGATAAAAATTAACTCTACCCCCCCTTTTTGTCTGGGAATGTTGTCTCACACTTTCTAAAAATAGACCATCACTCTTCCTTTCCTAAAGAATAGAATTCCAAGAATGGGATCTGGTCTATTTTTAGAAACGGTGAGACCCTATTCCCAGACAAAAGGCGGGTAGAGTTAATTTTTATCATGTCTAAAGTTCAGGGTCCATCCATCTCCTTATGTGAAACGGTGACCCTGACGAGATCGAGATAAACATGTCCTGTGAGTTGTTTTGTAATCTTGACGCGATCCAAGAAAGACTTTTTATTTTTTATTTTTTTTTTTGAAATAGGCGGGGGGTGGGGAGAGAAAATGTTCTCACGACCCTCAGATATCTTTTCATAAATATATTTTTTATCAAAGTGTTTCTTTCATTCCGATCCTTTTAAGAGGTTGGAATGACCCTGACATTTAGATGGCGTCGCGATCCCGACAGATGTCGCGCGAGTATAAAAGTGTGTATCCTCCGCAAGATTTCTTCAGAGAACAGAAGAAGACGTGAACTGAGCTGGTAAGTCCCTTTGGTCCTATGAATATGGTTATCTATAAAATCGATTTGATTCTTAATTTTTTTTAATAATCATAATAATCATAACTTCATTTAAAAAGAACTCTCTTCTTAACCCTTTGAAAAGAAAAATGTCTCTTTCAAGACGACGACTCTAAAACGTTTTATTGTTTTTTTTTTCTTCCCTTTCTAGATCTTCCCTGTTATACAGATATACCTTTTCGATTCTTTTTTTGCTCCTGTTTGTGGGAGACATCACCGTATTCATCGCCATGGCTTGTTCAGAAAACTTTATCGTGCTCGATCTAGAGGGTTTCCAGTCCTACAACCACAAGAAGGGTGAATTTACCTACGTTTTAAAAGAATTGGGCTATGCGACAAAAGATTTTTTGACCGTGGGATCGTTGACGTTTGCTCCTCCTCACCCCTTCCACCAACTGAGTGAAAAAAACCAAAAGACGAATGCCTGGCTGACGAGAAACCGGCACGGACTTCGTTGGAACGAGGGTCATATTCCCTACAACCATTTAGGACGCATTCTCCAATCGCTCACTCACAGCTTTTCCACGATTTATGTGGTGGGATGCCAGAAAGCTAAATTCTTTGCTAAAGCCTTGGATTATCAAAAACCCGTGACGGAAATTTATGTGCCAGATGGAATCATTTGGAAGTATCGGGAAAATGTGCCCGACATCATCAAAGGAGGAAATTATTCCATTGTGCCGAAAACAAAGTGCGCAACTATCGATGGCATATTACGGAAGGAGATTTTCATATCAATCACGTCTATCCAGACGGAACGGAGAAAGAGGAGAGGATCCAGGAGGAAGCAGACAATCCTCTGCAAGCTTTTGATAAGGCCTACGATCAGTTAGAGAAGGACCCGTCCCCGAAAGCGTACGATAACCTCATCCAGAAATGGGATAATCTGTCCTGTTTCCAAGTGATGGAACATCCGGATGAGCATACGCCTTTCCACTTGTTGGGACGAACCTACCAAAGAATCTCATGAGACCCCCAAAATATCTTCAGACGATCCAAAGACAAAATCCACTGAGTGTTGGGACGATGAACGGACGACTCATGCTCTAAAATCCACTAAGACTATGTCCACTGAGTGTTGGGACAATGAACAGACGACTCATGCTCTAAAATCCACTAAGACTATGTCCACTGAGTGTTGGAACAATGAACAGACGACTCATGCTCCAAAATCTACTGACACTATGTCCACTGAATGTTGGGACAATGAACGGACGACCCATGCTCCAAAATCGACTGAGACTATGTCAACTGAGTGTTGGGACGATGAAACCGAAAAGACGAGAGAGAATTGGGATGACCGTTCTCAAAAGTATTTGAATTGATATATACATAAACTCAGGAGAAAAAATAAAGAAAAGATTTTTAAAAATAAGTAGGGAAAGGTTCTCCGCTTTCCCTATATTTATGGAAATTGACTAAGAAGAGAGAGAGAGAGAGACACGAATCAGGAGACCAAAAAAAAAATGGGTCTTGGAAGGAATGAGTGCAAATGCATTCGATTCCTTCCGAGACCCATTTTTTTGGGTCCCTCTCTCATCCAATCTTGGAAAAGAACTTTGTCCTATTTTTCTAGGTCCATTCAAAAAGAAATGAATCTATTCATAAATTTTCTTAAAAGAAAAAAAAAACAAAAAGATCCTTTACCTCTTGACGGTCCAAAGTCGAGAATCTTGGAAAAAGTCATCCACTCTCCATCCAGTCAAGCTTCTCTGTAGAAAATCAAGTAGGTGCGCCTGCATTCTTGAACACCCGGCAGTTATTATTGGACGCGAAACGTCGAATGCTGAAATAGTTAACAGTGATCCCATTCTTAAAGAAACGGGGATGTTTTATTCATCCAGTCGAGTGCGGAAAAATTTCTGAGAGCCGGAGAAAATTTCCCTAGCTGAAAAAAAAAAAAAAAAAAAAAAAAAAAAAAAAAAACCCTTTTAGTCTGAAAATTGATATCTTCAATTTTTCAAAAATTGAAGACATCAATTTTCAAATTTTCAGACTAAAAAGGGGGGTAATTTATTTTTCAGAAACTTTTCCCAGCCGACTCGATGTGAATAAAACTTTACTTTTTTTTAAGAATGTTATTTAATGGATCGATTTCAACCTATCGAGTTTCGCTTGAGTTCCGGCCGTGCTGTGGGCCCACCTGGATACAAGTTTTCCCCTTTTGGAATAGAATAAAACTTTACTGTTTTTTAAGAATGTTATTTAATGGATCGATTTCAACCTATCGAGTTTCGCTTGAGTTCCGGCCGTGCTGTGGGCCCACCTGGATACAAGTTTTCCCCTTTTGGAATAGAATTTCCGTCAAGGTAGGCTTCTTTTCCTCTTTTTGCATTTTTCATGTCATTTCATTTGTATTACAATATATTAAAACGGGCGTTCGAACTGATTTCTAGGCTATTTCTATACAAATGGAGCTCGATCCAAGAAAGAAATGATGTCTTTTTTTTATTTTGTGGACTGCCAATTTGTATTGGAATATACTGAAAACGGGTGTTTGAGTCGGTTTTCAGTATATTTCAATACAAATAGAGCTCGATCCAAGAAAGAAATGATGTCTTTTTTTTTATTTTGTGGACTGCCAATTTGTATTGGAATATACTGAAAACGGGTGTTTGAGTCGGTTTTCACTATATTTCAATACAAATGGAGCTCGATCCAAGAAAGAAATGATGTCTTTTTTTTATTTTGTGGACATCATTTCTTTCTTGGATCGAGCTCCATTTCTATTGAAATATACTGAAAACCGACGTGAACGCCCGTTTTCAGTATATTCCAATACAAAATTGGCTGTCCACAACATAAAAAAAAGACATCATTTTTTTCTTGGATCGAGCTCCACTAGTATTGTAATATACTGAAAACCGACTCAAACACCCGTTTTCAGTATATTCCAATACAAATTGGCAGTCCACAAAATAAAAAAAAGACATCATTTCTTTCTTGGATCGAGCTCTATTTGTATTGAAATATACTGAAAACCGACTCAAACACCCGTTTTCAGTATATTCCAATACAAATTAGCAGTCCAGAAAATAAAAAAAAGACATCATTTCTTTCTTGGATCGAGCTCTATTTGTATTGAAATTTACTGAAAACCGACGTGAACGCCCGTTTTCAGTATATTCGAATACAAAATTTGCTGTCCACAACATAAAAAAAAAACATCATTTTTTTCTTAGATCGAGCTCCACTTGTATTGGAATATACTGAAAACCGACTCAAACACCCGTTTTCAGTATATTCCAATACAAAATTGATTGTCCACAACATAAAAAAAGACATCATTTCTTTCTTGGATCGAGCTCCATTTGTATAGAAATAGCCTAGAAATCAGTTCGAACGCCCGTTTTTAGTATATTGTAATACAAATGAAATGACATGAAAAATGAAAAAAGAGGAAAAGTAGCCTACCTTGACGGAAATTCTATTCCAAAAGGGGAAAACTTGTATCCAGGTGGGCTCACAGCACGGCCGGAACTCAAGCGAAGCTCGATAGGTTGAAATCGATCCATTAAATAACATTCTTAAAAAACAGTAAAGTTTTATTCTATTCCAAAAGGGAAAAACTTGTATCCAGGTGGGCCCACAGCACGGCCGAACTCAAGCGAAACTCGATAGGTTGAAATCGATCCATTAAATAACATTCTTAAAAAAAAAGTAAAGTTTTATTCACATCGAGTCGGCTGGGAAAAGTTTCTGAAAAATAAATTACCCCCCTTTTTAGTCTGAAAATTTGAAAATTGATGTCTTCAATTTTTGAAAAATTGAAGACATCAATTTTCAGACTAAAAAGGTTTTTTTTTTTTTTTTTTTTTTTTTTTTTTTTTCAGCTAGAGAAATTTTTCTCCGGCTCTCAGAAATTTTTCCGCACTCGACTGGATGAATAAAACATCCCCGTTTCTTTAAGAATGGGATCACTGTTAACTATTTCAGCATTCGACGTTTCGCGTCCAATAATAACTGCCGGGTGTTCAAGAATGCAGGCGCACCTACTTGATTTTCTACAGAGAAGCTTGACTGGATGGAGAGTGGATGACTTTTTCCAAGATTCTCGACTTTGGACCGTCAAGAGGTAAAGGATCTTTTTGTTTTTTTTTTCTTTTAAGAAAATTTATGGATAGATTCATTTCTTTTTGAATGGACCTAGAAAAATAGGACAAAGTTCTTTTCCAAGATTGGATGAGAGAGGGACCCAAAAAAAATGGGTCTCGGAAGGAATCGAATGCATTTGCACTCATTCCTTCCAAGACCCATTTTTGTTTTGGTCTCCTGATTCGTCTCTCTCTCTCTCTTCTTAGTCCATTTCCATAAATATAGGGAAAGCGGAGAACCTTTCCCTACTTATTTCTAAAAATCTTTTCTTTATTTTTTCTCCTGAGTTTATGTATATATCAATTCAAATACTTTTGAGAACGGTCATCCCAATTCTCTGTCGTCTTTTCGGTTTCATCGTCCCAACACTCAGTGGACATAGTCTCAGTCCATTTTGGAGCATGGGTCGTCCGTTCATTGTCCCAACACTCAGTGGACATAGTCTTAGTGGATTTTAGAGCATGAGTCGTCTGTTCATTGTCCCAACACTCAGTGGACATAGTCTTAGTGGATTTTAGAGCATGAGTCGTCCGTTCATCGTCCCAACACTCAGTGGATTTTGTCTTTGGATCCTCTGAAGATATTTTGGGGGTCTCATGAGATTCTTTGGAAGGTTCGTCCCAACAGGCTGCTGGATCGTAATGGGGAATATTTTCAGGTATGTCTCCCCAACCCTCCGTCTTCCTCGAGTTATTGGAGGAAGTTGACGACAAAGAAGAAGTAGAAGAGCCCATCAAGTGGAAAGGCGTATGCTCATCCGGATGTTCCATCACTTGGAAACAGGACAGATTATCCCATTTCTGGATGAGGTTATCGTACGCTTTCGGGGACGGATCCTTCTCTAACTGATCGTAGGCCTTATCAAAAGCTTGCAGAGGATTGTCTGCTTCCTCCTGGATCCTCTCCTCTTTCTCCGTTCCGTCTGGATAGACGTGATTGATATGAAAATCTCCTTCCGTAATATGCCATCGATAGTTGCGCACTTTATTTTCGGCACAATGGAATAATTTCCTCCTTTGATGATGTCGGGCACATTTTCCCGATACTTCCAAATGATTCCATCTGGCACATAAATTTCCGTCACGGGTTTTTGATAATCCAAGACTTTAGCAAAGAATTTAGCTTTCTGGCATCCCACCACATAAATCGTGGAAAAGCTGTGAGTGAGCGATTGGAGAATGCGTCCTAAATGGTTGTAGGGAATATGACCCTCGTTCCAACGAAGTCCGTGCCGGTTTCTCGTCAGCCAGGCATTCGTCTTTTGGTTTTTTTCACTCAGTTGGTGGAAGGGGTGAGGAGGAGCAAACGTCAACGATCCCACGGTCAAAAAATCTTTTGTCGCATAGCCCAATTCTTTTAAAACGTAGGTAAATTCACCCTTCTTGTGGTTGTAGGACTGGAAACCCTCTAGATCGAGCACGATAAAGTTTTCTGAACACGCCATGGCGATGAATACGGTGATGTCTCCCACAAACAGGAGCAAAAAAAGAATCGAAAAGGTATATATGTATAACAGGGAAGATCTAGAAAGGGAAGAAAAAAAAACAATAAAACGTTTTAGAGTCGTCGTCTTGAAAGAGACATTTTTCTTTTCAAAGGGTTAAGAAGAGAGTTCTTTTTAAATGAAGTTATGATTATTATGATTATTAAAAAAATTAAGAATCAAATCGATTTTATAGATAACCATATTCGTAGGACCAAAGGGACTTACCAGCTCAGTTCACGTCTTCTTCTGTTCTCTGAAGAAATCTTGCGAAGGATACACATTTTTATACTCGTGCGAAATCTGTCGGGATCGCGACCCCATCTAAATGTCAGGGTCATTCCAACCTCTTAAAAGGATCGGAATGAAAGAAACACTTTGATAAAAAATATATTAATGAAAAGATATCTGAGGGTCGTGAGAACATTTTCTCTCCCCACCCCCCGCCTATTTCAAAAAAAAAATAATAAAAATAAAAAATAAAAAGTCATTCTTGGATCGCGCCAAGATTACAAAACAACTCACAGGACTTGTTTATCTCGATCTCGTCAGGGTCACCGTTTCACATAAGAAGATGGATGGACCCTGAACTTTAGACATGATAAAAATTAACTCTACTCGCGTTTTGTCTGGGAATAGGGTCTCACCGTTTCTAAAAATAGACCAGATCCCATTCTTGGAATTCTATTCTTTAGGAAAGGAAGAGTGATGGTCTATTTTTAGAAAGTGTGAGACAACATTCCCAGACAAAAAGGGGGGTAGAGTTAATTTTTATCATGTCTAATACATGATAAAAATTAACAAAAAGTTTTTTTTTTTTAAGGCTGATAAATTTTTCTGAGAGAGCTGAGAAAGATTTTTCCTCCCAATCTTTTTCGACGATGAAAAGGGAAAAACTACTGATCCGATCTCCCTACGCTTTAGGGAAAAAAAAACAAAAAAATACTTATGAAATATTCATGTGTTGAAATTGGCTATTCAAATAAGTGACATTTTGTTTCTCATTGGAACTGTTCAACGGCGAGTCCATTCGTCTCATTCTTTGGGGTAGAGGATGAAAGTACAGCGGTTTGTTGAAATCGATGATAGTTTCCTCTTTAGTCGGCGGAACTGTAAATCTATCCCGTCTTAACTCTTCTAATCTCTTTGAAAGTCTTTCCACTTGCTCTGCTAAGATTTCCTCGGTACTCATGGTCTCTCTTAGTTTAGGGAAGTCTTGACGTATTGGCTAGAGAACAGAGGGTCTTTTTCTCTCTATACATATATCATGTGGGAGCGTGTAATTTATAAATCCTTGTGAAATCTTTCTACGTCTTGTGTAACTTGGAAGATTCGTCTTGTGTAACTTGGAAAATTCTTCTTCTTCTCGTCGATTGGGGGTGGAGTTATGGAAAAAAATGGGATTGGAAAGAAATCAACATATTACAAAAAAAAGGAACTTTTTTTTTTCTCTAGGGATTTACATACCATTTCATTCATGAACATTCAAGGGTTCTCTCCAAGACCAAATTTTAGAAGAGGACCACAAAGAGTACACTTGAGGATCCTCTTTCAGGTCTAGGTGAGATAAGGGTTGAGACCAATATTCTTGGGTCTCTAAAGCATCCCAACTTAGACATTAATTATTATTATTATTATTATTATTATTATTCGAAAGTTCATTCTCCTCCTCCTCCTCATCGTCGCACGAGTTCTCCTGGGGAGATTCTTCCGCCTCCTCTTCGTCTTCGACAGCTTTGCTTTCGGAGGGGTAACAATGTAATTTCCGGAAAACGTAACTACCCTCCATCAAATGGTATCGAAAATTTCTCACCTTGTTCTCGGCACAATGAATCATCTTTTGGAAATATTGGTGTCGCGTGCATTTCGACTTGTTCCGCCACTCGGTTTTCCCTGGGATGTAAAACTTATAAACGGATCGCTGGCAGAGCTTGCTGAAAAATTCGGCTTTATCGTATCCATTGACGTAGATCACCTCCACATTTTCGGTCAGTATTTTCAGGATCGTAGGAAGATGCTCGTAGGAAAGACGACCCTCGGTCCATTGCAGGCCGTGTCGGTTATTTGTAGTCTGGTTGACCACAGCTTGATTGCGGGACGATAAGTCATCGTAATGGACAGGAGGGAGAAAAATCATGGATCCGCATAAGGTTAAATCGCAAGTGATGTAGCCCAGTTCTTTCAAGATGAAACATATATCTCCCGTCTTTGGATCATAACAATGAAAGTATTCCATGTCCAGAACAATGTAGGAATCTTTGAGAGGTTTGGCACTCAAAATGTCCATCTTCTTCAATTGAGGAAAAAAAGAAAACAAAATTCTCTCTCTCTCTCGCTGTGTGTGCTGAAGGAAAAAATGGATAGCGTTCTCTCGCCGTCTCCTCTTTTATAGAGACAGAGAGAGAGAGAGAGAAGGTTGCACGTGACAGGTCGTATGAATTCTGGGAAAGGTCACATTCGTATATATATATTTGTTTTTTGAATAATATCGTGCGTATCTCAATACACATCCATCATCATAATAATAATAAAGGTCACCTTGGAAAGAAAAAGAAATAAAAAACATGGAACTCGTGCTCGACTTTGAAGGTTTCTACGATTCTCAAGGAGCCTTTATTGTGAAAGAATTGGCTTACGTCACATTGGATGGTACTTCTCGAGGGGTATTTGTTTTTAAACCCCCGTTTCGATGGCAAATGCTCACCGAGAAAGAAAAACGAACCGCTGTGTGGGCGAGTGATTATTATCACTGCTTGTCGTGGTACGAAGGAGAAATTCCGTACAGTTATTTTCCATGGGTGTTAACGATGTTGACGGAACCTTTTTCCATGATTTGGGTGCGAGGAGAAATGAAACGGCAGTTTTTAGAGAAATGGTTGCAAAGATCCATTTATTGCATTTCGGGATCGACGCAAGAGATTCTCAAATACAATGGGATCGAACACATGAATTGTCCTAACCATACAAAAGGTTTTTTCCATTGCGCTCTACAAAAAGCAGTTCGGTATCATTATTATTTAAAGACACAGAGAAGAAATTCGCAAGGTCGATCCTGCACAATTCAATCTTGACAGAACTCATTAAAAAAAAATACATATATCACGTTACTTCTTCAACAGCATAGATGGTTCTGAAGCGAAACTTGGAATTTTGAAATAATAGATCAGGGAGAAATCATTCTTAATAAAATGGTAAAGTCTCGAATCGGCTGGGAGAAAAAAAATTTCTCAGAGCTGAGATAATATTCTTTAATGAAAAAAAAAAAAAAAAAAAAAAAACTTTTGGTTAATTTTTATCATGTCTTTAGACATGATAAAAATTAACCAAAAGTTTTTGTCTGGGAAGGATGTCTCACCCTTTCTAAAAATAGACCATGACTCATCCTTTCTCTAATGGCAATCATTCCATGAATGAATCACGATTTGTTTTTCAAAAGAGTGAGACAACATTCCCAGACGAAAAGGGAAGGGGTTCGTTAATTTTTATCATGTCTTAAGACATGATAAAAATTAACAAAAAGTTTTTTTTTTTTTTTTTTTTTGAGATGGAGAATTTTTCTCAGCTCTGAAAATTTTTTTCCAGCCGACTGGAGACTTTACCTTTTATATTTACGAATAGTCTTTGGATTATTTATTTATTTTCTTTTAAAAAGAAAAATTCTGAGCTAGACCTATCTATTGGCTTAACATTCTGGTCATAGAAACAGTCTACAATCTCATTTTTTTTTCGAGGCTAATGCACGGGTTCTCCAATCAAAAGGCTTACTATAAAGGGATTGGTTTGAATGCATTTATCTGCAAATGTTGTAGGATTCTGTTGTTGAGAAGGGGGTATATTATTATTATTATTATTATTATTATTATTATTATTATGATGATTGTGGCAGATTCGTTTTCTACATGGAAGTCTAATCTCCTCCGAAGACCTTTTCTGGGGATCGTCGATAGATGGTTTTTCAATAGGAATCGTTTCCCTCGGATCCTCAAGAGATAGAGGGTGGTCCTGTCTTGAGACATGGAGCGGTCTCTCCTCCTCCTCCTCCTCCTCCTCGAGAAGTCTTGAGAAAGGGAGAGGATTTTCGGTTCCCTTATTCTTGAGGGGTCTTGACAAATTGAGAGGTCCCTTCTCTTCGAAAGAGAGAGAAGTTTTGGTTCTCTTATTCTCGAGGGGTCTTGACAAATTGAGAGGTCCCTCCTCTTCGAAAGAGAGAGAAGTTTTGGTTCCCTTATTCTCGAGGGGTCTTGACAAATTGAGAGGTCCCTCCTCTTCGAAAGAGAGAGAAGTTTTGGTTCCCTTATACTCGAGGGGTTTTGACAAATCGAGAGGTCCCTCATTTTCGAGGGGTCTTGATAAATGGAGAGGTTTTTCATCTTCGAGGGGGTTTGATAAAGGAAGAGGTCCCTCCTTCTCGAGGGGTCTTGAGAAAGGGAGAGGTTTTTCATCTTCGAGGAGGTTTGACAATGGGAGAGATCTCTCCTTCTCGAGGGGTCTCTCTTCCTCAAGGGGTCTTGAAAAAGGGAGAGGTTTTTCATCCTCGACGGGTTTTGACAAACTGAGAGGAATCTGAACAGGCTTCTCCTCATCCCCATCATTATCGAGGAGGATGAGGATAGGCTTTTGGAAAGGTTTTTTCTTTTTCTTCTGAACAGGCTCCTCTTGATGCTCGGGGAGAGGGATGGGGTAGTTGTTCCACCATTCTATTTTTTCTTGCTCGAGGATTTTTTCAAAAGTCGTGGCCTCTCTAAGATGAGACGAAGGAGGAGAGTCCTCGAGAAGAATATAATAGGTATTCTTCCCAGTCTTCTCGATCGAGAGAGGTTCGTGCAAACATTTGTGCAACCATTCACTAAAATGAACGAGAATCCCTTTTGTCTTCTCAAGACGATCCATAATCCTATTCATTTGCGAGACGGTTAGAAAGTGGGACGTGTAAAAATATTTGGCTCGTTTCATTAACAAAATTTGTGCATCCAAAGGTGGAATGTCACGAGCCATCAACACGTTTTCGTCGGATAAAAATTCGTCCCGCATCTTTTGATAACTCCCCACGGTATGATAACCCGCACATTTTGAAAAATCGGAGGCTTTCAAGTAAACGACTCCTTGGATGATATAAAAGGAAAGATCAACATATTTATATTTGAAAGGAATACACGTAGTGAGCCGGGGATGCCTCCTCATGATCCACTTGGACAAAAATACGACTTTGGGGCTCTCCCCTTTTATTTATAAAGAGAAAGAGAGTGTGACCTTCCCTTCCCTCCTCCTCCTCTCTCCCTGCTTCCTCTATCTCTGGACGTCCTTGGATTGGAAAGGGTGACTTTGAAAAAAAAAAGAAGGTCATGGTTGGATAATTTTTTGTTTATTAAATTATTACTTTCACTTCCTCATTCCCACACACATTCATCTTTTAAGAAAAGAAAAAGAGGTCATGGAGATAAGATTTCTTGGAAAGAAGAGAGAGAAACAAAAAAAAACAAATAAAACGGCCGTCATAGAGCCTCTATGTGTGTCTGTGTGTGTCTATATAGATATATAAAAAGCGAGAGTACTGGGCGAGATCATTTCTTTTCCATTGGCAGCCATGTCGCTATTAGACGTTTTTCCAACTCAACGGATTTCGAACGGGGAGGATTTGAAGACGCTAAAGCAAATCTCCAACTTGAAAATTTTTTTGGCGTGTCATTGTGCGACATTTATTCCGCATTTACCACCTCATCAAGCGATCGTTTCTTTCAACCAAGATGTCGAATCCTCCAACCTGCTCGTTCAGAATATATACAGAAATTTATTCGAATCGCAACAAACGAAAGAGGAATCTCCCTTCTCTTGGAATCGGATGGATCGAGCTTTGAGACGGCCCATTCAAACAGACCGGCGATATACGGATCCGCGCACGAGTTTTTGGTGGAAGAATATTTTTCTCACGAAACGATATTTTACGTTTGGAGTGAGAACGACGGCTGAGGACGAAGTTCATATTGTTCAAACCACAGCCGCTCCTCTCGCCTATTTTGAATCATCGTCCCCCAATCTGAAGGAAAGAAGTTTTAAAGTCAGCGACAGGATGAAATATAAGAAATATATTCTAAGACCTTTTCAAAACTATGTCGTTCCCCCGAAAACGCAATATCTCATCGTCACAACCCAGAAGAGTCTCTTTCTCGTCGATCGGTGCTCGTACTCGCTTTGGAAACAATTGAAATAGGAGATTTCTTTCCAATCGCCGATGATGTTTCAAGAAAAAGAAGAAGAGAACCCTCCGCCACCTTTACCCATCCCTTCCTTAGATGATAAGAGGAGCTGGACCAAACCGTCGTCATGGCCCGAAACAAAATCGACCCGGCAACTTAAATGGAGGACGGATTCGAGATTCGCCATCTGAGATCGATGTAAATGTCGACTCCGTTTCATCATCCTCTTCCGCAATTTTTCGCTCTCGGAATAAATCACGTCTCGAGCCAGACACGAACAGTACGTCCCTCGGGATTGGAGACGTTTCATATTATATTTCTCTGCATCCTTGCTCGAAAAACAGAGAATAATAGCTTCGCGAGAAATTTCGTCGAAACTGCGAACGCGGGACTGGAAAAATGCCACATCGTCCGGTTCTAAAAAGTGATTTCTCGTTAAACGATCGAGTCTCTCCTCGTAATCCAGAGAGAATCGCATACATTCGACTAGTTCATAGTAGAGCGTGGATTGAGGCGTCCACCACCCTTCAGAATAAAAAATGGGCGTGTCACGAATCGATTGGAGCTGCTGCAAATCTCCGAATTTAATCATATGCACATTCCCAAACGGCTTATCCGGCACATGACACAATTGTCGAAGTTGCTGGTTGAGGCACGAAAATAAATTGGATCCGATCGTGGAAACGTCATCCAAAATCACCATCCGTAAAGGAGCATACAGGGGTCTGTAATAGTCTAAAGTCTCTTGGGTAAGAGGTCGAACAAAAGTCCCGTTCATTTGAAGACGCAGGGCATGATGCAAAGTATCTCCCGTAATGTAGACCGCTCCTTGAGCACTGAGTGCGAGTTTGAGAACCGAGCACGCTTCGCTAAAAAGAGGCGTTCGAATCAGAGTTTGGTATAAAGCTTGGATCAGGAAAGATTTACCCGTTCCGGCAGATCCTTGCACAATAATATCCAGAGGAGGGGGACGTTTTGATTCAGGTAACGCGTAATAAGTGTACAAACGGACGAGAACGTAGATCAGGAAATTGTATTGCTCTTTATTACATTGTCGAATACATTTTTGATAGGCTTCTTCAGACCACATATCCTTATACTGCAAATTCGTATAGCTTTCCCACTGCTTGGGAGGAAGATGTTTCTTTCGCGGTCGGGAGTTCTTTTTAAGAACAGCATAACATTCTCTTTGAAGTATTCGTTCTCGCTCTCGATTAGCTGAATTGCTTCCCCAGCGTCGTTTCTGTTCACGCATTCTTTCCCTAAGACGTTCTCTACTGGATAGGCTCATCGTGACACCACTCAAAAAGGTGAAGTGTGTGTATAGAAAATCACTTCCTTTAATTTATATACATACACTTTTTGAGGAGGGGGGGATGTGAAATGACCTCGTCTCGAAACGAACCAATAGCACTTCGAGAAGACTTGGAACGAGATAGGTTTCTTAGAGAGAGAGAGCGACACAAAAAATATATAAAAAATCAGAATGATTTATCCGTCGACCTCTGGGCTAAAAGTAAACAAACAAAATTTGAAAAGGTCAAGGTGAACTCACTGAATTCATCTTAGAAATCAGATAGGAAAAAAAAATGAGGGTACCCATGTTTCCTCTTCAACAACATAGACTCATCTAAAACGAAACTCGGAATGCTTACACAAATAAACAAGAATCCATTCTTAAATAAAAAATGGGGACGTCTTGTCGATCGAGTGGGCTGGAAAAAATTTCTGTAACTCTGAATAAAAAAAAAAAAAAACTTTTTGTTAATTTTTATCATGTCTTCTAGACATGATAAAAATTAATGAACCCCCCTTTTTGTCTGGGAAGGATGTCTCACTCTTTCTAAAAATAGACCATCACTCACCCTTTCTAATAGCAACAATTCCAAGAATGAGTCATGGTTTGTTTTTTTCGAATGGGTGAGACATCCTTCCCAGACAAAAAGAGGGGACAGTTAATTTTTATCATGTCTATAAGACATGATAAAAATTAACCAAAAGTTCTTTTTTTTTTTTTTTCAAAGCTCTGAGAATTTTTTTTCTAGCCGACTTGGATGGACAAGACATCTCCGGATTCTTTCTGGAATGGACTCTATGATCTATTTAAACATTTCGAGTTCCGAGTTTCGCTTCAGTTGAGTGTGAGCCGTTCTAGAAGAAGAAACCATCCTGTAACTGGATAGAGAGAACTATTCCTTTTTTCCATTCACCCGTTGTGTTGAACCGTTCAAACATTTGCTTTTATTAATATTTTTTTTCCTAACCCACCCGTCTTTAAACAATGGAATAGTTTGAAAGGGTCAACCCATTTTATGGATATCAACCTCATACCCTCATCTCAACGGGTCTCGAGTGGGAGGAAGGAAGGAGCAGGCGACGAGAACTAAGCATGTCTGTTTATCGAGTAGACGCATCGGGGAAAGAACGATACCCGACCGACCCCCAACATCCTCATTACGAATTATACGTTACGGATCCTGAAGGAAATCCTATCTTGGCTCGAGACAAAAACGGTCATGAGTATTACGCGGTAGATTTAAATGGAAACCAATACATTTTAGCTCCTCGACGGTATGCCCGAACGTCTTTTGGACGAGAATACTACCCGAAATTTCAAAATGGGGACGAGTATTCGCTTTATACGTCTGTTTTATTCCCTTATGCCAAAGACGAATCGGGGCATGAAACGTATCCTAAAAAGGCGGATGGAGTCGAATATTGTTTAACGGCCGGCGATCGAATTCGTTATGCTCGCGATGCTTGGGGAAACGAGTTTTATCCTCGAAGAGCGGATCAGCAAACGGAATACCTCTGTGAAGAAGTGGGGTATGCGAAAAGAGCCGACGGATCCGAAACGTATCCTAAATTTTATATCTACACTTCTGGTTAAGATCTCTCTCTCTCTATCGAAAGAGAAGAAAATAATAAAGAGTGTGTTACTGCAATGGAGCATTCTGACGCGGAACCTGTTTCGTATTCCATTTGGTGTGTGAAATGCCGAACCAAGACCGATACGTTCGACGTCCACTATCGCATGTCGAAAAATCGACGGCCGATGGTCACGGGAAAATGTCAGGCGTGTGGAACCAAGAAACAACAGTTTATAACAAATGCTGCCGTTCCACCTGGAATTCAGTTCCTGGATGAGGAGGAAGAAAAAGGAAAATGTTCCGAGTAAGAAGAAACAAGTATATTCAAATCAAAAATTGGAAAAAGATGGATCTTACTATTATCTGCTCTCCTAAAGCGGGTGGTTCACCTTTACAGTTTGGCATACAGACGGATTTGCATAATCCGGTTCCAAGACTCGTGAATTTTCCTCAACCGGCAACTCCACCCTTAGATACTTCTTCTTTGAATGGTTTTCTAGCATTCTGAAAGAATATCTAAACGTCGTGAGAGAATTGATTCTTCAGCTGCATCGAAATGTTGAAGAAAAGAGCTCTGAATGTGAAAGCAAGGACACGGATGCAAAGCCAAATTCGGAGGGTTGAAAGGGATAGGTGAAAATCCATTATTAAAAAAAAACAATGGTCATGTCATGTCTTGTCGATCGAGTCGGCTAGAAAAAATTCTCTAGATGAGATTAAAAAAAAAAAAAAACTTTTGGTTAATTTTTATCATGTCTTAGAGACATGATAAAATTAACTCTCTCTTCTTTTTTGTCTGGGAAGGATGTCTCACCCTTTCTAAAAATAGACCATCACTCACCCTTTCTCAAGGTAATTATTCCAAGAATGAGTCATGATCTATTTTTAGAAATGGTGAGACAACCTTCCTAGACAAAAAGGAGGGACAGTTAATTTTTATCATGTCTAGAAGACATGATAAAAATTAACCAAAAGTTTTTTTTTTTTTTTTTTTTTTAGTCATCACTCAGAAAATATTTTCCAGAGCTCTGAGAATTTTTTTTTCCAGTCGACTCGATGATCCAAACAACAAGACACCCAAAATTGTTTCTAGAAGAAACTCTCGCTTCTCTATTTAAACCCCTCGCGTTTCCAACTTCAGATCCGTGTGTGCTGTGCACTCAACCTAGAATTGCGCTTCTCCTCCCTCCTGGAAAGAGCCTTTTTTTTTTCCTGAGCTCTTAGCATTTTTTCTTAGCTTCATTTCCATTCTCCAGGTTTCTGTCTCCTCCTTTCCGTTAACACTGCAAAATTTCTAAATTTCTCATCACTCGGAGCTTGGAAATCTGTCATAAAAAAAACATGACATAGCTCTGCTTTCAAGGAGTCGGTTTAGATTCGTCAGGATCATGGCTGATTTTCCATGACGGCTCTCCAACCTCAATATTAGAGTTTGAAAGGAATAAGGTAAAAAAGTTCGTCCTAGATATCCAACGAAACGTAAAAAGAGCGACGAGGATCTAAAAAAGCTACGACCCTTTCCAGAAGGGGGAGGGAGCAATGGATATTCAGGTGAGTCCACAGCATGGACTGCACGAAAATGAAACGACTTCCGCAGATAACAGAATGTTCGACATGTCTCTCGTCGATCAAGTCAGCTGGTAAAATTTTTCTAAGAGCTGAGAAAAATGTTCGCATACCTTCACAGAAATTCTTTCCAGGAGGGAGAAGTGTGTATCCAGGTCGAATTCACAGCACAGACTGAACTGAAGTTGGAAACACGAGTGGTTTAAATAGAGAAGGGAGAGTTCCTTCTAGAAACAATTTGGATCTGTCTTGTTTGGATCATCGAGTCGGCTGGGAAAAAATTCTCAGAGCTTTGGAAAAAATTTCTGAGTAATAAAAAAAAAAAAAAAAAAAAAACTTTTTGTTAATTTTTATCATGTCTTCTAGACATGATAAAAATTAACTCTCTCTTCTTTTTGTCTGGGAAGGATGTCTCACCGTTTCGAAAAACAAACCGTGACTCATTCTTGGAATAATTGCCATGAGAAGGATGAGTTTTGGTTTCGTTTTCGAAACGGTGAACTTTTTTTTTTTTTTTTCATTACTCAGAAATTTTTTCTCCCCCTCCAACCAACTCAATGGACTAGACGATGAGTTTTTAAGAATGGACGTTTTGTTATTTATGCAGATATTCCGAGTTTCGCGTCAGGTAAATGCGCGCTCACCTTAGATTGGATTCCCTTCAGACAGGTCTAGAGATTGGATAACCCATCAAGAATTCTTCAACAGGTTTTTGGAAAAAAGAAATCGTCAAAAAGTGAGTATTGATTTTGATATTTTCTTTTCAACCTTGGGTCAGTTTCTAGTACATTCCTATACTAATTCCATTGTATTTAAAAAAAATAATGTCAGCACGGACTGATCTGACCCGAAACGCTTGCCCATCCAGTTGGCTGCTGGAGGGAGGGAAAAAAAAGAAATTTGTTTTGAAGGATATGTCAATTCTTTTCTAAAAATAGATTTCTAAGAAAAGAATGAACCTTTGTTGGAAATCTATTTTTAGAAACATGTCTAGACAACATGTTGACAAGAAAAAAATTCTTTTTTTTTCCTGAGAGTGAAATGATTTTTTTCTTTCCACCCACTTTTCTTATTCTTTGGGAGGAAGGAAGAACTTCCCTTCCCCCCGCCTTTTTTCCACTAGTATTTATATAGATCCGAGTTTTTCTGCTTACAGGGTTCATTCTCGTTCTTCCTTCTCAACCGAGCAAAACTAAAATGTCGACCGATGCTGTTGCAGTTCTACCTACCCTGGTGGAAATCACGCCCGTCTGTCATCTCGAAGTAGCTGATCAATGGGAACCTCTCTCCCGTTTCGAAGAATGGTTTCGGGACCCGGAGCGTATGGAACAAATAGTCCAAGAAACCATGTGCTATTTATCCTGTTACGATGGAAAAATCCTGCATTATTTTTCGTCCATCGAAGTTTTCAAGCACTTTGCTTTCCAATCGATGATGGAGGCAGGAACCTTTCGCTTACACGCATATCTGCGATGGGAAAATGTGATCGCCGTCGATGCTGGAACCTTTTTAAAACTGTTTTACGTTTCACCCGAGTGGGTTCATATTCTTCAAACCGGAGAAGCTTCTATCCGTCTTTATGGATGGGAAATGGAATCAGAAGCCGACGGGTATCGTATGATTCCCTATCGACTGCGAGCTCGCTCCGTGTACATTATTCACGGACCTCTTTACTACCAACTCCAATTTCATGACAAGACGGTGTTTGCCGTAGACGCCCTCTCCAGGAAGAAAGTGGAGTCTTTACGAGCGTTGCATCCTGAACAGCATTTTCAATTCCCTGCTCGCGAGGAAGAGAGGAGAAGGAAAAGATCCAGAAGGAGGAGACACCTAAATAGGTACTAAAAAGAAGTCGGAAGGTAGAAGCATTTTTTTTTCTTTCATTAACGGAAAAAAAACTGTGGATCATTCTTTGTATATTTCTTGGAAAAAAAAGAAAAAGACTAATAGTCATAATAGAGGGAGTTAGGAGGGACCCTATCTATATATATAGCTCTCTATATAAATCGGAAGCGTCAACAGGACGGTCCACCCAAAACAATCTATCCTATCTTTCTCAGAGCAGAGTGGAAGAAAGGCCAAGATGCGTGGACTCATTGGAAGCAAAAAAATTCGAGTGGTTTAAATAGATAAGTGAGAAAAGATTTTGAGAGGTGTTGTTTTATGGATGGAGCTGGCTGGGAAAAAAATTGGCAAAGCTAAGAGAAAAATTTCTGAAAAAAAAAAAAAAAAAACTTTTTGTTAATTTAACATGATAAAAATTAACTCTCTCTTCTTTTTGTCTGGGAATGATGTCTCACCGTTTCAAAACATAGACCATCACTCATCATCCTTTCTAAAATAATAGAATTTCAAGAATGGGATATGTTCTATTTTTCGAAACGGTGAGACATCATTCCCAGACAAAAAGAAGAGAGAGTTAATTTTTATCATGTCTATAAGACATGATAAAAATTAACCAAAAGTTTTTTTTTTTTTTTTATAACTTAAAATTTTTTTCCAAAGCGCTGAGAAATTTTTCCCAGTCGACTCACTCATCCAAACAAGACATCTAAAATTGTTTCTAGAAGGAGCTGTTATTTTTTTCTATTTAAGAAACTCGAGTTTCGGCTTCCCATCAGTCTGTACTGTGCATTCAACCTGGATACCCATTTTTTGGAGATAGGGGGGAAACTTTCGCAGTTTTTTTTTTCCTGAAACCCTCTATGGATCAGAGAATCTCACACATATCCTCCTCCGTGGATCGAAATGGACTGACTGCCATATCTGTTTTAGATAATAGTTTTGAATTTTCCACCTCCTCCCCAAGATTGGACTATCTCAATATTTTTTTAAAGAAAAACAAAATGATATTTTATGATTATTCTACAATTTTTAGTTTTTCTTCCCCCCCCGACTCTTTAAGAAGAATAAAAACATAAAGCACATTGAAACAGTTCCGATAAATTTTGAAACTGAAAGTCCATCACCTTGTTCTCCACGGGACTAAAATAAGTTTCCCCGGTCTGAGAATCTTCTTGGATTTGAAGAGGTTCTCTCATCACACTCTGAAACCAGGTCGAAAATAGGAGAGCGTCTGGACCCAAATCGTTGAGCAGTCTTTCCAGGGAATCGAAGGTGATAAAAGGGGTATAGCGGAGAATCCGGCTGGGGCGGTCCGACGTATCGATCCAGAGATCCGTCGTTAAGGATCGGTAAGGGCGAAAAGGGGCTCGAGAGATCCATTGCTGAATAGTCCGTTGACCTTTCGAACTCATCCAAGTCCCTTGCTGAGAAAGGCAAGTCACGAGTTCCGATCCTCGAAAATAGAGCGTGCCCGACCCCAAGTAAAACGTGAGGGGGGGATTGTCTTGGCGAACCGGAAACGAATCGCGAGGGAAAAAGACTCTCGCCGTAACCACTCCATGGCGTTTGGTTTTCTCTCTCTCTCTCTCTCTTGAGGACGAGATGGAAAAAAAAAGAAAAGACAACTTTTCTCTCGGCTTCTTTTATATATAGGAAGAGAGAGGGGAAGGAGTGTTCTCGAAAAGACTCATGGGAAATTTCTTCTTCTTCTTCTTTTTGGGGTAGGTGGAAGGAACTCGTTTTTTTGGCGGAAAGAATGCGTCGGAAGACATCCCGAGACATTTAAAAATAGAATAGATAGAATGGATTCTTCAAATGGGAAATGCGGGGTGGCTAAGGGATCTTATTTTAAAGAATATTATTACCATTCTTCGAGGATGAGACGTCTTACCATTAAGTCAGGTAATCCGAGACGATGAGCATTCCTTTTGACATGCCTCATATGTTTTCTAATAGTTATGTAACATAAATTTTCCAGGCTAAGAATACGTGGTTCAACAGCATAATTGAGTAACCGCATATTTTCCTCTTCCAATTTTACATTTTTTCGCCAGCGTTCTAAAACTGTTTTGGGATCGCAACACCGGACATTTGCACCAGCAAGCAACAACATATCCACGATGAGTTTGCATCGTAATTGACAGGCATAGTGTAAAGGGGTAAAACCAAAAATATCATGTTTGTTCATGTCGCATCCAAGAAGAATCAGTTGCCGAACGATATCATCCATTGAGAACAAAATAGCGAAATGTAAAGCATTTCTTTTCGTTAATCTGTGTTCATAAAAAACGGGTGGTTCCGCGTTTATTATTAATTTTGTGAATATCCATTGATGAAAACTGTTAGAAAAACTCATATTGAATTCAACTCTATTAAATTTACGCGTAGCTTCTTTGATAGATAGGTAGGAGATATCCTTAAATTCTTCACTGGACGGGGTTCTTGAGAAGAGAGGGTAGAACCATGTTGGAGAGCACACACTGGGAAAAATTTCTGAAAGCCAAGAAAAAAATTTCTAAACCTTGAAAAAAAAAAAAAAACTTTTGATTAATTTTTATCATGTCTTCTAGACATGATAAAAATTAATTACTCCCTTTTTGTCTGAGAATGATGTCTCATCCTTTCAAATATGTTTCTAAAAATAAATTTCCAAGAAAGAAATGAGTGATGTTCTATTTTTAGAAGCATATCGAGACAACAGGTTAACATCATTTGAAAAAGAGGGTACAGTTAATTTTTATCATGTCTAAAGACATGATAAAAATTAACAAAATTTTTTTTTTTTTTTAAAAAGGCTGAAAATTTTTCTGAGAGAAATATTTTTCCCAACGACTTATCTTTTTTACTCCTACCTACTTTCATTCCCCCCGTCTCACTCTTTCTCTATATAAACGATTGCAGAAGGAATCGCGGCTCATTTTCTTGAGCAGATAGGTCTAGAACAGATGGCTACGGGAGACTTAATCATGACGTGTGAAGACGATGATGAACCCTGTTTGGACTTGCAACCTTCTTCGCCTTTATATGAATGTGTTTCTTCGGAGAATGAGTATATCACGTCGTGGTCTGATATATCGCCAACTCCTTCTCCTCCACCTGTCCGCCGTAGGATCAAAAAGAAGAAACCTAATCCAATTCTTGATACTCCTTCTCTGAATTTTAATCCGCCGTTATCGCCCATTTCGTCTCCTTCCTCTCATTATTCAGAAATAATGGACCAATCCTCTCCACCACGCAGGCGTTCTACAATCGAAGAAGATCTTCCCTCCTCATCTCATTCTACTTCTTCTACTAAAAAAAAGAAATATCGAACTGAAATTCATCCGAGTGTCATAGGTGTGCTGGCCATCACGTCTGATGGATACACTCTGACAAACAGTGTCCGGTTTGCCTCTAGAGACATGAAAACGTATCGATCGCATACCAAATGGATTCAGCAATTGAATGAGGATCTGCGAAAACTTCATATTCAAAGACTGTATGTCGCGAATGAACATTGTCGAAAAAAAATTTATCAATTGCTCCGTGTTGAATCTGTATGGACAGTAAGCTATAAACCTTCTCGTCGTCCACAGCAATGTGGGTATTGTAGAACGAAATATTGTCATCGATTTATGGCTATGATCGCCCTGCAACAAATAGTGAAATATGGTGTCAATAAATATATTCATTGAAGAACCAAATGAAGTGTCTTTTTTTATAGATGATGATTAGTATTTTGTCCAACCTCCTCTGTGTTCTATGACAGATGCAATTCGTCGAGGCATGGACGCGATTAATGTTTCAAAATAAGTTTCTTCCAAACTATAAAAAGCATCGCGGACCAAGTCCCATAATTCCAATCGGTTTCGAGCTACCCGATTCGCTAATCGACGTTCTAATTCCGCCCAAACATTTTCGACGGGATTCAAATCAGCTCCTTTAGGAGGCCAGTCTTCGACCATAGGAATTTCATGTTCTCGAATCCATTGTGTGACGCGTAAACTCGTATGGATCGGAGAGAGATCGTGCATGAACAAGAGACGGTGTTCGGTGATCAAAGGGTTTAAAGAAACATCGGGAGGTTGACTATGATCGAGAAGCACCGGCTCTAAAATATTAGAGAGGTAATAGTCGGCATTTAAATGCTGGATCCCGATTCGACGGATTTGGTTGGGAAATTTTCCGCTCATGCACATCCAGACACTGAGATTAAAACGACCGGAACGTTGACGGCCTTCTAACGCAGAAGAAAAATAACGTTCGTCTTGATAACGCAGGACCTGTCGAGGCCGCCATACGCGAATAGGACCGTACCCGATCGAACTGAATACTTTCTCATCGGAAAATATAATCCGGGACCAATCATCGACCGTCCATTCCGCACGCTGAGAAGCAAAGTCGTAGCGTCGTTGACGATGAATCTCCCGCAAATAATCTTTTCGGACGGGGATGCGCGACACTAATCCTTTTTCTTTTAATCGTCGACGAACCGTTTGAGCGGTGCAAGGCACTTGTAATCGACGACCAATATCCGTCGCGGGTAAAAAGGGATCACCCGTCGACATTTCAAAAATACGTTGATCCATTTCTTGGGTCGTGGCTCGAGGTCGGCCGGATTTGTGTTTGGTTTGATAGTTCTCCTCATTTTCCGAGGAGCGGGAGATCCAATATTGAACTGTGGAAGGAGCGACATTCAAGTGTCGAGCAATTTGACGAACCGTTTGCCCTCGTTCATAATACGAACGACGAATTTCCCGTCTTATTTTAATAGGTGTATACGGCATGATAAGAATAAGAATAATACAAGTAGGATCTTGGTTACCATGTTCCTTGATTTCATTTCAACGTGTCACGGTCCCGATAAAATCGTAGCAGGTGTCAATGGTCAATTGCAGTGCACGGAATGTGATCAAATTCAAGATGCGTATGCTTTTATTTTACAAGCATCCTTTCCTGATGACAGTGATCCGTTCTTATCAGCTCGTCTAGCTCGAGAAGATGCGAATTGGACGGGAGATTTGAACGTACCCTGCACATTTCCTCTCATAGGGATTCCTGGTATTTTACCGATCCGTAATGTTTCCGTCACGTTACGTATTTTATTAAACGGGATTCGATTATTACAATGCGTGAATGCCCCTTTTCGATCCCAGGCCAAATCTTTTGAATCGTATGAATCGCTCGAACGGTTCATGATCGAATACATGGACGAATACGCCCAGCATATTTAAAAAATCGCCAATGAAGAGAATCACTCCCAAGTCGATAAAGCGGCTCTGCACGCTCTTTTCACCAACATGAAATCGCTCATGGAAAATGTCCATCAAGACGAAGACCAACCTTTCAATTTCTTAAGTTATTATCACAAAGTCCTAGCTCCCTATGTAAAAATATGTGACGGCGACGATGCTTCGTTCCTTCTACCTCCTACTTCCAAGGATGTTGAAAAGGATCCCGCTTATCAATTATGTTTGGAAATGAAAGCCTCGAATCAAATTCGGGCTCGTTATTCTCCTTACACGACCCTATTTGATCTTGTGCACGTCATGATTTATTGCAATTTATGCCGGAACGAACTCAACGTGGTGGCGAATTTCGTGTTTGAGTTTGGAGTTCGCATTTGTCGTCGCCCCTTCTTCTTCAAAGAATCGTTCTTGACCCAGCAATTGCGAAAACTGGTCACTTCTCAAATTACGTACCATCGGAATACAGAATTCTACTACCTCCTTCGAGAGATTCAACAAGGCGGCACGTGCGATGCCTTATCACTAGAATTTATTGAAAAAATGAGTCGAATCGAAACCTTTTTAGCGAAAGTGTTCCTAGGAAAAGCGGATGATCAAATAAAGCAGTTTGCGATCAAACAAAATTTCCCCTACGTCCTGTTTGTTCCGAAAGAAGACGAAGAGACGACGAAAAAAGCCACCCAAATTGATGAGTACCTCGGATATCTTTTCGGGACCGGGTTTATTATTTCCAAGCTCAAAGGTAAAGGATTAGTGAAAGGTTCGATCGCGACGGGTAAGAAATTTTACCGTCTTGTACAGAAAGTGGCCTTGAAAATACGCGAATTTGAAAAATCCGACGAAGAAATTTTCTGGACGATGGAAATGGTGAAACTGTTCTTATGTTCCGACGGGTATATGGAAAAAGAATTGAGAATGTTACTCAATGTAGCGACGAAGGAATCTCAAGTTCCCTCTCGTCAAGAAATATGTCAAGGAGGAGGAGGAAGAAGAAGAAACGAAGACGGCGAAGAGATGGATATGTCATAATCAAGTAAATCATTGGAAAAAATGGCAGACGCAGAGGAAGAAATCTGTGGAATTTGCCTGAAGGCCTTCAAAGAAACGAAACGCCATAAAGTCTACAATCTCGATTGTGAGCATTCCTTTCATATTAAATGTATAAAGAAATGGATTCGAGAGTATGGTAAAAAGAAATGCCCGACCTGTCGGACTCGTATCAGCCAGGATGATATGCTCTATTTTACCAGCGGAACATTGCAAATGGAACATTTAAGAATAGATTCGGATGAAGAGGAGGAGGAGGAAGAACCAGAGGTGGAAGAACCGCCAAGGCAACGACAAAGACGAAGACCCGAAGAAGAATTAGTCGATCTGGGAGGCCATGGTCTCATTTTTTCAGGGCCTAGTACCAGTCAGACGAGACCCAGAAGACAGAGAAGAGAAGATTTAGTGGGAGATTATGCTTATATGGATACACCTAGACAAAGTTCACCTACCTCAGATGATGAAGAACGGGAAGTCAATCCTTATTTTGGTCGACCGAATGCATTTTGGAGAGAAATGAGACGACAAAGACGAAGTAGAAGGAATTAGATGATTCTTAAAATAAAAATAAATACAGTACGCAAAAATGGAAAAGTAAGACTCACGACTGGTGTATAATATTTTGTTATCAACAGATCCATCTCCTATACATCGTTATATCAACAGATCTATTTCCAAATGGAAAAGTAAAACCGACCGACTGTTGAAAAATATTTCTCAAAAAAATTTGATAGTAAAAAAAAAAAAAAAAAAAAAAAAACTTTTTGTTAATTTTTATCATGTCTTTTAGACATGATAAAAATTAACTGTACCTTCTTTTTTATTTTGAATGATGTCACCTTTTCTAAAAATAGATTTCTAAGAATGAATCATGCTTTTCTTGGAAATTTATACTTAGAAACATGTCTAGACAACATGTTGACATCATTCCAAACAAAAAGGAGGGTAGAGTTAATTTTTATCATATCTAAGACATGATAAAAATTAACAAAATTTTTTTTTTTTTTTTTTTTTTTTTTTTTTTTTTGTTAAATACCACATTAGATTTTTTTGAGAAATATTTTCCACCAGTCGGTCGGGTTTACTTTCTTTTTTTGGAGATGTTGATAACGATATATAAGTCGATATATAAGTTTCACTCACTGGGTTCTGATTCATTCGTTTTCGCCTTTGCTTTCACGAGATATCAAGACCGCTTCAGCATTTCGAAGGAAGCTCCTTTGATGTTATACTGTTTCTTCAATCGTCGCTTTAGATTAAATAAATACTGGTAATGAGTTTTTCCAAATAGTTTGGATGGAGGAGCATTAAAAAGAAACTGGAATAACTTTATCTGATTTGGATCCTTATAGACTTCTAAAGATTTAGACGCAAACGCTTTTCGTTTCTCTGGATCATCGTTTAGATAGCCCAAGATGTGAATCATCCTCAATTCCGTTTCTAAAAGTAATAAGACTATCAGCGACAGTTCATCTGTTTCATAATTGGAGAGACAGTGATTACGGATTTCATTCATCTGCTCTGCTGTAAAAAGTTGGTGTTTTCGACGACGAGGTTTCTTGACCACCACCTCATCTGCAGTAGGTAAGAACCATTTTCGTCGAATAGCATTTAAAGCATTTGAAATATATTTCGCGGAACGTTGTTTTTGATCGATAAGATATTGGTGATATTCTTGAAGTGTTTCGGTATGATTTAGATCTTTATGCATTTGTAAACACCAAGTTTCATATTGATTTTCATAAATAGAGTAGACTAATTTACTAGTTTTTGAGGGAGACATGATGCTTCTTTTATTTTTGGTATAATGAAGAACTCTTACTTATTTATAATTTTTTTATTAGGTTTTTGAATCAAAAAAAATATTTATAATAAGAAGAAGAAACAGTAGAAACAAAATGGCCGAATGTTGTCCAATTTGCTTAGACGAACTCATCGCCGAAGATGTAGAAACCATTACTACTTTAACGTGCCAACATCAGTTCCACACGAAATGTATTGACATTTGGAGAGAAAAAGCATTGACGTGTCCTGTCTGCCGAGAACCGTTTGAAGATGCCTTGCAGAAATTAATTTCTATGTTTCTCCCTTTGCGACGTTCTTTTTTATATGATGTAATTTACGATTATGAAAACCGCATCAGGTTTTCAGACGATGAGGCTGATTTAGATGATTTACTCATGTATGAATTATTGGGACCTTGGGAAACTTCTGAGGAGGAAGAGGAGGAGGAAACAGAATCAATCGAACCTGAGGAAGAAAACCAGAGTGAGGAAACTAATTGAGACTGGAAAAAGGAATCGAGACCATAGATGGGTTTGAGTAAATTAGCCGATGACGGATGTGGGGATCGGACTCGAACCGATGGAATGGATTGGGACTGATATTCATCCCATTTCTTTAATCCCATCCGAAGATTTAAAGCCAATGACTTTTTCATATATTCGGAAAGAAGGAATCGCCAGGTTTTGGGACGATACTTTCCAACAATCTCGAGAGCGTTTAACATGCTGAGATAGCATTCTTGAGCTGTCCGACACAGTTTCAAATGAAAGACAACATCCATTTCATTCTCGACTTGCTTCCACCATCTCCCAGTTTGATATTTCCTTGGGTACAGCACTTCATTGTGTGGATATATTTCAGCCTCATCTTCGATCCACGGTTTCATGGTACTGGAAGGAAGGTCGTAGGGATCGCCTAAATGATAATTCAGTAACTGACAATTAGATAAATTGAGATGAAGATGGCTCGTGAAAACAATGAGACGATCGGCATAGGCTGGTTTGACCACCGAGTCTCCAAAATTCGGTTCGATCCAGATGAGAAGATCGCAATGCGTGCCGTCGCATTCGTAAGACGGATCTAACCCGCTGACGAACCAATCGTTGGAATCGTCGAGAAGAATATGAACCGTTTTATGATGTCGAACAAAAAGGGTTTCCAAATGATAGGATAAGAGGGAAGGATGCCTTCCTAAATTACCTAATACAACGGTCACGGGTGCATCTTGACATTTCTTGAAAAGATTTTGAATGGAACCCATGCTGGTTGTTCCGCATACTTGATTCCCGAGACGAGTCAGAAAAGATCCCATGCTTCTTGTTCTTTATTTTTTTAACGCAGCTCGCATTTATTCTTGATCTTTCTGGAATTCCGATTCAGGATAAGGTGGCTTTTGAAGATTGGCATTCACTTCATTATGAAATTGAAACCAGACTTGGGCAAAGTGTTCGCCTAAAAACCGTTCTTTATACGTTTTGAGTTTGTATAAGTAATGATACACACAAATCCCGCATCGGAGAGTTCGATATAAAGATTCTGTCACAAAGTCTCTCCAAAGAGTTTTCGCGAGTCGAATATCCTCGTCGTGCTCGTACTGAACTGAAAACGCTTCGGCCATCCAATGTAAAAGCCGCCAGTAATAAGGACCAAAGACCAACGTGTTGTGGTAATTGATGTGATGAAAATAATCTTCGGCTGAAAAAGGTTGTGGGGATACGGAAATGCCGATCCGGGTCATCAAGTCTCGAATCGCCTGACTTTTCCCCTGGAGTAATTCAATCACCGCTTCGTCTAAAAAGAAAAAGTATTCGCTTTTCCATCGAATACGGTACAGGAGCGTTAAGACGCAGTACGTAGTCAATTTAAAGAGTTGAATCCAACTGTATTCGCCTACCCAAGCTCCAGGTCGTAGAAACGTCCGTCCCCATTTATCTTGGTTCATTAAATTGGCCATGAATAATAAATAGGTGACGACGACTTCATCTAATCGTTGTTGGGGCTCTTCTTCTCGGAAAGCGGTCGTAAAGTGGGTGACGTCAATACCCGGAGGAGGAGGTGGAGAAGAAGGGGTTTTGAAGTGTAAAAGTTCATGAATTTTATGAGCCACGAACGGTGAAACACGAGCCTGGCTTTCTTGGAGTTCGTTCGAAACGATCGGTTCATCTTCTAAATAAGTTCGTTTTAAACGTTTAAAGGTTTGAGCATCCATTCTCTTTACTTAAACCACCATTGACGAAAACGGCAATACCAATCTCCCACGTCTTTATTTTGCACCAAACTGCCGAGCAATTCGCCGAAGGTTGTAAAAATCGTCAGCTTGCGAATGTATCCAAAAGCCAGAAAGAGAAAAATGAGTCCGTTGATGAGGAGGAAAAGGAGAAAGAACCAGCTTTGTGTTAAAATGAGACAAAACAGGATCACGAAGGACGTATACGCTCCAGCGACTAAAAGCGTTCCTAATGTTAAGGAATCCATTTGTTTTGTTTTCTTCTTCTTCTCTATTCTTGACCTAATGTCTCGTAATAAAGGGTCCGATACGTAATATTCTGGTAAGCATTATAAACGGGATGGTGGATAAAGAGAAATAATAAAATCCATAAGAGGATCGATACCATATTTTTGTTTTCTTTGTTCTGAGTCAGAAGACAAGAGATAATAATAAAGTAACTCATATTAATTAAAAAAATGGTTCGAAGGCATAAACCCAAATCTGATAAAGCGGAACGAAAATTGCTTCGAATGGAAGCAGCTCCTCCTAATCATGTAGGAGACCCAGTCGTTGACAACCCCCTTAACAATCACCCTCCAAGCAATCCATCTAACCATCCTCCTCCAATCCATGACAATCCTCCTAATAATGATAATGTAGGCAATATTCCCATGGACGTGGATGAGGAAATAATTCGTCGGCATAGGCGAGATCTCCTCAATTACGAAGAATACTACCCCGATCGAATGAAATCAGATAAGCGCTATGCCAAATTGGCTGACGGAAATGAGATTTATGCTAAGAATCGACAAGGAGATGAATTTTATATGCTGGATCCCGATGGAAATATTGTGTTTGCAAAACAAATCTCTCCCATCACCGGTAAAATAACCCCTGTCTATGCCGTCGATCATCTGAACCGTTCTATTTTACCCGTCGACGCCCAAAACCGTCCCGTGTATGGATTTGATAGTGATGGGGAACCCATGTTTCCCATAGAAAACGGAAAAATGGTGTATCTGTTCTACGGAGGAAAAGAATGGTATCCGGAAAATCCTCAGACCAAAGAACAAATCTATGCTTTAGACGAGCACCATCGACCCTATTTTGCTAAAGACGAGCATCAAAAGCCTTACTATGCTCGAAAACTCGATGTCAATCAATTCCCCATCGAATATGCCCCTCTCGATTCCAATGGTCAACGGATCTATATTCCCTTAGAGAACAATAAATTCCAATACCCGTTTAATCTCGTCACAAAACGACCGCTGTTTGAACTCTCTCCGGATCAGGACGAAATGTATTTCCGAAACAATACGCTAGGCGAATATTATCCCGTCAACGAATTCAACGATGAAATTTACGCTCGAGATCGTTTGCACAATGAAATGCCGGCTAGGAACATCGATGGAACCCCTTATTACGCTAAGAGAGCGAGTGGGGACGAATACTATCCCAAGCAACTCAACGGTCTCGAAACGTATATTCGAATTGGAAATAGGGACGAACCGGCCTTAGATGCTTTAGGAGGAGGCATTTATGCGAAAGATGAAAACTTGGACGAATATTATCCGAGAATTTACCACAACGACAATGACGAATAAAGCAAAACTATTACCAAAGGATCTTCGATGGCAAAAGATGAGTATTATGCAGTCGACAATCTTGGAAATCAACGATATAGAAAGGATCGAAGGGAATTTGAAACATATATTACCACTGACGATCCCAGTCTACTGTATGCCCTAGACAAATATAAAGTTCCCCATTATGCTAAAAAACCCGTGTATATCGGTGGAGAAAAAAAAATTGAGGAGTATTATGGAAAAATCAATAACTTGCCCGTCTTTCTAAAGTACCAGGGTCGAGAAATTTATGCCAAAGAGCATTCCGGGGCCGAAATGTATCCCAAAGATTTGTTTGGGAACGACATGATTGCTCGAGATGCCGACGGGCGGTATTATTATGCTAAAGATGAGACAGGAAATGAAAAATATCCCTTGTTCGCCGACGATACGGAACACAAGCCCGAATACATGTCTTACGCCCTCGATAAAAACGGTATTCCATTCTATCCTATCAATTCTCAGGGTAAACCCATCTATCCTAAAAATGCTATAGGCGATGAATTTTATCAAATCCTTCACCCTTTCACTCAGCAAGTCATCTTTGGAAGAGATACCGATCAGAACCAAGTGTATGCGCGGAAAGCGGATGGAGGCGAAATTTACCCGGATAGCGGTCAATTCGCCATGACGAGGCTGAAAGAATTCTTTTATGCTCATGATAAGAACGGGGTCATTATTTACCCGGTCGATCAACACGGTAACGAACGATATTTAGTGACGGACAAAGGATCGTACGATCAACTGATGAAAGATCCGGCCGTGAAACGATACGCCAAAGATGCAGACAATAATGAAATCTATCCGGAAGTTATTCATGCCGATAAGCGCATTACCCAAAAACCTTTAGGAAACCGGTACGCTCAAAATAAATTGGGTGAATATTACTACCCGGTCGATCGATACAATAACGAGTACATTGTTCAGTTCAAGAAAGTGAGTGAGGAACAAATCTTTGCGAGTGGATACCCCATCACGTGTGATCAAATCATCATTGTTCCCAATTTAAATGACAAGCCCTGGACGCCTGCGTTTATACGAGACCCTAGAATTGAACCCGAAAATTTGATAGGCTACTTGTACCGATCGCATTCGAAACCGATGGATTATTTGACCAATTTGAGATCTAAACGCGCTTCTCGACACGGGTTCCAACCCTATAAAGTCATATATAATAACTCGGAGGGTAAAGTGGTCGAGAAAGTGGAAAGCGGTCTTCCAGGACAAGAAGATCCAGTGGAAGAGGAAGAGAAAAAGAAGAAAAGAAAGAAGAAAATATATGCCAACCCTGTCTGACGAAAATAATCATCAATCCACCACCAACTGGACTAAAATCATTCTTTCTATGATAGGTATCTTGGCCATACTTGCGTTCCTAATCTGCATTAATATACTGTTTAAAAACTAAAGTCGTGAGAGAAAGAAAAATATCTGAAACAATCCATTCTTAAAAAGATTGGGATGTCTTTTCAATCCAGTCGGTTGGAAAAAATTTTTCAGAGCTGGAAAAAAAAAAAAAAAAAAAAAAAAAAAAAAAAAAAACTTTTTGTTAATTTTTATCATGTCTTCTAGACATGATAAAAATTAACTATCTACTCTTTTTGTCTAGGAATGATGTTTCACCCTTTCGAAAATTAGACCATGACTCACCCTTTCTAAAAATAAAATTCCAAGAAATAAATGAGTCATGGTGTATTTTTAGAAACATGGTGAGACATCATTGAAAACAAAAGGGGATAGTTAATTTTTATCATGTCTAGAAGACATGATAAAAATTAACAAAAAGTTTTTTTTTTTTTTTTTTTTTTTTTTTTTTTTCATTACAGAATTTTTTCTTAGCTCTGAGAAATTTTTTCCAGCCGACTGGATTCACAAGTCATCACCATTTTTTTAGGAATGAACTCTTCCTTATCTATTTAAGCATTTCGAGTTTCGCTTCAAATGTGTACGTGCTGTTGAAGAGGGACCCACCTAGATCCTAGTTGACTCATTCATGGGGAAGGGAAAAAAAAGTATTCTATAACGTGTTGGATAATGTTGGAGGTAAGTCTCTTTCTTTTTCATTTTTTTCTAAAGATTTATGAATGACAAACGGAAAGGTTTCTTTCTTGAACTCTTGAAGGCGATGAAAATAAAACAAAGCTTCTTGGAAAGCACAATATTTGGTCCGACCTATATGTTTCGGACAAAACGATGAATATTCATAGTTCATTGGTATGGGCGCGGTATGAAACGCCTCCTTGTTCTTGGAGACGAAATTGAAATAAATAGGACGGGCCAGTATCTGGTACAAAACATTAATTTTCCAATAATGAGGGCAGTAAATGTTTTTATATCCTGCCGTTAGAGCTACGAGAAACGGTTTTAATTGATCGTACGGCAAATGACCCTCATTCCATGAAAAGCCATGCGTTATATCCGCTAACGGTAAATGAACACTTGACACACTTTGTTTGGCGGAATAGGATAATTCAGACCACGGTATGGGTGGTTCCACGTAGATAATGCCTTGGGAACGATCATGGGTGATATAAGCCACTTCTTTAATAATATAGTCGGAAAAGTCATCATTATAAGAAAGATTGATTTCTTTGGCGAGAGGATCACCATTCAATTCGAAACCTTCGAAATTGAGAACGATATAGGATTCCATGTTTTATTTTTATCGGTCATCTTGTTTCAGGAGAACATTGAATCTAAAATCCTCTACGGTTATCACATGAAAATCTCTCAATTTGCCTTTTAGATAGGTGGCTCCAACTAAGTCGATGGATTGAGTTCCATATTTTTTCTTCAATTGTTGGAAACAAATCCGCTCTGATACTTGTACTGCAATAGGTCCTAGACGTATCTTATCCTTGCGAGTGAACAGAGTTATATATTGTATACCCACTCGATGTTGACGAAACTTTTGTAGAAATTGTATTAAGGACCAAGATTGAAGACCCAAGGTCGATTTTAAATCTCTTTCCAAATTAAACGTGGCAGTATGGGAAATAAGAACAATATATCGAAAGGAGGGACCTATTTGTCGATTGAACCGTTCGGTGATTCGCCATGGAAGAAAGGTTGAATGATTCATTTTTTTTTTTCAATTTAATTTAATTTTTTTTTTCTTCTTCTTCGGTTCGAAGGATTAAACAAGCATGGCAGAGTATTACGATATTTCTGTTTTGAAAACTATTCAATTACCGATTGATCGACTCATCCGATTCGTGATTGGGCAAAATCCTCAACTTGAAAACTATCAAGCGACGTACCGGTTTCTGAATTTATTTTTTGAGATTACGCCTCGACTCGTTCGAGATTTTCAATCACAGGCCGTTGCTCATATCCGTCACGTGTTAGATAATATGTCGCAATATGGACACCTATATCTTTTAATCGATCAGCAGCCCCTGTTTAATGCCCTGGAATGGAATGATGAAGAATTTATTTTATCGAATGAAGAAGTCTTAGACCCTATTCGCAAAATGGCCAGTCAGTTTTTTCCTAAAGATTCTGCTCATTACCATATCACTTGCATCTATCTCTTATATTTTTACGCACTACTCGCGAATCCGAAATATACTTGGATCACAATGGATTATTTAATGCACGGCAATAAATATCATCAATATTTATTAGCTAAACATGCTCACGAAGAAAAGTAAAAATAAAATCATTAGACGAGAAATTTATTTTTGAAAAGATAAAGCAATATAATGGAATTTTATCCGAATCGATATGGTAGCGAATATTACAAATATCGAAAAAAAGATCCAGTCTTTGTGAAAAGTGAATATGGTCATGAAAGGTATGCCATTCACTCCCAAAAGGGGGAAATCTATCCCGACAAAGGTGATCCTTTCGCTAAAACCCGAGACGGCCTTCCATATTATGCCAAAGATCGCAAAGGAAATGAAAAATATCCTCTACAACGTAAAAAATCCCTCGTTATTCAAATTCAAAACGAATTCGTTCTGGCCAAATACGCGGACGGAAAAGAACGATACCCGGTGGATTTCCGAGGGAACGAATATTATTTAGTGAAAAATGAAGAACCTTACGTCCTGAAAGATGCCCAAGGTGAAATCTACTTTGCTAAAACATGTAGTGGAAAAGTCCTCATTCCCTGGAATTATTTTGAACAGTACAAGTATCTTCTCTCAGAACATTATAAACGCACATGCGATGCTGCAGGAAACTGCGTTTATCAATCCACGGTACCCGTTGAAGAAATTCTTAAAAAGTTGTTTCCATGCCTCTGTTTGTGCTTAGCTGAAATACCTACAATGGCTTTTATTCTAGCAGCTACGTTAATGTCAATACCAGGACTGTAAGAACAACGTTCTTATATATAGTCAGTGAGAAGAGAAAGAATGACTCGAAGCTGGCTGAGAAAAAATTCTATTAAAAAAAAAAAAAAAAAAAAAAAAAACTTTTTGTTAATTTTTATCATGTCTTTAGACATAATAAAAATTAACTCTACCCCCCTTTTTTCTTTTTGTTGTGAATGATGTCTCACCCTTTCTAAAACTAAATTTCTAAACAAAAGAATGAGTCATATCGTTCTTGGAAATTTATTTTAGAAACATGTTGACACCTGATTCAAACCAAAATAGGGGTGAGGGGTGGTAAAGTTAATTTTTATCATGTCTAAAGACATGATAAAAATTAACAAAAAGTGGGTGTTTTTTTTTTTTTTTTTTTTTTTTTTTAAATCTTTAGAATTTTTTCTCAGCTGTTAAGAAATTTTTCCAACCCGACTCGATCGACCGGACATCACCATGTTTTAAGAATGGACTCTCACTTATATATTTCAGCATTGCGAGTTTCACTTCACATGATTCTGTGTTTTTGAAGAAGAAACATCTTGAAATCTGGCTTTCTTCAGTCAACTTTTGTTTTTTCCAAGTCATTACACAATGAAATGTTGGGAACCTACCTCATGCATATGTAAAAAGGTTAGTAATTCTTGTCTTTTTTCAGATTTTTGATGATAACATTATCGTAATAAATAACTTGTCTTTTATGCTGAGGCAGATCCATGGGTTCATCGTCCACTTTTAAATGTTTCGTGGTTGAGTGTTCTCCCTCTTCGTCGTCATGCTTTCGTTTGAGAGACGAATTCAATTTGGCATTTTCAAACTGAAGGGGTTCTACTAAATCCAAAGAAGAGGAAATATTATTTTCGGCTGAAAAGGAACTGAAATCCATTTCGGTCCGTTTCAAATGTCCAAATTCATCATTGAAACGCATAATGAGTTCCGTTTCGTGGATGGAGGTGTCGCGCATCGTTTTCAAAAATTGTCGAATGGCCGATTTCAGTTCGTTAAAGGTCGTAACAGAACCGGGAATGATTTGTACATCGGCATACTGTTTGAATTGTGTAAAAATATCGGTCGAAGATAAAAATTCTTTTTTGAATTCTACTAATATTTCAGGTTCGGAACGGTAACGGATCATGCCGTCCTCCATGTTAATATTGTGGGCCAGATGCAGATAAATCATTAAAAAGAAACCTTTATAGGAATCTTCGACGATAGAATCTTTGGTTTAGAGTAAATATTGATCCTGCATCACTTGTTCTGAGGTGAGGGATGGAGCATTTTTCGTAAACACGGCGTCAAAAGGAATTGCTACCACGCGATCATTAAACGCCTCTGTGGCCGTACACACTGGGAACGTATTGGTAGAAGCCATGAGTTTGGCACTGGGAATCGCTCCTACATTTTGCTCGTACAAATTCCGAAAACTGGTGGTCGAATTACCCGTGATTTCTTTCACGAGGTTTTCGTTTAATTTTCCCGACATTTCTTCAACAGTCACTACCCGACAACAAAATAACGAAGAGGCCAGTTCGGGTTGGGCTGATAGTCCTTGACCACTCGTCGTTTGTAAATTAACGGCTCGAATACCATGACTATAGCCTCCAAAGACCTTCGAGATCATTTGAAAGAATTTACTTTTTCCATTGCGCGTGTTGCCTTTCAAAATAAAAAATTTGCGACCGTAATTGGTCGCAATGAGAAGACTGGCCAGGACATCTAAAAGGTACATGAACAGATCGTATTCGAAACACGTATATTTACACATGTGCACATAAAAATGAAGCATGCTTTGAATGAGCGGGTTGGTTTCTAGTTTGCCATGAAACTCGCGCACTTTTTCCCGCAGCGTATCCAGTAAATCGTCCGTGAGGTCGAGAAAACAGCTTTTCAGGTATTGTAGAAAAAATTTCCGGTCGGTTAATAAACGATAGATGGCTATCAAATCCGGATCGTGACGAAATTGTATCAACTCGTGTCGACTAAAATTGATGCCCAGACGTCGATCCGACAGGTAAAATTCTGGAACCATCCCTCCTACATGACCCGTCAAGAGATTCAGAACCCCATCGTGGGTTCGAATATGCCATTTATGTCGATCCATTTGAATGATTTTACGATCAATGTTGGTTCGACTCAGAATGGACGAGACCACATAATTAATGTTGACCTGTTTCATAATGTCTGTGAAAGGACACATGTTTTTAGTTTTATCGGCAAACTGATTCCGAGCATAGGCCTGAATGGAGGACCAGATGGCATTCATCAGGTTTAGAATTTCTATCTGGTGGGGCACTTCTTGCCAGTACTCGTGGATATTATTCCACATATAGCGTTGAGGTTTCTTACAGGAATTGTGCATGGTAATGACGAGAATCGGAAAATATCGCTCTTGAATTCGATGAATTTGTTCCACGAGCTGATCTCCAAACACCGAATATAAAATAAACGCCTTTCATGGTTTTGATAATAGCTTCCAGTTTATCTTTAAATTTGTAAATTTTAGGATTGAGATTCGAACCACAAAAGAGGATCGTGTCGAGAGTAAAATCTTGGGAAATGATATCTATAATTTTACTGTTGATTTTTTCTACAGAATCTATGAGTTCGTGAGATTCTAATATCGTACGCAAATGGGATGCGAGTGTATGGGAGGACATTCGTAAATGTTGACACAAGGCACAAAAGACAGGTAAAAAATAGTAACCTTGATTGTACTGCATAATCGTACGAAGGGGATTGGGATCGGAATGCAAACTAGGATTGTCTAACTTGAGAGCTTGATTCACCGTCTGGAATACATCGTTTTCGATGACGATAGAATTTTGACTTTCCCGGTACCATCGTTTTAGAGCCCGGTTATTTGATTCAAAGTCTGAAATCACAAACCCGTTAAACTTGATAAAGTAAAACGTTTTTAACCAATGATGACCTTCGGTTTCAAAATCCTTCCCTTTGTAAGTTAATCGGGGTTTTTAGTTTATACACAAATGTAGCCACTTTTTCATCGTCGGGTCCAGCTTCCTCATCTTTGCTAATAAGCGTGGGATACGATACTCGATACAAAGGATCGTACAGTGTCACCACAGGCATCATATATTCATAAAGTTGTTTTGTTTTCGGCAGACGTTCGAGTATAAAATCGAGAAAATTGTGCGTAGTCTTTTCGGTTACAGTAAAAGATTCCTCCCGACATCTGGTAGAAAATGTAAGCATCGTTGGGCGCATCTCCAACCGAATTAATCCTTGTTAAATAATGGAGGCTCTGCGACATGATTATATATCTTTAACTTGATTAATATTTCTTAACAAAATACAAGCAATGCTTTGTAAGTAAATATCCTATAAAATCTCCACGTGCTCATCTAAAGAATAAATAAACTGAGCACTTTTACCTTCATAAAGTCTGTTCCTATATACTGTTGAATTCACGGCACAGAATGATTTAAAGTGAAATTCGTTTCGCACGTCTTAAATAGATAAACCAGAGTTCTTTCTAGCCAGAATTCAGAAAAAAATTCTAAAGTAGATATTAAAAAAAAAAAAAAAAAAAACTTTTTGTTAATTTTTATCATGTCTTTAGACATGATAAAAATTAACTACCTTCCCCTTTTGTCTGGGAATGTTGTCTCACACTTTCGGAAAATAGAACATGACTCATCCTTTCTAAAAATAGAACTCCAATAAAAGAATGGGTCAAGGTATATTTTTTAGAGAGTGAGACATCCTTCCCTGACAGAGGGGACAGTTAATTTTTATCATGTCTAAAAGACATGATAAAAATTAACAAAAAGTTTTTTATATATATATATATATATATATATATATATATATATATACATTTCAGATTATCTGAGAAATTTTTCCCAGCCAGCTTTTACTTTTCTAGACATAAACGTCCTTGTTTATGTCCTTAAATGACGTCATCTCTCATGTATATATAAAGCGTGTAAGTTGGCTCTGTAGACTTATTCCTTTCGAGGAAGAAGGCGAGATAAAGTAAGCTCTGTCATGGATAATGAAAAGTATTACAATGTTTCGGATTATGTGGAAGCGTATGGAAATGTCTATAGACAATATTATTTTATAGCTGTTCGTTTCAAACTACCCATCTTCCATGTCGATACTTTGAAACATTTTAGCCCGGGTCTCGTTCGAGCACCTTGCATTCTCGTGGTCAGTGAAAATCGACTCATTTTCCAAGGAGAAAATTTAGACAAAGACTATCCGTTTCCTCGTGGGTCTTTATTCTTTTGCGTGCATGGAACAAAAGAGGATCCTCGTTGGTATAACGTCTCTAGAGATACGACCGATCAGTTTTTACAAAGTTTATTTCCCTCTCGAGATTTTATCAAGGTCTCCTATGAAAATAATACCTTATTTGTTTGTTCGACCATCAATCCGTTTTCCTTGTTCTGGAAAGTACTTCCTCGCAATATGGCTTTTCGCGCCTTAAGCGATCTGACGATGACCTACATAAAAAGAGAACGTTTCCAGTTAGAGCATTGCATGCGCCTCCGATTTTTCAAACGAAATACGCACGTCTGGGAATCGTGGTCCAACTGGTATCACTATTTACATCCTATGCTCATCCTCCACTTCATACATTTAACGGGACAAGCTGCGAGTTCTCAATTGGCTGCCAAACTTCATAAATTGTGGAAACGCTCCCTTCCACCTTACCTGCATACGGATTTTATTCCATCGGACTTTTATACTTGTGAAATTACTTTTGACGACACGAAATTAACCGGTGTTTGGTTTGTCGTTTTGAATATGTCTTTAGTGATATATGTTTCGCCCATGATTGCGTCATTCCATCATGAAACGTTCCTCGACGTGAATCGTGAACAATGTAATTATTGGCTACCGTTTTACCGAAATAATGAATTATGGACCCGAGAAGGATTTAAAATATACGTTTCCCACTTTAGAAAGAATCGTCGCTACTTGAAAGAAGTCATGATTTGGTTATCGTCCCGCTCCGAAGAAAAATATCAATATATGTTGCTCGATTTGAACAAAGTAGCCTACCTTTTAATGATTTAAAAAAAGCAAAAAGAAAAGAATGTTACGAGAACTGGTTCGATGTCTTATTCAATACCAGTCCGACCCCACTTTTATATCTTTAAATGTCGTTGATGGTCTCAAACAAAATCTTCGAGACGACGTGATCGATGCTTTTCTCCTGAGTCGACCTTTACTCCATCTCTATCCTCAACTGTATAAAAAGAGTTCGAGCATCATCGATTTCTTGTTTCGCATTTCGGGCTTGCATTTGGAAGAGATTGTTCCGATGGAATCGCAGGACCTGGAAAACAAAATCGCTTCTTTGGAAACTCAATTGGAGGCAGATCGGAAAGCTTTCGAGAAACAAATCGAGACGCTCCAACAAGAGCACCGGAACGAAATACGTTATTTTCTAGCAGAAAAAGAACAATATGTGAATACCGCTCGATTCGGAAAAGAGCATTCAGTCGTGGATTTGCAACGACAATTGGAACGCCTTACATGGGAGAAAGAAACCCTGCAGACTGAGTTGGAGCAGCTGAAACGGAATCACGAAACCTTACAAACTCAGTGGGAGCAATTAAAACGAGATCACGAAACCTTACAGACACAAATTCGAACGCATGAGTCTGAAAAAATACAATGGCAGAGGCAAATAGTAGAACAACAACAACAACAACAACAATTGAATAATAATAATAATAATAATAATAATAATATCGAGTTTCCAAACCGTTTGATGAACGAATGGCAAATGCTCCACCAACGCTACGAAACAGGACTTGAAGAATGGATGCAACGAACGGAAAGTTTAATCCGCCCTTTGCAAATGGCCTTACAAGAAACGATCGAGCAACTGAAACTTCCTCCTTCTTCTACGACTACGGTCATTGAAACTTTACCGCTCGAATCGCCTCCTTCTCAGCAGCTCATGATCGAGTCGTCGCGATCTAAATTAGAGCAATTACAAGAAACCCTCGACCAGTTTTTAACATCATATCAATCGGAACAAAAACAGCACGTCCAGCAATTGAACGAGGAACTGAAAGGACAATTGACCCTTTGTCAAAACGAAAAACGGATATTGGAAAAGCAGTTGGAGCAGGGTCAGAAAGAACGAACCGACCTCCTGCAAAAATGGAAAATCGAGTCCGAAACACATTTTCAGGAAGGTATTCAACGCGTTCTTGACACGCTGCAAAAGAAAAATCCTCATATCGAGACGATTCTTCGAGACGAAATGGCTAAGCAAATGAAGGAGTTCCACGAAACGCAGTTTATGACGTTTTTACAGACGATCCTTCCCCCTCATTTTGGAAACCTTTAGGTGCGAACCAAGATTGGAAAACGTTTTTCTTCCAGCAAATTCAAACGTTAATCCAGTATTTACAAAATTGGCAAACCCAGCTTTTGAACCAATTAACACTTCTCGGGAATGCTTTAAATCAATCGCTAACGCCCGACAATTTAGCTCATACCATTCTTCACAGTCTCCCTTCTTCCTCTAAAAGCATGATGGAAGACACGACCCTCTTGCAACGATTGCACGATCTTCAACAATCGATTGAGAACCAGAACGAAGCGAAGGAGGTCCTACAACAAATCCAAGCTCAACTCCATCGGGATCGTAGCCAAGAACATAAAAAATTACAGCAGAGTCTAGAACATGAAAAACGGCAACGCGTCGCTTTGGAAAAGAAACTGGAGGTCCTGAAAATGAATTTGGTAACTCTGATACGGACTAAATGGAATGCGTATTTTGGGACCACGGATCACGATCAGATTCTCTCGGAACTCGAAAAAGTATTCCATTTCAAAGAAAATCTAGAGAGGACCCTCGAAACGCAATTGGCGCAACTGAAAGGTCATTTTCCCGAAATACCGGTCGTTCAATTCGATAATTTGGCGTCGAGCATAATCGAATGGGCTCGACAGGTCGAGAATCGCAACGATTGTGAAGTCGAGCTCCGTAAAACCAAAGAACAACTTTTCGAATTGAAACAGAAACTCGATCAAGTCGAAAGTAATTATACGAAATGTAATGAATACCTCCTCTACGCCAAAACGAAATTGACCACGTTCCTAAAAACGATCCTTCAGAATGACCCTAGTGATCAGAGAGAAGATTGGCCGCAAGCTGTTGTCCATCAACTCCAAAACGTGATTCACGAGCATCGACAATTTCAAGATCTCGTTTATAAACAAATTGTCACGCTTCGAGCCCAGTTTCCGAACATACCGGATCCCATTGAAGAATTGGCGAATTCGGTGATTTTATATTTCGAGCAGGAACGAGACCTATACCGACGGCAGTTGGAGGAACGTCCTCACATTACCGAAGTGAAAGAACCCACTACTGTACCGGCCATTACGTATCCTACGGATCAAGTGGAGGAATTACAGCGGGAAGTGAAAGATTTACAAAACCAACTGGAAGTGTCTCGGTCTCGAAACCAAACTTTAGAAAACCAACTGGCTAAAGCTCTCGTAGCTCCGCAGGATGTAGAAATGTCCGATACTTCGAAATATAAACGAAAGCACGTATCGACGGTCGACGAAGACTATGTAAGAGGTCTGTCATTGGATTTACAAGAGGCCAAACACGCTTTAGATCGATGTCTGGACGAAAAAGCCCACTTGCAAAAGGAATTGGAACACATTAAAACCGAACCAACCCCTTCTCCCTCCGTATCGTCCGATTTCAAAATGCTCAGCGACCTGTTTTATCAATTATACGTGTCCTATTTTCGATTACGATTTGATGTCATGTACGGAAAAACCGTTTTTTCGTCGGAGGAATATATTAGATCCGTGCTGAATAAATTGGATTTCGTGGATCGAAGCATTCGATCCAATATGACTGTGAAAGAATGGACCGATGTTTTATTGCAATACATCAAGTGGGACGTACAAATTCTGACAGGAGGGTTAGATTGGCAGGGGTCGCATACAGCCTTACATTAAAGATGAATTCTTAACCTATTGCATGAATCAAACGATTGAAATCATTGACCGGTACGCGAAAGAATTGAGGAAACAGACCGAGATGTTTAGAAGTCCATAAAATAATAATAAAGGGGAACTATGGAATATTCAGAGTTAATCGATCGTATTCTTGCGCACCCGATTTTAAAAGCGGGGATTGATGAAATCGTTGAAAATAACCCGAGAACGTTAAACCTCGTGAGCCGGGAATGGAAAAATATATTAGCCAACAATCCTCAGTTTCAAGATTTTCAAGCTAAAGCGATCCCGTTCCAGCATCCCGTAGAAAAAGGTTATATTCAGATTGAAAATATTAAAGATTTCAATCATCATTATAATATTCTCGTAGCGGGGTATTGGGTTCTCTGCGCTACTAATTATAAGAGGAATCTGAATGCCCATTCTTTCATATGTAAACTCTGTCCTCCTCTGGTGGACATTACCAAAGCCGTGGCCGCCGATCATTCCCAAATGCTGATTTCAGAACAATGTCGGTTCTTCATTGAAAAATGTAGACCTTCTCTCTGTAAAGCGTGTCGGCAAATGAGTCAACGAAATGATCTGAATTCTCAGATGTCTCAAAATCAATGGTGTTTACGCAAAACCAAAGTGTTTGATGGAACGACCCTTTTAAACGTGTTTCAAGAAACCCTGGACCAAGAATTTGTGAATAACGATATGTTTATTGGTATTTTAAATATTAAAATTAATTCGCGGTACTTTTACGAAACGGACGCTTTGTATTGTAGAGTAGGAGGCATTTGTAGAGATATGATTCTCTTTCAAGAAGATGCTCTGAATATGATCGAAAAACCCGTGTTTCAGTTAAATATTTTAGAACCTTCTTCGAGAAATATTATTAACGAAACCATTTCCACTACCTTCGATAAATAGAAAATCAAAACTGAAAAGGTGGATCCAGACCAGGTTCCCATCAAAAGCAAGATCAATCCAGATCTGTGCAAACCATTCAAGAAAGAGAAGCCTAAGAAGGAGGCTGAGGATGTAAAAGGCAATGACGATCCAGTCTATTTAGGTGAGGTTTCTGCCAGTTCTATAAAGAACAAGTTTAGTAAATTTGCGTATAAACCGTACGCTCTCAGGTCTCGTCGTGATCTGGATGACCAGGATTAAAAAAAAAAAAAAAAAAAAAAACTTTTTGTTAATTTTTATCATGTCTAAAGACATGATAAAAATTAACTACCCTCCCCTTTTTCTCTGGGAATGTTGTCTCACTCTTTCGAAAAACAAACCGTGACTCATTCTTGGAATGATTGCCATTAGAAAGGATGAGTTATGGTCTATTTTTAGAAAGTGTGAGACAACATTCCCAGACAAAAAGGGAAGGGGATTGTTAATTTTTATCATGTCTAAAGACATAATAAAAATTAACAAAAAGGGTTTTTTTTTTTTTTTTTTTTTTTTTTTTTTTTCAGATTTTAAAAATTTTTTACAGCCGACTCGATCAACAAGACCATCATTTTTTTTTCAAGAATGTGTTCTCACTTATCTATTTAAGCCATTCGAGTTTCATTTCAGATCGTTTGATGCTGTGGCCTGTGTACAAGCTTCTACATGATGAAAACAGATTCTGTGTCAAGGTATATTACCATTTTGTTTTTTTTTTCCTTTTTACATAATAGAAATTTTTCTGTACTGACTTTTTAACCCCCCCAACCAAATCAATTTTTTTCTCCAAACCTTTTCGCATTTAGCAAGTTAGGAACCGCGTATCAGAAAACTGCATGGCATTTTTCATAATGAGATTATCGGGCAAATCCTTTCTCGTCAATTGTTTATTTAAAGCCGTTTCTTTGGGATACGTGATGCATTTGGATTGATAGAGATACGAAGATCCTGTTTCTTCTCCCATCACAACAATCGGTTCAGGGTGACAAATATCTTCTAACGTATAAAACCCAACCCCTTTCTTGTACGCGACATTCGAAATGACGGTTTCGGGAACGAGGTCTAAATTGGGTAGTTTATGAAAATCGAATAAACAATGCGCCAGCAGGAAATTGTAAAAGGGAGAGAATTCCGTTTTAGGGTCGACAAAGAGACCTCCATTCGCCATGTCGCATACCTTTATCTTGTCGAAAAGCGTCGCTACATTTGAATTATTAATATAGTGGTATAAACCGCAAAGACGTTGCTGAAGCGTGCTCTTGAAATGAACCATCATTTCTTCTTGCATCTTCGTGGTATTGTTCACGCCTAAACCAATTTCGTTCGTGTTGCCAACACTTAAATTCCGTAGCAGTTCGTAATGGAAACGCCGATCAAACACATCCATGGCGTTATTGCGTTTCAAGTCGGTCGGGTCTTGAGAATACAGGTGGTTGATATAGTGCTCGATGCACGGGTTGAGTTTAAACGTGAGATCGTCCAACTGGACGTCGTGTAAATCGGGTCGGAAATGTTTATCCAGGAACTCGCGTGTCGGTAAAATGACAGTATTTTTCGGAAACGAGAAATTTTCCTTCACAATCAGGAAAGGTCCAACGACCTTGGTATGCGATTCCGATTCCATTCGCTGATAATAAATTTGCAATCCATAAGGATTTCGAAGATGGTTCAGGCAGAGAATATTCCGAAACGCCGAAATATTGTCCGACCCACAAGGAATTTTTCGATTACCAAAAATACAATTGGATTCGTTCATTGTCTTGGTTTCTGAAAATCTGGCAAGGGTCAAGAGACATGCGATTTTTTAACAAGTCTGGGGGCAAAGTCGCTAAACAATTTAAACGATTCGACATTCCTGTCAAACGAGCAGGGGAGGTCGCTAAAGTCGTCGCGAAGAATAAACCCCTTCAAAAAGCTTTTGATAAAGTGTTTAGTAAGAAAGCTCTTCTGACCGCAGGAGGGGTGACGGCCGTCGCGCTCGGTTCTCAATATGTCAACCAATATATTCGGGACAATTCGGGCTGTTTTCTCTACAACGGAGGGGACATGGTTTGTAAACTTAAAGAATTGAGTTGTTGTCAACCCGAACCTGTTCACGGGATCGAATCGTGCACGGGATTTCCTATTCAGCAATGGAATGCGTGTGAAGGGTACGACAACGAGAAAGAGGATACGTGTTGTCGATTATGTGATTGTCAATATCACGATTGTACACCGACGCAAGAATTGAAATGCCGTCGACACACGATCGGAGAAGCTTTAACGCATTTCAGTCAAGACGTGACGGGTTCCATCACGAGTGGTATTTTAGATGTTTTGGGTAATATACCGTACCTAAAACCAATCTTGTTGGGAATCGTTCTTGTCATCATCGGCCTTATTATTTGGAAATTCGTATAAGAAAAGATGGATATCGTTACACTTCAATCCTTAAAAACTCCTATCGATCACCTTCTTCATCATAAATATCGTCCTCGACTGAATACCGTGGTACCTCAATATATCAAATTTCATAAATTTCCGTCCTTCACGAGCCTCGTCACGCTCGAACTGGTGCGCGATCCAGAAGTACGGGAAGCGGTGCGAGACTATATTCAAACGCTGTTTCGAGAAAAAGAGAAATACGGCTATTTGTATTTTTTGAGTGAACAAAACCTCGTACTTCCATTTACAATTCAATGGAATACAGAATTGGTCGTGGATCCATTGAACTTTTTTACTATCATTACGGAAATAGATCAGATAGCCGACCAGTTCGCTCAACGGGGAGATATGACGTACGAAATAACTCGCGTTGAAATACTCTATTTTTTAGTGTTGATTGTGAATATTCAACTCAATTGGATCACGGTCGATTATTTGCTACGATGTAATCAGATGTATGATTACTTGATTGCTGCTCCTAATCGAATCTTGACCAATTCCGAAATGGAAAAGAATACAATATGATCTCCAAGTTACGAAATGCTTCTTCTTCAACCCTCCTGAGCGATCTGAAGTAAAACTTGAAATGTTTAAATAGATAAGCGAGAGCCCATTCTAGAAAGAATTTTGAGATGTCTTGCCAATCGAGTCGGCTAGGAAAAATTTCTGAGAGCCCAGAAAAATTTCTGTAGATGAAAAAAAAAAAAAAAAACTTTTTGTTAATTTTTATCATGTCTTAAGACATGATAAAAATTAACTCTCTCTTCTTTTTGTCTGGGAAGGATGTCTCACCGTTTGAAAAAACAAACCATAACTCATCCTTTCTCATGGCAATCATTGCAAGAATGAGTCACGGTTTGTTTTTCGAAACGGTGAGACATCCTTCCCAGCCAAAAAGAAGAGAGAGTTAATTTTTATCATGTCTTAAAGACATGATAAAAATTAACAAAAAGTTTTTTTTTTTTTTTTTTTTTTTTTTTTTTTTTTTTTTTTTTAAGCTCTCAGAAATTTTTTCCAGCCGACTCGATTCACAAGACATTTCAAGATGACGTCATCGTTTCAAGAATTGTGTATATCAGTGGATAACTTTCGCACTTCTTGTGAGTTGAGTTCCTAGCTGAGCTAAGGGAATCACCATTTCTCAATCTACAGATATTTGCTTCGTTTTTTTTTCTCTTTACAACAGAACACATGGAGAGGAAACTGGTCGTTCCATAAATTCAATTCTTAACCGGACAATATCGAGAAATTTTCGAGCTTCCCGACTTAGGCGAATGACGATCGGGGACGATGAATTTCTTGGTACAATGATACCTTCTTCTTCTTCTTCGGTTTCGACCGTTTCGGCCGAAAAGCATATTTTATGTCGAGCCAAAGTTAGAGCCAATTGAAAGAGTTTCAGATTGCCGTACCTGATTTCTGGATCCGTGGAACGATTCTGATGATAAAATTCCAGCCATGATTGAACCAGGTAAGGTAGATGAGCATAGGGTTTAGCAAGTGGAACTGGTTTTTCTTCTTCGATTTTGGTCAGACACCATAAATCATGAGGAATGGAAGCATATCGAACTCGGTGAAGCGCATGCTGACAATCGTATTCGTAACTCTCGAGAAACGTCAATTCGCTCACATCTGTGACGGGATGGAACAGACACGCTGTGTTTCTATTAGCAGGTTGTTTCGGATGAGATTCTAGCATGACATAACTTAAACATAAGAAAGCCTTTTTGTATTCAAACCCGATGATCGTCGAACAGAGTACGACCGGTTGGAGTGGATACGTGGTTTCTGGTTCGTAAAGAATAGGAATCCAGTGCACGGTCGTGGGGATGGCTTGATATTCCATGTACCGCTGATACGGTGATCGAATATATAAAATCGTTTCCGGTTCAGAACCGTTGACGACGAGTCCAATGCATTTCCCGTTAGGATTCGATCGAGTAGCATTTTCGAACCCGATTTGAAACGGGTATTCGATCAAGAGTCCGACCTTCTCAAGCGAATTTCTCTGATCGTACGTATTCAAAATATCTTGGACAATATATTGAGGATGGTGCTGATACGTCCATTGTTTTTGAATGAGCGCCGTACTCTTATTGTACTCAATGGGAAACGGGATGGGTTTCTCAGGATTCACGGACGGTAAAAATTCAATAAAGGAAGACGGAAAAGCCGTTCGCGTTTTCAGAGGATCGTAATAAACGTCCGGTCGATCTTTCCATTCGTTGATGAAATTATGGACGAGGTCGTTCTCGTGATGGACCTGGTTGGACAAAAAACAAAGACGATACCTTTTCCCTCCGTCATCTTCTGGTAAATGTAATCTGGGCCCGTTATCATCATCAAAGTAATGTCCTCCTGGATACGGTATATCCCATTCGTCTAAATAGAGAATTGTATGATTATTTTGGGAGCGGTACACGTTTTCGAACACGGGATTTTGTAAATACCGTTCGATCGTTTTAGGATCTTTCACAAAAAATGGTGTGGCGAAAAGTTTGAAAAGATTGTGGGAGGATTCCGATGAATTCGGGATCGTGGGGAAAGTGACCCGTTCGTTTTCTAAAAGAAGGATCCATGATGCATTGCGTTGAAGAAAAACGGTACACGATAAGTCCGACATTTTACAATAGGCGGCTAGGGCGAGAACGAGTGGTTTCTGACTCGGGACGACTTTATCGAAATGAGCGAGTTTTCGAATCACAGAAGGTTGAAGCCGCATATGGGCTAAGGGAAAAAAAATCGTATCTTGAATCACATTGAATCCTCCTAAATGCAAGCCATGAAATTGGCTGTAAAGTGTAGCGTATTTATGAATATTCATTATATTTTGTTTTTGAGAGGGTCCGATTAAAAAAAGAAGAAAATAGACATCTGAGAAAGTATCCGCAAGTGGAAAAGCTTACGATGAGCCGATTTTATAGTTGGCGTAGTATCCGAACTGACATTCGCTAAGAGGTCTAATAAAATCTAAAATCCATGGCTAGAGAATAGATGGGAAAGTCTTTTATGCTTCTGATAAAAACCGCTCGTTGTAAATCCAGAATCCATTGGTTAGAACAGATGCGGGAAATGTATTTGGAATTCTAATAAACAGACCAAACTGCCTCGAGTATCTGCAAGTAAAAAAATCTTACGATGAGTCAATTTTATAGTTGAAGTAGAATCTTGGATCCATTAAGGATATTGATAGAACTTGTATGTAAATAGAGAGAAAGGAATGAACAAGATAAAATGAGTTATGAATCATTTCTCCGATCCGTTTTTGGATCTAATTATAAGACATTTATGCCTTTTATTCATACTATTCAGCTTTACTGTTTATTTGTCATTACATTAGTGATTTGTCTGACCATCTACATGATTTATAAAACACAGCAAGATAAACATTAGGAAAACTATGTTCCCCCTTCATAGTATTTGTTTTTCAGACATATATATTATGGATTAAGTTATTTCTTTATCAATAGCGTCAGATCCTGGCACCCATTCAAAAAATCATTAATAATAATTTAATATCATTAATAAAATTTTGAAACCTTCTAGTATAAACCTTTTTCTTAAATTTTTGTAAAATAACAAAAATAACTAAAGTTCTAACCCTTCTATCATAACCCCATTACTTGATCAAGGTGCCTTGTTCGAGAAATGGGGTAATAATAGAGGGGTTAGAACTTTAGTATGCTTTGTATTTTACGGTTAAAGGATATTTAAAAGGTTTATAGAACTCCTATATTTTTTTAATCAATTTAATTTTTAGATACCAAAAAAGGATTAGATTAAAAAAATATAAGACGGAATCAAAAATAACATATATAATAATTAATATGAAGGGATTGAATCAAGATGAATAATGAGGGATCTACAATTTTATCTGAAAGGAAAAGGAAGAAAAAGGCCTATATGAAACATTATTGGTCATTGGAAAGAGTAAAAGAAGCAAATCGATGGAGATTACGAGAGAGGAGAAGAGATCCAAACGTTCGATTCAAAGAGAGGGAATACCAACGAATGAGACGATGGAAATGTTGGGAAAACTCTCTTCCTAAACATAGACACAAGCATGACAATACAGTATTCATACCATGTCCGTCAATGGAGGAATGTCAAAATATTATTAAACGGATGAATATTTCGGAAGCAACACGAACTAATTATGAATTTTATTTTAATGAATTCTATGACTGGTATCGAAAACATGGTGATGGTATAAAATATCATTATAAGAGAGCACTACAGAAATATGAAGAGTATCTGACTGAGGAAAAAAAGAAATCGCGTAATCAAGTGAAGAATAAACTATGGTTTTTATATCGTTTATTAAGTGTTAAATGGGAGCGTCCGAAGCAAACTAATATTAAAAGGTGTCGAGGCCCTCTTCTTACATTAGATGACCTAAAGAAACTGAAAGAAATAGTTATAAAGTGCTATGAATATGAAGAAATGGCATTATTTATTCTCATCATTCTTGAAACTGATTTAAAAGCAAAAGAAATTTTAAAAATTCTGAACGAAACAGATCTTCGACGGCATTATGCACAAAAAAAATTGGTATCGTCCAATATATGGGATCAACGTAATCGGTTTTTGTATGAATTTCTGGCTTGGGTTATTGCCGGCCCACTTTTCCCTCGAAGATTAGATAGTTGTTCAAGAAAGTTAAAACGATTCTTTCGAAAATATTTTCCGTATCGACCTTTTAATCCTTCCTATACTATCATTAAACGTTCCATGAAAATTGTAGGTTATCGTAAACATATGCTAGAAGAAGCAAAAAAAGAGATGGAATCAAAAACGTAACAGCTTATTTTTTAAAAATATAGTAACTGTTTATAGATTGAGTCGAAATGCTTAGATAGAGTTAAAAAAAATGGGAGTGAAGAAATATGTCAGAGAATCAGAGTTATGAAAGAATATTCCATGAAAGGAGTTGGTCAGAGAAAATTTCTTTCAAACAAAATGAAAAATAGGTAAAAAGCAAAAGATTTCCTACCTTTACTGAAGTCTTTGTCATAATGCATATGTAAGCCAATTTGGAAGATGTTACCTCCTTCAACAGCACAGGCGATTTTGAAGCGAAAGTCAGATTACTTAAATAGATAAGAGAGAGTTTATTCTAGAAAGAATTTTGAAATGTTTTGTTGAATGAATAAACTAAAAAAATTGTCTGGGAATAATGTCTCACCTTTTCTAAAAATAGATTTGTGAGAAAAGATTGATTATACCTTTCTTGGAAATCTGTTCTTGGAACATGTTGAGACCTGATCCAAACAAAAAAGGGGAGGTAGAGTTAATTTTTATCATGTCTAAAGACATGATAAAAATTAACCAAAAGTTTTTTTTTTTTTTTTTTTTTCACCCAACTTAATTGACTTGATCCTAACAGTTCATTATGGTTCCCTATAAAACCGAGCTATATTCCTATGTACACATTGAGGTTTTCCTTGAATTATAGCCTTTACTTGTGGAAATTGACACATGCATTCGTGCTGATTGAACCCCCTATAGATAAATGTACCATTTTGACAAACATCTTTCGCCAATTCTCCACAATCTGGTCCATTGTAAAAAGCTGGATCCGTGCAGTAACACGACCACTGATAAAATCCATTTTTTTCCGTAAGAATAATCATTCCCCCCTTTTCAGTTTGACACGGGTAAGGGTTCAGTTTGGGCATACAGAGTCCTCGAACACATTGCATTTCTTCCCCGTTTGTGCAAAGAAAATCACATGTATCCACACACCAGACTTTTTCTCTTCGGCAATCTTTAAGCGGTATCGATTCGTTCATGGGGATGGAATCCGATTCCATAACAGAAGTAGGAAAGAAAAATAGAAAGAGACCAAACATCATCAAGAATATATATATTTCAGCCATCTTTTTTCTTTGGACAAAAAACAAAGGATAAGGATATGGAAAGACGAGTTGATCAACACGAAGAACGTCGATCTTGTCGTCGAACGGCTCTTCAGTCTAAAATTAATACTTGGCGAGATGCTTTTACGGCATGCTTTAAAATCATGGATGATTGGGCCACGATCGATTTTAAAAAATTCCATTTCATATTTGAACGATGGGTCTCGATTCTCAATCGTATCTTGGAAAATCCAATTCGTCGATTGGACCGTTACGAAATGTCCATGTATTATTGTGAAGAGCCAGGAGGACCCAACGAGATTATTCAGTTATATATTAATGAAACCGAAACCGAGGAAGGAAAAATTCCCGTCTACGTTATTTTTAATCTTTTCGAGTTTATTAAAATTCATCGCAATTACTGCTTAAACTATTCCACTTCGAACAAGATGCTGGTAGATCAAAACAGGGGTACGATCAATATGAACACCTATTATGCTAATCAGGTCAATGAAGATCAAACTCGATTTTATCGTAATGAAACGACATGGCAATTATTATTCATTTTTACTTTACATGCCTTGGCTCATTTAGATGTGTTTGATTTATACGATCACGCTTACTATGATACACACCAGCACGTTCGAGATTCAGTTTTCTTCCGATTATATTTCTATGGACAAGTCATTTGGGATATATAAAGCAAAAAAAATGTCTTATCCTTCCAAAGTTCCTATTGAGTATGTTCAAAAAGTGTTAGAAGAGGAATTAAATCGAAACGTGCGTCGTTCGGAATTAACAGGGACATGTTCATTGGGGCACGTTTTATTCGACTTGTCTCATTTACAAAAATTTTTTCCCCGCTATAGTCCAGAAGAGTTTATAAAGTTTCGAGACGATAAATTTATAATCATTCCGGGAAATTACTGGTATGACGCTATGAGTGAAGAACCTCGTGTCCAAGACTATGTAAAACGTTTCTTAAACCGTAATAAAGTAGAAATAAATCCAAATATGCGGCGTCGATCTCAACGTCAACGTTCTAGAAGTCGATCGAGAAGTCCAACGAGAGTCCGAACACGATCTCAAAGTCCAACAAGAGTCCGAAGTCGATCTCCAAGTCCAACAAGAGTCCGAAATCGATCCCGAAGTCGCTCTTCGAGTATAGATATACCCATTCGGCATTACTTGGCTCCTCTACCCAAAAAAAGAGGGAGAAAGAGAAAGTCCAAACTCAAAGCTCGTGTTGGCTACGATCAAAAGTTTATAAAAGCCCTTGAGACAAACGAATCAGGTCTGATTCTAAAACCGACTCGAGGAATGGATCGAGATTTAAATTTGCCGGGATCTATTTGTCGGGGTATTCACCAAGTCTGTCGCTACAAGGATCCTCAAACGAAACGTTACATCAATTTTGTTCGTGACGGGAGTGAAGACGATGAGTATGTGCTGCAACTGGAATATTAATGAATGATGGGATTTTCTAACGGGTTAAAGGCCAGCGGGACAAGAGCTTTCCAGTGATCCGAATAATGTAAATTATAAGGATCGTAATCGTATATATAAGACGGTAAAATGGCTTTATTGGTATGATTCTTCCAAGCATAATCATCTCGAAGAGACAATAATACTGATTTAGAAGTGCATGGTGATAATAAACCTTGAATCATGCGTGTTTCCAGTAAAAGAGATGGACGCGGTCCAAAATATTCGGGATCCATAGCTTGATGAGTGATCTTGGCCGTTTCATAGTTATACACCCACAGTCGTGTGGACTGAGGTAAATATCGAGTACTTTCGTCGTGAGTTAAGTTCAAAAATTCTCGAATGGCAGGAATATTACTATTCAGGTACATTATGAAATTATAAATTTGTTCTTCGAACATCTTGTATTTAAACATATCAAATTCAGGAAGATGGTGGCTGGACAGTTTAACACGAAAACATTTTTCCGGATATTGATTTATAATAAAATGTTTAGGATCGATTTGTCGTCGAATAACCAATTTACTACTACCATCCGAAGTGATAAATTCCAGTTTATACGGATTGGGTTCTTCTAAATATCTTTGATTCAGCTCGAAACATGGAGAGTCGAATCGTTTTACTTTCCCGTCTGATTTATAAACCATTTTATAATAAATATCCATAACTACATAATCCACTAAAATGGGATATTTTTTCTGTTTCAATAAATCGAGGACGAGTTGTTTATAATCCATCTTCTTGTTTATCTCACAGAAAGCCACGTTCGAATGAGTTGACGAATAGGCTCATGGGGCATGAGTTCTTGAAAAGTATCTAAAACCTCGGCCAGACTGCGTTGTCGACTTTTACAAATCAGTTGATGCATTACATCGTTGAAGACGACTTTCTCGGAGAGAATGCATTGACCACGACATTTCTTCTTAAAATAATCCGGATGCATGAGTTTTACGTACCGAATAATGTCTCGAGTCGTTCGTCGTTTCAAGAACCGATGCCATTTCTTCTCGTTTAAAAATTCTCGATGACCGATGCGTTCTCTCTTTTCCACATTCAGAGCTCCAATATCCACGAGCACGGGATGATGGTCCGTGTACACAAAAGAACATAATTTTAAAACGGGAGCCGTTCCTCCGAGTCGATAACAAATACTACACAAGAAAACAATGAACGTGTAAAACGTTTCTGCTAAATATTCCGGTTGAAGAATGCGAGCACTATAAAGTCCAGGATTCATTTCAAAGAGACCTATTGTATATCCCGAACGTTCTCGGAAATGCGTCGTAAAAGGCAATACATACTCTGAACTCAAATGTCGATGAAGAAGGATCAAATCGAAAAAATGTTCGGGCAAGTCACAAGAGCTGCTGGCACTGTAAGATCTCCATTGCATCGAGTGGGAAGTAAACAGGCAGTGGAATCGTCTTTGATTGAAATTATTTAAAATGAGGAAACAGGCATAATCAAAATGCCAAGGACATTTGGAAGGAGCATAATAAACAATTTCTTTCACGTGTTCAATAATAGTATCAGTGGTGGATCGACTCATCTTCTTCTTTCTTTAAAAAAGAAAGATGGTGGTGGTCTGTGTCTTAGATATGGATGAGACGCTTGGATACTTTGAAGGAGAAACATTTCAAATTCGGCCCAAAACTAATTTCCTGATCCAGTTTTTACGTCTTTGCAATATCGATATCATTTTGTGGAGTAAAGGTTCGGATGATTATGTCGAGGGAGTGATCAACAGTTCATTGCACGATATTGCACGATATGCGTATCGGATATTTGGCCGCACGCAATGTGAAAAGTCGTGCCGAAAGTATAATATTTCAAAATGTTCGGAACATATCAGAGTCTTGTACGATTACGACATTCTTTTAATTGGGGTCGATGATAACGTCAATGAAAATATGGACGAGCGCTATGATTTAAGAATTCACGTGAAGCCGTACAAGCAGATAGATCCCCATGATCAAGAACTGTATAAAGTCGTGGAAAAAATTACCCAATTTTGTATAGATCATCAACGAGAGTTGTAGATGAAGCGAGATAGGGTTTTTGCTATGTCAGCTGGGAACCCCATTCCGTATAGAGAAGTGAGTACGAGAAAGTTATGTGTATATAGTTCTTGAAGCAATGACGTCATTTTTAAACAAACCAATAGTAAGCCAGTTTTAAAAAATGATGATTGGGAAAAGGTCGGTTGAAAATCTGGCTGGAAAAAATATGTCAAGAAAATTTACAACCATTAAAAAAAAAAAAAACACTGTTTGTTAATTTTTATCATGTCTTCTAGACATGATAAAAATTAATGACCCCCCTTTTTTGTTTTCAATGATGTCTCAGCATCATGTTTCTAAAATACACGACTTACCATTTCTAAAAATAAAATTCCAACAAAAGAATGAGTCATAGTTTATTTTTAGAAATGGTAAGACATCATTCAGAGACAAAAGGGTGGTAGTGTTAATTTTTATCATGTCTAAAGACATGATAAAAATTAACAAAAGGTTTTTTTTTTTTTTTTTTTTTTTTTTTTTTTTTTTACTCTCCAGATATTTTTGTTCCAGCTCTCACAAAATTTTTTTTTCCACTCGACTTCATCAACCAAACAAGACATTACAAAATTCCTTCTAGAATGAATTCTCGCTTATCTATTTAAGTCATCCCATTTTCGCTTCAAATCAGTTTGTGCTGCTAAAGAGGTAACATCTCCTAAGGCCAGTAGTCTAATAACCAAGATACTACATTCTACTTTGTTCGAAAAAAAGAAATCTATTGAGTAAGAATGGATTATTCGTTGATTATCAAGAATATTCTTTCTTCTCCCATCCTTGAGAAAGCTATCGACGAATTAAAAGAACGTCAAGGTGCTCTCAACTTAATATGTCCCGACTGGGAAGATGTTTTAAATCACGATCCGCTGTACGAGACACATTGTCAACAAAAAGTTCAATTTTCCAAAGGAACTCGAAAAGATACTGTTCACATCCGAAACATTATTGGTTTACAAAATTGCTATAATGTTCTCGTGGCTGGTTATTGGTATTTGAAACCGGGGGAGAACAATAAAACAGGAACTTCGTTCATGACTCGACTGTGTGCTCCTTTAACTAAAATTGGCGAAAGCATGAAAGAGAATCCGCAACACAAATTTGCGGAGAATTGTCGTTTTTTCATGGACCGGTGCGATCCCGCGTTTTGCTCTGCTTGTAAAGGAGCCCAAGATAAATTTCAAATTCATAGAAATATGTGGTGTATACGAAAGAGTCGGTTCTTTAATGGAGAGGGTTTAAAAAATACTTTTCAGTGTTCGATTGAAAATATGTTTGGTACGACGACTTCTTTTCTAGGTATTCTAAACCTTCAAATTTCTAACCGGTACACGTTCGGAGAAAATTCGTACAAGATAGGAGGTTTAGTTCGCGAATTTATCTTATTTAAAGAATCTGTCCTGTTCTCGACCGATCTGGATATCGAAACTCCTCTTTCCCTCCCTGTAGTCGAAGAGATGGAAGAAGGGGAAGAGAAGTGTCCCGAAATTATCGGCATTCCCAATTACTTCAAACCCGTTACTCATTTTTAAATAAGAAGAAAGCATTTAGAAATGGATTTATGGAAAATCCATCGTCGACATTTATTATCCAAACGACGTTACGGATTTTTTGCCAAGATGGCTCAAAAAGAAATGGATCAACTTCCCTATCTCACCCCTCATAATATGTTTATTCATCGAGGTTTATCGGAATCGCTGTTGAGTAACAGTTTTGTGATTACCGATCATATGCTTTCCAGCATTATACACCGAAAAGATAATATTGATCCTCAGTACAGTCAATATTTGAACAAAATCGTTCCTTGCAGCAATTTTAATCAACCTCTCCTCCTTCAGTTAATAGCCACCTCGATCGCGGAAAAGGTGAAAACGGAACAGAAAGAATTACCGATGGACACAAGAGGACTTCCTAAAGACCCAATAGAGGATCCAAACGCTAGGAAAGTAAGTGTTATTAAGGGGGGTCCAGGAACCTCCACGGAGGATGCACTGAATCAAATGTTTGGCGTAAACAAGTAATTTAAAAAATAATGGACGACCCTGTCAAAATGGTGAAGGTTCAACGAAACGATATGGTCTACAGTGTTCGAAAGTATTTATTATCGATCCAGAATCTACAAACCAAATATAAATTTTTGCAATATTTTGAACAAATAGGGGCCCAACGAGATAATGCCGGTCTGGTGCATGAAGATCGAGGCGATAAAATAAAAGTTGTGAACCTCTATTGAAAAAAAGAAGATGACGCTTTGGATATTTCTTCTCGTCTTTTATCTTTACCTGATCATGATCTACCTGTTTCGAAACAAGTCACAAACGACTACAACCCCTCCTTGGCAATCCATTTCTTACCACCCTCCTCAGCGGACGACGCTTTATTCGACTTGCATTCACGCAACCGATTGTGACGACGATCAAATATGTTTTCGGGGTGAATGTCTTTCCAAACTCCTTCCCCATGCTACTTGTTCTTCAGCTACGGGAGAGTTGGTTCTGGTGAATCAAAAAGGATTGAAATTCGCGACCTGTTTTTGTAAATACCCTCATCTCGTCACGCAAAAAGAACGCGGGGGGAATTGTGACGTAGACATTGCTTGCGGACCTCACGGCCGATTAGAAAGTTTAGACAAAGATCCTTTGAAAGAAGGTAAATGTGTTTGCGATTTTGGATACAAGCCGCTTTTGCAAGGTTTCGGGTGTGAAGAAATGACCGCTCACGAACGATTAGCGTTTTCGAAGGAAGAAGAAAAAAACAACGTATGGGATCCAACCGTATTTTCCGAAAAGTATTACGCGTCTTTCCAAAAACCCGGTTACTTCCAGCAGCCCTGTTCCTTCGATGCTTTTACAGGTCAGCCTTTAAAACATACTTTTTATCATGCAGAATTTGGAAGTTGTGTGTGCGACCCGAGGTATGGGAATATCGGGGTGCGACTCGATCTTCCCTATTATTTGAAAAATAACGATAAGGGCTATAATGCTTGCGCGAATATTTTTAAAAGCGAACCCGATTCCCCGATCCATCATGTGAAACTGTTTGCCTATTTCTACATGTTTGATTATTCGCCGGTCGCGTTCATCGAATTTGAGAATTTAGACCCAACTCAATTATCCTATCCTTTCAATTATTACGTGGTCCAATCCAAGAAACACCATCTACAAATCGAAGAAACGTGGCCTTTTGACTACATGCAATATGTTTTTAAGTACCTTCCCTTTACGGTGCATACGCGTCACTGCCACGAAGATCCTATTTTTCATGTTAAAACGTGCTACGAAACCATTATTCGACAAAACCAGCTCACGCGTTGCCAGTTGATCGAGCAAGAACTGGATGGAAAATTAAGTCAACACGCGAACGCCTACACGCTCCTGTATCGATATCCCGTATGTCTTTTTTCAGAGGAGGATCGACGCGTTCCCGAAATTTATCAAGGCCATGTCGTTCTCAATCCTTTCCATTTACTGTTGAAAACCCTCCCAAACCTTCTTCGATCGAACGGTATTCAGATGAAACCGAATGAGGAAGGCATGTGGCATGTTACGTTCGCTCGAGCTCCTTATGTAGAAACATATGCGGCGACGTTAGATCCAGCTGTCTTTCCCAATATTAAAGGAAAACCCACGAAAGCGTTGGAAAAAGGTCATTTCTTTTAAAGAGAAAGAGAGAGAAAATCAAAATAAAAGAAAGGGAGACATATAATCAAAATAAAAATGAAACGCGCTCATGAAGAATCCGAAAAGGAAATGGACCATGAAGAGGGGGAGAAGGAGGAAGAAGAACCTATCCATAAACGAATTAAAGAGTCGGACGTGTCTCTATTATTAGAGCTTCAAAATAAACACACGGATCCCGGTCAGCAAATGAATCGAGAATTGGAAACGGCTCGCGAAAAATATCTCGTTTCTTATCTACGGAAAGTCATTGAAAAACTACCCATGAGTAAACACGTTCTAGATTCAACGACCGAAATTCCAGAAGGCTACGAAGGATTTTTAAAAATGTACAGTATCGCTAAAACATGCGTCCATTCGGAAATTCAGTTAAAAAAATTGATGGCGTTTAATTCCATCTTTGACATGTTGAATGGCGTGATCGGGAAAGTCATTCACGATAAATATATTGCTCCATATTTAACGAAACTCGTCACCGATCACGATTTGAATCGGGCTTTTGCCGTATTCCAAGAAACTCTGCAAGCAGACGATACGACCGTATCCACGGAACTCCATTGCGTTTCGTTTTTGATTCAAGACGAATTGTCAAAGAAGGAACCTCTCAAAGTCCCCAATCCTTTGTATAATCGTTTCACGCAGCAAATGTATGCCGTCAGTAAATACGTGACAAGTATATTAATGGCGATCGCAGCGAATCATGCAACTGCATCTACGCCTGACTTTGAAATGATCGGAACACCTAGAAAAGGAGAAAAATAACCAATGAAAAAAAAAAGCTTAGAAATACGAAAGTCCATTAGTAACAAAACATGACAATGTCAGTTGGAAAAATTTTCTAAAAGCTGGGGAAAAAAAAAAAAAAAAAAAAAAAAACTTTTTGTTAATTTTTATCATGTCTTTAGACATGATAAAAATTAACTCTACCTCCTTTTTCTTTTTTGTTGTGAATGATGTCTCACACTTTCTAAAACTAGATTTCTAAGCAAAAGAATGAGTCATATCGTTCTTGGAAATTTATTTTAGAAACATGTTGACACCTGATTCACACCAAAATAAGGGGTGAGGGGTAGTAAAGTTTTTTTTTTTTTTTTTTTTTTTTTTTTTTAATAGTCAATTCGATGTGGACAAGAAGTTACCCTTTTTTAACCAGAATAAACGTTCACTTAACTATTTAAATCGTCAGTCAGTGCTGTGGACTGGATCCAAGCTTATACTCCATCATAGGAAAAAACCTTCTTATTTGGGTCCATATTCTTAAAAGAATTTCTTTTTTTGAATGTCTATTCTCCATTCGATAAACCACGCAACCAACACCAGAAACACGATCCATCGAAACTGAAATATATAGAAGAGTTTAGGAAAGAAATTAAATCCATGGAATATAGTTTCGGCCGCTTCATGGTATCGTAAACGCCGATCAAGGTTGACGAGCTGTTTAACCGGTTCAGGAGCGATTAATAATTGTCTGTCTTGATTCACCAGAATCACGGAATGAGCCCAATCCACCTCATTTAAAGAATCCACGTTGAATTTTTCTGCCGAGGGGTAATTGGGATAAACATGTTCCGTTACATATCGTAAATGCGCGTCTAAGAGTTGAGCTGTAAAAATAATATTTTTGGGATACGTCAATAGAAATTGACTTCTTAGAAATTCTTCCTGATAAGGAATCCAAGCTGATGAACGATCAAGAATCGTTTCCATCATGATATTATTTCATGTACTCTGTTTTTTTCTTCTTTACCTATTCCAATGTTTCATGTACCGAAATTTACTCGTCTATTATTCGGGACAATCGATCCCTTTTCATTTCAATCTTCTTCAATGGTATCGACAAGTCCATCAAGAAATCACATAATAAAGGAATCATTAGTGGATAAAACAATGTTTGGTTTTAATCTTCGTTCGACTCTCGCCATAACCATTTTAATATGTCTGGTGACAACACTGGTCATCATGGCCCTCATCGTATATCGTCTCTCCTACGGCAGTGTGGCTTTCGTTTACGATGCTGCTGATCCGAATAAAGTCACGACCAAAGGAACGACAGCGAGCGATTTCTGGGCCAACAATAAAATGTTGCTCATTGCTCCAACGGTTGTCAATGTGATCAATATACTAATGGTCGGTTTATTACTTTACGTGTAACCGAAAAGAGAATAAAGACTAGATTCAAAAATACATCACGATGGATAGAAAAGCTATCATGGTAATTATCTTATTAGGAATTGTATTTGTCTCGTTACTCAATTTCGGCTACCTGGCAACAGCTATTTACAGTGATGTGACACCCAAAACAGGAGCCGAACATTTTAATCAACGCAACTGGATGTTTTACGGAAATATAATGCTACATATTATTGCTCTGATGCTAGGTGGAGGCATTTTTATGAAAAAGTAATGATTTAATTTAAAAAAATATGACAAAACCAACCAAGATGAATCCAAAATCTTTCAGAGAAATACTTTCATAGATAACGATGAGTCACTCGTATTCATAAACACGTTCAAGGTGATGGACGGGCGTAACTTCAATCCAAGAAGAAATATACCAACAACTGCTTTTATTGACATCTTGCCCACTCAAGAAGGAAGAACAAGAATGATCAGAGTCAACTAGAAAAAAATTTCCCAAGAGCTGAAAAAAAAAAAAAAACTTTTTGTTAATTTTTATCATGTCTTCTAGACATGATAAAAATTCACTCTACCCTCCTTTTCGTTTTGAATGATGTCAACATGTTTCTAAAAATAGATCTCTAAGAATGAATCATACTTTTCTTGGAAATCTATTTTTAGACACATGTTGACATCATTCAAAACGAAAAGGAGGGTAGAGTTAATTTTTATCATGTCTAGAAGACATGATAAAAATTAACAAAAAGTGTTTTTTTTTTTTTTTTTTTTTTTTTTTTTTTTTTTTTTTTTTCACTACTAGAAAATATTTTTCTCAGCTCTCAGAAATTTTCCCAGCCAACTCGATTGACCAGACATCACCATTTTCTTACAATAATGAACTTTCACTTTTTTATTTAAACCATCCCAGTTTCACTTCAAATCAGTTTGTGCTTGAATACAAGCTTCTGTTCAGGTATGTTAATAATATATTTTTTGTTTCTTTGGCTTTTCGCGTTTAGTTTATGTGATTCGTCTTTCGCTATAGAGATCCAATATTTTATAATGGCAATTTTGATTTAAGATGGTCACCATTTTCGCCATTTTCCGTAGCGCTTGATCTGCTCGAGTGTCCATGTTGCGTCTATCTTCATAAGACATATCTAAATACAGCTCATTGGCGTTCGGTTCAATATTTAGGTGATACACTTCATGATTGCGTTCTTTGTCCATGAGAAACTTGAACACATCAAATTCATTTGGTCGGCGATCGGATTTGAACGGTTTCAGGACTCTCGGACTGTAAAGTCGTTTCCCCTTCGGATCAAAGACGAAACCCGGACAAGGTCCACCTTTTTGAGAACGAACTTCCACCTCGTCCGGTTCGACATCTTCTTCGACCTGTCGGCCATTGTCGGAACGATACTGTAATTTAAACCGTCGCCAATTGTCAATAAACGCGTCGAGAGTATCCTCCGATTCTGGAAAATATTGTCGGTAAAGCGTTTGGGCTTGAGTTTGTTCTTCGGGTAATAAATTGGCATACTCCACATATTCAGTGAACAATTTCCGGAAAATAGGATCTTTCTCACTTAAATAAGTGGCCATTTCATCCAACGTCATTTCGTATAACTGTTCGACAAAATTCATGATGGAAGTGCTTTTTTCTTCTTATTATTATTATTGAATTTTCAAAGCGGACATTATATCTTCCATTCTCTCACATTGATAGCGGTATTTTAAATATTTGAAAGATGTGATGGCCATGAGCGCTAGAAAAATGACGAGCGTTAAGACCGTGAAATGAAATTTAAAGTGAGTTTCTTCCTCATGCACAATCAACACGCAAATGGAATAGAGTAATCCGCCCGCTAAAGCAAAGATACCGAACGGTTCTAGCTTCGAAATATTCATGGGGATCCTAAAAGCGACTGGGCAACTCTCAAGTTAGTAAATACTTTATTCCAAAATTCTTCGTGAATAGCGAGCGAATTTTCTAAAGAGGCCTGGAACATTTCGTACTGAGGCAGGGTTTGAGCAAACGATAAAATACAGTCTTTGGGATTCTGCATCGGCGTATGAACTAACCATTCGCGTAACCGGTTCCACGTTTCGGGCCAACATTGAATTTCTTGGTTGAACTGATCGGCAATTGAGGGACCGAACGTTTCATTCAAAAACCAAGAAATGCAAGCTACAGTTTGTTTCATAATCGTTTCTGAATTCATGGTTCCTTATTTTTAAATATTTTTTTTTCATTTATTTCAGAAAAAGAAAAAGAAGAGCAAAGAATGAATCATTTAGACGAATTGTTTCAGTACCTTCTCCAACACAAGAAAACGATTGTGTTTGGGAACCTGAGTCGATTGCCCTATGTGATCAACGATTACATTTCCAAACATTTATCCCACCTCACCATTTTTGTCATTTGTCCCTTTTATACGTACCCGTCTTCCCCTCATGTGCGTGTAATTAAACCGGAAGAATTGAGCACGAACACGTGCGATTTATTATTCTACATTGAACCTTTTCCGCATGCCGTTTTACACCACGACATTAAAACGGCTCAACACCTCGTCATTTTAACGAGCCACATGATTTTTATCGATCGATACCATACGTGTTCCTATTTATCCTATTTTCATTTCCCGGGAAGTTTAGAAAGGTATATGGAAAAAACCAAACAGCTGATGGATTTGGAACAGACATTCCTTTACAAAACGGATCTACCCGAAGTTAAAGAGTCCAAGAAAGCTCTTTCGATCGGTCCTAGTCCTACCCTGGATCGATGGATCAGTCCCGAGAATCCCGATCCGACTCCCTTAGAAAACACGTCATGGATTTTAATCGATCTCACGTCCTTCCGGAATACGTCGTCACTGTTATTTCATTTTTGGACAGCTTTTGATTACATGCTGAATCATATCGATCGCATTGAAGGCTGGCAATTGTGTTTTAAAACGTCCGCGGAAGCTCGTGCTTATAAGAAACTCGTTCAGAAATGGATCGATTATCTCTGTTGTAGGGAATTCCAGCACGGGAACGTGTTACAATTGAATGAAATTCTCTCCCTCACGCCTTTTTATCGAGCAGGGACGGTCGATCTTCCCATTATTTTAGAAAAGAAACGATTCGGATCTTTGGAATATATTCTTTGCACATCGGTTCAAGATGCGTATCGAGCTTCTATGCGATATAACTTAGATCCTGTCGTCGGATCCGTGTTTCGATTGAAATAAAGTCAGAATGAATGATCCTAACGAGGATGATGTTTCGAAAGAAATTCCACCTCTTGGAACACCCGAAGTTATTTATTATGACGATATTCTACCTTCACAAATTCAAAACCAAGTCGACCTTCCCGACGATTTCGAACTTCAATTTCCTCTCCACACGTATGCCAAATCCGATGTAACCACTAGCCCTTACATTATTCGACCGTCCGTTTCTCCTTCTTCTCGAAGTTCGAGTCCAAGTTCAAGAAGAAGTCCAAGAAAACGCAGTCCGAGTCCAAGAAGGAGCAGAAGTCCAAGTCTAAGCAGGAGGAGAAGTCCAAGTCCAAGAAGAAGAAAAAGTCAGAGAAATCGTAGTCGTAGTTTAGAAATACGTCATTCTAGAAGAAGAAGTCGTTCGGCTTCCTTTTCATCGTCTGCATCTTCTTCTTCCTCTCCTTCCAATATCAATCGTAGAGGAACACAAAGACCCATTCGTAGAAGACCTATGAGAAAACGTCGAGGATACGTTCTTGGATCTCTAACCGTTCGTGTGGGTCCTAATCGATTGCTTCATAAATATGGTAACCATTCCATTACGTTTGTGACCGAAGGTGGGGCCCACATACGAAATAAGAAAATTCCCAATAAAGCTTGTCGATATCTATTAAGTCATTGCTCACGACGGCATCCAACAGCTCGAGATCGATTGCCACGACAAGCTCGTATTGTTTTGAGAAAGAAAAGAGCTTAAACACAACGAGTTGAAAAAGAAACAATATCCAAGCAATTCACAAAAGCCAAAAAACAATTCAACAAAATAATAAAGTTCACTTACCAAAATGTGTATATAATAGACTTTAACTGAAGATCTTTCGAGGCTGGTATCCAAAGCACAAACTGATCTGAAACCGAAACTCGAGTAATTTAAATAGTTAAGTGGAAATCCTTTTCTGGTTTTATCGATCGAACTAACTGGGAAAAATTTCCAGAGCTGTATTAAAAAAAAAAAAAAAAAAAAAAAAAAAAACTTTTTGTTAATTTTAATTATGTCTTCAGACATGATTAAAATTAACTATCCCCCTTTTGTTCAAATGATGTTAATCTGTTGTCTCAATATGTTTCTAAAAATAGAACATGACTCATTTCTTTCTTGGAAATTTATTTTTAGAAATATGTTCGAAAAGATGAGACATCATTCCCAGACAAAAAAAAGAGAGAGTTAATTTTTATCATGTCTAAAGACATGATAAAAATTAACAAAAAGTTTTTTTTTTTTTCGAAGCTAAATTTTTTCCTACTACCCAACTTTTGCTTCTCCTTTCTACCTCCCCCCCCTTTCGTTTCACAGTATATAAACAGCTGGAGCTGAGACGATTTTCTCATTTCATACTGAGGACAAGATGGATCAGGAAAACACTGTAACCCTGGAACCTTTGACATTACCCTTGAAGGATCGTCTCAAGTACGTGTTGGATGAAGTCGTGCTGGAAGAATTTAATCAATCTAATTTGTTTACGACTAAAACCACCGTTCAGTTGAGAGTTTTAAAAAGAATAGCTAATATGATGATGTTTCCGTGGACCTTGATTCAAGATTTGAAACCTCTTGTACCCGTCCATCGATACTGTTTAAATACCATTTGGCGTTTATGGATGGATGTGCAACAGCAGTTGGTACAAAATAAAACCATGTCCACGCCAGATGAATGGAATATGATCGAGAAAGTTTTATCTAAAGACTATTCTAGATCGACCGATCTAATAAGACTTTCCAACATCTTATTCAAACGACAGGAAATACCTAAGATAGAAGTGTATAAATTATTTGCCGTAGACGGATTGCTGGGCGAGGATCTGCAAAAGTATGTTTTTAATCTACAGTACGGAGGAGATGAAAAAACACCTTTAAACGAACAAGAAGCTCTAGATTTTAAAGCAGTTCATGCTCGAATCGTCCGTTGTTTATATCACGAAGTTTCCAAACGATCGGAATCTCTTCTCTACGTGGATGTGATTCGACGTACTATAGAAGAAATAATAAACACTACACCTTCTACCAGTGATGAAGTAAGCGAATGGGGTGCATTGTATTTAAAGTATCTTGGAGAGGATCTATTTTCAAATATATTTTACGAAATTAAAGTCTGGAAGACGAAAGAATTGGAACAATACCAGGCGAAAAAGAATCAACAAGAAAATAATTCTCAAAAGAGAAAGAATGTGAGAGAGGATCCTAGAATCAAGAAGAAAAACAGAAATAATATGTCGGACCCTACTTTAGCTTCGAGTGATTATTTCGACCCTTCGATTGTCGATTTGCAACCTGTTCGTTATCCTTCTCCCAAGAGTCCACCTCCATCGGAAAAGGGGGAAGAAGATCCTATTTCTCCCGAGAGTCCACCTCCATCGGAAAGGGGAGGAGAAGATCCTGTAGAAGCTTCCTTCGAAAGACTAGAGTGTGAAGACGAAAATGTATAAACTACAAGTAGTGAACAAGGCAAAATGAACCTCTAGAGACTCGGAACATTTTTTCCATGGCTCTTTAATGGAATATAAAGAGTGGACAGTCCAATAATACATTGAAGGTATGTGGGAGACTATATTTTTTGGAATAGATTTAAATACTTTAGATGCACAAATATTAGACGAAATGAACTTATTTTTGTCCTTTACAAGAAGAACTACTAACCATGATAAAATGTTTTTCGAATAGCATCCTTTCCAAAATATTTTTTCATCAGGTTCCATCCTCAACTGTAAAAACTGATTTTGAGAAGATTTTATAGATAAGATAATTCATTAAAATTTTTTTTTGAGAACTGGTTTTTATCGCTATTCCATACGCAACTGTAAAAACTAAAATTTATAGGATTTTATAGTTGAGACAATTTATTTTTTAATTAAAAAAATTTTTTTTTCGAACTGGTTTTTGTATATGTTCCATACGCAACTGTAAATACTGAATTGAATCTCATTTTATACTTGTTACTATATAAAAAAAAGAATCCTTTTATTTTTGTTGTTAAAAAAGCAACAACATCGAACATTTTTTCAATATATAGGAACAAAGCCCTCCTCCAAGATGAAATGGGATTCGTTTCAAAATAGAAATGAATATACTGTCACTTCTTACGATCTCGATCACGCTATTCGGTATGCTCAAGAAGCGACTCAACTCTATATTTACGAACAAGCTCTTCAAAGTCGGTACGCTTTTATTTTTAAACATACCACCTTCCAAATAAGAAAAGCCGACTCCAAACGGGATTACTACATACCTAAAACCCTCGATCCGGAACAATGTCACGTCGTCGAAAAATTTGTTTTTACGCAAACGGGATGTGACATGATTGCCTGCTTCCCTTTTCAAGAAAATTTAGAATCGTGTTCCCCGGAAGATGAACCGCGATGGATTCGACTCGGAACGGGTTTCAGTTTAGCTTGCCAACCCGCCTGCGATCGTTTATATTCCAACACGCAGCAGAGTATGGACACGGAATATCGAAATGGAAAATGTGTAGCCGTAAATCTCGCCAAGAAATTATTAGCTCTCTTGCCCGAACAAGTTTTCTTTCAATCGAATCATCCTTCTCTTCCTCGTCATCATGCCGGCCTCAATCTCGTCGAGGGTCATTTACGACTCAACCAGCCTTATTGTGAAGCGTACGGTCTTGTTTTCAACGGGTCTGATTGTGTGACGACTACGGGGCAAGATATTGGCGAATTTTTCTTGGGAAGCAGTATCTATCGATCTATTTCCACTCTGCAAAAAAATCATACGTTACCACCATATCCTCCTCATCTTCCCGACTTTGTACAAAACTGGCCCAAGAAACATGTGAAACGGTCCTTGGTTCATGAATTGGCGATTGATGTAGGGATCGATATCGGATTAGAAGCCGCGCAAAAATTCCTTGAAAAACGGATGCCTAAACTCTTAACCAAATTGAGTATGCAGTCTCTTCCCATTCAATCGGCCATCCTTCAAGCCGTCGTTCGGACCCAATTAAGTACGCTCGCAACACTTTCCAGAATCGCCGCGACAGGATTCTCGATTACTTCCAATGTGCTGACGGGTATAAGTATTCTGTCCGCCGTACTCGATATATTGGATCCGTTTTATTTCAATAAAGTGCTGACCGCTCGAACTCTTTACGATATCGACTGGCGATTAGACGTTCAGTTTTATCAATCGGAAACGGACCATGTTCTAGAAATCACACCCGATCTTCTATGGGACGTGTTAGAAGAAGAAGCGAGCGATCGATACCTCTTCTTTGCCGAGAAAGTGCAAGAATATTTAGATGCTATCCATAAAGTGCCCATGACCGATCGACCCCAAACGCGAATGTCATTTCTCCAAAAATCACGAACAGACGAAAGAACCCCGAAAAATTGGATTTATTTCACGATGATTGTTTATTTGTTAACAGGATTCACCTTCCTATTTCAACCCTACATGCATTACTTATGCGTGACCATCTTTTTCCTATTTGTGTTTTATTTTTATCGTCATTCTAAATGAAAGCTGAAGATTTTTGGAGAGAAAAAAACCAATGACTTGGAGGGGGAGTAACTAACCAGTGAATAAACTAAAAATCAGTTAGTACTTACAAATTATAAGAAGATGTTTCTTCTTTCACAGCACAGAGTGATCTGAAGTGAAACTTGGAGTTTAAATAGATAAGCAAGAATCCCTTCCAGAAACAATTTTGACATGTCTGGTTTTGTGGATCAAGTCGGCTGGGGAAAAACTGTAAGAGCTGGAAAAAAAAAAAAAAAAACTTTTGGTTTATTTTTATCATGTCTTTAGACATGATAAAAATTAACTACCTCCCCCTTTTGTCTGGGAATGTTGTCTCACACTTTCTAAAAATAGACCATCACTCCTTTCTAAAGAATAGAATTCCAAGAATGAGTCATGGTTTGTTTTTTCGAATGGGTGAGACATCCTTCCCAGACAAACAGAGGGGACAGTTAATTTTTATCATGTCTATAAGACATGATAAAAATTAACCAAAAGTTTTTTTTTTTTTTTTTTTTTTTTTTTTTTTTTTCAGTTGTGAAAAATTTTTTCCCAGCCGACTCGATGGACAAGATACCATTTTTTAATAATGGACTCGTTTATCTATTTAAGCTTTCCAAGTTTCGTTTCAGATGAGTCCATGCTGCGGATACTGTTCTCCTGAAGATCTTTCAATAATACCACTTTCTCGGATAAAATTCATCACCATTCGCTTTTTTAGCATAACTTAGATAGATATAGAGAAATTCCTCGTTTTTATGATCTTTCGGGTAATACTCATTTCCATTTTCGTCTCGTGCATATCGGATGTAATTCGTCTCTGTCTTTTCCCGAATTCTATCCTGTATATAATATTCTTTTCCAATGCTGGATTTAGGATAAATCTCTCCTCCCCTCGCATTGACAGCATACGTTTTCACATTTACATCCAATGAATTTAACGGGTATTCTCCTCCATTGTTTAATTTAGGATAAAATTCGTCTCCGGAATTGGATTTGGCGTACCGACGAGGAAGCGCTATATATTCATGACCCCGATATTCCACAGCGTAATATTCATTTCCATGCTCGTCTTTGGCAAAAATAGGTCGATTGTCATTATCGAAATAATACAGCTCCTGTTTAGGTTTTTTAGGATCTTTCGGATATCGTTCTTTTCCAAATTCATCTATGGTGTAAACCGAAACCATGTTTTTTTCCTTTACCGATCTTGATATTTACATGAGTCACCTCCGATTATCCAGTTATCTTTTGATACATCTTTCGAATCCAGTCTTCAATCGATTGGCCCGTCGTTTTGAGATGTTCGGAATTATGAACGGTCAAATAAGCCATGTAAGCGGCTAGACCAAACGTGAGGACTAATAAAAATAAAAAGATGAGCCGGTTCGTTAAGAGGGTGACTGCGACTAGGATGATGCTGATATAAACCGTAGAGTAAAACAATATGCCTTGACCTAAATAACGATCCATTTTTTTTTCTACTTTATTCCATTTGAATCAACGAGTCAGCCGAGACCGGATAGTCATCGGTCGTGACGGGCTTTTCGGTCATTTCACCTGTGTACAACAACGTCATGTCAGGATCGGGGAGGGCTTTTAATTTTCGGTCTTCCCAGTAAGCTGAACGAGGATGCGTGACGAGAATTCTAAAAAACAATTTCATGTCGCGCTCGGTCCAAATTTCATAGACTGAGGTAAGGAGGGGGATACCTTCGGGATGCTGCGTCGCATCAAAAACAGCTTCTCGTCCATCTATTTTATATCGCGCTCCATGTTCCGGTATAATACGACTCAGCTCTTGAACTTCAAGTCGAAGGGTTAATCCAGCCGGTAAAATCCCTTCATAGGCTTCTTCTTTGGGTACGCATACGTGATACCCGTACGGAGTGGCTCGAATTCCTTCTGTGGAGGAAGAAGGACAAAAGACAAAAGGTTGACGCCAATTACAAGTGGCGTATAATACGGAATCGGGAATAAATCGTCCCGATCGTATGCGATGGCCTTCACGACACGTTTCGGGAACGCTATAAGTCGAAGCCTGTTTCACAAATCGCTGCGACCAACATTTCAAACCTTGCCGTCGAACGCGTTTCTTTCGAATTTTTCCCTTTTCGAAAAGACACATGTGAGGAGAAGTGGGTAAATAAATAGCCGTTTTCAATTGTTTGAGGAATGGGTACGGCGTGCAGTCGGGATGAGAACAAATATTATAGCCGGGAATATAAACTTCTTCGTTGGTTTCGTCACAAGAGGAACGAGGTTCATGATCAAGAGTCGTCCAGGGCCGAATCCAATTCGCAACGATCGATAAATGATCGAATTTAAACACATCGAGATGCCGATACTGAAACGCGCCGGGGATGCGCGGTCGACATTCATTTCCGTCAAAAAATGTTTGAGGAGGACACGTTTGAATTTCCCTCCGAGCGCAATCAAAATATCGATCGCTCGTATCGCCTATCGCGAGTTTCGATGACGACGACTTATCCTCACAAGCCCATTCAACCGTATATTGATCCGACACTCGATAGCCTGGTTCTAGAACCGTACGTTTTCGGGTTGGATCACACATGTAAGCTACAGCTCGATCCAAAGATGTTGACAATTGATAGGACGGGAGATGTTTCGTATACTCGTGAGCGGGAACGACAATTTCTTTTGAGCTCGGTTGAACATTTTCACAGAAAAGAGGCGGTTGACATGTTTGGGACGTTTCGTCGTACACCATCGGTAAATGGAATAAGGCATCGCCGATCCATGTATCCCAGGAAAGAGGACAGGATATAGTGTCGCGAACCATTCCGTTTTCACAAATCGCGTAACCCTGAGAGTACAGAAAAGATCCTTTTGGACGATGGGGAGAGGTCGTTGCGTATTATCCGGAAATCCGTCGCAGAGATCAGACACGCATCGCCGATAATGTGTCGAATATTTTTCTCCGAGCGAACATCGAATCATTTTCGGTCGATGACCACGACACTCGATATACGTCACCTCGTCAATCGGAAAATGTTGACCGTCTTCACAGTAAGATACGAAATGTTTTCGCGAAGTGCAAGCGTCGTAGTAGAAAAATGTCTTGGGCGGACAGGCGATTCGAATCGGTTGTTCGTTCTGGCATTCGTAATAAAAACGTCGATTGGTTGGATCGGGTAAAACCGATCCGTCATGCTGATCGATGCAGGGATTGACAGGAATGCAGGTAGAAGGAGAATGTTCTTCTTGACACATGAGCACGTCTAGAACACGACCGTGCCGACATCGATAATAATAATACATCATGGACTTTTCGCGGGGTACAAAACTCTGCGATCGTAATAAAAACAGGTAGAGGTTTTTCCCCGTTGCAGGGAGCTGAGTATCATCGGGCTGTCCAAAACATTCATCTTTTTTCCAAATCCGTCCTTCCGCGAAATAATATTCGAGTGGGAGAGGAAACGTCCATGTTTTTCCCGTGGAGGTGTGAAACGAAACCTCGTTGTCGTTTGAGGTCTCGATCTGATATTGGAAACGCGTCGTTGTCGTCGGAGGAGAAGAAGGAACTTTCGGGGACGGGACCGAAAAATTATAGAAATACAAGTAGCAATAGTATAAACCCAAAACGAATAAATGTATGGCGAGCATCCAGCCTTTATTCATAAACGAGATGTGCCAATTATGGAAAGAGCAAAAAATTCCGAAAAAGGACGTAGCAGCGTGTTGTTCCCAACCGAATTATCGACATTTTTTAAAACAAGATCGCGCGTTGGATGAAATGCCGGCTCTGTATCGTGAATGTTTATCCTGTCAACAAAAAAGAAAGATCTTGGCGCGATAAAAAAGTAAGTCAGAATGGATTCGTATCGTCTAACCCGACGTTATTTTCGTCAATTGCAACGGCTTCACTTCCTCTCGCAAATGCGGCAACGCGATTGGTATCATCATATCGTCATCCAATACGTGATGGATCCCCAAAAAGGACGCCATTTCACACTTTTTCATCCGGCTATGGATACCCATACAGAAGAGTCGCTGGTTTTTTTTGGAAAACGTCGCTTGTTTCTTACGTTTATGTTGAAACCGATCGTTCACCAAGGTTTAAATGCCGAACAACGGTTACAACCGAACGCGTTATTGCCTCTCAAATCACTCGACGATCCCGTCTATGAAACACAACGCAAGGCTATTCAAAATATTTGGGAGGTCGATGCTCATTGGTATACTACGGAGAATAAAAACGATATTGCCGTGAAGAATACGGCTCCTTTCATCAAAACCGAACCTCAAGCTCTGTAATTTAAAATATCCATCGGATGGGTGAGATGATTCGGATACGACACGATTTCAATCGTATGAGGCCATTTTAGCATGTATTTATAATGTAAAAGATCGTGCCGCTTCAGCGTATCGAGCCGGATAGCTGAAATATAGGTTTTTTCTTCGTTGGTTTTCTCGTACAAATAACAAATACCTTGATCGACGAACACGTAAACATCTTGAGGAAACAGTTGCAGAAGCGACTTGTCCTTGGAAAAGTGTCGAATCACAGTATAATGAGAACTCGTAGGGATCGGAACCGGTTCTAATTTATAAAGGAGGAAAGAAAGAAAAATGATACACCCGAGCGCGATCATTCTATGCATTGTATTTCTAGTGACTCCCTTGAATCTTTTTTATAAACCCGATCTCCGGATGCCTTCTATTCCTCCCTCATCATCATTAGCCTTACCAGAAATTTCAACCGAGACGTATTGCCCTTTCCAAATCTTTCAGTGTCCCGATAGCCATTGCGATTGTTCTCTGCTCTGTGAAACAAATCCCACGTTTTACGAAAAACTCACTCTTTCTGATAAAACATGGAATCATCTCGAACCGGGTACTTATTGTATTCCCCAAGGAATCCGGACCGCTTGTCTTTCTTCCTCGGAAATTCCTATTTTTTCGGCCTCAAGATGGCTCTGTGCTCCTCGTTCCTCTTTTACCCATCCCTGTCAACATCCAGAAGCCCGTGATCCTTCTCTCAATGTTTTAATAGATCGTCGAACCCAACAACCCGCTCAAGAAGTAGCCGATTATTACGAAACGTTAGAAGATGGATCGTTCCGATACCAATGTCAATGCCATTCTTTAGATCGACGAGGTAATCGAATGATTCAAACATCTCCGTGGGTCTGTTCTGTCGATTACTGCGTTCGAGATTTGTGGAACGTGCCCGGACTAGGATGGGACGCCGAACGACACGTCTGTGAATGTGGACCCTACGTGCATCGAGTTCTGGGCGATCTATCTTCCCCCTGTGTTTTGGAATATACACACATAGACGAAAAGCATAGGTTAACGGGAAAACGAGAATGTATGACCGACCAATCTGTTGAATTCCGACCGATTTATTGTCCAGAGAATCAGTCGGTTTTACGGTTCACAAAACGGGTCTTGCGGGGCAACACAGCGTACGATTATGTCATTATACATGGAACAAGTGTTCCTAAAATTTCGAGAGGTCAAGAATGACATCTCATTTCAAACGAATCGAGAAAAATTTTCAAACGGACCAAGAAATGAGTCGGTTTGAAAAGGAAGACGAAAGCCCCAAAGAGGAAGGATGGTCGAAGAGACAAACGTTCGCCATTCATTTACTACTGGTAACGGCAGGTCCTACAATTCTTTTCGCTTTACTGGGCAACGTATTGAAGATTCATTATTATGTCGTCTGTTTAATTCTATTATTTTACTTTGGAGCTCTGGCCTATTTGATACGATACCGATTTCAGTGGCTATTGCAAGCTTTTAAAGAAAGCCAGAAATATATTCGTTGAATATGGGACTTGAAGAGTGGATTATATAAAAAAAAAAACTTTGAAAAAAAAATGAAGAGGGAGAAGAGTAATAAAAAAGGAAGAAGCAATAATTTAACCATGGCGATCGATCCTGTACTTATTCATCTATCTCCCAAAAATTCTGAAGGTAAAGAGTTAGATTTGGAAATATGGATAAACCCCGATGATACGGATGACAAGATTATAGAAATACATCGTCATGATCGCAAAGACAAAACGAAAGAATTTGAACCCTGTTGTCAAAATCCTTTTTTAACTCCCGCTATCCTCCAACGTAGAGAAAATGAAAAGAATAAAACGATAGATAAAACATTAAAATTGACCAAAGAAGCCATTCACATGTTGAAAGAAGTCTTTTCGGGAAATGGAGAATTCAGTACAATGGAATTTGATGCATCGTCCACTGAGGTAAGAGCTGATTTTAGACAGCCGACCAAAAAACCTGAAGTTGAGAAAGCAACAAGTTGTCAAGGTCGTAAACATAAGAAAAGAGTTAATAAAAAGAAATAGTACACTTAAAAAGACCTCCCCATCTTTCCATGAATTTCTTGAACAATGAACTGTTTTCACGAGACTCAATCCACATCTTTGCTGGATCTAAAGAGGATCTTGAGAGAAGACATGGCTTAAACTGTTACCAGGAGAGTTGAAGTGCAGGCTTTTTCAACAGCACAGAGGGATCTGAATCAAAAATTGAAATGCTGAAATATATAGAAGAGAAATTCCATTCTTAAAAAAAAAAAACTGGGATTTCTTGTCAATCGAATCAGGTGGAAAAAATTCTAAAGGTAAAAAAAAAAAAAAAAAAAAAAACTTTTTGTTAATTTTTATCATGTCTTTAGACATGATAAAAATTAACTCTACCCTCCTTTTTGTTTTGAATGATGTCTCACCTTTCCTAAAAATAGATTTCTAAGAATGAATCATACTTTCCTTGAAGTCTATTGTTTACAAACATGTCTAGACAACATATTGACATCATTCAAAACGAAAAGGAGGGTAGAGTTAATTTTTATCATGTCTAAAAGACATGATAAAAATTAACAAAAAGTTTTTTTTTTTTTTTAAGGTTAAAGAATTTTTTCTCCCAGCTGTCAATCAAAAATATTTACGATGTCTCGATACCTCTACCTACTTTTATTTCCCCCTCCTCTTCTCTTAGTATATAAATGGTTGAAAAAGAAATCGGAGTTCATTTTGTTTCGTAAAAAGATAGCGAACACATGGCAACGGATAACTTAGTCATTTCATGTGAAGAAGATCCCTTTGAGGATATTCCAGATACAGAACCCACTTTTTATGGACCATTTTCACCCGTTTTTAGAGTACCGAAAAAGTCTTCTCCTTCTCCAACTTATTCTTTGGAAATACTGTCTTCTCCTCCCTCGTCATCCACTCATCAGCGCTCTAGAAAGAAGAAGTCCTCACAGACCAAGCTCCACCAAAAAATTGTTGGTGTGTTGGCTGTCACCTCTGATGGATATACTCTTACGAACTGCGTCCGGTTTATAGCCAGAGGCCTGAAAACACATACGAAGGAATTTATTCAGCAATTGAATGCGGATCTGGAACGACTTCATATTGAAAAACTCTACGGGGCGAATGAACCCACTCGAGAAAAAATTCATCAAAAGGTACATCTCAAGTTTTTATGGACTGTTATTTACAAACCTCAACATCGTCAGCCACAGCAATGTCCATCTTGTCGATCGAAATCTTGTCATCGATTATGGCCTCCAACAATTAGTGAAATTTGCTGTTCATAAATGTATTCATTGAGTGGATAGGTAATCAAGGAATTTTTCTATCTTTTTCCTTTTTTCAGATGATCCAGAGAAACAAATACTCTACTTCATATGGTTTAGTGGTAAAGACCTCATCAGGACAGGTGGTGATGATTCATCGAAAAATGCCATAGTGTTTTCAAAATTATTTAATTCAGCTTTTAAAAAATAAACGTATCGAACCACCCTTCGATTTGGAAAAAATATCGGTGCTTCAAGATGAATTTGAAAACCATATTTATCCGACTCTCCATCCCAATTTACAAGACGATTATGATCGGTACAAGGCTAAATTAGCTTATGAAGATGAATGGGATTTCCCGCATGGACAAATGGATAAAAGACGCTTCAAGAAAGATGACGACCCTCGATTCAAATGGTTCAGAGTCGCGTATCAGGAATTTGAAGAAGAGTCCGGCTACCGATTCGCCTACCAACCCTCGGACGTGGCTCAGTATCCCTTAATCAAACTAGAATTTACGGGATTAGATCAATGTATTTATACACAATATTTTTTTATAGTCGAACATCCTAAACATTTACGCCGTAATACCTACTTTGATAATTATTCTCCCTTCCAATCTCAAGCAGCTTATAGAATGGCTCTCGAACGCAATATCGGGAGTATTGATGATCGGATGGTCTATCGGGGTTACTTAATTAAAATCGAAGAGGCTCTAAAGTATCTAACACGTCAACAGGAAATGAAAAAGGACGGGAAGGATCAAGTGTTGCTATATTTTTTAGAAGGAGATAAATGGAATCCACCCGATTCTATTTGTTATTTAGAAAAGTAAAAAAATGGAATAAGATCCCTTAGCCACCCCGCATTTCCCACTTGAAGAATCCATCCTATCTATTCTTTTTTTAAATGTATAGGGATGTCATCCGACGCATTCTCTCCGCCAAAAAAAAACAAGTTCCTCCCACCTACCCCAAAAAGAAGAAGAAGAAGAAATTTCCCATGAGTCTTTTCGAGAACCCTCCCGCCCCTCTCTCTTCCTATATATAAAAGAAACCGAGAGAAAAGTTGTCTTTTCTTTTTTTTTCCATCTCGTCCTCAAGAGAGAGAGAGAGAGAAAACCAAACGCCATGGAGTGGTTACGGCGAGAGTCTTTTTCCCTCGCGATTCGTTTCCGTTTTGCCAAGACGATCCCCCTCACGTTTTACTTGGGGTCGGGCACGCTCTATTTTCGAGGATCGGAACTCGTGACTTGCCTTTCCCAGCAAGGGACTTGGATGAGTCCGAAAGGTTAACGGACTATTCAGCAATGGATCTCTCGAGCCCCTTTTCGCCCTTACCGATCCTTAACGACGGATCTCTGGATCGATACGTCGGACCGCCCCAGCCGGATTCTCCGCTATACCCCTTTTATCACCTTTAATTCCCTGGAAAGACTGCTCAACGATTTGGGTCCAGACGCTCTCCTCTTTTCGACCTGGCTTCAGAGTGTGATGAGAGAACCTCTTCAAATTCAAGAAGATTCTCAGACCGGGGAAACTTATTTTAGTCCCGTGGAGAACAAGGTGATGGACTTTCAGTTTCAAAATTTATCGGAACTGTTTCAATGTGCTTTATGTTTTTATTCTTCTTAAAGAGTCGGGGGGAAAGATAAAATTTTCAGACTAAAAATTGTAGAATAAACATAAAAAATAATTTTGTTTTTCTTTTAAAAAAAATATTGAGATAGTCCAATCTTGGGGGAGGAGGTGGAAAATTCAAAACTATTATCTAAAACAGATGTGGCGGTCAGTCCATTTCGATCCACGGAGGAGGATATGTGTGAAATTCTCTGATCCATAGAGAGTTTCAGAAAAAAAAACTGCGAAAGTTTCCCCCCCTATCTCCAAAAAATGGGTATCCAGGTTGAATGCACAGTACAGACTGATGGGAAGCCGAAACTCAAGTTCCTTAAATAGAAAAAAATAAGAGCTCCTTCTAGAAACAATTTTAGATGTCTTGTTTGGATGAGTGAGTCGACTGGGAAAAATTTCTCAGCGCTGTGAAAAAAAATTTTGAGTTAAAAAAAAAAAAAAAAAAAAAAAAAAAAACTTTTGGTTAATTTTTATCATGTCTTATAGACATGATAAAAATTAACTCTCTCTTCTTTTTGTCTGGGAATGATGTCTCACCGTTTCGAAAAATAGAACATATCCCATTCTTGAAATTCTATTATTTTAGAAAGGATGATGAGTGATGGTCTATTTTTCGAAACTGTGAGACATCATTCCCAGACAAAAAGAAGAGAGAGTTAATTTTTATCATGTCTATAAGACATGATAAAAATTAACAAAAAGTTTTTTGTTTTTTTTTTTCAATTCAGGAATTTTTTTCTGAGCTTTGCCAATTTTTTTCCCAGCCAGCTCCATCCATAAAATAACCCCTCTCAAAATCTTTTCTCACTTATCTATTTAAACCACTCGAATTTTTTTGCTTCCAATGAGTCCACGCATCTTGGCTTTTCTTCCACTCTGCTCTGAGAAAGATAAGGTAGATTGTTTTCGGTGGACCGTCCTGTTGACGCTTCCGATTTATATAGAGAGCTATATATAGATATGGTCCCTCCTAACTCCCTCTATTATGACTATTAGTCTTTTTCTTTTTTTTCCAAGAAATATACAAAGAATGATCCACTGTTTTTTTTCCGTTAATGAAAAAAAAATATGCTTCTACCTTCCGACTTCTTTTTAGTACCTATTTAGGTGTCTCCTCCTTCTGGATCTTTTCCTTCTCCTCTCTTCCTCGCGAGCAGGGAATTGAAAATGCTGTTCAGGATGCAACGCTCGTAAAGACTCCACTTTCTTCCTGGAGAGGGCGTCTACGGCAAACACCGTCTTGTCATGAAATTGGAGTTGGTAGTAAAGAGGTCCGTGAATAATGTACACGGAGCGAGCTCGCAGTCGATAGGGAATCATACGATACCCGTCGGCTTCTGATTCCATTTCCCATCCATAAAGACGGATAGAAGCTTCTCCGGTTTGAAGAATATGAACCCACTCGGGTGAAACGTAAAACAGTTTTAAAAAGGTTCCAGCATCGACGGCGATCACATTTTCCCATCGCAGATAAGCGTGTAAGCGAAAGGTTCCTGCCTCCATCATCGATTGGAAAGCAAAGTGCTTGAAAACTTCGATGGACGAAAAATAATGCAGGATTTTTCCATCGTAACAGGATAAATAGCACATGGTTTCTTGGACTATTTGTTCCATACGCTCCGGGTCCCGAAACCATTCTTCGAAACGGGAGAGAGGTTCCCATTGATCAGCTACTTCGAGATGACAGACGGGCGTGATTTCCACCAGGGTAGGTAGAACTGCAACAGCATCGGTCGACATTTTAGTTTTGCTCGGTTGAGAAGGAAGAACGAGAATGAACCCTGTAAGCAGAAAAACTCGGATCTATATAAATACTAGTGGAAAAAAGGCGGGGGGAAGGGAAGTTCTTCCTTCCTCCCAAAGAATAAGAAAAGTGGGTGGAAAGAAAAAAATCATTTCACTCTCAGGAAAAAAAAAGAATTTTTTTCTTGTCAACATGTTGTCTAGACATGTTTCTAAAAATAGATTTCCAACAAAGGTTCATTCTTTTCTTAGAAATCTATTTTTAGAAAAGAATTGACATATCCTTCAAAACAAATTTCTTTTTTTTCCCTCCCTCCAGCAGCCAACTGGATGGGCAAGCGTTTCGGGTCAGATCAGTCCGTGCTGACATTATTTTTTTTAAATACAATGGAATTAGTATAGGAATGTACTAGAAACTGACCCAAGGTTGAAAAGAAAATATCAAAATCAATACTCACTTCTTGACGATTTCTTTTTTCCAAAAACCTGTTGAAGAATTCTTGATGGGTTATCCAATCTCTAGACCTGTCTGAAGGGAATCCAATCTAAGGTGAGCGCGCATTTACCTGACGCGAAACTCGGAATATCTGCATAAATAACAAAACGTCCATTCTTAAAAACTTATCGTCTAGTCCATTGAGTTGGTTGGAGGGGGAGAAAAAATTTCTGAGTAATGAAAAAAAAAAAAAAAAACTTTTTGTTAATTTTTATCATGTCTTATAGACATGATAAAAATTAACTGTCCCCTCTTTTTGTCAAGGAAGGATGTTCACCGTTTCGAAAACGAAACCAAAACTCATCCTTCTCATGGCAATTATTCCAAGAATGAGTCACGGTTTGTTTTTCGAAACGGTGAGACATCCTTCCCAGACAAAAAGAAGAGAGAGTTAATTTTTATCATGTCTAGAAGACATGATAAAAATTAACAAAAAGTTTTTTTTTTTTTTTTTTTTTTTATTACTCAGAAATTTTTTCCAAAGCTCTGAGAATTTTTTCCCAGCCGACTCGATGATCCAAACAAGACAGATCCAAATTGTTTCTAGAAGGAACTCTCCCTTCTCTATTTAAACCACTCGTGTTTCCAACTTCAGTTCAGTCTGTGCTGTGAATTCGACCTGGATACACACTTCTCCCTCCTGGAAAGAATTTCTGTGAAGGTATGCGAACATTTTTCTCAGCTCTTAGAAAAATTTTACCAGCTGACTTGATCGACGAGAGACATGTCGAACATTCTGTTATCTGCGGAAGTCGTTTCATTTTCGTGCAGTCCATGCTGTGGACTCACCTGAATATCCATTGCTCCCTCCCCCTTCTGGAAAGGGTCGTAGCTTTTTTAGATCCTCGTCGCTCTTTTTACGTTTCGTTGGATATCTAGGACGAACTTTTTTACCTTATTCCTTTCAAACTCTAATATTGAGGTTGGAGAGCCGTCATGGAAAATCAGCCATGATCCTGACGAATCTAAACCGACTCCTTGAAAGCAGAGCTATGTCATGTTTTTTTTATGACAGATTTCCAAGCTCCGAGTGATGAGAAATTTAGAAATTTTGCAGTGTTAACGGAAAGGAGGAGACAGAAACCTGGAGAATGGAAATGAAGCTAAGAAAAAATGCTAAGAGCTCAGGAAAAAAAAAAGGCTCTTTCCAGGAGGGAGGAGAAGCGCAATTCTAGGTTGAGTGCACAGCACACACGGATCTGAAGTTGGAAACGCGAGGGGTTTAAATAGAGAAGCGAGAGTTTCTTCTAGAAACAATTTTGGGTGTCTTGTTGTTTGGATCATCGAGTCGACTGGAAAAAAAAATTCTCAGAGCTCTGGAAAATATTTTCTGAGTGATGACTAAAAAAAAAAAAAAAAAAAACTTTTGGTTAATTTTTATCATGTCTTCTAGACATGATAAAAATTAACTGTCCCTCCTTTTTGTCTAGGAAGGTTGTCTCACCATTTCTAAAAATAGATCATGACTCATTCTTGGAATAATTACCTTGAGAAAGGGTGAGTGATGGTCTATTTTTAGAAAGGGTGAGACATCCTTCCCAGACAAAAAAGAAGAGAGAGTTAATTTTATCATGTCTCTAAGACATGATAAAAATTAACCAAAAGTTTTTTTTTTTTTTTAATCTCATCTAGAGAATTTTTTCTAGCCGACTCGATCGACAAGACATGACATGACCATTGTTTTTCTTTTAATAATGGATTTTCACCTATCCCTTTCAACCCTCCGAATTTGGCTTTGGATCCGTGTCCTTGCTTCCACATTCAGAGCTCTTTTCTTCAACATTTCGATGCAGCTGAAGAATCAATTCTCTCACGACGTTTAGATATTCTTTCAGAATGCTAGAAAACTCATTCAAAGAATAAGTATCTAAGGGTGGAGTTGCCGGTTGAGGAAAATTCACGAGTCTTGGAACCGGATTATGCGAATCCGTCTGTATGCCAAACTGTAAAGGTGAACCACCCGCTTTAGGAGAGCAGATAATAGTAAGATCCATCTTTTTCCAATTTTTGATTTGAATATACTTGTTTCTTCTTACTCGGAACATTTTCCTTTTTCTTCCTCCTCATCCAGGAACTGAATTCCTGGTGGAACGGAAGCATTTGTAATAAACTGTTGTTTCTTGGTTCCACACGCCTGACATTTTCCCGTGACCATCGGCCGTCGATTTTTCGACATGCGATAGTGGACGTCGACCGTATCGGTCTTGGTTCGGCATTTCACACACCAAATGGAATACGAAACAGGTTCCGCGTCAGAATGCTCCATTGCAGTAACACACTCTTTATTATTTTCTTCTCTTTCGATAGAGAGAGAGAGATCTTAACCAGAAGTGTAGATATAAAATTTAGGATACGTTTCGGATCCGTCGGCTCTTTTCGCATACCCCACTTCTTCACAGAGGTATTCCGTTTGCTGATCCGCTCTTCGAGGATAAAACTCGTTTCCCCAAGCATCGCGAGCATAACGAATTCGATCGCCGGCCGTTAAACAATATTCGACTCCATCCGCCTTTTTAGGATACATTTCATGCCCCGATTCGTCTTTGGCATAAGGGAATAAAACAGACGTATAAAGCGAATACTCGTCCCCATTTTGAAATTTCGGGTAGTATTCTCGTCCAAAAGACGTTCGGGCATACCGTCGAGGAGCTAAAATGTATTGGTTTCCGTTTAAATCTACCGCGTAATACTCATGACCGTTTTTGTCTCGAGCCAAGATAGGATTTCCTTCAGGATCCGTAACGTATAATTCGTAATGAGGATGTTGGGGGTCGGTCGGGTATCGTTCTTTCCCCGATGCGTCTACTCGATAAACAGACATGATTAGTTCTCGTCGCCTGCTCCTTCCTTCCTCCCACTCGAGACCCGTTGAGATGAGGGTATGAGGTTGATATCTATAAAATGCGTTGACCCTTTCAAACTATTCCATTGTTTAAAGACGGGTGGGTTAGGAAAAAAAAATATTAATAAAAGCAAATATTTGAACGGTTCAACACAACGGGTGAATGGAAAAAAAAATAGTTCTCTCTATCCAGTTACAGGATGGTTTCTTCTTCTAGAACGGCTCACACTCAACTGAAGCGAAACTCGGAACTCGAAATGTTTGAATAGATCATAGAGTCCATTCCAGAAAGAATCCGGAGATGTCTTGTCCATCCAAGTCGGCTAGAAAAAAAATTCTCAGAGCTTTGAAAAAAAAAAAAAAGAACTTTTGGTTAATTTTTATCATGTCTTATAGACATGATAAAAATTAACTGTCCCCTCTTTTTGTCTGGGAAGGATGTCTCACCCATTCGAAAAAAACAAACCATGACTCATTCTTGGAATTGTTGCTATTAGAAAGGGTGAGTGATGGTCTATTTTTAGAAAGAGTGAGACATCCTTCCCAGACAAAAAGGGGGGTTCATTAATTTTTATCATGTCTAGAAGACATGATAAAAATTAACAAAAAGTTTTTTTTTTTTTTATTCAGAGTTACAGAAATTTTTTCCAGCCCACTCGATCGACAAGACGTCCCCATTTTTTATTTAAGAATGGATTCTTGTTTATTTGTGTAAGCATTCCGAGTTTCGTTTTAGATGAGTCTATGTTGTTGAAGAGGAAACATGGGTACCCTCATTTTTTTTTCCTATCTGATTTCTAAGATGAATTCAGTGAGTTCACCTTGACCTTTTCAAATTTTGTTTGTTTACTTTTAGCCCAGAGGTCGACGGATAAATCATTCTGATTTTTTATATATTTTTTGTGTCGCTCTCTCTCTCTAAGAAACCATGTCTCGTTCCAAGTCTTCTCGAAGTGCTATTGGTTCGTTTCGAGACGAGGTCATTTCACATCCCCCCCTCCTCAAAAAGTGTATGTATATAAATTAAAGGAAGTGATTTTCTATACACACACTTCACCTTTTTGAGTGGTGTCACGATGAGCCTATCCAGTAGAGAACGTCTTAGGGAAAGAATGCGTGAACAGAAACGACGCTGGGGAAGCAATTCAGCTAATCGAGAGCGAGAACGAATACTTCAAAGAGAATGTTATGCTGTTCTTAAAAAGAACTCCCGACCGCGAAAGAAACATCTTCCTCCCAAGCAGTGGGAAAGCTATACGAATTTGCAGTATAAGGATATGTGGTCTGAAGAAGCCTATCAAAAATGTATTCGACAATGTAATAAAGAGCAATACAATTTCCTGATCTACGTTCTCGTCCGTTTGTACACTTATTACGCGTTACCTGAATCAAAACGTCCCCCTCCTCTGGATATTATTGTGCAAGGATCTGCCGGAACGGGTAAATTTTTCCTGATCCAAGCTTTATACCAAACTCTGATTCGAACGCCTCTTTTTAGCGAAGCGTGCTCGGTTCTCAAACTCGCACTCAGTGCTCAAGGAGCGGTCTACATTACGGGAGATACTTTGCATCATGCCCTGCGTCTTCAAATGAACGGGACTTTTGTTCGACCTCTTACCCAAGAGACTTTAGACTATTACAGACCCCTGTATGCTCCTTTACGGATGGTGATTTTGGATGACGTTTCCACGATCGGATCCAATTTATTTTCGCGCCTCGACCAGCAACTTCGACAATTGTGTCATGTGCCGGATAAGCCGTTTGGGAATGTGCATATGATTAAATTCGGAGATTTGCAGCAGCTCCAACCGATTCGTGACACGCCCATTTTTTATTCTGAAGGGTGGTGGACGCCTCAATCCACGCTCTACTATGAACTAGTCGAATGTATGCGATTCTCTCTGGATTACGAGGAGAGACTCGATCGTTTAACGATAAATCACTTTTTAGAACCGGACGATGTGGCATTTGAAGCTATTATTCTCTGTTTTTCGAGCAAGGATGCAGAGAAATATAATATGAAACGTCTCCAATCCCGAGGGACGTACTGTTCGTGTCTGGCTCGAGACGTGATTTATTCCGAGAGCGAAAAATTGCGGAAGAGGATGATGAAACGGAGTCGACATTTACATCGATCTCAGGTAGCGAATCTCGAATCCGTCCTCCATTTACAAAGAGGAGCGCGATATCAATTGACTAAAACGCTCGACAGATCCAAAGGATGGATGAATGGAGCGATTGGAACACTACACCAAATAGACCAGGATGAAGACGGAGTTGTGACGCGAGTCTGGCTGCAATTTTCCAATAGTCTAGCTCCTATCGATCGCGTCTCCATTCGTATTGACACCTGTTCGACGAAAACACTCGCATTTTATCGCGAACAGTTTCCTTTGATGTTAGCCGAAGCGATCACGGCTCATAAAGCCCAAGGAGCCACCTTTCCGTCGATCGCAATTTACATGCACGGACCTTTTAATGGATTTCAGCAATATGTCGCTTTTTCTCGAGTGACTCAACCCCAGGGATTGTATATTCTGGACCAGTTTCGTCCCCGCATGAAATTGGCGAGCAAGCAAAAATACGAGGAGGAACTGGAGCGATTGCAAAACATGTCCCGGATTCCGTATGATATATCGGCTCGAGAAGAGAACCAAGATCCGTACGAGTTTCTCATGAACCTTCTTCAATGTGGGAATCGTCTTTCCTTCCATCTTTCCAATAGAAACATCTCCCAAGAAAAAGAAGTCGTCAAACTAGAAGAAAAACCTTCTTTCCATGTAAAACCTGTTATAAAATGTCAATCTTAAATCTTTTTTTTTTTAAATTCAATAAAAAGAAATATACTCCATCAAAACCCCTCCATTCTTTCAAAGCTTCACAAAACGCTCAACAATGTCCACACAATGGGAAGAGAAAAATCGATCTCAACGGTCCACACAACATGTTGACTCCTCAAAATATGTCTCTCCCAAGTGACAGGATGCTTCTTCTTCAACGGCTGACACTCATCTAAAGCCAAACTGGGAATGCTTAAATAGATAAGCGAGAGTTTATTCTTAAAAAAAATGGCGCTGTCTTGTCAATGGAGAATCGAGTCGGCTGGGAAAAAATTTTGAGAGCCGGGAAAAAAAAATTTCTAACTCTTTAAAAAAAAAAAAAAAAAAAAAAAAAAACTTTTGGTTAATTTTTATTATGTCTTCTAGACATGATAAAAATTAACTCTACCCTCCTTTTGTCTGGGAATGTTGTCTCTCCGTTTCTAAAAATAGACCAGAACCCATTCTTGGAATTTTATTCTTTTTAGAAAGGATGAGTGATGGTCTATTTTTAGAAACGGTGAGACAACATTCCCAGACAAAAGGGGAAGGTAGTTAATTTTTATCATGTCTAAAGACATGATAAAAATTAACAAAAAGTTTTTTTTTTTTTTTTTCAGAGTTAGAAAATTTTTTTTCCTGGCTCTCAAAAATATTTTCCGAGCCGACTCGATTCTCCAATTGACGACACAGCGTCATTTTTTTTAAGAATGGATTCTCGTTTATCTATTTAAGCATTTCGAGTGTCACTTCAGATGAATGTCAGCCGTTGAGGAAGAAAAACGCAGATTCCCATTTTCTCATTTCCATCAGAGAGAGAGAGGCCTAGATTTTCGAGACTCGATGACATTTCAAGCACTTTTTGTTTAAGTTATTCGACTTCATATTTGTCTGACGTTCAAGAGTATGATCTCTCGTGGATGGATCTCTTCCACCTCATTCTCTTTCCAGTCGATTTAGAAGGGGAAGGGGAGATTTTTTTCCCTCATGGAGGATGTCTCCTGAATACCGTTCAAAGAGTCTATGGAGAAATTATATGGTCAGAGTCACGGATTTCCAGGGCAATCTGCTTCTCAGCTAAAAAAAGGATCTCTCTTTCCCAGTCTGTCTTCGATTGCCTCGTTAACTGTGAAACCCATCGCTTTTCCGATTTTATGGTTCTCCCAGTATAATCAGACAGTCGGTCACAAAAGTATTCGAACACCGGTACCCTATCAGAAAATGACAAGATGGCGTTTTTTCCCCTCTTTCTCTCTGTGTGTCGTGTTATTCCATCCTAGGTTTTCTTCTCCCCCCATCTTGGAAAAAACTGGAAAAAAATTGGTTACGATCTCTTTTTGAATGGGGAGATGCCATTTTGAGAAAACGCTGACGACCCTATCTTGGAGAATGAACATGACCGCTCTACACACCCTTTCACTCTCTCTCTCTCTCTCTCTTTCTCTCTGAATTGGGAAGCCATTTTGGGAAAAAAGCAGACGACCCTATCTTGGAGAATGGAAATGAATGCCTCTCCCTCTCTCTTTGAAATGGAAAGCCATTTTGGGACCCTCTATTCTTGGGGAGGGAGAAAACTGAAGTCTGCACTTCGCTGTCTCTGAAAAGCGGACCCTCTTCTTCTGATCTTGAAGAACTGGAAATGAACGCTCTACACGATCTCTCTTTGAATTCAGAAGGTATTTTGGGACCTTCTAATGTTGGAAAACTGAAATGAACGCTCTACGCATTTTCTCTCTCTCTCTGTCTCTCTTTGAGATGAGTAACCATTTTGGAGGATTCTCCACCACCATCCTAACCTTGGAAAACTGAAATGAACGCTCTACACCTTCCTCTCTCTCTCTTTCTCTGAAATGGGTAGTCATTTGAAAACTCCCTAACTTTGGAAAAAAACAGAAATGAACGCTCTACACCATCTCTCTTTGAAAATGGGGGGTGTCATTTTGAGACCTCCCTCCCCTAAACTTGGAAAAAAAACTGAAATGAACGCTCTACACTTTCTCTCTTTGGACATGGGTAGCCCTTTGGGGACCCTCTCCTCTTGGTAGGAAAAAAAAGAACTGAAGTGAAGGCTCTACACAATCTCTCTTGGAATGGGATCCATATTTCGGGAAACGTGGATCACCTCATGCTGGAAAACTAAAGTGAACCACCAAGATTGGACTCTATATAATATTTTTTTAATTGACATCATGACCCTCCTCCAATTTGTTATTAAAAAAATTTTTTTTTTGTTTTGGTTTTTATCCCATTTCCGATGTGATTTCAGAAATGCAATTCCATAACAGTTCAATTTCATTCGAGGTTAAATGATCTAAACATTTGACCCACCCATCCGTATGATTATTTTCTTCTCCTTCCTGTTGCACCAAATTTTGTAAGTCCATATAATCATTCCATACGGGAAGGGCTGGATCCTCACAAGGCTGTCTTGAAACACTTGGAGTCTCTTTGGGATGAGTGGAGGGATTTAGGATGTCTGGACCCGGCTGCGATTCTACCTCCATGATTTCTGGACCCGTTGGAACTTGTTTACCCGGCTGAAATTCTACCTCTACGATTTCTGGACCCGTTGGAACTTGTGAACCCGGCTGTGATTCTGCCTCCATGATTTCTGGACCTGTTGGAACTTGTGGACCCGGCTGACATTCTACCTCTACGATGTCGGGACTTTTTGAAGCTTGTGGACCCGTCTGACATTCTACCTCTACGATGTCGGGACAGGTTGGAGGAGAAGAAGAAGAAGTAGAGGATACTGGAAAAGGTTCTGTCTGTGAGGAGTCCAAAAGAGGTTGCCTGTTTGAACAAGTCGGAAAAGAAGAAGAAGAAGAAGCTTCTGGATTCTGAAGCGGATCTTGCACGCCAGGTAGGTTCCGGTAAGTCGACCGTTTTTTAAGAGGTAATTTTTTTTCTTCCTCCTCATCTTCAATTGTGATGACTTCAATTTCATTCCGTTGCCGGGTCGATTTTGTTTCGGGCCATGACGACGGTTTGGTCCAGCTCCTCTTATCATCTAAGGAAGGGATGGGTAAAGGTGGCGGAGGGTTCTCTTCTTCTTTTTCTTGAAACATCATCGGCGATTGGAAAGAAATCTCCTCTTTCAATTGTTTCCAAAGCGAGTACGAGCACCGATCGACGAGAAAGAGACTCTTCTGGGTTGTGACGATGAGATATTGCGTTTTCGGGGGAACGACATAGTTTTGAAAAGGTCTTAGAATATATTTCTTATATTTCATCCTGTCGCTGACTTTAAAACTTCTTTCCTTCAGATTGGGGGACGATGATTCATAATAGGCGAGAGGAGCGGCTGTGGTTTGAACAATATGAACTTCGTCCTCAGCCGTCGTTCTCACTCCAAACGTAAAATATCGTTTCGTGAGAAAAATATTCTTCCACGGAAAACTCGTGCGCGGATCCGTATATTGCCGGTCTGTTTGAATGGGCCGTCTCAAAGCTCGATCCATCCGATTCCAAGAGAAGGGAGATTCCTCTTTCGTTTGTTGCGATTCGAATAAATTTCTGTATATATTCTGAACGAGCAGGTTGGAGGATTCGACATCTTGGTTGAAAGAAACGATCGCTTGATGAGGTGGTAAATGCGGAATAAATGTCGCACAATGACACGCCAAAAAAATTTTCAAGTTGGAGATTTGCTTTAGCGTCTTCAAATCCTCCCCGTTCGAAATCCGTTGAGTTGGAAAAACGTCTAATAGCGACATGGCTCCCAAAGGAAAAGAAATGATCTCGCCCAGTACTCTCGTCTTTTTATATATCTATATAGACACACACAGACACACATAGAGGCTCTATGACGGCCGTTTTATTTGTTTTTTTTTTTGTTTCTCTCTCTTCTTTCCAAGAAATCTTATCTCCATGACCTCTTTTTCTTTTCTTAAAAGATGAATGTGTGTGGGAATGAGCAAGTGAAAGTAATAATTTAATAAACAAAAAATTATCCAACCATGACCTTCTTTTTTTTTTCAAAGTCACCCTTTCCAATCCAAGGACGTCCAGATATAGAGGAAGCAGGGAGAGAGGAGGAGGAGGGAAGGAAAGGTCACACTCTCTTTCTCTTTATAAATAAAAGGGCAGAGCCCCAAAGTCGTATTTTTGTCCAAGTGGATCATGAGGAGGCATCCCCGGCTCACTACGTGTATTCCTTTCAAATATAAATATGTTGATCTTTCCTTTTTTATCATCCAAGGAGTCGTTTACTTGAAAGCCTCCGATTTTTCAAAATGTGCGGGTTATCATACCGTGGGGAGTTATCAAAAGATGCGGGACGAATTTTTATCCGACGAAAACGTGTTGATGGCTCGTGACATTCCACCTTTGGATGCACAAATTTTGTTAATGAAACGAGCCAAATATTTTTACACGTCCCACTTTCTAACCGTCTCGCAAATGAATAGGATTATGGATCGTCTTGAGAAGACAAAAGGGATTCTCGTTCATTTTAGTGAATGGTTGCACAAATATTTGCACGAACCTCTCTCGATCGAGAAGACTGGGAAGAATACCTATTATATTCTTCTCGAGGACTCTCCTCCTTCGTCTCATCTTAAAGAGGCCACGACTTTTGAAAAAATCCTCGAGCAAGAAAAAATAGAATGGTGGAACAACTACCCCATCCCTCTCCCCGAGCATCAAGAGGAGCCTGTTCAGAAGAAAAAGAAAAAACCTTTCCAAAAGCCTATCCTCATCCTCCTCGATAATGATGGGGATGAGGAGAAGCCTGTTCAGATTCCTCTCAGTTTGTCAAAACCCGTCGAGGATGAAAAACCTCTCCCTTTTTCAAGACCCCTTGAGGAAGAGAGACCCCTCGAGAAGGAGAGATCTCTCCCATTGTCAAACCTCCTCGAAGATGAAAAACCTCTCCCTTTCTCAAGACCCCTCGAGAAGGAGGGACCTCTTCCTTTATCAAACCCCCTCGAAGATGAAAAACCTCTCCATTTATCAAGACCCCTCGAAAATGAGGGACCTCTCGATTTGTCAAAACCCCTCGAGGATAAGGGAACCAAAACTTCTCTCTCTTTCGAAGAGGAGGGACCTCTCAATTTGTCAAGACCCCTCGAGAATAAAGGAACCAAAACTTCTCTCTCTTTCGAAGAGGAGCGACCTCTCAATTTGTCAAGACCCCTCGAGAATAAGAGAACCAAAACTTCTCTCTCTTTCGAAGAGGAGGGACCTCTCAATTTGTCAAGACCCCTCAAGAATAAGGGAACCGAAAATCCTCTCCCTTTCTCAAGACTTCTCGAGGAGGAGGAGGAGGAGAGACCGCTCCATGTCTCAAGACAGGACCCCCCTCTATCTCTTGAGGATCCGAGGGAAACGATTCCTATTGAAAAACCATCTATCGACGATCCCCAGAAAAGGTCTTCGGAGGAGATTAGACTTCCATGTAGAAAACGAATCTGCCACAATCATCATCATCATCATAATAATAATAATAATAATATACCCCCTTCTCAACAACAGAATCCTACAACATTTGCAGAAAAATGCATTCAAACCAATCCCTTTATAGTAACCCTTTTGATTGGAGAACCTGTGCATTAGCCTCGAAAAAAAATGAGATTGTAGACTGTTTCTATGACCAGAATGTTAAGCCAATAGATAGGTCTAGCTCAGAATTTTTCTTTTTAAAAGAAAGTAAATAAATAATCCAAAGACTATTCGTAAATATAAAAGGTAAAGTCTCCAGTAGGCTGGAAAAAAATTTTCAGAGCTGAGAAAAATTCTCCATCTCAAAAAAAAAAAAAAAAAAAAAAAAAAAAAAAAAAAAAAAAAAAAACTTTTTGTTAATTTTTATCATGTCTTAAGACATGATAAAAATTAACGACCCCCTTCCCTTTTCGTCTGGGAATGTTGTCTCACTCTTTTGAAAAACAAATCGTGATTCATTCATGGAATGATTGCCATTAGAGAAAGGATGAGTCATGGTCTATTTTTAGAAAGGCTGAGACATCCTTCCCAGACAAAAACTTTTGGTTAATTTTTATCATGTCTAAAGACATGATAAAAATTAACCAAAAGTTTTTTTTTTTTTTTTTTTCTTTTCATTAGAGAATATTATCTCAGCTCTGAGAAATTTTTTTTCTCCCAGCCGATTCGAGACTTTACCATTTTATTAAGAATGATTTCTCCCTGATCTATTATTTCAAAATACCAAGTTTCGCTTCAGAACCATCTATGCTGTTGAAGAAGTAACGTGATAGTATGTATTTTTTTAATGAGTTCTGTCAAGATTGAATTGTGCAGGATCGACCTTGCGAATTTCTTCTCTGTGTCTTTAAATAATAATGATACCGAACTGCTTTTTGTAGAGCGCAATGGAAAAAAACCTTTTGTATGGTTAGGACAATTCATGTGTTCGATCCCATTGTATTTGAGAATCTCTTCCATCGATCTCGAAATGCAATAAATGGATCTTTGCAACCATTTCTCTAAAAACTGCCGTTTCATTTCTCCTCGCACCCAAATCATGGAAAAAGGTTCCGTCAACATCGTTAACACCCATGGAAAATAACTGTACGGAATTTCTCCTTAGTACCACGACAAGCCGTGATAATAATCACTCGCCCACACAGCGGTTCGTTTTTCTTTCTCGGTGAGCATTTGCCATGGAAACGGGGGTTTAAAAACAAATACCCCTCGAGAAGTACCGTCCAATGTGACGTAAGCCAATTCTTTCACAATAAAGGCTCCTTGAGAATCGTAGAAACCTTCAAAGTCGAGCACGAGTTCCATGCTTTTTATTTCTTTTTCTTTCCAAGTGACCTTTATTATTATTATGATGATGGATGTGTATTGAGATACGCACGATATTATTCAAAAAACAAATATATATATACGAATGTGACCATTCCCAGAATTCATACGACCTGTCACGTGCAACCTTCTCTCTCTCTCTCTCTCTCTCTCTGTCTCTATAAAAGAGGAGACAGCGAGAGAACGCTATCCATTTTTTCCTTCAGGACACACAGCGAGAGAGAGAGAGAATTTTGTTTTCTTTTTTTCCTCAATTGAAGAAGATGGACATTTTGAGTGCCAAACCTCTCAAAGATTCCTACATTGTTCTGGACATGGAATACTTTCATTGTTATGATCCAAAGACGGGAGATATATGTTTCATCTTGAAAGAACTGGGCTACATCACTTGCGATTTAACCTTATGCGGATCCATGATTTTTCTCCCTCCTGTCCATTACGATGACTTATCGTCCCGCAATCAAGCTGTGGTCAACCAGACTACAAATAACCGACACGGCCTGCAATGGACCGAGGGTGGTCTTTCCTACGAGCATCTTCCTACGATCTTGAAAATACTGACCGAAAATGTGGAGGTGATCTACGTCAATGGATACGATAAAGCCGAATTTTTCAGCAAGCTCTGCCAGCGATCCGTTTATGAGTTTTAATCCCAGGGAAAACCGAGTGGCGGAACAAGTCGAAATGCACGCGACACCAATATTTCCAAAAGATGATTCATTGTGCCGAGAACAAGGTGAGAAATTTTCGATACCATTTGATGGAGGGTAGTTACGTTTTCCGGAAATTACATTGTTACCCCTCCGAAAGCCAAGCTGTCGAAGACGAAGAGGAGGCGGAAGAATCTCCCCAGGAGAACTCGTGCGACGATGAGGAGGAGGAGGATGAACTTTCTAATAATAATAATAATAATAATAATAATAATAAATGTCTAAGTTGGGATGCTTTAGAGACCCAAGAATATTGGTCTCAACCGTTATCTCACCTAGACCTGAAAGAGGATCCTCAAGTGTACTCTTTGTGGTCCTCTTCTAAAATTTGGTCTTGGAGAGAACCCTTGAATGTTCATGAATGAAATGGTATGTAAATCCCTAGAGAAAAAAATAAAAAAAAAGTTCCTTTTTTTTTGTAATATGTTGATTTCTTTCCAATCCCATTTCTTTTCCATAACTCCACCCCCAATCGACGAGAAGAAGAAGAATTTTCCAAGTTACACAAGACGAATCTTCCAAGTTACACAAGACGTAGAAAGATTTCACAAGGATTTATAAATTACACGCTCCCACATGATATATGTATAGAGAGAAAAAGACCCTCTGTTCTCTAGCCAATACGTCAAGACTTCCCTAAACTAAGAGAGATCATGAGTACCGAGAAAACCTTAGCAGAGCAAGTGGAAAGACTTTCAAAGAGATTAGAAGAGTTAAGACGGGATAGATTTACAGTTCCGCCGACTAAAGAGGAAACTATCATCGATTTCAACAAACCGCTGTACTTTCATCCTCTACCCCAAAGAATGAGACGAATGGACTCGCCGTTGAACAGTTCCAATGAGAAACAAAATGTCACTTATTTGAATAGCCAATTTCAACACATGAATATTTCATAAGTATTTTTTTGTTTTTTTTCCCTAAAGCGTAGGGAGATCGGATCAGTAGTTTTTCCCTTTTCATCGTCGAAAAAGATTGGGAGGAAAAATCTTTCTCAGCTCTCTCAGAAAAATTTATCAGCCTTAAAAAAAAAAAAAAAAAAAAAAAAAAAAAAAAAAAAAACTTTTTGTTAATTTTTATCATGTATTAGACATGATAAAAATTAACTCTACCCCCCCTTTTTGTCTGGGAATGTTGTCTCACACTTTCTAAAAATAGACCATCACTCTTCCTTTCCTAAAGAATAGAATTCCAAGAATGGGATCTGGTCTATTTTTAGAAACGGTGAGACCCTATTCCCAGACAAAAGGCGGGTAGAGTTAATTTTTATCATGTCTAAAGTTCAGGGTCCATCCATCTTCTTATGTGAAACGGTGACCCTGACGAGATCGAGATAAACAAGTCCTGTGAGTTGTTTTGTAATCTTGACACGATCCAAAAAAGACTTTTTATTTTTTTTATTTTTTTTTTTTTTTGAAATAGGCGGGGGGTGGGGAGAGAAAATGTTCTCACGACCCTCAGATATCTTTTCATAAATATATTTTTTATCAAAGTGTTTCTTTCATTCCGATCCTTTTAAGAGGTTGGAATGACCCTGACATTTAGATGGGGTCGCGATCCCGACAGATGTCGCGCGAGTATAAAAGTGTGTATCCTCCGCAAGATTTCTTCAGAGAACAGAAGAAAACGTGAACTGAGCTGGTAAGTCCCTTTGGTCCTATGAATATGGTTATCTATAAAATCGATTTGATTCTTAATTTTTTTAATAATCATAATAATCATAACTTCATTTAAAAAGAACTCTCTTCTTAACCCTTTGAAAAGAAAAATGTCTCTTTCAAGACGACGACTCTAAAACGTTTTATTGTTTTTTTCTTCTTCCTTTCTAGATCTTCCCTGTTATACATATATACCTTTTCGATTCTTTTTTTGCTCCTGTTTGTGGGAGACATCACCGTATTCATCGCCATGGCGTGTTCAGAAAACTTTATCGTGCTCGATCTAGAGGGTTTCCAGTCCTACAACCACAAGAAGGGTGAATTTACCTACGTTTTAAAAGAATTGGGCTATGCGACAAAAGATTTTTTGACCGTGGGATCGTTGACGTTTGCTCCTCCTCACCCCTTCCACCAACTGAGTGAAAAAAACCAAAAGACGAATGCCTGGCTGACGAGAAACCGGCACGGACTTCGTTGGAACGAGGGTCATATTCCCTACAACCATTTAGGACGCATTCTCCAATCGCTCACTCACAGCTTTTCCACGATTTATGTGGTGGGATGCCAGAAAGCTAAATTCTTTGCTAAAGCCTTGGATTATCAAAAACCCGTGACGGAAATTTATGTGCCAGATGGAATCATTTGGAAGTATCGGGAAAAATGTGCCCGACATCATCAAAGGAGGAAATATTTCCATTGTGCCGAAAACAAAGTGCGAAACTATCGATGGCATATTACGGAAGGAGATTTTCATATCAATCACGTCTATCCAGACGGAACGGAGAAAGAGGAGAGGATCCAGGAGGAAGCAGACAATCCTCTGCAAGCTTTTGATAAGGCCTACGATCAGTTAGAGAAGTATCCGTCCCCGAAAGCGTACGATAACCTCATCCAGAAATGGGATAATCTGCCCTGTTTCCAAGTGATGGAACATCCGGATGAGCATACGCCTTTCCACTTGATGGGCTCTTCTACTTCTTCTTTGTCGTCAACTTCCTCCAATAACTCGAAGAAGACGGAGGGTTGGGGAGACATACCTGAAAATATTCCCCATTACGATCCAGCAGCCTGTAGGGACGAACCTTCCAAAGAATCTCATGAGACCCCCAAAATATCTTCAGAGGATCCAAAGACAAAATCCACTGAGTGTTGGGACGATGAACGGACGACTCATGCTCTAAAATCCACTAAGACTATGTCCACTGAGTGTTGGGACAATGAACAGACGACCCATACTCTAAAATCCACTAAGACTATGTCCACTGAGTGTTGGAACAATGAACAGACGACTCATGCTCCAAAATCTACTGAGACAATGTCCACTGAATGTTGGGACAATGAACGGACGACCCATGCTCCAAAATCGACTGAGACTATGTCCACTGAGTGTTGGGACGATGAAACCGAAAAGACGACAGAGAATCGGGATGACCGTTCTCAAAAGTATTTGAATTGATATATACATAAACTCAGGAGAAAAAATAAAGAAAAGATTTTTAGAAATAAGTAGGGAAAGGTTCTCCGCTTTCCCTATATATATGGAAATGGACTAAGAAGAGAGAGAGAGAGAGAGACGAATCAGGAGACCAAAAAAAATGGGTCTTGGAAGGAATGAGTGCAAATGCATTCGATTCCTTCCGAGACCCATTTTTTTGGGTCCCTCTCTCATCCAATCTTGGAAAAGAACTTTGTCCTATTTTTCTAGGTCCATTCAAAAAGAAATGAATCTATCCATAAATTTTCTTAAAAGAAAAAAAAACAAAAAGATCCTTTACCTCTTGACGGTCCAAAGTCGAGAATCTTGGAAAAAGTCATCCACTCTCCATCCAGTCAAGCTTCTCTGTAGAAAATCTAGTAGGTGCATCTGCATTCTTGAACACCCGGCAGTTATTATTGGACGCGAAACGTCAAATGCTGAAATAGTTAACAGTGATCCCATTCTTAAAGAAACGGGGATGTTTTATTCATCCAGTCGAGTGCGGGTATGTTGTCTCACCGTTTCTAAAAATAGACCAGAACCCAGGCTTTTCTTGGAATTCTATTCTTTAAAAGGATGAGTCATGGTCTATTTTTAGAAAGTGGGAGACAACATTCCCAGACAAAAAGGGGGGTGAGTTAATTTTTATCATGTCTGGAAGACATGATAAAAATTAACAAAAGTTTTTTTTTTTTTTTTTTTACATCTCAGAATTTTTTTCTGAGCTCTGAAAATATTTTGACAGCCGATCTCATTTCGTTTTTCGACTTTCACTTTCAACTCTTCACTTTTCTATAAAAGCATTCCACGTTTCTGTTCAGAACAGTGTCTCTCTCTACCCAAATCTGAAACCCTAGTCACGAGAGAATATGAGACTAGAAAAATAGTTTAGCTTATTGATCTAAAATATGTCCCATGCTAGAACTCAGAATTATAATCAGAGCGGGGCTTTCCAGTATCCACTTCCAAGATTTTAGATTTGCCATGGCTGACATGTTCCCAAATTCATAAATTCTTCAATTATAGTCCCCTTCTTTGACAAATGGCTAAGAAATTCTTAAAGAATATCATGATAAAGATTTAGCTATCTATATATAACATTATGTTTTCTTTTCAAAAACAAAATCCAGTCTTGATCGAAATGGACTTTACACACAATTTATTGTATCCCCACCTTTCCAAGATTGGCTTGAAGAAGTGATAAAAAAAAATGGGTCTGGAAGGAAAAGAGTGCATTTCGAGAAAAGAAAAAAGGACCCACTTTTTCTCGCAATGCACCCGTTTCCTTCCAGACCCATTTCTTTTGCCTCCTCAGAACTCTCTTTCTTTTCTCCTCCCTCTCTCTCTTAAGAGGGATTGAAAGAAAGAGGCTAGATGGAAAAGTTTCTTTTTTTTTCTTTCGAGAAGATAAAAAAAAATTTGGAGGAGGAGCAAATTTTTTTTTTTGGGTGGTGGTGGTGGTTTTTTTTAGAAGGTGATAACTTTAGTGACATTTAAAGAGACCACCGGAGGATCCGTTTGAGTCTCGACGACTTTTTCTTGACGGGGGTCTGTCTGGCAATAAGCGCTGGCATATTGTTTAGGGTAAGTAGAAGAATCCGTCATGCCTGGATGAGGCGGTATGTAGCGCACTCCCAGATTAAAGAGGGTGATGAAGGGAAATCTCTCCCCCGGATAGAGCAGTCGGTAAACGGGTTGATTGGGTACAACTCGAACAAGCGGCTGAGTTAAAATGCTATACACCCAGGCCAGAAGCTGATTATTTTTAGGATTATTTTCGGCCAGATGTAACATTTCTTCGCTGGAGAGGACATATCCCTCTTGAGAACTGCCGAGACTCTCAAGATCTTTTATTTTCCTGAAGACGTGGTGTTCGTCGAAAAACACGGAGAGAATGTCCCAGGTTCTTTTACTGGAAGTATGAATCAGAGGCAAATTGTCCGTAGCGTTCCAAAACAATCTTCCGTCATCCACATAACAGCGAATGCTCACAAACTCATTATATAAGACGCGGATCATCATCTTGAGTAGAAATATGGATACGCACAGCAGTCTCTCTCTCTGGGAAATAGAGTCTATCTTCCACTCGCCTCTCTATATATACGAGAAGACCACGTGATGGGCGACGTGACGGTTGACTTCTAGAAAAAAAAATCAACTTTGTCTACCTCTCTCTCTATGACCTTCTATTTTTTTCCTAAAGGACACCCCGTCACCTTTTCAAAGGTCATGGGATTGAGAGGAACGAAAGAAAAAAAAACAACCATCCTTTGTATACTACCTATGACCTCCTAGAGACCCTGTCATTTTCTTCTCGAGAGCTACGTGATGAAAGCTTTTTTTTATTCTAAAGTTTATCAACTTTGTAGACACATGACCCCGTCACCTTCTCAAAGGCCATGTCGTATGGAATGGGACCCTTTTGGTTTTTTCTTTTGAGAAAATAAAAAATAAAACAACTTTATAATCATCTCTCTATGACCTTCACAAACACTCATGTTTTATCATTTTTTTTTATTTTAGAATTCATCAACCTTGTTCCTCCTCCCCTCTCCCTCTCTCTCTCTCTCTGAGGAGTCTATATAAACGGATCGCCAGCGAGCTCTTGTTCATATCAGACGAGTGTTTCGCCTTGAGAACGGAAAAAAAAAACACAAAAGCCATGCTGCTCAAACTGGAATATAACGATAACTATTACGTGCACGCGTATGTGGATCTAGGATTCCTGTACTGGAATGCCAAAGATATCTTGACTCTCTTACCTACGAACGTCTCGCATACGACGAGTGTTCTCCAAGTCTTTTTTCCTAATCGACACCATTTTCTTCGACTAGGCGATTTGGACAACTACTCCAAAGAATGGGGTCAACCGAACCAGATTGTCCTCACTTCGAATGAAGCGGCCTTCGTCGCTTCGAAATCCCTGCATAACAAGTCGCTCTTCCCTTGGATGTGTAAAATATTCATGAGACCTCTGACGAAAATTGAGGAGGACGGGGAAACGTATATCACCCTCCGAGAGACTGTGCAAGACGAACAAGAAAGGAAAAAGAGTCCTCTCTTTTTCATCACTCAATTCGGGATCCATCATCTCCCCAAAATCATCCAGAGACATCAAGCCTTCGTTGAAAAGTATCAGAAAGAGGATGATGGTGGTGATGATGATGATGATGATGGTGATGCGATATGGTCTCCAGTCGCTTAAAGAAGGGGAAACGTTCTCCGCTTTCCCTATACCATAGACTGGAGAGTTGAATCAGGAGACCAAAAAAATGGGTCTTGGAAGGAATGAGTGCATTTCAAAATGCATTCGATTCCTTCCGAGACCCATTTTTTTGGGCCACTCTCTCCTCCAATATTGGGAGAGAGAGAGAGAGAAAAGAAATTTATCATCTCCTGTCCACCCAAAAAGAAACTATGTATTTTTGTTTTTCTGGATGCGGCCGAATTTGTAGAGGAATCGTCCAGAAACCGGCCCTCAAGCCCATTTTCAGACTATTTCTATACATATTCGGTCATCAAGATGGTCCGGGGACGACTTTGTTTGGACATCATTTCTATATAGATGGTGAAATTTGTATAGCCATTTCTAAAGAATCTCAGAGAAAACTAAAAGCGAGATTGCAAAAAAAAGAAATAGCCTCCAGTGAACACAATTCCAACGACAGTGGATAGGAAAAGTGAAGAGTTGAAAGTGAAAGTCGAAAAACGAAATGGGATCGGCTAGGAAAAATTTCTCAGAGCTCAGAAAAAAATTCTGAGATGTTAAAAAAAAAAAAAACTTTTTGTTAATTTTTATCATGTCTTCTAGACATGATAAAAATTAACTCACCCCCCCCCCTTTTGTCTGGGAATGTTGTCTCCCACTTCCTAAAAATAGACCATGACTCATCCTTTTAAAGAATGGAATTCAAAGAAAAGAGGGGACGACTTTGTCCGGGGACGACTCTGTTTGGACTCAACCATAACGTCATTTTAATATAGTGGAATGTGTGTAGAAATAGTCGGAAAAAGGACTCGAACGCCCGTTTTCAGTATATTCCAATACAAAATTGATTGTCCACAACATAAAAAAGACATCATTTTTTTCTTGGATAGAGCTCAATTTGTATTGGAATATACTGAAAACCGACGTGAACGGCCGTTTTCAGTATATTCCAAAACAAAATTGGCAGTCCACAAAATAAAAAAAAGACATCATTTTTTTCTTGGATCGAGCTCCATTTGAATTGGAATATACTGAAAACCGATGTGAACGCCCGTTTTCAGTATATTCCAATACAAAATTGGCAATCCACAAAATAAAAAAAAGACATCATTTTTTTCTTGGATCGAGCTCCATTTGTGTTGGAATATACTGAAAACCGATGTGAACACCCGTTTTCAGTATATTCCAATACAAAATTGGCAATCCACAAAATAAAAAAAAGACATCATTTTTTCCTTGGATCGAGCTCCATTTGTATTGAAGTATACTGAAAACCGACGTGAACGCCCGTTTTCAGTATATTCCAATACAAATAGGGCAGTCCACAAAATAAAAAAAGACATCATTTCTTTCTTGGATGGAGCTCCATTTGTATTGAAATATACTGAAAACCGACGTGAACGCCCGTTTTCAGTATATTCCAATACAAAATTGGCTGTCCGCAACATAAAAAAAAGACATCATTTTTTTCTTGGATGGAGCTCCATTTGTATTGAAATATACTGAAAACCAACGTGAACGCCCGTTTTCAGTATATTCCAATACAAAATTGGCTGTCCGCAAAATAAAAAAAGACATCATTTCTTTCTTGGATCGAGCTCCATTTGTATTGAAATATACTGAAAACCGACGTGAACGCCCGTTTTCAGTATATTCCAATACAATATTGGCTGTCCACAACATAAAAAAAGACATCATTTATTTCTTGGATCGAGCTCCACTTGTATTGTAATATACTGAAAACCAACGTGAACACCCGTTTTCAGTATATTCCAATACAAAATTGGCAGTCCACAAAATAAAAAAAAAGACATAATTTTTTTCTTAGATCGAGCTCCACTTGTATTGGAATATACTGAAAACCGACTCAAACACCCGTTTTCAGTATATTCCAATACAAATTGGCAGTCCACAAAATAAAAAAAAAGACATCATTTCTTTCTTGGATCGAGCTCTATTTGTATTGAAATATACTGAAAACCGACTCAAACACCCGTTTTCAGTATATTCCAATACAAATTGGCAGTCCACAAAATAAAAAAAAGACATCATTTCTTTCTTGGATCGAGCTCTATTTGTATTGAAATATACTGAAAACCGACTCAAACACCCGTTTTCAGTATATTCCAATACAAATTGGCAGTCCACAAAATAAAAAAAAAGACATCATTTCTTTCTTGGATCGAGCTCCATTTGTATAGAAATAGCCTAGAAATCAGTTCGAACGCCCGTTTTTAGTATATTGTAATACAAATGAAATGACATGAAAAATGAAAAAAGAGGAAAAGTAGCCTACCTTGACGGAAATTCTATTCCAAAAGGGCAAAACTTGTATCCAGGTGGGCCCACAGCACGGCCGGAACTCAAGCGAAACTCGATAGGTTGAAATCGATCCATTAAATAACATTCTTAAAAAACAGTAAAGTTTTATTCTATGCCAAAAGGGAAAACTTGTATCCAGGTGGGCCCACAGCACGGCCGGAACTCAAGCGAAACTCGATAGGTTGAAATCGATCCATTAAATAACATTCTTAAAAAAAAAGTAAAGTTTTATTCACATCGAGTCGGCTGGGAAAAGTTTCTGAAAAATAAATTACCCCCCTTTTTAGTCTGAAAATTTGAAAATTGATGTCTTCAATTTTTCAAAAATTGAAGACATCAATTTTCAGACTAAAAAGGGGGTATTTTTTTTTTTTTTTTTTTTTTCAGCTAGAGAAATTTTTCTCCGGCTCTCAGAAATTTTTCCGCACTCGACTGGATGAATAAAACATCCCCGTTTCTTTAAGAATGGGATCACTGTTAACTATTTCAGCATTTGACGTTTCGCGTCCAATAATAACTGCCGGGTGTTCAAGAATGCAGATGCACCTACTAGATTTTCTACAGAGAAGCTTGACTGGATGGAGAGTGGATGACTTTTTCCAAGATTCTCGACTTTGGACCGTCAAGAGGTAAAGGATCTTTTTGTTTTTTTTTCTTTTAAGAAAATTTATGGATAGATTCATTTCTTTTTGAATGGACCTAGAAAAATAGGACAAAGTTCTTTTCCAAGATTGGATGAGAGAGGGACCCAAAAAAATGGGTCTCGGAAGGAATCGAATACATTTGCACTCATTCCTTCCAAGACCCATTTTTTTTTTGGTCTCCTGATTCGTCTCTCTCTCTCTCTCTCTCTTCTTAGTCCATTTCCATAAATATAGGGAAAGCGGAGAACCTTTCCCTACTTATTTCTAAAAATCTTTTCTTTGTTTTCTCTCCTGAGTTTATGTATATATCAATTCAAATACATTTGAGAACGGTCATCCCAATTCTCTGTCGTCTTTTCGGTTTCATCGTCCCAACACTCAGTGGACATAGTCTCAGTCGATTTTGGAGCATGGGTCGTCCGTTCATTGTCCCAACATTCAGTGGACATAGTCTCAGTAGATTTTGGAGCATGAGTCGTCTGTTCATTGTCCCAACACTCAGTGGACATAGTCTTAGTGGATTTTAGAGCATGAGTCGTCTGTTCATTGTCCCAACACTCAGTGGACATAGTCTTAGTGGATTTTAGAGCATGAGTCGTCCGTTCATCGTCCCAACACTCAGTGGATTTTGTCTTTGGATCCTCTGAAGATATTTTGGGGGTCTCACGAGATTCTTTGGAAGGTTCGTCCCAACAGGCTGCTGGATCGTAATGGGGAATATTTTCAGGTATATCTCCCCAACCCTCCGTCTTCCTCGAGTTATTGGAGGAAGTTGACGACAAAGAAGAAGTAGAAGAGCCCATCAAGTGGAAAGGCGTATGCTCATCCGGATGTTCCATCACTTGGAAACAGGACAGATTATCCCATTTCTGGATGAGGTTATCGTACGCTTTCGGGGACGGATCCTTCTCTAACTGATCGTAGGCCTTATCAAAAGCTTGCAGAGGATTGTCTGCTTCCTCCTGGATCCTCTCCTCTTTCTCCGTTCCGACTGGATAGACGTGATTGATATGAAAATCTCCTTCCGTAATATGCCGTCGATAGTTGCGCACTTTGTTTTCGGCACAATGGAAATATTTCCTCCTTTGATGATGTCGGGCACATTTTTCCCGATACTTCCAAATGATTCCATCTGGCACATAAATTTCCGTCACGGGTTTTTGATAACCCAAGGCTTTAGCAAAGAATTTAGCTTTCTGGCATCCCACCACATAAATCGTGGAAAAGCTGTGAGTGAGCGATTGGAGAATGCGTCCTAAATGGTTGTAGGGAATATGACCGTCGTTCCAACGAAGTCCGTGCCGGTTTCTCGTCAGCCAGGCATTCGTCTTTTGGTTTTTTTCACTCAGTTGGTGGAAGGGGTGAGGAGGAGCAAACGTCAACGATCCCACGGTCAAAAAATCTTTTGTCGCATAGCCCAATTCTTTTAAAACGTAGGTAAATTCACCATTCTTGTGGTTGTAGGACTGGAAAACCTCTAGATCGAGCACGATAAAGTTTTCTGAACACGCCATGGCGATGAATACGGTGATGTCTCCCACAAACAGGAGCAAAAAAAGAATCGAAAAGGTATATATGTATAACAGGGAAGATCTAGAAAGGGAAGAAAAAAAAAACAATAAAACGTTTTAGAGTCGTCGTCTTGAAAGAGACATTTTTCTTTTCAAAGGGTTAAAAAGAGAGTTCTTTTTAAATGAAGTTATGATTATTAAAAAAAATTAAGAATCAAATCGATTTTATAGATAACCATATTCATAGGACCAAAGGGACTTACCAGCTCAGTTCACGTCTTCTTCTGTTCTCTGAAGAAATCTTGCGGAGGATACACACTTTTATACTCGCGCGACATCTGTCGGGATCGCGACGCCATCTAAATGTCAGGGTCATTCCAACCTCTTAAAAGGATCGGAATGAAAGAAACACTTTGATAAAAAATATATTTATGAAAAGATATCTGAGGGTCGTGAGAACATTTTCTCTCCCCACCCCCTGCCTATTTCAAAAAAAAATAAAAAAAATTAAAAGTCTTTTTTGATCGCGTCAAGATTACAAAACAACTCACAGGACTTGTTTATCTCGATCTCGTCAGGGTCACCGTTTCACATAAGAAAATGGATGGACCCTGAACTTTAGACATGATAAAAATTAACTCTACCCGCCCTTTGTCTGGGAATAGGGTCTCACCGTTTCTAAAAATAGACCAGATCCCATTCTTGGAATTCTATTCTTTAGGAAAGGAAGAGTGATGGTCTATTTTTAGAAAGTGTGAGACAACATTCCCAGACAAAAAGGGGGGGTAGAGTTAATTTTTATCATGTCTAATACATGATAAAAATTAACAAAAAGTTTTTTTTTTTTTTTTTTTTTTAAGGCTGATAAATTTTTCTGAGAGAGCTGAGAAAGATTTTTCCTCCCAATCTTTTTCGACGATGGAAAGGGAAAAACTACTGATCCGATCTCCCTACGCTTTAGGGAAAAAAAAACAAAAAAATACTTATGAAATATTCATGTGTTGAAATTGGCTATTCAAATAAGTGACATTTTGTTTCTCATTGGAACTGTTCAACGGCGAGTCCATTCGTCTCATTCTTTGGGGTAGAGGATGAAAGTACAGCGGTTTGTTGAAATCGATGATAGTTTCCTCTTTAGTCGGCGGAACTGTAAATCTATCCCGTCTTAACTCTTCTAATCTCTTTGAAAGTCTTTCCACTTGCTCTGCTAAGGTTTCCTCGGTACTCATGATCTCTCTTAGTTTAGGGAAGTCTTGACGTATTGGCTAGAGAACAGAGGGTCTTTTTCTCTCTATACATATATCATGTGGGAGCGTGTAATTTATAAATCCTTGTGAAATCTTTCTACGTCTTGTGTAACTTGGAAGATTCGTCTTGTGTAACTTGGAAGATTCGTCTTGTGTAACTTGGAAAATTCTTCTTCTTCTCGTCGATTGGGGGTGCAGTTATGGAAAAGAAATGGGATTGGAAAGAAATCAACATATTACAAAAAAAAGGAACTTTTTTTTTATTTTTTTTCTCTAGGGATTTACATACCATTTCATTCATGAACATTCAAGGGTTCTCTCCAAGACCAAATTTTAGAAGAGGACCACAAAGAGTACACTTGAGGATCCTCTTTCAGGTCTAGGTGAGATAACGGTTGAGACCAATATTCTTGGGTCTCTAAAGCATCCCAACTTAGACATTTATTATTATTATTATTATTATTATTATTATTAGAAAGTTCATCCACCTCCTCCTCATCGTCGCACGAGTTCTCCTGGGGAGATTCTTCCGCCTCCTCTTCGTCTTCGACAGCTTGGCTTTCGGAGGGGTAACAATGTAATTTCCGGAAAACGTAACTACCCTCCGTCAAATGGTATCGAAAATTTCTCACCTTGTTCTCGGCACAATGAATCATCTTTTGGACATATTGGTGTCGCGTGCATTTCGACTTGTTCCGCCACTCGGTTTTCCCTGGGATGTAAAACTCATAAACGGATCGCTGGCAGAGCTTGCTGAAAAATTCGGCTTTATCGTATCCATTGACGTAGATCACCTCCACATTTTCGGTCAGTATTTTCAGGATCGTAGGAAGATGCTCGTAGGAAAGACGACCCTCGGTCCATTGCAGGCCGTGTCGGTTATTTGTAGTCTGGTTGACCACAGCTTGATTGCGGGACGATAAGTCATCGTAATGGACAGGAGGGAGAAAAATCATGGATCCGCATAAGGTTAAATCGCAAGTGATGTAGCCCAGTTCATTCAAGATGAAACATATATCTCCCGTCTTTGGATCATAACAATGAAAGTATTCCATGTCCAGAACAATGTAGGAATCTTTGAGAGGTTTGGCACTCAAAATGTCCATCTTCTTCAATTGAGGAAAAAAAGAAAACAAAATTCTCTCTCTCTCTCGCTGTGTGTGCTGAAGGAAAAAATGGATAGCGTTCTCTCGCCGTCTCCTCTTTTATAGAGACAGAGAGAGAGAGAAGGTTGCACGTGACAGGTCGTATGAATTCTGGGAAAGGTCACATTCGTATATATATATTTGTTTTTTGAATAATATCGTGCGTATCTCAATACACATCCATCATCATAATAATAATAAAGGTCACCTTGGAAAGAAAAAGATATAAAAAACATGGAACTCGTGCTCGACTTTGAAGGTTTCTACGATTCTCAAGGAGCCTTTATTGTGAAAGAATTGGCTTACGTCACATTGGATGGTACTTCTCGAGGGGTATTTGTTTTTAAACCCCCGTTTCCATGGCAAATGCTCACCGAGAAAGAAAAACGAACCGCTGTGTGGGCGAGTGATCATTATCACGGCTTGTCGTGAAACGAAGGAGAAATTCCGTACAGTTATTTTCCATGGGTGTCAACGATGTTGACGGAACCTTTTTCCATGATTTGGGTGCGAGGAGAAATGAAACGGCAGTTTTTAGAGAAATGGTTGCAAAGATCCATTTATTGCATTTCGGGATCGACGCAAGAGATTCTCAAATACAATGGGATCGAACACATGAATTGTCCTAACCATACAAAAGGTTTTTTCCATTGCGCTCTACAAAAAGCAGTTCGGTATCATTATTATTTAAAGACACAGAGAAGAAATTCGCAAGGTCGATCCTGCACAATTCAATCTTGAAAGAACTCATTAAAAAAAATACATATATACTTCTTCGTTACTTCTTCAACAGCATAGATGGTTCTGAAGCGAAACTTGGAATTTTGAAATAATAGATCAGGAAGAAATCATTCTTAATAAAATGGTAAAGTCTCGAATCGGCTGGGAGAAAAAAAATTTCTCAGAGCTGAGATAATATTCAGTAATGAAAAAAAAAAAAAAAAAAAAAAACTTTTGGTTAATTTTTATCATGTCTTTAGACATGATAAAAATTAACCAAAAGTTTTTGTCTGGGAAGGATGTCTCACCCTTTCTAAAAATAGACCATGACTCATCCTTTCTCTAATGGCAATCATTCCATGAATGAATCACGATTTGTTTTTCAAAAGAGTGAGACAACATTCCCAGACGAAAAGGGAAGGGGTTCGTTAATTTTTATCATGTCTTAAGACATGATAAAAATTAACAAAAAGTTTTTTTTTTTTGAGATGGAGAATTTTTCTCAGCTCTGAAAATTTTTTTCCAGCCGACTGGAGACTTTACCTTTTATATTTACGAATAGTCTTTGGATTATTTATTTATTTTCTTTTAAAAAGAAAAATTCTGAGCTAGACCTATCTATTGGCTTAACATTCTGGTCATAGAAACAGTCTACAATCTCATTTTTTTTTCGAGGCTAATGCACGGGTTCTCCAATCAAAAGGGTTACTATAAAGGATTGGTTTGAATGCATTTATCTGCAAATGTTGTAGGATTCTGTTGTTGAGAAGGGCGTATATTATTATTATTATTATTATGATGATGATGATGATTGTGGCAGATTCGTTTTCTACATGGAAATCTAATCTCCTCCGAAGACCTTTTCTGGGGATCGTCGATAGATGGTTTTTCAATAGGAATCGTTTCCCTCGGATCCTCAAGAGATAGAGGGTGGTCCTGTCTTGAGACATGGAGCGGTCTCTCCTCCTCCTCCTCCTCCTCCTCGAGAAGTCTTGAGAAAGGGAGAGGATTTTCGGTTCCCTTATTCTTGAGGGGTCTTGACAAATTGAGAGGTACCTCCTCTTCGAAAGAGAGAGAAGTTTTGGTTCTCTTATTCTCGAGGGGTCTTGACAAATTGAGAGGTCCCTCCTCTTCGAAAGAGAGAGAAGTTTTGGTTCCCTTATTCTCGAGGGGTCTTGACAAATTAAGAGGTCCCTCCTCTTCGAAAGAGAGAGAAGTTTTGGTTCCCTTATCCTCGAGGGGTTTTGACAAATCGAGAGGTCCCTCATTTTCGAGGGGTCTTGATAAATGGAGAGGTTTTTCATCTTCGAGGGGTTTTGATAAAGGAAGAGGTCCCTCCTTCTCGAGGGGTCTTGAGAAAGGGAGAGGTTTTTCATCTTCGAGGAGGTTTGACAATGGGAGAGATCTCTCCTTCTCGAGGGGTCTCTCTTCCTCAAGGGGTCTTGAAAAAGGGAGAGGTTTTTCATTCTCGACGGGTTTTGACAAACTGAGAGGAATCTGAACAGGCTTCTCCTCATCCCCATCATTATCGAGGAGGATGAGGATAGGCTTTTGGAAAGGTTTTTTCTTTTTCTTCTGAACAGGCTCCTCTTGATGCTCGGGGAGAGGGATGGGGTAGTTGTTCCACCATTCTATTTTTTCTTGTTCGAGGATTTTTTCAAAAGTCGTGGCCTCTTTAAGATGAGACGAAGGAGGAGAGTCCTCGAGAAGAATATAATAGGTATTCTTCCCAGTCTTCTCGATCGAGAGAGGTTCGTGCAAACATTTGTGCAACCATTCACTAAAATGAACGAGAATCCCTTTTGTCTTCTCAAGACGATCCATAATCCTATTCATTTGCGAGACGGTTAGAAAGTGGGACGTGTAAAAATATTTGGCTCGTTTCATTAACAAAATTTGTGCATCCAAAGGTGGAATGTCACGAGCCATCAACACGTTTTCGTCGGATAAAAATTCGTCCCGCATCTTTTGATAACTCCCCACGGTATGATAACCCGCACATTTTGAAAAATCGGAGGCTTTCAAGTAAACGACTCCTTGGATGATATAAAAGGAAAGATCAACATATTAATATTTGAAAGGAATACACGTAGTGAGCCGGGGATACCTCCTCATGATCCACTTGGACAAAAATACGACTTTGGGGCTCTCCCCTTTTATTTATAAAGAGAAAGAGAGTGTGACCTTCCCTTCCCTCCTCCTCCTCTCTCCCTGCTTCCTCTATCTCTGGACGTCCTTGGATTGGAAAGGGTGACTTTGAAAAAAAAAAGAAGGTCATGGTTGGATAATTTTTTGTTTATTAAATTATTACTTTCACTTCCTCATTCCCACACACATTCATCTTTTAAGAAAAGAAAAAGAGGTCATGGAGATAAGATTTCTTGGAAAGAAGAGAGAGAAACAAAAAAAAAACAAATAAAACGGCCGTCATAGAGCCTCTATGTGTGTCTGTGTGTGTCTATATAGATATATAAATAGGCGAGAGTACTGGGCGAGATAATTTCTTTTCCATTGGGAATCATGTCGCTATTAGACGTTTTTCCAACTCAACGGATTTCGAACGGGGAGGATTTGAAGACGCTAAAGCAAATCTCCAACTTGAAAATTTTTTGGCGTGTCATTGTGCGACATTTATTCCGCATTTACCACCTCATCAAGCGATCGTTTCTTTCAACCAAGATGTCGAATCCTCCAACCTGCTCGTTCAGAATATATACAGAAATTTATTCGAATCGCAACAAACGAAAGAGGAATCTCCCTTCTCTTGGTATCGGATGGATCGAGCTTTGAGACGGCCCATTCAAACAGACCGGCGATATACGGATCCGCGCACGAGTTTTCGGTGGAGGAATATTTTTCTCACGAAACGATATTTTACGTTTGGAGTGAGAACGACGGCTGAGGACGAAGTTCGTATTGTTCAAACCACAGCCGCTCCTCTCGCCTATTATGAATCATCGTCCCCCAATCTGAAGGAAAGAAGTTTTAAAGTCAGCGACAGGATGAAATATAAGAAATATATTCTAAGACCTTTTCAAAACTATGTCGTTCCCCCGAAAACGCAATATCTCATCGTCACAACCCAGAAGAGTCTCTTTCTCGTCGATCGGTGCTCGTACTCGCTTTGGAAACAATTGAAAGAGGAGATTTCTTTCCAATCGCCGATGATGTTTCAAGAAAAAGAAGAAGAGAACCCTCCGCCACCTTTACCCATCCCTTCCTTAGATGATAAGAGGAGCTGGACCAAACCGTCGTCATGGCCCGAAACAAAATCGACCCGGCAACGGAATGAAATTGAAGTCATCACAATTGAAGATCAGGAGGAAGAAAAAAAATTACCTCTTAAAAAACGGTCGACTTACCGGAACCTACCTGGCGTGCAAGATCCGCTTCAGAATCCAGAAGCTTCTTCTTCTTCTTCTTCCCCGACTTGTTCAAACAGGCAACCTCTTTTGGACTCCTCACAGACAGAAACTCTTCTAGTATCCTCTTCTTCTTCTTCTTCTCCTCCAACCTGTCCCGACATCGTAGAGGTAGAATGTCAGACGGGTCCACAAGCTTCAAAAAGTCCCGACATCGTAGAGGTAGAATGTCAGCCGGGTCCACAAGTTCCAACAGGTCCAGAAATCATGGAGGCAGAATCACAGCCGGGTTCACAAGTTCCAACGGGTCCAGAAATCGTAGAGGTAGAATTTCAGCCGGGTAAACAAGTTCCAACGGGTCCAGAAATCATGGAGGTAGAATCGCAGCCGGGTCCAGACATCCTAGATCCCTCCACTCATCCCAAAGAGACTCAAAGTGTTTCAAGACAGCCTTGTGAGGATCCAGCCCTTCCCGTATGGAATGATTATATGGACTTACAAATTTTGGTGCAACAGGAAGGAGAAGAAAATAATCATACGGATGGGTGGGTCAAAGACTGTTTAGATCATTTAACCTCGAATGAAATTGAACTGTTATGGAATTGCATTTCTGAAATCACATCGGAAATGGGATAAAAACCAAAACAAAAAAAAAACTTTTTTAATAACAAATTGGAGGAGGGTCATGATGTCAATTAAAAAAAATATTATATAGAGTCCAATCTTGGTGGTTCACTTTAGTTTTCCAGCATGAGGTGATCCACGTTTCCCGAAATATGGATCCCATTCCAAGAGAGATTGTGTAGAGCCTTCACTTCAGTTCTTTTTTTTCCTACCAAGAGGAGAGGGTCCCCAAAGGGCTACCCATGTCCAAAGAGAGAAAGTGTAGAGCGTTCATTTCAGTTTTTTTTCCAAGTTTAGGGGAGGGAGGTCTCAAAATGACACCCCCCATTTTCAAAGAGAGATGGTGTAGAGCGTTCATTTCTGTTTTTTTCCAAAGTTAGGGAGTTTTCAAATGACTACCCATTTCAGAGAAAGAGAGAGAGAGAGAGAGGAAGGTGTAGAGCGTTCATTTCAGTTTTCCAAGGTTAGGATGGTGGTGGAGAATCCTCCAAAATGGTTACTCATCTCAAAGAGAGAGAGAGAGAGAGAGAATGCGTAGAGCGTTCATTTCAGTTTTCCAACATTAGAAGGTCCCAAAATACCTTCTGAATTCAAAGAGAGATCGTGTAGAGCGTTCATTTCCAGTTCTTCAAGATCAGAAGAAGAGGGTCCGCTTTTCAGAGACAGCGAAGTGCAGACTTCAGTTTTCTCCCTCCCCAAGAATAGAGGGTCCCAAAATGGCTTTCCATTTCAAAGAGAGAGGGAGAGGCATTCATTTCCATTCTCCAAGATAGGGTCGTCTGCTTTTTTCCCAAAATGGCTTCCCAATTCAGAGAGAAAGAGAGAGAGAGAGAGAGTGAAAGGGTGTGTAGAGCGGTCATGTTCATTCTCCAAGATAGGGTCGTCAGCGTTTTCTCAAAATGGCATCTCCCCATTCAAAAAGAGATCGTAACCAATTTTTTTCCAGTTTTTTCCAAGATGGGGGGAGAAGAAAACCTAGGATGGAATAACACGACACACAGAGAGAAAGAGGGGAAAAAAACGCCATCTTGTCATTTTCTGATAGGGTACCGGTGTTCGAATACTTTTGTGACCGACTGTACATCCCTCCAAATAATAATCCCAGCCCACAAGAACTGATTCATCTCCTTAATTCTACCATTCTCGGAAGTTATCAACATTATCATTGAAGGCTACAGCTGCAAGCTTCCTACCGGTGCCATATTCCTCGATATCGCGAAAGCTTTTGACAGGCTATGGCATCGCGGCCTTATTTACAAATTAATCACTCTCAATTTTCCAGATCATTTTATTCGCTTAATAGCCTCTTTTCTCAGCAACAGAACATTCAGAATCTCAACTACCAGAGTAAACAAATCTGATGTCCCACAGGGGTCGGCACTTTCGCTGTAACTTTTTAATATATATATATACGCAAGACATCTCTAAAGACTTTTCTGTTCATCTTATACACTCTTTGCCGATGACACCGCCATAGTTACTAAAGCCTGCACAGCAATCGTCGTTAGAAACCAACTCCAAAACTATCTCATAAAACTGGAAAAAGGGCTTACCCTTTGGAGGATTAAAATTAACACTGATAAAACCAAGGCAATAATTTTCCGTAAGGGAAACGTGAAATATCTGGATGCCTTGGATATAATATACCTTGGAGTTACCCTAGATCAAAAACTTAACTTTAGAACCCACTTCCGCTCCGTAGCACAAAAATTTAAAATCACCTCAAATACTAAGCCAAAGAATATCTAAGGAGAAGAAGTAAAGGTTCCCCGGGGCAAATGTGGCTCCGTCAGACCGAAGAGACACATTATGTATATCGCTGAAGCTTATTTTAAAGGGGCAATCCATCCACCCTCCGTACCTCACTGCGCATGTGCGAAATAACATCCAGCATACATGCCGTCGGCCATATTAGCAATCTTTTACCGCTTTGTTCGAAAAGGTTCTTTGTTGTTGTAGTCAGAGGTACTTGGTTCTAGTTATGTTAAATTCTTTAGAAGACTTTTTAAATGTAATGCTGTAAGTGAAATGGTTTTGGCTATTGGGTGCAAACTTTGCTCTTGGTTTTCGTAATGGTCATTCCAAATAATTGTCTAAACGTTTTCATGGTAATTTTTTTTATTGTCGGATAATTATAATGTATTTCAGTGTTTTTAATTTATTTTGGGGTGCTTTTGATTGTCTTTAATTATATTTTCTGTTTAGGTTAGTTATATGCAAATTTTGCTTTTAAAATTTCACTGTAAAATTTATTAACTATGGATTCATAAAAATTTATTACGTATTGTATGGCATGTGCTTTCTCCCCTTTTTAAGTTTACACAATTAAATGTTAAGGGAAAGGAAGGTTAAGGGGGGAAAATAAGGCATATAAAAATATAAAATTTATTCATTTTTTTTAAATTCATTTTGCAATTGAACTTTAGGATATTCCATGCGAAACAATTAAAGATAAGAACATAAAAGATCAACTCCACAATTTATTTCATTTAAATTTTGTCTTCGTAGGGCTCGCAGATTTAAATTGAAAGTAAAAATTGGATAGGATTCCTATAATTCGCCCAAAATTCCAACTAACAGCATTTTGCTCATAAAACTCAGATATGTATGAAAATAAAACATTTTAAATTATTTCGAAGTACCATCTCCTCGGACGGTGCTATCTAAATTTCACCTCTTCTCTTGTGGCTCTTCGGTATAGTGGCGCAGAGGCGAAACAGGTTTACATTGCGTCTATGGAAGCTTTCATTCTTCTCCTTAGAGATTCTTTGACTAAGCGACCTCTTCTTGGTAGAAGAAGAAACTTGTCTACTACAAACAAATTAATTTTATATGGTTCCATATTTCCTCCAGCCGTCCTTTATGCAGCTCCGATCTAGGGACATGCAGCTAAAACCAATATTAAACAATTACAAATTCTGAAAAAATAAAATTTTACGAGAAATTATCAGTGCTCCTTGGTATATTCCAAACACTTACATTCACAGATACCTTCAAATCGAATCTATTCAAGAGTATATTAAACGATTAGCGGCTAGCGGTCAACTTCTTTCATTCAGTACAAACCCACAGTAATAGCTTTATTAGCACTCTCAGACACTCCCCGCATGCCGGTGAAAAACATCGGTACCCTTGTGACATCCTACCCATATAAGAGTTAAAACCTTAATTGACTCATTCACGCTAAATTGACTCTGCGGTCTGTCACCCGCTGCTACATCTTGCAACGACACTGACCTCACCCACCCATTCGCCGCCGCTAGCGCGGACCTGACTCTCTTTTTCCCCATGTCCCACAGCTCCTACTGCACTATTCTTCCTTCTTTTCCTTCCAGTTTGTTATCAGAAGCTGAGTAAAAAGATGTTTCTAGATCTTGACACTCGAGAAGAAAATACGATCTGTGTGTGGAATCTCTTGTCTACGAAACAGAGCCGCTGACCTCGTATCGTTGCAATGCCGGGGTAATGCAAGACACTATTGGAACGTTTGAGAAAGTTCGAACTTCCATGCAGCGAAGTTGTGAGGTCTGCATCACATGAATAGAATAAAAAAACGCAAATTTAAGATCTACTACTTTTTTATTCCTTAAATTAGCAAGAAATAGTTTTTTTGAGTGATCCAAAGAACTACTTCTTTGAATTAGCACTCAGATGCACGTATTCCATAGATGGCGAATGGCAGTAAGTTGGTGGTGGCGTGACATGTATGTATCATAATTTTATAAATATTTGTTTACATTTTGAGATTCGGAATGATCTGTAGATAAAGAAATATTTAGAGTTGATTTATAAATAGATACTTATAGGAAATTTAATACTTTATTTCAAAGAGCACATCGGTATGTACTTCCATATATATTTGTGGCCTATTTTGAAATCTGAGAAAACATAAACAATATGTTATGAGGAACGTAACGTATGCGTTTCTGTATTTATTTATATTTGCTATTTCTTTCGGTTTTGTAGTACATTTACAGATGGGTGCTCGCGTTTTATTTCCTAATTTTGAAAAATATAGGTATGCATTGCTTTGTAATTCACAGAAGACAGTTTTTGAACAGTTACTATTCAAATTTATTGGCAGCATTTTTTGTGCAATTGCTAGGTAAATATATTGGCTGCAGTTAATAGAATAAAACTGCTTCAAGTTATAGATTTATTGGCTGATTTTATGCATGTGATCCTTTGATTAGTAGATTGATAATTTGATTTTGCATTTCCGGATTAAGGTACTACTTCTCGCTTTCCTTAGGAGCTTGCTGAAATCAACATGATTCAGATGCTATTTGACGTGTTTGTTTCTGTTGCTCAAATTTTCTTATTTCAGATCATGGCTTTTTTATGTGTATAAACCAAATTTTTTTTTTTTTACATCGTGTAATAATTCTGTTTTATGAATTTACTCTTTACGGAGACAAAAATTGGAACCTGCCATTTTCTGTTTATAAATACTAAATTCTGTGTTTTCATTCAGAATAATACATCCTGTAGTAAATATCATATTTCAGTGATAAAAAAGTGTCTTTAGATTTGTTGTGAAAGATGGATGAAGAATAAATAGTGCATTAGAATTAAAAATTTGCCAAATTTGTGTTCCCTTTCTGCGATCAGCACCAATTATTCACAATTTTGTTTATCAGTCTCGCTTATTAGATTGAAGTCAAACATAAAGAGCATTTCAAATTTGGTTATTTTATTATTAGATAATGACAGTGTTTGCCGTGTCAAGTTATTCCTTGATGTATTTTGAGGCAAAAACAGATTGCTATGTATGTGGGAAGAAAAGTAATGTATGGGCAAACAAAGAAAATGTGTGTGCCATAGATGCACTCAACTGCTGAATGTTTACATTCACAAAATTTTAAGTGTTACTGTACTTTTTTTTTTTATGTTCGCTTCCAGATATCGGGGAACGTACAGAATCATCCACTTCTTGGTGCGTTTTTAAGAATTGCACAAACTCTGTATCCATGTACACATTGATCTATTTTCGCTTAAAAAAAATCAGAGAATTGCACGAATTTGGCATTGCACACTCTCTTGTACACATCGATGTATTTTCACTTAGGAAATGTCAAAAGAAATTGGATGTCAAAGGAAATTCACAAAAATCCAATTCTTCTTACTCTTGTAAAATGTGCCAAACATAACACACCAAATAAGTGAGCAATTCTGTACTTCACCCCAGATATCTTCACCTGTAAAAACAGTTACTGTCTGGAGTTGTAAAAAAGTTTAAAAATTTTTGATTAATTTTCTTGCTTTTCTGGCCTGTTAATTCACACAGTGTATATAAACTGTTAAGTAATCTTTGGATTATGGTAACTTGGTGAAAATTTGGCGACCAACCCTGCTACAGCAACCTACTAGTTTTTGTTTGGACGCCATTTTGTTTTCACAAAGTAAAGGCATTTTTTTTTTTTTTTACTCAACATTTTTTTCCAACAATCTGCTAGCCGAATTAGGCTTATGCGAGAACTTTTATAGAACAAAAGTGCTTAATCATGACAAAGATTAGGTGCGAAATTGGGAGAAAGTGCAGAATCGCAAACTGCTTGCTGCGTTTTTAAGAATAGCACATACACGGTATCCATGTACACGTCGACCTATTTTCACTTAAAAAAACATTCCAGAATTGCACAAAAATGGCATTGCGCACACTCTTGACTTTATCCATGTACACTGCTAAAGTCCTAGCTAGTAACCTTTATCGCCTTACCAAAATGTCGCCAAACTACCTGTTACCATATTCCAAAGATTAGCCACTGTTAACATACAAAAATTTATATGAACATATTTATATAACATACAGAAGTTTATATGAACTGTTAACATACAAAAACTCAGTATTTAAAAACAATACAAAATATCAAATTGTTTAATTATTATTTGTTTTGAAGCTGAGGATGATAGTGATTTTTAAATCAATTTAAAATGGAATCCTTAAGTTTATTGTATTTTTAACTGATTTACAAATTATTGGCATCTGTTAAATTTTGTTTCGGAAAACAAGATGTTTTTGTATATTTAAAACTTTGAATTTTAAAATTCGAATAATACTATCAGTACCATGTTAAAAGCCTTATTATAATGATCTAATTTTATGATATGGATTCTGGAAACTTTTTTTATATTAGTTTTAACCCTTTGAGAGGTGGTATATAAAATAATTGAAATTTTAGTAAAGTTATGCATGAATTGTAACTTGTGGGCCTTAAGAACACAAAATTGCGACTTAAAAAAAAGTGTAGAGCAAAATTCTGAATTTTTAGAGCCGGTATATATTTTATACCGGTTTTCCTCCAAGACTTTTTTTTCCAGGTACCAAATTGGAATTCTCTGTAATTTTTTAAGCGAAGTGGGTTAGTGTGTATGTGCTGAAAACAACAATAATATCTCACATCATAATGTTTAATCCTTGTATTTCAGATTGTGTTTTAATTTTTTTGATAATGTCTGTCAAATTACAGGGTGAATATTAATAGTTTATCCTTTTTTAGTCCAAAGGGGCTTTGTCCCTGTGGACTATTGTTTTTGTTTTGTGATTTTGCGTCAAATCACTCTGAATGTCTGTTTCACTTTTCAAACTGTTACCACCAAATATTATCGTCCTGTATTATATTTGAAAAAATTAAATAATGAAGAATCTGCATAAATGTATGTATGTTTCTTGTATTGTGATAAAACAACAGTACCTAGAGCCATTGAATTTTGAATCTCGTAATTCTACTGCGAATATGGGCATCTGGAAGCCCAAATTTGGAATTTGTTTTATTATTGATTTCATATTTTGTAAAATGCTAATGAATTTTTGATTAACAAACTCAAGGATTTCAAAGCGAGCATTGGCAACATTCTACAGAAAAAACACTTTTATCTCCACCGCGTGAGATTGTGTATCGGAAATTCTAAAGATATATTCAATTTAAATTATTTTGCGATATTGCTCTTGAACTGAATTTTATGGTTTAAGAGCGAAGAACATGATATTTAATAAATAAAGGTTACACACAAAATGTCAAAAAAAAAAAAAAAAAAAAAAGCCCCTTTAGACATAATTTAAAATCTGAAACCTTTCAGATTTTCGTATTTTTTTTTTTTTTTAAACTTGTTAGTTCACCAACTTGTTCTTTATACAGAACTTAAATGATTTTGTATATGATATACTGCTTTTAAGGGCAGGGGCTGACTAGTATAAGCAGCTGTGCCTAATAGGGTACAGTCCTGAAACTGTAAATCCCCAGGAAAACTTTGCCAATCCTGCAGATGGTACTGATGCTGAAACAACTGAATCATGATGGAGAATGTTGAAGCTAAAGATTCTACACAATATGTGGAGTATCACACCACATATACTTTTACACTGTCTCACAGAAGCATGAGGGAGATCTTTTTTGTTAGTAAAAGTAGCAACTATTTTTTGATCATGCTATGCAATTATAATGGGGTGAAGTGCAGAATCACTTATTTGGCACATTATGTTTGGCACTTTTTACAAGCGTAAAAGAATTGGATTTTTGTCAATTTCCTTTGACTTTTTCAGTGAAAATACATCGATATGTACATGGACAAAGGGATTGCACAATGGCGAATTTGTACAATTCTCTGATTTTTTTTTTTTTTTTTTTTAGTGAAAATAGGTTGATGTGTACATGGATACTGAGTTTGTGCAATTTTTAAAAACGTGCCAAACAGTGGGTGATTCTGCACTTTCCCCCTTATAATGTATATGGCTAATGGCTCATAAAAATGCCTTTTATAAGGTCCATTCCTACTTTTGTTGAAGAAATTTGAATAGGTTATTAAATTAATTAATGAAATCATCTTTTATGTATTAATTATTTAATTTCATATTTAAAAACAGTTTTTTAGTACACTCCTCTAAGAAATAAATAATCAATTAAAAGCAGTAGATTACATACTACACCATTACTGTAGCTAACCCCTCTATTATAATTGAAGAATGATATTTATCTTTTCCTAATGTATAAACATGTGCTACAAATATGGCAATTTGGGGGATGGTGTTCGATTGTGAAAATCTTTTAGAGCTAGGACAATCTGACGATGGCTTTAATTTGTATTCCGTGCTAAACAAACAAATTCTTTCTGTTGGGCACCTGGGCTTGACCCTATCTTAGTGGTACAGTTTTCAAGCAATTATCATAGCATAGTGATCATCATATAGCAATTCTCCAAGATGAACTGTAGCAGTAAATGTTGATAGATTGTATTGGCATATTGGTGTAGGAAATATGGCTTTCTTGTTCACATTGAGAGGTAGTAGGGTAACTAATAATTGAGATGGAAGATCAAATAGAATTTTTTTGTAATTCTAGAATGGCTATAGTCAGATTGGATTGGATTATTCAATTACGGCAAAGCACACGAGGGCTATCTGCCTAAAGGGAGGGATGCCTTCGTGGATCACTGTCTAAGGGAAACTGGCTCGTATACACGTTACACATGGGGAAAACCACGAAATCGGCCATGCAGCCAGCCCGTTCGCGGGGTTCGAACCTCAGACCGAACTACCAGTGTTCAGCGTCTTTACCGCTCGGCCGCTGGTGGGCCCGGCTATAGTCAGAACTGAGTTATTGAAATAGCATTAGAAGCGTATTGGTACAGTGCAAACTTAGTTTACTAGGATGGAGGGATGGAGAGAGTCTCCTTTCTATGAAGAAAAAGAGGGGAGGAAGAATAAAGAAGAAGAATAAGGGGGGAAAAAAGAAAGACTGCCAAATGTTTTGGGGAAGAGAGGAAGTTTTTTTTTTTTTTTTTTTTTTAAACTTGAAAGTAATGAATCAGGTATAGATGCAGACATAGTTTATAATGATGAGTATTACGTGTATCATTATTGTCATCAATTCCATTCTTTTTGGATATTTTGTGTGCATGCTTACATTTTCTTTGAAACTTGATGAAGATCTGATAGGTTTTTATCGTGAAAATAAAGCAGGATTTTCAGTAAAGAATAATGAATAGAAAATATATATTATGTTAATCTAGAATTTTTTATAATTGTCTTGTAAGTTTCCACTTCATTTTTTATAGGTTAGGTTAATTAAAAAAGGGTGCATCATATCTATCATGTCTTTCTCTTGTGGTGGTCTCATAGTAAGAAGTGCTACATCACATTTGACTAGAAAATGTAAGTAATGTTTTCTTTTGTTGCTTCATTGTTTTAGAACTCGTTAAAAATTTTTACTGTTAATGGAAGGTAATAATTTTGTACACATTGCTGAAAAATTTAAAGCAACGAGAGCATATAATTTGATTTTAATCTAAAAGAGTGTTTTCTTTTTACTGTGGCAAGTAGACTGCATGCTGTTATGAAAACTGAAAAAGTAGTTATTATATTGATAGTTGCAGAACTTGTATATTTCGAAGACATAAATATGTTTAGAAAAAAGGGTACAACTCTAATATACGCCCTAATTTCACCAAATGTGGCGATATGTGTTCTGCGCTGGTTTTTAGCGCAATTGCATGTTCTATGGCAACCCTGTTGACGTTGAAAAATCTTTCGCTGGAGCTCGTTGATTCGCCTCTGTGTCTGAGAAGATGGGAGGGAAAGATAAAATGGTAGTTGTTGAATTGAAGTTCGTCAAAAGGAAATATCATTGTGGCTATCCTGTTGAGGGGTAGTGGGTATTTGGAAGTGTGGAAAGAGGGTCTGGGAGATTATTTTTAATGGCAGTGCAGGATACAAGAAGGGATTTGTGATTTTATTTATTTGTGAACCATAGTATAAATTTTCTGGATAGTGTGTCTGGCTGTCATGTAAATACGATAGTGATTACGTGGCGGCATGTTAAAGGCGGTATAAAATTTATATTTCTGCTATTCGAAAACGCATTAATTCATGGTAAGTGCATTTTATTTTATCCTTGTTCTTATTTTGTAGAATGTTATGTTCTTTAGTATGAATTTCTGTCGTTATTGTTGTTTTTTTAAATTACTTGAAATTTATTTTAGTTTATTTTGTTGTTTAGTGTCTAGACTGTGCAATTCGTAGATGTTTTTTAAAGTTGAAACAGAACGTTGTGTACATGGTATTATTTGAAATTTATTGTTGTTACGTTATTTTATTAAAGCGAGGAGTGCGTAGATCGTAGATTCCTTCCTTGCCTAAATTGTGCAATTCGTAGAATTTTTTTAAAGTTTAAATAGGATGCTGTGTACATGGTATTCTTGGAAATTTATTGTTGTTATGTTAATTTATTAAAGCAAGGTGTGCGTAGTTTGTAGATTCGTTCGTTGCCTACATTGTGCCATTCGTAGATGTTTTTTAAGTTAAAACATGTCGCTGTGTACATGGATTCTTGTCAGCTATCTAAATTTTTTGTTTTTGTTTCGGATTTTTAGCTAAATTGTGTGTTCAAAACGTAGCTTTTGCATGTGCGAAAACCGCGTTTTTGGAGACATTTTAGGCTAAAAGTTCGAAATGTAGACAGAAAATTTAGATAGTAATATGGCAGTGTAAAGTTTCTCGCCAAAAATATTTGGCGACTTGAGGGCGCATATCAGAGTAGTTCCAAAAAAAGTTATGGAACTACTCTTACATGCACCCTCAGGTCGCCAAATTTCTCGGCAAAAATGTTTGGCAAGAAACTCCATGTTGCCATATTACTATCTAAATTTTTTGTCTACATTTCGATTTTAAAGAAAATATATCGCTGTGTACATGGATTCTTGTCATATATTTTTGGTTAGAAACTTTATGTTTTTGCTAAATTTTTTGTTTTTGTTTCGGATTTTTAGCTTAAATTGTGTGTTCAAAACATGGTTTTGAATCACATAAATGAACCAAATAAACTAAACTAAATTACAAACAATTCAAAAAACAACAATAACAACAAAAATTCATAGTAAAAAAAACAATGAACATAACATTCTACAAAATAAAATGCACTTACAATAATACATTCCTGAATAAAATTTTGCCAGTCACACGTCTCTGAAAAAAAGTGCCACAAATTTAAAATTTCAAAAGTAATGATAAAAACTGCCTCCTAATTTAACTTACTACACCAAAACCACAATCCAAATCCTAAACTCCGCTGAACCATTTGACTGCAAATCCACACAAGAATTATCAGAAATGCCTTTCTTCATCCCAGTTCTCATAGCAGCTCCGCATTTCGCACTCTGTTGTAAAAGTCACACAGAATTTCCAAAAATACACTTCAATCCTCATAAACACACCCATGAACAAAAGACGTATTAACAACTCCAACATCATACCTTTTAATACTAAATTTACTTTCCACACAATCTAAATTACGCGACTGAAATCTTCCCATTACATCTATTATTGCAACATAGGCCATTTCAAAACATGCACGATACGAACGAGCAATTAAACCACTCCAGGAAAAGATTTTTCAATGTCAACAGGGTTGCCATGCAACACGCAATCGTGCCGAAAACCGGCACAGAACACATATCGCCACATTTGGTGAAATTAAGGCGCATATAAGAGTAGAGCCAAACATATTTTCCATTAAAACTATACCACTTGCGGCCTTTTTTTTTTTTTTTTTTTTTTTCTGTTATACTTCCGAGAATGAATTGTTGCTAGATTGGTTTGGCTGTGTATTTTGCTCTGACATCTGTGACAAGTTTTTTTGGGGGAGAGGGGGTACTTTTCCATCTTGCCGGCGCAAATCTCGCCAAGCAGACTTTATTGGCGACAACACACAGTAAACACATGAAGAAATATTAACAAATGTTAATTTTAAGATTTTTTTACTTTAGAGGTATAAAAGTTCTAGTATCATTTACATTTTTTTTTTCCGAATTTGACAGAATCTTCCTCTGATCTGTGCAAATCCCAAATTTTCGTTGTTTTTTCACCCATTTTTGATGTATTAGGGGAAAGACATGGCTGGTAAAAAATGGCTGTGATTTTTTTGAAAATGTGGCAGTAAAAGGTTATCACCTGGGATATACTGTTTGGCGTCAGATGTATCATTTTTGCTGACTTTATCGCCTGTGCTGTCGAATTTTTTTAATTCCAGTGGATTTTACAATTTTGAATTTTCCTAGATATAAAGAAGTGTTTATCCTTTTTTCACGAATAAAGAAATGTTCTCTACAAAAAAATATTCTGCTTGTAACCACCTTATGAAATTGTAATGGAACTCAAAGTCAAAATATTTATGCAGCTTTTGATCATGCAGGGAAGAGAAAAAGGTGTCAGATCATAAATACTTCATTAAGGATTCCTTTCATTATTGCTGTACAATTTATTTAGTTAATAGTGTCGGGCATTAACATCTGCTGAGTTTTGCAAACCAAAGTTTGCTTCAAATAAATTCAAATACAATTGTTGATTAGAATAATTATAATAGAGAGGTATGTACTGATATCTTATTATGTCAACCTAATGTTAAAATCAATTGATGCTACAAAATTGTGTGAAATTGATGAATATGATGTTATTAAATAAGTAAAAATCTGTATGTATGTATGCTTCTTACATATTGCAAAATTGGTGGTACATAGAGCCACTAAATTTGAATGCATACTAGTTTCACTTTATCATGTGCACCTCGAAGCCCAGATTTTAAATTTGTTTTATTTTTTTAAAAAATGTATGCCTATTTAATTCTGTAACAAAGTTTAAAAGTAGTGAAATCCACTGCTCAAAATGAAAAATTTTTTCTTCCATGCTCTTGGGTGTTGCCATTTAGTAAAGTATAAAATATTTGTCTTTCAGATTTAATCAAGAAACTAAGTTATATAAAAGCAGTGTGTTCTCATGGCTATAAATAGGATACTGTTATTTTCAACGTGCCAGTATGTTGCCATTCAGCAAAGTATTAAGATAAAACATTTAATCTGTATGTTACTGATTAAGAAACAAAGTAGTTTGAAAGCAACAGATGCAGTTCTTAATAAAATAGTATTTTGTTAAATGATTGTTGGCATTTGAAGTAAGGAGACTTCTTTAGAACACTAAGTTGTGAAATTTGTAAAAAAATATCTTTATCATTAAGTACAAGGTGTCTGAAATGGAACTATCATGCTACCAGATTAGAACCATCATTTACTTCCAGTTCTGTTGCAAAAAGTCAGCTACAGAATGTCACCAAATCATGCTGTATCATATGACACTGTGAAGGTTTGTTCAAAAACAAGGTTCGAAAGTTCAAAAGCAAGGACTATGACATTTAAGAAACAGAGTGCTCTTGCTGACCTACTGATGTTGATGAGACCCGCTTGTGAGAACTTACGGAAGAAGATCAGTATGTAACCACTTGAGAGCTTGTTAAGGAGTTAGACGTTAGTACCATGTCCATTAGTTGCACAATGCATAGCATAAACTTTATGCACAAGTTCAATGACTGGGTGCCGCAAAGAGCTGCCTCAGAGGCACATGACAGACGTGTTCGGCCTGCACTAATCTGCTCGAAAATCAACGCAAGGACAAAATTCTGGACCGGATTGTCACTTATGATCAAAAGTGGATTTTTCAACAACACAGGCTTAAAAGGGGGTTGGTCTGCACCCGCTGAGCCCGTCGGCAGCATCGCAAAGTGCAATTTGACTAATAGAAAGATTATGCTTTGTATCTGGTGGGATTGCCATGGTACTATCCACAAAGAGTACGTGGAAAAAGATAGAAACCCTCTATGGTAAGATGTACAGTGAGATGCTAGTCTGTGTTGATGCTGCTGTAATGAAAAGATGGCGAATGGAGTTTAAATTGGAAATAAAAACAAATGTCCTGATATGAATAAAAGGTGCTGTATGCCCATGTTAAACTGATGCCCACAATGCTTTTGTGTATGGACAAAAAAATTCAATGCATTTGCAAGAAAGTGTATCTACTTTCATTGAAGGGCATCAGTTTATTTCATATTTTGGGGAGATCTTACAGCACCCTCATTTCTTTAAGTACTGTATAAATACTAGACAAGCGATATCCCCTAAAAAAATGGTTAGAACATTTTCAGTAAAAAATAAAAAAAGTAAGTCACTCTTAACTTGAGATAGAAAATCTTAAAAGCATTTCTTTCTCCCCTAAAATGGCATTTAAATATTCCTGGAGGCTTCTAGCAGGTCTAAGTTTCGTTGGTTGACTGTGTATGGTTCTCTCTTTTTAGCAGTTGTTGCAGTTACAGGATCTACATATCTTGATAATCTTGACAGTTCCCTCCCCCACGAGTAGAATGGAACTCTGTGTCATAATCCAATAGTTGTATATTTGTAAGTGATTAATCTTGTCAGACACTTTTCCGGCACTTGATTGTAAATAGAAGAATCATGGGCAGCACACTTATTCAGTTTAATGGCATTTAATTCTTTTTTTTTTTTGGCTGGAATTTCACTAAGTCTAATGTGAACACTGATAGAGTAATTTGTAATGAAGCTAAACATGAAAATCCTGTTAACAGTGCAATTCAAATAATACCTCAGATGCTGGGAAATATGATACAAGAAATAAGTTGTTAGTTTGAGTTTTATGAAATATTGATGGTTTCTTTTTCCCCCATTGATCTTTCCCTGGGGTGATCTCCGAGAGCCGAAGTAAGACGAATGCCCGGTGTCCCAATTAAGCCTTGGGGGCATAAGAGAGAGTTCAGTTTAAACATCTGCGTTGTGGGATTGAGACTGTAGTGGTGTAGCAAGATGAGTGGTTATAATTTCTTTTTGAGGAATTCTGTGAACAATGGAATGTGAACATTCTGTGAACAATGTGGCCCTCATGCATAATAAGGAGGTTGATCACGGTTGTCACCTTAATTGCAGGAAAGATTAAGAAAACTAGATTGTGGCAATTGATAACTAAATACCACTAATTCTTTGTAGTACTTGTTTTAGAAAACAAAAATAATTTTCATATTTTGAATTGTTTTTATAATTAAAAAAAAGAAAAGTACGGCTATTTATAAGGAAGGAACATTTTGAATGTACATTAACAAAGAAAAAGTCACCATGGAACAACATTTTCAGATTCCCTTTCAATCTTGTCTCAAAGTATTATTCTATTCTGTTGTTGATGCTGAGTATTATAGGTCTTCCACTGCTTGCTACATTTTGTCTAGATGCTGAGTTAGATTTCCTTAAGTCTAATAAGTATCAGTTACCTGATTCAATAAATTGTATTTTTAAATTTAATAGCAACGGAGATCTATTATGAAAATTAAATAAAATGCTACAGAAAAGGTACCTTTGTCATGTTAGAAATATCATTTAACTATCAAATATTAAGATGAAATCAAGTATCTTTCTTTCTACACCTTTTTGGTGTATTTTTGTTATTTTTTAATTTGCAAAATGTTTACTTTTCTCTAAATTCCTTTTTTTGTGCGCTAAAAATGATATTTTTAATAGTTTTTCCATCAGGTTATAATGCTAGAGAGCCCTTTCTTGTGTGTTTACGTGTTTCTTTTAAAGAAATAATATGGAACATATAGCAGTACAATTACAGTAGCCCTTGGACTGTAGTGCTAGTTGATTATTTTGCATGCATTAATTTCTGCTTGCTGTCCTGGGAAGAATTTTCTCATTTGATTCTAAATGTTTTTAGTACCACATTGTCAGGAAGTAGAGATTTTTTGGGAGGTGGTGGGGAGTAGTGCTTCTATATATAACATAGTTTGGATGCCTCTACCAAGGTTTTTCTTCCCTTAATTTCGTATTATGATGCAGTGATTCTCAACTGGTGATATGCGTACCACTGGTGGTACACATAAGAAAAATAGGTGGTACGCAAAGAAACAAAGTATTTTTAACTATTCAAAAATTAAATACCCCAACATCCTGTTTAAATTTTTTCTCCAAGACTCGTAAATTTATGCGATATGAGCTTTGTTCAAGTTCAGTAGCAGCTCATAGAATTTAGCAAGCTAATCCATTTTTATTTTCACATTTTTTTTAGCCATAGACATAACAAAATTTGTCATTTATAAGGTTTTTAAAAGGAGCAATAGAAATGGATGTTGTATTTAATACAGTCAAAAGTCGTTAATTCGGACACCCATAATCCGGACCTCAAAGCTACAAACTTTCTTGACGCATGCGCGTAAGACCTTTACGGCTGCGAATACGCGTGTGCGCATGCGCATAATACGTTTACGTATGCGCGTTTAATGTATAACAGACGGTATAAGCTAAGCTAAAATTATCGAATTCAGTTAATGTTGCAGAATGTGTTGTTCCTTAATCTTCGAAATGGATCCGGCTTATTATTTTTTGCAGACTGTTAGAGCAATTTTATAAAAGTAAGCTTGAACTTATGATTATGTCAAATAGAATTTCCAATACAGTAAACTCTCGCTATAACGATACCCAATGCAACAATAACTCCCTCTACTACAATAATGTTTTGTGGTCCCGGTGATTTTGCATATAAACTAATGTTAATCTCCCCTCAGTATTGCTATATTCTCTAGAACAATAAATCTCTGTAAAACGATTTTTTCAATCTAAATTTCAGTATTATTTTCTCCCTTTATAATAATATTTTGATTTTCAAATGCTTTTTTTTTTTTCATTTTCTTTTGTTATTTTTCCGTCTATTAAGACTCATTGTGGATATTCAACTTATCCCTGAATAAATAGCTATTGTTCAGATTTCAAAACAGATGAAGACCACCCTTTTGGAAATTGGAGTGGGTGAAGGGGGTGAAGTGTAAATGTATGCCTAGTCTCATTTCCCAGTAAGCTTTGGAATTCTGATAAGGTTTAAGGACATCTAGACCCGTCTGGTCACCTTGTCACAGAACAAGTGCCATTTGTTAGAGGAACAGGGGGAGATGGAGGCGGGGTGTTGTTAAGTGACGTACTGAAAAGTGAGTTCAAAGGTTGTTTTATAGTCTTTAACGATTTTGAGGTCTACGCGAAACATTTGGTTTAAACTTTTCTTTCTTTCACGCGAAATTGTTCCTTAAGATGGCAGGGCGAAAGCAACTTTTCGAGCTATCTTTTTGAGATAAACTGAACGTTATCAATGATATTGATGAGGGAATGAAGCAGATTGATGCAGCTAAGAAACATGGATTATCGCTATTTCCAGTTGCAACGTTCCTAAAGAAGAGAAAGCAAATCGAAGATGCTGTAACTTCAAATGAAATTAACCTAGAGCGAAAACGACTGAAAGTTGCGACAAATGAAAACATTGATGCTGCTGTTTTAAAATGGTTTCAAGAGATGAGAGCAACAAATGTCCCAATAAATGGACCTTTATTATGTGCAAAAGCACGGAAATTTGCAGCAATGCTAGGGAACGAACCTTTCAAAGCTAGCAATGGTTGGTTAATGCGTTTTCGAGATCGTCATGGAATAACTTTCCAAGAAGTTCACGGAGAGAAAAAGTCAGCCCTGATAAACGATGCAAATGAATGGCGGCAAAACAAGATGAAAGAAATCTTAGAAAAGTATGCTCCAGAAGACATTTATAATGCAGATGAAGCTGGGCTGTTTTTCCAACTCCTACCTGATTGAACATTGGCATTCAAGGGTGAAAAGTGTTATGGAGGGAAGAAATCAAAGCAGAGACTGACTGTTCTTCTATGTACAAATAGCACAGGAATGCATAGAATACAACCTTTCGTCATTGGTAAATCATTGAAGCCAAGGTGCTTTAAGAACGTGAAAAGTCTTCCCGTGGAGTATAAAGCAAATAAGAAGGCTTGGATGACGTCTAAATTTTTTTCCGAATGGTTACAGATGTTAGACAATGAAATGAAGAAGAGAAAGAAAAAAATCATTTTGTTGATAGATAACTGCGGTGCTCACACGTCATTTCCAAAGCTACAAAATATCGAAATCGCTTTTTTCCCTGCCAATTGCACTTCAATTTTACAGCCTCTTGATATGGGCATAATTAAGTGCTTCAAAGGATATTACAGAAAACGGTTGGTTGACTCCATACTTGTAAACTTTGAAAATAAAGTAGAAGACCCTTTCAAAGCTGTAAATGTCAAGGAAGCGTGTGACAATATTGCTGGAAGTTGGTAGGAAGTAACAGAAAAAACCATTTGGAATTGCTGGAAAAAGGCCTGTCTTTGTGTTATGGAAGATAAGAAATCTGATAATGATGAAATTCCATAGACAATGATCTCTCAGATGATCAAGAATGTGTTTTGCACATCAAAAAATCCGTATCCCAACTTGAGGAAACAAGCGGTAAAAAGTTTGGAATTAGTATAGAAGACTATTTAACAGCAGATGATGATATTATGGTTTTCGCAGGAGTTACTGATGAAGATATTCTCTCTGAAATTACTGATGAGATAGGAAACAATGATGAAGATGATGATGATATTGATGATGATGATAATACAGGTCCATCACAGTCCTTATTGTCATCCCAGGAAACTCTTCAATCTGTGAATTCTCTACGGACATTTTTTTCAAGCCTTCCGTCGACAAAGGAACATTTTCGTGCACTAGACTCAATGCATACAGTATTGGTGAACTTAACAGTTAAAAAAAAATCAATAAACAAACAAAAATATTGGATTATTTACAATAAAAAGTGTTTTCAGGTATGTGAATATTTCTGTGCTTATTTTCTGAATTTATCTTATTTATTTATTTTTTTAGTATTTAAACCACTATTATTAGTATTTTACAAATTAATTTCTTCTAAATATAGACTTAAAAGTAGTATGTTATGCACCTTAAACTAATAATAAAAAAAAACTCTTATTAAATGCTCAAAATATGTGGGCCCTTGATATAACAATATGCCTCTCTACAACAATATATTTATTTGGTCCCTAAAATATTGTTGTAACGAGGTTTCACTGTATATATTTACTAATATGTAAAGGATCTACAAAGCGAAAGTATGTTTCGAAGTCCATTAAACAAAAAGTGGAATTGCTGCAAAAAATGGATAAAGGCACATCTCTAACCATTCCGAAATCTGTTTTGATAAACAGATTTCGGAATGGTTAGAGATGGGGGGGGGGAACGCCGCGGCGCGCAATTAATTGGAAGTTGATCTGTCAGCACTATCCATATCTCCAGGGCAGATGTTTTTATTTTATTTGGCTTATAATTTCTTACTAAATGTAATATTTCATCTCGATGTACTCCGTCTTTGATATGATTTAAATCAAATTCCTCCTCATTATAATTCGCTTCCGATAGTGAAGAAAGTGACACAGAGGTTATTGAAAACGAAAAAATGTCGTTTGACAAATTAGTTGGTATTCTCGACACAGCAATTATAGGACTTGAACAGCGGAAGGTTTAATCCTAGTATCCGGTGCACACGGGATTTGGCTGCTTTTGGTGACTTTATGAAGAGCTGTAAAAACGGGACATATATGATGAGTAGTAAACGGGTCATTCAGAGAATATATATAGTTATATATAGTATATATTATGTATATACACACATAGTATGTAGTGTATAGTATGATCATTTTTGGTGTTGGCGATAATTTTCAAAATTGCGCCAAGGCACCGTATACTAGGATTTTACCCAGCGGAACTTTGTAACTGAAGAAGAAATTATGTCTGATTATAGAATTAAAGAGAAAGTATTATCACATAAAACGAAGCAACTTAAACAACTTACATTGAAAGAAATGTTTAATGAAGTAAAGAAATAAATATTTAGCTTTTTTTTTTTTTTTTTTTTTTTTTTTTGTAAATTTTGATAATCTTTAGATTATAATTGTTCTTTATTTCATAAATTATGGTTTCATAGTTTTAATTTTATGATTTCTGCATGCCATCTTACCAGATTTAAACTGATGATCTATAATCTGGAGAAATCGATAATCTGGAATTGCCGAAGTCTCGACGAGTCCGGATTAATGACTTTTAACTGTAGTAAATAGAAATAAGTTCCTATAAAAAGATATAAGTATCTCATTAATTTTTTTAGAATTGATAGATTTATTAGCATGTCTGCATTTTATGTCACCGCTATTTCTGGGCTCGTATTGCTCTATTTTCAATGAGAATAATTTTTTACATCGATTTGCTGTCTCTAACAAGTATTTTGTCTTCCTATTGCTTTGTATTCCTTACTTTTATACAAGATTCAAGAATATCGTTATTTGTTTTTGAAGAACTCGTAACATATTGTGCATTTAAATATTTGTGAAAAAATAATAAAACACACCTAAGTTTTCAAAATGGAAAAATTGCTAGGATTGACTTAGCAGAAAAGGTATGATTCATATTTGATGGATCCAGGATAATCTATTAGCATTAAGAATATTGAAAAGAAAAGAAAAATTGATTATCGAAAATATAATGAAAGTTATTTATCATTTGGGTTTACTTAGAATGGGGATGAAATGGACCCTCAACCTTAGTGTGTTGTTTATGGTGAACTGTTATCCAATTAAAATACGAAGCCATTGTTTCTTAAAAGACATTGAATCTAAGCATGCCAATTTAAAGGATAAACCTGAAGAATATTTATTGGAGTTCAAAAATAGTAAACAAGTAATGAACAGTTTTGTTATATCAAGTGAAAAAGCTTTGGAAGCTAGTTACCTAGTAAGCCTAAAAATTGCCAATACAGGGCAGACTCTCACTATTGGAGAAAACTTTATATTACCTGCAGCTAAAGATATTGTTTTAACATTATTCAGTGGAAAAGCAGCTAATGAACTGAATAATATTCTGTCATCAAATGATTCAGTCGATTAATACATGAAATGGCAAATTCCATAAAAGAGACATTTATACAAAAAAAAAAAAAAAAAAAGAAAAAAAAAGGCAAATTCCATAAAAGAGACACTTATTCAAAAAATAAAACACTGTGAGTATTTCACATTGGAATTGGATGAAGGTACTGATGTTATGAGTTTTGTTTAATTATTACAGTACACTCACGATTATCCGCGGAATTGGGTGGCGCGGCCATCGGGGATAACAAAAATCACGGATAATCCGAAAAAATCTAAAAATGGGTACAGCAAAAGAAAAAACAGTCATTCCAATTTTGAAAAATTGTTTTACGTACAATAAAACGTAAAATAAACAGCAGGAAATGTTTAACTAACGCTTAATATTTTAGTATATCATTCAAAACTAACCTAAAATGCATTTTGTTAATGAAAACAGAAAAGTGCTTTGTACTTACGAGAGGCGTCAAGGATACACAGAAAAATTAATACATATGTACTGTTTTAATACTATAATGTATTACGTAATTACAAAAGCATAACTGTAAAACTTTACACCTTTTTGAAGAAATCAGTCATTTGTGTTTGCTTATTGCTTTGGAAGCATTTTCTCTTGATCCGAGATTGCATTTTTCGTAGCATAAATTTCTCGGCCAGCTCCGCGTCGTCTTGTTCTTCCAAATGGCTCAGCAGTCTGTCGACTTGTTGCAAAGCCGCTTCATGAGTCTTCCGCATCTGCACAGTGTGCTCTTTTTCGCCTTAACTTTGCTGTCCTTCATTCTCAGTCTCTCCCCTTGCTTTCTTCACAATTTCGTCATCTGTCAAGCGTTCGAAGCCAGGTTCGTTGACGTCACACTCCAACCACTCGTTAATGTTTTCAGCATCGACGTTCTTACCACCCGGAACTGTTTTCACCATATCAGCAAGAGTTCCCGATGGCGTGTCTACATCTTCATTCTCTTCTTCACAACTGAAAGGGGTTAGGTTGTTGTTGGCTTCAACATTAGGCATGAGTTTTCTCCATGATTTTATGAGGATTGATGGTTTCACTGAGTTCCATGCAGATGCAATTTTGTAGATGCTGTCCAAGATTGTGTAGTGTTTACAAAACTCTTTTAGATCATAACCTTCTTCAATTTTGGTCATTAGCAGCTAGGTTCAGTATGTTTTCTTCATTGTTGCAATGACTCCTTGGTCCATGGGTTGGATTAGCGCAGTAACGTTTGGGGGGAAAATTTTGCAAAAATTTGTCCATCAGAAGACTTTAGCATGCTTGTTTCTGAAAAGGTGCGTTGTCAATCAATAGCACAGCTTTTTCAGGCAGATTTTCCGATTTAAGTGTGATGTTTACGCACTTGAAGAACAAAGATTTTTTCGAAACATTCTTGAAAAATGTTTCTGCTCATCCATCCATTTTTTTTTTTTTTTTTTTTTTTTTTTTTGGTTAAAGTAATCAACCAACGGGCAAATTTTCTATCCTTGTGCCTTTGAAAGATCTCGATTTTTTTTACTTTTCAGTGACAACAAATTTAAGTTTGTGTCCACCGCTAGCGTTATTGCAAGACATGATAGTGATCCTTTCCTTGCTGCTTTTATGACCTGCCGCTTTACTTTCACTTTCAAATGCTATATTACGAGTGGGAAGACATTTCCACAAACATCCCGATTCGCCGGCATTGTAAATTTGTTCAAAAGAAAGCTCCTCTTTTAAAACAAAATTCTTCAAATTCATGGTGGAAATCGTCGTCTGCTTGTTGGTCACCACTAAGTTTCTCCCCATGAAGTCCAATTTCACGAATTCCATGTCGCTGCTTAAAACGAGTTAACCAGCCAGAAGACGCATCAAAATTTCCTTTCAACCCTAAGAAGTCAAAAAAGGTTCTTGCCTTCGCCGCAATGATAGGACCATCTACATTAGTACCCTCTTTTCTAACTTGAGCTAACCACTCTGTCAGTGCCGTTCTAGCTCATCAAAGGTAGAACCCTTCATAGTTTTTCACGTTTTCATTGCGGAAGCACTGTCCGACATTGATGCAAAGTTCACCAGTTTGTCTTTTTGCTTTAGAATGTCACTCACTGTTGTTTCCGTGATTTCGTAATCCAATTCCATCTGCTGCCTTGTAATGCCGTTTGCTGCTTTGGAAATTAATCCTAGTTTTTGCGCAATCGTCAACGCAACCTTCTTTTGTTTTCCTGACATTTTAAATTGGTAACGAAAAACACAAAACCTAAAAGCACAAGCACTGATCGCAATAAAAGATAAGAAATTAACTCCGACCGGTTCGCAAACACTATCAGGCTTAAAATAACAATCGCGAGTGGGAGGAAGTGGATGTGTCAGTAAGATTAAGACGAGAGAGGGCGGATGAGCGGGCACTGCAAGGGTGAGTAAGAAATCACTTACTCATCAGAGGAGAAGGTTCCGAGAAGGCCTGGGATATTTTCGCTATAAATAAACATGATGTTAGCAAATTTAACGTTTCACTCAGTTTTGTGAACATTTTTATTTTCTTTGCTTTATGCTTGTATTAAAAAAAAAAAAAAAAAAAAAAAAAAAAACACCTTTGTGCGGCAGGCACGGATAATCGGGAGTCTACTGTAGTTTACATGCATTTTAAAGAAGATAAACGAAATGCCGAAGAGTATTTATTTTGTGAACCTCTTCATGATACAGCAATTGCAAGTGAAATTTAGATATAAAAATGATTTTATATTTGAGAATGATATTCCTTAGAATAAGTGCAGTGCCATAAGCAGTGACAGAGCTCAGGCATTAACAGGAAAACATTCTGAAATAAAGAAATTCGCACCTGAAACTAAATTTACTCACTGCTCTATCCATCATGAAGCTTTAGTAGCCAAAACAATCCTTGAAAACCTAAAAATTGTTTTGAATCGATCTGTGAAAATTCATAAAATATTTACAAAGTTTTAAATCGTTTTTTTGAACTTATATTAACGGATTATAGATCAGAAATGCAAAATTTCCTCTGTGATTTAAAAGTTGAATTGCAAAAATGTTTATTTAGTGATTTATAGTTGGCATATTTAGCATATTTAGCTGATAATTTTGAAAAGTTAAATGAACTAAATTTATGATTGCAAGAACAAAGTGTTAATTTGTTTACCATTAGAGATAAAATAAAGGCAATGATAAAATAAACTCGAGCTAATAATCAAAGGATTGGATAAAAATATTTTAAGCTTTTTACCTCTTTTAGAAAGTTTTATAACAGAAAATAATTTGAAAATAAGAGAATTAGCATCCGACATTAAAAATAATTGTTTTTTATTGATAAATAATTTCAACATGTATTTTCCCTAGGATTATGAAAAAGAAAATTGGATTAGAAATTCATTTTGTTCAAATGTACCTGAAATTTTATCTCGTGAAGAAAAAGAATCATTACAGTACAAAGTCCGTTATCCAGACTCGTCGGGACTTAGGCAATTCCCGATTAGGGGTTTTTCCGGATTATAGATCATCAATTTAAATCTGATAAGATGGCCTGCAGAAATTATACAATTAAAAATATGAAACCGTAATTTATGAAATAAAGAGCAATTATGATCTAAAGGGTATCAAAATTTACAAACAAAGAGCTTAATATTTATTTGTTTACTTTATTTAAACATTTCTTTCAATGTAAGTTGTTTAAGTTGCTTTATTTTTTTTGCTAGTACGTTCTCTTTAATTCTATAAACAGACATAATTTCTTGTTCAGTTACAAAGTTATAGTGTTCAAGTCCTGTAATTGCTGTATCGAGAATACCGACTAACTTGTCAATCGAAATTTTTTCGTTTTCAATAACCTCTCTGTCATTTTCTTTACTATCGGAAGCAGTATTTTCGTGATCTAGAACCACACGACAGATTTCGCCATCCGTTAATTTATTGATGATTAGGGCATTGTCGTCACAATGAAAAACTTCTGTTATATCATCTTCATTTATTACCGCTTCTGCAGATTTCTTTACAAAATCCAATAACTGGAAAATTTCACCTCTAGTTTGCGATGTCCGAAAATCTTCAAATTCGCGGCTATCATCTTCATCGTCCTTATCATGAAATATGGTAGCTGGCCATAAATTATGCCAAGCATTTTTTAATGTATCTGGAGACCCATCTTCCCACTATCTTGTGATGCTCCACACACCAGATTTTATGCTAAAAAATTTGAAAAAGTCTTGAATAGTCTTGCCATTGGTCAAGAAATTTAACATAGATTTAAAAAATGCTATATTTGCATTTCAGCACGTGCACTATTCACATATCCGTGGGCTGAATGATAGGTGTACAATTTGAAGGGAAGAATAATATGGATACATTATTTTTCACTAAAACTTAAGTGAAGTATGCACCGAACAGTTGTCAACAATCAGGACTATTTTTGAGTCATCAGGTAAACCAACCGAATTCAAAAGTCGCCGAGCCTCGGGTATAAAATGATTTTCAAACCAATCATTCATCAATGCTTGTGTCATCCATCCTGTTTTATTTGCACGATATATAACGGGGAAATTCATTACTTCTTTAAATGCTCGAGTTCGTGCACGTTTTCCGATTACGAAAAGCTTGCACTTGTGCATTCCTGCAGCATTTGTGCATGCTAAAATTGTTAGTCTCACTTTGGAATCTTTGACACCAGTCGGAGCCTTTTTTGTTGAGGTTGCCAAGGTATTTCGTGTTACAAATTGCCAGAAAAGACCAGTTTCATCAGCGTTGTAAATTTGTTCTGGAGATAATGAGTTCAATGAATTCATCTGCAAATTGTTCAGCAGCTTCAGTATTAGCTGAAGCTTTTTCACTTGAAATTTTTAATTGTCTTATACCATGGCGATTTTTTAATTTGGTTAACCAACCTGTTGAATATGTGCACTCAATGTTTAAGTTCATTTCTTCATGAAATATTTTGGCTTGAGCCATTAGCATTGGACTCGTCAATTGTACGCCTTCGCTGCGATGCCATTCAATTATCACTTTGTCATGATCGTCACTTTCAGCATAACGAACCCTTTTCCTGTTGTTCATTGCAAGTGGGGTGTCGGAATCCACAAAAAAATTTAAAAAGTTCCTTTTTCTTTTTGCTTATGACAGTTGACGGAACTACTCTGATATGCGCCCTCAAGTCGCCAAATTTCTCGCTTCACGCTGCCATATTACTATCTAAATTTTTTGTTTACATTTTGAGCTTTTAGCCTAAAATGTCTCCAAAAACGCGGTTTTCGCACATGCAAAAACTACGTTTTGAACACACAATTTAGCTAAAAATCCGAAACAAAAACAAAAAATTTAGATAGCAAAAACGTAAAGTTTCTAACCAAAAATATTTGACAAGAATCCATGTACACAGCGACATGTTTTAACTTAAAAAAACATCTACGAATTGGCAACGAACGAATCTACAAACTATGCAGACCTCGCTTTAATAAATTAACATAACAACAATAAATTTCAAAGAATACCATGTACACAACATCCTGTTTAAACTTAAAAAAAAAAATTCTACGAATTGCACAATTTAGGCAAGGAAGGAATCTACGATCTACGCACTCCTCGCTTTAATAAAATAACATAACAACAATAAATTTCAAATAATACCATGTACACAGCGTTCTGTTTCAACTTTAAAAAACATCTACGAATTGTACAGTCTAGACACTATACAACAAAGTAAACTAAAATAAATTTCAAACAATTTAAAAAAACAACAATAACGACAGAAATTCATACTGAAGAACCAATGAACATAACATTCTACAAAATACTAAGGAAGAAAGGATAAAATAAAATGCACTTACCATGAATTAATGCGTTTTCGAATAGCAGAAATGTAAATTTCATGCCGCCACGTAATCACTATCGTATTTACATGACAGCCAGACACACTATCCAGAAAATTTATACTATGGTTCACAAATAAATAAAATTACAAATCCCTACTTCTATCATGCACTGCCATTAAAAATAATCTCCCAGACCCTCTTTCCACAGTTCCAAATATTCACTACCCCTCAACAGATAGCCACAATGATATTTCCTTTTGCCGAACTTCAATTCAACAACTGCCATTTTATCTTTCCCTCCCATCTTCTCAGACACAGAGGCGACCAACGAGCTTCAGCGAAAGATTTTTTCAACGTCAACAGGGTTGCGATAGAACACGCAATCGCGCCAGAAACCAGCGCAGAACACATATCGCCACATTTGGTGAAATTAGGGCGTATATTAGAGTTGTACCCAGTTGACTTTCATATACAGTTGACTTTCCAATGTCATACTCCTCGCATAATTTTCAGACAGATATGCCTTTATCCATTTTTTGCAGCAATACCAATTTTTGTTTGATGGACATCGAAACATGCTTACGCTTTGTAAATCCTTTGGCAGCTCCAGAATTGGAAACTCTTTTTGACATAATAGAAAGTTCAAGCTTAATTTTTATAAAATTGCTCTAACAGTCTGCAAAAAATAATAAGCCGGATCCAATTAGAAGATTAAGGAACAGTGCAATCTGCAGCATTAACTGAAATGCCATGTAATTTTAATAAGGTTTTCAGAGTAAAGATCATTTTAGTTTAGCTTATACCGTCCGTTATATATTAAACGTGGATGCATAAACACATTATGCGCAAGCGTAAAGCATACAAAAAAAAAAAAAGTTTGTGGCTTTGAGGTCCGGATTTTAGATCATTGCGGATAATGGACATCTGGATTACGACTTTGTACTGTAATAGAAACTTACTGTGACCGAACTGTAACTGAAGATTTAAAAAATAACACACTTGTTAACTTTTGTATGAACCGAAAAAGAGAATTCAAAGACATTTCAAATAAAGCTATTAAGTTTTTATTGCCTTTTTACACAACGTATTTGTGTGGACGAGGATTTTCTTCCATGTTATATTTGAAAAGTAAATGTAGAGCAAAATCAAAAGTGGATCCTAATTTACACTTACAACTAAGTGAAATAAGACCAGACATAAAGAAACTGTTCTCTCTTAAACAGGCTCAAATTTCATTCTAAATGTTAGAATTAAAATATTATAACTTAAATTTTGATAATTAAAATGGTAATCAATTTTTAATCTAACATTTTTTATGTGTGCATAATTTCTTTTCAGAAATTGGAAAATAATCATTGGTAAATGTAGTGATGGTACTAAAATTCTCCAGTTTTTGTTTAGATAGTATGTGTTAGTCAAAAGGTTGAGAACCGCTTTTATAATATATTATGTTTTTGTCCTTTCTTATTAAATTCATATTGATTATTCTGTTTTTTTCTTATTTTTTGTTAAGAAATTAAGAAGTTTGGTTTTACTAATTATCTTTAACTTATTTGCTACCACATTTAATCAAGTCAGAGATTTCTGATGGTATCTGCAAATTTTATGATGATTTTATTTTTTGTGCTACATAATTTATTTGTTTTATGCTGTTGTTCTTGAAGTACGATATTTTGATATAGAAAACTTTAAAAATATTTATTATCAATCGTTTTGTTAATCAATGCCTCTTTATATTCTTTTTCACCCTAATTTTACTTTTGCATTTACTTTCAGATGTAGCAAAACTTCTAAATAATTATCAGTGTAAAACAAAGGTTAATTATAAATCAATGCGCTACATTTCATTCTCGAGCATGTTGTGCCATCCTGGGAGTTCATCTGATGATGGTGATTCTGTTAAAGGTCGTAATGAAAATGGAAGGAAATCATCCTCAAAAGGAAATGATGGCGGTGGCCGAGATGGTCAGTTGAGGTGCCCAAAATGTGGTACAACTTGTAGTCATGTTGAAACATTTGTTAGTAAGTTTCTGTTTTATTGATATATGTGTGCATTGTATTTCATTGGTTTGCAGTTAGATATGACAAAATTTAACTAATTCTGCTTTTTCTTGCATTATAACTTAATGATTATTTGTATTTGTTAGGTTGAAAATCATTGTTCATGAAATTGAACTGTTCTTTTAAATATACTGTTCTTTTAATTACATATGAATTAATTATATAAATTATTATATTCTTTTTTATGTAAGTTTTTAAGTTACCTTATGTGAAAATATTGTATCATGCTAACTATTATCTTAATTTATGAAAACATGCAACTAGAATTAAAATTTTACTTTAAAAATAATCTGTATATACTTGTGTACCTCAGACAATAATATGCAATTCTAGTAATTAAATGTTCTGAATATTTAATCTTTTCCCTGAGTTAAAATTGGATTTTTTAATTAATTTTTTTTTAAATTTTTAATTTTTAAAAGTCAGTTATACAATATCTGTTTCTTCATATGTAGCCTCCAGTAGATTCGTAAAATGTGACAATTGTCAACACTTTTTTATCATTTTATCTGATGTGGATACAAAAAAAACAGTAAAAGAGAGTCGTCACCAAAGTTCTGGGGAACGAGCTAATCTGCAGCGACGTCCTCCACCACCACCAAAAAAGGTTCGTAAAGTATATTTTGCATTGAAGTTTAAAAAGTAGATACCGGTTTAAAGATCTAAAGAAAATACAGGGTAAGTCAAAACGAATGCCTTAATTCCATACGTACACGATGCAAAATGTAATACATGTATTCATTAAAAATGTACTTATATGCAGAGGTAATATAAGCAAGTTTTGAGTGTACTTCTCACGGATGTTCGATATGTGCTTCTTTTGTTGTATGACATACATCAAGTCTCCAATGTAATTCTTGCCAAACTCTTGTGCAGCATGTCTGTATCGATGCTGGCGATAGTAGCTGTGATATGTGCTTTCAAATCAGTCATGGTCGTTGAACCTGTAGGCATTACAAAGGATCTTTTACGAAACTCCACAGGAAAAAATAGCATGGGGTGAGATCTGGACATTGTGGTGGCCAAGTTAATCTGCTGTAGATATGTGACAAATCCACTGTTGTGATAAGTGGTACACCATCCTGCTGCAGAATAAAGCTAAGCATATCTTTTAGCTAGCAGAAGCCATAATTTGAGCATATCGAGGTACATTATTCCCATCACTTTGGTTTCAGAAAAAAAGAACGTACTGTAGATAATTTCATGGGATATTGCACAAAACACATTATTCTCACGTTATGCTTATTTATAAAAATCCAGAAATGTGAAAAGTTGATTCATCACTATACTAACTTTTTTGAAAATGCGTCATCTTCCATGCATATCAGAAGTGTCTCACAGAAAGATAATTGACAGGGCAGATCTTTAGGTTTCAGATGTTGCACCTTTAGGTATCAGATAATATGGTTTCATTTGCAATCGATCTAGAGAAAGCCCAAAAGATCACAGGGCTCACTGAGCTGTCATGGCTCAAAACATTTATTTCACCTCACACCGACAGTCCCGAGACCTTCCATGGACCTCAGGACATTTATTAAAATTTCAAAAATATATGCAAATGTACATAACATTTAACGGGTGGTGCCATCGCACTTACATGCTTTGGATACATATTCAGTTTTTACTTGTACAATTTGGTCTTGGTGGCAGCAATACATATATATTAGGTATAATATAATTGATGCAATCAAATACAATATAATTCCGGGACTATATAGTTATCACGTCATAGTTGGTATAGTCCCCAGATTTCAAATCAATCAGTGCAGTACTTAATAAACAGTACAATTCAGTGTCTCATCAATTAAATATATAATGTAATGTATAATTCAGTTTAGTTTAGTATAGTAATTCAATATATATATATTAAAAAAGAACACTGTCCATATATTTAACAGATCAGTGACATATAGCTCACTGATCCCAATAATTCCCAATAGTGTATAATTTTAATAGTTCATAAAAGTTTAAAGTAAATGTATGAACTATATGGCAGTTCACAAATAGTTCACTGCCATATAGTTCATACATAATTTATATATAGTTCACAATAGTACTTCCATAAGATACTGGTAAGCAATTCTTAGTAGTTCAAAATAGTTTATTTGCAAAATTATTGGTGCCATAATCAAGAACAATTAAAATAATTCACTGGCATTTAGTTCTTATAAATTAGTATTTATAATAGTTCTTAATAGTTAATAATAAATAACTCCATAACTAGGTAAACAGTTTCCAATTGTTAGTAATTGGTATAGTTTACGTCTATTCAGCAGAATTATCAAATCCATCAGGCTTCAGATTAATAGTCAACATTTGCAATAGTTCACAATAGTTCATTGTCATTATTATTAGTATCATAATCAACAGATTAATAGACAATGACATGATCATGTATAATTTTCAAAGTTAGTGTATAATTTATAACAGTACACTGACACTGACACTGACTTTGATTGGTATCGTAACCATTAGATGTAATTAAAATAGTACTGATAGATATAATAATAGTAGACCAACAGCCATGATTATAAGAGTTCATAATAGTATCTTGATTTGTAGTTTATTATATGATTCCATTTCTATTATTTGAGATGTTTTCATTTCACATCATAAGTTTATGTCGAGTTCTTTAAGTTAGTTAAGTGCATATATCACATTTTGTTTAATGTAAATGTTTTCACTTGATAGTGTAAAGTACAAGACCTAATAAATTATCACAATAGATTTATATAAGTTATAATTTAGCTTTAGTTCATGCAATAGATTTCATCAGTTTATTTTGCAGCATAAATACATTTATATCAGTATTGTAGTAATCTTTCTAATATTTTTCTGCAGTCTTTCTTGTGAAGCATTTGTTCTTAGTGGATATACATACATTTAAGATAGTATTGTCGACAACATAATTATATTGTTTTGGTGAACTAAGGTAAAGAAGTGATTTTAACTTGTTGATTGTAAGGATGAATGTAATCTAAGATGTCATATTCGGTTCTTGTAATTACTTTAGTCACTTTTTGGTATATTGGACAGTCTGGTGCATAAGCAGGGTGATATGCATTAAGATCCATATTATTAGCATCATTATGGAGTTTGCAGTTTATACATGATGGACTTTCTGCTTGGCATTCTCTTATATTGTGATTGCCGTCACAGAATGCACAATAAATTCCGTGCTTGCAGTTTCTAACTGAATGGGTAAAGTCTACATGTGAAGCATCAATGTGAACCAAAAAATTCTGCGAGTTTGTGACTTCTTCAGGCGTGGTTGATAATATTTTGCTTCATTAGTATTTTGAAGGCTAGAGGAGAGCATTCAATTACCAATTTTTTTCCATTGTTTCTTTTGTCATTTATTTTAAAAGAGGGTTTGAATTTGTTCTTTTCCAAATAAGTTGCTTATTTAATTACTTCAGTGACATCTTCTGGACCAGTATTTTTAGGTAGATTGTTTATTGTACATTTCTTTTGGATGGTATTTTGAGAGAAACTATATCAGTGATTTTTTCATTGTTTTCTAATATGGAGTTAATCTTGAATATTTCTTCTTTGGTATTGCATGAAACCGTGATACCACCTTTTCGGATATGTGAAATTTTTTGAATTTTTACACAAATTTTGGAAACTGGATTGTATTTTTCTAAATTATCTTTTAATTCACGATTTATAATTTGAGTCTTTGGGATAATAAGAAGTGTTGGCGGTTGTCTCTTAGTTGGAGCTTTATTTATTTTGACTACTTCTGCATATGATCTGGATCCTTCATTTTGTATTTGATCATGAGATATATCTGCATTACTGGTATTTTGACAATAAATACCAGTTTCCTTATTTGGTGGTATAATCTGTATATTGTTGTAACCTATGGGTGGAACAATATGCAGATTATATTACCAAATAAGTAATCCTGGATATAATTTTATGGAGAGGAGTTGCTTGATTTGATGTTGAAATTCTTTGATTGTGTGAAGAAATGTCATGTAAATTGTTTTCATTTCCATAGTTGGAGCTGATTGGTGATAGAGCTACGTCGTCACAGAATTTTCTTGTTTCACAGCTTATAGGTGAAGTTCCTGAATCCATATATCTCTTAGAATTGATATGATGACTAATATCATTAGAATTGTTTATTTCATTATCTTCAAATGAAGGTGAAGACAAATGTGTTTTTTTTCATCAAGTTTTGTATCTTTTATAAAATCAATCAAAGATTTAATTTTTAGATATAAATTTTTAGAGAGACCTTTTTTGCCAGATATTATAGTTTGTAGTAACGAAATGCATTCCTCATAAGTGTTTTGGATTTTTTTATCCATATTATCAGTTTTATTAATCGTGCTTTGTGAATTAGTATTAGTATTGCAAATCTTTGAAATATTAAGACGTTGAAGAAAATCTGTTGGTTCAGTTGAATGATAGGTATGAAGTGATGTTAAACTTGATGATCTAGAATTTTGCGTTATAGGTTGAAGATAATGTAAATCTTATTTATTTTATTTTATATTTTAAAATAACTCTACAAGTTAAATTGAGAAATATTTTATTTATTTATTAATTTAAAAAGACTATAAATATCTACTTTATATTAATACATATTAAATACCAAAAGTTTCAATTACTGTAAAAATATAAGGATTAAGGATATTAAATTATCATTTATTTTTAATCTTTATGTTATGTTAAATTACATGAGGAAAGTTGAGTTATCTGTATCATTTTATCTTTCAGTATTATAAAAAATCTGATGTGTACACCACATGACTTTCTTGTACGGAATATTAAATTATACACATTTTTTCTTGCATTTCGTTTAAACTTATTGGATTGAATTAAATCTACTTCGCCGAAAGCGCATAAACCACAATAGAATAAATGCATTCTTTAAAATTCACTCTATTTGTTTATAGCGACATTCTGGCGCTAGGTTCACTTAACAGTATTATATTTCGTTCATATTATAACTCAGAGTGCACAAAATTTATATCATTTAAAGAATTATCTAATCGCTACCACTTGTTCTGTTCAATAACTTTATTCTGTTAATTATAATAAAGTTAGAACAATGTATAAAAGAAATTAAGCAAACAAAATAAAAAAGAAACAGTTTTTCACAACGATTGAGTATTTCTCATTCAATAAATTCAGTTCTCATTTCGCGACAAGGCAAAAATACATAAAAACACAAAATATCTGTATAAAAAATTACAAAGTAAATCTTTCACTTATTTCCTCGAAAAAATTCTAGAAAGGATTAAGCATGATTTAATTCGCAATAATAAATAAAGGTGTTATCTTTGTTGTTGCGAAGCTACGTTCTCTAGATTGGCAACAAATCCATTTTTCTGCTGTGTCAAATGTAAACAAGCAATGGCCGCCATCAAAAACCTTATTTGTTGTTTAGCGGCACTTAAACAACCTTAAAATTGTTGATAATTCTAAAAATATTGCATAAAGATTTACTAAAGATAATTAATAATATTTCTTAACCAGAAGATAAGAACAACATAATTCAATCCTTTTTAAAGCAAAAAATGTACAATTTACAAACATATAAGAGTAAAGAAACTGTGATCACTGAACCAGGTAACAGAGTGGATATATATATAAATATATTTATATACGTTTGGCGCGGCCGATTGCAACCAAAATACGAGGTGCACATTTACATGTTATAGTAGTCCTATATACAAAATTTCAACGTTCTGAAGCTACTCGTTTTTGAATTATGCGAGATACGTACGTACAGACGCCATGAAAAATTCTCTTCAGAATTTATTTTAAAGCAGTTTTAGAATTTTTTTGGAGGAAAAGTCTTTTATTCTGTCCTTACGTACAGATATCATGCAAAAACATCGTTAAATTGCATTCGATAGCGGTCAAAATTGATATTTTCGTTGAAATATGCTGCCTGAAACTTTTCGCGATTACAATACTTCCTTTTTACTTCGTACAAGGAAGTAAAAAGATAATGTGAAATAGTTTAATAAACAGATTTTCAATTTTTATAAAGCATTTATTGCATGTGCTATATTAAAATTGATATGTTAACAATGGTTTTCTATGAATTAACAAACATATTAATAAAAATACAATATTTTATAAAGTATTATATATATTTATATAAAAATTATATATTCTGAAAGAGAAAAATTTTCTCTATCTGATGGTATAATCTTTGATGCAATATGTTGTGTTTCACAGCTGTTTTAAAGATCTGACTGAAGTCATTGTAATATTAGTTTAACACAGCATTGTTAAATTTTAACAACTTACAAACTTGATGATTTTGGATGACAATATCTATTCAGTCCTTGGTCGTACATTCCTGTAGATGATATCCTCTTGTGTATTTTTTTGAGGGCTTTAAAATGATGTAAAATTTTTTCACCTTGGACTAGTATTTTTTACACAGTTTAATTTTCTGGTTTTAGAAGCTCCTAAAAATACGTTCAGCACAGTTAACATCTTGGAGTTGAGTCTTGTCTTGTAATAACGGATTGCCTTATGTTCTGACGCTATCTGTATTTTGTTCGGAACTGGTGCTGAACAATGACAGTAGACTTGCTAAGATGAAATTCAAGTATACAAAACACATTTTGCTATTGTGTCACCATTTTATGAAGGCACTGATTTTCTGCCCATTTTGTTTTCTCAGAAATGCTGCTGGCCTTCCAGTGTCATCTATTGGCAACTATTTAAAACTTCCTTATTTTACCTCTGCATGTATGTACATCTTTAATGAATACATTTATTACATTTTGCCCAGTGCACCTATGAAATTGGGGCATTCGTTTTGACTTATCAGTACATCACATACCATGCCTTCTGTGTAAACTTTCATTAGTGCCACTTGCATTAATTTTACTATTATGTAAGATATTTTCAGATCCCCAAACAGAAAAATTACTGGATTAAGGTATTGTAGCATATTGAACTAAATATTTAAATGCAAGTCTTTTAACTGAACACTGTTAAGAAAATGAAAATCTCTTGTTAGAGCTACTAGTAATTGGGTTTAGCTTAGCTGGAAATAAATTTGACCAAACTATATTTGCATTCTGTGATTTCATCATCATAAATTTTGCATATTATTGCTTATAATTGCTATCAACGGGTTTTCAAGCATGTCACCAAATCCAGCACATTTCAGATTGATTCTTGCTTTTAATGCCAATTCCAGACAGTTCAAGGTTTAGTAACGGTTTGGTAGATTCCACATATGTTTCATTTTCATTCCTTACTAACATTTTGCAAGTCAGCTTCGGTATTCATTTTAGTTATGTGACATTGAATGTATATGTCTGAAAACCAAGATTCCCCAGAAAACCAAACACCATTAATTAGAGCCTCAGCATTACTTAGCCCTCATGAGTTTATCAGAGGGGGTTGTCTTTCCCATTGCAAAAGTACCAATTGTTTAAATTAGCTTTTTCCTTGATCTCTAACACAACTTCTAACAAATTTTTTCCACTGGCTGGCAGGTCACTTGATCTAGTGGATGCAAATTTGGGAATTGGTCCAACAGCGGAAATATTGATTTCAGATACAAACCTAATCTTGCAGAAAGTAATGTTCCCAAAGGTTCAAGCCAAGGAATTGTTACCTTTTTTATTGGAGCTAAAGGGGATTTTGACATCATGAAACTTGTTTTACATTTACGCTACAGTGCCATAATACTTGAGGCTGGCATCAGAAAATGGTGAACTTCTAAAAATTTCCAACACAGATCACTGAAGTATATTGCCTGGGAATTTCAAAAAATTTTATTTTTTTTCAACTTCTTTTAACCATTCCTGAAATATAAATTCTGTATCAAAGGGAACACTCTCGTCTCATTCAATGCCCTTTTCCCACATAGTTTGCATTAAGAGTTAAATTTGAACCGCAAACGGATTCAATGTGCTGGCCTCGCTAAGAATGAAGAGATGATGTCCTTACTTAAATGTAAGGCCCTTGCTACATTAACAGTCCCAGAAATTAAATCATGCGTGTAAAGCATTTTAACATACTGCATGCCTCTATGTAGGATTCTTCATATTTTTTAAATGCAGTCTAATTGTAGCTGTTAATAAAGCCCCGCTCACATGCAACGCTCTTTCGTGCAGCTATTGTTTGTATTAGGGAGAAACGGGGATACGAAGCAGTTTTGCCTTCAAGACTGGTTCAGATGCACATCATCTTCCATCCATCCTTTAACCATTAAGCCACTGGCAGCAGTGAATGATGTCACAAATGCGAATCGGATTGAAGGATTTCTAACGTTTGCTCACAACTTTTTTGGCATTGTTAACTATTGAAGCTGTTGAAGTTTTAACTCTTTAATTAATTAAAAGGCACCTAAATTAATTTAAAATGCAATTTATATACGAGACCAAATGGTTAAAAGAAGAAAAAAAATCACGTATACTGCTGAATGGTTTTAAATAAAATGTTTTCTGGCTTTTAAAATTTCAAACTTTGCTTTTTGAAAAAATGAATAAGACGACAAATTAATATTATTTACATTAATTATAAACATTTTAGAAAATATATTATAATTAATTCATGCATTAAAATTGTTTTGAATGTGTTTTACGATGTTTTTAAATAAAAGCTTGTAATTTATGTTCATATTAACCAATTGAATAGCACTAGGTTTTATTTTTTATATATATATGTATTTGAAATTCAGTAATAAATTTTCAGAAATTTGAAATGATTTAATGAAAATTTAGACCGTTTATATTCTTTAAAGTGCATTTTATCAGTTTGCATTTTTTTGATAAATCCTTTTATTTAATGTCCTAAAACTTATATAGATATAGCCTAAATTATTTAATATTTTTACTGCTTATTTAAAATTATATACTTTATAGAAACAATGATGGGTTTTTCAAAATACTGAAAAGGAAATTTATTTGAAGTGAAAATGGGAATGAGATCATATTTGTTTCAAAGATTTTACATAAATATATGTTTTTATTTTTTCTCAGAAACTAATTCATTAATTGCAAAATTGATCCTTAAAGTTATTAAGAACTCTCTAATAAGTACAATAAGAAAATTTGGGGGAAAACATTGAAAACTGGGAGAGAAGACAACAGCAATATCGCAAAATGAGCATATCTTTAGAATTTCCAATATAGAGCCTCGTGCGCTGGAGATAAAAATGTTTTTTTTTCGTACAGTGTTGCCATTACTCGCGTTGAAATCGTTTAGTTTTTTAATCAAAAATTCGGTGAAATGTTAGAAAATATGAAATCGGTAATAAAGCAAGTTTCAAATTCTAATTAGGGCTTGCACATGCTCATATTCTATGAAAGATTACGTTATTCACATTTTAATAGCTGTAGGTACCGTTGTTTTATCACATTGCGAGAAACATACATACATTGTTTGTTTCTCGCAATACATAATACATGCAGATTCTACAGGCATACAAATATTCGTGCAGTTTCTACCATAATACAGATCTCTAATATTTGGCAGCAACAATTTGAAAGGTGAACAAACATTTATAGTGAACCAACCCAAAATGCCAAAATGAAATTAATACTTCTTCTGGACAAATTGCCCATTTGGACTAAAAAAATTTGAAAGCTTTTAGATTTTACATTACACCCAAAAGGGTGTTTTTTTAACATTTTGTGTGTTACCTTTATTTATTAAACATTATGTTCTTTGCAATTAACCCTAAAATTCAGTTCAATAGCAATATGGCAAAATAATTTTAAAATGAGCATATCTCTAGAATTTCTTATACACAGTCTCGCGCGCTGGAGATAAAGATGTTATTTTTCGTGAAGTGTTGCCATTGCTCGATTTGAAATCATTGAGTTTGTTAATCAAAAATTCCTGAAAGTTTTACAAAATATGGAGGAGTTAATAAAACAAATTCCAAATATGTGCTTCCAGATGCCCATATTCAGGTGGAAACACAAATTATTCAAAATTGGATGGCTCTAGGTACCATTGTTTTACTACAATGCGAGAAACATACATACATTTATGCAGAATTTTCGTTATTTAATTTCTTTAAATATAATACAAGGAGATAATATTTGATGGTAACAATTTGAAAAGTGATTCGCGGTTTATAGTTTTCAATGCAAAATGCTAAAACGAAATTAATGTTTCTTCAGGGCAAATTGCCCCTTTGGACTAATTTTTTTTCAGCTTAAAATCATCTTGTCTTACAAAACCATTTAATAATATTCAGGAAAAGTAGATGAAAGTACTTAATAAATAAAAAAAACATTAAAAAGGTACCTTGTCTTGTTGGGGATGATATGCGCGTCTTTAGTCTTAATTTGAACGGTATTTCTGCAATACTCAGCATCAGATAACCTTGTCTGTACTTGTTTACATATGTCCATATTTCGTACGGTTCCATCTAATTTTTTTCGACGATATCGCATTCCCAGATATATATCAACACGATTATTCCACTGGCAGTCCAGCGATTAGTCAGTTGCTCGTCAGCCATGTAGTGCAGTATGGGAAATCTCCCCACTTGCCCTGCTGCAGAGAGGTAGGAATATTCTACCAAGTTCTGCATCCAATTCGGTGAGGCAGTTAATGCTTGTTTGCCATGTGATTGGGACACATTGGAAGAACTGGTTTTCGCTACCGGCCGAATTTGCTTTTGTAAACGGGGCTTAATTGAGGCAAGCATTTGATCCCAAAATTGGCTTGATTGTGTTGAAGAATGTACATAGTTTATATTTCAGACAGTGAAGAAGGAGGCAAGATACATGGTTTATTCAGGCTACACAGCATGTAAGAAAAGGGAAGAAAATGTTTACTCACTTTGGTCTTATTAAGAGTGGGGAAAGCCATTGTGTTAATCCAACTGGGCTAAAGATGTTGCAGTGCACAGAGGTTGCAGGGAAAAAGTGATGTAACATGCAGCAGAATGACATAGTGAAGTGTTATGCTTTGAAACGGGGATATGTTTAATTAAAATTTATGAATTTAGAGATGTATTACCAATTGACTGCAAATAAGTTTAGTAATTTTATTTCTGGTTTTATATTTTACATCTACATATATGTATGCTGTGTCATTGCACAAGTGTTCGTGATGCAATATAAATATATTACCACACATGGTGCTTTACCAACTGGCACCTTGTTAACAGAAAAGTGGCTTTGCATTTTAACATTCATCTCAGGTTTCTTGTTTTATTAATAGTCTCATTTTATTAGCTGTAAAAATGTTTGTAGCTTAGTGTTAGTGATATGTATATAATTATTAAAAAAAAAAAAAAAGAAAGAAAAGGGAAAGCTTGTATTTTTATAAATGAAACAATTTTTACTAGGGAATTTAATGTTAAATGTTTTTTGATAAAATACTAATATTATTTTGTTGTTCATATAATGTTTTAGATATTTGAATACTTGGACAAACATGTTGTTGGACAAGATTATGCAAAGAAAGTTCTTTCTGTTGCTGTTTATAACCATTATAAAAGAATATATAATAATATGCCTCATACAAGCTCTGTAACTAGACATGATGTTGCTATTTCTGAAAATCAAGCCCCAAGTTTTAATATTAGAGGTGAATTTAATTATTTATATTTGATTTCAGTTTAAATTGTAAAATTTTGGTCAAAAGACATTTTCTGCCCTGTCTTTTTAATCTAAATTGTAAATGTGTGTATTTTTTTTTTCATTTAGATCCCCTACACATTTCTGGAATATCACAGCAAAGTCCACTTGGAGTATCAAATTTCCAACAGCAACAAATTAGTCAAGATAGTGATATTAAAAGTAACAGAGGATCTGATATACTGGATGCTCAAACTCATGATTTAAGGCTAGAAAAGAGCAATATTCTTCTTTTAGGACCTACAGGATCAGGTGAATATATTTTTAATCATTTATAGTCCATAGTTTTGTATCATGAAGGAAAATTTTACTTCATTTACTTTCCTAATTTTCTTGCTTTTGATATCAGAAAATTCAGGAGTCTGTCCAAATTTTTGGTTCACTAAGTTTCATTATATTGTTATACTATTTATCATCTATGCAGCTTGGCAGTTGTTGCATTGTGTGAAACATAAGGTCTTTAATTTGTCTTCCATACAGCTTGGCAAATAATTAAGCATTTTTTAGCATGTTGCCATTTAATATAACATAAGAGTTTTAATTTATTTGTCCATTGATAATTGAATCATATAATAAACAGATTGATTTAAAAACAAAAATGCCTATGTCAGTAATGTAAATCTTTAATTTATTTTAATGGTATAGGTAATTGATGTAATTTAAAATATGTTAAACTTTGTAATGCACCCAACTGCTAATTTTTATGAACATTTGTAGCACTGTTGTAGTTATTAAGGCCCACATTATGTGCTTCCGTACAGAGTTCTTTAGCTTTGTTTTCACAGATAATGATATTCTGTAGATATTTCACAGATAATGATATTTTTGTTCTTGGATTCGAAATGCAAAATTTACACTTTTTTATGTTTGTTTATAATTGCTTCTTTGATTAAAACATCTTGGAAAGATCAGTAGTTCGATCTGAAATAGAGGCATCTGATACTTTTTGACAGCCTGCTTTTTTTACTTTTTTTTTTCTATAGCCAAAACCTGTATATTCGGTGTTATGTATATATTCTTTTGGCCTTTTCTGTCCAATTTATGAAATAAGGAAATCATCTTTTAATACATTTGTATATGTAGAGTTTTAAATTCTTCAGCATATTGTATAGTATATATGTAGTGTGTCATTTAAATTTTTCGTAACTAGAATGTTGTTGCTAGTTAGAAAAAAAGATTGTATTTTCGTTTTTATAACTTGTCAAACAAGTAAGGGATGTCATTCTATAGAATAGTTGAGAGAACACCTTTACACACAGTAACAAGGTATTTTAATTTTTTAATGCAAGTTTTCTTTTGGGTAGGAAGTTTAGCTCCCATGGTTTGTCTAAAGTACCAGAGTACCATTATGCTTTTCCATAGGAGATTGCTTATTTACCTTTTTGGTGATGTGATTGAGAAGCTGAGACATAATCAAAATAATTACCTCAAATGTCATCTTGACTTTTGACCACTCTAATAGCCAATTAAAACTGGTATGACTATATGCTATTTATTTTTAGTATTTATGAAAAGCATGTAATTTGAAGTGTTTAGTAAATTTCTAATATTGATAATAAATTTTAGTTATATATATAACATGTAAAGAAATATTTAATAGTTTAATAATTTTATTTTCAGGAAAAACTCTACTGGCTCAGACAATAGCTCGATGTTTAGACGTGCCTTTTGCTATTTGTGACTGCACGACGTTGACGCAGGCTGGTTATGTTGGTGAAGATATTGAGTCTGTAATTGCAAAATTGCTTCAGGATGCTAATTATAACATAGATAAGGCTCAGCAAGGTATGCTGAGTTAATGTTTCCTTAATATTACTGTAATTTGTTATCTTGTTTATTGGTAATATACCAGTTTTCTTTAGCATGCAACTGCATTTCTTTAAGTATGTTATTTGGAGTCATGGGATTCCTATGATGGTTTTAGTATTTTATGAAAGTTTAGATACTTTTTGTAATGTACAATTTAAACAATAATGTTATGCATTTTAATATGATTAGAATATGTGTCTTATCCATTGGCACATATTCTAAGCATATTACATAGTAATACATAGTAATATTCACATACTTTTATGAGATATCTTCATTACTACTTCCTTGTAACTTGAATCTTGCTCATTCATATTTTTTTCTCCGATATTCCTTAGGCCTCAAATCATCCATAATTAGAGAAGGTCAGTGTGCAGATGACTTTGTGAAAAATAGACTAAATGTCAGTTTGCATTTGCTTTGCTGTGATTGGTTGGTTCTTTTATTATGACTTAATGTTATTACTCTATTTTTAACTTAGAAAAGTTAAAAATAGAGTAAATGTCAGTTTGTGTTTGCTTTGCTGTGATTGGTTGGTTCTTTTATTAGGCTGGCATAAAGTCACCGCTTAGAAAAGAAAAGTTTGGCGTGACCTTAGCAGATAGTTTTGGAGGATTTTGTTATTAAGAGGAACAAATTCATAACATAGATAAATCCATTCTAAAATTTAGGGGAGCTCATTCTATAAATATATTCAGAAAGAGAAAAATTTCATATTTCCAGAATCTGGTGCTAAAAAACTGGTAGGAAATACATGAAGCAATACTGTTAACATAAGATGTGAAAGGCAGTCACTATTCATTATATTAATGCAATTTTTTTACAAACATTTATTCATAAAATATCCTTTTTTTAAATTAATAATTAGCTTTGAACAGTGATGTTTTACATAAGTTCAAATATATTTATTGCTTCTAAATTATAAAGGAATAGTTTAACAATATATACATATATATGTTACTATGAGATTACTGGACACTATGAGACTGTGCGTATGTAAATAATTTTATAACGGATAAGTTAATCTCTTCCTATCTTTTCCAACTTTGGCATTAGTTTTAATATTCTCTAAAACTTTTTTACAATGTCTTGCTTTTCATAGTGCATTCAGAAATGATTTAAATTTATTCCCATAATAACCTGCGGTAAACAGTTCTCCATATAATAACACTATCACAGAATGAAATAATTATATTTGTTTTTGGAAGCCTTAATAATGTAACATGGAAATACCGTTGTACTTCGCATTTAAATTATAGAGGTCAGTCCTTTAAACAAAGAAAAGCATTTTACTTTATTAAAAGATGTATAGTTAAAAATTTTAATGGATAATGATTTGATACTAGTTTTATTAATACTAGACACTTCTAAAAAATTCCTATTCTCTGATGTAAATGAGTTCAAGTCCCACACCTTTTTTCTTAGTCATATTTACTATAAATGCATCATTTCGCTGCATTCTCATATTTTCAATGCTTAATGTATCATGTTTCTTCCACAGAAGGAAAGGGAGAAGGCAGTTTGATATCTCTTGTTCTTGTTGACTGATCAACAAAATATAAATTGCATTTTCTTTTTTTTTAATGTTTCAAAGGAATGACAGATGTATTTTGCTTATTTTATATACAGCATTGTGATAATGTGCCTTTTTTGTAATAAAATTAAGACTTTCTCTTTTTTTTTTTTTTTTTTAATTTGAATAGCATGCTTTTTTTTTCCTTAACTTCTCTATAGATGAATTTTATACATTTTTTTTTAAATGGATACCCCCCTTTTTTTTAATTGTACAAGCAGTTTTGCAGTTATTTCCTTTTAAGTTTGAATCTAATTTTTACTTCATGACAATTTCACTAGTAAAATTTCTAATTTATGTTAATTCTGGCCATTTTTGTGTTCTTCAGTTAACAAGTTCATGATGAACTCTTAATTCTAATTTAATAATTTTCCATTTTAATCATAATATTGCCATTTTATAAGAAAGAGGAAGAAAGAAGAATTTTTAATAGGAAGAAATGCTTAAAAAAAAAAAAAAAAAAATTGAACATTTTAAAAATAGCTATGATGCATGAGAAATGCATTTCTTTGACAAAAGAAAATCCTTTAAAGTATACCATATTGTACCAGGATCATATACCATATTAACCCTTCAAATGTTTTGATTGCTTTTATCCAGTCATCGAATTTGTTGTCATCACCTGGTTATATAAAATGTTTTCTTTACTGATCTAGATATAATTTACCCCCCCCCCCAAATGGCAAGCTGTCAGTCAACTTCGGCTTGGCCACAACTAAGGCTAGAAGTGATGACCACTATTATGGAGGTACCTAATAGGTGGGCCGCCTTTGTCTTTTACAGAGGGACAAACATTTAAATCATGCCTTCTCCGGAATTTGAACCCGGGCCTTTTAGTATTGCAGCCGGCTCTTCTGGCCACTATACCATCTGGGCGGCAGATATAATTTTGAGGAACAAAAGTTTCAAAAGCAAAGAATAATATATTATTATCTAAACCTGGCAAATAGGTGTTTAAGTATAACTATGTATGAATGTATCCAAGAACCTTGGCAGCTCAGAGAGCTAAAATCAAGAATTTGAATTTAATATCTAAAAAATGTGTGTCAGCAAATCAAAATCATGAAAAATAATATGTTAAAGTAGCTACAAAATAAGTGAGAATAACTTCACATTTTCTTAAACAGAATTATTCATGAACAGAAGTTCATTCATAAACTATGGAAGTTATTAACTCTCTTAATTATAGATATATAGCATGATGAAATGTAAGGCATTAACACATGTAAAAAAAGAGAGGAAGGGGTCTAGAAATTTTAAAGTTCCTTCATTTATAATTTGCAATATGTCAAAAAAATATATATTGCCAAGATCACATACTATTTGTTTACTTGTTTGTTTTGTATTTATCGTGGCATTAGGTGGCGGGAAAAAGTGTCTAAAATTTATAAAGTTTATCATTTTTTATTTTGGAGAAAAAGAAATAGAAATTAATAATTCACATATTATTTTTGTTTTATTAATAAAAAACAATATTAAAAAATAAGCACTCATCATCTAAAAATGCATTTATATAATTTCACATGACATATTAGAAATATTAGTCAGTAATGCTGTGAAGCAAACAACCTTTTGGATCTTTGCCCAGAATTCTCAAAATTTTAAGGTTGACTGTCTTTAAAGTTGTGACAAATAAATGTTGTATGTTTAATAAAATGTTTTATTAGTAATTTTTTAATAATTTTTTTTTTTAGTTTTGAATATGTTGTATAGAATTTTTTTTAAATTAATGATTATAATATATACAAAATTCTCATCTTAAAGGTATTGTTTTTCTTGATGAGGTTGATAAGATTGGAGCAGTTCCTGGTATCCATCAGTTACGAGATGTAGGTGGAGAAGGTGTTCAGCAGGTAAATAAAACTTTTAAGGAATTTCTTGAAGAATAAAATTTGTTTTTCAAATTAATATATATATATATATATATATATATATATATATTGATTATATTATCTCCTAATATTAATTTTAGTAGAAGTATCTAAAAAGAGTGAACCCATAGGTTGGAAATTTAATTCCGAAAATTCTTTTAAAGTAACTTGAATGTAATTTGTAAAGAATGTTTTACGGGGATTTGAAGTAAATCATGAATAACAAAATTTAAGACTTTGAAAAAGAAATTAAATTAAAAGCAAGTAATTATTGCTATTGATCGGAAATTAGTTGACTTTTCAAGGGGAACAAACCAATTCCCGTTCAATGAACAATAATTAATAAATATGATGGTGTTCTGTCTTTTATTCAAGTAATAATGGTGATGCCAAATTGACAGATTATGTTAGGCCAAATAGTTTCGTGAAAGGAAGGTATTTAGAACCAAAGTAGAGTACTATATATGTATATATACAAAGTAAGAAATTTAGAACCAAATTTTCACAAAGACCAAAAATTGAAATTCATAAGTAATAAATTTCATAAAATTCTATAAATGTTAAGACTAAAATACTTCAAACAAGTAATATTCTAATAGGGAAAAAGTCATCGAAATTTAAAGATTAAAAAAGAACAGGAATTCAATCAACTTCAATGCCACTTCATCAGGAAAAGGAACATTGAAATCAATTGAATTTTCTCTTCCATAAAAAAATTCTTGCTTTTCTGTATCCAGAATTAGCCGATGAATCATTCCAGTGTATTTTAATTATAATAGTGTGAGTATATAAGTGAAATTATAAAACTTTCACACTTATGTTTTCAATTCTTTTGATAAGTTCTCTTTATTTAGAAATAAAATTTTGATTTGAATTTTTCATTGTAGTATTTTATTATTTCACTTATGTTTGCAATTCTTTGAAGAGAGTTCTCTTTGTTTAAAGGTAAAAATTTGATTAGAATTTATTTTGTTTTTTCCTTTGGAGAGGGGCCAGAATTTTCGAGTGAACTATTATAATTAAAACATATTGGAATGGTTCATCGGCTAATTCTGGATATAGAAAAGCAAGGATTTTTTATGGAAGAGAGAATTCAATTGATTTTAATATTCCTCCTTCTAACGAGATGGCAATAAAGTTGATTTAATTCCTTTTCTTTTTTATTCTTTATTTAAATTTTATTGATTTTTTGAATTAGGGTATTACTTGTTTGAAGTATTTTAGATTTAAAATTTATTTAATTCTTTTTTACATTTATAGGATTTTATGAAATTTATTACTTATGAATTTCAATTTTTGGTCTTTGCGAAGAATTGGTTCTAAATTTCTTACTTTATGTCTTTACTGATATATATATATATATATATGTAAGATAAAAAATATGTAAAGCAAAATTAACCCCATAATTTCCCCTCTTTATTCTAAAAATTATAACTTTTCTGGACTGCATCATTTCTAGATCAGTCCATCTTGTATGGCTTACTTAATGCTGATAATGCAACTGATTCGGAACCTAAACTCACAATTTCAAGAACTGAAATCTTTCTAACCTAAACCGAAACCTCTTCTTGGTGAATCTCCGTATTGTATAATTGCACACATTTTAGATTCAAATCTCCTGCAGTGAAGATGCTTTTTCAATCCATTTGCTTTGTTGTGCTACTAATTATGTCATTATCTAAAATGCTATATACTCTATATAAAATTGTGGGATGCGTATTGTGCCCATGGTCATGTGTGATGAAAAATATTGTTGTGTTCATGTGGATTTGGAGTGAATAACGACGACACTACTTGATGAAGTATCAAAACACGCTTTATTTAGACAATATTAATCAGAGCACCTCCAAAATCACTTTTACAGTCGTCGAACTATTATAAGCGCAGTGACATGTTCAGTGACACAGCCTTCACACCGTCAGGTAATAACGGTGGAGACAGCTTCCTGCAAATCACCAGAGTACAGCCTTTGACTTTGCTCGGTCATTTTCGGAACTCCACGTACTCTCGAGACTCTCCACGATACAACTCGCGATGCACTCGACGACACATGAGTCCAGCTCCCGACTCTTTGGTTCAGTCATTCCCAGAGCTCAACACGCTCTCTCGATGATGCACTAACCGCGAAACACTAAGTAACTTCTTCGGTGAACAAGACAACCCACTCGTCATTCGCTGCCCGGCTGTCAACTCGATCGACTCCGCAGGAATTGACTCGCTAGACGAGACACCAACTCGATACACCCACTCGCCCTCTCGACGAGGCACACTCTGAGACACTAATTGACTGCGGAACAGCAGGGTTTATATAGCTTTCAGCTTGTGTTAGAGAACATTCTGGGCTAAACTGGTAAGAATTCTTTCCAGAAGATTCTCCATCCGTTCATGGTATATCGCCAATTCTGTCGCCAAAATGGGCGATTTCTCTCCAAATTTGGCAACCCTGCATTCCCTTGCAACTTTATGGCAACCCTAAAACTGCTTTGCGGGGAGCTATCGCACCTGTACATTTCGTAACACTGCCCCCTCCCAAGGACTGCATGTCCCGGGGAGTACAACTCTTGGTCAGAAACCAAATTCGATACAAACAAAACATAATAAAACAAACAAGTAACATAACTAAAGAAATAAATATTTACACTATTTGCAAGTTAGATACACAAATTAAACACATCACAATTTTAAATTATACAAATTAAAGTTAAGAATAAATTTTAGTCTCAGTCTTTTCATTAAAATATACCCGGGTCAACTACTTTTCCACTGCAGTTCTCAGATGTATTTCTGTTTTGCATATCACAGTCCGAAGATTCAGTTCTTTCAGGCTTTTCATCCACAGGCAAATCTAAAACAATTCGTACACCACTCTGTAGATCATTTGCAGCATGCATTTAGTTCACCTCGGTATCATTAGCAGATCGTACATGCTTATTTACTTCTATTTCCTGAAAACCAGTTCCGATGTTTGCACCAGGGTCATGAATAGAATCCGATCCTTTACAAGCAGAAGTATCCAAGTTTAGAATCAAGTCCTTGTCTGCAAAATCTGCACTATGAGGCATACACCCAGTTTGTGAGGTGGGTGAATTTTCTTGGAATATTGGAGTGCACTGCTTAAGCTGCACATTCTCTTTTATTTCTGCATCACATGCATTTTCAGATGGTTCAATACTCGCTAACTGCGACTTCATAACTTCACTATCAGTTTTGACGAACTTAACAGTCGCATTTTCATTTTCTTCCACTTCAGGCACTTGAGAATCAAAAGCTTCTTTCCCGTCTTTTATTTCTTCATGTTTTCATTCTTTTCCTTTAATCCCGTTAAATGTTTCATCCTTCATTTCTTGATCTTCCTCAGACAGTTCATTAGCTACTTCCTTCATTTCTTCATCCTTTGATACTTCAGACATTTCCACATCATCTTTTATGGCTCTAGTTTCTTCTGTAAGCTCCACTTTCATCTGTGGGAGTTGCTTTTGCACCTATTCATGGCCGACATTTATTTCTTTTTGTCTGGCGTTCTTCTCTTCCAGTGTGACTTTCATCTCCTTCAGTCCGGCTTTGATCTCTTCCAGGCCGGCTTTCAACTCAGCCTTCATCTCTTGATATCCAGCTTTCATTTCAGCTCTCATCTCTTGATATCTGGCAATTATCTCTTCCTGTCTGGCTTTCATCTCAGCCCTCATCTCGGCTAAGAAGTTCATCAACGTCTTCGTTTCCTCCATGGCTTTTTTTTTCTTCAGGCGGGTCACTGACATTCATTCACAGTCCACTTTTGTGGGTGTGGGTTCGAATCCCACTTCTGAAACCAATTGTTGCAATTTTTCTTTTCTGATACCAGTTGTTACGTTATTTTCTTCCTTCATGGTCGTACGGGGTTCATAGATTTGGAGTGAATAACGACGACACTACTTGATGAAGTATCGAAACACGCTTTATTTAGACAATATTAATCAGGACAGCTTCAAAATCACTTTTACAGTCTTCGAACTATTATAAACACACTGATACGTTCAGCGACACAGCCTTCACACTGTCAGGCAATAACAGGGGAGACAGCTTCCTGCAAAGCACCAGAGTACAGCTCCTGACTCTGCTCGGTGGTTTTCGGAACTCCATGTACTCTCGAGACTCTCCACAATACAACTCGCGATGCACTCGACGACACACGAGTCCAGCTCCCGACTCTTCGGTTCAGTCATTCCCGAAGCTCAACATGCTCTCTCGACGATGCACTAACCCCGAAACACTAAGAGATTCCTTTGGTGAACTAGACGACCCACTCGGCACTCGCTGCCCGGCTGTCAACTCGATCGACTCCACAGAGATTGACTCGCTAGATGAGACACCAATTCAATACACACTCTTGCCCTCTCGACGAGGCACACCCACTCGCCCTCTCGATGAGGCACACTCTGAGACACTAACGGACTGCGGACCAGCAGGATTTAGCTTTTGGCTTGTGTTCGAGAAAATTCTGGGCTAAACCGATAAGAATTCGTTCCAGAAGGTTCTCCATCCATCCATCGTATATCGCCAAATGGTAAATCCTGCCTTCCTTTGCCACTTTATGGCAACCTTAAAACTGCTTTGCAGAGAAGCCATCCTACCGCGCCTGTACATTTCGTAAGAATATGGTTTTGATAATTAGTTTGTATCCACTAATAAAAGTGGTGTTTAATTTGGCCATATTTGTCTACAAGTCTTTCCATCAACTGTCATCTATTTACGCAGTAAAGTCTCCCCAGGATATGATACAGAGAACCATTGCCAGTCTGTTACAGCTTACTCCAAGTCATCTTATTACATGTATGCTAGACAGTCAAAAGTCGTTAATTCGGACACCCATAATCCGGAATGATCTATAATCAGGACCTTAAGGCTACAAAATTTTTGCGCATGCGTCTAGTTGACGTGCGTAAGACCTTTACGGCTGCGAATATGAGTGTGCGCGTGTGCAAAATACGTTTACGAATGCGCGTTTAATGTATAACGGACGGTATAAGCTAAGCTAAAATTATCTAATTCAGTTATTGTTGCAGATTGCGGTGTTCCTTAATGTTCAAATTGGATTCGGCTTATTATTTTTTGCAGACTGTTAGAGCAATTTTATAAAAGTGAGCTTGAACTTTCGATTATGTCAAATAGAATTTCCGATACTGGAGCTGCCAAAGGATCTGCAAAGCGAAAGCATGTTTTGCTGTCCATTAACAAAAAGTGGAATTGCTGCAAAAAATGGATAAAGGCATATCCTTTGTTTATCTAAATTTTAACGTTTGTTTATCTAAAATTTGTTTATCTTTAACGCCGCGGTGTGCAATGAATTGGAAGTTGATCTGTCAGCTCTATCCTTATCTTCAGGGCAGATTTTTTATTTTATTTGGCTTGTAATTCCTTACTAAATGTAGTATTTCATCTCGATGTACTTCATCTTTGGTATGATTTAAATCAAATGCCTCCTCATTATAATTCGCTTCCGATAGCGAAGAAAGTAACAGAGGTTATTGAAAACGAAAAAATTTCGTTTGACAAATTAGTCGGTATTCTCGACACAGCAATTATAGGATTTAAACAGCGGAACTTTGTAATTGAACAAGAAATTATGTCTGTTTATAAAATTAAAGAGAATGTATTATCACATAAAAAACGAAACAATTTACGTTGAAAGAAATGTTTAATAAAGTAAACAAATAAATACTAAGCTTTTTTTTTTTTTTGTAAATTTTGATACCCTTTAGATCATAATTGTTCTTTATTTCATAAATTACGGTTTCATATTTTTAATTTTATAATTTCTGCATGCCATCTTACCAGATTTAAACTGATGATCTATAATCCGAAAAAATTGATAAACCGGAATCGCCGGTCTGGATTAACGACTTTTGACTGTATAAAAGTGTTATCTCCATGCATTTCAAGTATTTAGAATAATATAAGTTATGTGAAAAACACATTCTTTATTTAAAAAAATTTGTAAAGGAGTTTTGCATGAAATCAGTAATTATATTTAATTAAAACTTTCATCATGCTTTTCTGGGAAGTGCTTTTTAACATTGATAATTTCATATTGCATTAGTGAATCGTTTTCTAATGCAGTGTAGAACGATGGATACTGTTTTAGAAAGAATAAAAACATATTTGCTAAAATATAATTATTTTGAGGGTGTTAAATCACAGAGATACATAGCAAAAGTTGGCTAGGCTAGTTACTGCTGATGCTAAAAAAAAGTAAACAGTCCTTACTATTATATAAAAGCAAAATGTTGTATATGAGTTGATTTATTATTCAGTTACATACAATTGCCAGTTTCTTATTGAATCAAGTTACTATACTTTTAAAGTCTTCAGTTCTGCATTGGATCAGAAATGTTGTTTGCATATTACAGAGGTGGCTAGACTTAATGTCTACAAGAGCAGTATGTTGGAGTTCAGAAAAGTTAGAATGCCATATTTAGATTTTCCAAAAGTTACAAGTTAATATTTACATCATTTTAAATATAGTGAAAGACGTTTCAAATAAGAAACATCTCATAACTTTGTAAAAGGAAATTTATTAATTACTTCTTTTGGATGCTGAGAAGTTTTAGTTAACCATTTTTCATGCATATATTTTATTTGCATGAAGTCCTATATATAAAAAATATATATATATAATTACAAATGTTTTGATTTCTTAGCTTCATGAAATTGTTCAAAGTGTGTCACACCTTTGTGATAGAAGAACAAACCAACTTTGCAGGTTTTGCACACAAAACTTGTTTTGTGATGACTCGAACTTCTGAAAGGATGACTCGAGCTACTGAAAGGTTGATGAGATTTCATAGCACGAATCACACTTCACCCTCAATACTGCTTTCTTTGAATTCATTATCCCCCAAACAACAGAAAACGTATACAACAGATGGTTTTTTTCCTAAGAACAGATGTTCTGATGTGTAATAGCATGAGATCACTAAAGGCGCAGTGTTCCCGCTGATGGAACACCCTGTTTTATTTGATGATTCTGTGCTTGATTTTTGTATGAAAAATTAAAAAAAATAGAGAGCAAATAATATAGAGTACAGCCTTTAAAATTAAACAAAAAAATTTTTTTTCAAACAATTTTTTTTTTTGGGGGTATAAAAAAAATAGAGAAAATTATTTGAAAATAAGTGGGTTTTAATACACATCATAGGTGAAAATTCTGCATCTCCTTCTGATAGGATGTTATCTATTAATTGAGAAGAAAAGTTTAAAGTATATTATAAAGGCATTTTTATCCATTTACGGTTGACTTTAATGGTTTCAGAAGCGATTCAAGTTGGGTGTTCCATGTAGTAGAACACTGAGCAACAAAGGGTTAAGAGGATTTCCAAATTGAAAAAATTAATTTAAAGTGCATAATTCAGTTTTTTATACTAGATATGAGGACTATATTTTTTCAAGGTTCAATTGGTTGCGAAATGAAAACTCTGGTGAAAATCTGATGATGCTGTGCACAGATGTGACGCAATGTCTCTATATAGTATGTTTGTCGGTTGCATCAGGACTCGGTTGTTAATTGTGAGCGCGTAGTGAGCAAACAATAGTCTCTTCAATAATAAACAATAGTCTCTTCCACCAAGTGTGAAGTGCGTGCTGTCATTGAATTTATGCATGCTGAGGGGTGCAGTACAACCAAAAGTAATTAATTGGTGAATGAGTAGTTTGTGCACAGAAAAACTTTTATAAGTGCAGCAATGGTGCAGGAATTTTGAAGCAGTATATACACATATTCATGATGCAGGCAGGCAGCGAAAGAAGCGAATGTCAGTTGATGATCTTGTTAAGTGAGTGGATTAGGTGATTTGAGAAAATCATCGGTTCACAATTTCTATGTTGAGTGATTTGATTCTTGAAATTTCATAGTCAATTCTCTATACATATGTGCCGTGTCCAGTATTGCAAACTCTGTGCGGGATGTGTTCCGAAGATGCTGTCTGACCATCACAAAACAGAGCGAACAGGTGATGTCTTAACATTTCTTCAGCACTACGATGATGGAGGAGAAGATTTTTTGAACAAAATCGTCACAAGGAATGAGACATGGGTCTGTTTCAAAATAAAAGAGCAGTCCAAACAGTGGATGCATACTCATTTTCCGAGTAAGCCAAAGAAGTTCAAATGAAGCATCTCTAGCGGAAAGTGTATGACTACGTGTTCTGTGGTCAAAAAGGTAATCTCTTCGGTGAATTCATGGAACATGGCACAACCATTACTGCAGCCTTGTACAACATTACTCTTGAACGTCAATGAAGGGCAGTTCAGAATAAGTGCAGAGGAATGTTATCCTCTGCACTTATTCTGAACTGCCCTTCATTGACGTTCAAGAGTCATTAGGTATTCTTCTTTTTCATGAAAATACATAGCTGTACACTGCCACTACAACAAAGATGCTCTTGCAGTATTTTCGAGGGACGTGTTTGTTCACCAACCATACAGCCCGGATTTAGCTCCCTCCCATTACTATCTCTTTGGTCACATGAAATGCTAGGTAAGAGGACAGACATTGAACTCAGACAACGAGCTGCAGACTAGCATAAAGAATTGGCTGAAAGCACAGGTGGCTGCCTTCTATGACAACTGTATTGGAAAGTTGGTACCACATTATGACAAATGTCTGTGGAGTGGCGACTATGTAGAGAAGTAGCTGACAGGTGTACCTGAATATTCTAAATAAAATAAATTTTGATTTTTCACTGTGGTTTTCATTTTATGACTGATCAGGCCTTGAAAAAAAAATAGTCCTCATTTCATATGATTTTATGTAAAATAAAAATTAATAACATATTAAATATTAAGTTATAGTTTGGGCTAATTTCATTCGATTTTGTAATATTTTTAATATTAATAGAAACCTAATAGATAAAACAAGTTTATAAAAAACACAGCTTTTAAACAATGTGAAAATGAATTTAATAATTAATGGGCACATATAATTGTGGAGATAATAATGTGCCATTTACAGATTTAAACCAAAATTTAATATATACCTATTAAATTGTTTCCATAAATTCTACATATTTTTATAATATATTAAAACATTTCAGATCATGTTAAAGTTAACCAGAAAAATTGTTCTGAAATTCATTTGAAGAAAAAATAAAATTTGCACAATTTAAATTTTATTAAAACATGACAATGTTATCCACCCTAGGTTTTATTTATTTATTTATTTTTTTATTTTCTATTTTTATTTATTATTTTTTTTATTAAGAATTTATCATCAAAATGTTCTTAGCATTTCCATTTCCTCAACATTTCTTCTTTATTTGCATTTAAAGAAATAATTGAAATTAAAACAAATGCAAACTCGAGATATTGAAGATTTTCCCATGCAATCACGAAATATGATGAAAAAAATCAGGAATTTTCTGTTTTGAACAGGAGGATTGCCAGTTTGAAGGAAATATGTGGTATAATCCATTACTTATAGAAAGCATTGTATAATAGAAAAAATATACAAATAAATTTTATAAAACCAATTTTTATACCTTTGTAAAATATTATTATTAGATATGGGTAATAACTACAAGAATGGGGAAATATCATTGTTATATTGTGACAAATATTACTAGAATGGAATACATTTCATAAAAGTTAGAGTATGTAAATATATTATGTATGACAAAAACACTTTTTAATTTTAGTTCTCAGTTGTAAGAATTTCACATCTTATCCTTAGACAAACTTTATTTTTTGTGAAGTTGACAAGTGCCCCCAATTGAATGGGAATAGAATATGTAAATTTCTTTTAGAAACATGTTTTTCATTCAAAATTTAGGCTATATTTGCATATACATACAATGTACAATATGATAATTATGTTTTATAGAAATTAAAATGACTTAATTTTCATGAACACAATCTCATTACACTGTAATATATTCATTGAAATACGGGTGGTACTTGATTTGCAACTACTGTTGTTCCAGCTGTCCCATCATAAGCTGATAGTTGATTCTGATATAAGGCAGGTATTTATTTTATTATTGATATCTTCATTACTATTTTTGTATATTAGGCTTTTATTTACATGCAATTAATAAATCTATAAAACATTTATAAACAATTTATTTGTATCTGTGTGTGTATGTATACACATATATACTATATATATATGAAATCAGTACATGCTTTTACTCTAAATTAACTAAACATGAACAGAAACATATAAACAATATTTTTAATTAACAGTTTAGTAATTATTATTTATTTGAATGATTTATGGGAACCAGAAGCAGTTTCTTTAATAGAAAATGTGTTTATGTTGCACGTTTTCCCTCTTTTTTCTTCATGTACTTCATGATAGTATCCAACTTCTTTAATATGCTTTTCAGCTGTGTAAAAATGATCCGTGTTTTGACCTATATTTTGATGAACTCCTTGATTTAATTTAGAAAATGCATCAGGTAATCTTTCTTCACATTTTTCTACTGATGTCAAATTCAGTGTACATACTATTTCAGCTATTTTTTTAAACCAATTTTTGTTCTAAGATATATGCACATTATATGATATCCTCAGTTAAAATTAAATTCAGTGTTTTCTGTGGCAATAACCTTTTTCAGATTTCTCCATGCATTCTGAGATTTCTTTCTACAGAATTCCAATATTTTGGCTATATTTATGAACATCATATTTTTTCCCAATAATTGCATAATTTCCATTGTAGCTTTTATAAAATTTTTTACAGCTCCAGAGAACTGTACAACGTAATGATAATAAGCAAATAATAAAAAAGAGCATGGACAAAGGTCATATAGTGCATTTTGTAGACTTAGCAAAAATGTTTTAATGATCGCATTCATTGCCCATATGAAAACAATGCATGGATGTATATGCTGGTGGTAAACTTAAATGAGAGAATTTTTAGTGTTACTTTTTGGCCATCATAAAAGCAACTCTTCTTAAGTTGAGGATCACCTGTATATTATTACTGAGAATCTATCAGATCTGTACACTCAAATATAAAAAAATGTGATAGATTCTCAGGAATAACACTTTTCTGCAAATGAAAAATTTTATTTAATTGACTTTTTTTTAAAAAATATTTTTTAGGGAATGTTGAAAATGTTAGAAGGGGCTCTAGTTAATGTCCCTGAGAGAAATTCAAGGAAATTACGTGGTGAGACAGTTGTTGTTGACACCACAAATATATTATTTGTTGCCTCGGGAGCTTTTAATGGTCTTGATAGAATAGTTAGCAGAAGAAAAAATGAAAAGGTAAGTTACCTGGAAAAAAAATAAGCTGTAATATTCAGAATGAAAAGAAAAGTACATGCAAGAAATATTGATGATAAAATAAATAAATAATATATACAGTCAAAAGTCTTTAATCCGGACTCGTCGGGACTTCGGTGATTCTGGATTATTGGTTTTTCCGAATTATAGATCATCAGTTTAAATCTGGTAAGATGGCATGCAGAAATTATAAAATTAAAAATATGAAACCGTAATTTATGAAATAAAAAGCAATTATGATCTAAAGGGTATCAAAATTTACAAAAAAAAAAAGCATAATATTTATTTGTTTACTTTATTAAACATTTCTTTCAACACGTGCATGCGTAAAGCATACATTATAGTCAAAATTAGAAAATTGCAACCAGAAAACTATTTGATGCGTATTCGTGATATTTATAATGACGAGGAAATTGATTTAAATTATATCGGAGTACATCGAGATGAAATACTACATTTAGTGAGGAATTATAAGCCGAATAAAATAAAAACATCTGCCCTGAAGATGAGGATAGTGCTGACAGATCAACTTCCAGTTCATTGCACGTTGCGATGTTCACCCCCTTCCGCAGAGCAGCGTGAAATTGATAAACAGATTTCGGAATGGTTAGAGAAACAAATCACCTCTCTGTCACTTTCTTCATGAATTTATCCATTTTTTGCAGCAGTTCCACTTTTTGTTTAATGGACATCGAAACATGCTTTCGCTTTGGCAGATCCTTTGGCAGCTCCAGTATCGGAAATTCTATTTGACATAATCGAAAGTTCAAGCTTACTTTTATAAAATTGCTCTAACTGTCTGCAAAAAATAATAAGCCGGATCCAATTCGAAGTTTAAGCAACTATGCAATCTGCAACATTAACTGAAATAGATAATTAGATAATTTTAGCTTAGCTTATACTGTCCGTTATTCATTAAACATGCATGTGTAAATGTATTATGCACACACGAATATGCACATGGGTAAAGGTCTTACGCGCACGCGTAAATGCCTATGCGCATGTGTCAACGCGGCGCATGCGCAGAAAGTTTTTAGCTTTGAGGTCCGGATTATAGATCATTCTGGATTATGGGTATCCGGATTAACGACTTTTGACTGTATATATAAATTGCACATATTATGCTAGTCAGCAAATTATTATTATTTCAACTTATATTTCAAATTTATAGTTATTACCCATCCATTCTATTTTAATTTAAAGATCATTGAAAATGTTAATATTTTTGTGTAAATTTTTAAATTTTAAAGAATTTTTATATTGTTATTGTACAAAGCATTTTTGTAGTCATGTGAGAATCGTTTTGCATATTGAAAGTATTCATCTCTTGAATATATGATTTTAAGTTATACTTTATTTGAAGCATATTTGCTTTACAGTGTAATACTGCAAATTGTAATAAAGCTAATTTTAATAGCTTTTAGGTATATTTGTTAACTATCATTTCTTTGTAACATCATAGAATGAAAATTTTCAACAATTTCATGTGCTTTCATCTGAACCAATTTTCTTAAAACTTTTATTTAATGCATTAAAAAGTTTAAAAAAATAATATCTCAATATTCTTGGTCATATGTGATTAAAAATAAAATCTTGAAGTGCTGATGCAAGAATTTTATTGAGACATTAACAGAATTGTAAAAAACAATAAGAGTGATTGCATGGAAATGGCATATATAAAAATGATTATGTTCAGTTTGTTTAACTTTCCCCATGATAACTTTAAAATTTATCATTGTTAGAAGCTTCAAGATTTTATTTTTAATCATGTGACCAAGAATATTGTGATCATAGCTAAAATAATTGATTTTACTGCCCATTTAAATAAAGTCATATAACTTAAAGATAGTTTTTCAATGCAGTAAATCTGAAGTAATATGTTATTTCTTTAAACAAGCCTTCCCTCATTTGAAAAAGAGTAAAAGGAAATTAGTATAGTGTTAAGATCATTATAGTGTTAAGAAGGACTACAACATGTATTACAAATCAGTTTTGTTTATATTTCATTAAAAGAAACTTATTTATAAAATGGGATATATATATAGGTCATATAATAGATATAATGGGATATATATAGATCTTAAGGATATATTTATGTGTTTCACCTTTAGCTTGCTGAGAGTATTAATTTATTAGCTTGATGTGTTATTTTATCTTAATTTGCTGACAGTAGTTTCAGTTTTCATATGCTCAAAACAGGGTTCGAGCATATGAAAGGTCTCTATAAGTGCTTATAAGTCCTAATATTTGAAAATAAAACATAAAGGCCCTTATAGGTGCTTACTTTTTCGTTAAAGTCCTTATTTTTTGTTTTTGTTTTATTGTTTATTTTTTGCTTTTAATGCTTTTTTTTTTTTAATGAACGCGCAATTTTTCCCCGTACCAAAGCCGAAACTAAACAACTTTTCTTCCTCATATGGAACGTCAGATGGTGTATCAGACTCCCAGAAATAGCTTTCTTACTCTCTTTGTAACATCATAAGGTGTATCATACTCCCTTTCTCTCCATTAACGAAACCTTTGGTGTGCGTGGAGAGTATACGTCGTTCTATTGGTCAAAGAATTGTGAAAGCGGTAGAAAACTCCGGTACATTCAGTATTCTTTTCCTCTCACACATATACTACACACGTTTGAATTTCTATCAAGATTTTAATAATTTGCATTCTCGTTCTGCATGGTCAGTTCATATTCTCATTTATTATGATAATTACGCTTATATTAGAGCATGTGTATGAATATTTATAATCATATAGCTGCAGTAACTGCTGAAGTATAGATAAGCTTCCAAAAATGGGTGTGTTTTAACACAGATTAGATTTCTAAGGAATAATATTCGGAATGGCTTAAATAAAGGGAAAGTAATCGAATAGTCAAAATAATTTCATTTTTTTTCCAATACATTATACAGTACGGAGGTTGGGAGGTTTTCCCCTTTCTCCGCAAAATCTCGAATATTGAAACCATTACAGTTTGCTGAAAACAAGCAATGGACTTTTTTTTTTGTCTCTTCCAATCTGGATTGCTTAGGACTAAAAGTTCTGCGGTCTACCAACACAAGCGAAAAATGATTCTATTCCAGAAATTTAACACAGTCTGTTCAAAATTAGAGTGAAAAACACCCCAGATTGGTAAGGCTCTTTCTTTTCCTTAATTTAGTTCTTTATTCTCCCAATACCAGCAGCTGTTGATTTCGATTGCGTAATGGAAGAATTACGGTGCATGTATTGCACAATAAAGTTTGCGATATTTTGCAGAGATAATTTTGATGTTCAGTCCAAGATTTATTTATGAACACTTAAAAAAGTTTTACTGTGCTTGCTAAGCAGAATATTTTTTAGTTCCATTGGTCTATTTTTATACGATGCACAAATTGAAATGTCCAAAGCATTTATTTAGCCGAAAAATCTAATGAACAGCTACAGTCTACCTCCGTTCCTCTTTTTCCAGTTATGCTCGACTGTCCGAATATTCGGCAGTTTCTGAATATGAGGGTTCGTTAAGCTTTTACTGTTAAAGGATGACTGCATAAAGCAATATCCCACCTTCTGATTTCAGAATTGTTCCTCTTTTTTACTTAAATTACTTTGCTTGCAGTATCTGTTAAGATAAAACTGATATACAATGAAAATTTAGAAAATGTTCAGAATTTTGATTTAAATTATTTAAATATTAATATGAGTGGAAAAATAAATTTTATTTATTATTAGGTTCCAAGCGAATACAATAAGTATGCCTTTATTATTATTAATTTTCTCTATTTTGAACTGAAATTTCATCATTAAATCTTGTAATATAGTTTAGTTCTGCATAGTTTTTTTCCCTCTCGTTGTAAACTAGTTCTGTAAATTGAACTATAATTTAAAATTAAAAACAAAACAAAAAGGTAATTGTTTTTTATAGTTGAGGTAATTCTCTCCTAATAAATACCGCGTTTCTCATATTTTAAATTACAAGTCTAATTTTTCTTTTAAATGTTATGCAGTTGTGTATAATGTAATTAGACAGGGGCTTATTTTTTTTTCTTTAAATTTGCTTGAAAAGTGCTTATTTTTTTAACTAAAATGTGGTTGTGAACCCTGTCAAAATTTTGATAAAATTTTTCAGAATATATGTTTTGACTATTTATCCAATCTTCCTCATATCAAGTTTGAATATAAGAAGCCAGCAGTCTCATATTGGCAGCCATTTAAGCAATTTTATGCAGCCTCTGAATATATTTTAATTACATATTTGCTACAAATAGGATGTTGAAATATTTCAAGATTTTAGTTACTTGAAGTACAAGTTCACGCGCTTATGGAAATTAAATGAGATTCTTTCTTCTTTTTTGCATATATGATCTAGGGCAAGAAATAAAATGTTTTGAAAAATATGTTAATTTTTCAGAATATATATTTTACATGTTTATGGTTTCACCGAAGGCGAGATTCAGAAGTATATCCTTAAACTCGAGTATTCCCTTAAGGCCATAAATGCTTTATAATTTCATCAACAACTATTTCAGATTTTGACATGCCATCTTACTAGATTTAAATTGATGATCTAAAATCCAGAATCGTCGAAGTCTCAAAGTTTGTACTGTAGTATGTAATATTTTTGAAAATTTTCATGCAGTTTTTATGCTATAGAACATTCTATTCTTTTAAAAGTACCTTGGGTTTGGAGCTCCAGTGTCAGAATCTCCTGGAAGAAGAGCAGCTTCAGCAGCTGATATTGCAAATTTCACGACGACAACAAATGCAGCTGAAGACATGGCAGAAAAAGATGCTCTTTTACGCTATGTTGAATCTCGTGACTTGATTGAATTTGGAATGATACCTGAATTTGTGGGTCGTTTTCCCGTAGTTGTACCTTTACATAGTCTTGATGAAAAAATGCTTGTACAGATACTGACTGAGCCAAAGAATGCTTTGGTGCCTCAATTCCAGATGCTTTTTACAATGGATAAGGTACAGATTCATTCTTTTAACAAAAATGAACAATTATGCAAAAGCATTCTTAATTTATGAAATTTTGACATTTTACTCCTAAGTATTATTAAGGTAATTACACAGAGATTTAACTTTCACTGAAAAAAAATTCTGTGTATGTAACAGGTTGAACTAGCATTTACTGAAGATGCTTTGAAGACAATAGCCCATTCTGCTATGGAGAGGAAAACTGGAGCCCGTGGCTTAAGAGCTATAATGGTGAAACTTAGTTTTTTTTTATATAATCTTTAGAAATATATCAGAGAATATTTTTATATATATATGCCTTTAGCTATTTATAATATAAAGTAAATTATGAATATTTGAAAGTTTAAAAGATCAAATTCAGAACTGAGATGTTGAACAAATATATAGATGTAATAATATTGTAGAAAAGCTGATTGCATAGATTATAGAAAATATTTATTGCAGAAATGTTGATCCTCAATGAACAGCAAACTTGGCAGCTGCGGCAAATAAAGTATTAATTTTTATTTCAATTTACATTTGTGGCCAGAATTCACTTGGCACTCTTATCATGCCTGGTTCAAAACATTTACAATTTTGATAGCTTTGCGGTAAGAAGAGAAGCAGTTAACAGCAGTCTAGTCATGCTGAAGTACAGAAAGCAAGTGCATGGTTATTAAAAATGACATCATTAAGAGAAAGGTTTCCACGATTCATAGACACTTCTGCACTTGGAAGTTAAGTATTTTTAAGAATTTTAAAGGTTCAACAATGAAACAAATTAAGGATCTATCAGCAAAGGGAAAATAAATAAATTAAAGCATTTATCTACTCCAGAACTTTACTCTTGTAATACCATTCTCAGAATAAAACATTCTAGTAAGTAGAATGCATTATTATTTAACATAATCTAATATTTAAAATAATTATAAAACAAATTCGAGAATAAAATCAAATTTGTAAAATTTATCAAGTAATTAGCATTAAGTTACAAAATTTATTGAAACAGTGTTATATTTTACACTTATAATAGTTGGACAGATTTTAAAGATTAGTGGCATTTTAAGTTTTACTGACAGTAGCCTTATGTCGATTCTTTCATTTACACCTCGTTTAATCAAGTACTCACTGAGTTCACAGGTTTTCATGCAGATTTGATGTCAAGATGGCATAGGTTTAAATGAAAAGTAAAATCATAATAGTATGATTTGTAACACAAGCATGGCTGTTGTCACCACTGCTGCTTATCTCTAGAGAGAGAAAGCTGCTGACAACTTTGGCCTGGTTCATAAGATTGAAAATTAGTTTCACTTTATTTGTCTGAGGTAGTTAGTGCCATAGCTTTATATAGAGTTGTTGGAGTTGTGACCCAGTTAATATACTCTAAAATTCCAAAAAGCTGTTGAAGCACCAGAGGTACTAAGTTGTTTTCCATTATTTTGAGTCTCATTAGCTATAAAGAATAATGTTTTATATTAATTTTTTAAGTTTTGTGTTTTATCTTTCGTTTATACTAAGAATTAAAGAATGGCCTTAAAACATAAAGATAACTTCTGAGGGTGAGCAGTCAGTTGCAAATAATTTAATTACATAGTTAACCCATAATTGTTATACGTTTACACTACTACTATTATTTTTTTTTATTTATAAAAATTTCATTAAAAAAATCACTATTAAATTCTCAATCTAAGAATATTTTACAGTCTAAAAATAACAGATGTAATTTATGACATTGATTATCATTGAAACCATATCAGAATAATTATAAATTAAGAGCTACAAAACATGCTTTATAGCAATAAACCCAATAAAATATTTATGCATCTTTTTAATTTGAAAATTTTCCATATATTTTAACTAATTTATATTAATTTTTTCTCTTTGTAATCTTTAAAAGAAATGTTTTGGGCTTTGGAGCTTAATAAAGCTCTTTCTTTTTTGTTAAATTCATTTTGTCATCATTCAGTGTTCTTAACACAGTTCTACAAAGCAGAAATCCATTAATTCATGTTTTTCAGTCAATGATTTATGATCTTTTTAAAGGCATTTTATCAAAATTTGTAAAACCAATCTTTTGTCTTCTAATGTTGTATATGATGTGATTTATGGTAAAACAAAAAAGTCAGAATAAAGATGAAGATTTGGTAATAGGGGCTGCAACTAATAATATAGTGGAAGAACTTTTAGAAGATGACAGAAGTTTTATTTCCACATTAGAAGCTCTTTCTGCTGAGTATGTGATTACATACAGTCAAAAGTCGTTAATTTGGACACCCATAATCCGGACCTCAAAGCTAAAAACTTTCTGCGCATAGGCATTTACGCGTGCGCATAAGACCTTTACGCGCACGCGCATATGCGTGTGCGCAAGTGCAGAATACGTTTTTGCGTGCGCGTTTAACGTATAACAGACGGTATAAGCTAAAATTATACAATTATCTATTTCAGTTAATGTTGATGCTTGCATTATTCCTTAATCTTCGAATTGGATGCAGCTTATTATTTTTTGCAGACTGTAAGAGCAATTTTATAAAAGTAAACTTGAACTTTCGATTATGTCAGTTTCCGATTCTGGAGCTCCCAAAAGATCTACAAAACGAAGGTATGTCTCGATGTCCGTCAAACAAAAAGTGGAATTGCTGCAAAAAATGGATAAAGACATGAAGAAGGTGACAGAGAGGTTAGTGAAAACGAAAAAATTTCGATTGACAAGTTAGTCGGTATTCTCGGCACAGCAATTACGGGACTTGAACAGCGGAGCTTTTTAACTGAACAAGAAATTACGTCTGTTTATAGAATTAAAGAGAAAGTATTATCACATAAAACGAAACAACTTACATTGAAAGAAATGTCTAATAAAGTAAACAAATAAATATTAAGCTTCTTTTTTTGTAAATTTTGATACCCTTTAGATCATAATTGTTCTTTATTTGCTAAAATACGGTTTCATATGTTTAATTTTAGAATTTGTGCATGCCATCTTACGAGATTTAAACTGATGATCTATAATCCGGAATTGCCGAAGTCCCGATGAGTCTGGATTAACGACTTTTGACTGTACTATATAAATTTCCAAACAACGGTAAAGTGATTTTACATGCTAAAATTGCAGATGTTTCTGCTGATGATGCATTTTTTTCTGATATAACATATTTTTTAATAGATTTCCAATTTTACTTCATTTAATCGTGAGAAGTGGTGATATTGATGTTGCAACTGATAAATTGCAGTCACAGTTATGCAGTTTACAATTAGAAAACTTGGATAAAGTAATAAAACCAGCTAGTATTGACACTCAGTGAAGTTTAATTGGAAAACTGAAAGATACTGATGGAATTTTAAAGTATAGTGAACTGTCTAGAATAATGTCGGCCATCCTTACAATTCACCAGTAGTGATGCAAGATGTGAAAGGATTTTCAGCGTAGTTGTGGAAACAAGGGCTAAAATTAGATCTAATATTACTAATGACACATTAGAAAAACTTTTATTAGCAAAAGCAGGCCTATGTGACAATTGCTATGAACAAAATTTTGAAGTTTCTTTCGTAATAAAGACTGTCACTGTTTTTGGCATTTGTACAAAAACTGATTAAACTATTATTTTTTTGGTTAAAAGAAGCAAATAATATTTTTTTTCCATGCAAATATTTTTGTACTATTTGCATTTAAGAATTAGTAACTGAACTTTCAGATATTAGCAATTATTTAAAGTTAATTAATTATTAAAATATTTTATGTATATTTATCATTCAAAAAATCTTGTTGTTGAGAAAAATCTGCTGATTTTTTAGTGTCCTAGGTTGGCGAGTATGCATTCTGTTAACAGGAGAAATTGCAGTGATTTAGTGTCAATGCAAATTGATTTAAATCAAAAATTTTGCCTAAGTATTTCTTCAAGTCTGCTTATCAGAATTTCGAAGTCAGCTTTCTCAGTGATTTAAAAACTTCTCTGACATTCTGTTGGATCAAAATAATCAAAGACAATTGAATTGATCACATATATCTTCATCTGTTCTCGTTGTTTTTAAATTTTCATTGTTGTTACAGATCTATGGAATATCAATTATTTAATTGGCTCGCTCCCTAAGCTGCATTTTTTTTTCTTTTAAAATTAATATCCCAGAAAGAAGAATTATCCAAAAGCAACAGAAGACTCTAAATGATTAGCTTCACCAAGAAGGCTTCTTTCACATCTTGCCTTAGTTTTCACAGATCCCCAGAGAACAGGTTCGAAATTCATTCTTCAATCATACCACTCTCTTTTTGAAAATCAGATATTTGAGATTTCTAGATTCTTTATTTTTTTTAAATCTTCCGACTTCTGTACTTTCATTTTGGAACAAACGTGTCACATAAGAGCAATTAATTTTATTAATTTTTTTTTACATTATTTTGTCTGAAAATGGTTATTTTTTTTAAGAATGGCCTTTGGTCTTTTCCCCTTATCCACTATCGAAGGTTTAAATACATCCTTTTTCAAGGGTTCAAGGATATATATGTTTCCCGTTGATGGAAGTTAGCAGTACATGAATTAAGATATTGATGCTCAAAATGGGAGTATCAGTTGTAGAAGCTAAATAAAACTGAATTGTATTACAGAAACAACTTGGGTTGTATCATTTCTACATATAGGAATTTAAAACTGTTTATATATATACTACCAAACATTGAAAATGAAACACCAAGAAGGAGTGGCCAGAACATGATGAAATTTGGCAGACAGAGAGAAACAGCAGCAAATGATGAGTGATCTTTTTTCGAAATTATATGCATAATGCAGAGCAAGAACAGCATTGGCTCAGTAGGTTGTTGAACCATTTGGGATGGTGATACACGAAGCAACACATCTAGGTACACAGTCAATGAGACTAAAAATGGTGTCCCGGGGAATGATTCTCCATTCTCTGTCAACCATTTGTCACAGCTTGTCTTCTGAGTGCGGCAGCCTCAAAATCTGCAAATGACGTCCAATCAAATCCCAAATGTGTTTGATTGGTGAGGGATGAGGTGAGAACGGTGGCCAGGGAAAGCATCTGTGCACCTTTCAGACCACGTTGGCTGATGTGAGCAGTGTGTGGGCGGGCATTATCCTGATGATAAAGGGAATTGGGCACTCCCTGAAGATAGGAGAGTGTCATGAGCTGCAGCACATCCGCATAGTGTTGGGCCATCACAGTGCCCTAAATACGAACAAGAGCTGACTTGGAATCGTACGCAATTGCGCTCCAAACCATGGTTCTGCTCATGTGGTGGGACGTTCCACAGTTGCTGCTGGACTATACTTGTCTCCACATCCATGCCACATTTGTACGTGGCGACTATCATTGGAGAAACAGAAGTGTGACTCATCTGAGAACATGACCCTGTGTCGTTCCATCATCCACATCGCTCGAGCCTGGCACCAATGCAGACATTAGCATCTATTATGTGGAGTCAGTGGTAGTCTTCTTAATGGATGCCACAAGTGCAGGCCACTAGCCAACAAGCGATGGCAAATAATTCTGGCCATTATGGGAACATCCAGATTGTTTTGAACATGCTGCAGAATGGAGGTAGAAGTGGCTTGCGGTTGCGCCACTGCTTGTCGGCAGATGCGTCGATCCACACGTGCTGACATCACTCGGCCGCACCGGCACCCCTCGAACTGACCACATTTCCTCGTTCCAGCCATCGTCGCCAAAAGCTGATGCACTGTGGACGCATCCAGGTGTGTGCCAGCTGCCATATGAACCAACCTACCCTTCTCAGTCCGATCACCATGCCCCTTGTAAAATCATCTGTCTGTTGGAACTGCCTCTGTTGATGATGGCCTGGCATTCTCTGAGAGAAGTAAAAATTTTCTGCGATGACTTCCATAGCAGAAGTAAGGGTACAAAAATTGAACATCCTGCAGTTTCCTTCTCTTATATCTTCTTCAAAGTATGTTGGAGGGCTGCACATTTCACATCATTCGCATAACTCAGTGACATGCGTCTACTTTGAAATGTACATAATTTTCGAGCCACTCTTTCTTGGTATTGCGTTTTGAATGTCGGATATTGTGTAACATATATATATGTATATGACAAAAAGGTTATTCTTCATAAATTTGCTTTCGGGAGCTTGAATTCATAATTGTCTATAACAGTACTTGTATAAGATGTACCAAAATTCTGATTAAGGATACCATGAGTAATTACAATCTTATGGGGATGGAATACATTTTTTATGATTAAGTCAGTTGTAACAAAACATTTTCTCATTAATATTAATGTAAGGGGGTACCCTGTAGAAGACGATTTAAAAATTTAACTTTTTTTGTAGTTTTATTAGTATTGTGCCCAAAATAATCCTACTGCAAAAGATTTTTTTTTAATTACTATTATTTTTAAACCCAAATGGGCTATTAGTCTCAAAACAGGGATTTTGCATTATCCACTGTATACAGCGAATCACTTTTCAAATTGTTTCCACCAAATATTATTTCCCTGTATTGTTTTTAAAGAAATTAAAATAATGTAGAATCTGCATGTATATATGTTCTTTTGCGTTGTGAAAAACAGTGGTACCTAGAGCCACAAAATTTTAACCCCTTCGCGCCGACTGTCACGTCAACGTGCCAGCAACGAACACACTCACTTCCCGGCTGACACGCAGGCGTGCCACAGCATTTTCCCGTTCAGCCCCGACTGTCACGTATTTGTGCCAGTGTCCTGGAACGTTTTAAAAACCATCATTTCTGCCACAAGATGCACTGTATGTCCATATGGTTTCAGATACATGTACATTAGACCTTCTACTCGAAATGAGAGAAGCATGACTCACATACACGTGTTTTTGACTATATAAACAAAAGGAAAAATAAATGTTTCCGGATGATGTGATTTATGACGTCTCTTTTAAATTCGCACGTGGTAGTTGTTTATTGTAAGTAGAGAAGTTTTATTTTCGCTAAAGCGTTGGGTATTTTGGTTTGAATTAGATCTTGTTAGATGTGAATTCTTTCTGTTTTTAATAGAAACAGACCGAATAAATATTTTTTAATAGAAAATTTGTTAGACGTGAATTCTTTCTGTTTTAGAAAATAATTAGATCTTGTTAGACGTGAATTCTTTGTTTTTACTGTTGCAATCACACCAAGATCAGCAGAATCATTAAATCCACTCAGATTAACTGAAAGACATTTTCCAAAACTTTGTTCAGAAGAGACTGATAAGAAAATGAGACGACGATGCTTCGTTTGTTCACATTCCTGGAAAAATCCTCCAAAACGGCAAATGAGTTATTACGAGTGCAAGGAATGTATCGTAGGACTGTATGTAGATCCATGTTTTCAAATTTTTCATACGAAAAGAGAATTTTAAGTAATATATTTAGTTTTCAGATGTATAATGTTAAAAGTCATAAAATGGTGAGTAATGAAAATAAAATGTGTAAAATATGCATTTAAACAAGAAATAAGGTAATTAAAGTATATAGTATAAAAATATCTATAAAGCATAAGCTGTTTAAATACTCTATAGAGCATTATTAAACAATGCGTTGATACTTCGGAAATTTCATGGATTTAGGCTTAATAGATAAAGCCCCCGGCCCTGGACAGACACTCGTATAAGACACTGCCGGCCTCCGCGATAAGCGCGCGTTTGCGCTACCCGGCGCGAAGGGGTTAAATAACGTAGTCCTCCACCCAAAGACGTGCACTTGGAAGTCTGAATATTCAGTTTAAAATTTTATGTTTCGTATTTTATAACACTTGAATGAATTTTTGATTAACAACAATCTAAGAGCGAGTAACACCATACAGAATAAAACATTTTTATCTTCAGTCTATTGGAAATTCTAAAGATATGCTGTTTTTAAATATTTTGTGATTTTTGTTGTTGAATTGAATTTTATGTGATGTAAGTGCAAAGAACGTGATATTTATTAAGTAAAGTTAACACATAAAACGTTAATAATAAAAAAAAAAAACACATAAAAATGTTTTCTAAGGCTGCTATCACATGTCGGTTTGTTTCAAAAGAACAACTGTTTGGAACAATTTTTCTGCTTTGTCACAGCAGCCAATCACCACAGCTGGCTTTGGGGTTAACACAGGGGAAACTGGTTGTCCATTACAAACAAGCCAGCATTCGGCGGTGATAGCTGAAAACGAACAACTTGCAACTTTTTTCGAAAGGAAGGAAAAAGTCGCACGTCTTTCTTTCAATAGTAAACCAGGCAGAAAAATTGTCCGAAACAGTTGTTTGTATGAAACAAACGCCGTGTGATATGGGCCTAAGAAAACTAAACACTGATATGATGAACTGAGAAAAGACTGAAAAAATAGAAAACTGTATGCCAACACGTAGCAGTGCATTGTTAGTTCTAAACATATGCTGCTATGTTGCTTTTAAAATATTTGTAATTTTTCTGTTGAATTGTGTATTGCATAAGTGTGAAGAAAATGATACTTAATAATAAAGCTAAGAAGAAATGGGTTAGCAGAAGTCAGTGTATGAGCAGACTTTTGTTGCTTATTGCTAATTTTTATGCTTATCTTCCATTTTTTACTGTTAAACTGAATTAAGTTTATTCTCTTTGGTTTTTTTTTTTTTTTTTTTCCCTTCAAGAAATATTCAGTTATGCAATTAATTTGAACATCCTTGTACATCAGGGGCTAGCAGACACTTTTGACCACAGGCTGAAAACGTTTTTTCCTGTACATCACATGGGCAGGGCTGTGGTGATCTTTGTCTGCTGAAAGTGATGCATGAAAAAGAATTACTCCTTTCTGGTAAGGAAAAAAAAGAAATATTTCAAAAGCAGGATCTGTTTCTGTCGGTCATATAATCACTGGTAAATATACTATTTCATTTTAAAAAAGTTTAGAGGTGAAATGTTTTTTCCCTAAGCTTTCTTTTGTAATCAGTCTCTTTATCTCAATGATATTCATGTGTCATTGTTTAATTTCTAAATTGAAGCTGTTAGAAGTGCTAGAACTGAATTCTTTGCAGATGCACATACTTTTCTAAGCATATTTGTTTTCTCAATTTATGTTGATATCTAGTATAGTCATGTATATATATTGCATATACACTATAACAATAAATGTGTACTCATGCAGCCGATTTCAATAGTTTGTGTACAATATTAATATTGGCTAGGAAAGAGGTTAGGATTTTGTTATGGGTTGTATTAAGCAACCTCCGCTGGCTAACTTTACCCACTCCTGCTGTACATCATATTTAATTTAAATAAGTCTTAGTTTACTTGAGCAATTATAATTTTAATTATCTTTTCACAGGAAACCATTTTATTAGAACCTATGTTTGAAATTCCCGGTTCGGACATAGTTACTGTGCGTGTCACTAAGGATGTTGTGTTAGGCAAATGTCCACCATTTTATGTACGAGGAGAGAAACAGGAAAAGAAAGACTATTTTGAAAATGAAGCTGTAAGAGAAGATCAAGAAAGAGCAGTAAACACATAAAATCGTGTTACAAAATTTTAGGAATTATTATAATGTATTGATAAATCTGTACTTTTAAAGTGTTACTTGAAGAAATCATAATTTCTTCATATGTTGAATTTAGTAAATAAACATTATTTTCTAAATTGGTCTTATATTATTTAATGTTATGAAATGTTTTTAGGAAGTTATGTTTTCTTTATATCTTGAATAAATAAGTTAATTTTATAAATAATAAAATATAAGTCTTATTTTATTTAAACAGTATTGTAAAGTTGATGAATAGAAATAACTTCTGATAACTCTTCTGATAATAAAAATACTTCATAAGTTATTTTTGTGGTTTTGTTCATTAACAAGTTAAGTACTGTATTGTAAATATGAAAACTATAAATTAAGCAACATTTTAGAAATTTGTGTGAAGTATATAAATTATACAGTACCAGAATTGTGTGTTTTTTTGGCATTTGTTTACTGTGGTTTATAAATGAATTGCAACTTTGGATTTGCATGGGAAAAGGTAATGTGAAATTAGTCATCTATTGAAAATTCTCTAGTCTCAATTCCAATTTCAATCATGATGAAGAAAGACAAATGTAATGAACAAGAAACCAGAAAGATATCAAAAATGAATGGAGCAAAATCCTGAAATTTCATTAAAAAAATGAGTAGTATGGATCAAACTGAAAAAAACCTTGTTTGATAGTTTAAAAAAAAGTGTTGCAAACTGAAAAAAGTTTAGAAGCTAACACATGAAACCTAAAAGATTTCAGAGATATTTTGCATTACTACTTAAGCAAAGGGTAGTTAAAAGGCAAAATAAGAAACTTTTCACCTCTGAACAAGCTTACAACTGACATAATGGCAGAACTCGATCACCAGGTACTCCCACGGATGAAATAAAACAAGATACAGTAGTTTAGGTTTATATATTAAATGGTTAAACATCACCAAGATTAAAGTTTTTATGAGCAATCAGTTTGCTTCATCAACTGGAATTGGAATGAAAGGATTAATCAAGTTCATTTCCCTTTTATAGCTGTTTCATAAGGATCGTTTTGCATAGTGTTGCTGTATTTTAGAGAACTGACATCAAATCATGCATTGCAACATAAACTTACCAACTCCTGTAGTTTCTCTAATTTTAAGGCTGCTTTTCTGCAGTTTGTCTTAGTATTATTCCACTCAATTACTTAGTTTGGATGGTCTAAGGAGTATTTTTCTAAAGATTTGCTATTTTTAATGCAGTATTAGCTACAAGAATTTAGAAATACTTTCTTAAACATGGCAAATCTTATTCTTACTTCCTAGATGTCAAACTGTTAAATTAAATTTCTCTATTTATAGTTTCACTGCAGACAGTGATGGTATATACATAAATTTTGTTCTGGTGTCTAATTTGTTCATTTCCAGCAATTTCCAGATGGAGGCCTGCAGCTTTGATAATAAAGGACTATTCAATGAATTAATTTTTACATGGTTGTATTGGTAGCAGTTTTATTTTTTCTGAATTAATCACAGAAATCCATTTATTGATTTCAGTTTAAATTCAGACAGGTATCTATTGTTTGTAGGATGTATTCATATTCATTTCAGTAAATTCATTCCATATCATACGATCTTATATAATGCTGCTACAGGTATGTTTTAGCCAATCAGCTAATGATATTTCAATTTAAAGCAAAAGTTTTTTAGGAACCACAACCTTTTGAATGCATCACATTTTTCTGCTTTGTTTGCTTACAGTGTGGATTTTTTCTCTATTTTGTCCATTGTTTCATATCTTAAATATGTAGAAAAGGTACAAAAATGTAAAAGGGGTACAAATTGTATCTATAATGATATGTGAATCAGAATATGCTTTTAAAGAATTTTTTTGTCCAGAAATGAGGTGTGATGAGTCTCAGAGATTGCAACTACACAATTATGCATTCTACACACCAGCACCATCTACAGCCATCACCCATGATTAAAATTATTTGTCTTCTCTTGCATTCTAAATTATTACATATATATATTTTTTGTTGGGTTGCTGGTTGGTATGAAGTGTATTAGCAGTTTGTAAGAAGATCCAGAAAATGAATGCTAAAAATTAAATTCTTAGCTGATCCAAAAGACGTGAGTGCTAAGAGAGTTTAATTGAAGCTTAAATATTTTTGATGAATATGAAATATACTTCTCTAATACAAAATATATTTTTAACCAATAAAAAATCACAATATTTTAAATTAATTTTTTGTGCGCAATGATGGAAAACATGAATTCTTATGTTTGCAAAAGGAATAGCAAAATATAAAAATAAACTAACCATAAGAATATATCTGCTTTTCACAGAGTTAATACATTAATGCTCGTTTTGGAATTTTGTTTTTGATAAAAAATGTGAACAAGAAGACAGTATGGATTATGTACATTATATGCAGGAACCTAAATGCTAAAAAAATGTTTTCTAATTACAGAATATAATTGATCCTTTCAAATATGCCTGTTTATATCTTGTATAAAATAACCGTAGATTTTTAAAACTGGGATCTAAGAACAAGTTGTAGTATAATTAATTTTTTCAAGTACTGTAACATCTAGTACAGAACAGATTATTCTACGTTTTTTAACTCTGTAAAAATCTCTATTTTTAAATAATTTCATTTGCAATTTTACACAAAATAATTATGTTTATCTTTAAAATACGAATCTTCAGTTCACAACTTTATTAACGCTTTGGCAGTTGTGAGAATGATAATTCTTTCTTCCCGAATATGCATAATGTGTGTCGGGTGTAAATTTGTAATGTGAGTGTGTTCATTTGCACCCACTACGATGCATTACTGGAATGCGAACTGAGCTTGTTGATGACCATGAATAGGTTAAAATATAATTTTGTTTTCATTTCTGAAAAACACACAATGATTTTCATAAAAATATGCATAGAACATCCAAAATTGAAACCTTGAGTATGTTTAGGAAAGATTTCTAGAATGAGAAGGAATTCTCAAAGACAAGATTTATTTTTAATTCACCTGTCAGCAATACACTAAAACTGAAAATAATTTTATGTTTTCAGTTACATACATTTTACATATTGTTTTTATGTGTTTTATATTATTGTGAATGAGAGAGATGCATTAAAAGACTTTTGTAGCAATCAACTGAGAATCTTGTCCAAAAATAAAGCTATAGAGAAACTTTTAAATGAACATGTTATGCTTTTAGAGAGATGATGAAAACATTATTTCCTTTTAAAATTTTGAGAGTGAAAAACTAAAAATTTAGAGCTTTCTCAACAGAGTCCATCAGTTATTCCTTATTTTAAGATAAATTAATTTATACTGCTATTTTGCAACCTAGAATGTTACAAATAAAGTAACAGTATCTAGTTTAATTTTGCAATGAAAGAACAAAATAAGTTAATAAATTTTGAATATTTTCTAAAGTTGATTCGAAACAGTTTTATAATTACTGTTAGAATTCATACCAAGATACAAATATGTCAAATGACTTTATTTTCCAATAAGTATATGAAAGTTATTTTCAGTAATGAACTGTTCAGCTTTTTGATATTACTGTGTGATTTTAAATGGATAAGCAGAGGTATTTTTCTTTAGAAAATAATGATAGTAATCTAATAAGTGATAATTTTAGCTATGGAAATGTACTTAAGAGCTATTTTATTGAAAAATTACCTCTATGGAAAACACGTTAAAAGAAAACTGGCTCATTTTTGCTATCAGAAATGGAACTCAAGGAACAGCTAACAGTGTTGATTGATCTCATATAATACTGTCTTCATGTATTTCTTAATTTAATAAAATTTAAACTAAAATGTATGCCATACAAGTGTCTTTCTTTTTAAAATCACAGCACTGACGTTATAAGTCGTAAAATGTAGCAAAACTGAATTAAATTAGTGGCATTATTAGGAATTTAATGCCATATGCATGAGGAGGAAAATTTTTTTCGGTGAATAATTTTTATATTTATTTGATTCTAGGAGCTTTTTTGATTATTTTAATGGTACTTCGAAGAAAAAAAGAAAATACATTTTTTATAATTTTACAAAATATAATAATGTATATATACATAATTTTCTTGTAAAATGAATATAAAAAGTAATCCCACCTTTAAAGAATACAAAACCTGATAAAAATGCTATTCCTGTTTTTAAGTAATAAGGATAAGATCCTTATTTCATAAATAATGATTTACATTCAACAATGAATATGTCTTGCCAATAATATAATTTATCCTTCATTCAATAAATATTTTATAATATTAAAAAGCTACAAACTTTTCTCAATATTTTCACAATTTAAAAGTTTAAACTGTAAAAAAGTAAGATACCTAATTTTTCAGTTTATCAAAAATATACCTTTCTCTTAGGTTGCATATATTCTAAAAAGCAAATTATTTTCATCATTAATGATTTTCATTAACACAAATAAATTAAAAAGTACTGTTATATTTACACATTTAAATCTGTACATTTCTTTTCTCTGGTGCATTATTGTGATTCAGAACTCTTAAAATAAAGACAAAATGCTACTCTTAATGATAAACCCTTTCACATTAGATTCTAAAGTTGAGTTTTTTTTTCCACTTGATAGAAAGTTTATTGAATAAACCTTTTCTTATAATGAGTAAAAATGCCATCAACAGCCAAAATCCACAACCTTTCTTTTATAGGAATGTTTTGGATTTTTTCTTTTGCTTTAATATTACTGATTGTAAACACTTCAATCTTTGTTCAGAAATAACTTTAATTATTAAAAAGAGAGAAACAGTTTTCTTCCTTAATCTCTGGGACTATAAGCTTATTTTTAAGTTAATACTGGGGAAAAAAAAACAGAGAAGTTTTACTGTTATTTTAAGGGATTTATATTTTTCCCAAAGACTGTTACGAAAAATATTTTAATATTATAACAATCTGATTTTTTTTAACTTCTCTTTTTAAAAATATCAGTACATAGGAAATAAATTATAAATTAAAACACTGTACCTAAATATTGATTAGGTTAAGTTATTTGAATATGACAAAACGTATGAGGGCTACTTGCTTAAGGCAATTCCTCCTGTAGAAAAGAAGACTGGCTCATATTCATATTACATATGGGGAAACTCAACCATGCAGCCAGACTGTTTGCAACTGCTCACACATAAGCTAACATGAGAGTGTTGAATACTAGACACTTGAAACAATAATAAGAAAATTTTGAAAAACTATAGAACTATATCAAAAATTAATACCATTTTCTTATCATAAAAAATAATTCTTTTTATTTAAACTGTATTCTTTTTTATGACATGTGCAACTATCAGCATGCAGTACTGGTAGTCACACTCAGGCCCAACTACCAGCATTCAGTGGTCTTAACCACTTGACATTGGTGGAGCAATTAAATATTGCCTCTTTTAATTGACTTATTGTTTTTAATGTGTAAATTGGATATTTTGGCACTATAATTACATATGCATTTATATCTAAAATTCAAAACTTTTACATGATGAAGTAATAATTTATAACATTAAAATGAAGCAGAAATATTACTGTGATTTAATAGACTTTGCCTATATTAAGTGAAATAAACTATTTAAACTGTATTCTTTTTTATGATAAGAAAAACATATTAACTTTCGATATAGTTCTATAGTTTTTCAAGATTTTCTTATAATTGCTTCAAGTGTCTAGTGTTCAACACTCTCGTGTTTATAAATATAAAATCTAATAAATACAAATAATTTAATGCTTTATAAGAAATAGACAACAAATATCATGTTTTTCAGATAATTTAGAACAATAACAGAAAGACTAAAAAAATATCTTCAGAATCATGTATTACTTGAAACAGACATATATATATATATATATATATATATATATATAAACACTTTCCCAACTGTAGTGATCAAAGTATAGTGGTAGAAGCGTGATAGTTATGGGGCTGTTTCTCATGATTTATAATTATTCTAACTGGATTCTCTGAGAAAACTTACGAACACAGAGATCTGTCTCAATATTTTAGTTTTGGCTTCAAAGCTAGCACAAGAGGGATAAATTAGAACATCTGCTACAAGCCATATTATATTATATCACCCATAATCAGGGATAAAAATGACCACAGTTCTTTTGCAAGAATAGCATTAAATCACATTTGCAACATTAAAAAAATTAGTTGATAATCTTTTTCTCAGAGTGATAGCTGTTATCACACTATACATTGGAACACCACATATTAATTTGTTATTTACTTGTAGAAGAACCAATAACCCAAGGTTCTGAGATGCTTTTGATAAGAATTAATCAACATTCAGAGATAATTTAAATACATAATCAAAAAATATATTCTAGATTCAAAACTTATAGAGAGATTGCTCAGGAAGCATTTGAAACAGAGCATATAAAAAATGCATGGAAAATTGCTGACAAACATCTTAAGAGTGGAAAGTCTTAAAAACTAGCATCTTTACTTTTAGTCATAGAAAATTCATCACACAAACTGAATGTGAGATTTCTGCAGATCAATGTGACTAAATTTTGAAATTTACATTCAAAGTTAAATCAATTACATGTATCTTGTTATGCTTTCTGACAAAGCAAATAACCTAGCCTAAAAATAACCAGTTAAAATTACCTTATGAAATTTATGTTTTAGGACGGATGATTATAGGTTATACTATCACAAGAAGTACACTTGTTAGAATACTATATATCTACATTCCACAGTAATTATGCTGCAGGTCGTGCATTAATTCACTGATATAAACAATACTTTGCCCATTATTAAGACGGGTATGTTAGCTTTATCCTTCCCTTCACTCCACTTTATGCATGAATATTTTTAAGGCTGTTTAAAAAATATCATTTGCTCTAGTAAAATATCTAATAATGCCTGAAGGTTACTAGAAAGCAACTGTCGTTTTCCTTCTCTCTATATACAAAAATAGTATAAAAATAAATATATAAATAGGCTAAAAATTCGAATACAAATTTTTAAACCCATACATACACATACACACATATACAAAAATGACTTCAATTATTAAAATTAAAATATTAAGTTTTTGCAACTTAAATAGTTAATTCAGTTGAAAATGAAATAACAATTATTCAACATCAACAGAGAATTAAAATTAAATATTACTGATAATATGCAGATAATATTTATTATTTAAATTATCATCATTAACAAGTATATTTAAGCTTCCTTAAAATATAACTTTATACAGCAATAAAAATACAAAATTAAGAAATTATATATAACAGGATTTATAACATTATTATTTCTAATTAAGTTCCCCTACTTCCTTTTTCATTTTCTGGTTGCAGATTTATGCTTGAGGAAGAAACTGATGCTCTGTGGCTTAACAGAAAAAGTTTCATATTTTGTTCTAGGTCAATATAAGGAAAGCAATCGTTAGATAAAAACTATAATGGTTAGGGCATGCAATTTGAACTAAGAATGAAATTTATTTCTCCCAAATATTTTTCTACCAAAAGGGAACTTAGTTCTTATTGTTATTATAACAAACATTACTGAAGTAAGACCATGTTAATAACTCATTTAAATAAACTAAATTAATTAAAAACATAGATAAAAGATTTTGGTTTAGAAAGAACAAAAATTCATTTAAAACAATACTTATTTTTACATATATAATGACTAGGATTAAAAAAATATAAATTAAAAGTGATTAACTTAATTCAAACTTCTCACATAATATAAAATGTGACATCTCTTCACAATGACAAAAATCTGACAATGCTATTTCATCAAGATAGCATAAAATTTTCCAGTTGCAGAAGTACATCCAGAGCTTCAATGGTGACATTTAAGTAGCCTACCTCCGTACAGTTATCTGAAGCATCATAAACTAGAAAAAATAAATATTTTAATTTTTACCAGAGATTACGGCACTATAACAGCACAAACATCTCATTACAATAATTACATAATACAATGTAAAAACATACGTTAATTAATGAAATAAAAAGCCCTGACAAATCTATCTCTTCAAAATAACTAACTTTACTATCACAACACAAAAATATCACCCACTTCTACCACTTTTTGAACACAGTCTAACAATAGTACAAGCTTAAAAAATATCATAAAACTGAAATTATTTTCAGATGGTAATGTATAACATTTATATCAGTAAACTGAGAGCTCAACTGTTAATGTAATACTAATGCGTTACTATTGGCAGTGTAGAAACCAGAAGGAAATGAAATATTATCAAACAAATTACTATGAGATATAATGATTAATAACGATTTATAGAACATTTAGTAAACAGAGAAAACTGGAATTTATAAAATATTACAAAAATCTGTTAATTCCAAAATAATACAGTAAAACACTCAATATAAAAATTACTAAGACCACAGTCTGGCCAAACATTTGAAAATCCACATAATTTAGTTGTCTTTCTGCCCCATGCAAATCAAATACAATTTTTGTTGTAATATAAGCAAGCGATTTTATTTTTTCATTTATCATATTTTATTTCAACTAAGACTGAATAGACAAAAAATATATTTTTATGAAAACATACTTTTTTCCAAGAAAAGTAAACAGTGAAATTATTTTCTATTTCACAAGTCTAAAACAGTATGTTTTCATTAATATAAAATACAATTAATACTTATAATACATAATTTCTTAAAAATATGTACTGCATCACTTTTGATATTATTTAAATCAAGAAGTAATTAAAGGCTACAAGCTTTTAATCTTACTTCACCAGAAAGAAGAGCAAGTAACCTTAGCAATATAAAACATTTTCAATCCTGACAGGTTACTGAGTCAGCTTACAAGAAAGATAAATCAAGAAAAGAAAAGGTTTAATTTCCATATGGTACTGATGAAGATCAGATCAATACTTGCACAATATACTGACTCAGCCCTATCTTATGACTTTACATCCAATTTAATGAAAGCTTACACAACTTTCTCACTCAGTTAATGTGAGTTTTCTTTAGTTCACTGAACAAACAGTATACAGTTTACAGAGAACCATGAAATAGTGTACAAAAGTTTTAGATGGAATGGAATTTATGATTGGATTCTGAATTTAGATAGGATACAAAAATTATTCAGAGAGAAATTGAATATTAATGTAAATTACTATTTCCTACATGTATTTAGAACAATAAATATTCTCTAAAAGCAATATTTAATGAAAAAAGGAAAATCTTACTTATGATGTTTTCATTAATCATATCTTTTTGCCTTTTAAAAATCTAAAAAATAAAATGAATTTTGGAATTTATGCAAAATGATAGAAGTTAAAATTTATTCTAAAGAAAAAAGGGAATAACTGTAAAATACAATGGAATATGAAACAAAAAATAATAGAATAAGGTGCAGATGCATTGGTTTCTTCATTGCTATTAAACTTTTGCCACAAATGAAACACAAAAAAATCTGAAATGAAAATACATTATATGCACAGAAAATCACTGAAAAGGAAAAGTATTTTAAATTCTATTTAAAATGCCTACACTAGAAAAATACTTTTATAGTTCTTCACTACAACATTTTAATTTTCTCTTATATATTTTAATAACAGTATTTATTTACTGGCATTTTAATCATAATAATTCTCTATAAGTGTAATTAATTACCTATAACTTAAGGTTACTGAAAACTTTTAATATCTAATCAAAAGTTACCATGTGCTTTTGTTTAGGATTTCTAATACCCACGCAATCATGCATTACTGTGTATTTTTGCCCGCAAAGTCAAATACTAATTAAAGGATAATGTGCAATCATCAAATGCAATATTTTATGAAGACGTTTGGGAGGGGGAAGCACAAAAATTAGTAATGACAATTGGCTTAGCTGAAATTTCCTCCTTTTTTGAATTCTTGTGTTACTGATTTGTTGTATTAGCATTACTGATTTGTTATGTTAGCACTTTATTTGGGCAGCCCTGATTTAATTTCCCAACAAAAGCACTATTCTTCTTAGGCAAGTAAAATAAAAAGCTATATATATACTTGAAAAGCTAAAAGAAACAGCTATATATATGTAATATATGGTTAATGTATTATATGGTGGTTATAATAAATATATGAAAGGAAACTGCCAACACTGATCAATACCTGTAACATTAAGACACAATAACACGCCGAATAAATACTAATATTATTCTATATAATTATTAACTACTACTATATATAATTATTAACTACTACTATTACTATATAATTATTAATATATATTAATGTTACAGGTATTAGTATTACCTGTAACATTGCTCCGCATTCAGGAAGAAAGGAGTGTGAAATCAAAGCCAGTGACTATAGCTATGTCAATAGTACAGGAGGCTATAACAAGACATTTCCTGCATTTTGTAAGTCTCTCATAAAATTATTCAAGGGCACATATTGATATGGATATACTTCATTATGTATTAATGATGATGTGTTTTGAATTATTTCTGAAGAACCAACAGACATTAAAATCAGAATTACTGGAAATGTAAATAACACATAAAAAGGTGGATACCACTATTTGGGAAATTAGTTTTATCAGACTATTCATAATAACTGGCCATCCAGAAAAAGTTAAGTTATTTTAATAAAACAAAGCAAGCAAGAACTCTCAGCCTAAAAAGGAGAAATGCCTTCATGAAGAACTTTTTAAAGAAAATTGGCTCATATCCAAGCTACAGATGGGAAAAACAATGAAAACAAAACATGTAGGCAGCCCCTTTACCCGGTATTGAACTCAGACTAAACTCCCTCAGCAGTCTTAACCATTCAGCCTCTAAGGTCAAGAATATATATTTTTTTAATATGGACCTATACACACTTTTTTAATTATGAAGAAAGCATTGCATTTCTAAATGATTACATAAAATGCAAAGGATAATTAACATGTTAATATTGAATATGGATTGGATATTAAGAAGTTCGCTGCCAAAGCTGTTTAAGTATATTTACTCAGACATGCCAAGATTCTGTCTGCATTTTTATGCTTTTAAATTATTTTCTGCTGTTTTATTATTTAAATATAGATATAACAAATTACTTTTAGTAGTAACTAATTTCACATGAATATACTCATAATTGGCATATGAAATAATGTTTTTGCTCCCTGTGGCAACTATAATATAACTTAAAACTGAATAAAAAATACTCACTCTTTTCACGCAAAATTTCTCAAGTACAATATTTTGTTTTCCATTAGTCTTACATAATATATGGTTGAGCATATATTATAACATATGGTTGAACATAAGTCACTGAACAAGAATTTTAGCAGTCCTCTTATAACATTTCCCAAGTAAATACCCCCCAACACACCTTTTTTGGGGGACATTCTAAATATTTAGTTATAGTTTTGAGAAATAAATGATCTGATAATTATTTTTTGAGAAATAAATGACCCATTTCAGAATTTTATTTAGTCCCTTCCTACATACCAAACACCTAAACTTTGCATGCATTTAATATGACAGTACATGTACTCGGTCCTTTAGGTCGGGCAATCTAGCTCAAAGCATCTCATAGCTGGCAGGTTCACCCAGTTTGCCAATTAGGAGTATTCTTGTAGATGGCAGCAAACATATTAATAGAATCTTTATAAATGAATGATGGTGTGAATTTCCTCCAGAAAATTTTGAAAGCATATGGATTTACTTCATTATGTATTAATGATGATGTGTTTTGAATTATTTCTGAAGAACCAACAGACATTAAAATCAGAATTACTGGAAATGTAAATAACACATAAAAAGGTGGATACCACTATTTGGGAAATTAGTTTTATCAGACTATTCATAATAACTGGCCATCCAGAAAAGGTTAAGTTATTTTAATAAAACAAAGCAAGCAAGAACTCTCAGCCTAAAAAGGAGAAATGCCTTCATGAAGAACTTTTTAAAGAAAATTGGCTCATATCCAAGCTACAAATGGGAAAAACAATGAAAACAAAACATGTAGGCAGCCCCTTTACCTGGTATTGAACTCAGACTAAACTCCCTCAGCAGTCTTAACCATTCGGCCTCTAAGGTCAAGAATATATATTTTTTTAATATGGACCTATACACACTTTTTTAATTATAAAGAAAGCATTGCATTTCTAAATGATTACATAAAATGCAAAGGATAATTAACATGTTAATATTGAAAGTGTACAATCCTTTAAGTAATATTATACCTTATGCATATATGACATTAATGCACTTAGATGCAATGTTAGGAATATTTTATAAACTTGATCACTTGATGCTTAAGTGACTAAAATAAGAAAGAAAGATAACTTTTCATCAAGAAGCTCTTATTCACAGTGTGTATGTGATTCTGGCAAAGCCTCGAAAGCTATCTGCCTAAGTGGAGGGATGCCTTCGGGGAGGACTTTCTAATGGAAAATGTCTCATATACACGTTACACATGGGGAAAACAACGAAAATGACCATGCAGCCCTTCACGAGATTTGAACCTCGGACCGAACTTTAGCGACTTTACCACTCGGCCGCTGGTGGGCTGCTCTTATTCACAGAATTTATGAATAAGTAATAATATGAAATTTTATAAAGAGATATATAATATCACCAAATAAGACAATCCTTCTCTTGCAGCTCTATAATCAAGGTATTATTATTAGATATATGTAATTTTGACTATTATTAATAGTTTTTTCAATTATGATTTCTAATATTCCACCCTCCTCAGAAGATACAATTTTAAAATGCTACAAAGCTTTACAAAATACAAATCGAGGGAGACATAAATAGTTAAACATTGTCCTAAAAAACATGTACTAAAATACTTTAGTTGCATTTACAATTACAAATTTAAAAAAAGCACCTCTTGTAAATCTAAAGATCCATATCCAACATCTTCACACTCTAAATCTTGCTCTTCTGGTAGAGGTTCACTAACAACTGTAAATTTAATTCTAAAAACAAATGTTTCAACCATTAGAAATTTTTGAAATGTACACATAGAACTATATATAAAATTATGCACTACCAAAAAAAAAAAAAAAATCTAACAAAGATGTATTTTAATTTCTATACTTACAGACTAGAATCAGGTGAATCAGAAGTAAACATTTTGGACAATAAACTCCATTTTTTTACATCTTTAGATCTGAAAGGAAAGACTAAAAACAGGAAGAAAGATTAATTATTTTCCCTGATAAAGGTTCTTTAAAAAAAGAGAGAGAAAAACTGAGCAAGAAGAAAATTTAAAATATACAATTTGTACACATTAAAAGTATTTTTATATTCTTTTGAAAATTTTTTAAGCAGAAATTATGTATTGATACGAAATGTCCAGGCGTGGTAAGACAGCTTCGCACAGCAGTTTTAGGGTTGCCATAAAATGGCAAGGGAAGGCAGGGTTGCCACATTTGGCAACAGAATTAGCGATATGCCATGGACGGATGGAGAACATTCTGGAATGAATTCTTAACGAATTTCTGGTTTAGCACAGAATGTTCTCGAACACAAGCCAAAAACTATATAAACCCAGCTGGTACGTGGAGAGTCAGGGCCAGATAGTGTGTGTCTCGAGTTAGTCAGTCCGTGCGGAGTCGATCGAGTGGGTCGCCGAGTGCATCGAAAGAGTCTCTTAGTGTATCGCGGTTTGCATCATAGAGAGAGTGTGTTGAGCTCCGGAAATGACTGAACCGAAGAGTCAGGAGCTGTGCTCTGTGTGTCGTCGAGTGCATCGCGAGTTGTAGCGTAGAGAGTCTCGAGAGTACGTGGAGCTCCGAGAACGACCAAGCAGAGTCGGGAGCTGAACTCTGGTTCTTTGCAGTGAAGCTGTCTCCACCGTTACAGCCTGATAACCTGAAGGCTGTGTCACTGATTGTTCCAGCGAGTTTATAGTAGATCTTCAACAACTGTAAAACATGACTTTGGAGCTGTCCTGATTAATATTGGCTAAATAAAGTGTGCTTCAATACTTCATCAAGTGCCTACATTATTCACTCCAAATCTATGAGCCGGTACGAACATGAAGGAAGAAAATTACGTAACAGTATTATTCAGATGAACATCAAAATGAAAATCTGACAAAAATTTCAAAAAACTTAAACTATAAATAAGTTCTACATCTAACAACATATAAATAAGTAATATACAGTTGAGCCCTGTTATAATGAATTCACAGATACAGTACAAAGTCCGTAATCCAGACGTCCATTATGCGGAATGATCTATAATTCGGACCTCAAAGCCAAAAACTTGCACATGTGCATAATGCATTTACGCATGCGCACTTCCGATAGTGAAGAAAGTGACAGAGAAATTATTGACAACAAAAAAATTTCGATTGACAAGTTAGTTGGTATTCTCGACACGGCAATTACGGGACTTGAACAGTGGAACTTTGTAACTGAACAAGAAATTATGTCTGTTTATAGAATTAAAGAGAAAGTATTAGCACAAAAAACAAAGCAACCTAAACAACTTACATTGAAAGAAATGTTTAATAAAGTAAACAAATAAATATTAAGCTTTTTTTTGTAAATTTTGATACTCTTTAGATTATAATTGCTCTTTATTTCATAAATTACGGTTTCATATTTTTAATTGCATAATTTCTGCATGCCATCTTACCAGATTTAAATTGATGATCTATAATCTGGAAAAAACCTAATCCGGAATCACCGAAGTCCTGATGAGTCCGGGTTACAGACTTTGTACTATATAATGAATGAACCTTTTGATCCTTTTTAGTTTCCGATACACAAAATGTTATTTTTTACTGTTGCAGTGAACTTCTAAGAGTATGAAGATTAGATATAATAAACTGTATGGGTATCTTCGATGAATTTTATTTATTTATTTATTTATTTATTTTTTAGTTTCATAAATTTTTTTTGCAAAATTCATCCAAGTTTTAATTAAAAAAAATTAACCATTAAGATCCTTCATATTTAGGATATTAGGATTTCCTATGTGTCCGAATTCCACATTCTATTCATAAAGGAAAACACCTTCATATTTTTCTTTCACTTTTCTGTATTCTAAGCAAAGATGATATCCAACTCTAAGAGAACAAGGATATAACAAACATGTCTTAGGACACGATATAGTATACATGAAAATTGAACCAAAAAAGTATGAATGTGTTCTCTGATTTTATTCATATTCTTTGAGCTGCTTTACAGATCTATATTCAAGGCTGATGCTACAATGAAAGTTTTGAAATTTTCACTACTCAGGTAGTGAATCTTGCAGTTTTTAAATTGAACATTATTTTAGGGAATGAAAAGTTTTGATCCTTATCGGTTTGTTTTGTTTGAGTATAAAAGCTCTCCAAGTTCTACTCTCCAAATATTAATTTTGCATTAGGTCTTTTGCAAGACATAAGATGTTCTCTATAAAAATATTCTTTATTAAATTTTTGTGTTGCGGCCATGCATATTTTGAGAGAAATGATTGTATTTTCAGTGGATACTGAATAACACATGTAAGTGATGAAATTATTTTCCTTTTCCTTATTTTCCAGAAGTGCAAAACTCTGACATATTGTTTCATCAACTCTTTACACTATGTTTTGGGTCGAAATTTCCTCCGCATTGAGAGATGTAAATTTAAAACTTCTGCACTGAAGATAATACGAACATTATTTGAATATAAAATGGATACTGTCAAATTGATATCAGCTAGAAATACAATTTTTCCAATTCTACAGATGGTACCATATGAAAAAATTGAAACTGCATAAATTTTACTCATGGAACATATTTGCACATGCAGAAAAAGTTCAGAAAGGGCGAGAAATTGATGCTAAGAAGCATTTTTGAAATGGTTTGCCATTCAAAGATGCAGAAATCTGTTAATATCTGGACATCTGCTTCAGATACAGATAAATGAATTTGCCAGGCACTTTGGAGAGAATGAAAAAGAATGACCAGCAAATTTAATAACTGGGTGTAACAAAAATTATATCTAAAAGCGATTTTATTAAATTAAATTTATTATTCACTTCTTTTGGTAGATGTGACAGGTAATCAATCTTTTTTTTTTTTTTTAGTCCAAAGGGGCAATTTGCCCAGAAGGAGTATAAATTTCATTTTGGCATTTTGCGTCGATTCACAATAAGCATTGTTTCATTTTTAAAATTGTTGCTACCAAATATTATCGCCCTCTGTTATATTTACAGATTAAATAATGAAGAATCCGCATGAATATATGTATGTTTCTCACATTGTGATAAAACAACGGTACATAGAGCCATCAAAATTTGAATAACGTAATCTTCCATAAAATATGGACGTGTAAGCCCTAATTTGAATTTGAAATTTGTTTTATTATCCATTTCATATTTTGTAACACTTCAAAGGTGCAATGGCAACACTGCATGGAAAAAATAAACAATTTTATCTCCAGCGTGCAAGACTCTGTATCAGAAATTCTAAAGGTATGCTCATTTTAAAATTATTTTGTGATATTTATGTTGAAAATTTTATGGTTTAAGTGTGAAGAACATATTTAATAAATAAAGATAACACACAAAATGTTAAAAAAAATGCCCCTTTGAACATAATTTAAAATCTGAAACCTTTCAGTTTTTTTTTTTTTTTTTTTTTTTTTGTTTGTTGTTGTTTATTCTCGTATTATTATTTTATTTATCATTTACTTTCTATAAGTCTGTGTGAAGGATCCACTAGTCTTATGATATCAGATATAATGAACTACACTTCCTGTCTTTTGAAGTTTGTTAGATTGGATTAAACTGCAACATTAAATAAATAAATAAATCAGAAAGTATATATGCATGCATTATGATATATGAGAAATTAAATTTTTAGAGATGAATATGCATGGAATATGCATGAAATTAAACTTTTAGATACATTTCACATAAATATCCAGAAGCTAAAAATACAACAGACTACACTAATCACTACAGAAATTAAAATAAATAAATATATAATATAATAAAAGCACAAGGAAAAAACGGAGCACTGTTGATGCATACGTAGATCCATATTTGAAGAGGAAGACTTCTGATTATGTAATATGCTAATATGTTGACTTGGTAATATTTAAAGAACTTAGCAGTTGAGGTGGTTTTAATTTCATTTTTATTTTCCAGTTAAAATTTGTGGCCACTATTCACTTGGCACTCGTAGTTGTGCCTATTCAAGGACATTTACATTTTTGATATTATAGCCAACACAGCTAAATTACATCCTAGCAAGGTAGAGAGCAAAGCTGAAGTGCGTAGTTATGCGAGATGGAAGCACACTAAAAGAAAGGTTTTGGTTTGAGTTAAAAGTTTAATTTCACAAGTATTACATCATCAGCGCTGCAAAGGCCATGCAAAAAGGACAGATTTAGAAATGAAGAAATCAGGAGAAGTTATTACGACTTTTAGAACAGAGAGGAAGAATTAATATTTTACCGTTAGTTTAAATTATAATTTTATAAATCAGCTTCATAATTTAATTTAATAAAGGTCTCTTGCTTCCTCATTTTTTAATTTGGTTATTTCCTTTCTGTATTCTAAAAGTAGTAATACCTTTTCTGGACTGTGCTATTTCTAGATCAATCTATGTAACATGGCTTGCATAACGCTGATGATGTTGCTAATTTGGAAACTGAACGCTCAATTTTGAGAACTGAAAGCTTTCTAACCTAAGACAAAACCTTCTCTTGGTGAGCTTCAACACTACATAATTGCACGCTTTAGCTTCTAAGCCTGATACGGGAGACCCCTGTGTGTCTGTAGGGACCACTTTGGGAAACAGTGCTCTAACATGTATAACTGATTGAAAAATTTCCTGCAGAAGAGTTTTAACTACAATTTGAATTTAGATTTTAAGACAGATATTAAAAAAGAACAATAGCAGGGTGACTGTTGTATGGATGAAGAAGAATTCCTTTACATTAGTATAAATATACATTTTATTTACAGAATAGTAAAATTAAAAACTACAAAATTACACAAATTCATATTTAATTATTTTTATCATTTTAATTATGGTTTTAATTTCCAAAGTTTCTATCTGACACTATAGACATAACTATCAAAGTTCATAACTATAAAGTTCTATAAAGTTCTCTTTATGGTGCCACTCACCTACTGAAATTTATTGTACAACAGATAATCAACTCCAAAAAACAGTTTTGTACGTTGAATATAAACTGAAAAATACTGGCTTTACTTTTTTGCAAACTTTATTCAATATAAGTTTTCTAGAATTACTAGATATTAAGTAACTACAATAAAATTTTATTACTTTTACACAGATGTCTTAAAGATATTAAAACTGATTACTTCAAATACGAAATTCAGTATTTTCTAGGGAAAAGCTCAAATTGAATTACATAAAATGCAATCACAATGAACACTGGCTGGTACCTAAACATAAGGTTTTTAAAATAATTCTATGAAAATTGATCAAGTTTTAAAGAAAAGCTATATATGCTCGCGTATAAAGTAATTCCAACCAGAAATAAATTTTCTTTAAAGTAGACATAATTCCACTACAAAAATAACTGCTAAGTCAACATAACAATAAAATAATAAAACTCTGCAAGAGAAAAAAAAAATTACTTAATTTTTTTTAAAACAAGAAATTAAAAAAAAAATTACCTTTCTCAAAGTTATATTCTATTTTGTGAGGATAAGCTTCTTTTGGTAGAGAAATCGGTGTTTCAAGTTCTTCTAATGGATAATCTAAAAATCTGTACTCAACATACAGCATCTTTATTGATGCATTCTGAATTATTGCAGTTCCAGGATTTAATACTAAGTAGGAAATCACAATTTTCATAGATGTTACCTATATACATACAGAGAAATTATTAGTATAATAAAAGAGTTATAATTTTTTTAAATAAAACACTATTATACATTATGTTATTTTTTGTATTGCACTATTAACTGTTTTTTTAACAATATACACACATGAAACTTAAGCATGAATATTTAAACTCGTGTAGAGAAAACTCTAAACCAATGCACATGAAATATTTTTGTTGATATCCAACTTGTTGAAGATATTGTAATTGCTGATCAAAAGAAACATAACAAGCCTTGTAGAAATGTTATTAAAAGAAATTGTGGAGAGTTGAAGCATGGATAGAAAATACTTTATCCAGACAATTTGATTTTATAGTAAGAACTATGTCCACTTCTAATTTAAAGTTACATTAAGAATGATTTATTCTGGGGCAAATAACAGTGTCTGTTCTTTAGAGTCTGCACTAGACCTTACCTTTTCCAGCAAACAACTGCAAGCCACAATTCACCTCTCTACAATGTCTCTGTTTTACTCAATGGGATTGAAGCCTCAACCACCATCAATAGATATACTTTTCAGGAAAGTCTTCCCTGCTCTAGTTTGATGAAGTGTGGCATTGTCATTAATGAGAAGACATGCTTAAACAGTGGAACTACAAACAGTCAAATATGATGTTCAAAAACATCATTACAAGATCATTCATTATCATGCCAAATGCCCAGAACCAGTTGCTCAGCATTTCTATCAATCATGCTGCAACTCTGCACCATCAATTCAACACCACTAAAATTATACCTTTGTTCTGTACTTTCCTGTTCATAGGCTTTACCTTTTTCCTGCCAGATGAACTGACATCTGAAATCTAATAGCAGTATGAATCAGTTCTCATCAGAGGAAAAAAACACTGCAAAAACATTTTACAATACTCTCTGAATAGCATTGCACAGATGATCAGTCTCTGAGCATACGGTCCCATAAAATTCAGACATGAAGCTATAGTTTGGTGGGATATCCTTAAACTTCTGCTGCAATACGCACAACTTGCAAATTAGATGGCCTGTAATGTCAAATGAATTTAACTATTAAAGTTAAATATTAAAATTGTACAGTTACAGAAGAAGGACATCTTGCTGAACATGAAGGGCATCTATTATACTATAAAGCTTACCAAAGCTTGGGAACAACACTTTGCTTGATTTCAAACTCCAATGCAACTTTGTTGATTATCAGGAGCATTTTTTCTAACTTTCTTTCAAAACTTAAAACATAAAAGATAATAAAGATGTTTTTGAGACACAATAAAAATTTCATGTTTATAGATTTAGTTTTCACTTTCAGAACATTACACAAATGCAGTTCCTTGTTAGATTTAATTTTCTTTTCACTTGTTTTCAACTTATGATGTGAACCCTACACAAGAACAGGAAATATATATATTTACTAGCATTCTGGTACTATATTTTAACAATGCAAATTTATGCTCATCTTGAAATTTTGGTCTCATATAATAAAGTCAGACACTTAAATAATAAAGTCAGATAAAAAGTTTCAACAAAAGTACTTTTTTTTTGTAAGATGATTGATTTTAAATTTCCATAATGCAAATTAAATTTTCTTAGATATAAGATTTCTAATAACTGAGTTTCCTAACACATGAAACCATTATACTAGGTGTATACATTTTTATGGAATTTTACTAATAAAAAAATGTTCAAAGATAAATGCAAAAATATTAAATTTTTTCCCACTACCTTTGAAGATGAAAAATCTTTAAATTTGATAATTGATCAATCCTTTCGCGTTAGAGTACTGAGCTATCAATAAAAATCACGATGTCAACAATCTCTACATTACTAGACAAACAATATTTTTGACGATTTCATGTGATTTTTATTTGTGATATAGTCTGGACAGTAATGCACTGGCAAGCTAGAAAAATCAATATATACATATACAGTCATGTATGTTACAGTCTGCATGCATTTGCTGATTCTGAATTCTCCACCCAAATACACTGATGGAACTGGAGTGGGGGAAACTTCCATGCACTATGTTAAGAAAACTTTGTAGTGGCCTACTTACTACATGAGTAACAATTATTTTTAATTTCAAGTACTTTATATTTTTGCATGTGTTTAATTATTTCATAAAATTAACTTTAATGTTCTGTTCATATTTATATTTCTTTTATGCTGAATAGCTACGAGTAATGATTCATGATTACTTTGGTTTTCGAATGTTGTTATTCTAGCAGCAGCTCATTTTGATAGCTGAAAAATAAAGCAGAAAAGAGTTATTTGTTTGTAATTTTTCCTGTTCTTAATTATAATTTAGTTTGAACATCAGTAGCTAATGCTACAACTTGGTGACCTTTTATTTTTGAAATGACAACAAATGACTCTTTTGAAACTGCTGGGAAAAATTAATACAGTTGTCAGAACTTCATAAGATGAGTGTAAAAGTACCTCCTCCTTTTTTGGTGGATAAACCAGAAATATGTTTTTTTTTTTTTTTTCAAGTTGAAGCGCAGTCCGAAATTAGTAATACCGTTTCAGAAGAAATGAAATTTAATTATGTAGTTTCACAGCTTGAACCTAAGTTTGCTGAAAATATTTGGACATTGTAATGAACGAAAGTGCCACAAAATGTTCAGATGCTAAAACTAGGTTATTATATTTATTTAAGGAAGGTGAAAATGTATGGATTAAATGTTCGATTACTGATATAGAGCTTGAAGACATGAAACCAAGCCACTTTTTGCAGAAGTAGAGATCAGCTGGTACTGCAGATATGTCTGAAAATTTAACCAAAACATTATGGCTTGAGTACCTCAATGAATAAAAAATATATTATTAGTTAGTGATGAAGATGTAACCAAGTTAGCACTAATGGCAGATAAAATTAGTGATATGAATCGGAAACCAAAAATATTGCTAATTCCACTTCTGTTCCCCTATTTGTTGCACAAAATTATCTCTCTCAAACAAAAAATAAATCAAATAATCATTCCCTCAAGACACACAGACTCAGATTCCCACACACAATCTCATAAACGATATGACCCAACTGGCAAATTTTTGTTTCTATTACTTTTGATTTTGAGCAAAATGAATTCCTGAGAAATGCCGGCCTCCATGTGGTCTCCTTTTTTGGAAAGTGCACAGCTCTGTTACTCCTCCCTCCAAATATCTTCTCATTGAGTAACAAAACAATATGAAAATAATCAATGTTCAATAAATTTACTTTTGCTAATGAGTAACAGTCAAATAATATAATACAATACAAAAATTTTAACTGAATATTTTGGAGGAGTGCAGGTTTAAATTTAGCAATATCTGCTAATATACTAACTTTTTCTGACTGTTTTCTGTATTCACATAAAGATTGTGTATCACCATCACTTTCTGATTCTTCTGAATCTTCATGAGAGAAACCTTTGTCTTCATCTGACACTTCTATAATAAAAATATATATTTCTAACAGTTCTGTTTAAATATAAGAAATGATTGATATTTCTACAAATATATTTCCAATACAATGTTTTAAGCTAAGCATTCTGAAAAAAAAAAAAAGGAGGGCTTAATGAAATTAAAATTCAGCAACTAAACAAATAAGAAAAATTCACTAGCATATCATGCAAATTTACATTGCTTGAAAATTACAATACACACCATTTAACTGGAGGAAAAAATGAATGGTTTTTCAGAATTTTTTTTATATATCATCCACACCTAAAATTGAACACATTTTGTGGAATTAACCTAATTTTGAGAGCACTGTTTTACTAAAAAATCACTATGCATATTTTAAAAATTCACATTTTATTCAGACACTTAAATTAAAAAAATCTCCACAATATATTAAAAAATAAGTCTTAAAAATTCATCATTAGCTGGTGGTAAAAATTCATCATTATGATGATTCTGTGGTGAGATATGTAACTTACGGATTAGAAACATATTAAGTACAACAATAGTAGATATGTTCACAGAAGATAATATGTTTAGATAAACTGCTGATATATATAATAAGATATTCAGCTATGAAAAGGAAACATTTTAGTACCAACAAAACTTTGAACTTGATACTGCAAATTTCAGTTAATGGACTTTTATTTCTCCCATTATTTCAATGGTGCAAATAGTTTCTATAAAAGTTTTATATGCCACACAAAATTACAGAAAGAAAACTAGAGCTACTGTTTACTCTGTCCCAATAAAAGCCAAATGTGATCTAATTTCCTTCAAACCAATTTCCTACACTCATTCTCATCCCCTGTTTGCAGCTTTCAGTACTGCAAAACTACAACACATTTTCTGAGCAGAAATCACACCTTACTCTTCATCATTATTCCATAATTCCAAAAAAGATAACAGCTTCAATTTCAATATTTTGCAAATCTCATAGACCTAAGAAAATAACAAATGCAAAACACAACATAGGATTGAATGTATAACTGCTCATAATGTGCTTATTAAAAAAAAGGGGAAGGTTAAGGGAACAGGAAAGGAAGACTTTTAATAGCAACTTATCACACAATGGAACCCAAAGAAGTTCCTGGTCACAAATAATACATAAGTACTCTTTACTGTTCAATAAATTCAAATTCCATTTAAATGTGATACAGAGGTATTTCTTTTGTACTTTAGAATTTAGGACAGAGTTAATCTCCACCCATTTTCTCCATGTAAAACAAGAGCTGGATGTTATGTTTGGCCAATCAAATGATAAGACAGCAGAAAAACCAGTTTTACGTAATACATATACTATTTTCAGTTCTCTTTAAACCAAGTTAGTTATTACAAAAAGCATGCATATATTTATTATCACAGTGCAAAAGTCATTAATCTACAAAATCACCGTTTTATGTGAGGGACACATTTTTAAAGGTTTGGCACATACATGAGTTAAAAACTGAATTTTAACTTTTACACTATCCTTATACACTCATCCTATAGCAATGCATTTCCCTTTTTCAATATACATAGAAAGCAACAAAAATGCATGTAACAGTAAAAAATGCATATTCATATTTTTCACATGATCTGGAAAAATTTTCTTTGATCAGTCCATACGATAAGAATTCATTTCATTAGATACATTTTTCTGATTTAAAATTTCTATGATTAATTTCCCAATAAGGCAAAAATTCCATTAGAAGGTTTCATACATGTACATAACACGTGAGAAAAGCAATGATCTCAGTCAGTTAAGAGGGGGAGATAACAAAGCTCATTCAAGTTATCAAAGTCAGCAGTTTACAACAACTTACATATTACAAAACACCATAAGTTTTTTTAATATGTTTTAATAATAAGAAAAAATTTAAATCTTCATTTTTTAAAATTTTCTTTTAAAAAAGTTATATTATAGTGCAAGTGGACTGTGTTATATATATATATCCCATGAATTAGATATAATGTTAAGTAAATTACAGATATTATAAAAATTAAAATAAAAATACATATTATTAGTTAAGCAATTGACTCTTTTTGCCTCACAGAATAATAATAGTGTTACACAATGTAACAAGACTAAAAAAATGGGAAGACCAGGCCATAGTTGTTCTTAATGTTAATCTTATATACCTGCATATGATTTTCCATTTTCTGCATCTTGGTCTGATTCTTCATCCTATGAAAAGAACATAAAAATTAAAATACATGAATACACATTAAATTAAACAAAATTCAGACTAGAAGTGAGTGAAATTTTTAATTAAATTAACGAAAATTGGGGAGAGAGCTGAGTAATCTAGACATACATTTTTGTTTCATTACATGCATTTTTGTTGCTAGACATAGTTAATAAAATTTCTTTTACCATTTACTAACAGCATTTGAAATATTTCTTGATTATAATTCTAGGTTTATAAAAAAATGACTATGCAGCCAACAGACATGAAAATGTAGAAGTTCTGTTCTTTCTGGCTATAGTAATATAAAAATGATTTCAGACAACCTTAGTTTTTTATGACACAGTGAAAAACTTAAAAGAAGTAACAAAAATAAACCAAAGATGAAAGCAAAAGTGTCTCTTAAATGCTGCAATTCTAATTGCAACAACACTTTTTTTGATAATAATAAAATAAAAACTATTCCTCTGGAGCCAAGAAATTAATATACAACATCAGAAATATCTTCTATAAACTACATTAAAATTGTAAATATAGCAATTAGATATACTGAAACAATATTAGTGAGTTATATTAGAAAATTTCATTGTTAAATAATAAACAACAATTATTTTGTACTAAGGTATATAATATATAGCATTAGAGACCTCTTTTATAACTAAAAAAAAGGGAACAAATATTTATAAAATATTATTTATAAAGCATATTATAAATCATAAAAGTTAGATGTGATATATTATTGAATAATAAAATACAGATATAAATTATTAAAAGAGGCACATTTATTCCTTTTAAATTCCATAGTTAGGCAGTACATAGTCTTATTTTGAAAAAGTAAATTAAAGATTTTATGCCACATCTAATGGCAACATCTCTGGGTGATTTGATAAGCCAAGTAGATGTGCCTTATTTACCATGCAAAGTGACAGGGAGGCTCCCGCCCCGGCTTCAATGGCCATACGGAATTAAGTGCCAACCCCGCGCATCTTAACAAACTACCATGTTGCGACCCCACAGAGCAAGAGCAGACAAGGCAGTACCCCTACGGTCCCTGTCAAGCCTTACTCTGTACTTCCATTACGAGAGCCCTCAGGCCTTCTGTGAAGTCTGTTTGTATACCCCCGTGGTTGAGACTGCCTAGGTACAGATCCTAACCAGTACTTCCCAGGCATTCACCCGAGTCAACCCCCGGGGGGTGCCTTATTTACAATGCATGATCACAGCAGACAAATTAAATAGCTTATTGCTCATACAACTCACAGTAGCAAACTATAATTTTTTTAAAAATTCTATTGCCATTCAAAGGCCGATTGACTTATGCTAAAAAGTCATAGTTAAAAAGACAGTTTTTTGATAATTATTAAAATTAATTTTCGAATTATTAAATCAATAAATAAAATTTAGTTTATTAAATGAAGAAAGAATGTTTTTGAAAGGCGATAATTTTAAAATTGGGGTAAGCTGTTGTGCCCTTCCCCAGTTTCCTGTAATGCACATGCACAGGTATAACTTTTCTTGTTCTTAGTGCCTTAATTATATTAGGTTGTTTCGTTTCACTTTAGGTGACTGCTAACTGAGTGGTTAGATTATGAATAAACATAAGATGACTTTAAAAAATATTTAGTGTTTGTTATTTCATAGTTACATTCCAAAACATTGGTTATGTTTCGACGGATCATCTTGGCAATATTTGAACTAAATTTCCTTTCTTCTAACATGCTAACATTAGGAAAATGGCACCGTCAGATATTACTATTCTTATTTGAAGAAGAGGTAATCTGAAAGCAGAAATAATGTGACTAAAAGGCTTTGTAAATAATGATGAACCAAAAGTTGATACTACAGAACTGGAATGTAACCTGGATAATGTTAAAATCATTCCAACTAAACCTGAAAAAATTAAGGTGAATTTCATGGTGTTTCAGAACATGAAGATTGCGAAGATCATTAAATCATCTTCACAGAAATGGAGGTTGACTTCGAACAAGTTGAGGTAAATCTTAAGACATTTTTTAAAGGAACTGGACACTAAGCTCAGCAGCAATTACAGTATTTTTAACAATAATGTTATAGCATCAAATAAACAAAGTTCGGTTGAACTGCCAGATATTTCTTTGCCTAAATTCAATGGAAAATACTATGAATGGATTCTTTTTAAGCCAATAATCAATGACAAGTATTTAACTGATTCACAAAAGCTGTATTATTTGCAGCTGGTTCTTAACAGTAAGGCAAAGGAGATTCAAACCACAGATAATACTACTGAATCTCTATGGAAAACAGTTACAGCCAGATTTGGAAATAAACGGTTAATGGTCAAGAGACATAAAAATCTTGACAGACAGAATGCACAAACATCTGTGTACATTAAAATTAATGGAATTAAAACCTAACCAGTAAACTGAAATAATGTTAATCAACTTAATGCTAAAAAATTTGGATAAAGAGTCAAGATGTCAAATGTATTTAACATCTACAGATCTGCCTGACTGGAGATCTTTCACAGATTATTTAGAAATATGAAGAAAAGGCAAGGAAGTTGGCTTACTAACAAAAATAAAGTTATTCCACTGCATATCAAGAATCAGAATTTTGGTGTGAAATCAGATTGATCCAAGTGAGGGTGTTTTTAAAGACATTCATCCATTGCATAAATGTTCGTTTTTTTTAGAAATGAAAAGTATAGAATGATTCAACGTTGTAAAAAAGCATAAACTGTGTTTAAGCTGTTTAGATATGTTGCACAAACTGAATTCTTGTACTTCTAAATATACCTTCAGTTTTTGTAAGGGCAAATATAATTCGCGTCTGCACTACAATGAGAACAACTGTCATATTAATGAGCCATATTCTTAGGTATCAGAATGTTCACCTACTAATCAACCTCAGGAGCCTGTAGTACTTAAGGTGAAGAAAATTCAAACAGATTCAAAGGAAGTTACAAAATCAGAGAATTTCTTTACTTGAAATGAGTACAAAAATAAAACTGTTCTTTTGGCAACTTCCACAATTTGGGTATGGAGCCCCCAAAATGCATGCTATAGTAAAGGACATTGTTTATTAGACTGTCCTTTACATACTTCTATAAGTTTGCAATCAAGCAAACTTTTAGCAATTCTAATTTTGTAAATAATTTGCAGCTGGGAAGAGAACCAATAAAGATACCTATTAGTGGCTTTATAGAAATGTGACAAATGTTAAATTAAAAACTAGGATGCTTATTACCAATAGAAATTCTTCCTTTTCAACACATGCAAAATTTTAGGTTGTATCTAAAATAACAGATCTTGTAGAGCCATCACATTAAATGTAAAAATTCTTAAAATACTTGAGCATATATACTTAGCAGACCCATATTTTGACAAGCCAAGAAAGATCAACATCATACTGGGTGCTGAGCTCTTTTTCGAATCAATTGAAAGAGCGAAATTACAATCATCCAGATTTTTCTTTTACCTAGATTTAATTTTCAGATTTATCACCAGTGGTTTTACTGAAATTGAAAATCAATCTTTCAGTCCACAAGCTTAGAAGAACACAGAAGAGAAGTTTTGTGAATTGAACTATCAGAAGACGCATAGAAGAAATGAGAATGGACATTTTGTAGTACACATGCTTATTCAAGAAGAAACATTTCAACAATTAAGTGATTCATGAAACATAGCTAACAAAGATCTTAATCAAAAGATTAAAAGGTTAAAGAGAAACCCAAAGCTAAAAAAGCTTTATATGGAGTTAATGAACAAATATGAAAGCTTAAATCACATGGAAAGGGATGAAGAAGAAAATCATCCTCCCATTACTTTCTATCTTCATCATCCTGAAATTTACAAACCCGAAAAATCATCTACGAAACTGCTTACTGCATTTAATGCATCGCCCCTACTACTTAGCTTAAATGTGAATTATATTTTACTATCAAGAACAGTTAAAGAAGAGATTTTTTGATTTAATTATTTGATTTCATAAACATAAAATAGCACTAGTTTCAAACATTAAACAATATTTAGACAGATTTAGTTGATTCATCGCAAAGGGACCTCCTATTTATTTTATGGATAGAGCAAGAACATGATTCACTTAATGTTTTCAGAATGAATATTGTTACGAGCAGTACTAAATTAGATACATTTCTAGCTATAAGAACACTGAAACAATTAGCTTTGGACAAACAGTAGAAATAAGCATTAGCCTCTTTCCAATGTTTTTATAAACGACATAATAACAGGAATTGCTAATATTGAGTCTGCTCTAGAGTTAAAGAATTAACTGATAAAGATGCTTGGAATCTGTGGAACATCTTTACATAAATGAAATTCAATGTCAAGATCATATTAGAACTTCCAGTATCTAAAAAATAGTCACACTTTGATTCCAGTAAATTTATGAAAACTCTTGACATAATTTAGCAACTGCATCAGACACCTTTACTTTTAAAGTTGCTTTCCAACAAAAATCATCTTTTTATTAAAAGAGATGTCCTTCAATCACTGTCCAGCTGCATGATCCTATGTTTCTTCAGAAACTATGATTCTTAAAACTGAACTGGGACAATGAATTACCTGAACCAGATCCATTGAATGGGATCGCTTTGTTTCTTTGTTTTAAGTTAAAGGACCTGGAAAACCTTAAGATATAAAGATATGCTTTGAATTCTACAACCAATAAAAGGCTGTTGTAGGTTTCGCTGATGCTTCAATATCTTCATATAGAGTGGTGGTTTATCTAAAACTCAATCAAGGTAGCCCTTGTTTAGTTAGGGAAAGTAAATCTTGAGAAGCCTCTTTAAAGACTCTATTGGTGTCATGTTTAGAACTGTCAGCATATCTTCTACTTGCTAATCTTGTTAAAAGAGTTATGATGTCCTTAAATTTAGGCATAGAAAAGGTAACACTACATTCAGATTCAACTATATTTTAGCATGGATAAACTCTTTGCCACATAAACTCGAAACCTTTGTTGGAAATCCTGTTGTGAAAATTCAAATGTTATCAAAGAACTTCAAATGGAAACATATCCCATCTGACAGATATCTTGCAAACTTGGTTTCTCGTGGAATCAAACCTAATGGACTTTTATGTTTAGAATTATGGTAAAATGGACCTGCTAATCTTGACATCAGTGGTATATAAAAGACCAATGAGGGCAATAAAGACTAGGAACTTTATGAATGTGAATTGAAAAGATCTCCTGAAATTTCTCTTAGTTTCACTTCTAATGCTGATCCCATCAACCATTTTTTCTTTCTTTAAGTAACAATTTTGTTAAACTAATTCATATTCTTAGTTTTATTTACAGGTTTATTTCCAGTTGTCAACAAGGGAAGAAGTATTAAGTTCTATTACTAGAGATGAATTTATGCATGCCAAACTATCTACTGTAAAGCTAGAACTGTAAAGCTAGTGATGAAAATACAGCACTTAAGATGGGTGGAAGATTAAATAAATCATCTGTTTCTTATGAACAAAAGCACCCAATTCCAATCCAACAATACCGGTAAAACAGTATATAACAGCATGACCTGTTTTAAATTTAAACCCAAAGTAGCTCAACAACTTGCGGCACTACTGCCGAAAGAGAGAGTTTCAGTGAGTTCTTCCTTTGCCATAATTGTAATTGATTTATGTGAACCCTTTTACATAAATTATAACAATCAATGAAGAAATACCTTAAGATATACATTGTCATCTTTCTGTGCTTAGTTGCTGAGCAGTACAACTCAGTTTTGTTACTGATCTAACATCGCAAGCTGTATATGCAACATTTAAGAAATATTTTGCACAACATGGCCTTTGCTTGACTACATACTGAGACAATGTCTGATAAAACGTGGAATATCTAATCTATGTAGTCTGTCTATGCACAACTGAAGTAGAGAAATTGTAATATAATTCACTGCATTAATACTACATATTTCTTCTACTGTGAAATTCAGTTTTTTTAAAGGGGGTTGTTTGGCTGTTGAATTGATATATTGCATTTAATTGTTTAGAATTAATATGTACCTAACTTTGAGTGCCTTAAATAATGTGTAATAGTTTTGAAATTAGTATTTCAACAGTGGGTGGGTTATTGGTTTCACTATCACTGCTTAGCAATAAATCCTGTAATGCACATGTGCAGGTTCAGTTTTTCTTGTTCTTAGTGGTTTGATTATATTATGTTGCTTTCAATGTGTATATTAAGTGTCTTTGAGTAGTCTGCTTTGAATGCAGCTAACTGAGTGGTCAGATTATGAATAAATGCAAGATGAATTAGAAAAATTAGTTTTCATTCTTTCGTAGTTACAGACTAAACTAGAAAGAAAGAAAGAAATGAATACTTACTTTCAATGCTTCTAATATTTCTTGATCAGATTTCTGAGGAACTGTAGCTATACAACACAAGGATATATCAGAATCATATTGAAAATTAAAGAAAGTACACATATAAAAAATATTTAGGTTATAGCATTTAAAACCAGAAATCCTGGGAGCTGGTAATTGTTCAGGGTTGCTAGATTTACTGATTTATGAATGAATTCACAGTAGAAAGGATAGCTGAAAACTGGATTCACCACCATCAAGTACTAATACTATTAAAATATGTTGCCCTCCCATTCCAAAATCATAGGAGTTCTACATGCACGGTTTAGTTGTCATATAATAAAAACTTGCCAGTATTAAAATTTATATTACTATTCAAAAAATGGGTTATAACTAAAAAAACTATTATAATATATATACAAAAAATGTGTAAAACAATGATTCTAAAATTATGTTAAAATAGTTTTAAATAAATCAGGAGCTCTTTCACTTAAAATATCATAGATCTGCAGTCATAAATTTATATTACATATACAGGCAAATTAGAATATGTATTTATCTAAATGAGACTGAGATAGATTTGCACTACAGAATTCAATTTAAACTGTCCTCTGTTAGAAGCAAATGATTTAGAAGTAAGTTCTATTAATGCATAACATGAATACGCAATCATTTTTTTAAGTTCTAATAAAATTTGTTATTAATTACACAGTTGAAAGCTACGAACCATAGAAAGACATGGAATTCTTTCCTTACATAGTATTAAATAGTATTATCTCTTTCTTTAAGTTTCTGACTATCAAATTAAGACGGAAGTTTGTGCTAGCTGACAGTTCTATTTTTCAGTTTCTCCTCATAATTTCAAGATTTATATCTTGCAGATGACTTACATACACTTAAATAGTCTCTTTTGAATAAGTGTATAATTAAGAAGTATATAGTAAAATGATTTAGCACTATTATGCTAAACATAGAAGAATTATAATGAAAAATTAGTTTAAATAAACATGAAATTGCACAAATAAAACAAAAAAATTAGCATAATCAAAAAACAGTTTACCGAACACATCATTTAGATTTATAAAAGTGTTATTATTTACTAAAATGCTCCAATACTTCATTCAGAAGTTAATGCACTTGACTGGAAATACTGGGTGGAGAAGGAAATTCCTTATGATGATACAAAATAGTAAAAATGTATTTATATTTAAAATTAGGTAAATTATATGACATGATAAAGAAATGAAAAGACTCAATTTAATACTATTCAATATAAAGAAGAAAAATACCATTCAGTATAATGAAACTTAATTACAGGGTGACTATTAAAAAAGTCTGCTACAGGTCCATACATTCATGAAGTTTTTTTTACAACCACCAGGAATTATTTGGTATAATGCATTATGAAACTTGATACTATTTAGTATAATGTAAACTCTTAACACATATTTTATAGGCTAATGTTACCTATAAGGTCTACATTTTTTCCTTTTCCAGTATAAAAGTTGGTACTATTCCGTTTTGAGGACCGTAACAAAATTTCAGCGAAAATGTATGCGCAAAAGCACCAAATCTAGCGTATGCACTGATTTCAGATTGCGTAAGTTTATATAGTTCTATATTTCTTAAGACACCATCCAAATACTAGTTTAATTTTTAAATACTTTTTTGATATCCTATGGATTTAACAATTTGGAAATTGCCCATGACGGAAAGTCTGCAATAGAATTTTCGGTAAAGTGCAGAATCACCCACTGCTTGACGTGTCTTTAAGAATTGCACATATTCAGTATTCATGTACACATTGACCTATTTTCACTTAAAAAGTAAAAGAAAATAGACAAAATTCCAATTTTTTTAACACTTGTAAAAAGCGGCAAACAAAACTATGCTTTAGCGATAACTCGGTAGCGAAATAGCGATGCAGGCATCCATTCAGTTATGTTTAGCAATTTTTATATAAATTATAATAATGATCTGAAATAGTTATTTACTCTTATGTCTTATGCTTCCATTCAAGCATGTTTAGCCTTTTTTTTATATAAATTATAATAATAAAAAGTATTATATAAAATTAAACTCTCATTAAAATTAAAACATTAGTTATTTACTATTATACTTCCTTTCTTGCGTTAGGGTTGCCGCAATTATTTTTGGCAGCACTGGCATAAACAATAGTTTGGCGATTTTTTACGGCTCTCAAAACCAAATAGTACCTAAAATTTATATGCACATAGATAGCAGAAATTTACTATAGACATAATTTCTCAAACATATAGAAAGAAAATACTTACATTTTTCTGAAGGAAATTTCAATGTGCATGCAGCAGGCTGTGGAGGAACTGATTCTTTCATATCTGCATGATGTATAGGTGTTAAGTTAGGAGACTGGTCACTTGTATCACTGCCATGAATCTATATTCACAAAGTGGAAACAAATAAGGATGTGGTGTTTAATTAGATGTCATATAATCACATTACACAAATAACATTTTTAAGATAATATGTTATAAAACATAAAAGCACTATTTTGCAATTATTAAAATGTTTTAAAATTGTAATTTTTTTTAGTAGTTATTAAAATCAAACTTCACGCAGCAAATTATAAACTTCATCTACATCTTGCTATAAAATAAAAGTATTAATTAACTAATTAAAATTAATCATTTAAATAAGTTTAAAATAAATTTTATATCTAAACTATTGCAGGGGAAATAGTTTAGATTTAGATTTCCATACAATATTGTCTTTTTTATAAGCATACACAAGACTAAAGATTATATATTAGCAATGCAATCGATATCAAACTGACCAGATCGGGAATATGGCCCCTAGATTAGAAATTTATATAATTTCAAAATCTATGTAAAATGTGTTTAAGTTAGTGAGTAACACTTATAGAACACATTAAATATATTGGAAGTTATTGAATGTTTGCTAATAGCAGGAAAAGTAAATGAAGGAGCACAAAACTGTCTACAAAAGGATGTTCAAAGGAAATTAATGGAGAATAACTAGTAATTATATATCATTTTGCTATTAAAAAAACATTAATTTTGATCATATAACAAATCTGAATCCAGTAGAATTCACAAACACTTTTGGATTATTATGGATAATATAAATGAGTTGTTTAAATGATTTTTATTTTAAATTTTGCTTTTTAATAGTTTTAAAAAATTTGCTTAAAATACTAAAATAATTCATAGGCACAATGTTTCCAGTACACTAAATGCATTAACTATACCTTTATAGCTAATAAATGCACAGGTAATAAATAATAGCTAATAAATGTTACAAACCACATACATATGTTCTGAATGTATAGAAGTTCTAAAAGTGGTTAGTAATTGAAAATTGTTTAAATTCATTTGAAAACTTTCAAAGAAATGACTAAAGCAATTCAAAATCAGTAATTTCAAAGCCATTACAAAGGTAACAGAGTTAAATTTATACTCAAAATCAATCATTTAAGTGTTGTGAATTATTCAGTATCAGAATTGTTACGAATACATGAGAAGGAAATATAAACAAATAACTTCTCAATCACTGAACTGAAAACACTTTTTAGTTGCAACTATAATAAATTCTATGGAGGTGACTACATTTGAAAATGATCTGAAATATTTTTCAATATTTCTGATAATATTTAAAACACACATGCACATTGAACATCACTTTTCTAAGATAGCCAACTGCAGAGAAGAAAGAAATTACCTACCAAGGGATGTTGCTTTAAAAAGATTCCCTGTGGTTTAGAAATAATACTTAAAAATCTTTCTTTTCAATAACAATCAAGGTTATGATAAAACAGCAAAAAATTTTTACTTTCATTAAGGGAACAAAATTCACTAAGAGGTTATACCAGATGATCATTAACAGAATTAAAATCTCTAACAAAAATGCTAACTATGTTAATGCATTCCATAAAGCTTTTTAGGATTATTTTACAGAAATGCAAACAGATGGCCAATTAATTTTTATTCAGTAGTAAGTAAATACCTGTCAGAGCCAGTTCAGGTGAAAAACAAATGCAGCTAATTATCTTAATGTGCTTAGAATGACTGAGGAAGATCTTGCTCTATTAGCTAGTGGCATATATAATCACAGGCTAGTTTCAAAAATATATATATAGTACAAAGTCTGTAATCCGGACCTCAAAGCTACAAACTTTATGCGCATGCGCATAATGCTTTTATGCATGTGCGTTTAATGTATAATGATATAAGCTAGGCAAAAATTATCTAAGGCATTTTAGCTAATGTTGCAGATTGCGCTGTTCCTTAATCTTCTAATTGGATCCGGCTTATTATTTTTTGCAGACTGTTAGAACAATTTTATAAAAATTAAGCTTGAACTTTCGATTATGTCAAAAAGAGTTTACAATTCTGGAGCTGCCAAAGGATCTACAAAACGAAAGCATGTTTCGATGTCCATAACAAAAAGTGGAATTGCTGCAAAAAATGGATAAAGGCCTATCCGTCTCAAAATTATGCGAGAAGTATGGCATTGGAAAGTCCACTATATATGACACAAGAAAAAGGAACTTTTTGAATTTTTTGTGAAAGCATCTTAAACAACTTACATTGAAAGAAATGTTTAATAAAGTAAACAAATAAATATTAAGCTTTTTTTTTGTGAATTTTGATACCTTTTAGATCATAATTGTTCTTTTTTTCATAAATTACGATTTCATATTTTTAATTCTATAATTTCTGCATGCCATCTTACCAGATTTAAGCTGATGATCTATAATCCGGAATAGCCGAAGTCCCAATGAGTCCGGATTATGGACTTTGTACAACAGAATTGTACAAAGAAAGATACAACAGAATTTTTTCAAAATATTTTACAATATAAATTTATACCAGTTCTGGAAATGTAATTGCATAAGCTCTTAGAAAAGAAACTTTGAAAATGTTTTGTTTCTTTATCAAATTGACAAATTAGGCTTAAAAATAATTTTTGTTTTGTTTTCATTAATTTTAAAATATTTTAAAATAATAAAATTTCAATTGAAGCCTTAAAACTGAAAAAGATGGAATTTTCCTTTTCTATGCCTATATAATTTGCTAATTTGGGGATAATTGGATAATTATTTAGCATTTAAAGTGGATATGCTGGATAGCAGATATTTCCCATATATACATTACATTTACTTTATATATTTCTGCATGGTGTGCATAAATCAGGTTTTATACACATGTAAGTTTTGTAGCTCCTCAGATAAGAAAATAAAACATCGAATATTAAATTACTTAATATTAAATAGATATTTTAAGTTAAAAAAGCATATTTTCCATGACAGTATGGTTTAGAGTAAAGATACTATTTCAATTAGAAGCTGAGAATAAATTGCACTTCATATGGTATTAGTTATATATTAAAGAGCAAATTTAACTGAATGAAGGAATCTCAGAAATCTAACCTATCTAGATTTTTGAGATTTCAATCTAATCTTTTATAATTTTTAAATTTAGGAGATGAGAATTCAGTTTATTATAATTTAAAGAAAACACTTATGATCTGAATTTTTTTTTTTTTTAAATCTGCCACCTGTTTTATAAATTTTGCATGGGAGAGTTGTTATTTACTCTTGTTTAACACAGTCTCTCTTTCTTTAATTTAAACTTCTAAATTCAAACAGAGTTGGTTTGCATATTATATCCATTAAGAAAAGAATGAAATCATCAATTCATGTAAAAGCCATCATTAACAATTTCATAGAAACTATTAACTACCCAGAGTAGAAATTTTTTCAAAGTGAAAAATGAAGAAAAAGGTAATAGGGAGGAGAGGAAGGGAAATTGAATTAGTAACAGCTTTATCTTACCTTTTAATGCTTAAATGAACATTGGTAGACACATATCAAATAAAAAAATCTGTATTTTAGTTCATAGCAAATAAAGTAATATTTAAATTTTAAATACTAACCAATAATAAAAATTTAAAGAAATAATATTTATAATATGACCAAGTTTAAAAATTTGATATCACTAAAAGAATTAACAGTACTTACAGTTTTAGCAACCGGAGTTGAAGTTTGTTTAGGTGGAACATGTGATCGTGGTTTTGGCACAGGTGTAGCTGAATTAGTTTCTGAAAATTTGGGAGAGGGAACTTCAGCATCTGAGCTAGATGCAGAATTTTCTGACACCGTATAAGACTTGCACTACAAAATTAAATAAGTGTTATAATACAACATAATACAAAGGTTAATGCAGATTATAAAAGATATATTACGATGAAAAGTATTTTAACAGCTCAAAAAGTAACCCAAACAACATTTTTACGAACTAACAGCAAAACTATTTAATTGCAAGTTCAATTCAATGTATGAAGTTTTATAAACAAAACAGAAACAGAAAATATAAATAACTGAAACAAAAAGCAAAACTTTCATCAAAAACAACTTAAGGTTATTATTTAAATTATTATTTCAATTAGTAATAGGTGGAATAAGTGATTTCTTCAACTGCGTTGGCAGAATATGAGAAGATTTGATAGCACTTTTAACTTTCATGAGGTCCGAAGTGAGTCCACGGACAGATCGTTGTTATGGACAAACACACACATATATTACTGGAGTCTCTAAACTGATAAATGAAGGCCTATACTGCTCAATACCTAAAGATCCTTCAACTTCGGACCTCATGAAAGTTAAAAGTGCTATCAAATCTTCTCATATTCTGCCAACGCTGTTGAAGAAATCACTTATTCCACCTATTACTAATTGCGCTAGGCTTTATGCCCTTCCAAAAGTCCACAAAACCGGTATTCCTTTTCGACCAATTGTTTCCAACATAGGTACTGCTTCATATCCTTTGGCCAAATATTTAGTTTCCAGATTTTCTCCTTTACTTGCTAACAATATTCACACTGTAAAAAATTCTGTTGAAGTCATTGATAAACTTAAAAATATTTCTCCACTTCGTTCCATTATGGTTTCATTTGATGTCAAATCACTGTTTACTAATGTTCTGGTCGAAGGAGCACTAAATTGTCTTGAAACTAGGCTTCGGGAATTTCACTTCATACATACTGAAATTAATGAGTTGGTTTCGCTTACTAAAGTCTCTCTGAGTCAAACCCACTTTGTTTACCAAAATGCATATTTTCGTCAAGTTGAAGGATTAGCTATGGGTAATCCTCTCAGTCCGGTACTTGCTGACATTTATATGCACTACTTTGAGATGAAATTATTTGATAAACTATCTTTTTGTCTTTGGATTCGGTATGTAGAAGACACTTTCATGCTTTTTGACGGTTATAAAGAGGATTTATCCGAGATTCTATCTATTATGAATTCAACTGATCCAGCCATCCAATTCACTCTTGAAATTGAATCCAAAAATTCCCTCCCCTTCCTTGATATTCTTATAATCGGCAATGAAACTGATTTTAGCACTACTGTGTACCGTAAACCTTTTGCAGTTTGTTTACCACCCCATGCCAAGCCACCCTGTTAAGCAAAAAATGGCTTCTTTTTACTATTATGTATTCCGCGCGCTTAAAGTTTGTTCCTCTGAATCTTTGCTTACTAATGAACTTAATTATTTGAGAACAGTTGCGATTGACTGTGGATTTTTTCCCGTGATTATTGATAAAGTCGCTAAAAAATTTTCAGATTCCCATCAAAGAAGACATTCCACTGTTAGAAATAATATTAATGACTTTGTCTTGCTTCCATTTTATCCTTCTGTTAGCTATAAAATTGCACGGATTATCCAGAAATTCAATTTACAAGTCGGTTTCTCCCCTATTAATAAAATTCACCCTTCGATTCTAAAAGATTGCATTTCTGTCTTGAATTCTTGGGGAATTTATAGTATATCGTGTCAGTGTGGTTTAAGATATATTGGCCAAACAAAAAGAGCATTGAAGTTTCACATCAAGGAACATGAATCTTATGGCAGAAAAGGCGAAATTAACAAGTCTTCAATAGCGTATCATAGTTGGACATTTAACCATATTTTTGACTTTTGGTCTGCAAAAATTATCCAAAAGGCTTCTTCCATAGGTGAATTGGATTTTCTTGAGGCTTTTCATATTTACAAAGATTTAGCATGTTTAGTTAATGATTTTAAGTCCAATCCAGTCCTTCCTAATGCCTTTAAAATTCTACTATCTTAATTCAGTTACTATTTTTGTCGATAGATGGCGTTATCTCCTCGCGTTTGGTACTACCAGAGGGTATAAAAATCCGTTCAGTGGTTGCTTTCCATTATTCGAAGTTTAGATTTTGAGCGTGAAGGTGCAGTTGCCCCTCGCTCCCTATTTTTAACTTCGCCATTTTTCTTGTCCTTTGTGTTACTGTTTGATCAGATATCCTGGCTCAGTAAAAGTAGGCGGCCAGTGTAACTCTGTTAAAAAATCCGGTTATAACCATGTGCTGTGCTGATAAGGACCATGTGTTTCTGAGACTACTTCCCCTTTATTTTTCTTCTTTCTAGGTATTTCTTTCTCCTGATGAGGAGGGACCTTTAGCTGCCCTCGAAATCGATTGAGTGTTTCAATATACTTACGCTAAATACAAGGTTGTTTTTATGATTTTGAATCCCACCATTTATTTATATTAGAAATAGGAACAAATTATAACCCATAAACTCATTCAAAAGATAACCATATTTGTCAACAAATCGCCAAAAATTTTACTCCAAAATGTGTTAATTCACACTCAAAATGGCAGTCGTAAAAACATACAGAAATTTCAGATGGTTAAATTAAGGACCTTGTGACATTTTTGGCCGAAATTAAGGACTTTTAAGGACCAAAAATGGATTCCAAAAAGCTTAAGGACGAACCCTGATTCAATTGTCTTTAATTAACATAAATAATTATAGCATTGGGCATTGGTTGCAACATTAATTTAGTGAGCATATTTTTTCTCATTATCTTTTCATTTTGATGACCAGTGTAAATTTATATTAAAATATGGAACTACAGTTAAAGTAACATCAGATAATGGAAAGCAATCCATTAGTCATACTTTCAAAGATGTACATTCAGGTCTTGGCATACAACATTTTAAAATGGTTCCTTATTGGCCATACTTGAATATTGTAGAAGAGATGATTAAAAACATAGTTAAAATTATCGACAGCTATGTAAAAAACTACCACCATCAATGATGACTATGATGACTGTGGCAATGAATTCTTATTTGACTTGAGGACAGCTAAACATGACATTACCAGGAAGACTCCAGCTAAATAATTTCTGGGCAAAAAGTTAATTATGCCCCTATATAAACTTTTCTGGTTCAAAAGAGTTTGGTGGAATTTAAGATGAAAGACATCAGACATTAGTAGATGAGAAAATTAAAACTTTGGATATAGCTATTGCAAAACAAAAGTTTCATTTTGAAAAGAAAAGGCAGGAAGTTGATTTTAAGGTGTGAGATAATGTCTTGAAAACTAAACATCTTCTTCTGTGTGCACCAGAAGGAAAGGAATGAGGAAATTTTGTAATATGTTTGAAGGGCCATTTTCGATTAAGCAAATAAGGGAAACAGTAGTATCATAAAATTAGCAAAGCCACAACTTTGTATTTAGCATAGATTTAGTCAAGAACTCAATCGATTTTCAGAGCAAACAAGTAGAGGCAAAGAAATCTGCAACACTAAAAAGCAGTAGGCATAATGGTTGTATTTATATCTTACATTAGCAAGGCGGATGAGAAGTGAGTGCCATATGCCAGGAAAAATAATAAAAAAATGAAAAATTAAATTTTAAAAAAGTTTCAAGAAAATCCAATTCCCCAAAGGAAAAAAACTTTTTGGATAATTTTTGCAAACCTAAAAGGTAGAAATTATGATTAAATTTCCAACTATGATTAGCTATTGAAGATTTTAAAATTTCACTTTTTTGGACATAAGATTCATATCCCTTGATACAAAGCTTTGACACTCAAAGTATCACAACCACACTCACAAAATCTGTTATAAATTCCCCCAAAATTAAATTCAGAAATGGAATCTTTAAGAACAGAACCAGAAATTTTACTGACAGATGAGAAAATGGCTTGAAATTTCAACTTCTGGAAAATCTGAGGAATTTTCTAGTTGACAGAAAGATGAAATAGTAGCACAACAAGGTTATTACTGTTATTTGTAACAGGGGATGTTCTTTGATGTCAGACAGAAAATTTTTTAAAGGTTTTATAAATGACCAAGGCAGAAAATCCTCGGTCAATGGCAACTGATCTCAAATAATTGAGTCCGTTAGCAAGCAGATGTTTTGAGCAACAATCTTAGAAAGCACAAAAGACATAATCTTAAAGAGAAGCCATTTTTTTGCTTTGCTGGGTGACAAGATTTAGCATGGGGTGGTAAACAAACAGAAAAGTATTTACAGCTTGCAAAAAGTTGAGTTGAAATCAGATTCATAGCATATTTATAAGAATATCAAAGAAGTAAAGGGTACTGTCAAAATCAGTTTCAAAAGTGAACTAGATGGCTGGATCAACCGAATTAATAAGATAAAATCTAGAATAAATCTTCTTTATTATGATCAGTACGACTTATATAATATGTGCAGCATTAAAAAATTGAATTAATAGATTAGCCTTATCAAAAAATTAAAAAGAGGTTTACTGTGATTATATTATTGGAAAAGTGTACATAAATATGACATAAAAGAATGGAATTAATCTTCTTTATTATGATCAATACCATTTATATAATATGCACTGCATTAAAAAACTGAATTAATAAATTAACTGTTATTTAAAAATCCCGATGTTAACAAAAAATAAAAAAGAAGTTTGCTATGATTATTACTACTTGAAAAAATGCATATAAATATGAAATAAAAGAAAAAAAATTATAGAAAAATACTACAAATAAAAAAATTAAAAATATACTTTTTCAAAAATTTCAAAATATTTTATTAATTTTTTTTCAGTTCTGGAAAAGATATGATAATGATACAACTATTCACATTATTTTCCATAACACTGAGCCTTTACAAAATATATATTCAACAGAAATACCTCAGAAACTTTAGTTGGCAAAGTTGTTTCACAAACTGCAGGAACATATTCATATTGCCAATATATTAAAACTTCTAGTGAGCCATATCCAGTTTCTTTACCCTAAATATACAAATATATTATGCAAAAATTTATATACATTATGAATATTATATACTAAAATATGCATACAAACAGCATAAAAAATAAACAAGATTTATATACATAATATTAATTATTTTCTTACATTTTAAGCATTTTATAAAATGGATATTAGGAAATATATTTTAATATTAAAAATACAGCTTGGGACAACTTCACAAGTAAATATATAACGAACTATTTTTTTAAAAAGAAAGACTTTTTTTTTTTTTTTTTTTTTTCTTCAAATCTGTTGCAATTACTTTGCAATCTGTAAACATAAACAATGAAAAAAATACTAGCAATAAAAGTATATATAAAATATATTCCTATTAATTTGACTTTAATATTGAAAAAAAATACGACAGCTATTCCACAAATATTGTACAAATAATATCTGTACAATATTTGCACAATATATATACAGATAATATCTTTTTTAAATATCTGTACAAAGAACTTGTACAAATATTTAAAAAAGAAATGCAACAAACTTGTTTGTAGGTACAAATATATATTAGTCTTCAAAATTAATTTAGCATATTATTAATAGAATTTAAGAATATTAATTATTACATTAATTCCTATGGGTAAAACAGTTTTTGGTTTCAAACCTTTCAGATGAAGGGTCTGCAGGAATATATATATATATTGTTAATGAATGGCGGATTGATTTATTCCCCTTGATAAGTCCATTAATCTGTGATCAATGACATTAGCTACTTTTTCTATACTTAAAATTTTTACTTTTGATTTTGGTACTTTTGTGATTAAAGATTTTTCTTTGCAGATTTTTATGTTTTAAAGCAAAGGAGGTCTAGAAAATACTAATTTCAAATTCTAATTAAAATACTGACTAAATTTTTTTCTTTTCCTAATTCATGGTTTTAAACTGAATTTTTGTTCGTTGGAGATGGTATATGAAAGGTTTTCTTATTATAAATTATTATAAACTATTGTTATATATATGTGTGTAAAGACAATCACTAACGAAAATTTGCCAATAAACCTTTAAATTTCTGATTTAAAATATAAATACAAGCCCCTTCGGATCTGCACTGATGCCTACAGTATTCCGCATTGTGAAAACTTTTGTCCAGATCTCAAACAAAGGATACAAGCCTTTAAATACTCCAGCTACTTTCTACTTACTACACTCTTTTGCTACTTCACCTTCCTGGCAATGTGCTGCTTAACCTTTTATAAACATTTTTCGTTATTTAAAATGTAATTGTGTATATAAAATTGTGGAGTGCATTTAGCAACCCATAATTTATAAATGCATATTTATATACTCATACTTATATATGCATAGTTATATTTTTATCTATATATCTATATCTCTTTCTCTATACATATATATATACACACACACATATATATATTGTTGCGTTTCTTCTGGTTTGTGGATTTGGAGTGATTAACGTCAACACTTAAGGAAGAATGAAAACACAATTTATTAGCCAGTATTACACAGGACAACTCCAAAAACACGTTTCCAGTCGTTGAAAAACTATGAAAAACATGCTGAAACAATCAACAGCACAGCCTTCAGGCTATAATAATGAAGACAGCTTCATGGCAAAGCACTAGAGTTCAGCTCCTGAATCAGTTTGGTCATTCTCAGAACTCAACGTACTCTTGAGACTCTCCATACTACAACTTGCAATGCAATGAACAATGCATATTCTTGATGCACCAACTCACGATACACTGATAACACACCCGATGGCCAACTCGACACTAGACTGTTACTCTGCATACAGGCAGGACTTATGTAGCTTTTGGCCTGAACTTTGAGAACATTCTTAGAAGGTAAGAATTTGTTCTAGAACGTTCTCCATCGTGTATGGCAGGGTTCGGCAAACTTTATGTCAGTAAGAGCAGCATGTTTGAATTCAGGAATGTTCAAGAGCCGCATCTAGATTTTCTAAAAGCCACAAGTTCATAGTTACATCATTATAGAAGTAATGGAGGAGGTTTTAAATAGAAAGAAATCCCTAATAACTTTGTAAAATGAGTATAAACTAATTAATTACTTCCTTTTGGAAGCTGAATAGTTTTAGTTTACCATATTTCATACATATATTTTATATGCATGAGCCACACAAACTGCCTGTAAGAGCTGTTTCAGGCTTGCGACCTGCACTTTGGCCACCCCTGGTCTATTGCATAATGCCAATTTTGTTGCCAAACAGGTGATTTCATGCCAAATCTGGCAACCCTGCCTTCCCTTGCCGATTTCTGGCAACCCTATACCGGCCTTGTGGCAAACCTATCTTACTTAAACCTATCTATCACACACAGTAACACTGCCCCCTCCCAAGGACTCCACAAACCAGGCAGTACCAATCCTTGGGCAGAAGCCAAATTCGATGCAAACAAATGATAATAAAACAAGCAAATAAGATAAATAAAGGAACAAATATTCACAAGTTATAAACACATAACATTTTTAAATTTTACCGCAGCTAGGCATTTCATAACAATATTATTATTACACATATTTATATACTGCAATATAATACACTAATATTATGTGCAATATTAGTATATTATATATGCAATATTATGTATTATGTATCATTATACAGTACAAAGTCCAATATTTGGAATAATCTAAAATTCGGATATCAAAACCACCAACTTTTTTTTTAAATGCTTTACCCATGTGCATTTGATTTTTCCCTCTGTCAATAAAACATGTGGAAAATCCCAATTCTTCAGCACTAACTAGATAACTCGTCATTGAAGAAACAATAATTTAGTATAAATTTGTGTAATCAATAATTTGGTTCCATAGCTGCATATCTGCTTGGCATACATCTCAAACCGAAACATTACACATAGAAACATTGTTGATTTTACACCTATTAATATTTTATATTTCTGACACCAATCTGGCAGTTCATTATTTACTATATTTTGCTTTCATCACAGCATGTTTATCAACATATGACAACTTGAGTAATGACTCATGCAATGATGCCCAAACATTTATTTATTTTTTTTTAAATATAATTGCACTAAGGAGTATGGTAACCTTTTATGCTGACATTATTACACTTGGCAATGATAACAGGTTTAAAATAAAGGGCACTAAGAAATATTGACAAGGAAAAATTTAACAAAAATTTCCTTCCATATGCTAAAAATAGATTTTGTTCTTCATTAGGCCAAAAGATTACATTTAGTGATTTAAGAATAACTGATTTGTTTTTCACATAAACCCAGAACCGGCACCATAGCTCATATGGCTGCACCGGGTGGCAGTATTTACGGAAGATAAGATTTTTGGAATTTAGAGAAAGCACTGGGATCCAAAATTTAGCAGTGGCAAAAATTTAGAACTTAGGCACTTCGTAACAGAGTGTAGGACCTGCAGAGACTGCATCAGGCAGTAAGATATCTAGCGCTGGCCCTCGATAAGCCTCAAGTATATGTGGGAATTTATTTATTCAGGATTCAGATAAGCCTTAAGCATATGCAAGAAATATAAGTAAGTATAATAAACAACTAAACTAATACAATCAGGCTTAATTTCCTCCAGTGCGCGACAGAAACAAGACAAAATTTATCAGAACATTTTGTCTTTCGTCGGCAATTTCATGATACATAGCCAATAATGTATAGCGGACACTATTAAGCTAGGCTAAAATTATAGTTTACTGATTCCAAGGAATTTCAGCCAATATAGCAGATTGCGCTCTTCCTTAACTTCATGATTTGATCCAGCTTATTTTTTGCAGGTTGTTTTTATTAAGGCAATTTGATGAAAATTAAAGTTTTATCTTTCAATCATGTTGAAAAGAGTTTTAATTTTGGAGCTGCAACAGAATCTAGAGAGTGAAAGCATGTTTCGATGTTGATTAAACCAAATGCGAAATTGCTGCCAAAAAATGGATAATGGTATATTCGTCTCAAAATTATGTGAGGAGTATGGCATTAACTGAGTGCACATATTCGACAGGTTGGTTAACAAAATGTAAAAAATCACCATTTAAGGCAATTAAGAATTGCAGGTAGAAAGGCTTCAGCTGATACTGAAGCTGCTGAACTATTTGCAGATGAACTCATTGATGCTTAAAAGTTATCTGCAGAACAAATTTACACTGCTGATGAAACTGGTCTTTTCTGGCAATATGTACCGCAAAATACCTTGGCAACCTCTATAGGAAAGACTCCAAATCATGCCAAAAATTCCAAAGTGAGACTAGCATTTAAAGGAGTAAAAAGTTTCCCATTATATATCCTGCAAATAAAAGAACATGGATGACACAAGTATTAATGAATGATTGCTTTGAAAATCATTTCATACCCGAGGCTCATCAGAATTCGGTTGGTTTATCTGATAACACAAAAATAGTCCTGATTGCAGACAACTGTTTGGCTCATACTTCACTTCAAGTTTTCATGAAAGATAATGTATCCATATTATTCTTTTATCCAAATTGTAAGCCAATCGTTCAGCTTACAGATATTGAAATAGTGTGCATGCTGAAATGCAAATATAAAGTAGAATTTTTAAAATCCATGGTTAAATTTCTTGAATAGTGGCAAGACTATTCAGGAATTTTTTGAAATACTTTAGCACAAAATCTGCTTTATGGAGCATCGCAAGATCTTGGGAGGAGGATGTTTGAAAAATGCTTGGAATAATTTATGGCCAGCTAGCATATTTCATGGTGAGGTTGATGAATATGATAGCCGTGAATGTGAAAGTTTCTGGATATCAGAAACCAAAGGTTAATTTTTCCAATTAATGGATTTTTTTAAAGAAATGCGGAGAAGTGGTAATAAATAAAGATGATATAACAGAAGTTTTTCATTGCGGTGACAATGAGAAACTTTTGTTATACTACCGTGAAGAAAATGGCAGAGAGGTTATTTATTGAAAACAAAAAAATTTCGATTGACAAGTCAGTTGCTCAACACATCAATTACAGGACTTGATTAATGGAACTTTGTAACTGAGTAAGTCTGTCTACAGAATTAAAGAGAAATTATTAGCACAAACTTACATTGAAAGAAATGTTTAATAAAATAAACAATTAAATATTAAGCATTTTTTTTTTTGTAATTTTTGTTACCCTTTAGATCATATATGCTTCATTATTTCATAAATCATAATTTCATATTTTTAATTTTATATGCTATCTCACAAGCTTTAAACTGATGATCTAATATCCGGAAAAATCCCAAATCCAGAATCACTGAAGTCCCGAAGAGTCCAGATCTCGGACTTTGTACTGTATACACAATTTTATATACGTAATTTATATGTGCAAATATTTAGTGTTGTTTCAATTAAGAAGACGTGCTATGAAATTTGTCATCCAGAAATAAAAATGATACTTTAACCATCAAGCTAGTTATGCTTTGCAAAAACTCCAGCCATCTACACAGCAGTTTTCTTGGCCATGATTAAAAAGTGAATTGGTGCATAAACAAGTTCTTATCCAAGATCAAGTTACCCACAATGAAATAAATTATCACATCATTTAGTCCGCATGATCATTGTATCTGTGATGCAGTCTTGGAAGACTAAACCAATTCACGTTTTAGTCATGGCTGAAATAACTTTGCAGGTTAACAATTATGAAGATTCTAAAACCTTATTTGTAAACAAATTTACTTCCAAATTTCATTTTTTCTTAATCCAGTTTCTTTCATCTAAAAGTTTCTCTTAAAATTAATATTGTAGGGTAATGTAAAATTCTGTTTACAAAATTTTTAAGACATAACTTGAATATACGAGTTACTCATCCTAACTCCAATTTTAATTTTTGTATATTTGTTTTCTCTTTTATTACAAGAATGTACTAAAAAAAAAAACTTTACGGCTATAAATAAGAAATAAAACTTTGATTTTTTTTTTTAAAATAAATTAGTGAATTACCTCATATAAGGAAACCCTAATTGAGTTCTCATTCATGATCAAGCTATACACAATGAAATAAATCATCATATGTCACGGTATATTTGTCATGCCGTGTTTCATTTAGGATATATGAAACATTTTAAATATTGTTGACATTCTTTCCAGTTTAATGAATGAAGAGTTCAACATGATTCATTCTCTGTGATATCTTTGCTCATGAATAAAATATGAAAATGTTCCCTAAGGCATTGGCTATATTAAGAGAAAGCATTGGGTAAACTGATTGTGCCTATGTTGAATAATTATTATGTACTTAAGCTGCATGGCAAATGTTTGGTATGAGGATGCTTTTAATCTCAGTAGTGGATGATAAATAGCCAACATCGAAAATTCCACAAAAGAACTCAGAATTTAAAATTTTTTCAGACTGTGGAAAGTGTTAGAATTCATTAGTTATCTCTCTAGTACTTTTACAACTTATGTCTTTTAACCCTTTGACGCACGCGATATTATTTTTGAAATTTTTTTAACTAAAAACTCTAGAAATTGAATATTATGATCCTAGAGACAAATAATATATGAATTTAAAAAAATCTAATCTTGCCCATTGTTCTGTGGGTGGTGGTCGCACTGTGAAACCACCGCGCGTCTAGGACTTGAAACTTTGAAATGAGGTAAGTAGGAAAAAAAAACTTACCTTTCTCCGTGCGCGTTTCCAATAAATGACGAAATTTACGAATTTAAAACAAAATGCATGTAGGAATTGCATAATATATAATATATATATTTTTTACATTATTTTACAAAGTGCATCGTCAGAAAAAAATAAAAAATAAACATTTATGTAATTTTTCTATAGCAGTAAAAGTACCTACATAATAAGGCTACATGGATTAAAAAACTCAGCACAATAAGGATAAAAAAAAGACTCAAGTGTTTTTTTTTTTTTTTTAAATTTCAAAGAACAAATATTTTTTGCGACATTGGTTCAAAGCATGTTTTGTCTTTTTGGTACATGCATGCCCACATCACACGTTTCGCCACATGTATCTTCTTCTATGAAGTTTCTTCCTTGTGCTAGAAAATGTACACTGATTGGATCTAAATTTCACTGGTATATGTCCAGCGTTATTTAGTTTCTTTTCATCTGGCACATGAAATTTGCGGTTTTTTTATGTTAATGAGGAGGGGCTTAGTCTTTTTGGATTTGATACGGATCATTCGTTTCCCATTCATACTTATTTTATTCGTATTTCGTCCCCAAATTTTCAGAAAATATTTTTAATTTAAATAAAACTTTATGCTATTTCTATTTTTAATTACAGCAAAGTATATGTACATTAAATTTAAACCACAGGAAAGAATTTATAAAATCACAATACTAGCTTCGGGAGCAAGTGTGTTGAAGTTGCTGGAAAAGAAAGACCTTTTTACTGCGCAGGTGCATGTATTGTTTAGTAACAAAATAACTCTGTGATTTCAAAACCCCTTATCTATATCCAGGTAAAAATAAACATTCCTATTCAAAAAGCAAGCAAACGCCATTGTGAAGAGCAGTGGTTTCAAGGCGCGACCACTGAGCCTCTAGAGCATTGTGGGGGCAGTGGTCGCACCCTGAAACCACAAACCAAATGGCATACACATAGAGGGTTGTTTTTATATATGCAGTTTAATTATTGCTATTTTTTATTGTTTATGATAGAAATCATGACATGCGATGAATAACTTTCGAAATTTAAAGTTGTTTATATTAATAAAAGGAAGTTATTTTGTCTCATTGAAAACAAATTTTAAAAGGCATCTGATTTGAAGTACTAAGACCTAAAACATGTATGATTCTGAAGTCATTTTGTGTTATTTAGAGGTAAAAGATCAGTAATCAATTGATTTTCACTCAAAAAGTTCAGAAGGAAGAGGAGAAAAAAATTCGAAAATTGGTGGTTTCAGAGCTCGACCACCGTGCGTCAAAGGGTTAATATTTAGAGGTACTTTTGCGTATTGCATTAAATGTTTTTCCATATCAACCCTCTAAGTGACCAAAGCATGCATACACATTTACTATAGAATCAAAAAGATTAGCATTGATATTTTTAAGTACACAAATAGGCATCTTGAAATATGTCCAGGAAATTAGAAGCAATAGATATACATAGGAAGAAAAAGTGTAAAGGTAGAAAGTAGGACGATTAGTCTGATATTAAAATTAAGAAAATTATAAGGCATTTTCTTCCTCCTTTCTGTATGCCTTCGTGGTGTAATGGTTAACAGACTCGGCACATATTGGAGAGGTCTAGGTTCAAGTCCCGGTGAGGGTATTGATTTGTCATCTCTCCTGCTTCAAAATAATCTAATGATTCTACAGGGGCACCTAAAATAATAATAAAAAAAAATGGTGGTGGATGATAATCCTTCAGCCCCAGGATTTGGCAATTGGGTCCCCTAATCCCCAGTTACCCTTTAAAAGGGGCACTGGGATAATATATAAGTTATTTTATCCATTCTTTCTGCATGTTAGCAAACAGTTAGCAAACTCGGCGCATATTCGAGAGGTACAGGTTCGAGTCCTGGAAAGGGCATTGCTCATTTTTCCCGTCTCCTGCTTCAAAATAACCTAAATGAGTCTATAAAACATCTCCTGCTCATGACCATTTGGAAAATTTTAAGAGTTTGGGGGCACACCCTTAGTTACTTAGAAAGTTAATATATTAGGATTTCCATTCCTTGTCAACTGGATTTACTTTTACTTACAAGTAGAGCACAAGTAAATTAAGAAAAAAGGGAGAAAGAACAGGTTGAGAGAGATGTGAATGAGGATGGACGATAATAAGGGAGGCTGAAGGATGAGAAAAATTAGGTAAATGAGCACAAGTAGATGAAGAATAGGATGAGAATAAGGAAGATGAGTATGAGAGTGAGCAGGAGAAGATAATGACAATGTTTTTGTTAAAGATGATAATAGTGACCTTGAGCAAAATTTTGGTGATGAGGATGAAGATAAAGAGAATGAAAATAACAATAGAGGTACTATGGATATTAGAATGAGGATCATGATGATAATAAGCATGAGGAGGAGGATAAAGATGATAAAGAGAATGTGAATGATGAGGATAAAGATGAGGAAGAGGACAATGAGAATGGAGATAATGATGAAGATGAGCTCTGATGATGCTGAGGATGTTTAGACCATTAGAATAATGAGGATGAAGATATTTAGGATGATGATGAGGATTAAGAGAAGAAAGGTGATTATAAGCAGGAAGAGGGTAGAGAAGATGAGAATAAAGATAATGATAATGAAAATGCTGAGAAAATTATGAGTGTGATAATGAGGAGGAAGATGAAGAATGAGCCTAAGAAGGATGATGAGGATTTGAATGAAAATTAGCATGGATAATATGAGAATTAAGAGAAAGAGATGCATGAAAAGGATGAATGTGATGAAGATTATGATGATGAAAATGAGGTTGATGATGATGAAAATGAGGTTGATGATGATGGTGAAGAGCAGAAATAGAAGGAGGATAAGGATGGTGACAATCATGAGAAGGATAAAAATGATGAGAATTAGGATGAAGAAGAGTAGGATATGGATGATGAGGATGATGACAGTGATTGGGTAATTGGCATAATGATGGTTTGGAATATAAGAATGAGAAAAATAAAGATGAAAAAATGGGATAAGTATAAAGGAGAAGACGATGAAGATGAGTATCATGGGGAATGGAGGTGAAGAGAAAATCATGAAAAGGAAAATAAGGATAAGAGATGGTGAGGATGTGGATGATGATGAGAATGAGGATGAGTACAATGATGAAAATGAGGAAGAGATGGATGAAGATCGGGATGAGAGTGTTGATAGTGATAAGTATGTTGACGAGGAGGTTCAGGAGGATGATAAGAGGAAGATGATGAGGATAAGCAAGAGAATGTCATCTCAATGGAGGATGAGAATGCTGACAATAAGATGAGAAAAATGAGGAGGATAGTACAAACATGATTAGGATGATGAGCATGAGGATGCTGAGAATGAAAATGAGAATGGATATACTACATTGGATCAGGATGAAGAGGAGGATAAGAAATATGTAGATGCGAATGGGGAGAAGAAGGGTGTTGAAGATGAGGCTAAGTATAAGAAAAATAAGGATGGGGATGCTGTTGATTGTGATGATGATAAAGAAGGTGATAAAAATGATGAAGGTGATAGAGCCAAGATGAGCACAGTGGGAGAAAAGGAGGACAAGGAAGATGAGATGAGGAGATGGATAACAAAGAAAATAAGAATAAAATGGAGATAATGACATTCAGGAGAAAGAGGATGAGCAGGATCCTGGTTGGGAAAAGCAGGGGAATGAGGACTAAATGAGAAGTTGGAGGAGGCTGCAGAGGAAGACTAGGTTTAAAAGAAAGCGAACGAGAATAATGATTATTAGCATGAGAAAAGGGAGGATGAAGAAAATCAGGATTAGTAGGAAATTCAAGATTAAGAGAATGAGAATGTTAAAAAGGATAATGAGTATTAATGATAAATAAAGATGTTGAGATGATGGGAAGGGTGAGAATGATGATGAAGATAAGGTGGCTGTGAGGAGGATGAGTATGAAGATATGGGAGATGAATAAGAAGGAAGTGGTGAGTGATAAGGAGGATGACAGTAAGCAAGACAAAGATGAGGATGAAGATAAAAGTGAAAAGAATATAAAAGAGAATAAAGATGAGAATGAAAATGAACATACATATTTAGGTACATATGAGAACGAAAAGAATGAGAAGGATCAGGAAGATGATGCATTTATGATATCTTTCTGCTCACTCATGATATTAATGCATTATGTTAACATGAACTTTAAAATACAGAACATCTTGAATAAATTAAAAGTTTATTAAACTTGACAATTTTGGAAACTGTATCAAAAATTCAAAAACTCTAATATAAAAGTTTGCAGTCCTTTATACTCTTGCAAACTTCAGATATAACTTATCACATTATGAAGAATTTAAGACAACAGGTAAAATGACAGAACAGTAATTTATACATTTTACTGGAATACAAACTGCTAGTTATATATTATAATATTTTATAAATTAAATTACTATAAAATACACAATTATTTGAATTTGAAAATATACCCCCTAAAAATAACAATATAACTTCAGTTTTAACACAACAACATGGGTATACGAGGCTATAAACAGAATAATGCTGTTACTGATCAAAACTTCAGAAAACATAATAGCATAATTATTTCATAAAAATAATAATTCGCTATATGAAATTTTACTGTAATCCTTTTTATCATACATTCTAATGCCAGTATATACCTACAGATGAGCCAAATGCAGGGTATACATAAATACAGCTTCAAAAAGCAGAATATTATTTGTAAGTATATTATCTTAAAATTTATTAACACAATTCATGATTAGAAATAACAATCCACAAAAACCATTAAAAGAAAATATTAATATTTTTCACATTGAAATAAATATATTTATAAGTCCACTTAACATGTAAAATTTAATCAAAGTATGATATAAACTTGTTATCATATTAAAAGTGTATATGAATTTAAATCAAATGTTACTTCCAATATCTTATTATTTCACATACATTATATAGTTTATAATTTGTATGCATTTGCTACCTTCTTCATTTTCATATTCTTTAACTAGTATCAATATGGCACTTTCTTTCTTAATGAATATAAGTATTCATTCCTAGTTGAATGGTAAACATATCTCCATATAATAAATCAGATACAAGCAGATATCTGAGGGAGAAGTTAAAATTTATTATAAAGTTAAAAAGCATTTTAATAAACTTTTACATTACAGACCTTTTGCAGATCAAAATTTCCTTTTATTGGTTTATTATGTGAAAGAGTATGAAGAGGTATAATAGCTTTCCCAAGATGAGAGGTGATATCTGGTTCATTATCATCAAACACATAGATAAATAAGTCCTAAAATCAAAAATATTGTTATTATTATTATTTAATAGTATAAATTCATAAAAATGTTATTATAATATAAATCAAAAATATTATTAAATAATAAATATTAGTTTATAAACTGATTAATAATTTTTTAAGTCTCTACTACAGATGCTACAGGATATGGGTTAAATATTAAATATTTTAAACCCTATTTTAGTTCAGAATATTTTGCAACTTCTAAAATTTGAATTAAACACATGAAATTTCTGATATATCAACGCTAATTCAGCATTTTAAATAAGAACCTTGATTAAAATTATAAAAACTCAAATCAAGTTTGAGAAAGAAACTGAAAAAAAGATTATGGCATATATTTATTTTCTTACTTTGTAATATTATTTACTAAGGCAATTTCATTGCAGATTAAATGTTGTAACATTTTACTAATGCTTCAAATATAAATCTAAATTAAAATACATCTAGAAATTTTCCCCATATTTTTAATACACATGCATGCACATACACAAATATAAAAATGTCAATAATTTATAGGCTTAGAGCTATTATAGCAATATTAAAGATTTTTTTTTTTTTTTTTTGAAGGGGACCGGTATTAAGTTAACAAAACAGCAAAATATTCATTTCGTTTTGAATGTGAAATCAATAATTATATTAAATAGATTTAGCTAACTATTACTCAGTAAAACGTAGCTCTAAGTCACAGATATAAACAGGAAGACGAGTTACAATTTTACTTATAAATACAATATAGTCTAAAAGTCAGTAATTATTTTAAAAATTCATATTTAAGTGAATTTTTAATGTAATAACATAGAAGTGTAACAATAATAATGTTTTTAAAGAATTCTAATACATAAATTTTTTAATAATAATGCTTTTCTGCTGCTTGATAATGATAGGCACTGACTGACGATATCAGGCAGTGCCTGTAAATGTTCTAGGATATTATTGGCTGCATGAATACCTTGAATAGGAACTTTAACATTGCCAATCAAGCTGGATAATTGTTGGGTGTGGTGGTGTGGTGTATTTAATTATGGCAAAGCACACTAGGGCTATGTGCCTAAGGGGAGGGATGCCTTAGTGGAGGACTTTCTAAGGGAAATTGGCTCGTATACACGTTACACATGGGGAAAACCACAAAAACACCCATGCAGCCAGCCCGTTTGCGGGATTCGAACCTTGGACCGAACTACCAGTGTTCAGCGACTTTACTGCTCGGCCGCTGGTGGGCGATAATTGTTGGGAATCAGTTGCTATAAGTAATTCCGTATTTAAGTACAACTTGTTTTGCAGCAATATGCGATGGATGATGCATCACTCCATACATTTTTCTTCTTCCCCGGCCTTTTCTGCCCATAATATCACAAAATACAACACTTACATTTTTGAAGGCTAAGAATGATGCTGTTTCATAAGAGTTCTGTGTAATGCTAACTTGCCTCAATGATACTGTAAACAAAGAGCCATAAATTCAGGATTTTTTTACTTGTATGGACATAGCTGTAAGCCAAGAAAAGATTTCCCAAGTTGTAATTTTTTTAATCCTAATATACTTTTATGCCTTTTTGAGGGAGTTCCATTATCATACACCACAAAGTTATGAAATCAATTTTTTTGGAATATTTAATGATTTTTAGAATGCCCTCTATTATATTAACATATACCAGGGGTAGTCAACTTTTTTATACCTTGTGCCCACTTTGTAGGTAGTAAAATTTCTATACCGCCCAACCATGCACAGTAACTTAATATAACACAACTGCAAAGAAGCTTTTAAGAGGAGGTTTAGTACAAAATATATAGTTAAATTTATGCATTTATTTATACTATAACTTATGATACGAACCTTTTAACAGACAGAAAATTCATTAACAAAGAGCAAAGCTGTATAAATATATGAGACATAGTGCAATATGCAAAGGAGAACGGTCAAGTAAAGAACTAAACTCTAAGGGGTGTGCATATATCTATGAATATTTTGATCTTCCTTGATCATTATCAAACAAAAACTTTGATCGCCCACTAGTCGGAGGCAGGGACCAGGCTGATGATCCCTGACATATACAATAGACTCTTATATATCAGCTGACACATGACAATTTCCTTAATTTAATTGAAAATTTTAAACATTCTTTTATTTTTTAAAAAGTTACACCTTATGTAGAAATAGCAAACTGTGAAAAGAAAAAATATATTTTTAGGATGAAAACGGTATTAAAAAATAAATGGTATAACTCTGAAGGGCTAAAAAAAAAAACCAGATTAACTCTGGAATTTTTTAAGCATATATTAAGTAACTAATTAATTTTATTGGTAATTATTAAATAAAATGTTAAAACTTGTTCAGAACAATAGCAAAATACCTTGGCATTGTTGTAAAAAATTGTTCATTAACAGATGGGTAAAAAAATGGGGTAAAGTTACATAGAGTCATATAGGGCAGAACCTTGTCAGTTGGCATTCATTTCTGGCAATGAATGAATCATCACCAACAGCACAAAAATAAATTAAATAAATTACATCAATACGAATAAAAATAAAAAAAAAAATTTTGATTAATTTTAAAAATAGAAAAAAAAATTATTATTCTTGTTTTAACTGTGAAAAAAAACCTGAACATGTTTAAAACTTCAAGCACCTAAACTAAGAATAACTAATAAGCATCTGTAATACCTGATCCTTAAAGTGTTAATCTGAGGGTAATGCAACCCCCCTTCTAGATAATGAAAATGATAACAGAATAGAGTTTAAAAAGAAAAGGCCAATCAGTTTTGCCATAAACTGTAAAACTAATAATTTAATGTCAACTTATATATATGTTTGTGTCAAATATAACATTTTGACATCAGTATTCTGAAGGCAGTACTAAAGTACAGAACTTGCACTTTAAATTACTCTTGATGAAAGAAAAAAAAATATATATCAAAATTCCAATGCATTTTCAACTGACTCTAAAATGAAACATTTAACATTTCTCTTTGTAATTTGTCTATTAACATTTGAAGACATTTATCAGAAAGAAAATTAATTCATATATTAATAAAAAGAATTCTTAAAAGTAAGAAATATTCCTTCATTATTCCACTTCTTCAGCAGTCTTTTCTTTCCTATGTTTTAACAGATGCACAAAAATCAATGCATATTTGAACAGTAAATTTCTGTTCAACGCAGAAATTATTTTTGATGCTTGTAAAAAACATTTAAAATAAAAAAAAATTCTGTAAACAATAATTTCCTTTAGTTTTATCAGCAGTAAAAATGCAACTTTGTCTTAAAAAAGGGGGGAGGGGAGGTTAATAAGAACTACACCAAAATATAATATTCAAATTGAATATTTTCTACATATCTAATATGCCTACACTAATTTTAGATATACAACAAACTTTACATTTTAGATATTATCAATAACATTCCTTAAAAATTCTGAATTTTATACTCACTTCAGTATTAATGTATTTATCTAGATCAGAATCAATAAACAAATTAAAAGTACGATGATCTGAAAACTCAGGGTTGTTAGAAGCTGGAATTATGGCAGTATCCTGGTCTGGTAAATCATAAAACTTATACACACAAAAGGCTGATGGCTGGATATCTAAAAACAAATGAAATGAATGACACTAATTTTAAAATACTTTAAATAAATTAGTACTTAATTTAATTCACATACCAAAAAAAAATAAAAATAAAAATAAAGAAATATTAAATAAAGCTTAAGAGAAACAGAACAATAAATATTTCAATTTGAAAAATAAAAAATAAATATGATATATTATAAATTAAAGGAAATAAAATAATAACAAAGTGTTTAAAAATAATGAAAAAATAAAAATGAAACAAACTTAAATTTTTATTTTACATGTGTTGAAAATAAGAAAAAGGAGAAATTATTCTGTATGATCAGAGAACTAAAAAGAACTATAAACTTTTGACATTATGAAATATAATACTACATAATTTATATTCTCTCAAATTTAATAAGACACTCTGAACTCCTTCTTTTAATTTACTACTGTTTAAGTTCCCAGTGTCTCATAAAAATAACATAATACATACACATATCCAATAATAATTTTAGATAATGGTAATATGATGATGAGTATGGTGATTTTTTTTTAATAACAAGTAGTCATGGACTTGGGCATGCACCCTGACAAGTTTAAAGACCTTACTGCAAGCACAATTGTATTTTTGTTAGCAATTTCATGCACACATTCTACAAGCTTACAGAATCATAATTGGAGATAGAAATAAAATAGGTAGTGGATTATATATTTGCTAAGTAAAGGAAAGTGTGAGAAGGGCAAGTAGGAATGAAGTTGCATTCTTCTTCAATAGAAGGATATAATATTACTTTACTAAGTTGACAAAAGTTTTTTTTTTTCTTTAATAAAACATTAGTAAAAAAAATTCAGCTTTTCTTTTACTGTTATGTAAATACATTTGTCATCTGCATTAAATAAGAATAAGACAGGCATTAATTTTGGCATGAAGCACTTCAGAAAAAATTATTATAAGCATGTAACATTTTTTTCAAATAGAAAGGGAAAATAACCACATTAAAAAGTTGATTTTAGGGATTATCACAGATTAAGATAAAACTTTATCTTATAAATGTGCAAGAATATGTATCTAGTTTTAACGAAACGTTTCCAATAAAAAAGGTTCTTTATAAAGTTAGGGGGGAAAACCATGAAAAGAGTCGCTTTAGTGCTGGTAGTAATAACCACCCAAACCTATGATATTCTGCCAGTGTTTTGGTAGTCTTTCAAAGCCTTCAGCCCCAAAAATTGGCTGTGAATCCAAAAACAGATCAACCTCATTTCGGACATCCTGTGTAGCATGTAAAATATAGCACCAGCAACATGTAGCTGCCGGTAGTTGTTTACTTAGCTGCTGTAATTTTGTTGATTAGCTTTCTTTGAGCTGTGGATTGCATTGTATTCAATGCATTGGTAGTTTAAAGTATAGCTACTGGTTATATTGCGTGATATTGTGATATTGTACGAATATCTTTGAGGAAAAATTCCAGCATTTTTTTATATTTCTTTTAATAAGAATTAACAAAGTTACATTTAATTTTGTCCTACACATTTTCATTTTTGAAAGGTAGAAAAATAATGATTTAACCTCATTCTTTATTAAAAAAAATATGTTAACTCTTTTAATTTGTTTTTTTAAGGGTCCAAAACCTCTTTCTTTCTAATTAAAATAGATTCCTTGCTTTGAAAATGGAAATTAGAATATTTGTTGCTTTAAGAATCTTATCAAGCTTATGAAGATATTTAACAGATACCCAAGCAGAACACATCATGGAAATTTTAGTAGTTTGGATTTGAAAACCACTAAACTTTCACTTAAGCATGAGTGCTAAGGGGTTAATTAATTAATTAATTTACAATTATTTACAAATAATACAGATAACTATGCACATAGAGAACAAACTGTCTCTACACCACTACAGTCCTTTGTATACATTAAAGACTTTTAAATTCCATTAGAGTTTATAGCATTTCTCATAGCTTGAAAACAAAAAGCTGATCTGCTGTTGAATTAGTTTTATAATTAAAACTTTAATGAACACATATACTACTATTTTAATCTGACCAGGTTTAAAATTTATGTTGTTATTTTTTATCCATTTGATTCTCAATAACCCCCCCTTCTTTTTCTTCCTTACAAAATGCGCTTTTACTCTTGTCTCCATACTACTGCCCTAAAAAACCTCCGACCAAATGTCAGTATGATGTAGACTGAGAAGATTACTACAAGTACCTCAAAAATAAAACACTGAATGCCTTAAAATATTAACAAAAAATATGGGGTATTTCTGTAAGAAAAGTTTCATTTGATTAATATCAATATTTTCTTTTGTTAAATATGAAAAATAATTACATAACTCATTTAATTAAGATTTTAAAACTATTAATACAATTCACATAAATAGCTTCATTTTAAAATCTTAATCATAATGTTCATACATTAGCATGGCCCACCAACGGCCGAGCAGTAAACTTGCTAAACATTGGTAGTTTGACTTGGGTTCAACTCCAGGCAAATGGACTTGCTGCATGGGTGTTTTATGGTTTTTCCTACTGTAATGTGTATATAAGTCAGTTTCTAATAAAAAGTCTTCGATGAAGGCATCCCTCTTCTTGGGCAGATAGCCCTTGAATTCTTTGCCATAACTGAATAAACCAACCAAACATACATTAGAACACTGCTTTAAGGATTCTCTATTATTATTTATGTTTTACTAAATAGCTTACAATAATTCATATCTTCAAGTTAGAAAATTAAGGTGGGAAAACTCTTAATTCAGTACAAGATGTCAATTCAGTGATTATAACTGCATAAGAAAACAAATCATAAACTTATTGTTGCTGATGTATGGATATCAAATATCAAGTGAAAGAAAAGAAATCCATTCATTAGACAGTAAAATAAAAGACCTTCTTACCTCTTTGACTAGACTTCAGATTTAAGCCTCTGATTATTTTCACATGCAGTTGATTGACATGTGAATCTTTGTCATATGGTAGTTTCAAAAGGTTCATGGCAGCCGTTGATACTTTTTTGTTGCTATGGATATATTTCATTGCTTTTAATTTTTCCTAATAAGAAACAAAATATAAATTTAAAATAAAGAAAAAAGAGAGAGATTGTGTGATGAATAAAGAATTTCACATGAATAATAATGATTAACAGCTTACATGAAAAACAATGTAATCATTTATATCCAGTCATTATCCATATGGAAGTTATCTTCATCACTGAAGACTTCCATATGGATAACACATGAATGTCAGTGTCATGGAAGAAAACTTTTATTAAATACCTGTTCTATGTTCATAAATATTAATCTACCATTTTATACAATTATGAAGTTCACAGGACAATAAATTCATACACAGAACAATAAATAAGTATTGCTAAAAATCTGCCATTACTCTTAAACATGCAAAATTGTTCCACATTCCTCTATAATATAAATCAGTGAATTCAAAAATTTTGACATCCGAAATGAATGAAATTTCATTAAATAACCATTCAATTTTATTTTTTCAATGAATAAGCAAAAGGTAAGCCTCATTATCATTATCCAATATAATTTGATTAAATTGTTCTTGAAATACAAATAATAGTGTCACATTATCCAAATTATGAAAGTATTTTGAACGAAGTATGTTTTCCTGCAAATCTTTGCAATTCAAGTTTGAGTCCAGTGTTTATTTAGTGAAAACAGTTTCAATGGTGTTGAAGTATCAACTGGATCAATCTCTGATGTCACAAACCGTTGGCTATAAAAGAAAGTGAAAATGGTAAGACAGCTGAATGTATTAACATTTCAGTGTTTTTAAATTAAAAAAAAAAAAAAATTAAAGAACTGAAATTATTGACAAGACTTTAGAAAAGGGTACTGGAAAAAAAAATACTTTACAAGATTAGTTTCTGTCCATTAATTACCTGAAACACTAAGAACATGATTGCTAAGCAGCCATATTTACAGCTTGCAGAAACTTAGCACCTCAAACTCTAATTACCACATTACTAAGAATATGAAATCATATTCTGATATGTGTGCAGAAGTTGGTGATGAGTACATGTCCTTATAAAAGTCAAAAATCTATTTTTGCTTCTGGGGGATTTATTTATTTATTTTTAAAATTCCTTGTCACATATTATTTTAATTTTATATCATAATATAATTTTATGCTGATTTTATGTAGCATGTATTCATATTTGTTGCATGCATTAACATTCAATTTTTTTACAGGATTATCTAATTTTAGGCAACATGCATAAGGGCTAACTGCTGTGAGCACCATCTCAATTTTGATTGAGCGGCTAGGGATCTGAGGATCTCATATTCTTCTTTTCGTACCATCAATCTCTTAAGGCAACATTCAGTTTAACAGATTTTAAATGTTTCTCATACTGCAAAAATACAATAATCACAAATTTTCATGCCTCATCTGGGCTTTAAACTGGACACAGTGGTATGAAAATCAATCAGCCTGTACTATTTATCATACTGTCCAATGTTGTAATTAATTTTTGTGTTTGAATTTGCATTCTTAACTGTCATTCCAAGTAAATTTATTCAATTTTATTCAATAGTTTTTAAAAGATCAATTTTTGTGCATGGAAAAATAATTTTGGTTATCAGCAGGTATACTGATGTCAAATATAGAATATAACCATATTATTAATAAGAAACAAACATCTCATGAAATTTCCTAGCTTCTTGCAACAAAAGAAGCAACAACAGCCCTGGAATAACTTAAAGACAGACTGATTGCTTAATTTTTGATAGAATGTTACTTCTATTTGATTGTTCAACAATAAAATCCATTCTAGGCACCAAAATTCCAATTCCTCTTAGAAAATAACAGTCTTTACTTCATAATTTTATGAAATTTCTATCCAGAAAATTGCAATTAATATCTAGATTTAATTAATACAGTAAGTAAAATACAATACTAATGACTAATTTTAAAGGAACATTTCTTTAATATTGACTATGATTAAAGAAACACCTATGTAAAATATTATCACATTTATACAGCTATAGTAAACATAAGCAATTTTATATAGTTATTCAAAAGTTTATAAATGATATACAGAGAAGAAAACATATAAGATGAACTTAATTAAAACTCTTAAACAAGAAATTTTCAATTATATTCATGATTTGTTTTTTCAGTTAGTTACAAATAACAGTGTTTATGCATATACAAAGAAATATATAATAATAACCTTGAAATTTTTTAATGCTTCCTCCATTGGTATTTTTAACTGTAACCAATATTCAAGTGTTCCAAATACAATACCCGCTGGTTCAGATATACCTGCAGGAATATAAGTTTACACTTTCTAAAAAATTTACTCCTTTAAATACAGCTTCATTGTTTCATATTTAAGCTCAAAATTGTTCTTGCATAATGGTAATTAAAATCAGAGCATGCACAATTTTATTATAATAATTTTCTGCAATTTTAGCATTGTGATACATATAAAAAATTAGAAGTTCTAGATATCTAAAATTTTAAATGGCATTAAAAATGATTTTAAAAACATACAATTGAGTTTAGCAACCTTAAATGCATGCATACTATGATTCCAAAAAACTTAGCAATACCTGCAATGCTTATATAAATTAAAAGTAATCAAACCTCATATATAATATTAATAACATTTAAGAAACCATTCATCATATTATAGATATGTAACTGCAGTTCTCAATTCATAATATAATAAAAATGCATTTTTTTGCACTGCTATAGTATATTATAAAGAGAAGAAAAATTGTAGATCATTAATATCATATCATTTCAAATAATAACTATATATATTTGTAAATCATACTGATCATGAAGGTAACTTTGTCAGTGGCTTGATTATCATTTGGCACCATATTTTGCTAATATAACTTTGTCGATGGTTCGACTAACACCTACTTATCGACCATCTTTACTTATCTTAAGAAGTTTTTTTCATTTACTACATACAACATCATCAAATTACATTTCTATTTTATATTCTAAAGGTATTTGTTTTAGCTTATAGGCATGCATATCCATCCACAAAGCAGAATGTGATAAAAATGCACTGTACATCACAGAACAAAACACTGCTGAAAAACCAACAAAGATAAAACAGGTCCTCCCTGTAAAATATGGTTATTCAAGATGATATGTGAAATAATTTATCCATATTAAATTTGAGCTTTGCGTGCATTAGTTCGACTAAATGTTTTCTGCTCTTTTATATATAAAAAAAGAACTTACATTTCATAAAATTTAAAAATGTATAATACGTGCTAGAAGTTTGATGGGATGTTCCAAAACAATGGCAACTATTCTTTGGGAAAATTCACAGATATTGCCACATAAACATTGATAACAAAAGATAAAAGTGTACAGTCTAGGAAAATTCAAGTGCAGTTTCAACATTCCTCAAATAACACACACTTCTTGAAAGAATAAAAAAAAAGGCTTCAATAGCTAGGAAATATTTAAAGGCCATGTTATCTCTATTTAAGGTGAATATAATTAACATGTACCTAATAAAAAGAAAAATAAAAGGATTTCAAAATACAAATTATACCTATTAAATTCTGAGTCCCAATGGCTTTACCACCAGACTGCACCAATAAATCAGAGAATTTTAACTGACATGTCGCAACTGTCCTATATTCCACACCAAGAGACTCATGAAGTTCTAGAGTAATGGCACTCTGAAATAATAAAATTTAAAATTGACATTTCAAATCGGTATAAAATATTCAATTTTGCAAAGATGCTCAAAACAAGAATTGGTTTAAAAAATATTTGAATAAATTAATTATATGTTTCTGAATACAGTCACATTATCTATTTGTATTTTCTACAGCAAATATTGTAACTAGCACACGAGTATTATCACTTTTGTATGTAAAGCCAATGTAAAACGCATTAATTTTACAACTTACACATTTCAAATTTGTCAACTTATAGATTTGACAGTTCAACATCACTAAAAGTTTAGATAGTTACTTGAATAAAATTACATTATGTTATTCATTATGCAAAAATTTAAGTGACACTTGGCAAAAGCATAGTAAGGTAAAAAAATAATATGCCTTATTTGTGGCATATAAAGCTAAGTATCAGATACCTTTATCTATTTAAAATATACCAGTCATTATCCATATCAGTATCATAAAACTTATGAAATAAGCCTTGGAGTTTTTGTCTCATTCAAATTTACATGTAATAAAACAGAATGAAACTCCACATTGCTTTACATTTCTGAAAATGTTTGTCTCTTTCCACAGATGGGTAGGGAGGGATAAATAAATATCAGTTAAATATTATTAGATTTAAATCTATTAACTTTATTTCAAAGATTAATATTATTGTTTTGTTTTGTTTTCTCTACTGGCATAAAAAAGATCAGCGAATTCACCATTTAAAGACTTGCTGATAATTGTAGAGCAAAATACGCAAATCTTATATTTAATATTAATGCTTTGCAATTTGTACCATTATTTAATAATGATAACAAAAAAAGGCATCTTGTTAACTAATTAACAAAGCAGTTATTGCATTATGTAATTTTAATTTCATTCCAACATTTTCAACTTCCTAAACATCATTTAATGTTATGTTGAAATCACTGCTTTGGTAAGACTTCTTCGCAAGTATATAAGACACAATTCTCTATAGTGGCAGAAGCGAATGGATGGGATTCCCAAGCCAAGGCCTGCCATCTCGCCACTTCTTTGAGAGCAAATGCAGTGGATATCCTTCATACTCTTCTCCAAAACCAGAGGCTAGACATCAAAAGCTCTACCAGGTGTGTTGGAGATGCACTTTGGGTAGAAATGTTTAAAAGCCTACAACAAGCTTCAATTAAAATCTCATCAACAGAAGAGAAACACTATAGGAGCTTGCCACAGATGTTGAAAGCTTGTCTCATCTCACATTTTCGGAGTGCCTCACAGAAACAAAGGAAATCCTATCTCTGCAGTACTTCATCAATGGCATCCAGGATCTTGAAATACAGAAAGCTCTACGAACGACAGATATCAAAGATTTAAAAAGTGCTCTAGTGTGCACCGTGAAATTTGAGGCAGCCCAAGAAGCTACTCATAAAGACCCTCACGTAATCAAAGTTGTTCAAGAGACAGTGGATTGCTTCTTTATACGGTTTAACCAGTCTATGCCTTGATACGGAATAGAAGAGAAAAGAAAACAACTCTAACGTGCTGGAACTGCAGTGCTGAAGGCCACATAAAAATAAATAAATAAATAAATTTAAAAAAAAACTGCAGAAAACCTCAGGGCATGGAAAATAAGACAAATCCTCAGCAATGATGCAAGAAATAAATTAGGGGCCATATAACGGAATGGAGTTTGAAAGATAATGAGAAACCCCATTTTAAAGCAATTCAGATTTCTGCATTGAGTGGCAGGAGTAATGGACTCTTCATCATGTGGCATATCAATGAAGTTCCTTCCAATATGATCATCAATACAGGAGCAAATGTTACCATCATTTGGAAAGATTTAGCTCAACAATTTAAAGATAAACTCATTTCTGTCTAGAAGAACCTGCACAGACAGCTGCCGATGTTGCTCCAGGGTCAAAGCGAAATATGAGCTGCAGAATCTGGTTGCACAACAAGCTAAAACTTCAACATCATCTGATGAAAAAGTCAGGAATGACCAGTTACGGAATGACCAGTTACACCCATAATTGATTTAATGGAGTCTTCAAACAGGAAAACTACCTGGTATGACATTTCGATCGATATTTTCATGACAAAACAATATTGGGTGCTCTGAGACTTGCTCAATTTTCAAAAGGCATCTTGTACCAGAAATTCGAATCTGATGATGGAAAAGCTTTCTGACGGCAGTTGATATTTCCAAATAAAGTGAAAAGGAGAAAGACAGCTTTAAGATTTTGGATCCCAGACATCCATGGGACCTCTCCCATGAATTGTTGATGCCAACAGACACATAGATGTTATCTTTTATTATTTTACCATGTGGTCTGAAGTGTATCTTATTCCTGATCAAGAGGCTGTCACGGTAGCAGAGATATTGATACCACACTGGATTTCCATGTCTGGAGTGTCTCTTTAGTTACATTTACATCAAGGAAGAAATTTTATCTCGGCTGTAATTAAGGAACTCTATAAGCTACTCGGCATTGACAAAACACAAATGGCACCTTTACATTCCTAGTCAGAAGGCATGGTAGAGAGGTTTAATCGAACCATCCTTAATAACCTTTCATAGGTGGTTTCCAGAAACCAAAAGGACTGAGGCAAGAAGTTATGACTGTTCTTACTGGCATATCACAGTGCTGTTCACGACACTAATGGCTACTCCCCATCACAGATGCTCTTTGGTTGTGACTTTTGTCTGCCCTGTGATCTCTGTTTGATCATCCTCCAGATGTGCTTTCATCCCCTCAGGAGTATATCCAAGATCATCAGGCATGTCTTGAAACGATGCATAATTTTGCTTGAGAGTGAGTCACCTTGGCGATGGGCAAGATGAAGACTGATGAGTAAACTTGGCGATGGACAAGATGAAGACTAATATGACATGAGACTACAGGATATCAATTCAACAAATGTGACAAGGTGTGGTTATGGAATCCAATTTAACAGAAAAGACTCTCTTCTAAACTACTCACCTTGGGATTGTCCTTATACATTCCTAAACAGGTTGAACTACGTCATAGTTCAGACCCATAAATTACTGAATTCTAAGCCTAAAGTTGTTCATTATGACAGGCTAGCCTTTTACTATAGCCATAGCAAGTAATCCTAATAGTGTATATAATGTTAATAGTATACTAAACTCATGATCTTATTTTTTTCTAAATTTGTAAATTTTTGAATTCATTTATTGATTTAGTGTATGATTTGTTTTATGTTATTTACTGACTTTATGAACTGCACTGATTTGCCTTAGTTGTAAGTATCGCTTCCTGTTCAGGGATGATAATGCCCATGATATGCAGTCCTTGGGAAGGGGCAATGTCACAAATTTTGTACTTAGATAAGTAATTTTAGTGCAATTATATATGAAATTGTATTTTTCTGTAATGTAACATGAAAAATCGACAGAGAAAAGCTATGCTGGAAAAATACAGGGGTATGTCACATTGAGTAAATGGGTATCTTGGTAATTTGGCGAGATTATCGCTAACCTCGCAATGGTTTTGGCGTCTAATTTTCATCACCAAATTTGACAAGAAATAGTTAAACTTGGTGATGGTTTAGCAACATTGGGTTCTGGTTTCTGTAGCATCATAATAGTTATTTAAGTGAATAAATGTAATTGACCACTATATTAACTGTAACCGTAATTCTAGTGTCATACTGCTTTCCAGTAATTTTGAGAAGCAGAGAGTACTAAAAATATCTCGGCGGCTGGGCGAAAACTATATAAGGCCGATGAGAGAATCTACTCTCAGTTGTTGCAGTGAGCAGTCAGCTAAGCATGAGTTTGGAGTACTTGAGATATCTCCATGTAGCTGTGCTTTGCATTCCATTTCATTTAACATTCATGGTAGTTTGCAGTGTAACTACTGATTGTACACTGTGATATTGTGAAGAGTTGTACGACTATCTTTGTGGAAAGTTCCAGATCTCTGAAGTGTTTCATTTGATAAAATAAATCTTATCAACCTATCATCAGATCCATGTGCATTCAATCTATTATGAACCCTCACATATGCAACAATATTATATAATTATTATATTTCAGATAAAGTACAATAAAGATATAGAAGAAATAAATTAACATTAAAGGATTCTACCGAAGCAAAAATATTGTGTGGTCTACTTAAATGAAAAACAATGTTGTAACGAACTCCTATCACCACATTTCGACTAAAATTCTACAATTATACTTATTGAAATAATAATGCAGAAAATCTTACTTCGAGCATATAATAGAGGAAAAAGTCATCTACTAAGACTTTATACTGTGCAGTAAAATTGAAAAGTGACCTAAAATAACAAAATAAGATTTAATATTAAATTACACTAACAAAGGAATATATACTACATGGGGAAAATGCTTAACAACATTAAAAAGGTTAAGTAAAAATGAAAAATAATAAAAATGTTTATTTTTTTTAAGATTTGTTTTGATTTTAGTTCCCAGTAAAATATTTGATGTTTAGAAAATGAAATGGCATAAAAATTAAAATTCAGTTCACAATCTAATAAAAATGCATAAAATTTATAATCTTAATTTCAAAACATTAAATCTGATATTATGAAAAAGCTAATAAAAAGGCAATGAGTGTGGAAAAATCCCCCAAATGATTTATGTATCGCCGTTAGAGGGCGCTTCGCTTCTGAAAAAGAATGTTAGTTTTTAGTTTGCGACGTAGTTAGCTAGCAGTGAACCTTCGATGCAATCAAGTTGCTTTGTAAATAAAATTATTATTTTTGTAGATTGTTGAAGTATTTCACTTCATTTAGAATTAGAACCACCTTTCGCAATAATGAGTGAATAAAAAAATGCCACTGTGACATACAGGAATGGTGGGCTGAAGCAAATTAAGCCCTTCCTCTTCAAAAAAAAAAAAAAAAAAAAAAGAAGCAGGAAGGAGACAGTATATAGTTTGAATTTATGTTCTGATATGATTAACATCAACTGACTAAGGTACAGGTTTGGCTTATTTGATTACGGCACAGAACTCGAGGGCTAAGGTTTGGGTTTAGTGACTGGTGGCATGAGGGCACACGAAATTTGCAGCGAGCTGAAAGACCTCTTGAGAAGTCGATGGTAGGGGAAGAGGTTTGATGGTAGGGAAAGAGAGCGTCAGATAAAGGGGTGCTCTCTATCAAAATCGGGGTCGTACTGCTCATGTATGGTACTCAGTCAATGACAGGTGCAGTCTTGCACTCTTTGCCACGATGAATTTCGTGGGCTTGTTCTGATGTTACTATCAGACAACAACAAACTATGACTAAGCTGTATGGCTGTATACTATATACATTTGTATAAATAAAACTGATGTGCTACTCATCGGCTGTCTTTGTCTTCTATGAGGTAGCAAGAAATCTGCAACTAATTTGATTATGCTTTCAGGGAGGGCTTTCAAAGCGAACTGGCTCGTATGCGTGTTATACATGGGGTAAACCACGAAAACGATCATGCAGTCAGCGCATTTGAAAGGATTTGAACCCCGGACTTAACTACTAGTGTTCAGCTACTACCGGTGACCGCTCAGCTGCTAGTGGGCTTGAAGAAATTAAAACGAATTCTTCTTGAACTGAGTCCATATAACTGTAATGTCTATTAACTTCAAACAAGTCTATATAATTAAGATTCATCAAATCATCCAGTTCACTTTCAACAGATACACAGGAATCAGTTCTAAAGCATTTAATTGTTAAAAGTTTTTACTATTATTATTATTATTATTCAGTTTCTTTTGGAAACTTAAACATTTGTTTCAGAATGTCAGTTCAGAGCCAGTAATCAATAATAACTTGGTCATTATTTTGCTAGCCCAGAGAATGGCATTTCAGTTAGAACCATGCTTAGACATCTTTTCACTTGAAGCAAAAAGTCACATGAATCCCCCCCCAATGGCCACGCACTTAATTTAATAGCCATCAGTCTTCTCCCACTAAAAGGGCTGGAAGTGGTGGCTATTTCATTATGGAAGCACCTAACAGGTGACCACTGTTGCCTCCTATGAAGGGACGGACAGTTACAACCGCACCTTCTCCAGGATTCGAATCCCAGCCTATCACTACAGCAGTCGGGGTCACTAACCACTATACCAATTAACCTTGTCTATATACAACATACAGATACCAATTCTTATTCTAATATGTTTAAAATGCTAAATGTATTATATTGCAAAAGTCTACTATTCTTTTAATACTATGATGCTGAAATATTTTCATAATAAAGAACCTTTAAGTAACTGCACATAAATTTGAATGTAAAGTATTATAAACCAGGTAAATTTGAATGTAAAGTATTATAAACCAGGTAAATTTGAATGTAAAGTATTATAAACCAGACAGAAATAAAAATGCTTGGTTTTAACAGATTTTCTTAAAGAACCACCAAAATAGTTTTAAAAATACCATATATATATATATACACCATTATTTTAGAAACGTTCAGATTGGTTTATAAATTTTATTTACAGAATGATATTTCATTAGTATTTATAAATTACATCCTACAGTCATTTATTTCTTTTCTGATTGAAAATTGTAAATATTATACAAATTTCCCTTCCTTTGCTAACACTCTCATGCTTTTTTCTCAAAAGGATTTTCTGTCACCAAGCCTTTTTTCGAGGGGGAAGGGATATGTAAAATATAAAAATATGATGGAAATTTATTAACAAATTAAAATGTAATTGGAACAAATTGACAACAGACCATTAAATTACTAATTTCAACTAAGACACAACCGCTTCAAGGCATATGCAGTTTCCCTGCAGTATCTCCATTTCTGTAAACTACTGTCCATTCACTGCTCAGAATTAAAACAAAGACTTCCCAAACTTATAAACAGTAGTGCAACTGATTATACCTTCTCTTTCCATATTTTGCCTTCCTGCCGGCAGTGTATTGTTTAACCTCTGCTAGGTATTCTCCTTTATTTGAAAGGTAAATATGTATCGATAATTATGGGACATGTTTAGCACCCCTGGTATTCAACTAATTAAGAGAATATGTGCTACGAAATTCATCACCCAAAAATAAATGATGTTTAACTACCAAGCTTGTCATGCTTCTAAAATTCCATCCAGTAATGCACTTCACCCAAATTCCCAATCACCTAAGCAGTAGTTTTTTTTTTTTTTTTTTTTTTTTTTTTTTGTGATTAACTGAATTGGTGCATTCCTTAATGAAGCCATCATCTAATATCAAGTTATCTATAACAAAATAAGTCATCACATATACTATAAGGTATTTCTCCCACTTCGCTAGCGTGCCTTCGTGGTGTAACGGTAGCACGCTGGGCCAGTATTCCAGAGGTCCGTGGTTCGATTCCCAGTGAAAGCGGTTGCTTCTTTTTCATCTCTCTGGCTTCCAAAAAATTCCTAATGACTCTACAAGTGGCACCCGAACTAAAAGGGTTGTGGATGATGATTCTCCGCACCCAGGATTTGGCGACTAGGTCCCCTAAAACCCTAGTCACCCTTTAAGAAAGGGAGTATATAAGGTATTTCTCTGACTTCCCTAGCTGCCTTCGTGGTGTAACGGTAGCACGCTGGGCCGGTATTCCAAAGGTCTATGGTTCGATTCCCGAGGAAGGCGGTTGCTTCTTTTTCATCTCTCTGGCTTCCAAAAAATTCCTAATGACTCTACAATACTACATGTAAGATATAAAAATATGAAGAAAAATGTATTACCATATTAAACTTAATTGGAACAGTCCTTTTTCTGTGGATAACTTGAGGATTTTAAACAAATAACTGCAGAGATACTTATCATAAAAGAATGGAAAAGTACTTTCAGTCCTGGTTGCTGATTTGAAGATATTTTATTTTTCTTAACAAAGCAAGCCTTAATACACATTAACACAGCATCAGTTATGGGGGCAAGATGTACCCCACAATTTTATGCAGCTTACATTTTCATAACTATGAATAACAGCTAGCAGAGGCTAAGCAACATTTTAAGTAGCAGGAAGGTGAAGTAGAAAAAAGAATCTGTGCAATAGTAACATCAGTGATTTCTGTGTTTAAATTTTGAGCTCTGCAATTGGATGAGAGCCATCTTCAGTGCAGGAGGATAAGATGACATAATGCAAATTAGTTTTCAGATGTGATACAGTTCAGATTGCAGGAAAAGGATAAAGCCAAACTTTTAAGTTAGGAATTTTGAGTTTCATATTTTTTTACCTTACATATATATTTAATATTAAACAAAGAATTCATATGTAGTAATATTACACATGCTTTACGGCAATATAGTTTTTACTATATAATAAAATGTTTCAAATACTTGTGATTTTCTTGTATTAGCATCAAAATACATTACTTATTAAGCAATATTATAGACTAAAAGTATAAAAAATTCTACTATACTTTTCAACTGAGACAACAGGTGTTGACTGAAGTTCAAATTCATAAAAGTTCCATGTCATAAATACTTTTGAATTTTGGCTATAAAGATTTTTCAAGCCTTCAGTGCTAAAATTCACCTAAAAGGAAATTTATAATAAAAGCATCTGATGAAAAACAGTTTCAAATGGAAAGTAATTAAGATTTCTTTTTAAAAGATAATTCTTTATTTTCTTCCTAAAAACAGCACGGCAAACTAATTTTTGCTTTCTTTTCTTTTCGTTTATTTAACAAATAAAAATTTTACAAATTTACAAAATGTTTAACCAGTTATTTAGACATTTTTTCTTTAATGTTTTGCAAACAAGCTCAATATTAAACTGCTTTATCCATTAGTGCATTTTTATTTAAGTTTTGGACTTTGATGTAAATACATAAAAAAACATAAGAGTCAAAAGTCTTCCATTTTTAAATCATTATATACCCTTAAAAAAACAAAATTAAAATTTGTAATAAAAAATTTACCTTAACTATGTGTATTTCAAAAACATTTTCACCCCTGCTTAACTTCAGAGATTCTAACTCAGTTGACTTCTGAAAAAATAATTTGGTCTATCAAAAAGTATTAATAACCATAGTAATATATTGCTAATATATTAAACTACTAAAATGCTTTTAAAATGAAAATAATTTAGAAGTAGGCTTTCAATGCAAATATGTATATTAACACATAGAAAAAAATGTTGAAGAGAAAATTATTCTTAAAATTATATACAAATTTTTTAAATAAATATAAACTTACAGCTTCTGGCAAATCAATGCTGTATATTTGTGTCCCATATGCTATGTCATTCAGCTGCTTCTCAAGTTTCTTAAAAAGAATGAGAAAAGCCTTTTCAATGATAAGTTTCAGTACTAGAAATTTTTAACTTATAATATATAGATAATGATACACAGCTACTAAAAAGGAAATAAAATCTTACGACAATCTTTCTTCGAAAATCATAAAATGATTTATGACAGAATTCGGTACCATACATAACAACATTTTTTTTTTGTTCATTGAAAGCTCCTAAATTTTGGTTCGGAAACCAGATTTATGCCAGCAATATGCAAAAATGAAACTAACATGCTGCTTCCAGAACAATCTTTCCATTTCTCCACCTCAAAAAATTATTGATGAAAGTAAATTACTCAATTAAAAAATAATAGCAGAGAATTAAGTAGGTGAAAGGGTTGCTTGCAGATTTGATGAAATTTAATTCCACTGTTAATTTCATATAAAAGAACTATTAACACTGAAAATAAGAATTTAATGCCATTATTAAAAAACTTCATAATTTTGATTTGATTGCATTACTATTCCACAGATCTTCTAGCATAGGATCAAATAATGAATATGAAGTATTTTCTGCAAATAACCACCACTGATGTTTGATATTTAAATCAAGAAACACTAATTATTGTATATGGAAAAAAAGAAAAATAAATGTTACTGAAATAAAGTCAACTTTCTGGAGATGTATGAAAAAGATACTTCAACGAAAATTGAAATCTTCCACATATGAATATTTCCGAGGTAATGAAGCATGTATATCTGAACAGTGTTTAGCCTTTTACTCTACTAATTTTGTGTGCAAAAAGAGATTTAAAAAAAATTCGTATTCCAGTACTAAAATGATTTTGGAATAATCCAGAATTTAATCTATATTTCTGATTAAAGAATCTTAAGTAGAAACAAGTCATTAATAAAACCTAATTAATTAAGCAATAACTCAGTCTTGGTTTCACATTATAATACAGTACAAAGTATTTAATCCAGATGTCCATAATCCGGACCTCAAAGCTACAAACTTTCTGTACATGCGTAGCGTTTACGCATGCGCATAATAGCTTTATGCAGGCACATATGCATTTATGCATGCGCATAAGACCTTTATGCAGGCGCATATGCGTTTATGCATGCGCATAAGATGTTTACGCATGTGCATTTAATGTATAACGGAGGGTATAAGCTAGGCTAAAATTATCTAATTATCTATTTTAGTTAATGTTGCAGACTGCGTTGTTCCTTAATCTTCTAATTGGATCCGGCTTATTATTTTTTGCAGACTGTAAGAGCAATTTTATAAAATGTAAGCTTGAACTTCCGATTATGTCAAAAAGAGTTTCCGATTCTGCAGCTGCCAAAGGATCTACAATGGGAAAGCATGTTTTGATGTCCCTCAAACAAAAAGTGGAATTGCTGCAAAAAATGGATGAAATGGCATGAAGAAAGTGACAGAGGTTAGTGAAAATGGAAAAATTTCGATTGATAAGTTAGTCGGTAATCTCGGCACAGCAATTACAGGACTTGAACAGCGGAACTTTGTAACTGAACAAGAAATTATGTCTGTTTATAGAATTAAAGAGAAAGTACTAGCACATAAAGTGAAGCAACTTAAAACAACTTACATTGAAAGAAATGTTTAATAAAGTAAACAAATAAATATTAAGCTTTTTTTTTTGTAAATTTTGATATCCTTTAGATCATAATTGCTCTTTATTTCATAAATTACGATTTCATATTTTTAATTTTATAATTTCTGCATGCCATCTTACCAGATTTAAATTGATGATCTATAATCTGGAAAAACCCCTAATCCGGAATCGCCAAAGTTCCGACAAGTCTGGATTAAAGGATTTGTACTGTAGCTGCAGAGGTAAAAAAAAAAAAAAAAAAAAAAAAAAAAAAAAAAAAACTTGGTTTACTCAATGAGAAGGCATTATAAGACCATCATTAACAATAAAGATTTCAGATTTAAGTAATAACTGACATGGGGAGAATTTTTGTATACTTCATTTTCTGTGTTTTAATTTTCTTTTTTCATAATTGCTGCTTTTATAACAATATTTCTTGTACATGTTATTGTGTTACATTATTGATTAATTTATATTTTCAATGATATATAATTTTGAAGTAATTAAAAAAATGGTTTTAACTATCAAATTTCACATATGTACTTTTCAAAAAGGTTTCCACAACTGTGGACACTAATGTAATGCTTTTATTTCAGAGCCTGTAAACAAGAATAAAATTTGCTAGGCAATCAGCATAAAGTTAAGTTCACATTAAATAAACTTAACTTTCGAAAAATATTTTACAAATAGTGACTTATTAAAATATGTTAATTAAATTTATGTAAATTAAGAGATTAATATATTAATAATTCTACATTACCGTAATTTAATGATTTGAAGTTAAAGCACAAATTATTTTTATAAATTATCCTGATTTCTATAAAACATAGGAAGGAAAAAATTATAACCAATATTGAACACAAGCAACTAAGAATTTCTATAAGTCAGAATAACCTGCTTACTAAGTTAACCTTTTCCTTTAAAAATATAAAAAATACTTTACTTGTATGCGTGAAGCTCTTAAATCAAGTAAATGCGAGTATTCTTCCAGCTTAGTTTGAAATTCTTTTTCTTGTTGTTCAATTTTTTCAGTAAGCAATTTCAGTTCATTTTGGGTCACTTGGTTTATATTGCATTGAGCTACAAGCATTTCTCTAACATTATTGAGTTCTTTAGTAGTCTCTTTAAGTTCAGATTCACTCTAAAACAGCAAATAAATAAAAATTACATTGTTCATTGAAACTTAAAATGCTATTAAAGTAAATAAAAATGTTCATATTAATATAAATTTTATATTAAAAAAGGTTGTTAAAATAAATTAATATTTTACAGTATATGTACTTTACATATAAATAATTTAAACTTTTGCATATTTTATTTATATGAAAATTTTCAGTTAAAATATGGATATTATTATTATAAGGGCACAGCTCCAATCCTTTTAGCTGGCACAAGCCAGCCATATGATCAAAACATGGGACTGGCCAGAAAAAATAATATGGATATTATGAATGCAAACTTTTTAATTCTAAATTTTTAATTTCCTGCAATGACAAAGTAGACACAATACATATTTATCCTAGTCTGAAGATCATAAAAGAGTAGGAAAACCTGTTAATCAGAAACATAGCAATACCTCATTCTTGGAATATATTACGTGAAAATGATCCTAGAAAATGGTACCTATAGAACATTTTTGAGTTTATCAAAGGACACAACAGAATTCGGCACTTCCTAGTTTTACAAGTGACTGCAGTGCCAAGAAAAAAAAAGGTCACTGAATTTACTTATCATATTCCCCAACAGAAAAACAATGCTTTTAATAATGCAGTTTTTACTAAAAAGTTAAAAAAAATTCCTACCCCCCAAAAAAACTGCAGTTTATTTCTCAGGAGGGCATAAACCAGCAATAGCATCTTACTCACTGTCAGAAAAGTGATTTTTAAAACAGACAATGCAAAGGCCATTTTTTTCGGCAATCTTTTTTTTTTTTTTTTTTTTTTTTTTTTGCATCTCAACATGGCTTTTGTGGTGGTATGCAACTTCATTTCATGCCTCTTTTCACAAATTCAGATAGACAGTAAAATATCCCTTTCTTGGAAAAATGCAAGAATGCAATACCTTCATTTTTGTAATTAAAAATTATCAGTTTACATCAAAAAATTTGTTTCAAGAGATTTTACTATTCTTATTACTTGTTTTAGGTTTGCAATATTGTTTGGCAACACTGTCAAATTTGATGATTAATATTACACACTACAAGTAAAACAAACATGTAACTAGAATTTAATTAAGATAGAAATCATAAAATTTTGTTAATCATAATATAATCAGATAACCATTTAGCTGTGTGATTCGTACACTAAAAAAAACCATTTAATTTTCAGAATGCTTTATATTTCACCCTCTTTTAATTCAAATAATTCATTAAAGATGATTTAATAAATGCTATTACACAATATCTTGTAATATGTTATTTATAGAATTTTTCACAGCTCTCAAATAATTACTAATGCACAACTGGTAGTTCAGAAAATGCTCTAATCTTTACCTTAGTTATTATAATAAATAGAAAACTCAATTTTTCCATTTTTAAAAATTTAAATTACCTTTTCTAATTTCAGTTTTAGTTCTTCCATTTCTTCTTCAGAAATTTTATTAGCAAACACCAGTTTTTCTTCTTTTTTCAATCTGAGAAGATTTACTGCTTCAGCCAATTCATCAAAACCTACTCCTTCCTACAAAAAATTATACATACATATAATGCTTTGCAGCTGCAAAATTAAAAAGTAAAACTTGACATTTACTTAGCACCAAATATAGTAAAAAAAGTACTATAGTAAATAAATTACTTACTATGCACATAACAATTTCTATTATGATTAGCTTCATTATAATAACAGGCCATTCCATTACAATCACCACTGTAAGAAGTCTAAAATGTTTCCTGAATTGTGCAATGTTATTTTTGTATCCCATATAATGATTGGTTACGAAGAATTATTTACTCCGATGCAATATCTGAATTCATCTCCTCCCAGTTTTTTTCCCTCAAGAACTAAGTTTGGCCTTAACCTTCACAACAGCTACATAGTTTTTATCAAATCAAGAGATTTGTTCTCATTTGCAATACATTATTTTCTCATTTACAAAATTTTGTTCTCTTATTTTCTGTTATGATCTAAATATTATCTTCGAACAGAAGATTGGAAAAACAAAGAGCAAAGTTTGCAATTACATAAACCTAGTTGTAATTGCAAACTTTGTAAAGACTTTGTAATTGCAAACTTAATAAAACAGCTTTTAAATATCTGGTCTGCTCAGAGGGTTAAATGTGTATTTAAAACTGAGCTTTGTGTTTCGCTGAATTCTGAATGTAAACAAACAACTTAATCATCAAAGCTTATGAAAGAGGAAATAATGGGCCAAGAACTTCTCACAATGTGATCAATAAGAAGGAATCATGAATGCAGCTGACTTCAGGATGGATTAGACAAGTTATCAAAGTATACACTATCAGCACATGGCAAGGAACTGATAGTGCCCAATATACATTCACTTCCATTTGAACAGAATGGAAAATGAACAAATACATGGATTTATGCTGAAACTTAATTGTGCAAAGCTGCATTTAACAAGATGGCTAAATAATAAGATAATGCAATGCCTCCGATTTAAAAAAAAAAAAAAAACTGACAAATATTAACCCAAAATTTTTGTCAATATCAAATTCCTGAATCGTTCAACATCCCCAAAACACCCTATCCCTAAACACACCTTAAAACACCTACAACCATTAAAAACCTGAATTCAATTTGAAGGATGAAGAATTAGGATCTCTTTTTTTCCAAAACGGAAATTTAATAATTTCGGGGGGGGGAAAGTATGGGTAATTAAAGATAATGTGATCGAAAAATAAATACTCCACTACATAGAAAACTGCTATAAACTAAAGCCTGCATTTTTTTATAAAACTATTATGAAGCAACACCTATTTAAAACTTTAGATGAATAGCTAGACATGTTTAAAGTAAGACAATGTATTGCAGGGAAAGAAACTCTGTCAACTAAGAAACAGCAGAAAATGAACTGAAGAACATATTTAACAGGCATACCACAGAAAACATAGTTACTGCAGATGAGAAGGGACTAATTTTAAAGCGATACCTTACAGATCTTTAATTTTAAAATGTAGAAAGAAAAATGCAAGCAATAAGTAATGATTATCCTTTCTGTCACTATATTAGTCCCAAAAAAACTTCCATTTAAATGAATGGAAAATCCAGAAATTGCTGGTGCTGCAGAAACTTTGAATGGACTTACTTTGAAAAATTATTTCCTGGTAGAATGCATTCATTTCAAGATAGATTCAAAATGGACGTTTTGCAGCACTTTTAACAATGAGGCACCATTTAGAACAAATGAAAAAATAAATGCAAGATAACAGATATAAATGACAACCATATTGCCTTTTTCAAAATCAGCACTCTTAATTCCATAAAAGAGGAATACTAAGTCTTAGACACAATTATAGGAAACTTCTTTACAGAAAAGTAATCTTTATACTGCATGAGGATACAATTTACAACAAGAGTATTTTTACAGCATTGGAACTTTCTACAGCAGTAGAAGAATGTAGTTTCAGAGTAGTTAAAAATCACTAAAATTTACTTTCACCATGCAACCAGAACTTTTGGAATCTGTTGATGGAGCATTATTAGCAATTATATTCAGCCAATAAATTATTTGTATTAATGGTGAAATCAGGATGAATAAGAGAAAATATTTCCCGGGTTTTCAAAAGAAATGAATTTGAACGTAAAACTGACTTTTATGATAGGATTATATATGACATAGCGGATGATAAATCTGTTAGAAAAGGACATTATTTCTCATTCATGTACACAAGAAAAATGGTGTCATAGTTAGATGAAGATGGCAGTCCAGCTGATGCCCTATAAAAATTTTTAGGAAATGTTAACGACAAACGCTTTCTGAAGGACAAGTAACAAGGACAAGTAAACGCTTTCTGAAGGACAAGTAAAAAATTGCTTAAGAATCTTTGTGAGATGAAAGATTATGTTTAAAAAAAATTCAGATGGATAAAAAATAAAAAGATGATTAGTAAAACCCTTTTTGTTTTAAATTTGATGATCAGTAAAACCCTTTTTGTTTTAAATACATGGGGGTGAAATTTTATTTATTTTTACTTTAAATTTTAATTTAGAAATGAGTATTGTTACCTTGCACAGGGTAAGTCAAAATGAATATAATGATTACAAATGGCTATAACTATTTATTGAAAACGAATTTATCTTTAAGATTAACACATAACTTAGAGGAAACTTCAAAATTTTGTATACATACGTCATAGATGTTCTGTGACTTCCCTTGGTCACACGAACAACATCTAGGCGGTAGTCCATTTCACGCCTTACATTCTGAAGCATTTGCTCAGTCACCAACGCAAGCGCATTTACATATGCGTACTTTGAGTTCTTCATCTGTTTCGGGCATGGGAGGCACAAACACCTTGTCTTTCACATAACCTCATAGAAAAAATCACAGGGTGTCAAGTCCGGAGATCTCTGGTGGCCATGAATAGAAGATACTGTCGGCAGCTCCACTTCGACCAATCCAACGCCTCGGAAGATGTTGATTAAAAAATGTGCGAACCTCCGTACTCCAGTGTGGAGGTGCTCGATCTTGCTGAAAGATGTAATGCGTGGAGTCTAGCTGTGGCATCACCCATACCTCAAGCATGTCTAGGTAAACACTTCATGTCACACTTTGCTCACTGAAGAAAAAAGACCATACAATTTATGTGATAAGATCGCGCAGAACACATTAACTTTTGTTAAGTCATGTTCATGTTCAATTACAATGGAAGGCTTCTCCATACCCCATATTTGACTGTTGTACCGGTTAACCTTCCCACTTATGTGGAAGGTTGATTCATCACTACAAATGAGACGATCAGCCATTGTTTCATCCTCCATGCTTTCCAGCATAAACATAGTGCAATTCATACATTTGCCATAGTCTTTTTGTTTCAACTGCTGCACAAGTTGAATGATGTACGGTTTCATTTCCAGCCTCTTTCTGAGAACATGCCATACCATTTTTTGTTGCATTTGTAACTCCCCACTGCCTTCGTATGTCGATTTCCATGGACTTTGTTCATACGTGCGGCGAATTCTTTCTATGTTATCAGCTGAAACATGTGGCCTTTCACTACTTTTTCCTTTGCACAGACATCCTGTTTTTTTAAGCATTCAATACCATTTGTGTATGTTGTTCGCATTTGGAGGTTCTTGTTTGTAATGCTGATGAAATCTTCTCTGCACTGTTATAGTTTCAACTTTCATGCGTAGGCTTATGTAAAGAAATTTTGTAGTTCCATCTACATTCTGTTACTCTTATTAATAAATTCTTTTCTATTAAATAGTAATAGCCATTTGTAACTGTTATATTCCTTTTGACTTTCCTAGTATTTGATTTATTATTCTCATCAAATGCTTATTCAATAACTAAATAAAAAAATAATTTATCTTGCTTTATGTATTAAATTTTTTTTAAAAATAGCCTCTTCCCCCAACTGATAACAGCATAATAAATAAACTTTTGTTGCAGTAACCACTCATTGTAATGTTTTCTTCTTGTTGGATAAAATCAGTTATCATAATAAACATTAACTGTATTACAAGATAATATAAAAAAGTGTTTAAAATAAATGTTGCATATTTAAATATGCAATATTTAAATATGCAATATTTAAATATTAATAATCATGCAAATGAAAATGAGAACTGAATACATGTTCTTGAGACTACAACTACATTAGACTGAATGATAATTTAAGGACAAAATGATTTTGTATCGATTCTTTTATTGGCAGAATGTTTTGTGAAAAGGAATAAAAGACATACCGCTTTTAGTACATTAACTTTTTTTTCTAATTCAGCCATCTCAGATTTCATTTTGTTAAAACTTTCTTGCAACTGAAGATATGCTGTTTCTTTTGTTGAGAAAATTTCTATGAAAGAAAATAATATTTCTTCAGGTTGAATCAATATGAATAAATTAAATACAACAAAACATACACTATGCATTGGCATGAATAAAAATCTATTGACAATCTTTTTTTATCTATTACACAGCTTTAGAGACAATACTAGAATACAAGAAAAACACAAAAACATTCATGGATTTAGAAAATAGATCTTTCATTGAGAAACAGCTATCTATAAAAAAGAACAACAAAAAGGACACGTAGCAATGAAATGCAGAAGATTTCAGACTATTGCTCTTTTTATTCTCCTAAATCAATAGCAGCAATCCCTAATATATATTTTCTTTTTCTCCCTCACCCTCTTAAAATTATATCTTGATGAAAATAAGTTTGGCAAGCCTAAGTTTCAGGGGCAATAGTTAAAAAGCTATGGAAGAAAAATTCTAATGAACAAATAGTAAAAATTATTATCATATTGAATAAATTAATATGAAAAATAAGCTTGATATAATGATGCTAATTTATCAGTACTGAGTTTAATACCCATTAGAAGACACTTTGAACACAATTTTTAGAAATTTGTTGGCAAATTCTCTTTGATTTTGTAAAAAGCTGACAATTTTCAAGCTAAAATTCTTTATATTAGTAAAAACACATAGACATATTTTCCCACACCCTTGAAACATGAAATAATTAGCAGGCAGTAGCAACCACTTTGATAAAGCTCCTCTATAGCTAAATTACAAATAACTAATTTTGGGAAAATATTAAACTGAAAGCAACTCGTCAATAAAATTGAATGAGATAATTCGAATTCATTAAATTCTGTGATTAAGCAGAAAATACACTAGGAAGATTATTATTGTATTCTAAAGAACTGCTTTAATTAACTTTAAAGGCTTTATTATTCCATTATTATTTATTTATTATTTATCAATATTATTTTGTAATTTTATTTTTATTATTAAGCTATTATTTTATTAAATATATTCATAGAATTATGTTGGGAAAAGCCTATATGTTTTAGAAATATAAAATGCAGCCAAAGCAACTATATATTATCATTACCATTATTATTATTATTATTATTACATTATTTCAAAAATCTTAATCATTTTCAAATTTTTATAGTAAATCCCCTTCTTTGGTTATAAATATTTTGTACATATTAAGCATAGTTATGTTTCTAGATAAATTTTACTCCATTTTATGAAATTATTTATTGTATAGCAATATTTATAAATTAAAAAAAAGGTACTTTTCCGTTTTGCCGAAGCAAATGATAAAGTCGCCAATAATAGTACAACTGATGGCAAACAGAATATCTTTGCTGGTAACCTTTTACCCTTTATTTTCAAAACAAGTCGCAGCCATTTCTTATCAGACTGATTGTTTCTTTCAATACTGACATACAATTACATACAATTTTTACTAGTTAAATTTTATGCCTTAAGACCATTTGCGGTAATTAATTAGGATGTAATCACACCACTCACTCGAAGGCGAAAATATAGAAAAGGCAAAATTAAGGGTTAAATTCATCAAATCTAATGAGAATGCACTAGCGAAATAAAGCACTGCGGTTTTACACAATTTCTGAGTAAGCTATTCGTACAAACTGAAATAATTCTTACATTTAAACTTGTAATCCATAAGATTTAATTTAAGATTTAACTTGAAATTAATGTATATAATTACTGAGAAAAAATTAGATTTTTGCAGAGTAGTTTACATGAGATAAGATTATTTGGGAACTCGTGATACGAACAGGAGAATCAGGATGTTGAACCATGAAAGCATAGTAAATTCTTAAATTAATGTCTTTTTACAAATTTATTGTCTTTATTTATCGGCTTTTTACAAAATTTTAAATCATATTAAAATGTTTATGCCTTTAAAATAAAAAATTCTTAGAACTAACATTTGCTAACATTTTTTATGTGTATACTGTATGCTGTCGTCAACAAAGAGAGATTTGCACCGGCGAAACGGAAAAGTACCCAGAAACATTTTCAGAGCCTCTTTTTATTGAAACGAACAGATACACTTCAATAACTTTTTTAAAGAAAATTTTAGCATAATCACAATGAAGAATGCAATCATGAATCATGGAAAGCTGGGAATTTCATATTCCCTATATAATCTACACAATCCTTAATAATCTGGAAGAGTTTCTTTAATTTCAATTTTGTCATAAATGAAGTAAAATTTCATTTAAAAATCCTTCTAATTGCCAAATGCTTTATTGCTGTATCTTGAATAAATCTTTTGATTGAATTATAATATGCATTTATTATCATTAATACACAGAAATATAATATTTATTGCGGTTATATATTTTTTTTTCTCTTTTGATGCACTTTTTTTTTTTTTTTTTTTGGTAAAAAATAACAATAAGTATAACTAAGAATTAGATCTTTTTTTTTTTTTTTTTTTTATGATTTAAGGAAATACCAAAATTGAAATAGCTTTCATGAGAATTATATCTCAGTTACTTTCAAAAGGTTCGTGATCTTTAAATGATAAGCTTTTCATTTTCATCTCTCTGAAAAGTTAACACCATTACTGTAATCACTCACTATTTATTTTTGTGCAAGGTAAAAATACAACTGCAGTTTCTTAAATGTAAAACTATGAAAACTTTACTATGAATACACAATACAAACGTATGAAGCATATACAAGTTCTGAAGATATTAACTTTCAATACAGATGAAAACCCACACTTTTCAAACTAAAACATGCTTCAACATTAAGATAACTTTCTGTTTAAATATAGGACGTAAAACAATTTATTGATAGTATCATGAGCTGATTTTCCCTTCTTTTCTTATTTCTAAAAATCCTGTCTGCAACAATCAAAAATCCCTATTGAAACTTTTTCTGCATTGTCGGAACCAGATATGTGCATCTCTTTTGGGAGGAAAAAGACCTCTTTTTTCAATCATTTAGGTAAGCGTATATTTCAGCAAGGGCCACAATGCATTTCCATTTAATACTGCTGCTAAAAATGGTGTTTATATAAAACTCTAAACCTTTTTGAGCGATAAGCTACATGCCTTGTCGACATTTTAAAGTTATAAATCTTAATATATTATTTTTGTATTTTTCTTTTCCATTACACGTCGGCGGATTTTTCTATTGTTACCAGAGATTTCATTTTAGAAACAATTCGTAACCTATTTTGTATATTCATTTGGATTCATCTTTTCATGTAAAATCATACATAACTTATAATTAGAAGAAAAATAAACCAAATTATGTTTAAACTATAAAACTAAAAAATATAGTATACAATATTTTAGAGTTTCATATCAGTTTTCACTGCTCAAATTTTGAAACAAATTACATCATAATAATAGATAAAAATGCACATTACCCTTTTCTTTTAATAATTCAGCTTCAATATCTTTTTTTGCTTTCATCTCAATAGCTAGAGAAGTTTCCAAATTAGTAATTTTTTCTTTTAAAATTTCTTCAACATGGCTAATTGTTCTTTCTTTTTCAACATTTACAGCACTTTGAAAAAAAAAATTAAATCATTAAAATGAATTACCCGGTCAAAATTACGAAAGAAAACACACAATATCAAAATTACAAAATAAAAGTCTAAAAGTGTACTTTTAAGAAAATACAATACAATTGATCTAAAATATAAGTAAATTTTATAAAGAAATATTTATCTTCATTATTTAAGGTTTTTATGAATAGCCATAATATAATGTATGGATGCATTAGCAGTAAAATCTGAAATTTCCATGAAAAATTTTTGAAAATCATATTAAACATGCTTAATGACTGCTTTATAACAATTAAAAAGCAAATAGAAAATAACAGTAAATTATTACAATGTAAATGGAACAATTATAATCAAACATGCATCACACAGTATTTTATGATTTGTACTAATCATAAGCATGGTTGTTCCTGAAAGCTGGATGTGATATTACTACGTATATTTTAAAAAAAGTATTTGACGGCATATAGGACGCACTGGCATATAAGATGCACCCTTATTTAGACAGCCACACACAAAGAAAAAAAGTTTCAATAGCATGGTTTCTTTTAGTTCTCATGTTTCGTAAAAGCCAAATAAACAATTATTGAATGCAATTACCTTCACGTATAAAACGCAGGTAAGTTTTTTGAGACCAAATTTAGGAAAAGAAGTGTGCCTTATATGCCGTCAAATACGGTATTTATTCATCAGTTTTCCCCATTTCTAACCTGTTCATTGTTAACATTTTGTGCATTTAGTTCATTTTCACATGCATTATAAATAATGTATTTTCTCCTTACGCACTGAAGTTCTTGTTCTAAAATCAATAAAAGTCCTTAAGAAAAGATATAGACTGCACATAAAACATATTAACATACAAAAATTTTCAAACCTTTTAATTAACTTGTCATTTGTTTCTCGGAGTATATCATTTTCTTTCTGTAAAGTTTTAATTTTATCTTGCAACTAAAAAAGAAAATAATAAAGAGATCTTTTAAAATGTGTTTATTAAGAAATTAGCCATTTCTCTATGTTCAAAAATGTTTTTAAAAATGTAAAATAAAAGCAATAAAAGTGCTACACAAGTGGCCAGGTAACTCATGATTGCAAGTCAAATTTGCAGAACATTAATAAATTATCTAGATTCAATTCATATGCATGGAGTTTTCATGGTTTTTCCTATATGCAACAGAAACAGGTACTACTTTTCCTTAGAAAGTATTTGTACTTGTGTACAAAGTAGCTCTTGAGTGCTTTGCTGCACCTAATCAACCAATTAGCACAATGAAATCATTTATGATTAAGAATACACACTTTTCCAATGCTTTCCTGGTAAATAGACATCAAGTGAGCAAAAATCAGCTGGTAATGTGCGGAGGTTGGCTTTTACTTTATGGCGTAAGCAGTATGCAAGAGAGTTTTTGCACTATGACCATATCTACTCACAAGAAACAAAGCTTCTTTACAGGCAACCAGACATTATTATGGAATTTATCTTAAAAGCTTCATGTTTTATTATTATGTAAAGTTTATGCCAAAAGAAGTATAAAATAAGAAAAATGGGCCAATTACAGCAAAATACATGATGAAATTTTAAACTTTATAGAAGTGAGGCAAAAAATGATACTTAAAAGTTTTGTCCATAAAAGATCTGAATGTGTAAAGATCCAAATGTAACTCATGTGTTCCTATGAACAAACACAGTCAAGAAACTGTTAAAGCCTATTTATAAAGGACCCTTCTAAATAATTACAGGGTTCGTACACATTTCTGCACACAGAAATTAAGGACTTTTAAGGACCGTTAATGAAAAAAATTAAGGACCTATGAACAAATGAGAACTGAATAAATTCAATTGAAGATATTATCTATGCCTGAATTTCCCTTTTGCAATACAATCCTAAAAATAAAATAGATCCCTAAGTAGTACGAATTATTGCTAAACATGAATTAATTAACATAATTGTTAATAAGTTTGAGAATAAAATAAACTTTATGCAATTTATCAAGTAGCATTAAATATTTTACACTTATAATTATTGGTCATATTTGAAAGAAGATAAGTGACATTTACGTTTTACTAAAAGTTAGCTTATGTTGATTTTTGTTACGTCTCATTTTGTCACACACTTGGTCAGTCTAGAGGTTTAGTAAATAATAGCTAGATTTTATGTCAAACTGCATAGGTTAAAATGAGAAGTAAGATCATAATCAGCATGATTCATAACCAAAAGACTGAATGTTGTCACCGCTGCTGTTTGTCTAGAGAGAGACCTGCTGATTAAAATGAACCTGAAAGGCCTGATGTAGGCAAAGTTGGCAAGTGTTGAAAGTTAGTCAGGTTCTGTTTCATGCAGTTAGTGTCGTAGCTTCGTGTACAGTTCCAGGGGTTGTAACCCAGTTAATATACTTTAAGGTTCCAATAAGCCATTTAAGCACCAGAGGTGATAAGTTGTTTTGTATTATTTTAAGTACATGCATAGAATATGTTTTACTTGAATTTTTACATTTTTATAATTTATCCTGTGACCACAGTGAGTATTAATGAAAGGCAATAACTCGCTTTAATATGTAGAGATAATTTTTAAGGGTAAGCAGTTAGTTATAAATAATTAAATTAGGTAGTTTGATAACGATTATGGATTTACATGACCACTATTAAATTTTATTTTTTAACAATATTTGTTAAAAAAGCGCTATTTAAATCAAAATCTAATAAAATTTCACAGTTTAAAGTACATGTAATTAAAGTATAAGTTTCTTAAATGATATTAAGATAATTATGCATTAAAAGCTACAGAACATTTATGTTTTGTAACAACAACCGTCAACAAAATATTTATCCGTCATTTTAATTTGAAGCCTTCCCAGACATTTTGGCTAGTTTATATCGATTTCCTTCTCTTTAAGCATCTTTTCTAACAATTAGAGATTTGTTTCAATATGCAAATCAATGCTGTCGCTAGTTTCTGCGTCTTTATCTCCTAACTTGTCAACCTCTCCACAATGTACCTATGAGGATTTAATTGATCTGGTAAAAGTTTCACCACAACTCCCGACAGGCATGAAGCATATTATCGCTATGTCTAAAATTAACTACAATAATATTAGAAAAAGGTTTAAATAAACCTCTTATTTAAAAAGAGCTTAGAACATAAAGGCATGTTCTGATGCAAACAAAATCAATTACATCTCACAATGACGTAATTAAACAAGAAGAGTCACATTCAAACTAATAATGTGGACTAGTGGTCAAAGATTATACAATTTAATTTTAATTTAATCTGGCTCAATAGCTCTATCATATGAGGAAATAGAAATGGGGAATTATAGTAAAGGTTGAAATCATAAACAATTGGGTAATTTACATAATAATAACTGCACATATCTTTGAAGAATAATTTCCTTTATGTATTCAGTTTCTTTCTTCAACACGTTTCCTTTTCCTTTTAGAATTTTTGGATTTAATTAAGGATTTATGTTATTCTAAAAAACACTAAATGCATTTAGAATGTACAGAAAAAGCAGCTAATTTTATTTCTTTAGTAATATGAACATTCAGAAGCAATATGAAATATATAGTAAAGGCTAGTTAGAGCTGATGTGGCAGAATTTCTAGACTTTAGTGACACACTGAACAACAAAATCTAGAAATGGCAAAACGTTTAGGATTTATAGCAGGCATTGGAAGCAGAATTTAGAAAGGCACTAGGCAACAGAATTTAGGATCCATAGAAATTGCATCAGGTGGGAAAATGCCTAAGGTGTTAGCTATGTGTATGATGCATTAAGATATATGAGATGAATTTTTTAAATTGTAAGTTTTCAATTTCTTTATTGATAAAAAAGATGCATTAAGAAATATTGGATGAATTTTTTAAATTGTAAGTTTTCAATTTCTTTATTAATAAAAAAAATCTCTTTCTATAATGCCTGGCCATGTGATAAAATCAGAAGCATTTTTGATATTTTCCATGCATCTGTCTAGTGAAAAGTAAAGAAAATAAAGAGAAGATAAATATGTTAAGATTCTAGTATCAGAAGTAAAACATTTAAATATTATGTTTTCATTGTTCTTCCAGATGTTTTCCAAAAATTAAATTCATTGCAAACCTTCTGTAAAATACATCCATTACATGTTGATACCATGGAGACTTTTTTTATTTTGTCATATATTTCTCGAATCTCCTAGAATCGTGGGTATATAAATCTCGCCTTCAAATCCTTCTAAACTTTCCAAGCTGCAATGTCTAAAATCCTAAAGAAATATTATCCCTACCAATTCTGTAACAGCAAAAAGACAGAAATATTTTGGGAAAAAATAGGAGGGAAAAAGTATAAAATAAATTTTACAGAGAAAACTGATGCCCATTCTGAGAATTTTGGATATTCTGAGGCAATTACATGAGAAGAGCTCTTACTATGAAAAATTAAAATGAAAACATTTTTTAATTAATTACATAGCTAATTTTTGCTAACTTTTGCTAAGAGCTGTTTCGTAAATTGTGCTTTATAGCATTATACCTTGTTTATTTTTCAGATTTAAAATGTTGTATAATAAGTTGCCAAAATAAAACTTTATAATATTACAGTGAAAAATAAAAATGTCTTATTTCAATGCTATTTTTTAAATATAATTTCAATATATTACCATTGTTTTAATGAAATTTATTAATGCTACGATGTTTTAAAAAAAATCGTCAAAAAATTCTCAGATATCGGAATTAAAAAGTTTCTATAGAAACTAATCTTAAAATCGCCAAAATGTTGAAAAGTCGCCAAATTTAGAACCGTTTAATAAAAGAATTGACATCCCCAAAAGCAAAAAGTTGTTTAAGAGATCTTTACTAGAAAAAATGAATTTCGAAAGGCTTATGTTTCACTTCTTGCTTAGAAACTCAAGTATCCTATCATTTATATTAGAAATAGAAACAAATTATAACTCATGAACCCATTCAAAGGATAATCATATGTACAGCAGTGAATCACCAAAAATATTCCTCAAAATGCTAATTCACACTCAAAATGACAGTCGTAAAAACAGACAGAAATTTCAGATGATTAAAATTAAAGACCTTCTGCTGATTTTGGCCAAAATTAAGGACTTTTAAGGACCAAAAATCGATTTCAAAAAATCTAAGGACTTTTAAGGACTCTTAAGGACCGTACGAACCCTGAATTAAAAGAAATTAAAAATACTTAGGCAAGGAAGAATACATTTTGATTGGCAGGCTGCAGCCAGAATGTTATTTAACATCAAGCAATCAAAGCCTGGAACCAGAGACTTATGATAACCAGCTCATGACCCAAGTTCAAAATGCGAACTTTGAATCTGTGTCTGAAGTCTTGAACAATCTTGAGTGTCACAAACTAGACAACCAATAACATATCCTTTATGCTTTAGTAAACAATGTTGAATATTTTTCCTAAACAACATTTTAAAATATGTTTAACTTCAGTTGCATATATTTATTTATTAGATTTAATATTTTTTAGGCTCTGATGTTGGTTATCTTATAAGTTATTTTCTCCCTCCTTTCTGCATGCCTTCATGGTGTAACTGCAAGCATAATAGATGCATAATTAAGAGATCAAGGGTTCGAGCTTTGGCAAGGGCACGACTCATTTTACATCTCTCATATTTCAAAATAACTTAATGATTCTATAAGCTTATGCTATAGTATTATTCCACTACCAGAATCTCTTAAATAATTACTTGTGGGGGAGTAATACAGTGGCAACATGACTTAATTGTTTTTTAAATTATGATTTGCTGAACATCAACCTGAATTAAAATTTGTTATTAGTTAGCGTTCAGTTATTTTTGTTTTGATTCTTAATCTTTCCTTTACAACATATAAGCCCCCTCCCACAAAAATACATCCATTCACACAAAAAATTATGTTCAACTGAAAATATATTAAAGAGGCTTTATTGTATTACATACAAATTAATGCAACATCTGTTTTACATTATCTTATAGTACTCATACTAAAAAGTTATCAACCCCTTTCCTCCCAAAATACGTCAACAATACCTCAGATGAAGCAGCTATAGTTATTCCAGCTTTCTGTAATTCTCCAAGAAGTTCTAAATTCTTCTTTTGTTCTGCTTTGAAATGAGAGGTAATATCATCCATTTCTTTAAGCAGATGCTCATGATTTAGTTTTAAAATATGCATTTTCTATAAGGAAAGCAATAGTATTCAAAAAAAAATAATTAATTTAACATTTAATATAAACAGCTATTTCTAAAATAAAGCAACAGTATTGAAAAACAATTATTAATTTAACATTTAATACAAACAGATAATATTCTTTAATTACTTAGCACAAAAAGAAATTTATTTAATAGTTATATTGTCATTATTTTGACTATTTTTTAATTTAACCAAATAAGAATTCAGCCAAATAGTAAGAAATATAGAACTTGATTCATTTATAGAAATATAGAACTAAGAACCTATAAATGAGTTCCAAATAGTTCTGCAGTATGAGCTACAAATCTATATACGAGACCCATATAAGACTTTGCTACATTTTATGAACGCGTTTGTGTATAATACATATCATGAACTCATAAATATATTTAATAATAATGATATTTGCATGCCTAGAAGTAAAAAAACACAATTTAATCCCACACATTTAAGAAATGCTTAATCATGACTTACAAAGAGCTTTTTTGCACTCTGCTTTTTTTGGGGGGGGGGTGGATTTTACTGCACGTATGTTAATAAAGTCAATTTATTTTCGATGGATATTTCTGAGACTATCAACACTTGCGCTTAATTATTTTAGAACTTAGAACAGATATTTGGTCTCCACTTTGTGGTGCTGCAATCTAACGCCAAAACTACATAAAATCATATATAATATCATAAATCCTCAAATATGTTTGTTAAAAATTTTGCAGTTAGTTTTCTAAATTATTTCAATATTTAAATAAAATATTTAAATATATTTTATGCAAAATATATTTAATTTATCTGAAAATTTAAATTTCCTTAGTAGTCTGGAAAGTTTAAACTTGTTTAGAGCAGCATAACACTGTCATAGTTAAGTGGAAAATTCATAGTATATGCCTAACCCTTAAATAATTTTAATGCCGATAGTTTTATTTTTTTTCCCTTTCAAGTCATTAAATTTAATTCCTGCACTTAAATTCTAAATCTTTTTTAAGATTTGGTGATCACCTATTATCAGGTGAACTAGTCTTGATTAAAAACCTTTTTTTTTATTAGCACTAAATTGCAGAAATCTATAAATACTATTTGAGATTAAATTTTATATCAATTTAGTGTGTACTCAGATTACTTATTTTGTCTATTACATACTTTTATAAACACAGCTGAAAAGGAACAAATCTCTTATATTGGTAAATCAAGAAAACTTCCTGTACTTGGTTAATACCACTACCAGATTTGGTGTCCATCAAGATATAGCTAACAATTGACAAATAAACATTAGCCTCCCTGTTACAATCAAGCCGTCAATCTTCAAAAAAACTGCCCCACATTATTTGGGGATTTTTTTCTATCAGTTTCAATGAATTCATATTCCAGTGTGTTTAAAATCTGCTAGTTTATCTGGGATTTTTTAAACAATAAAATAAAAGATATTTGCTTGTTTCAGAATTTCGAAAAAATGCTACATCAAAAATTTAAATTTTTAAATAGATTCTAATCTATATCCATGTTTTACTGCTTTTCATTTTTGATATTACAATTATAGTATAAAAGGATTTTGCAAAAGAATGATAAAAATATTGTTGATATGAAAAGTACACATTTTCTCAGATGTGGTTATAAGTAGACCTAACTCAAATATTAAATTCTAAAAGTTTTTGCTTCTAAGCAACTTTTTTTTAAGTACAAATTATTGTAATAAAATGCTGGTTTCTAATATTGTTAGAGGATAAAAAATTTGTATACATAACCCAAAAAGAAATTTTCCATACTGTACATAAGCATAATAAACTGTTTTAAAACAGTTGTTAGGCTACGTAAAATCTTATGCTACTCTGCAATAAATCACATGCTAATAGGTATTGCATCTATTTTATACAGTTTTAATAATAATATCTAAAGTGTAAAGATATTATTTGGCCAGGATTAATATATTGAGTTTTTTTCACTGTGTCTTTTTCACTGTTGGACTAACTTGCTTCTTTAAAATGGAAATAGATATCTAAATGTATGATATTGATAGAAGCAAACAATGAAGTTTTAATATATTTTCCCCAGAAAAATATGCAGTCTCAAACATATATTTATAAAAGTTGGGAACACAGCTTGAGAACTACTAATATTTTGTTTCTTTAATGACTTAAACACTGATCAATTATATAATTATAAAATAAAAGAAGAGAAATACAAAATTAACAGAATGAGAAACAAAATAATTACTTGAAATAATCAGGCTTAAAGGAAAGATAGGGGTTTTTTAAGAAGAGATACTGTATATTTCTGTGCATAAGCTGAGAATTTTTTAAACATGTTTTAAAGCTAAATTATTGGGGTCAGCTTATATATGGATTAGATAATCTTGTAAAAAACATAGATACTTTTTCTTTACATGGAAATAAATGATCACTACCAAATATCACAATTTTTTGTTGCTTTAGTTTATACTTCTTATATTCACGGAAAAAATTAATTGAGATATTAATTTTATAAAAATGAATTGTTTTATTTTGAAACTGCTTATAATGCTGGTTTGGTGTGTCGTCGCCAACATGTAAAATCTAATATTGGCCAAATTTGGCCCCACTCTCTCCATTCTTGAAATTCTTCTTCATTTATGGAGAAATATCGAGCAGCCCTACAGTTGTTAGAAATTTTGTCAAATGGGATCACGTGTAGTTTGAAATTTGCTGCATATGTACTTCTCTTCCCGCTGATCATTCAACACAAAAAATAAGACTACCACAGATCATATACAAGACAAAAAAATGAATGAAAATATGTGCTTGCTTCATATAAGATTAACCGAGTTAAAACTATCATCTTTGGCATCTGGCATTTCTTTTAACAGTGATTTGTTTAGAAAATAATCCACAAGTTTTACCTGCTTGGCAACATTTCATTCTCATGGTGACGTGTTTGAATGTTAAATTTCTCCACCCACCCAATTCATTTTGGCTTATTTTTAGGTTTTGAATTTTTTATCAATTTTTGAAGAAAAAAAAGCACTTGGCTTATACATGGATTGGCTTATAGTCAGAAATATGTGGTAATTTAAAATATAATCAGAGTAAATAAGCTAATACATGCAACTGCAGATCAAACCCACTGCAAAGTTAAAAAAAGTCCTATGCAAAAATTCCTTATATTTTATTTCTTCACTATTCTAAGTTTTAGTTTATTCTTTCTTAAAAATAGCTTATTTTTATAACAAAATTATGAAGAAAATATGATCTCTAAATGAAATAAATTATCCAGAAATATAACTATATAATCAGGAATGAAGAAATATGTAATACATACATATATGTAGATAGAACATACCTCTTCCAAGTCACTGTATTGTGCTTGCAAAGCCAAATATTTTGCACCCTTTTGCTTCAATTCTCGATGAAGACGAATCAGATCTAAATTTTCCTGCACATGCTGCCTAAGAAATAATAAATTATAAAATTTTTATAATTTATAAATATCTATAAGAAAATGCTTAAAAATTTTTCATATGCTTCAGTTTAAAAACTATGAAGATTTCATTCCACTGATCCTTCTATCTTTCTCTATGTATAAAATACATAGCTTAAAATCCCCAGGATATATTTTTTCCATCATATGAGAAACGAGCACAGGTGATACAGGAAGTTATTGATAATAATGCAACATTTTTAATGTTTCTTTCAGGTTGAACAGCATATTGCTTATCATAATAAAGAATGAGCCAACATGTTTCTTTTTATAATTCTTCTGGCAATAGCTCACCAGTAAAAGCTGACGAACACTTGAAGTTCGGTCTGGGATTCAAGTCCCAGCAAATGGCTAGCTGCATGGGCCCTTTCATTGTTTTCCCTGTGAGTTCCCCAAGCAGATACTGGCCAGTTTCCCTTAAAAAAATTCCATGGCCATTCCTCCCTTTCTGTGTAGTGACTAATGATGCAGCACATAATAAAACAAATAGATTAAAAAAAATAAAAAAAAGAAGAAGAAGAAATCTGAAAGGTTTCAGATTTTAAATGATGTCCTAAGGGGCCTTTTTTGTATGTTTTGTGTGTGACCTTATTAAATATCATGTTCTACATACTAAAACTATAAAATTCAGTTTAACAGCAATATCGCAAATTAATTTAAAAATGAGCATATCTTTAGAACTTCCGATACAGAGTATAGATATGTTAATAGCTTACATATGTTAATAATCATTATGATTAGTTATTATTTGAAAAATTTACTATGATTGATTAAAAAACTACAATTCTAAAAGTAGGTAATGATGTAATTCAATAAAATTTAAACTGTCCATAAAAAAAATCATCGTACACTTTAGAGATCTCTAGTAAAAATGCTTTAATTTCATAAGCTTAACAAAATATCTTTTACCCGCCAAATTAATGTAAAGGTATTATATAAGTTAGGACATTCCTCCCCACAAATACAAAATTCATGTCAAACTCAAAATTTGCTGTCAGCATCTTATGTGTAATAATTGCCAGCAGAATTGGAATAAAGTGTTTTCAGCACATTTTCGAGACATCTTATATTAAATTGATGAATTTTAGTGAAGAAAAATCCCTTCACTAAATATGATGCAAAAATATTATTAGTTATTATACATGATTTCAGTTGCTTATGACATGCTCTTTTTCAATACTGTCACAAAACTATAAGAATATGTTCCATTGGAAAATATATATACAATTTTTTTAAATTTTCATTTTTGATAAATACACCATGTTTCAAAAAGAATATATGTATTACAAAGTGTTATTTTGTCCAAAATATCGATCACTGCGCCTCGGCTCGGCTATTGGCAAAACAAAACATAGTCTAGTTTATATTAATAGCCACTAGATGTCAGTTGTCATCTGTTTTGTGTGGTAACTGTCACATTTTAAAAGGGCTACTTCACAGCAGAAATAATTTCGTAGTCTCGAATTTGCATAGTGCAATTCCGTGATTACAGTGCAAAGACGTTTCAAGTTGAAGTACCAAATTGATCCTTCGAATGGGTAGAACATTCGCAGATGGTATTGACAGTTTATAAATACAGGATATGTATGTAAAGGAAAGAGTCACAGTCGCCCTCGTGTTCCTGATGAAAATGTTTCACGAATTCCCACTGCTTTCCAACACAGTCCTTCAAAATCAACACCTCGTGGCCAGTCGAGAGTTACAACTGCCTACAACAACAATTTGGCATGTTTTGAGACTTTGGTTGGTTATGAAGCCATACAAGTTACATTTCTTACAGGCTCTGCACCCTGATGACAAATGCAAATGTGTGGCATTTTGTAACAAGATTATTGATGCTATTGACAATGATAACACTTTCGCGCAATGCATTGTGTTCAGTGATGAAGCGACTTTTCATGTTAGTGGACATGTAAACAAACACAATGTTTGAATTTGGAGGCTACAGAGCCCATATGCAGCCATTGAACATGTACAAGATTCGCCCAAAATCAATGTGTTTTGTGCAATATCCTGATCATCTGTTTACGGCCCATTCTTCTTTAATGGAAACACGGTTAACGGTCAGCAGTCTCTCGCTATGTTACAAATCTGTTTGTTTCCGAGGCTGCACGAAGACAGTCTCAGCTGGCCTCCACGATCATTGGATTTGACACCCTGTGACTTCTTCCTGTGGGGTTTCATTAAAGACAATGTTTATGTACCACCACTCCCACAGAAACTGGAAGAAGTGAAGAACTGGATCCGTACTGTCATAACATCAGTGATGATGGACATGCTTGCCCGAGTATGGGAGGAATTTGAGTATCGATGTGATATTGTTCGTGTCGCTGATGGAGGACATATTGAACATCTGTAATCTGAACTTAAGGGATTCGTACATATGTGTGTAAAGTTTCATATTCGTATGTCATACAATTAATAAATATATGCATTTGAAATACATATATTCTTTTTGAAACATGCTGTACTCAGAAATAACAGAAATATACAGAATAAACTCAAACTCAAAATAGCAAAAAATTCATAGTTTTAAAGGTAATTGAATATAAACATTAAAAATTACTAAATTATAGAACTTCTGACTTTTTTTTTTTTTTTTTGATGGAGATACACAAAAGAAATTAATACAAGAAATTTTTGGTCTCTAATTAGCAGTGTCTAATCTCGTACGTTTTCATTACTGCATAGAAATATTTAAATTCTGTCCTTTTGTTCATGAATAGATAAAAACCAATTTTTCGGGAAACTAAATGCCTATTAACTTTAACACAAGAATCATAAGAACAATACTTGGAATTTTCAAGGGAGAGGAGGAACTAAAAATGGGCTATAACAAATGATGCAATCGTGTATGTTCCTTTAAACATTTAGCGTGTTATTTTCCTTCCTACTGTCAAAAAATTTTTAAGAGATTAAATAAATTATAAAAAACCACAGATTGAAATATAAAATAATAATTTTGCAAAGTCAAATAGAGAAACTAGATTACATTCATTTAGTAATTTATTCCTACTTCTCTTACTGTAACTTTAATTATCCTCATAACACAAAACTTTCATGCTCTTACTATCAAAACTGGGTACTTGTGTATTAATGAAACCCAAGTTCAGTTTGACAATTTTTTCAAAAGAAAAGAACCATGATGTATATCATAATTCAACTGCAAAAGCTCATTTATTGTATACATAAATATTATTACATATAGATTTCACATTCTAATTGGGTACTGATTTCAAAACTCAATCAATAAATCTACTTACTAGCCAGTTTTTATTTCAAGGTGATTGCTTTAACAACAGATTTCAAATAATTGTTCTTTTTAGTGATTCTGTGGCAAAATATTGTTTTTTCCACAGAAATTTTACCACAGAACAGAAATTTTACCACAGTAATTTTACCAGAAATTTTAGCACAGTTTCTCACACTGTTAGCAAATTCTATATGTGCATATTTCAAAACTAAGTTTTATTATCAAAATATCTTGTGTTGTTATAAATCCACTGAAGCTGGGAATACAACTATTTAACCCAGCTCGAACTAACAATATTCAGTAGTCTCCACCTCTCAGCCAATACATAACATATTGCACTGATGTTATTACCTATCTTAATTGTACTTCATAATTAACAAGCTGTATACAGTAAATATAGAATTAAAGATATGATAGTTCTGTGATATGCAGCTCTGTATTTTGTTTCGTATTACTTTCATGGATTATTAAAATTATGCAGCTGCTGTGATTTCAGCATAACATTATTTTCTTCTTTCAAGATAACACACCAACTGTTTTGTTATTTTACTGCTCAAGTTCTGTTTATTTTTTATCCTTGACACTTTTTATTTGCATGCAGGCTTTTAGAAAAATGCATCATTAACATTTTTATATATAAGTTTGATTAACAGAATATCTCAAGACTGCAAATCTATAAATAAGTAAATACAGCACTGGTGTGACATAATATAGTTCTTAAATTCACAGCATAATTAAATGATAAATTTTCTAATTTATAGTGCACAAAATATTTTATGTTATGATAAATTTTCTAATTTACAGTGCACAAAATATTTTTAAATTAAAATTTACATAAAGGTAAGAAACGTAAATTTAAATGTAAAATGCAAGAGCCATATTCATATTTACCTTTGACGATGTGTAAGCTGAGATTTTAAAATATTAATTTCTTCTTCAAATTCTATATCTTTCATTCTTAGCTAAAACAGATAAACAAATAAATCTATTACATTTATTTTCTACATAATACATTATGAAAAACAATAAAATAAGAAAAATGTTTGTTATTTAATCATATACACTGATGGGCCATTACATTATGACCACCCTGTTAAACACTGTAGAACCTTCTTTACCCTCAAAACTGCTAGCACATGGCATGGCATTGACTCCAGAAGGTGCTGATAAATAGTCTGAAGGATCTGGTACCAAGCACTCAGAAACCTGTCCTGCAATTCCCGCACATTGCGAGGGGGTAATGTGTCAGCAAGAATTTGGTTTTCCAGGTGGGACCACAAACGCTCTATCGGATAAATGTCAGGTGAATTTGGGGGCCAAGACATAACCTGAAAGTCACTGAAATGCTTTTTGAACCACTCCCTGACAATTTGACCCTTACGACATGATGCATCTACTGTTGGTAAACAACATCCCCTGACAGAAATACTGTTTTCATGAATGGGTGAACCTGGTCTGCAATAAAGTTCACGTAACACACAGACTTTGGGGGTTGTTCTACGAGGATTATGGGTCTAAAATGTGCTCCATGAAAACAATGCCCCCATACCATAATACTCCTGCCACAGGCTTGTTCCATCCAGCAATGCATCCGGGAGTCAAGGTTTCGTTTGGAAATCGGCATATTATCACTTGTTGTCGATGTGATGGACCAGAAAATGTGATTTGTCGGACCATGCAACTTTCTTCCATTTTTTTAATTCCAATTCCGATGTTTCTTGGCCCATTGCAGATGCAGCTGGTGATGACGTGCCGACAGTGAAGAGACATGCTTCAGCCTCTGGCTGCATAGGCCCATACATGGCAATGTATGCTGCACAATGTATTGAGAAACACTGTCTGGGTCACCATTGTTGTAGCTGGTGGTGATTTTGGCAGTTGTAGCTCTTCAGTCATGGCAAACAATGCATAGCTATCTCGCTCTCCTCTGGAAACCACTATCGATGACACACTGCTGCCCAGCGACTTGTTGTCCCACCATCCATACACCACTTTCAATATGTGCTCACAACAACTGCACGTCAACAGCCCACTAAATGCGCCATTTCTGATATTGATGCTCCCAGTCACTCAGCCATAACAATTTGAACTTTATTGAAATCTGATAAATCAACTGCTTTTCCCATTATGTCACTAATCCCGCTATGTTTGAAAAGACAATGCATAGCCGCTTTATATACTCCGCGCACATGCAGTGGTTTTGTTCTGGGTGAACCCATTGTTCTAGATGAAGGGTGGTCAGAATGTAATGGCTCTTCGGTGTATACAGAACATTACGCATTTTCAGAAAAGCTACAATTAAATGCAAAGAAGAAAACTACCACAATATTTTTGTTGAAAGCAAACATAACATAAAATATCCATAATAAAACAAATATTAAGCCAAATTTATAAAACAGTAAATACGGCTTGTTTTTTTCATAGATATTTAAACCATTCCTTGATTAAAAGTTTTTTAAAATACAAGACATAATTTTCACACAAAAACATATTGTACATACACTTGCCAAATAATGAAATGCCACTCTTTTCAGAATCACAGGATACTGCTAAAAGTCAAGATGGTTCTTATTCTCATACAATAATAATACACAAGTTTATAGAATTTCGCAATAACAGAAATACCAGCTTTTAGAGTACCTGATTTTTGGTAATGATTAATATGCGATCTATTCCTTTTAGTTAGTCATTTCTTAAAGAGTCATTTCATTTACTAAAACATTATTTTTAAAATTTGAAAATAAATACAAATAATTAAGAATACATAAATGAAAATAATTCCATTAATTAATATAATGTGTAATAGATGCACGAAATTGCAATTTGCTGAATATTCATCACGTAAGTTTATTTTCTTGAAGAATAATTTCTTAAGATACATTTTCTCCTTTTCACATCACTACAGGTGTGACATACACCCCACAATTCTACATACATTTAACACCTTTCTAAAGAAAAGAAGCTATAGCAAAGCAATGAGACATGTGCTAAGCAGGCAACAGAGAATAGAAAAAGTAAGTGTGCACCTCAGCAGGGCCTATTTATAAGATTGGAATCCTTTGTTTTAAGTTTTGAATGGCAATGGCCAGGAGTTCTATGCAATGCAGATGATATAATGCAGGAACCGTTTTCAGTGGCACAAATTAGAAAAAGATGTTACTATTTTTAAAACAGAGAGGGGGTAGTACTCAAATTAAAATTA